>NC_141152.1:8851880-10181880 GCF_053477565.2 Lygodium microphyllum
CAGTCCTATAGGAAGTGATAGCGATTTGGAGTCCTCCGGGAGTAGGTGATAATAGCCCAAGGTCCTTTTGGTGCAGGTGATAGCATATAAGAGGGAGTAACAGTCTTTTCGATGGTCCTAAGGCTATAGGTGATAGGTTGCATGATTGTTTGAGCAAGGTAGCAGCAGGTTTTTAGTGTTTCTTGCGATGAAACTCTGAAGTTTCTCTCTCTATAGCATTCTCTCTCATCTCCTAGCCATCTCAAGTTATCTTAGCATTTTCTAGCAGTTTGAGCCATCAAAGGAAGAGAATTTCATCAATCTCTATTGTAAAGTCTAATTTACAGTAGAAATTAGGGTTTTGACAACCCCCTTGGGATACATGCTCAGAATTGAGGGCCTGGGGCTTGAATTTCAGCAGCTGAAATTAAGGAACTTTAGGGAGATTCAAGAGGCCATTTAGGCAATATCAAATTTGGGGCTGAAATTGTCTTTCAAGGAGCAAGGTGAATGCCAATCGCCAAGCAAACCAAGGGGCAAATTGGTTTGGAGGCTTGCCAGTCAATTTTAACAGCAAGAGGTACTTGGATTAGCTGAGGAGATTAGAGGATGTTAGTTGCACTCCTTCCATTTGCAATATAAGATAAATAAATACCGAAAGGGGCGCCAATTTTGGACAGTAAGAATGGCTTCGGATTGTGAGATGGGATCAAGCAGGGATGATGCCTCTCGATCTGATAATTCACAAAGTGTTGGGAAAAATGCAGTGCTTCATCTTGGACAAGGCACGCAACATGGACAGCAAGTTGATAATGTTGGTTTAGACCAAAATGTGGATGCTTCTAGGCCTTTAAAAGTTGATGACGAGCAAGAGCAAGAGGAATTTGATAACATTTTAAAGATCAGCTGATGACAATAGCTAAAATGTTTGTGTAATTGACAAATTATCCTTAGTTCATGCACTTTTTGAATCCCTTAAAGGAGGGTAGTAAAGGCAAGAAGAGGAAATCGTCTTCATCAAGAGCTTTAGGGCAACAAGATGCACCGAAGAAAGAGTCAATACAACAACATGATGCTCCAAATATGGGTAGTGAGCATAATCAAATGGAGTGAGTGGGGCAATTGATGCATATGCAAGGCCAACTTGGAAGTGCCAATCCAATGCTTTTTGGACAGCAGGACATGCGTGTAATGATGGGGCAGCTAGGGTACTTTGGTGGTGGCACTAGTTTCCATGCTATGGTGGACGAGGGACAACATATGGGTATGTATGACACAACCCCTTATCATATGCAGTTGCCAATGCATGGGGTGCAAGGCCCAATGTATCTGGGTATGGTTGAGAATATGCATAAATGAAGGATGGAAAAAAATCATTGGCTTATCAGATTCTTTATCAGGCTATGAGGCAAATTAGGCGAGAGACCAATAGAAATGTATAGCAATGTTGGATGGGGGCACAAAGTGGCACATTTGGCAATGCATATAGATAGCCCATTGTGCTTGGGACTCATGGTATTAATGCTGGTCATGAAAATGCTCTATATAGTGTTGGTTATAAGGAAAAATGCAACGAGTAATGCATGCAATGTATAGGAAAATGTATCTTGGTATGGCTAGTACTATGTAAATTCCCATGCACAGTCACATTGCAATGGTCCGAAATATGGAAATAAGAATGTTTCCTTATGCATTTGGTGCTCCTAGCATGCTAGGTACATGATGGGCTAGTTAATTGGATGCAATGTTGCATATTAGTTAAGTTGAAATTGCAACAGTGTGAAAGTATAAATCATGGAAATGCTTAAGGGGAAGAAAGACCTACAACCTAGTGGAGGTCTAGAGGCAAGTAAAGTTAGAGATTAAGTTTCCATATGCTTCTTGGTGAAGCTTCGGCATTGTTTCATCAATCGATGCAAAATGGATGGAAGAGGATGACTTGGTAGGCCATCCTTAGTTATTGCAACTTTACCAAGATGCCTTTCAGCTAGAGCTGACTTAGTTCAGACTAAGTCAGGTTTAGTAAAGTAGGGGTCTGAAGCATTGCCTAATGCTCAAGGGGAAGGTAGCACTTTCACTCCACGAGTTTTGGACAGCTCTCGTATGTAGTGTATCTCGGATGTATTTAGTATGTATCCAAGATACTGTGTTGATTGTATGTCTGCCATGAGGTTACTACTCAGTGTAGTCACTATGAGATGTATGCAAATGAGTATGAGTTTTACCTCGGCACTGAAACTATACTTTTGTATTAGTTTTGGCATGGGTTTTTGTCTCAATATTGAGATAAAAAATTCTGATCTGTTTCATCTTAGTTTTTGATCAGTTTGACAATTGTTTATGGTCACTTTTGGGATCATTTTTGCATTAGTTATTGATTAGTTTTTGCAATTAGTTTGTGATCAGTTTGGGGTCACATTTGCAACAGTGTGTGATCAGTTCTTAGAGCAATAAGTGATCAGTTTACGATCAAATTATGCTTAGTTTTCAATGGTTTACAGCTGATTCCATGCACAAAAATGTGTTAGTAAATGCCATTGATGATTTCAGTCATGGTTTATGCTGAGAATATGCTTTACTATGGTTGTGAAGTCAAAAGAGTTGAGAACATGAGTTATGGATGCATCCAATGGGTTTCTAGCAACAGTTTTGGATAGTTTTTCAAATTTATGTCATGTTTATACTGGCTTGAAATTTTCAGCAAGGTTTGGGGCATGTGGCATGGTTAGACAAGAGTGGCTAATGTTGTGATTGCGATGCTTCATGGAAATTCTAGTGCAGTATGCTTTGCCTTTGATACAAAATGTAGTGCAATCGAGGACGATTGTAGGGATTTTAAGGGGAGGATCTATCACAGTAATGTGAAATTTTGAGATACTCTAATCTTGCTGATAACATTTGATTAAGATATTAATCAAATGTGCAAGGTTATTTAGCACATGTGATGCATATGGCAATTATTTTATGGTAACAAGTCAAGGATGTTGAGGATATAGTGGGTGTCAAAGGTAAAAGTTGTAATAAGTTATCTTGATAGGTACTAGGTGGTACCCGGTGTGAGATTTAGGCCTAGACCAATTTATTGGTCACTTATGTTAGTAGTGACATTAGAGACTACGCATTAATGAATTAATTAATGCCGGTCTAAGTGTCAATAATTGCTCAGGGATACCTCGAAGACAAATTGGCCTAGCCAATTTAATTATTGGTTATTAATTTTTTGACTACTAGAATAATTATTAAATTAATTTTTAAAATTAATATTCTAAAAATTAAAGGTTGCCACTTGACAAAACTTGCCTATGCAAGTAAAAAAAAAGTTTTTAGGGGTTGTTGGAGTCTATTCCAGTCATTGTGAGAGAGGAGGAGGCTGTTAGAGAGCAAGGAGAGGTTGCTGATGTGATTTGCAACCACCAAGGATCAGTCCTACAGCAAGTGACAGCAATTTGGATCCCTCGAGGAGTATATGACAACATATAGAAGGGGGCAATAGTCTTTCCGGTGGTCATAGGTGATAGGTTCCATGGCTGTTTGAGCAGGGAAATTGTAGTTTTTTAGCGTTTTGTTGCGATGAAACTCTGAAATTTCTCTCTCATTACCCAATCATCTTTCACGTTATCTTAGCATTTTCTAGCAGTTTGAGCCATAAGAGGAAGAGGTTTTAGTTAATCTCTATTGTGAACCCTAATTTACAGTAAGAATTAGGGTTTTGATAATTGTCTTGGGATGCGTGCTTAGAATTGAGAGCCTAGAACTTGAATTCTAGTAGTTGAAATTGGGAAATTTCAGGGAGATTCAAGAAGCCATTCAACCAATATAAGATTTGGGGCTGAATTTGTATTTCAAGGAGTAAGGTGAAGGCCAATCTTCAAGCAAACTAAGGGGCAAATTGGTTTGGAGGCTTGTTGGTCAATTTTGACAGTAAGAGGCACTTGGATTAGCAAAGGAGATTGGAGAATCTTAGTTATACTCCTTTTTTTTTGCAATATAAGATAAAAAAATACTGAAAGAGACATGATTTTTGGGGCCAATCGGGTGTCCAATGTTCAAGATTAAAGTGGTAAAGTGTGCATTTTCAGTTTATGTAAATTTTATGCTTGCTGTAATTAGTGTTAAATTAGGTTTTCTTACCACCTTATTTGAGAAGGAAGGATGGTTTGAGGCACTCAAACTCATAGAAGGTTGGCAATCTCGGTAGTGAGATAATGTGTTGGATGAAATGGAAGTATTTATTGGGCAACTTGTTCAAGAAGAACGTGACCTGATCGTCGTTTGACTTCAGGGAAACAGTAATGGAAAACTTAGCGAGTAACCGCCGACATTTGGCCAACTTGACTTTCAAATCACTCCCTTAATGGAAAATTCGTGAAGCTCAAAATTGAGATTGATACGTTGAGTGCGAAGATCTTGAGCCGCATAGCGGTCAATGAGATGAATCCAACGCTCAAATGTGAGGGGAAAATGTTGTAACTGAGAGTGGGATTCAAGAAGCAATCCCTACACTAACTCAACATTGGCTGTGACATTGCTACCAATGATGAGGTCCCAAAGTCCCTGAGATTCAAGCAATTGTTGCATGAAGTTTGATCAAGTAGTGAAATTCAATCCGTTAAAATGAGTCTTGTTCATAAAGGCATTTTTGGTTGTTGCAACAGGAGTGGTAGTGGTCGGAGATGGAGAAGGTGTGTAATGGGGTTAGGCTGAATAGGGGGGATAGGGTGAGGTGAGTGGAGTACATTGAGGAAGGAAATCCCAGAGTCCTCACCATGAATACGAGAAGTGTGCATAGTGGGCAAGAGATAGGGTATGGACATGGTAATCGTTAGTGAAGCCCAAGGTGGAGGGATAGGGACACGAGGAGCAGAGGATGGAAATCCTTGTGTAGGAGTGGCCCAAGGAATGCGTGATGGCAGTCCATAAGTAGAGGATGGATATCCCTGTGTTTGAAAGGTCATGCGAGGGGGTTGTGAGTATCTGGGGGTAGCGAGGGGGATACCTATCATAGTTATCCCTAGGTGTAAGGATGTGGTAAAGTAGGGGTATGCGGAAGGTACAATGTTCAACGGTGGCATCCCCCCTAACGGTGCACCAAGAGGTGGAGGGTAGATAGATGGTGGGATGGAGAAAGAGAAAGTGTTAGGAGCGGAGATGGAAGATCCAACCCCTAGTGTACTTTGGGCGGAAGTGGAATGTAATGCAAGATTTTGGAATGAAGATGTAAGTAGATCAGAATGTGGAGAAGATAGTGGTGGGATGGGAGGGAGTTGAGAAATGTGGTTTACTTGCTCAAATGAAATAGATGGTAAAGATATACATGATAAAGAGAATCTGCTTCGAGGGACTTCTCTATTAAAGTTAGCATACTGAAAATTGTCTAGATCCTACACAACAAAAGAATAAACAGGAGAGAGTTTTGACTCATACGACTCAAAAGGGTTATACGAATCTGACACAAGGCCTGGCAGAGATAAAGAAGATGGATTGCTAGATGTGCTGAATGTCATTATCTCTCCAAGATTAGAGAGATGGCCAGTCTCACCAATCCGTTCAGACGGAGTAGTAGCACTCTTGGAGAAGTGTAAACGGAATTGTATGTGACGTGCAAGTATTCCTAAAACTCTTCATTTGTAAGATGACCAAAATGAGAAGAAGATGGTAAAGGTGAAGGTGTGTCTACCTCCTCCTCAAGACCATAATGCCTTCTTAGAGCCTCCGGTGATGGAGAAGCCTGATAGAGCATCATAGGATCCGACGAAGAAGGTGCCTAAGACATTATGAGTCACAATCAAGTCGCGTGTGAGTCTCACACAAATACTAGCCTCCACAATCACGGTAGGATACTCATTAGAAGAGCATCGGCTTTGATACCATGTGAAGGTATGTTAGGGTTTTGGGGGACCACTGAAACTCTCTCGAACCGTGCACCAAATTTGTGTTTTTCATTAATTAATTGTGTTTTGGGCCTGTTTAAAAATGATAATCAGCTGTAAAGCATGTTTTTGCTCAACATGAGGGACTTTCTGAGGAGTGGTAGCCATAGGATGGGCCGCAATGATCTTGAAGGAACTAGGCATATACTGGAGAACTTGTGTGTACTAACTATGGGTTGATGACCCGTGTTATGTAGGATAGAGAGTCGATATACATGAAGGAGACATTGTAGTCTAATCACTGGTGGGCGGAAGGCCATGGAGCAGGAGTTGGAGGCTATTGGGCAGGATGGCACTTGGTATCTTGTGCCACGTCCCGTTTATAAGAAGGTGATTAGAGTCAAGTGGGTCTATTGGTTTTGAATGGGTTGGTCCTTGGAGACTTGGATAGTTTGGCACTCCCATGTTGGTTTCCTCTTTGGTTGAGCTTCACCCTTTTGGACCAGCAGGGAGGCTTCCCCTCCCAAGGCTAAGACTCAACCTTTCTTGGGGCCATCATAGAGGTCATTCATTTCATTGGTTTCTAGGTTGAGACACGTACTTCACTCTCCTTTGTCGTCAAATGGTTCTCCTCCCCTCTTTGGCATTGCAATGATAGGGTGAGAGGTGGTGCGTACTTCTCCTTCCACCTTGTGGCAGTGAGAGGGGTAGTTTATTATCTTGGTACTTACAGGGATTTGATCATTGTATCTATTTCATTATGTATTTGCATCATCCTCTTTTTGCTCGTGCTATTTTCCCATAAAAGTGTCTCTACTCATGCAAAAAGTCTTTATTGTCAGAGGAGCTTCTGCCTTTCACTTCAACTTTCTGGTGATGCTTCTTCTTGTGAATATGATTACTGTTTTCTCTTTTTAATTCACCCTCCTCTTTCACAAAGAAAGCACCGTACAAGCATTACCTCATTGAATGCATAATGTATTTCTGAAAATGATAGCTAATTCTCATTTGCAAGTTCTGTGAGGTTCTAAATTGGTGTTTCATGGGTTGGATTCCAGATGGAGATGGCAACTACCCACCATTCAACATAAGGTAAAAAAAATCTCTGTTGATCTTATAAAGCATGTAACTGTACAGTTGGATGTTCAGTTTTATGAGGTTATTACTGACTAGGTCCTATTACTTGTGTATTATATTCTTTTTTTTTTCAGCACAATCGGTAAGGAGCTAGGGCTTCAGTTCATTATTTATTCACAATATCATGCTATGGGAACAATCCTGGTGGTATAGGCTTCTATGGAAAATAGAAAATCTCAGGATCATGTTTGCCCAACAAACTGTGGTGAAACCTAGTCTCATACTTGTCTTTTCCCCCTATTCAGAACAACAAGCAAGTGAACTGAATAAGTCGGCCATAATTGGGGCATCAGTTGGTGGAACAGGCCTGCTTGTCATTCTTTTTGCTGCTTTGTTATACTGGCTGTCCTTGAAACATAAAAAAGCAACAGGATACAACAAGCAGCAAGTTACTGTTGATACATACAACAGTTCATCGGGAGAAGTTCCAGGTCAGCTACTTCAATGCATCTTTCTTCCAAATTTTGAATTTTTACCTTTTTCAGAAGCACATCATGAAAATGGTTGTTCTTCATTTTCTGTTCACTGAGAATATGGAAGGTTAACTGCTTTACTTCTTTAATTTTTCTGCTGATTATTACAAGCTTTTCTCATTCCTTTGGACATTGCGCTGCAGAGATAGTCATGGTCCTTCGTCTTTGTGCTAATTGGGAACCTGGCAGTTCATGGAGACTGAACTAGTCATGGTCCTTCGTCTTTGTGCTAAATGGGAACCTGGCAGTTCATGGAGACTGAACTGTTAAAAGGAAAACGGATTACTAAGTAGAAGATGTAAAATAGGCCATCAAAAACAGAAACTGGGGTGAATGATATTTAAAAACCCTAGCCCATTTTCGCTTTCTGCTCATTCTCAACATTCAGATGTTGCTTTTGGGGTTAGAGGGCTGTCCAAAGCAGGGGTGACCTGCTGTCTGCTGAGGCCGTTCTTTCCTTTCATGGGAAAGTTGGTGAAAGCCATGGCACAACTTAATTGGAATTAGTGGGGATAAGAGCAGTTGCCCTTTAGTCTTTATGAATTGAATGTTGTTGTTACAGTAGTGCAGGTTTGAATTTACTCAGTTTGACAGTGAATTGGGTGTCCAAAGATTAGGACAAATCATTGGGATTGATGCATAATTAGGGCTGAGGCTTCTTACAATAGATTAGGTCAGTTTGGAATTGAGATTTGTATCTATCACACATTGTTTGTAATGCGCAACAGTGTGGGACCAAGTTTGCACCTCTTATGTTACATTTTAAGGTCAATTGGACCAAGAGTAACATGTATTCATATGGATATACTTGTTGAAGTGTGATTGGGGATAGATTTGTCATGCATTTGAGAAAAGTTGGTGAGAGGAACTAAAGACATTGCGGTGATACAAGTCTGGGCTAATTCAAGAGCAAGGCAAATGGAATCATTGGACATTGAGAGTGTTGGTTTGTGATAGCAGCTGACTTATGATTCATGGAAGCTTTGACTAATGATGAAGAAGTACTGTAAGTGGTGTAAACCTTTTGGGCCTCTTGTCTTCACTACCTTTTAGATTATGTCTACAGGTAGGTTTCATAACAAGCCCATGCATTCTACCAACTCATGTCGCCCAAATGCAGGCTGCCACATGGACGTTGACATCCAGCATTGGTGTGTGCTGGTCATATATAAAACCCCCAAAGATATAAGCTTATCATACCCTTTTGTAGCCAAGGTTTGCACTGCATGAAATTTTTTCTTCCCTTGTAAAAAATTTTCTACTTCTTCCCTCTTCTCTTTGTAAGGACAATTCCATGGAGAGTGGGTAGGTAACAAACAAGAGAAAAATAAATTTTCTTTCTTAGGCTTATCAAAATGCTCTTGATTTAGCCCTAGGATTAGTAGCATTCATGCTCTATCTTTTATAAAACGGGGTTGGAGTTTCCTACCCTTGGTAAAAGAAAATTTCCTTTTACATTTCCTCGTACATCTAAAGGATGGTTCCTTTGGTTTGGGCTTTTTCTCAATGGGATTTGTAGATGCGCCCAAGTATATATTATTTTCATATATTTGTGCAAACTTTATCATCTCTTCAAGGGTCTAAGGTGGACTATGTTTTACTTCCCTTTTACAAGCATTATCTTTCCCCCATATAAAACCTCTGGTTTTTTGAAAATCAATCCTTTCCTAGCTTGAGAATTATTTTGCGATCCTCTACAGTGTATGCCAACAAGGGTCTACCCCTTTGCATGAACTCATTCATGTTAGAATTTGCCAAAGAAGTTGCTATTTTAGAAGAGAAGTTGGTGTTTTGGAGGAACTGTTGATGTTTTCAGCCTGTATGCAATTCCGAACATAGTCTTATACATAGCCATGCACATGTGGTCTCTCTTAGCTTTGCTCGTGATATTCTTAGCCTTGCGTGCCATTTTCTGCAAATGTGAAAAAAAAAACGTAGAAACCCTGCTTTTTGAATTTGGGGGTTTTTAAAAAATTCTGCAATTTCTCATCTATCTTGCTCATCTCATCCCCAATTTCAAAGAAATTTTCAATTTCTCACACTTGATGTCAAGAAAATTGGGGGTTTTCGATTGACTTGTCCAATTTTTGAAATTTCCTAAAATTCATCTGAGGAAATTTAGGGTGTTTGCCTGATTTGAGCTTTTGTGCGTAAATCTCTACCAAAATTGGCAACATTGCACAATTTCTTCGACATTGGTTGGAGAAATTTGGGGATTCTTTGAATTTTGGGTCTGGCTTGCATCTTGAAGTGAAGTCAAGTTGTTGGTTGGTGTTTGCATTTCACCCTTTGTTGAATTTGTCTTTGAGGGGGGGCATGGCAGCCCCTCACATTTGTGGAATTGACATGTCTCTTGTTGCAAGAGGAATAGACTAGGAAGAATGTTGCTATGTGTTTAGGTGATATAGCCATGCTTTCTAAATACAAAGGCAAAGAGAAAGAGGTGTAAAAAATCAGCCGACGGCTGATGTGGGACAGCCATCTTGCAAGGTTGCCCATGATGCAAATAAAGACAAGAAGAAAAGAAAATGCCACTATTGTAAGAAGCTTGGTCATGAGTCATGACATTGAAGAATGCAGAAAAAGTTTGGCCAAAGAGAAGAAGAAAGACTTTGGTTTGGTTGTCTAGGAGACATCTATCACTTGATCTTCGGATGGGGATGCTATAACCAACCTCATTGAGGAGGATTATGCATTTTTGACATGCAATTATGATAGTTCTATGGCTGATTTTGCATTTAATGCTGTTGAAATGCAGCATACATGGTACTTTGACAATGGGGCATCCAAGCATATCACTCTAAGAAGTGTCTATTTACATCTATGCATTTAGTCCTTGCAATGAAGAGAGTTACATGTGCAAATAACTCTACCTATGATGCCAATGGCATTGGTTCAATGCCGATTATTGTTGCAAATGGATCAAAATTTATGCTTTTGGATATATTGTTTCTACCTAGGATTACATAAAATCTCTTGTCAATTTCAACATTCAATAAACAAGGATTTCAGTGTCATCTTTGAGGATGACAAGTGCATTTTGGGAGACAAAGAGCTTGATTATGCTCCTCACTTTTTAGGCACTTTGTATGAGGCCTTTTCTTGTCGGATACATAATATGACGACTTCAATGTTGTTAGATGGTGGATGCCTTATCTCCTATTGAGACCCCATCTCGCCATACATGTGAGGGATGTATTTTGGGCAAGATGTATCCTTTTGCCTTCAAAAAGGATGGTGCTGTCCATAACTTGCAGCTTATACACTCCGATGTATGTGTCTTGTGTGGACACGAGCTCTTAGGGATCATCTATATTTTGTTACCTTTAGAGATGACTACTCTCGATAAACATGGGTGTGTCAAAAGATGACGTATCAGCGAGACAGTAGGGTTTGCAAGGAGGAACATGGAGTGAACTCCGCAAACATGGAGAAGAGAAGAGAAGAGAGAAGAAACTTTGATGAATGGAATGATGAAGTTCTGAATCACGGAGTGAATGTGATACAAGGGAATAAGGAACCACGAACCACAATGTCCTCCTGAAGGGGTGTGAGGGTAGTGGAGAGATTGGAGAGAAGAGGTGACAGATTGAATGAATTAGCTGTAAAGAATGAGTGAGAGAGTGGTCTATAAATAGGCATAGCCAGTCTAGGGTGGTGCCTCTTTTTGGGGTTGCAAACCCTAAAAGCAAAACACAGAAATACAAAAACGTAAATTGCGGGTGAAGGGTTTCTCAACACCCCCTCTCAGGTCCAAAAAGGGGAACAAGAGAAGAGTGAGGTGGAGATGCAATGCTACATGTTGGAGAAATCTCATGGAGCAGGTGCCACTTGGACAGTGTTCCTCGTGGGGAAATTGTTCATTTGCCCAAGCGCCTTAGTACAAAGATGAGGAAAACATGCAATGCATAGGAGGAATGTTGGACTTTGTGTAGTGCCGAGAACCACAAGGATATGCTCGTACTCGATCTTGGAAGTTGGCTCTATATTAACCAAGTGACCAAGGCAAGAAGAGGAGGAAGAAGATGTAGAGGATCCCTAAGATCCAAGATTTCCACCTGAAAGGTAACCTACAGTAAAGAACAATAGACAGAGTGAATTGGAGAACTTGAAACTCAACCTCGGGAGAGAAGCCACTAGCTCCGTACATCCATGCAAGAAGGAATACAAAGGCCGTGTCACCAAGTTGTGGCTGAACCTCTAAGGCTGGTAGGTAGATCCTTGAGATCTTGGGAATCAATAGGTGAGATGACTGCTGGAAGGAAAGAGTCAGTGTATCCCATGACTCTTGTATCCTTGCCACCACAATAAATGCACATAGCTGTCGTGCCCTTCAAGTACCTCATGATACTCTTGACGGCATCTCAATGCCGTCGGCTAGGAGTAGCCATATAGCGTGTCACAAATCCCATTGCAAATGCTATGTCAGGGCAAGTGGCGATTATAGCATACATCAAATTGTCCATTGCAGATACATAAGGGATCTTGGCCATCTCAGCCTTTTGCTCATCAAATTACAGACAATCGGCCTGACTAACCTTCACATGAGAAGATAAAGGACAACTAATAGGCTTAACATCCTGCAGATGAAACCGCTTAAGGACCTTTTGGATGTACTCCTTATATGACAAGTAAAGGAGTTCCTTAGAGCGATTGCACGTAATACGCATGCCAAGAATATGTGAGGTCTATCCCATGTTTTTCATCTCAAAGCTTTTATTGAGCTGACCTTTCAAGGCATCCATCTCATCATGAGCACTCCTAAAAATTAGTATATCATCCATATAGAGGATCAAAATCATAAGGTTGCCATCACGAGCCTTCTTCGTGTATAAACACGGATTCATATTACTGCGGGAATATCCCTGTGAATGCATAAAAGCATCAAACTTGTGGTATCATTCCCTAGGTGCTTGCCCAAGGCCATAAAGGCTCTTTCTCAATTTGTATACTAGGTAGTCCCTACGAGGTTCTGCAAATCCCTTAGGCTACTCCATGTAAATCTCATCATACAAGTTCCTATGAAGAGGTGCCATCTTGACATCCATTTGATAAAGATCCAAGTCAAGGTGAGTAACCAAAGCCAGTACTAAATGTAGGATAGTCATCTTCACAATAGGAGAAAAGACTTCATAAAAGTCCACACCATACTTTTGCTTGAAACCCTTAGAAACCAATCTGGCCTTGTATGCCGGCTTGGGGCATCCAGGGATACTTTTCAACTTATACATCCACTTGCATGGCAAAGCATGCTTTCCACTGGGCAAAGGAACCAAATCCCATGTATGATATTTTTGTAGTGAGTCATACTCTGACTGCATGGCCCTCTTCCAAGAGCGACTATCACCTTTACGCATGGCCTCATCATAGGTAAGAGGCTCAAACTGCGCAAGCTATTGTCTATCTCTAGTAGACCGCTCAAAATAGGCTGTGGAACCTGGACATCTTGTGGACCATTAGGGACTTGGGCCACGAGAGCATTAGCCGTTGCTGCAAGCTGTACAGTAGTAGGAGGCCCCTCTTGAAATATTACCTTGCATATCTCAATGACATGCTCATGTTGCTTATGCATTTTATCCTTGTGGAAAACAGCATCATGGTTGCGGATAACCTTTCGAGCCTGCGGATCCCATAGATGATAGCCCATCTCACATGCATCTCCATAACCAAGAAAGATACATTTCCTAGACTTAGGATCGAGCTTATTGCGCTTGTCCTTGGAAACATGGCAAAAAGCCTCACAGCCAAAGACATGCAAACGAGCATATGAGGGAGGTTTTCCAGACCATACCTCCTTTGCAACTTGATAGTTAAGAGAAGTACATGGGGACTAATTTATCAAGTGTACGGCAGTAGTAACTGCTTTAGCTCAAAAATGCTGTGGTAAGCGTGCTTGACTAAGCATATTGTGAACTTGCTCTTAAATTGTCCTATTCATACACTCAGCCATACCATTTTGAGGTGGGGCATACGAGGCGATCAACTGACGCTTAATATCCTGCTCATTACAAAACTGCTCAAAGGTTTTAGAGACACACTCACCCCTATTATCTGATTGTAGACATTTCGAGCTATACCTACATTGGTTCTCTATGAAAGCAAGCCAATGTTGAGATGTAGCCAAGACTTTTGATATTTGTGTAATAGGATATGCCTAAACCTTATGCGTATAGTCATCAATGAAGATAACCAAATACTTTGTGCCATCTAATGATTTGCAGGACACAGGACCATATATGTTTGAGTGAACAGGAGCCAAAGGCTCACCCTTGCGTGCCATAGTAGACTTTTTTATGCGTATTACGTGTTTGCTAGCTATAGAAACAATGATCACAAGTCTCAAAGCACTTATAGTCAAGGGGCGGAAGATACTGCAAACGGGTAAGCATTTTCATTCCTTTCAAGGAGATGTGCCCAAGGCGACGATGCCAAAGAGATATATATGGAATTGCATCCACTGCCAAAACATAGTCAATTGACCCAGATACAAGCAAAGGCTAGAGAGTATTGGACTTAGCACTACGTGTAATCTTCCATGAGAAATCACCAAAAGAAACTACATAGCCTGCATCATTCAAAGTGCCAGCAGAGATAAGGCTTTTCGTTAGAGCTGATACATGATAGACATTATGAAGAGTAAACGTGCTACCTGAGTCAAACTGCAGTTGGACATCACCAATACCAACTATCTCTAATGCCAGGTCATTACCCAAACGGACAAATTCGGTCAAAAAGCGATAAGAGTGGAACCACTCTCTATGAGGGGTCACCTGAAAGGAAGCCCTTGAATCTATTAGCCAACACTAAATATACCCTGACAAAGCATCAGTCGGTTGTTAAGTATCAAGAGAAGAAGCTGTAAGTATGAAATCATCATCAGAATCAGCCTCTGCATGATATTAATCTCTTCAAGTTTAACGTTGGACTTGCTAGGGACAATGTTGTGATAATCATTTTTGTCATGTATTTTACCCTTGTCCTTTTCCTTGCGCATTTTATGACATTGTCGCCAAATATATCCTACTTTCTCATAGTAATGACAAGTCAATGAGGACTTACGGCCACGGGACTTACTACAAGACTGTCCACGTGACTGAGAATGAGACTGTTGAGAGTCTCTTCCACGGCGGTCATCACGGCTCCTACTATTATTTCGTCTAATTGTCAAAGCATGGGAGGTACGGGAAGCCTTGACATTCTTTTTGTTAACCTCTTCATTCAAGAGTGCACCCTCTACATCCTGTACTGCAGCCCATCAATAAGCATGTTTACACACATAGCAATATGAAATGTATTCCATGATTCAAGCAATGTAACCAAGAGGAACAAAGGGGGAAAATTACCCTTAAATTCAATCCCCTGCAAATACAAATGGCTGAGAATAGAATGAAACTCATTTAAATGGACTGACATGGAAGTGTTCTCCTTTATGGGAAGGTCCATGAGTTGTTTGAACGAATACATTTGAGAAGCGGGGCTTTACTTGTCATAAACATTACGAATCTTATCCCACAAGTTCCATGCGAATTGCGCATCAGCGCGACAACACTATAGAACACTTGTTTAGAGAGGAATAATATGATGGTGGAGTTACATAGCTCATCTAATTCAGCCCAATCCTCTGCATCAATACATTCAGGCTTGATACCCTAATGTTTCAAATGCTTAACCTGCATTCTCTGCACTAAAACTTTGGAGATTCAGGCCTTCCAATAGTTGTAGTTGGTGCCATCCAACTTGTTAACATTAAAGATAGCACTATCATTGGAACCACCAGCTATACTGAGACCAATTAAATGCACAGAAGGGAAAAAGAGATTGCTGTAATAACCTGTAAATCCGCCCCAAAACCATTGCCAGATCAAGCTGAAAACAAGTGGTACTGACCAAGTAATGAGCTGTCCACAAACTCAATGCAAAGAATTGTCAAATGGAGGTGACTGCTTGCATAAATAGTGTAGTAAACTGTAAGTAAAGCATGCTGAAAATGAAGTACAGCAGTAAGAGATCAATGCCAAAGAGGGGTAATCATAGATACAAGACAAACTGCAACTGCCAGGAATAGCTCCAACTAGTAGTGAGTGAATATATGACTGGCATCGAGAACTGTCAAAGGATCAGTGTGTTAGACTAAGATTCATCCCATAGGCATAACCATCATGCATAGAGTAGGTCTCATGGGTAACAGAAGAGACCAACCCAAGGCACAATGGACTGAGCAATGTAATGGAAGCTCAATACATAGCCACCTGAGATGCATACATCACTGATACCATTGTGATAGAGGTAGGTGCCGACCCAAAAGGAATGTCAGATCAGCCCACTAAGCGTACATAAAGCATGATAAGAGCATGTACATGTCACTAGGTCCCATAGTCTCATTGTAAGACCCTCAAGGTCTATTGCAACCAAAGGCTCAATGTAATATCTAAGTGTCAAGTAGCAGCTCCCACTAGAAAAAAATTTGAATGCCAGATGAGCAAACAAATCTCAAAACATCATGTGGAAGGCATCCATACATCCAAAGATCCAAGTAGCATATAGCGGGGAGCACCCGACAAAAGTTACATCTCCCATTGGAAAAAAAGTTGAATGCTAGAAGAGCAAACAAAGCTCAAAACATCATGTGGAAGGCATCCATACATCCAAGATCCAAGCAGCATATATCCGGGTGCACCCGACCCAAGTAACTTTCAAAGCTCTTACTGTAGCATCCAATGACAATACGCAACAATGAAGGACAATCAATGTCAAGAGCTAAAGCTCCAATCTCAGCTCAAAAGCAATCCGGAAGCCTAACCAAGCATGTAAGATCAATGGTATACCCCACTGTAGCATTCAAAGTGCTCAGGAAGCATCCAATAGCAATAGGCATATAGGATCCCTGATAACATAGTATTTAGCCCTACTTATCACAACAGTAAAAAACCTCTGTAAAACTGAGCAAAAGAGTGCTCAAGTCAGTCCCATAGCATTCCAATACATTGGCATTACATTCCCAGACGATCCAGCATCAAATAGACATCCTGGGAAGCATAAGTGACCTCTAGACAACGAGTGAAGGGCTGTCCAGAACTGTAATACAGCAAACTGTCATAAATTGTAAGCTAATGGTTGAACCTAGGAGCTCCAACGAATGCCCAAACTCATGCTAAAGGTGCCGGGTACAATGCCAAGTGATTGCCCAAGTTTGGAAGCAATGCTAGGAGTTGGAGATGAGGTAGGATGAAGCAGACTTGAGCAAGAAAGGGGGCAGCCCAGTCATTGCAAATTGCGCCTACTGTCCTGGGCTTAGTGCTGGCTGGGCTGAGGTCAATAGGGCTCAAGGGGAGCTCAATGAAGCTTCGAAACATGCCTTGAAAAGTTGGGAAGTAAGTAACAATACATACCACTTCAAGCTGGCTGCCATTAAAACTGTGAGCTGAAGGTATTCTCCACAAGCTAAAGCAATGTCGGGTCGGGCTCGAGCTCTCGGGGAAGATAGCTTTGATACCAGTTGAAGGGAGTGAGCCTTGAAGTGGAAGCATGGAGCACAAACAAGAGGTATGGTGGAAGAGGAGAGAGAGAGAGAGAGAGAGAGAGGATGTGAGATGAGAATCAGTGGGATGCCTTGTGTGCGGTTGAGCACAAGAGTCATGGTGAAGCAGGAAAAGTTGTGGATTGCCATGGATTTCGCTTGTTTTATGCAGGGACACATGCAAGGCATTATTCTGGTGTGCTTATGATTGTGCATGAGAAATATCAGCCTGTTCTTATTAAAAATGATGTACATGGCCGCTTTGTGGTAGTTGAAGTTTTATTTGAAGGAGAGATCTTATGGTTGCTGGGCCTCTATGCTCCGAATGATCCTTTATCCCGCCGGGATCTTTGGCATTCTTTGAAGACCTCCTTGTCACTTGGCAGACGGGGTTTCTTAATGGGGGATTTTAATATGTGTGTGGATTCTTCACAGTCCACTTCCGAGCATTCGGTGATGGACCCGCCGGAAAGTCCGGTGTGGAATGCGTTTGCACTTGCGGTACTTAAGCAAGATCTATGGTCTTGGCTCCACCCTTCTTCTACAGGGTTCACTTTTCGTTCGGCACAGTATGCAACTACATGGTCGCGGTTGGACCGAATGTACATTATGCAGGATGATGATTTTCTTCCTGAGATGCTGGAAATGACAGTCTTACAGCAATATGCCTTGTCGGACCATTTCCCTCTCCAGCTGGAGATGCTTGCACAACCTGTTGCACCTTTTAAGCAATTGCTGGATAGACTCCCTTTATGTTTCAACTCGTCTTATTTGAAGCACTCAATCTTTCGGGGCTATATGCAACAATTGATTGACAGATTTTTATTGGACTTCGCCATTGAGGGCACTGCTTCCTTTCAACGATTGCTCTCAAATTTGCAGCGGGTTGCTCGGCAGTATGGGATTCACCATGCCTCGCTTTGTCGGCGGCGCCAACACGCAGCGGAGGACTTACTGGCTTTGGTTCGTTCTCTACTGGTGGACACTCCAGATGATGAATTTCTGCTATCACTGGCAATGCGCTTGGCCAATCTTATTATAGAGTTTCAGTTAAAATCTTATCAGCAGGCCAAATTGCACAATTTGACTGAGAATTTGCAAGATAGTGCGTGTCAAACTCATAAGTTCTTTCGTGCTCTACATGCCTCTCCTGCTCGAGAAAATATGACTCGACTCCAGAATTCAGACGGTCGAATGGTCACACTGACCCTCGGACTATTGTCAATATGTGCCGGAATTATTTTCTAGATCTTCTTGGTTCTTCTCAGTCACCTTCTGACCAGGTTACGCAGGCACGTTCAGTCTTCTATGACCTGGCCCGACATCAAGTTCCACTTGATATGCAAACTGCGTTGGAGATAGATATTTGTGTGGAGGAGGTTATGGAGGTTTTGTTACACCTGCCCAAGGATGAAAGTCCTGGTTGGGATGGTCCCACCAATGAATTCTTTGAGAGTTCGGCTACCCAACTGGTAAATCCATTGACGGCTATGTTTCAGCAGGTTTGGGAAACAGGGTCCATGCCTTCCTCCTGGAAAGGTCTTATCAAACTGCTTCCAAAGGTCCCTTCGCCGTCGATGTTGCAACATTGGAGACCAATTTCTTTGATGGGTTCGACGTATAAAATCTTTTCCAAAGTGCTGGCGAATCGGCTCCACAAGCATCTTCCGGCCATTGTGCATCCTCTTCAATATGGTTTCATTAAGGGTCGCAATATTTTGCATAATATCTTAAATGTGCAGATAGCTATTGACTATGCAAGGCACTCTAGTCAGGAAGTGGTCTTGATTCAATTGGATCTGGAAAAGGCTTTTGACTATTTAGACTGGTCTTTCATTGCACAACTTATGTCTACTATGGGCTTTGGTACTTGGATGTCCCGCTTGATCTACACCATTAGTGTTGCGGCTTCTTCGCGAGTGATGCTAAATGGTGGAATTACCGAGCCCTTTGTCCTTGCACGCTCTGTGAGACAGGGCTGTCCGTTGAGTCCTCTCTTCTTTGCCCTGGCAACTCATCTGGTTCTTTCGATGTTAGCTTCCATGGCAGCTTCTACTGAGTTGGCCTGATTGTCTCTTCCGTTTGGTCAGCACTTCATTAGTCAATCTTTGGTTGATGACAGCTTCATGATTTTGCGAGCGGACAAGGACAATATTCACAAGGCATTAGATGTTTGGAAGCTCTTTGGCCATGCTTCTGGTCTTTGTATCAATGCTTTCAAATCAGCCATTCTCAGTTGCACGGAGTCCGATTTACAGTCATTGGGCTGGCAGGGACAGGTGGTTCCCCGTGGCTCCATTGTCAGGCATCTTGGGTACGCGTTGGGTGTTGATATTCGGCCAAAACAACTACTATAGTGGATTTCACAGAAACTAGCAGCTAAGTTTCTGTATTGGAAGTCGCAAGCTTGGCTCTTCCATGTCCGCCTCAAAGTGGCTCAGATAATTATGCTGCAAATGCTCACTTATTTCTTACCATTGCTGCCTTGGACTTCTACGACTTTGAATGCTCTCACTCGGCCCATTCGTTTCATGTTATGGAAGAAGGATTCACTGCATGCAGGTATTTCATGGATTTCGTGGTCACATACATGTACTCCCAAGTGCCTGGGTGGTGGAGCTATTTTGGATGCCGAAACTCATATGCTGGCTCTTCGTTGGTCTCTTTTTCGTGCCATGTGTATGGAGCATCACCCGTAGGCCGTTATAGCCTGGTATTTTCTTGAGGACCATGGGCTTCTGCATGGCAATACACAAATTCGGAGCTCCTGGTGGCATATTCTTAATGCAGACTCTCGGTTTTCGAGTCCTTCCTCATCCCTGCTTGTTCATTTGGTTGGCTCCTGGCAATTGGTTCTCCAGAAGGCGCCTTGGCATCCAGCGGAGCAACGCTTACATACTAACTCTTTTCAACTGGAACTGTTGGTAGCCTCGAGATTACTTTCATGGGACGGCAAGCAAGAGCTCAGACCAAAATTTAACCGTATGGCCCGTTTGGGGTTGACTTCAGTTTGCAGATGCCACCGTTGCTAGTCGCAATGTCTTCATATCGTTTCGTACGGCCAGGAGGCTTTTCAGAATCCCTCGTGGCTACCGTGATTTGTGGGAACACCTTCTGTCAGTGCTTCAGAGCAGGCAACCCTTTCCTGCCCTTGCTGTGGATCGTCCTTGGCAAGACTGGGTCCTTGTAGGTCGGTTGAATTTGGAAAAGGCCTCAACCAACCAGGTGTACCATCTTCTGATTAAAGATCATCAATGGCTGGTTACTAAAGCTAATACTATATGGGGGTTGCGCAAATCTCAGTCATGGTGGAAGGCAACTGTGATGGAGGGCTGGTTGAACAAGATACCTTTCAAATGCAAGGTTTTTCTTTGGAGGGTAATGATTGGTGGTCTTCCTCTTGCCTCGGCCCTTTCCAAGCGTCGAATCTCTAACGGCAATTGTTTCTTCTGCACCACTACTGTGGAATCGGCCTGCCATCGATTTATTTCTTGCCCTCTCGCAAAGAAGATCTGGTTGCTTTTGTCGGCGGTTTGGCAAGCTGTGGTGGGTTTTTTACTAAGCCCTTTTGATTGGGTTTTTGTACGCCCAAAATACCCCGCACCAGCTCAGTTGCATGAAGATCTTGTTCCACTTTCTTAGATACTGGGGATGCTGGCACAATTGGACCACTCGGGATGCCTTCCTTTTTGATTCGGCCTCTAATGTTCCGGTTCACATTGCCAGGCTTAAAGGCCTCTTGCTTTGGCAGATAGATCTCATTCGGCACTCTAACTTGCTCCCTAGGGAAGACTTACTCCCTTGGCATATGGCAATTTCTGCTGTGTCTTTGCCATGATTTTTGTAACTCCTTGGTTTTGTACTGATAGTTTACACATGTTGGCTTAGAGTCAAAAAAGAGAGACAGAGAGAAATGAACTTTACACATGATGGCTTAGTGTCATCGTGTATCTTGTAATCAAGTAAACTTGTACTCTTTTTTCGTAATTAATACAATTACCTTTTACGAAAAAAAAAGAGAGAGGATGTGGGAACTCCAAGAGTCACAATGTGTGACAGGCTTTCCCTTTATTCAAATGTCATCGAAAGAATAAAGAATAAAGTGACATTGATGGGCATCCGCCACTTGCATTGTACAAGTGTGTAGGTAACTAATACACGGTGCGGGTATTGTCAGTGTAACTAATACACGGGTGGCTAGGCATAGGTCCTTTACCCCCAACACTCCCTGCCTAACATCTGTACAAATGATTGGGTGGATGAAGATGAGGGGGAGGATGTGTTGTCCTCATTGAGAGCATGGTGTTGCCTCAAGGTCTCTTGTAAAGGAGAAGCTGAGAAGACAATGGCTTCCCAAGAGTAAGATGTGTATCTCTTGTGTTTTGGTTATCATCACTCATGTATCTTGCATAAGCCAAGACTTCACAAGTAGCTGCATGATACTGTTCAATAGGGTATTGAATTTGATACTAGGTGAAGATATGCTAGGGTTTGCACTAAGAAAATATAAAATGTACAAACATGACTAAAATGCAATAACTTGGACAAAAATGCACAATGCAAAATAGCGATGAAGGATGAAACTGAGTGAATGGATGAATCTAGACAATGCTCAAAGGCAGAGCAATCCGACAACTAATGACTCTTGTGGAAGTAGGCTAAGGGAGGTGTTTGATTGTGTTGTCCACTAGAGATAGATCCCAAGTGCAGTAACCACTAGTTAGAGCAAAGGATGATGTAGAAAAGTGCTGAAAACTCAAAAGTGACCTATTGTAGATGTAAACACATATCAGGCTGATGCAAAAAAGTGCCGAAATACTTTACACACAGCAGCTGACTGTATGGATGATGACATGCCAGTCAGGGTGGCCTGATCAGCAATTATCGAGAGCAGACAAGCAACTAGGCAATGATGAGGGAGTGCTGTGAACAATGAAATGCAGCTGTGGAAGGTGATGGAAACAATGTAGATGTTCTCTAGATGACAAACAGTAGTAAGGCAGCCTGTTCTAATGAGAATGAGCAGTTCACCAAGTCGTGATGAGCAGGGTGGCAGCTGGAAACTCTCTGATAGGGGCTGGAGTAGTCGCAAAGGGGACTGGTGGCAAGAGCAGCTAGAACCAAATGTAGATTTGGGCAGTCTCTAAATGGTCACTACAGCAGCTGGTGATGATGGGCAGACTCCAGAGGCTAGGGATGCAAAAGGATGCAAGTTACCTAGCACACTCTCTACTAATAGAGGTGGAACTAACCAAAGTTGAGGGTTTTGGTCATGCAACATTGAAGCACACTTGTGCATATGAGTTTTGGAGCTTTTAATGAGCTAATCAAGGTTTAATGTGTAATGCACCTTTCTTAGCTTAACGATCCTATGGTTTTTCCAGTTGTAATATGCAGTAGTTTGAAGACCTTGTAATCATTTCACTTGGGTCTCTCCAGGTACTTCAGCAACATGTTGTGATATGCAGTAGTTTGAAGACCTTGTAATCATTTCACTTGGGTCTCTTCAGGGACTTCAGCAAGATGTTGGGGCTGCTACATACAGATCATGCCTCACAAAGTGGTGGTAGCCAATCAGGTTCATTTGGCAACCATGTGGTATATCACTTCATGTTTGGCCTTTTCTAGATCATGGATTGGCTAGATGTCGTCCAGCTCCATGCTAGAAGCAAATAAAGCCTCCAGCTTGTGGCACTAGTTGTGGCTGCCATAAGTTGTCATGATGATTGTGTTTGATGAGGATGGTGGGATTATTACCAGAGTCATACGTGGAGCAACTTTAAACATTATGTTACAGCATGATTGCAGGCTGCTGCACTTGTTTGTTTGTTTGTTTTTCCAGATGTACCTGAATTCGGGTTGATTATTGTAAATAGATGGCAAGCCCCTTGACAATCTACTATAGTTTTTCTATAGGTAATCTGAAAAGTTGTTTTTGTGTTTCAAATTCACATGGTTCTAATGGTATGTCTCCACCTTTAGCCTATTGAAGAACTGATGACCTTTGTCTGGAAAAGTGGCTTGTGAATTCTATTTGGTTTTGACCTGGTCCTATGTGCAATTGTACATTAACTTCAGGTCGATTGACACCAGGTCCATAAGATATATTCCCTTTGGTTACATAGAATTTTTCTAAAAAATTAGCATGTGAGCACTTAGAAAATTTGTGTAAGTATCTTGCTTGTGTTTTCATCACAAGGATGACAAAAAAGTTTGGCTGATTAAACAAGTTCTGCTGAGCAGTGTTTCTGTCTTCTGCACAAGTTAGATAGCTGGCTTATGCAGAACAGTCATGTTTAATATTTTTGTTAAGCAGGGACATCACAGAGTAGCATCTTCACAGATGGTGCATCATTGACATATTCTACAGACAGACCCATTGAGTTTACTTACAAAGAGCTCGCAGAAATGACTGATGGCTTCAGCAGCTCAAATCAGATTGGTGCTGGAGGATTTGGAGCTGTTTATCTTGGTGAAACAAACAAGAAGGTACTGCTTTCCTGTGAGACCCAGTTTTTCCTTGTCTCTTATTTCGGATATTTCTTAGTCATGTGAGTCAGGGTGTAATTGTAGAAATTGGCAATAAAGATGATGGCTATGAAGGAGACAAGGCAGTTTTTGGCAGAGCTTAAGGTGCTTGCTCGTGTTCATCATACAAATCTTGTAAGACCTCTGTGCCTTCCACTTAGCAGGACATCTCATTTGTATGGTTTAGTCTCATACATAATTACTAGCTGTTTACCAATTGTAACCTCGTGTGTATTTCTACTGAGTGTACAATAGAGAAGTGTATGTAGAAGTGAAATTTTTATAACTAGAGTGTAAAAGACAAATCTCCAAGGTCCGAGTTGTCAAATTAAAAAAATTTGGAGGAGTGTTGGTACATAGAAGGCATCATCAAGTGCCAAATTTATTTGATATGAATCCTACTTTTCAAATGATCTTTACTAAAGATTACGTGTCCAAGGTATCAAGAAAATAATCAATCACAGGCATTGAATTGTAATTATAATGATTAATCTTATTTGAGCCCTATGATATAGATGCATATTGGCACTACCTCCTTTACAAGCTATACTGGACAAGGAAAGGGTTTTCAGCTCCAAACTATAATCAAGCACAAGCATCTGTTCAAATACTTCAGTATATTGAGAGGGGACATGCTAAGAACCTCCAAACAGTTTTTGCACAGCTATGATAGCAAAATCTCATGCTCATCCAAAAAGGAGATGGTTGTAATTGAACCAATTCAATAAACTCAAAGGTGGTCTATAACTGATGCATGATATCAATCACCTTAGTGGCATGAGAACCTATCATGATAAGATCATCCACATGCGAGATAATGAACCATGTGTGATGAGCTTGCTTCAGGCCATAAAGGGCCTTTCACAGGAAGTACACACTAAACATTGTGTCTTTGGAATGATGAAACCCTTGGGCTACTCCAAATAGACCTCTTGTTCAATCCCACCAATAAAGAAAGCACTTTTAACATCCATTTGATGATAGGCAAGTAATGAGGAGCCAAAACAAGCCATATAGTAGTCGTCTGGGCGATAGGGAAAAAGTATCTGTCATCATGTATGCCCTCTCAATGGACAGCCCTTGGCCACAAGACGGGCCTTGTACCTATCCATCAATGTATGATTAGGACAGACCTTCACTTTGAAGATTCACTTTGCAATGTGAGAGTCTATCTATCAAGACCAAGTGTAATCCTGGCAATGGAACCAGGTTCATCCTCCATGGCATGTCTCCAATTATTCATGGAAAGAGCTTTTGACATGGAAGAAGGAACTGTGGTGTCAAGCCAAGCATGGCTTGTGTGAAAGGATGATACTGGGGTTGAAGCACAGTGAGGACAACATTGACCATTTGTAGGCTTTAGAATCTGACAAATAGTAGAGCCATGAAGTGTGGTCTTGTATCAATTTGGAACGGCCCTCATAGATGAGGAGGGAGGGGTGAGCTGGGTAGGTGGATTCAAGATTGGTGCAGAGGGGATGGGGATGAGAGGGGTAGGCTGTGGAATGGCTGTGCTTAACTGGGAGGGGAGGGCTGTCATGCAAAAGTGATAGGCACCTGATCTTGCAAGAAAGGAAATGTGGAGTGCTGTAGATTGGATCCCTTTGAAGAGTAGTAAGTACTCAAAAAAAAAGTCATGGCTGATAAAAACGAAAGCATTTTCAGATCCAAAAGTTGGTCGGGCATAGGACTAGTGCTATGATCAATGAAGATGCCGTTTGGACTTATGAACCCAACATGTATCCTTTTCCATCTAACACTATACATAGGCGTTACAACCAAAAATGTGTACATGAGATACATAGGGCTGTATACTTGAATAGGCCTCATAGAGAATGATGTCTTGTAGGGCTGGAATAAGACTGGTCAAGATGATAATCCACAGTGATAAGAGAGGCCATGGAGTTGAGTCCATCTTTAAAACTGTTTGCTCTTCTGCTCAACAACCCTACTCTGCTGAGGGGTGTGAGGAATGAAGACCTGATGTTTGATATGTCTGTCTCTGCATGGTTTTTGAAACTGGTGGTTACAAACTCACCATCATTGTCATTGCGGATCTTCCTGAACTGCCTGCCTATCTCTATCTGAATTGAGGCTAACCAATGTTTAAGCCTGGACTAAAATAAACCCTACACATGTGGGAGTAATCATCAATCAGCACAGGGAGAAGTACTCAATAGGGCCACCATTCATGTGAACCAAATCAAGACTAGCTGAAGCATGAAAGCTGGCCTCTCTTGGAAATGCAGCAACATGCCGCTTGGCCTGCAAGGGCCTTAAAGGTGCCTTCTCTTCCTTCAGTTGAGATACTCCTGAAACATTGGACTTGGCATGAAAGCATACTGAAGTGGAAGGACAGAGGACCAACATCTGGTGCCAATGGTAGATCTTGCATGGTGGCCAAGGGCCTTAAAGGTGCCCTTCTCTTCCTTCAGTTGAGATACTCCTGAAACATTGGACTTGGCCTGAAAGCATACTGAAGTGGAAGGACAGAGGACCATATGTCTGGCTCCAAATGTAGATCTTGCATGGTGGCCACGAGACTAGCAAATGATAGAGGGACGGATCTTTGTCAACTAAAGAGACGTATGAAATGAATCTGCTTGAATATTGACAGCAATCTTGAAGGTGCTGAAGGAGTTCAAAAGCAAATATTTGCATGGATACGTGACACTTTTACTGCCAGAAACTGACTATCTGGTTTTCTTGAGCTGATCATATAGCTCAATGTACTTTTGGACTTAATGAAGAAGTTTGTGTCCATCAAGCTTTGAATTCATAAATCCAATGTTGAAGGAAAACAGTGCATACCAGCACTCTCGTTCTCAATAAAGTTCCTAAAGAGAAGTTATTTTGTGTCTACCTTGCATAACTGAAAACAGTGCAAACGCCTTCTCCAGAATGACAGTGATAAGGCAGCTAGGGTTGCTTGATTCTTCAAGTCCGATTCTTGAGGGCATTGGGATCTTGGAATGTTGGCTCCTGGCCTTCTATTGTCCCAATCTTGGTGCATCTTTAAGAATTTACATTTTTTTTAATGGACTACTTGTCATCTACTGCTGAGGATGAAAGCCACAATTTCTGGGGAGTATGGATTGATCTTGAAGAATAGGTCAGAAATGGAGTGCAGGCAGCTCAGCTACCAAAATGAAGTGGTCATGAACTAGGGCAGCTTCAACTTCAGAAAATTGTCGAGGGTTGAGCTGCACGAGATGGGATGGACTATGGTGGATACAACTCTGGTTGTGGTTGGAGAGAGAGAGAGAGAGAGAGAGAGAGAGAGAGAGAGAGAGAGAGAGAGAGTCTTTCGACACTTTCTTTGAGGACCTGATGGTCTGATGTAACAAAATGTAAACACAGAGAGAGAGAGAGAGAGAGAGAGAGAGAGAGAGAGAGAGAGAGAGAGTTCTCGGATGACCTGATGGTTTGATGTAACAGAAAGTAAGAGATACAGAGAGATTGCTGACTTGATGGTCTGATGTAAATATTTACTACTTAATTCAATTATCTTCACGAGAGAGAGAGAGAGAGAGAGAGAGAGAGAGAGAGAGAGAGAGAGAGAGAAGGAATAAACTAGGGCTGAGGGTCGAGGAGCGATGGCGACTCTGCTCGTGACGGGACGTTTCCTGCTGACGCGATCTTCCCTGCACCTCCTGCTCGTCTAGGGCAGCGCCTCGACCCAGGTGTGAGAGAGCGAGAGAGAGAGAGAGAGCGAGAGCGAGAGCACATGCGCCTGCTTCGGACGCCCTTTGCGTTGCCCTGCGCGCTGCCCTGCCCTGTCGCCCGTCACTACCCCCTGCGTGCCCTTCGTCGCCCTCTGCCCCGTCGTCCTTCGTCGCCGCCTGCACTGTCGCCCGTCGATACCCCCTGCGCACCCTTCGTCGCCCCCTGCCCCGTCGTCCTTCGTCGCCTGCGTGACGTCCTTGACCTACCTGCGTGCTGCGCTGCTCTGCCCTGCGATTTCTTCGCCGCCCTGCCCTGCGTGCCGCCTGGCCCCTTCCCCCAGGGCAGCGCAGGCTTGACTGGACCCTGCGTGACGCTGGGGACCAGCAATCCGACCCTGCGCAGGATCGACCTCATCTAACCCAGCTCGCCCTCTGCCAGGACGTTCCGTCGCCCCCTGCCTGCTGCCCGCCCTGAGCCACCAAGGGCCAGCAGCCAGTCACCCCCAGGTTGCCACACAGAGCGCGCGACAGCGTGAGTCAGTAACGGGAACGAGCCCGTCTCTGCCTGCGAAGAGGTAGAACGGCCGGTGCTGTCTTGCTTCCCGTGAGATTTTCGTTCAGCCTCTGACCGGTATATGCAGCAATACACCATGGCCGGTTTGGACTTGGATTTTATAGACCAAACGGTGGCAGCGCTTGGTCCGGACTCTGATACCGAGGAACCCGATGATATGGTTCCGTGCAATGAAGAGACGCCCACTGCTCCTGACTTTCAGCCTGCAGGCAAACGCACCAAGCACACTCCGGAGGCGTCAATGGATCATCAGGATCGTTCTTATGCGCAGGTTGCTTCGGACTCTGCAGACTCTCAGGATGTTGACTGGGAGCATTTGCTAGAGTTTGCAAACACTTTACTTGGTGATTATGTTCAACATAATCAGGAAGCCTTTTCTGAATCTGCACCGGAAGATGTTTTGGAAGCCACTGTTGACCCCAAATCTGTCTTGCGCTCCTTTTCAGTATTCTATGATCGCGCGGTGATACTCTTCTTCACTGGTAGAATCCCCCAGATTTCCCGTATTCGCCAGTGGCTGCACAGCGTGCTACAAGGGGAATGTGTTGAAGAGATTTTTGTGGGCCCCCGCGGGTTTTTTGAGGTGTTCTTAAAATCTGAGATGCACCGTGTTGCTCTTCTGTCTAAACTGCCTTTGTTTCTTGATCGCCGTTTGGTCCATGTAGTACCATGGCGCCCAATGGCAGATTTTCAGCGCCTGCTACAACGGGAGTGCCCTGTATGGGTTGAAGGGGAAAATTGTCCGGCTGTTTATTTGCCACTGTTGAAGGAAGCCATGGCTGCTGTGGGCACGGTTCTGGTCCCTCCAAGTTTAAGGGCAGTGAATCGTAATCGCTTATGTATGTTATGGGACACTACCAGGAAAAGGCCCGCGTGGTTACGTCTCAATTGCTCTGGCATGCATTCCTTACACTTTCGTTTGAAATGGGGCACTTTTGCAGGACACTGCTTTTCCTGTGGCAAATTAGGGCACTTCATGGCCGAATGCCCAGAACAGCAACACCCTTCAGATGCGGGGCATGTAGCGCTCCCCATGGAAGATATGGTCTGTGATGTCCCATCGCAGGATGCTATTCATCCACCCAAAGCTCTGGATAAAGGTAAAAAACAGGTTTCGGTTTTAGCCTCCCATGGCACCGACTGGGTTGAAGTACGCGCAAAAAAAGGTAACAGGGCGACTGCTGGTATGGAGAATTCTGTGCCTTCTGCGCCACAAGATTCCATGCATACTTATATGTGCAGGAAAGAAATGTTGCCGTCAGAGCACTCTCCTCCTGCGATGGCTTCCTCTGCCCCCCGTCCTCAGCCTCCTCGGAGAGTGTATTCGGATCGTCCAAAGTGTCCACCAGCTAAGCTGACTTTTGATGCCCGAGGCAATGTCATTACCCCCTGGGATCGTCGTTATCCCCGCTCCATTCCCAGGCCAGCAGATATGCCGTCCACCTCCAAATCTGCTCCGTAGAACTCTTTTGCCGTGTTGGCTGATTTCTTGGATGAGGGAGTCCTGGATATTCTCGCGGATAAGGTCAAAGCAAGGCAAGCCGTGCCTTGTACCTGATTTTCTTTTACAACAACCATGAAAGTAGCCACTTGGAATGTGCGAGGAATCTGTTCTCGCCATAAGCAACATGCCATGTGGACTGTATTGCATGAGAATCAGCGGGATGTCTTGTGTGCTGTTGAACACAAGAGTCACGGTGAAGCTGGAAAAGTTGTAGACTGTCATGGCTTTCATCTGTTCTATGCAGGGACACAGGCCATGCGTTATTCTGGTGTGCTTATGATTGTACACGAAAAATATCAACCTCTTCTTATTAAAAATGATGTGCATGGGCGCTTTGTGGTGATTGAAATTTTACTAGATGGAGAAATCTTATGGTTACTTGGTCTCTATGCACCGAATGATCCTTTATCGCGCCGGGAGCTTTGGCATACTTTGCAAACTTCTTTGTCACTTGGCAGACGGGGCCTCTTCATGGGCGATTTCAATATGTGTGTTGATTCTTCGCAGTCCACCTCGGAGCATTCGGTGATGGACGCGCCGGAAAGCCGTAGGTGGCATGAGTTGGCTCTTGCTGTTCTTAAGCAAGATCTCTGGTCCTGGCTGAACCCCTCTTCTACAGGGTTTACTTTCCATTCCGCTCAGTATGCAACAACTTGGTCGCCGCTGGACCGCATATACATCATGCAGAATAATGATTTCCTCCCTGAGATGCTTGAAATGAAAGTCTTGCAGCAATATGCATTGTCGGACCATTTTCCTTTGCAGCTTGAGATGCTCGCACACCCCATTGCACCTTTCAAGCGATTCCTGGACCGGCTCCCTTTGCGCTTTAACTCCTCTTATTTGAAGCATGCAATCTTTCAGGGTTATATGCAGCAATTGATTGATAGATTCTTACTGGACTTCTCTTCTCAGGGCACTGCCTCCTTTGAAAGATTGCTCTCTAATGTGCAGTGGGTTGCTCGCCAGTATGGAATCCATCATGCCTCTCTTTGTCGACAGCGTCGGCAAGCCGCCCAGGACTTGCTGGCTTTGGTCTGTTCTCTGCTGATGGATGCTCCAGATGATGCGTTCTTACTAGCACTGGAAATGCGTGTGGCTCATCTTATTCAAGAATTTCAGTTGAAATCGTATCAGCAGGCCAAACTGCAGCATCTGACGGAGACTTTGCAAGATAATGCGTGTCAGACTCATAAATTCTTTCGAGCCCTCCATGCCTCTCCTGCTCGAGAGAATATGACTAGACTTCTGGATGCAGACGGGCAACTGGTCCTTGATCCGCAGACTATTGTGCATATGTGCAGGGATTATTTCATTGATCTTCTTGGTTCCACTTCGCCACCTTTAGCCCAAACTACTCAGGCCCATTCAGTCTTTTATGACCTGGTTCGTAATCAGGTTCCGCAAGACATGCAAGCCACTATGGAGTCAGATATTTGTGAGGCGGAGGTTGTAGATGTTTTGTTACACTTACCCAATTGGCGAAACCATTAACGGCTTTGTTTCAGTAGGTGTGGGAAATGGGGATTATGCCTTCCTCATGGAAAGAAGGACTTATTAAATTGCTTCCGAAGGTTCCTTCGCCGTCTATGTTGAAACATTGGCGCCCAATTTCTTTAATGGGGTCTATGTACAAAATCTTTTCCAAAGTAATGGCGAATCGGCTCCACAAGCATCTCCCTGCCATTGTACATCCACTTCAATATGGCTTTATTAAGGGCTGAAACATTCTGCGCAACGTGTGAAATGCGCAACTGGCGATTGATTATGCACGGCATTCTAATCAGGAGGTCGTACTGATTCAATTGGACCTGGAAAAGGCTTTCGACTATCTGGACTGGTCTTTTGTTGCAGAGCTTATGTCTGCTATGGGCTTTGGTGATCGGATGTCTAGACTGATCTACATCATCAGTGCAGCGGCGTCTTCGCGAGTCATGTTGAATGGAGGCGTTACCGCACCATTTGCCCTTGCCCGGTCTGTCAGACAGGGGTGTCCATTGAGCCTGCTCTTCTTTGCCCTTGCGACCCATCCGGTTCTTTCGATGTTATCTCATATGGCCGCTTCCACTCAGTTGGCTGGATTGTCGCTTCCTTCTGGACAACATTTCATTAGTCAATCCTTGGCTGATGACAGTTTTATGATTCTGCGGGCGGATAAGGATAACCTTCGCAAAGCATTGGATGTTTGGGCTCTCTTTGGTCAGGCTTCCGGCCTTCGCATCAATGCGTTGAAATCAGCCATTCTCAGGTGCACGGAGTCGGATTTGCAGTCATTGAATTGGCAGGGTATCGTTGTGCCTCGTGGTTCCATTGCCAGACATCTTGGCTACCCCTTGGGTGTTGATGTTCCACCAAAGCAGCTTCTTCAGTGGACTTCTCAGAAACTGGCAGCTAAGTTCCTGTATTGGAAGTCTCAGGCTTGGCCATTCCATGTTCGCCTCAAAGTAGCCCAGACAATTATGTTGCCGATGCTCACATATTTCTTGCCCTTGCTGCCCTGGACTACTACTACTCTGAATGCTCTGACTCAGTTTATTCGTTTCATGTTATGGAAGAAAGATTCCTTGCATGCAGGCATTTCCTGGATTTCTTGGTCGCATGCGTGCACCCCCAAACGCATGGGTGGAGGAGCTATTTTGGATGCCCAAACCCACATGCTGGCCCTCCGTTGGTCTCTTTTCCGTGCTATGTGCTCAGATCATCATCCGTGGGTCGTTATAGCCCGTTATTTCCTTCAGGAGCAGGGGCTTCGGCATGGCAATACCCAAATCCAGAGTTCGTGGTGGCATGTCCTTAATGCCGATTCCCGATTCGCTTGTTCTTCTTCATCCCTGCTTACCCATTTGGTATGCTCCTGGAAACTGGTCCTCCGGAAGGCTTAGTGGCATCCAGCGGAGGATCACTTGGTTGCTAATTCGTTTCAACTGGAAGTGCTGGCAGTCTTGCGGATACTTTCATGGGAAGGTAAACAAGAGCTTCGACCACAATTCAACCGTATGGCACGTTTGGGCTTAACTTCAGTCGCGGATGCCACCCTTGCCAGTCGCAATGTGCTAATATCATTTCGTACAGCCAGGAGAATCTTTAGGATTCCTCGTGGATCCATGCATTTATGGGAACAGCTTCTGATGGTGCTTCAGAGCAGACAACCCTTTCCCGCCCTTGCTTTGGATCGTCCTTGGCAGGATTGGGACTTTGAAGGCTGGCTGAGTTTAGATAAAGCTTCCGCTAACCAGGTCTATCATCTCCTGATTAAAGATCATCACTGGCTGGTCACTAAAGCTAATGCGCTATGGGGATTGCGTAAATCCCGGTCATGGTGGAGGGCAACTGTGATGGAAGGGTGGTTGAACAAGACACCCTTCAAATATAAGGTCTTTCTTTGGAGGGTGATGATTGGGGGTCTTCCGCTTGCTTCAGCTCTTTCCAAGCGACGAATATCCAACAGCAACTGTTTCTTTTGCACCACTAGTGTCGAATCCGCCCGTCACCGATTTATTTCTTGCCCTATTGCTGAGAAAATATGGTCATTCTTGTCAGGCGTTTGGAGAGCGGTGGTTGGCTTCTCGCTAAGGCCCTTTGATTGGGTCCTTGTGCAGCCCAAATACCGAACATCGGCACAGCCACATATGAAGCTTGTGTTTCACTTTCTTCGATATTGGGGCTGTTGGCATAACTGGACCATTCGGAATGCTTTTCTTTTTGATTCCGCCTGTAATGTTCAGCGGCATATTGCTAGGCTTAAGGGTCTCTTGTATTGGCAGATAGATCTTCTTTAGCATTCTGACTTACTCTCCCGGGAGGACTTGCGTCCTTGGCATATGGCAATTTCCTCTACGTCTTTGCCATGACTTTGTAACTCTTAGTACTGGAACCTTTTCACATGATGGCTTAGTGTCATCATGTATCTTGTAATCAAGTAAACTTGGTACTTTTTTCGTAATTAATACAATTACCCTTTACGAAAAAAAGAGAGAGAGAGAGAGAAGAACGATGGCGGGAGCGGGAGATGTCGCCGCCTGTGCGTGCCGTCCCTTGACCTAGCGCCCCGTCTGTGCCTGTGCGTGTCGCCCCCTGACCTGCACCCGTCGTCACACCTGTTCGTCACGCGTACTTGTTGGCCGTCACGTCTGACCAGCCCGCCGTCACACCCTGCGCTTGTCGCCCGTCCGCGTCACCCCTGCGCCCCTCGTCAGCTGTCCTTTTCAGACCTGCCCCTGTTGTCCCTCGCCGTCTGCCCTGTGCTCCAGACCATCGCCCATCGCCCATCCGCGTCAGCCCTGCGCCCGTCTTCTTCAGACCAGCGCCCGTCGTCCCTCGTCGTCAGCCCTGCACCCGTTGTCAGTCTTGTGCCTGTCGTCGGCCGTCGTCAGTCGTCATCAGACTTGCCCGCTACCAGACACTGCCGTCGGACCTGCTCGCGCTCAAACCCGCCCGCCTGAGTGACAGAGAGAAAGAGAGAGCGCGCGCCCGCTGCCTGGACGTTCCGTCGCCCTCTGCCTGCTGCCCGCCCTGATCTGCCCGTTTTGCCACCAAGGGGCAGTAGCCAGTCACACCCAGGTTGCCACATAGAGCGCGCGACAGCGTGAGTCAGCAAAGGGAATGCGCCCTTCTCTGCGTGCGTATGTGCCTTCTCTGCACAGCGGCTGTCTGTTTCTGCGCACGCGCTTCCCAAGCTTCTTCGTCAGTCCAGTGCCGGGTCCGTTTTGCCTAAGAAAGAGGGAGTGCAGCCTGCGCATTCCTGCCTCCCGTGAGATCTTCATTCGGCCTCTGACCGGTATATGCAGTGATACAACATGGCTGGTTTGGACCTGAATTTTATAGACCAAACGGTGGCAGCGCTTGGTCCGGACTCTGATACCGAGGAACCCGACGATATGGTTCCGTGCAATGAAGAGATGCCCACTGCTCCTGACTTTCAGCCTGCAGGCAAACGCACCAAGCACACTTCGGAAGAGACAATGGATCATCAGGATTGTTCCTATGCTCAGGTTGCTTCGGATTTTGCAGACTCTCAGGATGTTGACTGGGAGCATTTGCTAGAGTTTGCCAACACTCTACTTGGTGATTATGTTCAACATAATCAGGAAGTCTTTTCTGACTCTGCACCGGAAGATGTTTTGGAAGCCATTCTCGACCCCAAATCTGTCTTGCGCTCCTTTTCAGTATTCTATGATCGCGCTGTGATACTCTTCTTCACTGGTAGAATCCCCCAGATTTCCCGTATTCGTCAGTGGCTGCACAGTCTGCTACAAGGGGAATGTGTTGAAGAGATTTTTGTGGGGCCCCGAGGTTTTTTTGAGGTGCTGTTAAAATCTGAGACGCACCGTGCTGCTCTCCTGTCTAAACTGCCTCTATTTTTTGATCGCCGTTTGGTCCATGTTGTACCATGGCGCCCAATGGCAGATTTTCAGCGCCTGCTGCAACGGGAGTGCCCTGTATGGGTTGAAATGGAACATTGCCCGGCTGTTTATTGGCCACTGTTGAAGGACGCCATGGCTACTGTGGGCACTGTTCTGGTCCCTCCAAGTTTAAGGGCCGTGAATCGTAACCGCTTGTGTATGTTATGGGACACTACTAGGAAAAGGCCTGCGTGGTTACGTCTCAATTGCTCTGGCATGCATCCTTTACACTTTCGTTTGAAATGGCGCAATTTTGCAGGACATTGCTTTTCCTGTGGAAAATTAGGGCATTTCATGGCCGAATGCCCAGAGCAGCAACACACTTCAGATGCTGGGCATGTTGCGCTGCCCATGGAAGATATGGTATGTGATGTCCCGTCGCAGGATGCTATTCACCCACCTAAAGCTCTGGATAAAGGTAAACAACAGGTTTCGGGTTTGGATTCCCGTGGCACAGACTGGGTTGAAGTATGTGCAAAAAAAGGTACCAGGGTGGTTGCTGGCATGGAGAATTCTGTGCCTTCTGCATCACAAGATTCCATGCGTACTTATATGCGCAGGAAAGAAATGTTGCCTTCGGAGCACTCTGCTCCTGCTATGGTTTTCTCTGCCCCCCGTCCTCAGTCCACTCGGAGAGTGTATTCGGATCGTCCAAAGGGTCCACCTGCTAAGCTGGCTTTTGATACCAGAGGCAACGTCATTACCCCGTGGGATCGTCGTTATCCCCGTTCCATCCCCAAGCCAGTAGGTATGCTGTCTATCTCCAAATCTGGTCCGCAGAACTCTTTTGCCGTGTTGGCTGATTTCTTAGATGAGGGAGTCCTGGACATTCTCGCCGAAAAGGTCAAATCGAGGCAAGCTGTGCCTCGTACCTGATTTTCTTTTAAAAACACATGAAAATAGCCACGTGGAATGTGCGAGGAATCTGTTCTCGCCATAAGCAACATGCCATGTGGACTCTATTGCATGAGAATCAGCGGGATGTCTTGTGTGCTATTGAACACAAGAGTCACGGTGAAGCCGGAAAAGTTGTGGATTGCCATGGCTTTCGTCTGTTCTATGCAGGGACACAGGCCATGCGTTATTCTGGTGTGCTCATGATTGTACATGAAAAATATCAGCCTCTTCTTATTAAAAATGATGTGCATGGCCGCTTTGTGGTGATTGAAATTTTATTCGACGGAGAGATCTTATGGTTACTTGGCCTCTATGCTCCGAATGATCCTTTATCTCGTTGGGAGCTTTGGCATACTTTGCAGACTTCCTTGTCACTTGGCAGACGGGGCCTCTTCATGGGGAATTTCAATATGTGTGTTGATTCTTCGCAGTCCACATCGGAGCATTCAGTAATGGACGCGCCGGAAAGCCGCAGGTGGCATGAGTCGGCTCTTGCTGTTCTTAAGCAAGATCTCTGGTCCTGGCTGCACCCGTCTTCTACAGGGTTTACTTTCCATTTCGCTCAGTATGCAACAACATGGTTGCGGTTGGACCGCATATACATCATGCAGAATGATGATTTCCTCCCTGAGATGCTTGAAATGAAAGTGTTGCAGCAATATGCCTTGTCGGACCATTTTCCTCTGTAGCTTGAGATGATCGCACAACCCATTGCACCTTTTAAGCAATTTCTGGAGAGGCTCCCTTTGCGTTTTAACTCGTCTTATTTGAAGCATGCAATCTTTCAGGGTTATATGCAGCAATTGATTGATAGATTCTTAATGGACTTTTCCTCTCAGGGCACTGCTTCGTTTGAACAATTGCTCTCTAATGTGCAGCGGGTTGCTCGGCAGTATGGAATCCATCATGCCTCTCTTTGTCGACAGCGTCGGCAAGCAACGGAGGACTTGCTGGCTTTGGTCCGTTCTCTGCTGGTGGACACTCCAGATGATGCATTTCTACTAGCACTGGCAATGCGTGTGGCTCATCTTATTCAAGAGTTTCAGTTGAAATCGTATTAGCAGGCCAAATTGCAGCATCTGACGGAGACTTTGCAAGATAATGCGTGTCAGTCTCATAAGTTCTTTCGAGCCCTCCATGCCTCTCCTGCTAGAGAGAATATGACTAGACTCCTGGATGCAGAAGGCCACCTGGTCCTTGATCCGCAGTCTATTGTGCACATGTGTAGGAATTATTTCATCGACCTTCTTGGTTCCACTTCTCCACCTTCAGCCCAAACTACTCAGGCCCGTTCAGTTTTTTATGACCTGGTCCGCAATCAGGTTCCGCAGGACATGCAAGCTGCTATGGAGTCAGATATTTGTGAGACGGAGGTTATGGATGTTTTGTTACACTTGCCCAAGGACAAAAGTCCTGGCTGGGATGGTCTCACCAATGAGTTCTTTGAGGTCTTTGCTACCCAACTGGCGAAACCATTGACGGCTTTGTTTCAGCAGGTGTGGGAAACGGGGATTATGTCTTTCTCATGGAAAGAAGGACTTATTAAACTGCTTCCAAAGGTTCCTTCGCCGTCTATGTTGAAACATTGGTGCCCAATTTCTTTAATGGGTTCTATGTACAAAATCTTTTCCAAAGTAATGGCGAATCAGCTCCACAAGCATCTCCCTGCCATTGTGCATCCTCTTCAATATGGTTTCATTAAGGGCCGAAACATTCTGCACAATGTATTAAATGCGCAACTGGCGATTGATTATGCAAGGCATTCTAATCAGGAGGTCATACTGATTCAATTGGACCTGGAAAAGGCTTTCGACTATCTGGACTGGTCTTTTGTTGCAGAGCTTATGTTTGCTATGGGCTTTGGTGATCGGATGTCTCTACTGATCTACATCATCAGTGCAGCGGCGTCTTCGCGAGTCATGTTGAATGGAGGCGTTACCGAGCCATTTGTCCTTGCCCGCTCTGTCAGACAGGGGTGCCCTTTGAGCCCTCTCTTCTTTGCCCTTGCGACTCATCCAGTTCTTTCGATGTTATCTCATATGGCAACTTCCACTCAGTTGGCTGGATTGTTGCTTCCTTCTGGACAGCATTTCATTAGTCAATCCTTGGCTGATGACAGCTTTATGATTCTGCGTGCGGACAAGGATAACCTTCGCAAAGCATTGGATGTTTGGGCTCTCTTTGGTCAGGCTTCCGGTCTTCGCATCAATGCGTTGAAATCAGCCATTCTCAGCTTCACGGAGTCGGATTTGCAGTCATTGAACTGACAGGGTATCGTTGTGCCTCGTGGCTCCATTGTCAGGCATCTTGGCTACCCCTTGGGTGTTGATGTTCCCCCAAAGCAGCTTCTACAGTGGATTTCTTAGAAACTGGCGGCTAAGTTTCTGTATTGGAAGTCTCAGGCTTGGCCATTCCATGTTCGCCTCAAAGTAGCCCAGACAATTATGTTGCCGATGCTCACATATTTCTTGCCCTTGCTGCCCTGGACTACTACTACTCTGAATGCTCTGACTCAGTCTATTCGTTTTATGTTATGGAAGAAGGATTCCTTGCATGCAGGCATTCCTGGATTTCTTGGTCGCATGTGTGCACCCCCAAACGCATGGGTAGAGGAGCTATTTTGGATGCCCAAACTCACATGCTGGCCCTCCGTTGGTCTCTTTTCTGCGCCATGTGCTCAGATCATCATCCGTGGGTCGTTATAGCCCATTATTTCCTTGAGGAGCATGGGCTTCGGCATGGCAATACCCAAATCCAGAGTTCTTGGTGGCATGTTCTTAATGACGATTCTCGGTTCTCTAGTTCCTCTTCATCACTGCTTGCCCAGTTGGTATGTTCCTGGAAATTGGTCCTCCGGAAGGCTCGGTGGCATCCGGCGGAGGATCGCTTAGCTGCTAATTCTTTTCAACTGGAATTGCTAGCAGTCTCGCGGTTACTTTCATGGGAAGGTAAACAAGAGCTTCGACCACAATTCAACCGTATGGCACGTTTGGGCTTAACTTCAGTCACGGATGCCACCCTTGCCAGTCGCAATGTATTAATATCGTTTCGTACAGCCAGGAGGATTTTTAGGATCCCTCGTGGATACAGGCATTTATGGGAACAGCTTTTGAGGGTGCTCCAGAGTAGACAACCCTTTCCTGCCCTTGCTTCAGATCGTCCTTGGCAGGATTGGGACTTTGAAGGCCGGCTGAGTTTAGGCAAAGCTTCCGCTAACCAGGTCTATCATCTTCTGATTAAAGATCGTCAATGGCTGGTTACTAAAGCTAATGCTCTATGGGGATTGCGTAAATCCCGGTCATGGTGGATGGCAACTGTGATGGAAGGGTGGTTGAACAAGACACCCTTCAAATATAAGGTCTTTCTTTGGAGGGTGATGATTGGGGGTCTTTCGCTTGCTTCAGCTCTTTCCAAGCGACGAATATCCAACAGCAACTGTTTCTTTTGCACCACTAGTGTCGAATCCGCCCGTCACCGATTTATTTCTTGCCCTATTGCTGAGAAAATATGGTCATTCTTGTCAGGCGTTTGGAGAGCGGTGGTTGGCTTCTCGCTAAGGCCCTTTGATTGGGTCCTTGTGCAGCCCAAATACCGAACATCGGCACAGCCACATATGAAGCTTGTGTTTCACTTTCTTCGATATTGGGGCTGTTGGCATAACTGGACCATTCGGAATGCTTTTCTTTTTGATTCCGCCTGTAATGTTCAGCGGCATATTGCTAGGCTTAAGGGTCTCTTGTATTGGCAGATAGATCTTCTTTAGCATTCTGACTTACTCTCCCGGGAGGACTTGCGTCCTTGGCATATGGCAATTTCCTCTACGTCTTTGCCATGACTTTGTAACTCTTAGTACTGGAACCTTTTCACATGATGGCTTAGTGTCATCATGTATCTTGTAATCAAGTAAACTTGTACTTTTTTCGTAATTAATACAATTACCTTTTACGAAAAAAAAAGAAGAGAGAGTCTCTGACACAGAGGAGGTTCACGCGCTGCTTTTGTTTTTTCGTTTTCCTTTTCAGTTTAGGGCGGGGTCACATCTGACCTGCCTGCACACCCTGTTCTTTCCCCTGCAGCTGCAGTATTAATTGTCCACCTGCCTTTCCACCTCACGCCTGTTCCTCCTACCTCTCTGTAGCGCCCGACTGAAAGACAGCAATAACCTGTCCACTGTTTCTGCATCTATGCAGACAGTTTCCACAGTGTGCCTGAAAGAGGCAGTCCCAGCTCAGTTCTGACTTTGCCAGTCAGGGTTTAGAAAGGCATTTGTGATCGGAATTGGGTTCTGCTATTGCAAATCTGCAGGAATCTAATGGTATTGATATGGCCTTTCTTGATCAGTAGATTGGGCAAGGGAATGACAAAGACTTGGCAGATTCGGATGGTGATTCGTTGGCTGAAGAACTCGGGCTGTTGCTGGATGGTGATGAGATGGGCGAATGTCGTAGGATGTCGGTTGAAGAACCAGTCTTAGGCTCGAATTTGTCTCAGCCAGAGGTTCATGTTTCGTACTCACAACCTGATGGGTTTCTTTAGTTCATTCTGGCCATTGCCAATCATCTTATGTCGGATTATGTCCATTGTAATGAGGGTAAAGCTAACTCATTACCGGATGGAGATCAAGTAGTTGCAGTCATGGGAACTGACCTGATCTTACAGCAGATTGCTGCTTTCCATGAGAGGGCAGCCATCTTTTATTTTACTGGAAGGACTGCTTTGATCACTAGAATTCGTGCTTGGCTGCAGTCCATGCTCGTCAGTTTTGAACAATGCTCAGATGATGCTTCAAGGCGTATGTAGATCCCCCTGGTTGAAGAGATTTATGATGGTCCGAAGGGGTTCTTTGAGGTTCATTCCTCCACGGAAGTATGGGCTCTTATTATGCAACATATTTTTTTGTTTATGGACGGGAAGCTAGTTCATGTGGTTCCTTGGAAGCCCATGGCTAAGTTTCAGTAGGTGTTGAAACAGGCATGCCCAATTCGGGTAGAGATGGTTGATTTCCTTGCACATTTCTGGAGACTCCTCCCTTTGGTTTTGAGAACCCTTGGGGAGGTTTTGGTGGAACCTCAACTGGCTTCCCGCAATTAGAATATGACATGTGTGCCTTGGGATATAGGGAAACCTCGCCCAACAAAAATTAGTTTTGAGGTTCCAGGGTTACAAACGTTAGTGTATGAGTTGAAATGGGGTACTTTTGCAGGACACTATTTTAGATGTGGCCAATTGGGCCATTTCATTTCGGAATGCGACAAAAATATGGAGGTAGTGCAATGCCCTATGGATCCAAACATGGAAATGCAAGACCACCTCCCTCAGCAGACGATTCGGAAGCTAGTAGCTGATCCAGAGCATCTCCCAACATGGTCGTAATGAAGGCAAGAAGGATATTTCCCACGTTGGTGGGGAGTGTGCTTTGCTTGTTGGTGGGCGAAATTTGTCTCCTCAGGAGGATTCTTGGGTCATTGTGGTTCGTCGTAATGCCAGACAGGATTCTTGCTCCCATCCTCTGCCACCCCCAATCACTCAGACCTTTCAATGTAGAGGTAGGGGGTTTTATATGAAACCTCAATCTTCGCGTGCTCCGGTAGTGGAAGATAAAAGGACTTCTGATTCCGCTTTGTGCTTTGATGCGCGTGGGAGGCTTGTGCCTCCTCGGGATGTTTTCCATTCCCAACAATTGGAGTTTCCTTCTTGTGCTTCGATTGCAGGTTTGCAGAGGGTAGATCTTGTAGGTGTTATCCGAAGTGAAATGGAGAGATTCTAGGCTGCCAAGGCTATTGATGTAAAAGGGAAAGGGAAAGTGGTGGTTCAATAGTTTTTCTCATTTGTGATTGATCATGAAAATTGCTTTGTGGAATGTGAAAGGTATTTCTTCAGGCAGCAAGCAATATTGGTTGTGGAAAGTTGTGTTAGCTAGAAATTGGGATGTTTTTTGTACTGTGGAGCATAGCAACACGCTTTGGCTGGATCTTCTTATGTATACAAGGATTATGCGGTTTTTTTTAGTGGTTGAGCTTCGCATAAATGGGGAGTTATATTGGTTGTCAAATCCTCCCTGCAACCATCGTTGATTTCTCATGACCCTCGTGGCCGATTTGTGATTCTGGAAATAATTTACGAGGGAGAGGTCTTGTGGTTTGTAGGCGTGTATGCTCCTTCTGCTGCAAGGGAATGTCGTCAGCTTTGGGATGACCTACACTGCCTTGCCATGGCTTTGTTATGGGTGATTTTAATGCATGTGTTTCTGGGGATCAAGCAACTTCTCTGCATTCGGTTATGGATGGTCATGAGCGACAGGCTTGGGATGCTCTTGTAGCGGTATCTTTGAAATAGGACATGTGGTCTTGGATGTATCCATCACAAGCCGGATATACTTATCATTTTTTTCAGCATCCTAATACTTGGGCCAGACTGGATAGAATCTACATTTTCCAAAGTGACTCTTTTCTTCTTGCAGTCATTGATATGTGGGTGGAAAGACAACATGTTTTGTCAGATCATTACTCTTTGGTCTTGGAAATGAGCCACAGACCTGTTCATGCATTTAAGGCTCTCCTTGCTCATTTTCCTCTTCAGTTTAATCAATCTTTTCTGCAGCAAAACCAGTTTTTGGAAGGTGTTCAGCAATTGATAGCTTCTTTTAGCTCGAGGGTCCTATTTGGAGGGATGGAAGCATGGGCATTTTTTAGGGATAATGCGCGAGCGTTATCCCGACAATATGGTATTCAGCATGTTTCCTCTTTTCAAGCTGAATTGCAGCATGCTCAATCTTTATTGGCTCATTCCTTATTCATGTGTCAGATTTGGGATTCCAATGATGACTTGCTCACATGCATTGAATGTTTGGAAGGCAGGGTTCCATCTCTTCAGGAAGAGGAATATGGAAAATACAAACAGCTGGCCAAAGCCGAAGCTTTACATGATAATAACTGTCAAACTCATCAATTTTTTGCTGGTTTGCATCAGAAATATGCCCGGGAAAATATTGTGCGCTTAAAGGATGGGCAAGGTGATATGGTGACTAATCCTGCCTCCATCTTTCGGATGAGTGTTGACTTTTATAGGTCCTTGTTGGGTCCGCAAGAGATTCTTTCTGGTGTTGTTCTCTCTGCTCGAACATATATTTGTGACCTGGTTAGTAATCAGGTCAAACCAGAATGGGTGAACTTAATGGAGGTTGATATTTCAAAAGATGAAGTGGAAGAAGTGCTGTCCCACTTGTCTCGAAGGAAAATTTCCTAGCTCGGATGGGCTTCCTAATGAGCTGTTTTCAGTCCATGTGGAACTTCTTAAGGACCCATTAACTCGCCTGTGTTAGCAAATGTGGAATTTTGGTATGATGCCTTCAGATTGGAAGATTGTTGTCATTAGGTTGTTGCCCAAGGTTCCCTCTCCAACCTCTTTGAAACAATGGAGACCCATTTATGTTATGGGGTCATTATATAAAATCTTTTCCAAAATTATAGCCAACAGATTGTAGAAAGTATTTCCGCACCTTGTTCATCCATGTTAATATGGTTTCATTAAAGGTCGGAATATAATGCACAACATTTTGAATGTTCAATTGGGAATTGACTATGCCAAAGCTTCTAGCCAGCAAGTTGTTATGCTTCAGCTGGATATTGAGAAGGCATTTGATCATGTTAGCTGGTCATTTTTGCGGCAATTAATGTCTACAAGGGGTTTTGGTTCCTGTATGATTTCTCTAGTTGATACCATTAGTTAGGGTGTTGTGGCTTGTATTGCTCTTAATGGAGGGATTATGGAGGAAATTGCCTTATCTTGATCTCTTCGGCAAGGTTGTCCTCTCAGCCCTTTGCTGTTTGCTTTGGTAACTCACCCGATGCTCTCATTATTGGATAAGTTGGTAGCTCAAGGTGAGATAGTTGGCTTATCTCTTCCCTTTGGTGACCAGCTTGCGAGTCAATCTTTGGTAGATGATTATTTTATGTTCCTCAAGGCCGATCGCACTAATGTTAATCGGGCAATGGTGGGGTGGAATCTTTTTGCTTTGGTATCGGGTCTTTATATTAATACTCAAAAATCTGCCCTTGTCTCTTGTACGGAGAATGATCTGCAGGCCTTGGGCTAGAATGGAATTGTGATTCCAAAGGGCAATATGACCAGACACTTGGGATATCCTATTGGTGTGGAGGTAGGTCCCCGTGCCTTGCTGGATTGGATGGCCTCCCGGATCATGACAGGTTCATGTACTGGAAATCTCAGAGCTGGCCTCTACATGTTAGACTAAAAGTGACTCAATGCATTATGATCAGTATGATTTCGTTCTTTCTGCCACTGCTTCCTTGGACTAAGAAGTCCCTTTTGGATTTGGTTCAGCCTATGAGATTCATGCTGTGGAAAAAGAAAGGCAATCGTTTGGGTCAGGTATGGATTTCGTGTCAGCATGTGACTACTCCGAAAAGGATGGGGGTGCAGCTTTGTTGGATGTTAATTTGCATACGGCCGCTTTGAGGCTATCCCTTTTGCAAAGTCTATGTATTCAGAGTCATCCTTGGTCAGATATTGCTAAATTCTTCATAGAAAAGATAAGCATCTCTCATGGTAGCACGGTTATTCACGCTTCTTGGTGGCACGTGCTTAATTCCACTAGGCCTATTAAGGTCTCTCAGTCTTTCCTCCTTTCTCATTTGATTGCATCCTGGCAGGAGATGCTACGTTTTACAGTTTGGCGCCCTCCTGATATTCGTAAGGAGGAAAATTCACTGCAAGGAGAAATACTGGCTTCCTCAAGGTTGTTGGATTGGCCACAAAAAGATTTGTAGCAAGACAAGTTTAATTGGATGGCTCGGTTGGGGTTGAAGACAGTCCTCGACGGTGTTATTTCTGGGAAGCCCCGTCTTTACTCTTTCAGGCATATTCGTCAGTACTTTAGGGTGCCTCGTGGATATAGTGACATTTGGTCATCCATATAGGATAGACTTCAAAGGTTCTCTCCTTTGCTTGTGTTACAGCCATTGTATCTATGGCGTGACCGGATGTTTGTGCTTCCGGATGATTTTGAGAAAAGGTTAGCTAATTAGATATATCATCAGATGGTGGAGGCCAAGAGATGGGTCACTGGGAAACTTAATAAATTATGGCATCTTTGGGATAGCAAAAAGAAGTGGCGGGAAAGATTTATCTAGTTTGGAAGTCTAAGGTTCCGTATCAAGGTAAAGTGTTCATGTGGAGGCTGCTCATTGGGGGTCTTCCGACGGGAGATGTGCTCCATGCCCGAAAGATCTCCGTAGGTGGTGGTGTTTTCTGCACTACATGTGATGAGACATTGCTTCACCTCTTTGTCTCTTGCGCTGTTGCGTGACAAATTTGGAGTTTCATTTCCGGAGTGTGGTCCTCGGCGACTTGGCACCGCACACCAGCTCATTTGTGGATTATGGGAAATATGCCCTCTATGTCTTCTTTGCATTCAGATTATTCTTGCCTTTTCCATTTCCTTAGATGGACAGCCCTATGGCATATATGGCGTACTCAGAATGCCCTTATTTTTGATTCAGCATCAGGGATCCATGGGCATGTGGCCCGTGTGCGTGGATTAGTGCTATGGCAAATCTCTTCTATGATGTCAGGTGACTTGGTGGTTCTTCTGCATATTGTTGCTCCCTAACTGGCTATTGTTTGCTAACTGTTCTTTCGTGTGATTTATTAGTGCTACTCATGTAATAGGTTGTTCAGGTTGTTTTGATAGCCTGCAGGCCTCATGTAAATATCTCCATAGAGAGAGAGTTTATGTCTGTTAGTTCTATGCTGACCTGATGGTCTGATGTAAATATTTACTACTTAATTCAATTTTCTTTACAAAAAAAAGAGAGAGAGAGATTACATAAGGCCAATGTGGCCTATGACAATCTAGGGTACATTCATGACTAATGTCATCTCATCAATAAAGTGAAGTTAACAATAAAAGTAGCAATAAAATAAGTTGTCTATGCAATGAAAAAGAAGTCCTAATCTAACACTACTACAATGCTAGGGACTACAGACAAAATTGATCTCAAGATCTGCACATTATGTCATCTATTATGTGGTCGCTAGTTGCTTGATGGATGTGCTTGGTAATCAGTCTCCACTGTCTCATAATGATGGCTCTGATCTGAGTGTGGTACAACCTCCTTAGTCATGGTCCTGGTAGATAGGGTCGTTGTGCTTAGTGAAGTGACTCCATAAATGGCTTTGTCCAGTGTGACTCTGCATCATGGAGTGGGAGGTGCTTAGCGTGTGGCTGTGTCTCTGATAGACTAATAGTGTCTGTAGGATCTGATCTATGAAAACAGTTTGTCATTGCTATCTATGTGTGAAATCAGCCTTCTTTCCGTAGAGGGGTGGTAATAACCTGATTATAACTCAATTACAGCAAGTAATAATTAATCAATGAAATGCTGAAAGACAAACATTTACCTATCAATCTTGGACATTGGATACCCTGTTGGCCCCAAAAATAGCATCCCTTTTGGTATTTCTTTATTTTTAATTGCGATTGAATTTGAATACAATGGGATTCCTTCAATCCCCTTCACCGTCAATAATGACCACCAAGTTTTCAAATTGATTTGCTCAGGCAATTGGCCTTCACCGACTCCTTGGGAAACAATATTTGCCCCAAATTCAAATGTTGGTTGGTCCCTCACTTGAATCTTGCTGAGAATTAATTCTCAGCCTTAAAAATTCAAGTCTTGAGCCTTTGATCTCTTGGCACGCTGCCTGAGGTTGCTATCAAATCCTAGTTTCTATTGGAAATTAGGGTTTACAGTAGAGAAAAATACAATTTCTTAGCCTCCAAGGATTAGAATGCTAATATCTTCGGAGCAAGACTGGGAAATGTTTGGAGCATGAAGAGAATGCTGAGGAGAGAAAATATTCAGAGATTCATTGCGAGAAGTTGCCTGATTTGAGCCAAAAACAGCTGCTGCCCTATCCTAACAGCCACAAGAACTATTGCTAGCACTTAGAGAAGCCCAAAATGGCTGTTGCCTAGTTGAGAGGACCCCTAGCTACTATCACCTACTCCAAAACTGCTCATGACTTGCCGGAAATGGCCAAAACCTGCTGGCAACCTGCTGTTGCAGCCTCTCCACGACTAAATTCCAACAAGAATGAATCTTCTCTCTCTCTCTCTCTCTCTCTCTCTCTCTCTCTTTCAGAGCTACCCAATAGCCTCCACCAGCTTGCAATTGGCAAGTGTGCCAAGTGGCAGCCTTCCAAACTCAAAATTTCAGCATTATCTGCATTATTAAATTAATTTTCAGCTTTAAAATTTTGAAAACTAATTTAATAATTATTTTAGTCCCAATAGCCTCCACCAGCTTGCAATTGGCAAGTGTGCCAAGTGGCAGCCTTCCAAACTCAAATTTTCAGCATTATTAAATTAATTTTCAGCTTTAAAATTTTGAAAACTAATTTAATAATTATTTTAGTGCCTAGAAAATTAGCCTGACCAGTCAACAATTAAATAGGCTAAGGCAAATTCATCTCCCAAGTATTCTTGAGTCTTCTCTAGCCCTTGGATTGGCATCAAATCCCTAGTGTCACCAATTGACAGTTATGGCTAATAAAATGTATTGGGCCAATTTCTAGCACCAAATACCACCTAGTATTTGTGCAACATTACTTGAGACAACTTTTGCCTTTGACATCCATTGATTTCCTCGGGTCCTTGACTCATAAAATGAAATAATCTCAGTTGGACTTCACATGTGCAACTCATAAAATTAATCCAAATGTTAAGTAAAGCAATTAAAATTTCAAATCCTTGTGACAATGTGGGTCCATATAGGTGAGATGGCCTCCTGTCTTGCAGTAGTGTTGTGTGATACCTCTAAAGCTCTAGGAGGAAGAGACCTAGGCGTCTCTAGTCATGTGGCAAAGAGGTCCAAAACCATCATTTCTTCATATATAATGGCCACATCTTCAGAACCCCTAGTGCTTTCTGGTATTCTAGTTGCTAGATAAAATGTGCTTACCCACATGTACCTCCGCACATTTGGTAATGGATTACCTTTACATTGGTGTGTTTCTGTGTACAAGGCTATGCCTATATTTCAGAAGCTATCTTCAAAGTAACCAACATCCAAGCCTAGACTCCTAGAGCTCCATTGTGGTTCCATACTGACATCTTAAGTGTCTTATAGGTCTCATAGCATCATGTGGGCCTTCTTTCAATGATGATGACTCATCCATCCCTATAAACAGCCCATTTTCCCTCTTTGCGAGATTTCAACACTTTGGACATGTGTTCCTTGCAATGTGCTACCTATGTTGGGGTAAGGTCCTCATCTAAATAAATCTTCTCATATTTGAGGGTGTTAGCCTAGGTATGAAGTAATTGCACGATTCATTGATAGAGAATGAAAGATAATGAATTAATTAATTGATGTAGAATAATGCTCAATCACAAAATGAGAGGTGTTGTATTGATGATTGAAGGAGAGTACAATGCTCAAGGCGACCACAATAGAAAATGGCACACTTATGTGCTAGTGATGTACAAAGTGCCTTTATAAATCTAACCTCGGATGACTTAATCATCATATGTAACCCTCATTGAAATGCTAACCCTAGTATGACTTAGTGTCTAGGACACTAGGGGCAAAACTTGCATAGTTTAAATGCGTAGGAAGCCCGGATCATGAATCAAAGAGCATCAATGTATAGCCCATGAGATTTCCATTATAGACTAACTTAGGAAAGATGACAAAATCCTAGAAGAAATCACATATTTGGTCATGATTGCACATACTCATCTTGATGGATATAGCAACTTATGACAACACAATGAATGGAAGATTATGTTTTGAAAGGTATCACATGTAGAGATTACCGAATAGCTCGAAACTCTGATGAAGTAATAGCCTCTATAAAAAGATATGTCAAAATGTCTTCTAAATAACCAACCTAATCATGATCCATGAATCCACGTATAAGTGAAGAAACAACCTTAAAGAAGGCTTAAATCCTAGGTGTCCTTGAGATGTGTGAAGATACTCTTCATTGCTTGCCAATGGTTCACAAAAGGGTTGTCAATGGTTCACAAAAGGGCAGCTGAATACTCTGTTGGTGCATAAGAGGGATTGCTTGCACACATGGCTATGCCCCCCCTTAGGTACATGAGAAATAAATGAGAACAAATCTTGACAAGAAGTGATGTGCTAATTCCTTTGGTGTTTGGTGAGGTTGCCAGTCTTGTTGGTAATAGCAAGAGTGGGCTCCTCCTCCTCCGATGCAATGCACTTATGACATTCAACGATGTTGTTCCCCAATTTTTGGCAGAAATTACATCTCTTTGCTTTTATGGATGCACCTTTTGAAGAGTAGGAAGAGGATGGACCAGCATGGAAATGTGTCTTGGAGAAATTATTTGATGAAAAAGATGAATGACCAGCATGGGTCTTTGCTGGTTTTTGACCAATGTGCTTGTTCTTTACTTTATTCTCCCCTTTACCATGATGGTGGGTAGAAAAGGCTTATTCAATTGCCATGGTAGCATTGCGGTTGAGACAACTTTATTCTTCCTACAACAAAAGTGACAGAAGCTGGTTGAAGACATAGGCAACTTTGTTGCCCGTAGTTATCGACCACAAAGTGGTAGCAAAACCTTGATATGACTCCAGCAGATCTTCAAGGTGATGGAAACAAGCTGATTATTTGGGATCATTTCATCAATATTTAATAATTGCTCAATAAGATCTTTGATGCTTATAAAATAAGCAGTCATATTACCTCCTTCCATGTGAATGTCTTCTAGTTGCTCACATAGGCAAGCAACACAAAGTTCATTGTGCACTTGATATAATGATCCTAGCTTCTCCCATGCTTGTTTGGCTATTTTACTGCTTGCACAATCGGATGTGTGGAATGATACCTCTCTTCATTGATAAGGCAGTTAAGGCATGAGCTTGGGTGTTAGGGCCATCCCACCGAATTTGCTCTTGAGTAGGAGGCAATGTTGAAGAGGAAGATGACTCAACATCATGAGAGCCGATTATGCAAATAATAGTAGAAATAAATAATATCTGCCCAGTGAATGCACCCAAAAGATACAATCTTTAATCTTGATGGAAATCAGCAAGTTTTGTAAAGGACGTCTTCAATGCGTAGTAGCTAAAGAAGATTATTTGAGGCAAAGGCCTTTAGTTGTAAAGAACATCTTCAACGTGTAGTAGCTAAAGAAGTGTTGGAAAATGAAAGCCAGCTATGGAGGAGAGAAAAGAGAGACAATGAGGTAGTGTTGAAGCAAAAGAGTAGAGTGTACTTGCTGAACTGAAAGAATGAGAATGAAAAGTACAAGATAGGTCTAAGATAGACCTAGCTCTAACTCAACTAGATTTAACCGACTCTAACTCTAGCTCTAAGAGTGGTGACACAACTTATAACTTTAGTTGTGTTCACACTAAGAACTGAAAAGGAACTAAAGACTTGAACATTGGGCACTACCCATAGAATTGGTGAATTCTAACACCCCTTAGTAGTGCCAATGTGGTAAAGTACAGGAATGATCAATCACCAAAGGGTAGTAAGTTTAAGGACTTGTGAAAGCCTCAAAACTTCTCATGAGGTAGTACCTTGGTGAAAATGTCTGCAACATTTTCCCTTGTAGGAACATACATCAAGCTGATCTCTCTTGCATAACATCTCTCTTTGACATAATGGTAATGTACCTCAATATGTTTTGTGCGAGCATGAAACATAGGATTTTGTGCCATTGCAATAGCACTCTTAATTGTTAGAAATAATGGGTGTTGGTAAATATAGATCAACCAAACAATCTAGGCAACCATACATATTCCAGTGTTGCCATGAAGGTTGCCCTGTACTCAGCTTCACAGGACAAGGTAGCCACTGTAGGCAGTTTCTTACTTAGCCATGAAATGCATAAACGGCCCAGAAAGAAACGGTGTCCACTAATAGAGTGCCTAGTGTTTGCATCACCAGCCCAATCTGAATCACTGTAAGCCTATAAATGCAAGTTTTCCCCCTTGGGAAATAATAATGCATGTGACTAAGTACCTTGCATGTATTTGAAGATTCGCTTAACAACTTGCCAATGTATAGTCTGTGGGCTATGTATATACTTGCTCACCCGAGATACTGCATACTGAATGTCAGGGCGTGTGTTGTAAGGATGAATAAGACAGCCAACAGCCTGGCTGTAAATTGTAATGTCACACATCTCTTCACCATCATGCATAGACAACTTTAAGCTTGGCTCCATATAGAAGTGCATATAGGTCATAGTTGCCTTTGTATGTGGTACGGACTGGTTCGTACGGTACAAACCGTATAGTACCGTACGGTACATATCCGTACGAATTCGTACGAATTTTTGGGCCTGTTTTGGCCACGTCGCCTGCGTCGCCTGGATCCCGCGTCTTGCGTTTTTGCGCCACTGCTTTTTCTCTGTGTGCTTGCGTGTCACTTTTTGGGGGGTGGGAAGCCTTGGATACCTCACCCCACCCCCTTTTCCAACCATGCACTCCCCTCCCCAGCCCTCTTTGGATTCCTTCTAGTTGGCAGCCCTCTCTTTGACTGTTGACCCCTCTTTGATTGTTTGAGCTTTGACCCTTCTCTCATCTACAAAGGTGCTCCTCTCCTCCATGCTTCCACACCAATTCAGCAAGCACTTGTGACTTACCATTCTCATCTTCCTCTCTTGGATCTCGTCACTCGATTCTTGAATGGATGTGTGATTTGTCATTCTCGAATCTCACGAGTCACCTCCCATCTCCTCTTTCCCGCACCCTATCGAAGCATTTGCCATTCTCAAATCTCATCTCCCATCCCCTCTATCCCGCACGGTGCACCCTATCAAAGCATTTGCCATTCTCATCTCCCATTCCCTCTCTCTCACTCTTGCTCTTTCAATTTTACCCCAACCCTCGGGCCTCTCAAGTCTCCCTCTCAACTTTCAAGAGTTGAGACTCAAGCATCTCTCTCTCTCTCTCTCTCGGGCCTCTTTATCCGTTATCCGCACCATGACTCGTGAGAAGCATGAGGCCTTCAATTTGCATGCGATCCATATGGAGAGGAACACAAAGAAGTCCAACTCCCACCATTGGACATGCAAGTATTGCAGGAAGCGCTATACAAGTGGTGTAACTTGGCTTCTCCAACATCTTTCCAAGACGGGGGGGCAAGTTGCTTCATGCAAGGAGATCCCTTAAAACATTGCAGAGGAGATTCTCGCCAAGATGAGAGGGGGATCCACAAGAGGAGGAGAAGTGGCTTATCGGCACCAACTCCTATGCCTACTAACGAGGAAGTATCCAATGTGGGCGTGTCTTCAACCGATGCGGGAGAGACCTCTACCATTGGTGGTGGGGGCTCCATATCTGCATCCGGATCCGATAAAAGACAAAAAGTGGAGGCTCATGCGATGTCGGAGAGACAATAGTCTCTCTCTCAAGCTCCCAGTCATGTGCGTAGATCGGTTGTCTTTCTTAGAGAAAGGCAACGACTTGCGGACATTGAAATTGCACGCACGGTGATTGAGTGCAATCTTGCATTCAATGTCCTAAAGCAAGAGCAATGGAAGAAGATGGTAAAATCCATTGCCAATGTGGGTCCATGTGAAAGATGGACCAGTGTCACATACAACGACATGAGGACGAGAAAGATTGATGAAGAGAAGGAGAGGATTGATAGAGCCCTTGATCCTATTTGGGCCGTATGGATAAAATATGGTTGCTCCATTCTCACCGACGGATGGAGTGATCGTAAGAAACGGGGCATCATCAATATACTCGTCTCATGTCCACTTGGCACTTACTTTTTGCGGGCCGTAGATAGCGACAAGAGGGGGAGAAAAACGACGGGCGCATTCATCTACCGCTACATTCGACAAGCTATCATTGAGGTATACATTGCAATTTGCGTTTTAAATTTGTTTCACTTTCTTTCATTATGATAATATCATGATTTATGATTGAAATTTGATTTATACATAACTTGTAATTTGTAAATTGTGGTCGTAGGTGGGCCCCTCAAATGTGGTGCAAGTTGTTACCGACAATGCATCGAATTGTCGGTGCATGGGCCGTTTGCTTGAGACCGAGTTCCCTACGATTGTGTAGACTCCATGTGCAAGTCATTGTTTGGACTTACTCATGGACGACATTGGGAAGCTCAAGTGGGTGAAGAGGGTGGTCCGCAAAGCTACATCAATTGTCACATTCTTCACGGTAAAGGTAAAGGTGCTTGCAATGTATCGTGAGCATAGCACATTGGAGTTGAAGAAGCCTTCTTCAACTCGCTTTGCTTACATGTGGTTATTGCTGGAGCACCTTTATGAGGTGCGGTCTGCCTTGCGCCAGACAGTGGTGTCCACTCTATGGAATGAGTGGGATGAGCATGAGACAGAGGAGGCTAAAGCCATGCAGTGCTTGTGCCTTAATGAGCAGTTTTGGCAAAAAGTCCGTGCCGTTGTCATTGTCGTGACTCCCTTTTATAGGGTGTTATGTATGAGTGATTGCGAGGGGCCCACTATGGGCCTTCTCGTTCACTTCTTTAGAGCCGCATTGGCAGAGGCATGTGCTTATACAGTGATCACAGAGACATAGCGTGCACATGTTTTAGAGATAGCAGATAGGAGATGGGAGTGGATGCATAAGCCCATCCATGGTTTTGCCGCATTGGTACATCCGGCCTACAAGTCACCGGCGGTCATGGATGATAGAGAGTTGCGTTCAGACCAGCTTGCTTATTTAACTCGTGTGGTCCTTGTGGATGACCACAATGCAGTGTTAGAGGAGCTAGAATGCTATGCAGATCAGAGAGGGCATATGGCTTTTGCTTCTCCCACTTGTTGGAGGAGAGTCTCACTTGTGAAGCCTTTATTTTGGTGGCAAAACTTTGGATATGTACTAGAGACCCTTCAGCCCTTAGCCATGAGGGTCCTTGCTCAGGATTGCTCTTCGGGTGCATGTTAGAGAAACTGGAGTGCCTATTCTCTCATTCACACAAAGATTCGTAATCGGCTTAGCACATGACAGTTAGAGCGACTAGTCTATTGCACATGATGAGGGCTATGATGAGCATGGATAGTCCAAAGCAGGTAAAGTTTAAACACTTAACCATAATATTTAAAATTTGTTGTTTTAACTTTTAAACTTTGAACTTTGAAGTTTAAACTTTATTCTTTACAATTTAGACTTTAGCATTTACAATGATCAATCTTATATGCATCACTGCATTGTGTAGGTGAATGTTGATACATTTAAGTTGACGGGCGACACTCTTCCGAGTATACATAAGGAGGTGGACGAGGAGGAGGAGATGATTTTCACAGAGCTCTATAGAGAGCTTATAGCAACAGATACTCGTGACACTCGGAGTCAGCATGCTCATGGGCGAGGAGTTCGAGTAGGTAGTAGCAAGGGCATGGTCATTCGACGCCCTTCATCATCGAGGAGGGGTGGTTTGAGTGGCTTGCAGACATATGTAAGGCGGGGCTCTAGTAGCTCACATCCTATGCCTCATGATGACATTCCCCCCTTGCCTACACAGCCGCCACCTAGGGAGCCATCATTTGATGATGATGGTAACCTGATCAGTGAGGATGAGTATGAGTGTCTCATCATCGGATGCCGAGGAGTCATCTTCAGACTCTCTTGATGAGCAGTTAGATGGTTCTGATGATGATGATAGTGATGCCTCATCATAGATTCATATGACATAGATCTCTTTTTTTTTGTATCAGATATACTAGACTGTGGACTATAGTTGTATCGCATGTTTTGCGTAGCCCATGTGACCGTGATGATCATCCTCATGTATTCATCTTATTTTGTAATGAAATGGCTAGTTCCACTTTAAACATGTATTCTATGATCTATCATTTAATGTTTTATGATTTTTGTTATTTAAAAAATCATCTTAAATTTTTTTTTGGTACTAATATCGTACCGTACCTTATAAAATCATAAGGTATCAATTAGTACCGTATTTTATCGTACCGTACCGTATCGTATCGTACCTTTTGTGCCTGACAACTGTGATATAGGTTTGCAATCTTGCATATTAAAAACCTATGTAACAACTTATCCATGTACTATGACTGTGACATGATGATACCATGCTGATTTTGGGTGAACTAAATCCCCCAATAATAGTGTAGACAGCCCATATCTGACATGGCAAATGCATGTTTTAATTCAGCCTTGAAATTTGCAATTTTTTCTTCTAAAGGTCTAGTGAGCAACATGCCATCTACATAAAGAATGATAATCAATAAGTTCTCCCCCTTCATTCTCAATGTATAGAGTGGGAGCAGTTGGATTGTTTTTGAACCCTTTGCTGGCTAAATATGCATCAAATTTAGTGTACCATGCACAAGAAGTCTATTTGAGACCATAAAAAGCTTTGTTTAGCTTGTATATCATGTGCTCTTCCGTTTCACCACAAACCTTGGAGGTTGTGACACATAAATATGCTTATGCGAATCCCCATTCAAGAATGTTGTCTTAATATCCAACTGATGTACCTTCCAACCATAATTTGCAGCCATAGCAATTACACATCTTACCATATTCATACGGGATGTAGGAGCAAAAGTCTCTTCATAATCTATGCCCTTCTTCTGTGTGTAGCCTTTTGTTACAGGCTTATCATCATCCAACAGTGAGCTCATAAATACATGTTTATTACAATTATCTATACTTCGTAAAATTAGCCAAATGGGCTCCCCTTGTATCATGTGGTGCTACATGTCTAACAGCTCCATAGTTGCATTCGTACTATGTACGGACTAGTTCGTTCTGTACGGTTCGTACCATACCATACGGTACATATCTGTACCATTTCGTACCAAAATACATGCTAGTTTTGGCCTCTGAAGACTAGACCATATAATATCTTCCAACTCCTAAGCCTTATGTTATTATCATAATTCCAAGTCTCACACACACACTCTCGCTCTCTTTCTGATACACGACAGAGTATGGCGGATACCACTACTACTGCCACACAGCCTACAGGAGTACATCATCATTGGACCTCATCTTCTATAGGTGTCCCTTTGGATAGAGCAGTGGCACTTAGCCGGTCTAGGTGTCCACGTCCACCCGGATGAAGGCCTAGACATCCACACCACAAACAAATTAAAGCCATCATTGAGCACCACAGGAGACAGATGCCGAGACGTCTCAACCATGCAGAGATACACCTCCTTAGAGGACAAACATCTCATTGATGGAGAGTTTTCCTTTCTCTACTTTCACTTTTAGCATTGACATCTTTTCCTTTTATAGAACACTATTTCATTTTTTCAGTCTTATAGGCATGTTTTTCATCTTTTCTTGTTCTAGATGAGAAACACACTATCATTATATGTATCACTTTGGTCTCATAGGCCACATTGGCCTTTTAGAGACGTTAATATACACACTCTCTCTCTCTCTGACAAAGGAGAATGCTGTAGTGAGAATGCTGTGACGAAGGTACTGACGCAGGAGCACTGAGAATGCTGTAAATGTACTGACGTAGGAGTACTAAGTGAACAGTGACGGGATGTACCTGCAGTAAATAGTGGTGGGCCTTGTGAACAGTATCTGCAGGGATGCGCAGTGACTGATGGGACAGTTTTGTGTCATGACTGTGACTGTATAAGAAATCTGTTGACTCCCTCAGACTGACGTGAATGCAGACTTGTGTGAATGTATTGAGATTGCAGATGTACTCAGACTGATGTGAACCTTGCCGTGCTGTGTAGACTGGAGACCTGCGTGAATTCACACTGACGCACATTAACATTTCATGCTACAGTGACAGTTTAGGTGAGATTGACAGTTCTATGCTACATTGACAGCTTATGCTACAGTCATATTTTATGATGCAGTCACATTGACAGTTCATGCTATAGTGATAGTTTATGTTACTGGTTTACTATTCTAGTCAGATTGTAAACAGTTTTATGCTATAGCACATACTATAATCATGATGGAAGAAACTGACAATGAAGGAATCACAAAACCAACCATGGAAACAATGTTCCATACACTGCCAAAGAACACGGGATACAAAACCTATGGGCGTAAAACCCGAGATTGGAATGTCTCTCCAGGGTCAAGTAGATATGGGAAGACATCCCACAAAATTAATGAAACACTATATGAGGAGATGTTGACCATACTCCGTGCTAAAATGCATATCATGAGGAAGGAAATGGAAAATGATATACAAGAGCGGGTTCGAGCTGAAATGATGGAAGAACTAAAAAAGGAGATGCAACAAACATTGGATGCACACATGGCAGAGAAAGACTTAACGATCTCTAATCTACAAGAAGAACTAGAGGAATGCAAAAAGAAACTGGATGCACAAAAGGAACCACAAATCACACTGGAACTACAAAAAGAAATGGATGTTTTAAAAAAGGATATGCACACCTATGCAAGTGTGGTGGAAGGCACCCAAAAGAAAATGGAGAATGTTGAGAATATTGTTAAAGAAAATGCAGAATGGATAGATGTGGCAAAAAAGAACAAAGGAATGCATGGCAACAAAGTGGAAGTTATGAATGCCACCTTGGAAGAAGAGGCAAAAAGACGGGCACGCGCACTCCATGTAAGAGTGGTTGGACTAGATGAGAAAAGATCCCCAATTGAAGATGCTACAGCTCTTGCCACCAAAATTAGGGCTATAGATGTACCCATCATTGGGGCTTGGCGAGTCGGGAAAGCTGACACAAAAACAAAAGTCCTCATCTTGAAGTTTGGAGACTTGGAAAGAAGAGAGCCTTCCTCTCCAAGAGGATCGCTCTCAAAGGAGAAAAGATCTACCTAGATAAAGACCTCACCCCAGCCCAGATAGCCCACGGGAGGGAAAATATGCCACGTGTTCTAGAGGCACGGAAAGCAGGTAAATGGGCTATCTACAGAGATGGAAGAGTCATCATCACAGAGAAAAGGATAGCATGACGGTGCGCGGCCTATGAGACCCTGAAGTTCACACTGTGGAATTGCAATGGCTCCCTTAAGACAGATGTAGGTTATTTTGAGGATACTTTCAAAGGGATAGACATTGCTATGTATACTGAGACACATCAATGTAAAGACAGCCGTCTATCTGATGTATATGGATATAGATGGGAAAGTGTATATCGCCCTCGGCCTAGGCGGCCTGGAGGGATGAGGGGATCAGGAGGTGTGGCAATTCTATTTAGAGAAGAGCTCCGAGATACAGTCCAAGTGGTACATAGAGATGTAGAGGCAAGATACATGTGGATCAGGTTACGTACAAGTAGAACTCGAGACATGTATATTGCCATATGCTACTTTCCCCCTGCATGCTCTAAGTTTGCTCCTAAAGAGGCATCCCCGTATACACCACTATATGAGGACATAATGAGATTTATGAGAATTGGGGATGTTCTACTAACAGGAGACTTTAATGCACGCACAGGAAACAACCAATCTGCTTTCTTTGACACTAGTGATGAGATGTTCAGAGATATTGCATTAGATGAAGTGGGATTAGTTAGATCAGCCCAAGATAGAGAGATAACAGAATATGGAACACACCTACTGGCATTGGGAAGTGCACATGGTTTGGCCATCCTTAACGGGCTGCCACAGTGGCCAAGATCTAATGGTTTCACATGTTGGAATAACAAGAAAGGGTCAAGCACAGTGGACTATTTGATTGGATCACCCAACTTGCTACCTGACATAAAAAGCTTTGAAATCTCAGACAGACCAATTGGATTAGCAGCAGACCATGCTATTCTAGCTTTCACAATGCAATATGGGCATATACACGAAGCACAGCCATACATACCAAAATTACCATGCTATGATTTTGTGGAAGCGACCTCACACATATACAACACTACTGTGCGAGATGCATTGAGGGAGCTAGACACACAGGCCTCTCTGGATGAGTTTACAGAACAGTTGGCCGAGATAATACACACTTCAGCAGCCTACGCTTTCCCACACACTACACCGTCAGATAAACCTCCATGAGGTAATGCCCCACAGAATGGTTGGTATGATGATGAGTGTAGAGAGACACGAGCACGTTTTCAGCGAGAGGTGGCACTTGGCATATGTACACATAAGCATGCTCGAACACTCTTCAGACGATTGGTACGCAAAAAGAAGCAGGAATACCTGAGCAGACTAGAAACAGAAATGTATTCCATGTTCTTGGGACAGGACAGCAAGAGAGCATGGAAAAAGATGCATGAGAACCAGCCACCCTTACAGATTACTAGACCGGATGGTTGGCATGGATATGCTTGCACACTCTATGATGTTCCTGGCCAAGAGCGTATGCCACTCCCCTCAACCTCAAGACCAGCAAATTGCAGATTTTTCACATAAAAAAAAGTGAGGAATGCCATATGGAAACTGAAAAATGGAAAAGCCCAAGATCATGATGGTTTAGTAGCTGAACATTTCGCGCATGCCTGTGATATCTTGGCACCAACGCTGGCTCACATCTTTAATAGGGCAGTTTGTGAGGGATTTCCAACCTATTGGTTAGACCATATTGTTGTGCCACTCTTTAAGAGTGGAGACCCCGCGCTACCTAGTAACTATCGAACTATCATGATTGGACACATGCTGGCCAAAATATATGGCTCTATCGTGGAACAAGCATTGAGTGAATGGGCCGAGATGCATGGCCTGAGATCAAAAGGCCAGGCTGGCTTCAGGAGGGGATATACAACTCTAGACCATATCTTTACATTGAGGGCAATCATCGAAGAAGGCAAGGCATTCAAGAAAAAGATCTACTGCTGTTTTGTGGACTTTCGCAAGGCCTTTAACACAGTGCCACGTGCTAGACTCATGAGAAGAATGCAAAACATTGATGTGCCTATAGAGATACAGTGGAGTATCTATGCCTTGTATGAGACAGTGATGGGCAGAGTACGAACACCTGAGGGCATCTCAGATACAGTCAATAGCACCATTGGGGTGAAACAAGGCTGTCCACTTTCACCGACACTATTTGGGTTGTACATAGATGAAATTTCAGAATATGTGGACAGAACTGGTGGAGCCGGAGCCAGCCTAGCTGGAGTGCTGATACCATTACTGCTTTATGCCGACGATATTGTACTTATATCTGACTCACCTGAGGGACTAAATAGACACTTGGATGCATTATCAGCTTTTTGCAGAGATAGAGATCTTAAGGTGAACCTTGGGAAAACTAAAGTTATGGTATTTAACACTTCAGCTGCTTGGGTGACAAGAGCTGAGCACCAGTTTACTTTTGATGGAGAGCTAGTGGAGATGGTTAGGAAGTATGTCTATTTGGGGGTCACATTGAAGGGACCACAGTTCTCTTGGAGAGAGACATCAGAGGCTCGTTTGACAAAAGCATATGCAGCCTTAGGTGCATTGGAGAGGCAATGTGCTCACATACAATTTCATGAGCCGCGCACCAAATTGTGGCTTTTTGACACCTTGGTTACACCTACACTCCTATATGGGGCAACTATTTGGGGTCTGAGTCTCTTTCACACGAGGAGACAGCCTTTGGGAGACCAGGATGGACCAGAGAAGGAATACTATGACGGGTGGGAGCATATGGAAAGACCACTGGTCATGATGATCTTGGGTATGATATGAGCGAAGAGCTCGACCCCAAATGAGATTAGCAGAGCTGAGTTGGGAGCATCACCCATGGTGGCTGAGGCCTTGGTCCAGGCAGTGACTTTCATACATAGACTATGGGAGCTCCCCCAAGATAGATACCCACGGCTAGCCCTGGCCTCTTCTAGACAACTAGCAGCAAATGGTGACAGACATTGTTGGTATGCTCAGATGAGTACATGGATGAGTCTACATGGGCTGCAGATTGATAGACTACCCCCCTTTGACTATAGCCTAGATTGCCCTATACTTGACCTAAGCCGATCAGAGCTAAACCATGTGATTAGAGCAAACATACTGAAGTTAGATACGGAGAAGACCTGGATCCGACCCCCCTCTCCCCATGGCACGAGGATGGCACACTACCAGACCCACTTCCTTCAGATATTTGAGGATGGTTTCATCACCCGACCCAATTACATGGACACACAGTTGCCTCATGGACTATGCACAGTTATTGGTCAGATCCGCACCTCATCCCATCACCTGAGGATTGAGACAGGCAGATGGGAGGGTATACAGACAGAGGAACACTACATCTGCCAATGCACTGTATATTATGATATACGAGGTAGATGCTACTGTCTGTTTCGAGAGGGTTTTGGACCCTTGAGACGGATCATGCAGTTTGAGGATCAAAGATGCTTGGGATTCTTCCTCTTGGAGCTCCAGAGGCGTAGAGCAACAATTCTATGAAGTAGGAGGCCCCCACAGCTCGGCTCACATAGACAGAGAGTAGTCACTGACTTTTTCACTGATACAGGACAGAGTATGGCAGATACCACTACTACTGCCACACAGCCTACAGGAGTACATCATCATTGGACCTCATCTTCTGTAGGTGTCCCTTTGGATAGAGCAGTGGCACTTAGCCGGTCTAGGTGACCACGTCCACCCGGACGAAGGCCTAGACATCCACACCACAGACAAATTAAAGCCATCATTGAGCGCCATAGGAGACAGATGCTGAGACGCCTCAGCGATGCAGAGCGGGACAGTCTGGGGCGCAGGGCAGGGATCCGGCGTCAGCCAAAACCCTAACGCACAGGGCAAATGGGCGAGAAGCAAGCGCAGAGGCCGCAGTTCAGGCGGATGAGGGACGCAGCCGATGGGCCTTCCGACAGGAGGGCGGCGGACTCAACCGTAGTCGACGGGACTTCAGGGGCAGGTGATGGGCCTGCGGGTGACGACCAGAAGGGGGCGGCAGGCTCGATGAGGGCCAGGTGATGACGACGAGGCACCAGGAGATGGCGACGGGGCTGAAGGCGACACATCCTCTCTCTCTCTCTCTCTCAAGCATACATGCCTCTTATTTGTATGATCATTCATGTATGATGTATCCACTCCTATGTATGTACTTATAAGTTGTAGCACATGTTGCGCATGCGGCATATGCCATAGAGGTTTTGGCGTGTTACCCTCAAGTATTCATCTTATATACTCCAATAGCATTGCTATTTAGACTCTTAACATCTGTTCTATCATCTATATTTCAAAATAATGAAGTTATTTTTTTTTCGTACTAATATCGTACCGTACCTTATAAAATCTTAAGGTACCATTTAGTACCGTATTTTATCGTACCGTATCGTACCATATTTTTCGTACCTGACAACTATGGACTTGTGGGACTATGTTACAGGTGATTTGCATTGTCCAAGAGATCTTGCACCTCAAACACCTCAGCATAATACTAGAGGACAGGCTACTGGTGCTGTTGCCCCTCCTCCCCCTCCTACAGAGGATCAGAGAAGATGAGACTCCAAAGATGCACAAGTACTTTCTTTGATTACCTTATCAGTGAAAAGATCGATCATTCCACACATCCAGTCTTGTAAGACCTCAAAATCAGCATGGGATTGACTTGAGTGTATGTTTGCAATATGTAACAAGCTAGAATATCTTATCTCTGTAGAGACTTGGCCAATGTGAACATGGATGGGGTTGAAAGCATGACAGATCACCTTACTCACATACAAAATTTACGCGAGCAACTGCTCAATGTGGATGAAGTCATTCAAGATGCTGAATTGGTAAACGTCACATTGAACTCTCTTCCAGAGTCGTATCTTGGTTTCCACACCTCTTTAATGTTGTCTTTGGAGGAGGGGTAGTTGCCTCTTACATTTGTGGAGTTGTAAGGCTTCTTATTGCAAGAGGAACAGACTCGGAAGAATGTTGCATTACATTCAAGACACGTGGCTATGCTTTCATAGTTCAAAGGCAAAGGAAAAGTCAAGCAAAATGCAAAAAATCAGCAAAAGGATGATGCTGGATAGCCATCAAATAAGGCTGACCAAGACATAGAAAAGTCTTTAAAAAATGGAAAATGTCATTATTACAAGAAGCCAGGTCACTATATTGATGAATGCTATAAGAGATTAGCCAAAGAGAAGAAAAAGAACTCCGATTTGTATATCCAAGAGACATCAACCAGCAAATCTACTTATAGTGATGCTTGAACCAACTTAATGGAGAAGAACTATGCATTTCGAACTTGTAGTTATGATTCTTCAATGGCTAATTCAACATTTAATGCTACTGAAATGCAATAAACATGATATTTTGACAGTGGAGCTTCAAAGCACGTCACTTCTTTTGTTTTCCTCTTTGCATTCAGCCCCTCCTGGGAAGCGTGTTACATGTGCAGACAGTAACATTTATGATGCTTATGGCATTGGGACAATCACTATTACTGCTGCAAATGGTTTTGACTTTATGCTTCCAAATGTCTTGTCTATGCCTATCATTACAAAGAACTTATTGTCTATCTCTAGTTTTAATAAGCATGGCTTTTGAGTCATTTTTTAGGATGACAAATGCATTATTAAAGACAAGGAGATGGATTATGCACTCGGGTTGTCTAGGACTATGTATAAGGGTTTTTTTTTTGTTGCATACCTATGATGCACAGTCTCATGATGCTTTGGCAGTCACTACTCTATCTTCCACTATGCAGAATGCGAAGCTATGGCATGCATGCTATGGACATATGAGTTTTGGGAGTTTGATGACCCTTCAGAGGTGTCATATGGTAGATGCATTGCCTCCAATGGAGACTCCACCTCCTCGTGCATTGGAGGGATGTATTTTGGGTAGGATGCACAAATTTTCCCTCAAAAAGGATAGTGTTGTGCATGTTGTCGAGAAATTGCAGCTTATTCACTTTGATGTTTGTGGTCCTATGAGGACACGTACACTTGGAGATCGTCTTTACTTTGTTACATTTATTGATGACTATTCTTGGTATACATGGGTGTATAGGTTGAAAGCAAAATCTGATATGTTTATGCATTTTAAACATCTTGTTGCAAAACTTGAGGTTGAAACTAGCTTGAAAGTGTAGACACTTCACACGGATAGAGGCGGGAGTACATGTCTCGTGCTTTTGAGACATATTTGCTTGATCATAGCATTACACATCAAGCCATTGTTAGAATGACTCCTTAGCAGAATGGTGTGCTGAAAGGAAGAATCGCACTCTTATGGAGATGACTCGTCGTATGCTCAAAAGCAAGGTGTTGCCTCATAAATTTTGGTTAGAAGGCGTTCAGTGTGCAAATCATGTGTTGAATCGTGCACCCACTAAGGCACTAAAGGCAATCACCCCATTTGAAGCTTAGCATGGCAAGAAACCCAAGGTTGACTACTTTCGGGTGTTTGGTTGCATAGCCTATGCACATGTTCCCAAAGAGCTTCATGGGAAGCTTGATAACAAGGGTGTAGAATGCATATTTACTGGCTATAGTTCAGAAAGCAAGGGCTGTTGCTTCTATGACCCACGCACAAAGAAAATTTTTGTCAATAGGGATGTCATATTTCTTGAAAATGCTGCATTTTCACATAATCGGTTTCAAATGCCAGCCATCCATGACATTGGTGATGTTTTTGAGGGTCTCTTGCCACTTTCTTTGGAGTCCACGCCTGATGTAAACTGCCGGACAGACATAATACAGCAAGTTATTGCTACACCACATGCACCTGAATAGCAGGGTATTGATGAAAATGCTGCATTTTCACATAATCGGTTTCAAATTCCAGCCACCCATGACATTGGTGATGTCTTTGAGGGTCTCTTGCCACTTTCTTTGGAGTCTACGCCTGCTGTAAACTGCCAGACAAACATAATACAACAAGTTGTTGCTACACCATATGCACCTGAATAGCAGGGTATTGATGATGGTTTGCCACCTGCAATGGAAGATGCAATACAACATAAAAGGGCTGCTGTAAATGCAGCAAAAACAATCCGGAGATGGCTGTTACAAACTCTCTAGGACAGTAAAATGGATGCTCTTTTAGGCCACGCTATTGCCTTCTCCAGAAGAGGATATCGCCATTCCAATAGTCCTGGCCATACTTCCTTGGGCATAATGGGTTACTGGTTGATGGAGGAGCTTGATAAGGAGGTGGAGGTAGTTATAAGTGCTAATGAAGGAGGTATGGGCAATTAGCAAACTCTCTTGCAAAATGTGCAAAGGAGGGGATTAGGTCAATAGGCTAGAACAAGTTTGTTCTATCAACATGGGTTGCTCTAATATTAGGGTTCTTTTGGAAATTGATCTCTCGTGTTCCTTTTCTTGATAATCTTGGTCATGCTTTCTTCGGTAGGGATAGAAAAGTGGATAAGCCCACCGATCTTTCTTTTGTAGATGAAGGCTTCTACCTTATGATTTTATAAGGTACAGTATGATATTAGTATGAAAAAAAAACAGAAACTTGGTTATTTTGGATTATAGATAATAGAACACATGTTTAAAGCTAAAATAGCAATGTCACTTGAGTTAATAGGATGAATACATGAGGATAACAAGGAAAAACCTCATGCACATCTGTCGTCGACTGCCAGCCCTTTGTTTCGCCCTCCTGCCCCTGCACTGTTAGGGTTGTGCCTTGTCACACGTGTTATTGGGACAGGCCACGACTGAGGCCGACAGGTAAAGCTCAGGTTTCATCGGCTGTGCTTGCAGAATACGCCCCTTGTCACAACTCTGTAGAAATAGAATTTGTATCCTTTTTCATTAATTTGTCTATATAATGATTTATTAAATTTGTTTACTTTGCACTAATTAGATATAAAGAAAAGTGCATTGGAGCTGGCCAATGATGAGTGGTCACAGGTTATGGTGGACCCACGCGGTGGATTAGAGAAAAGATAGTTCACACTTCCACCTATATGGCCCGATTGGGCGCCTGTGACCAGAACTCACGCATATCAGGGTTAGACTCGCACACAGAAAGGATAGATGCCTTGAAGTGTGGGCTAAATCCGCCAGAACAGACAGTTACAATCAACAAGATGGCATGATCATGAAATGCTTGTACAATGTGCATGTGTGGGCTGAAAGCTTGAAATGCACATTTCTTTACATAGGAAAGTCACATGAAGATTCTGATACCGTTTTTGCGATGTACACTGAAAAAGCTTTCATATGACACCCATATTGGGGGGGTCCCTATTTTTTAGGAGGTTTCTATTCTTGACAGTATTCAGCCCAAAAAGGAAGGCCATAGAGAAGAGACAAGTGTCAAGACACTTGCCACACAAGTTTCCAAGTGTTCCACCACTTGTCACATCTCATGACATGTGGCTGGGCACTTGTCTTGTGCTACTCCACTTTCCCCTTTTGTACTAGCTCTTCCCTCTCCTATAAATAAGAGCTCGTTTTTCTTCATTCAGCATCATTTTCCTTTGTAAACTCATGTACAGCATCCACAGATAGCCAGAAACTGGCCCCATCCATCCCCATCATCATCCCCCACTTCTCCATTATCAAATTCCTCCATATTCCCTCTTCTATCACTGCTATTTTACAGGACAGCAAGCCTGTAAATTCATTACAGCACCCCCTTCTCAAGCTCTTTCTTCCATTTTAGCAACAAGAAGCAAGCCCTATCCATGCTGATCAACGATGAAGAAAGGCTGATTTCCCCTCTTTCTTCTCTCATACTGTAAAGAAATCAGTACTCATCATTGCATAATAGATAATGCATGTGTTTGTACATCTTTGCATGATCTTGTGAGAGTGAGAATTACTTCTCCTCACTCTCAGGTTGATTGTAACTGAGCTCTTTCCTAAGGGACTTGGGTTGAGCAGAAATACATTCCTTCCGGGGGGGGGTTGCCCATCTTCAACCCTCAATCTTGTCTCCATTACTTTTACATTTTTATGGCTGTAATTTTGTGAGTAATTTTCATTTTCAACTTTAAGTGTTCATTCTCTTTTATATTAAATCTCGAAAACAAGTGAATATCATAATTGTTAAGCATACTACGTGGTTCGGGGCGTTTACACCCCTGGACAGTGCATCTGTACAGAAAAGAGAGAGAGAGAGAGGGAGAGAGCTAGAGAGAGGCCTGCGTGTATCTGCCTCCCGTGAGCTCTTCACTCGGCCTCTGACCGGCATACGTACTGATACAATATGGCTGGCTTGGATCTGGCTTTTATAGACCAAACGGTGGCAGCTCTTGGTCCAGATTCTGATATCGAGGAACCAGAGGATATGGTTCCGTGCACAGAGGAGATGCCCCCTGCTCCTGACCTCCAGCCTGCGGGCAAACGCACCAAGCATACTTCTGTAGAGACAATGGATCATCGGGATCGTTCCTATGCTCAAGTTGCTTCTGATTCTGTGGACTCCCAAGATGTTGATTGGGAGCATTTGCTGGAGTTTGCCAACACTTTGCTTGGCGATTATGTTCAACATAATCAGGAAGTCTTTTCTGACTCTGCAACGGAAGATGTTTTGGAAGCCACTGTGGACCCGAAACATGTCTTGCGCTCCTTTTCAGTGTTTTATGAACGTGTTGTAATACTCTTCTTCACTGGTAGGATCCCACTGCTTTCCCGTATTCGCCAGTGGCTGCACAGTCTACTACAAGGGAAATGTGTCTAAGAGATTTTTGTTGGGCCCCGGGGTTTTTTTGAGGTGCTGTTGAAATCAGAGACACACCGTATTGCTCTCCTGTCTAAACTGCCATTATTCGTTGATCGCCGTCTGGTCCATGTTGTGCCATGGCGCCCAATGGCAGATTTTCAGTGCCTGCTGCAACGTGAATGCCCTGTGTGGGTTGAAGTGGAAAACTGTCCGGCTGTTTATTGGCCACTGTTAAAGGACGCCATGGCCGCTGTGGGCATTGTTCTGGTCCCCCCCAGCCTAAGGGCCATGAATCGCAACCGTCTGTGTATGTTATGGGACACTGCTCGGAAAAGGCCTGCTTGGTTATGTATTAACTGCTCTGGCATGCATCCTTTACATTTTCGTTTGAAATGGGGCAACTTTGCAGGACATTGCTTTTCGTGTGGAAAATTGGGGCATTTTATGGCTGGATGCCCAGAGAAGCACCACACTTCAGATGTCGAGTATGTTGCGCTGCCCATGGAAGATATGGTGTGTGATGCTCCGTCACGCAGGATGCCACCCAGCCACCTAAAGTTTTGGATAAAGGTAAACAATAGGTCTCGGGTTTGGATTCTTGTGGCAACGACTGGATAGATGTACGCGTGAAAAAAGGCAACAGGCTTGTTGCTGGCATGGTGGATACTGTGCCTACTGCCTCACCAGATTCCATGCGTATGTATATGCGCAGGAAAGAAATGTTGTCTTCAGAGCACTCTGCTCTTGCTATGGTTTCCTCTGCTCCCCGCCAACAGCCAACTAGGAGAGTGTATTCGGATGGTCCAAAGGGTCCACTTGCTAAGCTGGCTTTTGATACTAGAGGTAACGTCATTACCCCATGGGATCATCGTTATCCCCATTCCATCCCCAAGACAACGGATATGCCATCTACCTCCAAATCTGGTTGTCAGAACTCTTTTGCCGTGTTAGCTGATTTTTTGGATGAGGGAGTCCTGGACATTCTCGCAGAAAAGGTTAAATCGAGGCAAGCTGTGCCTCGTACCTGATTTTCTTTTGAATACACATGAAGATAGCCACGTGAAATGTGTGAGGAATTTGTTCTCGCCACAAGCAACATGCCATGTGGACTGTATTGCATGAGAATCAGTGGGATGTCTTGTGTGCTGTTGAGCACAAGAGTCACGGTGAAGCAGGAAAAGTTGTGGATTGCCATGGCTTTCGTTTGTTCTATGCAAGGACACATGCCAGGCAGTATTCTGGTGTGCTTATGATTGTACATGAAAAATATCAGCCGGTTCTTATTAAGAATGATGTGCATGGCCGCTTTGTGGTGATTGAAATTTTATTCGAAGGAGAGATCTTATGGTTACTTGGCCTCTATGCTCCGAATGATCCTTTATCTCGCAGGGAGCTTTGGCATACTTTGCAGACTTCCTTGTCCCTTGGTAGATGGGGTTTTTTGATGGGGGATTTTAATATGTGTGTTGATTCTTCATAGTCCACATCAGGGCATTCGGTAATGGATGCGCCGGAAAGTCGTATGTGGCAGGAGTTGGCTCTTGCCGTTCTTAAGCAAGATCTCACGTCAACATACGTCTCGTCAGACTCTTGCAGAGAGGCATGTACACCAAGCTGATCGTACACCAAGCTGAATAGAATGATGTGGTAGCTGGTGATATGAAAGTACAAGGCTAGGGATTTATTTTATAGCATTGGGATTCCTCCGAAACCTAACCCTAGACTTACTGAGGTATATTCACTGTGCACACACTAACACACTTTAATGTGGTGTGTTCACACATGGAGATAGTAGCTAACTAACAAACCCACCTTTGAGTCATGGGTGACTGAGTGTGTGACATATAACATAAGAAAAGCTCATGGGAAGGTCTTACCTCAAATAGGGTGGTGTCTAATCATGTACAATAGGTTTGGGAGAGGAGATACATAAGAGTGAAAACATGTTTTAGGATATTTATTTATCTAATTTATATTTTTGGGTTGAACAAACTTTTTGTTTAGGAGGGAGAGGCCTTGAACTTTACCTACCCGTGTTTCGGTTTTTGGCCAACATGCAATGTGTTTTAGTTCTTAGCTTTTGATTCTAGCCTTCAAATTACACTTTAATTGGATGTGTTTGCATCCCTATTTCTCTTCATTAAAGCCATTTATAGTGAGAGCAGGTGAGCAATTACTAACTCTCAACTCTTCTCCTTATCTATCATCAAGGTTTCCCCAATTTTCAGCAACACATATAGGGCCGTCGATAGCTCAACCCATCACGTCGCAAGCTGCTCCCCGCTCCGTCTAATCGCACCCAACACATATAGGGCCGTCGATAGCTCAACCCAACACATATAGGGCCGTCGATAGCTCAACCCATCACGTCGCAAGCTGCTCCCCGCTCCGTCTAATCGCACCCACCATAGCTCAACCACGCCATTGCCAGTGCCCAGCTCGACGACTCGCCCCCCCCACGCCGAGTCCCCCCCCCCCCCCCCCCACCTTGACAATTCGCCCTATTCCGCTCTCGGCCCCGCCCCAACAGATTCGGCCTGCTCCAATGGTTTCGGCCAACAGATTCATCCTTGCCCCCCGCTCCAATGGTTTCGTCTCTCTCCCCCCCTCCCCCCCCCCTCCCACTCCAACAGATTCGACCGCCCTATCCCCGCGCTCGCCTACTCCCCCCCTTCCCTCTAGTTGTTCCCTTTATCTGCAGCAACTCTTTCCCCTCAGGTAGTACCGTGACGTGATTGGTAGTTGTCTCCAAAGGGACGCGCAATGGAAACCTCTCGTCAGACGCCGGCGCACTCAGCAAGTGCCCCCAGTCAAACACCTTGCACATCGTCCTCTCTGAGGAGCAGCTCTTAGTTGTTTGAGCTAAGGAGCTGGAGCTAAAAGAAACAACGATTTATGGTTAGGTAGTAGGACATTTCCCAGCCAGGGCCCAACTTCGAGACTGGCGTCACTCCACGTTGCACATCGGCACAGTGCAGATCGTGGAGGCGGTCCTATGGGCCAAGGGATCTTCGTGGTCCGGCTCAGTTCTATAGACGCAGGTTGCGAGTTACTTGCCAGTTCACCATATGGGTCCAGGAAGGGGTTCATATACATGGTCCCTTGGTATAGTTGCTTTACTGTGGAGGCATTTGCACTCCACCACAGGTTTCTTCGGCACCTGGTCACCCTTCTTTTCCCTGGCATGGCGATAGAGTATCGCCATTTGGTGGAAGACTTTGGACAGCTCTTCGGCACTATCCTTCCTACATCTTTCGCGGATGCAGTGACAACAGCAAGAGTCCCAAAGGTATCGGTGGCAGTGAAAGAGGTCAAGAATATCCCACAGCTCCTAAAGATTAAGGCAGGCAGGTACTTCTTTAGACAGTAGGTCATTGTGATTGGGCAACCAGGCCAGTGTTTGCGTTGCCACGACTTTGGGCATCAGGCAGCAGTTTGCACACGTTTCGGAGCCAAGGCAACTCCGTGGATAGGCCCGCAGGTGGACATTGACAGCTTCACACGAGTCCAGAGACGACAGAGAGGGAGACGGCAGGGGAGGGCGCAGCTAGCTTCTCAGACCCAGTCTCATCAATAGGGAGCAGGTGGGCGAGTGACGTCCCCTCGACAGAGCGCTCCACAGCCCCCCCCGCCCGCCCCACCCGGCAGGACCGCAGCCCCCCACATCCACCACCCACACCACGGACTACCTCACCTGAGATCCCATAGCCCCCACACCCATCCCCCCCCACATCCCATGCCCCCTCTAGCCCCCCACTGACCCTGGCCCATAGCCCCCCTTTCTAGGGCCACCAGCCCCCCCCCACACCCGCCATGCACGTCCGCCCATCCCACCATCCCTCGATCCTCTTCCCCTCCACCACCTCCCCTACCGAGCACCCCCCTTGATCCACACCTGGTTCAAGTGATCCCCCCCAGACCCACCCCCCCTCCTCCCACAGGAGGTGATGAGCCACACACGCCTACATCATCCTCGCACCAGCAGTCTTCCCCCTCCCATACAACCATGAGCTCATCCGCCCTTGCCGCCCGTCACACTTTCTCGAGACAGGTACAGTTGTTGCCACAGGAGTTCTTCCGCAGTGGCCCATGGTCCTACCTGAGAGTTGCGGAGTGCGGAGAGTTTCTACTACCTCTAGAGGTGGGGATCTTTGTGGTTCGTAAGTCAAGGAGGGGCAAGGTCCATCTACTAGTACCACCAGATGGACCAAACTACGCCTTTTTTCTTGAGTCCTCTCACTCAGGGGAGCGGACGACTACATAGATAGAGGAGTTAAAGAGTCAGTTGGGGCGGACCGCATCTCCCAGTGGATGGGAGAAGGACTAGCATTGTTTGCACAGTAGTGGCCTGGTTGCATGATGGACATTAATTGGTGGACTGGTGCCGAGGTCCCACACTTGAGCATTATCTTTTGAGCCCCTCCACAGTGGAGAGCTCCGAGGGATGTGATCGAGTGGCCCTTGGCACAGGCGACTCGTTTCTGCTAGTGTACAGAGCCACGACTCTCAACATGCTTGATAGATGCATTGATAGTACCACTTGGAGCATCTATCACCCATATGGTCTAGCCGAGGGCCACCACAGGGGACTGGAGTTTGCCGTCCAGACCAGCGACAAAGCATACTTGCATGCCTCATAGTTTTTGCTCCTCATCAGAAACCTCCACACCGAACAGATGCCTGTTCGATCAGTCATAGGTTTCCCCATGAGCTTACACCTTGCATCTTGAAATGTGAATAGTCTCCACTACAGTTGGGCACGTGGTTTTAGGAAGTTGATTGTTCAGTAGGATTTGCAACCTGCCCTTGCCGGACGGATCGACATCTTACTTCTACAGGAGCACAAGCTCACCCCCACCACCTAGGCCCAACGGGTCGGAAAGGTACTTCCGGGCAGCTCGCACACTTACTGGGAGCATGCCATAGGTGCCCATTGCAGAAGTGGAGGCGTATGCACCTCTATTGGCCCAAGTCTCACCGCCTGTGTATGAGACCACGAGACGATAGTGGTAGGGAGGGTTCTATGGATCAAATTGGATATTGGGGTCTTGTGCATTGGAGTCCTCAATGTCTACGCCCCTACGGAGGTTAGGGCACGCAGAAGGTTCATGGTGGAGATCGCGGATGGACTCCCAGAGGTGAACTCCTGTATTGTTGGAGGAGACTTCAACAACTTGGAGGCTTTGGAGGATTAGCAGGGTAGAGACAAAAACTACCACGGCATGGCTAGGGAGGAGTACGAGGCATGGGAGGTCTCTTTGCTGGCAGTAGGAGCACTCGATGCTTGGAGAGACCCTTCCTTCCACAGGAGGGAGAGATCATTGGACTTCTCTTGGGGATACAAGCGGCTAGGTGGAGTTGTGCTAGAGCGGTTGGACAGGTTTTATGTGGAAGAGTGGGGAGGCTCTCGTGGAGGCCAGATTGAGCAGTTGGCAGGCACCATGTTGTCCCCCGGTTCTCTTGACACTTGATCCCCCTGCATCCGCCCTAGACACACGATCCTGTCAGATCCCTGACTCGATCTATGGATGGAGGAGGTAACAAGACAAATAGAGCAGATTTGGACCAGAGAGTGAAACAGGAGGGACTGGATAGCTGAGGAGGTTGCAGAGGTTCTAGCTGAGTCGAGCAGAATCTGCCAAGCGGCAACCATACAGGCTAGGTAGCAGAGCTAGGAGGAGGAGAGAGCACTCTGGCGGGACCTTGTAGCCACACAGAGATTATTACAGGAGGCACTAGGGGATCCCACCCTCCATGCACAAGAGGTGCGCGCGTGAGTAGCCATTGCTGGCCTTGAGGACAGGCGTTCGGAGTTCTCTTTCCAAACCTCAGTAGCCTTCTGGGCACGGAAGGGGGACACGATGTGCTGGGAGTTCTTCCAGGTGCACCAGCCTTGCACCGCAAGAGAGCAAATATGCAACCTTCGGGATTAGTATGGGAGGACACGCGAGGTGATGGAGTTTGCTACCGACTATTACACGCGCCTTTTTCAACAGGAGACAGCTTCAGCTAGAGAACAGAGATGTAGACCGCAGGTTTGGGATCACATCACGTCCCTTATCACAGAGGAGATGGGATGCTCCCTCCTAGCCCCCTTCACAGAGAAGAAACTAGAGGAGGCTTTCCATACACAAGATGGGCAGAAATGCTTGGGAGAGGATGGCCTCTCTAAGGCCTTCTTCACTACCTACTGGGAAGTGGTGAAGGCCCCTACTGATGGCCTTCTAGGAGACCGTTGGAGCTTTCCCAGGCCTTATTAGTCCACAGGCCTTATCAGTCTTCTCCCCAAAGGGGGGGACCGGTTGGAGCTTTCCGAGTGGAGACCGATCACCTTATTGTCTGTGGCCTATAAGGCACTAGCAAAGATGATTGGTAGGCAATTATGCCCCGTGCTTCCAGACATCATCCGTGACACACAAATAGGCTTTGTCTAGGATAGGAGCATCCTAGACAATGTATTTACCTTCTTTGAGGCGACAGAGTGGGCTCAACATAGTGGGCAGAGACTGGCCATACTACTCTTGGATTTCGAGAAAGCTTATGACAGGGTGGACTGGGATTTCCTAGAGGGGACCATGATGAGGTTGCGATTCCCCCAGGTTTGGATTTGCAGGGTCTCCACCCTTTACAGATTGGCCACCAGCAAGGTTCTCATAGGCGGAAGGCTAGGGGAGGAGCTTCGACAAGAGAGATCGATTCGACAGGATTGCCCCATGGTCCCTTACCTATTTCTACACTTTGCAGAGGCGATGTCTCACTTCCTCACGTCACGTGTAAGCGGATTGCGCGGCCTCCGACTTCTAGTGAGAGAGGAGACTAAGTTGTTAGACTCAGAGTATGCAGATGACACATCACTCTACATAGAGGACGATGAGTTGATGCTGGAGTGAGTGAGGCTGGCTCTTGATGTGTTCTGTTCTGCGACGGGAGCGAAAATCAACTGACGAAAGTCGGTTGGTTTCCTCACATACCCGGACTCTAGCACGGAGTGGGGCGTCCACTTGGGATTTAGATGGGTGAGCAGAGGGCAGACCGTCCGGTACCTAGGGTTCCAAGTGGGACTCGACATCACTCCTGTCCAACAGTTTCTTCATGTCCTTGATTCTATTCGGAGGAAACTGACCTACTGGAGCATGGCTCGCCTCTCACTAGCGGGCCGAGCCCTGGTGGTTACCCGGGTCCTCCTAGCGACGGCTTGGTACATCGCCTTGTGTTAGTGCTTCTCCTCATCATGCGTAGTGCAGCTTCGCCGCCTAGTCCGGAATTTTCTTTGCTCAGGGTTAGATTGTTCCAGGGATTTGAGGGCCGAGGTGGCGTGGGCGACCATCATATGGCATCGGTCAAAGGGAGGGCTTGGGATCAGACCCAGAGTATTGGAGTATGCCCCTCTTGGGCAAGCTAGTTGTCCACAGCCTCACACTAGGCGGGTAGACTTGGAAGGTCTTATTGTAGGAGAGCCTTCGGGACTCTAGACCGAGGCTAGGCAGTGAGTGGAGGCCGTCCCTGAGATGGATCTTCACATCAGCCCAGATCACCTTTCCTACGCAGCTTACTCTGGGTGTGGTAGGGTCTCTGTAAGGCCCTAATCCAGAGCCCCCGAGGCTGCCAGGAGGAGATAGACTGTCAGCGGGTGATCTGGAACCCGCAGGTCAAAGATCGGGAAGGGGCACAGATTGGCTCGTACCATCAGGACATGACAGGAGGTATATAGGATGGTGAACGAAGAGGTGCTGCAGCGAGTATCAGGCTGCGAGAGAGAAGTGGAGTTGAGGAGAAGGGAGAGACGCATCAATACCTATGGAGTGGCTTGCTCCCCTGATATGAGAGCCGATAGTGCCCGGGGAGGTATGGGCAGCTAGGTTTTCACCAATAGGCATCTCCCTTCAAGTGGGAGGTAGAGTGGGTGGTGCCCCATAGGGGACTTTCTTTGCCGTTTAGGAGGGGGGGCGTCTGGCCCTTGACAAAGGGCAGCAAGACGAGGGGATAACTGCCCTTTCGTGGAGGAGGATTCGGGTGGTGGGCCTTTATGGGAAGACTGGATCCCTATGTTTTCTGGAAGGAGCTTAGGGAGTGGCGCCTATGGATATGGGAGAGCAGACTACTTGATGAACTGGAGTGGGATCCAGGAGAGTGTCTATGGCCGGCCTCTGCGGTCGCCAAGAAGCCACCCAGGTTCTTAGAGTGCACTGCCAGGATTAGTAGATACGTACTAATCATAGTTGTCAGGTACGAAAAGTACGGTACGGTACGATAAAATACGGTACTACATGGTACCTTAAGATTTTATAAGGTACGGTACGATATTAGTACAAAAAAAAAACTTTATTATTTTGAACTATAGATGATAGAACAGATATTAAGAATCTAAATACCAATGCTATTGGAGTATATAAGATGAATACTTGAGGGTAACACGCCAAAACCTCTATGGCATATGCCGCGTGCGCAACATGTGCTACAACTTACAAGTACATACATAGGAGTGGATACATCATACATGAATGATCATACAAATAAGAGGCATGTATGCTTGAGAGAGAGAGAGAGAGAGAGAGAGAGAGAGAGAGAGAGAGAGATGAAATGACACGAGCGGATCGTGGTTGTGACTTGCCGCCTGCCCTATTTCGCCATCCGTTGGCTGCTCCCACCGGCATGCAGACAGCGTATGCGCCACTCGTCAGTCGTCCGTTCTGGGGGTGGGGGTTCTTGCCGTCGCCCTTCAATCCCGTGGGCCCTCGTTTCTTACGTCCCGGTCCTGAGCGCCGCCCTGCTTCATCCCGCCCTTTCTACTGCCCAATCGCGCTGCCACGTCTGCAGTCGCCCCGTTTCCTTCGACTGTTCTGCTGTTCGCGGCTCCGCCTGCTTGTGTTTGTCCTTTTCTTTCAAGGCGCCCAACTGCTGTAAACCCTACGCCCGACAGTCATTAGAGAGGTAGTGTCTCGGCCAGAGTGCCCACTAATCTATAAAAGAGAGAGAGAGAGAGAGAGAGAGAGAGAGAGAGAGAGAGGAGAGAGAGGCCCGCTGCCAACTTGTGAGAGAGAGAGAGAGAGAGAGAGGGCTTAGGGGGAGAGAGAGAGAGAGAGAGAGAGAGAGGTGGGTTGAGCGATGGCGGGAGATGGCGCCCTGTTGCCTGCGTGCCCCGTCGCGCCGTCTAACTGCCCGACGCCTGACTGCCCGTTGTGCCCTGTCACCTGACTGCCCATCGCGCCCCATCGTCGTCTGACTGCCGCTGTGTCCTGTCGTCTGCGAGCCTGTCGCCTGAGTGGCCCGTTCTCTGCGCGCCCAGTCGCCTGCCTGCCCCGACACCTGCGCGCCCCCGCCCACGAGCCAGGGTGCCCCGTCGCCACGTCGCCCCGTCCTGTCCCTGCCCTCGCCCTCGCCCGTCAGTCGTCTGTCCCCTTCAGTCAGCCCTGCGCATCGTTCCGCCTTGTCTACTGCCTGTCCCGCTGAAACGTTTGCAGCCGCCCTGTCAACTTCGCCTGTGCTGTTGTTCGAGGCTCCGCCTGCGTGTGCTCCTCCTTTCGTGCAGAGGCGCCCAGCTCCTGTAAAACCCTAAACCTGACCATCGTCAGAGAGGCAGCGTCCGGGATAGCGTGCCCCCTGCTCTGTACACAGAGAGAGAGAGAGAGAGAGAGAGAGAGAGAGAGAGAGGGAGAGAGAGAGAGAGCGGTCGTGATCTGCACTGTCGGTCAGTCCTTCTTCGAGATCAGCTCGTCATACACGATGGCTGGTTTGGATCTGGATTTCATAGACCAAACGGTGGCAGCACTTGGCTCGGACTCTGATGCTGAGGAACCGGAGGATATGGTTCCGTGCACTGAAGAATTGCCCCCAGGTCCTGACATCCAGCCTACGGGTAAATGTACCAAGCATACCCCGGAAGAGATAGGTGTTACTCCGGATCGTTCCTATGCGCAGGTTGCTTCGGATTCTGTGGACTCTCAGGAGGTGGACTGGGAGCATCTGTTGGAATTTGCCAACACTCTGCTTGGTGAATATGTTCAACATAATCAGGAAGCCTTCTCTGACTCTGCTCCAGACGATGTTCTGGAAGCTACCGTCGACCCAAAAACTGTCCTACGCTCCTTTTCGGTATTTTATGATCGCGCGGTGATACTCTTCTTCACTGGTTGAATCCCGCTGCTTTCCCGTATTCGCCAATGGCTGCAGAGTCTGCTACAAGGGGAATGTGTTGAAGAGATTTTTGTTGGATCCCGAGGTTTTTTTGAGGTCCTCTTGAAAACAGAGACGCACCGTGCTACTCTCCTGTCTAAACTGCCTTTGTTTTTTGATCGTCGGTTGGTTCATGTGGTTCCATGGCGCCCGATGGCAGATTTCCAGCGCCTCTTGCAACGTAAATGCCCTGTGTGGGTAGAAGTGGAAAATTGTCCGGCTGTTTATTGGCCGCTAGTGAAGGATGCTATGGCCGATGTGGGCACGGTTCTGGTCCCTCCCAGTCTCAGGGCTGTGAATCGCAACCGCTTGTGCATGTTATGGGATACTGCAAGGAAACGGCCTGCTTGGTTACGCCTCAATTGCTCTGGCATGCATCCGTTACACTTTCGTTTGAAATGGGGCAATTTTGCAGGCCATTGCTTTTCCTGTGGACAGTTGGGGCACTTTATGGCTGAATGCCCCGAGCAACAACACGTTTCAGATGCGGGTCATGTTGCTCCGCCCATGGACGATATGGTGTGTGATGCTCCGTCGTTGGATACTATCCACCTGCCCCAAGTTCTGGCCTAAGGTAAACAACAGGTTTCGGGTCTGGATTCCCGTGCCACTGATTGGGTTGAAGTACGTGCCAAAAATGGCAACAGGTTTGGTGCTGGCATGGAGAGTACTTTGCCTACTACCTCACAAGATTCCATGCGAACATATATGCGCAGGAAGGAAATGATGTCTTCCGAGCGCTCTGCTCCTGCTATGGTTTCCTCAGCTCCTCGTCATCAGCCCGCCAGGAAAATGTATTCGGATCGTCTAAAGGGTCCACCTGCACAGCTGGCTTTTGATACCAGAGGCAACGTCATTACTCCGTGGGACCGTCGTTACCCACGTTCCAACCCCAAGCAAGCAGATATGCCGTCTACTTCCAAATCTGGTCCTCAGAACTCTTTTGCGGTGTTGGCGGATTTCTTGGATGAGGGAGTCCTGGACATTCTCGCCGACAAAGTCAAATCGAGGCAAGCTGTGCCTCGTACCTGATTGTGTTTTGTATACACATGAAAATAGCCACGTGGAATGTGCGAGGAATTTGTTCTCGCCACAAGCAACATGCCATGTGGACTGCATTGTATGAGAATCAGTGGGATGTCCTGTGCGCTGTTGAGCACAAGAGTCACGGTGACGCCGGTAAAGTTGTGGATTGCCATGGCTTTCGTTTGTTCTATGCAGGAACACAGGCCATGCATTATTCGGGTGTACTCATGATTGTACATGCCAAATATCAGCCTGTTCTTATTAAAAATGATGTTCATGGCCGCTTTTTGGTGGTTGAAATTTTATTCGAAGGGGAAATCCTATGGTTACTTGGCCTCTATGCTCCGAATGATTCGTTATCTCGCCGAGAGCTTTGGCAGACTTTGCAGACTTCCTTGTCACTTGGCAGACGGGGCTTCTTCATGGGGGATTTCAATATGTGTGTTGATTCTTCCCAGTCTACATCGGAGCACTCGGTCATGGATGCGCCGGAAAGTCGTATGTGGCAAGAGTTGGCTCTTGCTGTTCTTAAGCAAGATCTTTGGTCCTGGCTACACCCGTCTTCTCCAGGCTTTACTTTCCATTCGGCCGAGTATGCCACAACATGGTCGCGGTTGGACCGTATATATATCATGCAGAATGATGATTTTCTGCCTGAGATGCTCGAAATAAAAGTGTTGCAGCAATATGTCTTGTCGGACCATTTCCCTCTGCAGTTCGAGTTGCTTGCACAACCCATTGCCCCTTTCAAGCAATTTCTGGAGAGACTCCCTTTGCGTTTCAACTCGTCCTACTTAAAGCATACAATTTTTCAGGGCTATATGCAGCAATTGCTTGACAGATTCTTCTTGGACTTTTCCTCTCAGGGCACTGCGTCATTTGACAGATTGCTCTCTAATGTGCAGCGGGTTGCTCGGCAATATGGGATCTATCATGCCTCTCTTTGTCGGCGCCGTCGACAGGCAGCGGAGGACCTACTGCTTTTGGTTCGTTCCCTGCTGGTGGACACTCCGGATGATGCATTTCTGCTTGCACTGGCCATGCGGGTGGCCGATCTTATTAAAGAATTCCAGTTAAAATCGTATCAGCAGGCCAAATTGCAACATCTGACAGAGACTTTGCAAGATAGTGCATGTCAGACCCATAAGTTCTTTCGAGCTCTCCATGCCTCTCCTGCTCGAGAGAATATGACCAGACTCGAGGATGCACAAGGCCACCTTATCCTAGATCCACAGACTATTGTGCATATGTGCAGGAATTATTTCCGTGACCTTCTCGGTTCCGCTTCTCCACCTTCAGCCCAAATTACTCATGCCCGTTTGGCTTTTTATGGCCTGGTCCGCAATCAGCTTCCACAGGACATGCAAGCTACCCTGGAGTCAGATATTGGTGAAGCAGAGGTTATGGATGTCTTGTTACACTTGCCCAAAGATAAAAGTCCGGGTTGGGATGGTCTCACCAATGAGTTCTTTGAAGCTTTCGCTACCCAACTGGCGAAACCATTGCAAGCTTTGTTTCAGCAGGTGTGGGAAACGGGGATCATGCCTTCCTCATGGAAACAAGGACTTATTAAACTGCTTCCAAAAGTTCCTTCGCCATCTAAGTTGACACAGTGGCGCCCCATTTCTTTGATGGGTTCAATGTACAAAATCTTTTCCAAAGTAATGGCGAATCGGCTCCATAAGCATCTCCCTGCCCTTGTGCACCCTCTCCAGTATGGTTTCATTAAGGGCCGAAATATTCTACACAATGTTTTGAATGCCCAATTGGCCATTGATTATGCCTGGCATTCTAATCAGGAGGTGGTACTGATTCAACTAGACCTGGAAAAGGCTTTTGACTATCTGGACTGGTCTTTCGTTGCTGACCTTATGTCTGCTATGGGCTTTGGTGCTCGGATGTCTCATCTGATCTACACCATTAGTGCTGCGGCGTCTTCGCGAGTCATGCTAAACGGAGGTGTTACTGAGCCATTTGTCCTTGCCCGTTCTGTCAGACAGGGGTGCCCTTTGAGCCCTTTATTCTTTGCCCTTGCGACACATCCAGTTCTTTCCATGTTATCACATATGGCCGCCTCTTCCCAGTTGGCCGGACTGTCGCTTCCTAGAGGACAACACTTCATTAGCCAATCCCTGGCGGATGATACTTTTATGGTTTTGCGTGCGGACAAGGATAACCTTCGAAAAGCATTGGATGTTTGGGGTCTCTTTGGTCAGGCGTCAGGCCTTCGTATCAATGCGCTCAAATCAGCCATTCTAAGCTGCACGGAGTCGGATTTGCAGTCCTTGGACTGGCAGGGTCTGGTTGTTCCTCGAGGTTCCATTGTCAGGCATCTTGGATACCCTTTGGGTGTTGATGTTCCCCCAAAGCAGCTTCTGCAGTGGCTTTCTCAGAAAATGGTGGCCAAGTTTATGTATTGGAAGTCTCAGGCCTGGCCTTTTCATGTTCGCCTCAAAGTAGCCCAGATAATTATGTTGCCAATGCTCACATAGTTTTTGCCATTGTTGCCCTGGACTCCTACAACTCTGAATGCTCTCACTCAGTCTATTCGCTTCATGCTATGGAAGAAGGACTCATTGCATGCAGGTATTTCCTGGATCTCGTGGTCGCATGTGTGCACCCCCAAACGCATGGGTGGCGGAGCTATTTTAGATGCCCAAACTCACATGCAGGCACTTCGTTGGTCCCTTTTCCGCGCCATGTGCTCGGATGATCATCATCCGTGGGTTGCTATCGCCCGTTATTTCCTCGAGGGCCATGGGCTTCGGCATGGCAATACCCAACTCCGGAGTTCTTGGTGGCACGTTCTTAATGCTGATTCGCGGTTTTCCAGTTCTTCTTCATCGCTGCTTACTCATTTGGTGTGTTCCTGGAAACACGTCCTTCAAAAGGCTCAGTGGCACCCAACGGAGGATCGCTTGGCTACAAACTCTTTTCAATTGGAATTACTGGTAGTCTCGCGTTTACTTTCGTGGGAAGGTAAACATGAGCTTAGACCACAATTCAACCGGATGGCACGTTTGGGCTTGTCTTCAGTTGCGGATGCCACCCTTGCCAGTCGCAATGTGCTTATATCGTTTCGTACTGCTAGGAGGCTTTTCCAGATCCCTCGTGGATATAGGCCTTTATGGGAACAGCTTTTGACGGTGCTCCAGAGCAGACAACCCTTTCCTGCTCTTGCTTTGGATCATCCCTGGCAGGATTGGGACCTACAAGGCCGGCTGCATTTGAGCAAAGCTTCTGCTAACCAAGTGTATCATCTTCTGATCACAGATAATCAATGGCTGGTTACTAAAGCGAATGCTTTATGGGGATTGCGTAAATCCCGATCATGGTGGAGGGCAATTGTGATGGAGGGCTGGGTCAACAAGACACCCTTTAAATACAAAGTCTTTCTTTGGAGAGTGATGATTGGGGGTCTTCCGCTTGCTTCGGCTCTTTCCAAGCGACGAATCTCCAATGGCACCTGTTTCTTTTGCACCACTACTATGGAATCCGCCCGCCACCGATTCATTTCTTGCCCCGTCGCTAAGAAAGTCTGGTTATTTTTGTCGGCCGTTTGGCGAGGGGTGGTTGGTATCACACTGCGCCCCTTTGATTGGGTTTTGGGCCAGCCCAAATACCCTACTCCCGCACAGCCACATATGAAGCTCATGTATCACTTTCTTCGATATTGGGGCTGTTGGCATAACTGGACCATTCGGAATGCTTTTCTGTTTGACTCCGCCCATAATGTTCAGCGGCATATTGTAAGGCTTAAGGGCCTCTTGTATTAGTAGTTAGCTCTTCTCCATCGTTCGAATTTGCTCTCTACGGAGGACTTCCGTCCTTGGCATATGGCAATTTCCTCCGCATCCTTGCCATGAAATTGTAACTTGTAGTACTTAGCACCTCTTCACATGATGGCTTGGATTGTCGTCATGTATCTTGTAATCAAGTAATCTTGTATTTTTTTCGTAATTAATACAATTACCTTTTACGAAAAAAAAAAAAGAGAGAGAGAGAGAGAGCAAGGCCGACGCCGTTTCTGCTTTCCGTGAGCTCCTGGTTCGGCTGACCGGTACACGTAGTGATACAACATGGCTGGTCTGGATATGGCTTTTATAGACCAAACGGTGGCAGCTCTTGGTCCGGATTCTGATACAGAGGAACCCGAAGATATGCGACTCCTTATAATCCGCAAGTGAATGGACAAGTCGAAAGTACTAATAAGCAGCTTGTGGGTATCTTGTCTAAGATAGTCTCTGAGAAGAAACGAGACTCGGACAAGAAGCTGTATGTGGCAGTATGGGCCTACCAGGAAAGTATATATGGACAGTCCAAAGGATCCACCTGCTAAATTGGCTTTTAATACTAGAGGCAATTTGATTACCCCATGGGATCGTCGTTATCTCCGTTCCATCCCCAAGACACCAGATATACCGCCCACCTCCAAATCTGGCCGTCAGAACTCTTTTGCTGTGTTAGCTGATTTTTTGGATGAGGGAGTCCTTGCCATTCTAGTAGAAAAGGTTAAATCGCGGCAAGCTGTGCCTCGTACTTGATTTTCCTTTTGAATACACATGAAGATAGTCACGTGGAACGTGCGGGGCATTTGTTCTTGCCATAAGCAACATGCCATGTGGACTGTATTGCATGAGAATCAGTGGGATGTCCTGTGTGCTGTTGAGCACAAGAGTCACGGCGAAGCAGGAAAAGTTGTGGATTGCTATGGGTTTCGTTTGTTTTATGCAGGGACACATGCCATGCATTATTCTGGGGTGCTTATGATTGTTCATGAAAAATATCAGCTGGTTCTTATTAAAAATGATGTGCATGGCCGTTTTGTGGTGATTGAAATTGTATTTAAAGGAGAGATCTTATGGTTACTTGGCCTCTATGCTCCGAATGATCCTTTATCCCGCTGGGATCTTTGGAATACTTTGCGGACCTCCTTGTCACTCGGCAGAAGGGGTTTCTTGATGGGGGATTTTAATATGTGTGTTGATTCTTTGCAGTCCACATGGGAGCATTCGGTAATGGACGCTCTGCAAAGTCGTGTGTGGAATGTGTTGGCTCGTGATGTTCTTAAGCAAGACCTTTGGTCTTGGCTACACCCTTCTTCTACAGGGTTTACTTTCCACTCTACGCAATATGCGACTACGTGGTCGCGGGTGGACCGCATGTACATCATGCAAACATATGATTTTCTTCCTAAGATGCTCGAAATGAAAGTGTTGCAGCAATATGCCTTGTCGGACCATTTCCCTCTACAGCTTGAGATGCTTGCACAACCCATTGCACCTTTTAAGCAATTTCTGGATAGACTCCCTTTGCGTTTCAACTTGTCTTATCTGAAGCATTTAATTTTTCAGGGCTATATGCAGCAATTGATTGATAGATTCTTATTGGACTTCTCTTCTAAGGGCAATGCTTCGTTTCAACGATTGCTCTCTACTGTGCAGCGGGTTGCCCGTGAGTATGGGATCCATCATGCCTCTCTTTGTCGGCGGCGTCGACACGCAACGGAGGACTTATTGGCTTTGGTTCGTTCTCTGCAGGTGGACACTCCAGATGATGTTTTTCTGTTGTCACTAGAGATGTGTTTGGCTGCTCTTATTAGAGAGTTTCAGTTGAAATCTTATCAGCAGGCCAAATTGCAAAATCTGATGGAGAATTTGCAAGACAGTGCTTGTCAGACGTATAAGTTCTTTCGAGCTCTCCATGCTTGTCCTGCTCGAGAGAATATGACTAGACTCCAGGATGCAGGTCAAATGGTCCTTCATCCGCAGACTATTGTGAATATGTGTAGGAATTATTTCCTCGACCTTCTTGGTTCCACTTCTCCACCTTCAGACCATATTACACATGCCCGCTCAGTTTTCTATGATCTGGTCTGCAATCAGGTTCCATAAGACATGCAAGCTACGTTGGATAAAAGTCCTGGTTGGGATGGTCTCACCTATGAGTTCTTTGAGGTCTTTGCTACCCAATTGGCAAAACCATTGACGGCTATGTTTCAGCAGGTGTGGGAAACGGGGTTCATGCCTTCCTCATGGAAAGAAAGACTTATTAAATTGCTTCCAAAAGTTCCTTCGCGGTCTATGTTGAAACATTGGTGACCAATTTCTTTGATGGGTTCTATGTATAAAATATTTTCCAAACTAATGGCGAATCGGCTCCATAAGCATCTTCCTGCCCTGGTGCATCCTCTCCAATATGGTTTCATTAAGGGCCGCAACATTCTGCATAATGTATTAAATGTGCAATTGGCTATTGACTATGCAAGGCATTCTAATCAAGAGGTGGTGCTGTTTCAATTGGACCTGGAAAAGACTTTTGATTATCTGGACTAGTCTTTCATTGCAGAACTTATGTCTACTATGGGCTTTGGTGCTCGGATGTCTCGTTTGATCTACACCATTAGTGTTGCGGCTTCTTCGCAGTCATGCTAAATGGAGGTGTTACCGAGCCTTTTGTCCTTGCCCGCTCTGTGAGACAGGGTTGCCCTTTGAGTCCTCTCTTTTTTTCCCTTGCGACTCATCCAGTTCTTTCGATGTTATCTCATCTGGCAGCTTCTTCGCAGTTGGCTGGATTGTCTCTTCTTTGTGGACAGCACTTCATTGGTCAGTCCTTGGCTGATGACAGCTTTATGATTCTGCATGCGGACAAGGATAATCTTCATAAAGCATTAGATGTTTGGGCTCTCTTTGGTCAGGCCTCTGGTCTTCGCATCAATGCTTTGAAATCAGCTATTCTCAGCTGCACGGAGTCGGATTTGCAGTCATTGGACTGGCAGGGAATGGTTGTTCCTCGTGGTTCCATTGTCAGGCATCTTGGGTACCCTTTGGGTGTTGATGTTCCGCCAAAGCAGCTCCTAGAGTGGATTTTATAGAAACTAGCAGCGAAATTTTTGTATTGGAAGTCACAGGCTTGGCCCTTCCATGTTCGCCTCAAAGTGGCTCAGACAATTATGTTGCCAATGCTCACATATTTCTTGCCATTGCTGCCTTGGACTATTACTACATTGAATGCTCTTACGTAGTATATTCGTTTCATGTTATGGAAGAAGGATTCCTTGCATACAGGCATTTCATGGATTTCTTGGTCGCATGCATGTACCCCGACACGCATGGATGGTGGGGCTATCTTAGATGCCAAAACTCATATGCTGGCACTCCGTTGGTCTCTTTTTCGCGCCATGTGCTTGGATCATCACCCGTGGGTTGTTATAGCCCGTTATTTTCTTGAGGATCACGGGCTTCTACATGGTAATACCCAAATTCGGGGTTCTTGGTGGCATGTTCTTAATGCAGATGCTCTGTTTCTAGTCCTTCATCATCTTTGCTTGCCCATTTGGTATGTTCCTGGAGATTGGTCCTCCATAAGGCTCAGTGGCGTCCAGCGGAGGACTGTTTAGCTACTAACTCCTTCCAACTGGAATTGTTGGCAATCTTGCGGTTACTTTCTTGGGAAGGGAAACATGAGCTTAGACCAAAATTTAACCGCATGGCACGTTCGGGCTGGACTTCGGTCGCAGATGCCACCCTTGCCAGTCGCAATGTGTTGATAGCGTTTCGTACAGCCAGGAGACTTTTCAGGATTCCTCGTGGATACAAGGATTTATGGGGACAGCTTTTGATGATGCTCCAGAACAGACAACCCTTTCCTTCCCTTGCTTCGGATCGTCCCTGGCAGGACTGGGACCTTGCAGGCCGACTGAGTTTGGAAAAGGCTTCAGCTAACCAGGTGTATCATCTTCTGATTAAAGATCATCAATGGCTGGTTACTAAAGCTAATACTCTATGGGGATTGCGTAAATCTCGGTCCTGGTGGAGGGTAACGGTGATGGAAGCCTGGTTGAACAAGACACCTTTCAAATATAAGGTCTTTCTTTGGAGGGTAATGATTGGTGGTCTTCCGCTGGCTTCAGCCCTTTCCAAGCGTCGCATCTCCAATGGCAATTGTTTCTTTTGCACCACCAGTGTGGAATCGGCTCGTCATCGATTTATTTCTTGCCCTCTCGCTAAGAAAATCTGGTCCTTGTCGGCAGTTTGGCGCGTGGTGGTCGGTTTCTCGCTACGCCCGTTTGATTGGGTTTTTGGGCAGCCCAAATATCCCACACCGACACAGCCACATATGAAGATCTTGTTTCACTTTCTTAGATATTGGGGCTGTTGGCATAACTGGACTATTCGGAATGCTTTTATTTTTGATTCCGCCTCTAATGTTCAGGGGCACATGGCCAGGCTTAAAGGTCTCTTACTCTGGCAGATAGATCTTATTCGGCTCTCTGACTTGCTCCCTCAGGAGGACTTACTTCCCTGGCATATGGCAATTTCCTCTGTGTCTTTGCCATGACTTTTGTAACTCTTGGGTTGTTTACTTCTTGTAGCGAGAGAGAGAGTTCTTGCACACGATGGCGTAGAGCCACCGTGTATCTTGTAATCATGTAAACTTGTACTTTTTTTCGTAATTAATACAATTACCTTTTACGAAAAAAAAAAAGATGAAATGACATGAGATGCTTTATTAACGTCTACAAGAGGCCAAAATGACCTGTGAGACCAACAATTACCAAACAAACCACCAAAGGTTTTGGTAAAAGATTTATGAATTTTGTTATGGTTTTGTTTGGCATTGCTAAGGCTAAAGCAACTACCGATGGTACATTCACTAATTCGTGTACTCTTAGAAGGTATATTAGGCCAAGCTATCCTCTGGCCTAGTTTTATTAGCAATGTGTACTAATGCTTTGGGTTGGGTGGTGCAAAATGAGCTGTGAACAAAGGTAAAATTAGTAGGATTAGGCTACTTGATGATTCTCAAATGGTGCTGAATTTATTTATTTGATGACACCAACATATTGTGAAAAATGATGGGACATCAATTAGAAATGTTTGGAACTGCTTGAATACCTTATGCATGGCCTTTGGCTCTAGGATAAATCATAACAAAACATGTATGAGGAGTCTAATTAAGCTTCCATCCCCTTTCTTGGTTGATCGATCAAGGCTACAAAATCACCACCACCACCACAACAACAACAGTCAACAACCCAAACCACCACCACCACCACAACAACAACAGTCAACAAACCCAAACCACCACCAACAACAACCAAAAAAGAAAAAAGAGAAAAAAAAGTGCTTGTTTTTTGGTACGATTTCGTACGAATTCGTACGATACGGTACGGTACGAACCGTATAGTACGAACCAGTTCGTACTACATACAAGTGCAACTATGGTACTAATGTGGGAGAATATGGACTGGGTGCCGTCACGTAGCAGGCACTGGGCAAAGCATAGCATCATGGAGCCCTTCCGATGGACCTTCTGGCGCCACTTCTTCAATTTACACACTTCAGTTATGATTTCTCATTGACAAGCCTAAAAAAGGATTGGTGTCCACACAGTGGTGCACAACCCTAGAGGCTAGATAGCTTATGCCTATAAATAGGCCGTCACTTCATTCATTCTTCAACCCACTTCAATCATTCTTCATCCCTCTTCCTTCGTCATTCCAACATTGCTGCCCATGCCCCTATTGGAGGACATCACAATTCATGGTTACCCTTCCTCTTCTCCTTAGGCATCCTGTTGCCTCATCATTAAGTTTGCATTTGGAGATCTTCTACAGTTGGTGACCTTCTTTCCTTGCTGGCAACATCTCTTTCGCCCATTAGGTGCCTTTTGGATCATTGCATTTGCTGTATCCGGAGGCTCTCCACCAATAGGCATCAACTCCCATTAGCTTGGTGACTTGCTGTCATTTGTGTTTTGTATCTGCAGGCCTTCCCTTTGCCAGGTGTCAACTCCCAGCACCTGGCGACAACATTTTGCATTTGGTGATTGCCTTCTCACCCCTGGCTTCAGTTCGACACCCCCCAAGTATTTGTGTTTTACAATCTAAGGATTTCCTCTACATATGGCATTATCACCTGGTACTTGGCGTTAGTATCTGGGCTGCTTTCCTTGCGTTTGACAGCTTCGAGACACTTTGGGATTTGCATTTTGTGGCCAAGGTCACTCCCCGGTATGTGAGGACTATGGCTTGCTCCCTTGACAAATTTGGTGATAATCTTTCTCATTTACGACGGCATCAAAGGACCACAGTTCGCTCCCTTGACAGTTTTACTTCACCTTTCAATGATTACTTCGATAGCCCACTGCTTGGAGATTTGTGTTTTGCTCCCTTCATTGTGCAGATTCTCGACAGATGTTGCCGCCTAAGTCAGACAGGACAGTGCAGTTATCTTTTGACCTTCGGCTTGTTGTACCAGCTTTTCTTCTCATAGCATGATTCAATGCATCATCACTGTGTTCTTCTTGTGTTTCTGAGTTTTTCTTCTCTCTCGATGTTTGTCGTACACATTTTGTGTTTTTCCCTGCAAATAGTTTGTAGGTTGGGCATCATCTGTTGATTTTTCCTTTCATTTCTGCTACATCAAAGATACCCTTATGTTCTTCTCCTAGCTAGCCTCCCTTTTACAGGTTGAGACTCCAGTGCTATGACTTCTCCATCAGTAGGCGTTAGCTCCCATCAGCCTGTCAACTTGCTATCATTTGCGTTTTGCATATGGAGGCCTTCTCTATGCCAAGCATCACCTCTCAGCACTGGGTGACTGCATTCTGCATCTGGCGACTGCCTTCTCACCCTTGGCTTCAATCCAACACTCCCCCCATGTATTTGTGCACTGCAGCTTGGGGACTTCCTCTACATTTGGCATCATCACTTGGTACTTGGCCCTAGCATCTAAGGATTGTGGTTCGCTCCCTTGACACCTAATGATCATCTTCCTCATCTTCGACGGCATTAGAGGACTGCGGTTCGCTCCCTTGACAGCTATCCTTCAACTTCCAATGATTACTTCAATAGCCCACTGCCTGGAGGACCGCCTTTCACTCCCTTCACTGTACAGATTCCCCATTGATGTCACTGCCTAAGTCAGACAAGATAGTGCAGTCATCTTTTGAGCTTTGGCTTCGTTGTATCAGCTTTTCTTCCTATAGCATGATTTAGTGCCTCATCACTATGTTCTTCTTGTATTTCTGAGTTTTTCTTCTCTCAGTATTTTTCGTACACACTGTGTTTCTCCCTGTAAACCCTATTCTCTCTCTGCACCATTGCATATTTTTTGAAAACTCTCTACATGTCTCCTCCATAGAAAGGGAAAACTGGGACAGGTCTGAACTCACTTTTGCTTTCCTATTCTGAAATGTAAAGAAATAATCTGATGCAGTGCTTGCAGAAGTGAAATTAACATCCTTTGGTGGTGTCAAAGGTGTGTTATCTCTCTCAACTACAAGAAATGTGACTTGTAGATTTTGAGGGACATGTCTTGTCAAACATAGGGATCCATCGGCTACAGTATCATAAAATGTGTAGGCTATCTAGCATCTCTAAATTAAATGGTATTCTGATGCAGAAACAAGGTCAAAAGTGCAACAATTTTCTTGCTCCATGCTCATACAGAAATCTGACATCTGGAATCAATTTTACAAATTTGCACCCACTGTTTTGTATTCACCAGACTACATTTGTAGATTTTTGGGGATAATCATACTGTCTCCAATTCCAACTAAACTAGTTATGTATATGTTAGTAGATATGTTATCCATTGTCTTCTTCTGTGTACATCTGCTGCTTGTGAGCTTCAGTGTGAGCCAGATGAGGATTTTGGGAGTTCTGTCATTGTCACAGACTGTCAGTTCGTCTTGTGTGTCAGTCTTTTCCATTTCAGGAACATTATGTGGAGATTAGCCATTTTCCACCAGTTTGTCCTGATCTTAATGGATTGCATATGCCACTTATGCCACATGGCAGCTGGGCACCTTATCTGCAGCCTCTAGGTTGGCCATTTTCAACTGGTCAGATAGCTTTCCAGACATTTGCAGCAGGTTGGGCCTGTGTAAAACATTAGGCTTGAATTGCTTTCTGAGATCAGTCTGGTGCCCTGCCCTCACTCAGAATCTCCCTAACACACCTCTGCAATGTGCAGGGGCTGATTGTGTGCAGCCTTGTATCAATGTTTGGCATTAGTGTTTTTCTTCTGTTCTTGTGTGTTTCATCTCTGCTGTCTCTCATCTCTGTGTTTCTTCTTCCATGGCACACTCTCACAGTATAGCATGTATTGCCTTTCTAGTATTACTATGTTTAATTGGATTGTTGCATATAAAAAGTTTGTTTATGTTTCTCAACAAGTTTTGTCATACTTACATTGGCACTTTTATCTCTCTCTCTCTCTTTTGAATGCATTCAATTTTTTATTGAATGCTACATGTGCTACATGTCAGACATCTCCATTGGCATTGCATTCAGTTAGTTTGCCTTGAACCATTTTATGCAGGTCCAGCTAGTTGGATTCTGCACAACGGACTCATTGTTTCTTGTGTATGAGTTTGTGGAGAATAATACACTCAAACATCATCTTGATGCTTTCAAAAGAAAAGGTACATGCCATAATTTTCTTTTGACTCTTACTTTTGAAGACATAGTTGTGGATTGGCATAAATTTTAGACAAGAATTTTTTTGTCAATCATTGTCTTGGATTAGTCCTTTTTGACATGTGATTACAAACTATTAGGAAATCTGAAAAAACTAATTCGAGCCATCACAACCTCGTATATGTGCATCAAGAAGGAAATTGGGCCAATGTGGGACTTAGAATGCTACATAACTCATAATCAGGATGCCGATAATTGTCAATGATTTGAGTCTCTATTTTCATTTTGCTAATTCAAAGCTTCTAGTAGAAATTAAATTCAGCCCTAATAGATGGGAAACAGATACCTGTGGATTACCCATATCCTTCTTTAAATTCCTAAGTGAAGAACTTCCCTTGTCCAGGAAAATAAAACATGATCTTATGGTGATGCTAATATGATCTAGAAGGGGTAAGGAAAGTCATGTGGTCCACCAACTTCCACGTATATTTTGTTTGACCTTAACTTACAAACACCCAATTTCAAGGCCAGGTGTGCATATCTGCGATTTGACACGGTAAGTTTAGAACAATGTTCACTCTGAGGTTGAGTTTCTGTCCATCATCACCAACAAGTAGTATCAAAGCCACATCGGCCACCCTACAGCCACCTCGGCTACCCTGCAGCCACCTCAGCCACCCTGTAGTCTGCTGCCAGTTCTGCTCGAGCCATGTCCGCCAGCTCAGCTCTGCCCACTAGCTTGCCAGTTCTGCAGCAGCCCACCTGCCAGCTCTGTGCCACGCCAGATTTGCCCACAGACGCCACCCTGCAGTCAGCCGCTGCCCTGTGCCTAGCGTTCTGCCAGCTTCGCCTGCCCTGTTTGCTACAGCTCCACCAGCTGTTTCAGCAGCTCCCCCCTGCCATGTCAGCATCCTTCTGGCTCGTCTTCAGCTGTCACGTGTATATTTTATTATTTTATTCAGAATATCAGAGCCAAAACAAAGGGCTTTTGCAGGGAAAGGTCAATTTCTGCTTCAGCAAGTGGTTCAGTGCACAAATTGCAGAAATTTGCAGGCATTTGGGTGAGAAAATTTGGGGCTTTGTGTCTTTGGTAGACATTGGCACATGTTTTGTGGTTTCAGTCTGAAATTGACTGAAATTATGCACATTGGATGGTCAAATTTTGGGGCTTTTGTGTTTTTTGTGCTGCTGAGCACTCTTATTGCATTGGGCAGTGTGCAGCTTGCTGAAATCTGAAAAATTTCAGCACATTGAGGCAGTAGCGGTCAAGTGTGACATTGTTTTGTTGATTACAACTTGGCATTTGCTGTATTTTCTGGAGATTTGCAAATTTCCAAGTCAAGTCAGCTTTTGTTATGGCTCTTGTGTATTTGGGACCAACATGAGGCGATGTACCAGGCCATCGCTAGGAGGACCTGGTTAACCACCAGGGCTCGCCCGGCTAGTGAGAGGCGAGCCGTGCTCCAATAGGTCAGTTTCCTCCGAACAGAATCAAGGATAGGAAGAAACTGCTAGGCAGGAGTGATGTCGAGTCCCACCTGGAACCCTAGGTACCAAACAGTTTGCTCTCTGCTCACCCATCTAAATCCTTAGTGGACGCCCCACTCCATGCTAGAGTCCAAGTCTGTGAGGAATCCAACCGACTTTCGCCAGTTGATTTTCGCTCCCGTTGCAGAACAGAAGACGTCAAGAGCCAGCCTCACTCTCTCCAGGATCAACTCATCGTCCTCTATGTAGAGGGCTGTATCATCTGCATACTTTGAATCTAACAATTCAATCTCCTCTCTCACTAGAAGTTGGAGTCCACGTAATCCACCCACACGTGACTTGAGGAAGTGAGACATTGCCTTTGCAAAGAGTAGAAACAAGTATGGGGCCAGGGGGCAGTCCTGTCAAACCAATCTCTCCAGCCGAAACTCCTCCCCTCGCCTTCCGCCTACGAGAACCTTGCTGGTGGCCGATCTGTAAAGGGCGGGGACCCCACGAATCCACACCTGGAGGTATCCCAACCTCACCATGGTGCCCTCTAGAAAGTCCCAGTCCACCCTATTATAAGCTTTTTCAAAATCCAAGAGTAGTACGGCCAGTCTCTATCCATTGTGTTGAGCCCACTATGTCGCCTCAAAGAAGGTAAACACATTGTCAAGGATGCTCCCATCCTGGACAAAGCCTGTTTGTGTGTCATGGATGATATCTAGAAGCACGGGGTGTAGTCGCCTATCAATCATCTTTGCCAGTGCCTTATAGGCCATTGACAATAAGGTGATCGGTCTCCACTGGGAAAGCTCCAACCGGTCTCCCCCTTTGGGGAGAAGATTGATAAGGCCTGCCGAGAGACTCCTTGGCATCTGTCGTGAAGTGAAAATCTCCTGGAAGGCCATCAATAGGAGGTCCTTCACCACTTCCCAGTATATAGTGAAGAAGGCCTTGGAGAGGCCATCCTCCCCCGGGCATTTCTGCCCATCCTGTGTATGGAAGGCCTCCTCTAGTTCCTTCTCTATGAAGGGGGCTAGGAGGCAGCGACCCATCTCCTCTGTGACGAGGGACGGGGCGTGATCCCATACCTGTCGTCTACATCTTTGTCTTGTAGTTGAAGCTGCCTCCTGCTGGAAAAGGCACGTGTAATAGTCGGTGGCAATCTCCATTACCTCGTATGGGCTAGAATGAGTCCTCCCATATTGATCCCGAAGGCTGCGTATCTGCTCTCCTGCGGTGCGAGGCTGGTGCATCTGGAAGAACTCCTTGCACATTGTGTCCCCCTTCCGTGCCTAGAAGGTTGTTGAGGTTCGGAAAGAGAACTCTGAGTGTCTGTCCTCTAGGCTAGCAATGGCTACTCTCGTGCACACCTCCTGTGTGTGGAGGGTGGGATCCCTTGGTGCCTCTTGTAATAATCTTTGTGTGGCTGCAAGGTCTTCCCGGAGTGCTCTCTTCTTCTCCCAGCTTTGCTGCCTGGCTTGTATGGTTGCCTCTTGGCAGATTCTGCTCGACTCTGCTAGGACCTCTGCAACCTCCTCTGCTATACGGTCCCTCCTATCCCAGTCTCTGGTCCAAATTTGCTCTATCTGTCTCGTCACCTTCTACCTCCTATAGATCGAGTCAGGGATCTGACAGAATCGTGTGTCTAGGGCGGATGGTGGGAGGTCAAGTGTTAGGAGAATCGGGCAATGATCGGACAACATGGTGCCTGCCAATTGCTCAATCTGGCCTCCACGAGAGCCTCCCCACTCTCCCACATAAAACCTGTCCAACCACTCGAGCAGGACTCCACCTAGCCGCTTGTATCCCCAAGAGAAGTTCAACGACCACTCCCTCCTGTGGAAAGCAAGGTCTCTCCAGGCATCGCGTGCTCCAATTGCCAGTGAAAAAAACCTCCCATGCCACGTGCTCCACCCCAACCATGCCCTGGTAATTTTTGCCTCTGCTACCCTGCTGGTCCTTCAAAACCTTCAAGTTATTGAAGTCTCCTCCAACGATCCAGGAGTTCCCACTACCTCTAGAGGTGGGGATCTTCGTGGTTTGTAAGTCAAGGAGGGGCAAGGTCCATCTACTAGCACCATCTGATGGACCAAACTGTAGAAGAACTCTTGTGGCAACAACTGTGCCTATTTCGGGAAGATGTGACGGGCGGCAGGGGCGGCAGGGGCAGATGAGCTGGTGGTTGTATGGGAGAGGGGGGACTGCTAGTGCGAGGAGGAAGTAGGCATCTGTGGCTCGTCACCTCTTGTGGGAGGATGGGGGGTGTGTCTGGGGAGAACCACTTGAACCGGGTGCGGATCACGGGGGCTGCTTGGTAGGGGAGGTGGTGGGGGGAAAGAGGATCGAGGGATGGTGGGATGGACAGGGATGCATGGCGGGTGTGGGAGGGACTGGTGGCCTTGGAGAGGGGGGGCTATGGGCCAGGGTCAGTGGGGGGGGGGGGGGCGGGGGGGGGGGGGGGGGGGCATGGGATGTGGAGGAGGGTGGGTGTGGGGGCTGTGGGAAGTCAGGCGAGGGAGTCTGTGGCGCGGGTGGTGGATGTGGGGGGCTGCAGTACTGCTGGGTGGGATGGGCAGGAGGGGCTTGTGGAGTGCTTTGCCCAGGGGGCGTCGCTCCCTCTTGCCGTCTCCCTCTCTGTCGTCTTTGTACTTGTGTGAAGCTGTCCGCATCCACCTGTGGGCCTGTTGGTGGAGCCACCCTAGCACCGAAGTGCGTGCAGTGTGTTGCCTAGTGCCCAAAGTCATGGCAGTGCAGACACTGCCTTGGTTGCCCAGTCACAATGACCTATTGCCTAAAGGAGTACTCGCCTACCTCAATCTCTAGGAACTATGGGATATTCTTAACCTCTTTCACTGCCACCCGTACCTTTGGGACTCCTGTGGCTGTCACTGCGTCTGCGAAAGATGCGGGAAGGACCGTTGCGAAGAGCCGTCCAAAGTCTTCCACCAACTGGTGATACTCTATCGCCAGGCCGGGAAAGAGAAGGGTGACCAGGTGCCGAAGAAACGTGTTGTGAAGTGCAAATGCCTCCACAGTGAAGCCATTGTACCAAGGGACCATGTATATGACCCCCTTCGTGGATGCATAGGGTGAGCTAGCAAGTAACTCATGAGCTGCGTCTGCCGAGCTGAGCTGAACCATGAAGATTTCTTGGCCCATTAGAACCGCCTCCACATCTGCACTGTGCGGATGTGCCGCATGGAGTGAAGCCAGTCCCAAAGCTGGACCCTGGCTGGAGAATGTCCTACTACCTGACCATAAATCGTTGTTTCCTTTAGCTCTAGCTCTTTAGCCTGGACGGCTAAGAGCTGCTCCTCAGAGAGGATGACGCGCAAGGTGTTTGACTAGGGGGTACTCGCTGAGTGCGCTGGCGTCTGACCAGAGGTTTCCATTGCCCATCCTTTTTGAAAAGCTACCAGTCACGTTGCGGTACTACCTGAGGGGGAAAGTTGCTGCGGATGGAGGGAGCAACTGGAGGGTTGGGGGGGGAGGAGTTGTTGTTTTGGTAGTGGGGGAGGTGTTGGACACTGCGGATGTCGGGTTACAACGGATACCACATGGGGGGGTTGTATGTCTGCCGGACGGAGCCGAGATTGTGGAGGAAAGGTAGCGCATCGGGGAGGGGGGTGGAGGGGTGGTTGGTGCAGAGGGGGGGGGGGAGGGTAGACAGTGTGGGAAAAATAGCAGCGTCATGGGGGAGGGGGATGGTAGGGAGGCAGTGTGTCCCAGGATGACGGGAGGGGTGGAAGGGCACAATGGAAGCGGCCAGACAGGGCGGGCGTGAGCTATCGGGGCAAGGGCGAGCAGTCGAGGATGGCACGTCAGATAGGGCGGGTGCATCAGATGGAACAGACGCATCAGACGCCCGTCAGACAGGGTGGGCACATCAGGCGGAGCGGGTGCGTCAGATGGGGGGGGGGGGGGGGGCGAATCAGTGTGGGGGGCGAGCAAACGGGCTGGGGTGATCAGTCGGGCGGGGGGGGGGGGGGGGGGGGGGGGGGCGTGAATAGTCGGGGCGAGGGGCAGCAGTGCGTCGTGACGGGACGGAAGCTTCAAAAGTCACAACTGGTATCATTGGCACATTATGTTATGGACTTTATGAGTTAGATGCTCACTCAGTTGATCAGTCAATTTATTTGGCATCTACTCGTACTCTTGCTATGTCGTCACAGGCAGAGTTATGGCATGCTCGTATGGGGCATGTGAATTATGGTAGTTTGATGCTTATGCAATGTACTCGGATGTTGAAAGGCTTCTCTCTCTTGAAGAGACCTCCTGAGCATATTTATGAGGGATGCATTTTGAAAAAAAAATGCATCAATTTTCTTTTCCTCGTGATGTTTCCTTTAAAGCTATGGCAAGGTTGCTGATTGTGCATTTAGATGTATGTGGACCCATGCAGACAAAGTCATTGGGTGGATGTTATTACTTCGTCACCTCCATTGACGACTTTACACGTTTTCATTGGGTTATTCATTGGTTAAAAAGTCAGAAGTGTATGATGCATTTTTGGCTTCTACTGCACTTGTGAAAAATCAATTTAGCTCTCAAATTAAGACTCTCCATTCGGACTGAGGGGGGAATATATGCCCCGAACTGAGGAGGGGAATATATGCCTTTTTTGTTGAATAATTTTCTGAAGCAAAAAGGCATTGCACATCAATATACTACTGCATATACTCTATAGTAGAATGGGGTTGCAAAAAGGAAGAATCGGTCACTCATGGAGATGGCCACATGTATGCTAAAAGCTCAAAAATTCCAACATGGATTTTGGATGGAAGCAGTTATATGTGCTTGTCACATTTTGAATAGGTGCCCTACTAAGGCATTGAAAAATATAACACGTTTTGAGACTTGGAACAAGCATAAACTTTCAGTTGGTCATTTTTGTACTTTTGGGTGTCTTGCATATGCTTATATTCCCAAAGTATTGAGAAAAAAGTTGGACAATAAGGCTGTCAAGTGCATATTTGTGGGGTACAGTAGTGAAAGAAAAGGGTACAAATTGTACGATCTTGTTTCCAAGAAAGTTTTTGTCTATAGAGATGTGATTTTTCATGAAAAATGAGAATTATCTCTAGCTGGTTATGACACATATCAGGCTGCAAAAGATGTGTTTGAAGGGCTGCTGCCTATTTCTTTTGATGATACAACTAGAGCTTCATTAAATGAACAACATGTTCAGTCAGCTGCTCCATTAAATAATATAGAAATTCAGCCTATAGCTGATTTGAATATTCAACAAGATGTTGAACATGAGGTTCATCAAGAGGATGTACATAATCAGAAGGCTAGATATATACCTAGATGGTACTTGTAGACTTTATAAGACAGTCATTTGGATGCTCCTCTTGCTAGTCATACTTGAAGACAAACATGTCTGCATGATAATGCTAATGCTATGGAGTTTGTTATGACAACAAACACGCTTGATGATGATGAGCTTGATTCTTTTGAGGATTCACAACAAAGTGTGCATTGGATGGCAACAATGCAAGTTGAATATGATTCTATCATGAAGAAACAAACATGTGATTTAGTTACATTGCCTGTTGGAAAGAAAGCCATTGGTACTAAGTGGATCTATAAGTTAAAATGAAAAGCGGATGGATCCATTGATAAGTACAAGGCTAGGCTTGTAGCTAAAAGGCTATGCACAAAAGAAGGGCATTGATTATGAGGAGACATTTACTACTCCATCTCGTATGACCACTCACTATTAGTTGTATGGTTGCATTGACTGCCCATTATAGTTAGATTGTGCGCCAACTCGACATTAAAATTGCATTTTGACATGGGGAACTTAAGGAAGAAGTGTATGTTCAGTAGCCCATGGGTTTTGCAGTTAAAGGATCCGAACACTTGAAATGCAAGCTGAAAAAGGCTTTGTATGGTTTGAAACAAGCTCTATGAGCTTGATATGCTAAAATTGATGCCTTCTTAATCAACCAAGGGTTTATTAACAACCCATCAGATTCTACTCTTTACGTATGCAAAGAGGGGGAATCATTGTTGGTCATTTGTCTTTATGTGGATGATCTTCTGCTCACAGGGCCACATGCTAGTCAAATTTTAGTATTAAGAAATATTTGCAGTAAACTTTTGATATGTCAGGTTTGGGGCCGTTGCATTACTATTTGGGCATTTGGTTTATTCATAATACTAGAGACATTGGTTTTTCATAGTCGAGATATATTGGTAAACTCCTTGAGAGATTTGGTTTCCAGGATTGCAAGCTAGTATCTAGTCAGGAAAATGGGAGAGTATCTCCATGGATTTTATTGTTGCTTTACCCAGAACACAGAGGGGGCACGACTCTGTGGGTGATTGTGGATAGGTTAACCAAAATGGCTAGGTTCATTCCAACTTCAACTGATGTTAAAACACCAGAATTGGCTAGATTGTTCATAGAGAATATATACCGATTGTATGGCCTTCCGGCAAATATAGTTTCTGATTGCGATAGAAAATTTGATAGTCAATTTTGGCGTGCGGTATTTAGGAAGTTGGATACTAAACTTAGCATGAGTACGGTGGATCACCTGCAAACTGATGGGCAAACTGAAAGGGTTAACCAAATCCTTGAAGATATGCTTAGGGTATAAGTAAGTAAAAGGCAAACTAATTGGGAAGAGTATCTACCGATAGCAGAGTTTGCATATAATAGTGCCAAACACTCTTCCACTAGATATAGTCCATTTATGTTAATGTATGGATTTCAGCCCAGAGCTCCTTATGCAGGAAAAGGTTCAGGCAGCCAAGGATTTTTTGGAGGATATGAATAGTATGTTAAATTTTGCTCAAGAAAATATTAAAAAAGCTCAAAATTGAGCTAGAGCATATGCAGATCCTCACTGAAGAGCATCTCAGTTACTTTTCAAGAAGACCTTCTCTCTCCTCTTTTCCCCAAGCTGTCATGGAAGCTCCAGCCCAAGAAACTCAGAAATCTTGCTCCCCCTCCTCTTCCTCAGCAAGATTGGCTTGTCCCAAGGTCTTCCTCTCAGTTGGAGCAGCACATTGAGCAGCAGCATCCTTGGCTTTCCCCTGCTTGTGGCCCCCCAAGAGCAGCCCGAAATTTGCGGTGCAAAAAACGGGCTGCTTCCTGGCCTGCAAGACAGCCCTCCCAACCCTCCTCTCCTTCCTGGCTTTACTCCTGGCCCTTGGCAACTTTCTTGGGCAGCATCAGAGACATCTTCCTCAGCCCTTGGACTCCCCTTTTGCACTCAAGAAACCCTGGTCTGGTGCAGTCCATGGCAGCCATGGAACCTTGACATCAAGCTCAGAAATCTTGAAGATTTTGGTCTCTCCTTGGTCCTCGGGAGTCCCTCTTCAACATAGCTCAAGATTTCAGCCATCAAGCAGAACGGGAAGAAGATTACAAGCAAGATTTGAAGGCATGCACTTGTGGGCAGCCATGGCTATGGAGTAGGACTTCAATTTTAGCAAGAACTCTTCATGGGAAGGTCGTGAACCATCCTGCCCCAAGCTTGACTTCACCCCTTCTTGACGAAGCACACCCATTTTGGAGCCATGGAGCATGCGGGATCAAATTGAGCTCTCATGAAGGACTGAGGTGGCATTTGTGGCTGCCTTCTTCTCCAAAAGACTCAAGGTAACCGATTCTTGGCTATCATTCTCTCCGTTTAAGCCTCTTGTTGAATCCCATCAATTTGTTTGAGAGAATGTATGAGTCCAAGTAGATAATAGGAGGCCCCAGACCTTGAATGCATGCTGAGTATTAGTCCCAATCATTTCCCTTTGATCTTATAGTGCTGAAATGGATTTTACTCATGCTGAAGCTTCATTGTGATTATATTTTACTTACCCATAACCCGTTTGGCTTCTTGTGAATTGGCTGAGCCAAGAAGTGATTAAAAAAATCCATTGTATAAGGGTGAGTAGGCAGTGAGTCACTGCCGGTAAGCTCTCTATCCCTATTTCCCATTCCAATTCCATGCACTTTATGAAAAGCCCAAAGTTTTGATTCTTGAAATGCATCTCATGTTGGTTGTTTAATTAATAAATGTCTGCCATGTATATTCCGGGTGAGGAAAAGCCCGATGCCAAGCGAGATGGCAAGACAAAAGAGGGGTGACTCCCCCTTGCCATCAAAGACCCTGAAGGGGTGCACAACCCGGCCCGGGGGGAACTTTGCCCACCTCTCGGTGATCCGGAGCCCAACAATTATTGCAGGTGCATGTACATTTGATGGAATAGCCCAAACCCTGATCACTTGAGCTTACAAACCCCTACATGCATTGGTAATGTCATAAACCACTTGGTAATGTATGGTGGATGCAATGCAAGAAGGGCAGGGTATGCAGTTGTGAAATGGGTCTTAGCAATGAGCTATGGATGCAAAGGATGTATGAATTTATGGGGCATTGAGAGCCACCATTAAGGCCCTGGATGTCTGGGATAAGACCCTCACCATTGGGATAAAGTACGCTCCTTGAGGGGGTCTTTGCAGGATATTGCAGACAGCCAGTACTACACAGTCAGCCCGCAAGAATTGACTACAGCAAAGCCTTCTCGTGTGACAGAGTGCGAGCTCTATACCTTGATTCGAAGAGGGCATCTTCCCCTTCGATCTGAGCTAAAAATCTCCCCGTTCCGCCCTACAGTTTGGGAGATACACTCAGTTTTGTGCTCAGAGGTACTGTGGGACAGGCAGCAGTCCTACACAGTCAGCCCGCAAAAACTGATTACAGCAAAGCCTTCTCTTGTGAGTGAGCGTGAGCTCTATAGCTTGATTCGAAGAGGGCATCTTCCCCTTCGATCTGAGATAAAAACCTCCCCATTCCGCCCTACGGTTTGGGAGATACACTCAGTTTTGTGCCCAGAGGTACTGTGGGACAGGCAGCCCACAAAAAGTGATTACAAAAAAGCCCTGATCATTTACTGTCGGAGATATTTTTACATAGTCTCGTAGAGGGGATCGAGGGCTTTCATTTGAATCAGAAAGTTTGGCAATCGGAGTTCCCTAGCTCAAGTTATCGTCATTTGTGTAACAAGGGGTCTGGTGGACTGCACTTGGGATGGCAGGCCACAAGGGTAAAGCAAAGGCCCAGGAGGAATTTCAGCGTGAAATAAGGGACTCGGGTGCCTCAATGAATGATCCTAGCTCAGCCTAGGAGGATCGTGAAGACTTGTTTGAAGAAGGTGCCCCCGAGATAGATCGCTTGTCTCTACTCAACCAAATTGTAAACGCCCCGAACAACGTAGTATGCTTAACAATTATGATATTCGCTTGTTTTCGAGATTTAATATAAAAGAGAATGAACACGTAAAGCTGAAAATGAAAATTACTCACAAAATTACAGCCATGAAAATGTAAAAGTAATGGAGACAAGATTGAGGGTTGAAGATGGGCAACCCCCCCTCCCCGAAGGAATGTATTTCTGCTCAACCCAAGTCCCTTAGGGAAGAGCTCAGTTACAATCAACCTGAGAGTGAGAAAAAGGTAATTCTCACTCTCACAAGATCATGCAAAGATGTACAAACACACATGCATTATCTATTATGCAATGATAAGAACTGATTTCTTTACAATATGAGAGAAGAAAAAGGGGAAATCAGCCTTTCTCCATCGTTGATTAGCAGTACATGGATAGGGCTTGCTTCTTGTAGCTAAAATGGAAGAAAGAGCTCGAGAAGGAGGTGCTGTAATGAATTTACAGGCTTGCTGTCTTGTAAAACAGCAGTGATAGAAGAGGGAATATGGAGGAATTTGATAATGGAGAAGTGGGGGATGATGATGGGGATGGATGGGGCCAGTTTCTGGCTATCTGTGGGTGTTGTACATGAGTTTACAGCAAAGAAAAATGATGATCAATGAAGAAAAACGAGCTCTTATTTATAGGAGAGGGGAGAGCTAGTACAAAAGGGGAAAGTGGAGTAGCACAAGACAAGTGTCCAGCCACATGTCATGAGATGTGACAAGTGGTGGGACACTTGGAAACTTGTGTGACAAGTGTCTTGACACTTGTCTCTTCTCTATGGCTTTCCTTTTTGGGTTGAATACTGTCAAGAATAAAAACAACCAAATTTAGTAAGCACAGTCAGAGTACAGAACTTACTATTTTTAGAATGACATCCCTATTTTTTAGGACTAGCATTTTTAGGCTAATTCGAGGCTCCTAAAATTTAGGGACCTCCTAAAATTTAGGGATCTCCTAAAATTTAGGGACCCCCCCAATATGGGTATCATATGAAAGCTTTTTCCGTGTACATCGCAAAAATGGTATCCGAATCTTCATGTGACTTTCCTATGCAAAGAAATGTGCATTTCAAGCTTTCAGCCCACACATGCACATTATACAAGCATTTCATGATCATGCCATCTTGTTGATTGTAACTGTTTGTTCTGGTGGATCTAGCCCACACTTCAAGGCATCAATCCTTTCTGTGTGCGAGTCTAACCCTGATATGCGTGAGTTCTAGTCACAGGTGCCCAATCGGGTCATATAGGTGGAAGTGTGAACTATCTTTTCTCTAACCCACCGCGTGGGTCCACCATAACCTGTGACCACTCATTAGTGGCCAGCTCCAATGCACTTTTCTTTATATCTAATTAGTGCAAAGGAAATAAATTTAATAAATCATTATATAGACAAATTAATGAAAAAGGATACAAATTCTGTTTCTATAGAGTTGTGACATAAACCCTATGCCAACATGAGACCCGTCATGCTGAAAGACATCGAGAGATAGAGCAACGCCACAGGAAGATGGAAACCCGCCAAGATCATCGTCATTCCGAGATGATGGCCAAGATGGATTTACTCATAGAGCGCATGGTCGCCCTCATCCCCGCCATTGCCCTCCCCTCGGATCGACCCAAGGAGTATGTCCCTCCCCGTGAGGCTAACCGCCCCCCCTCCTTGGAGATCGGGCGCAGCCCACAAGGTCTTGGTGGTACCCATGGCATTCCCCATAGCACTTATGAGACGGGTGAGCCCTCCACTCGACATGATGAGCCCCTCCTTCCCTCCCCCGTTACGAATCATTACAGCCCATCATTGGCACCCCAACTCCCCTGTAACAGAAGCTACTTGCACACTCAAGGGAATGGCTCCAATGCAAATCTTGGGCAGCATGGAATGCACGGAGTGCATGGGCAGTATGCATATGGCAATGGGCAGCATGTATATGGTAATGGACAGCATGGACATTTTGGACAGCAAGGTCCTAATGGGCAATTTGGTCCTCATGTGATGCACAGGCAGCATGGCCCCCATGGGAATTTTGGACAGCAAGGCATATATGGGCAGCATGTAGCACATGGCATTCATGGGCAACCAGGCCCAAATGAGCTGCGTGACAAGATTGTGTTTACAAAATTCAATAGGCAATCCTCATTCCCAGCTGAACTAGAGGAATGGACCTCTAAATTGGAAGCCTATTTTCTCACCTCCCCCCGTACCGATGAAGCAAATATCATTTTTGCCTCCCTTCACTTAGAAGGTTTTGCCCACACATGGTGGAGATTTGTTCAATGAGAAAACCAGCAGTTTTGTGATTGGGAAGAGTTCAAGATGCATATAATCCAAGTTTTTATCTCCCCGGTGAAAAAAGAACGCTTGGCTAGGCAATGGTATCAATTTGATCAACGAAATCTCACCGTGAGGGAGTACACCAACCAGATTATGAACCTATCCATGTATGTTGAGGCAGTTAGTGATGAGGCCAAATTGCATAAATACATTTATGGGCTGGATGCGCATCTCTCAGCTGATGTAATGGCTCAAAAGCCAGCCACCCTGTTTGCAGCCATAGAATTGGCCGAACGCTATGGTCGAAAGTACCGCCACAATGAGAGCATGCAGCCCATTGCAGGACAGCAAAGATACCCTATTAGGCAATCCCCATATGCTAATAATTATCGCAGCGACAATGTAGGGAATGGCAGCCCCAAAATTCCTACTTACCCCACTTTTAATGCTGAAAGGAAATATAGCAGTTTTGGGACAGCACCACCCTCCAAAAGTGACCCAAAGTATGCTGAAAATAAGGCCAGGAATGGCTTCGGTCCCAAACGGTCAAAAATTCATTCCTCCTGAAGTTGTCAAGGATAGAAAAGCCAAAGGCTTGTGTTTTAAATGTGGGGATAAGTACACGACTGATCATGCAACCAAATGCCCCTTTAAGAACGCCACTGTCAAGTTTAATAGCATGTATGTGCTGGAAGATAGTGACAAGCTGGAAGAGGACATGCATGACAGCTCTCAAATAATGACACTTGCTGAAAATGCTGAATATGAGGAGGATATTGATCCCGATCAGTTTTATGGCTCACCGGACGGGTTCTCTTTTGACCCCGGTGGCTGCCCCATTGATGACATGCTTGGGAATGACCCTTGGCACCCCTCATTCACCGCTATATCAGCCTGCTCAATCTCCATGGATACATGGACCAGCTCTAGGAGTCCGAACACCTTACGGGTGCATGGTAACATTGATGGCAAGAGTGTATACATCCTCATAGATGGTGGCAGCAGACACAGCTTTGTAAATAAATCAACTCTTGGCCGTTTGACATGTGTTCCCATTGAATTACAGCAACCTCTTCGGGTTCAAGTGGCCAATGGAAATGAGGAAGTGAGCTTCCATGTATGCACACAAGTGTCTCTTATGCTAGTTGAAAATTACACAGCAAAGGTGGACTTGATTACCCTTGATATGGGCCCCGTGGATGTTGTATTGGGATGTGATTGGCTTCAGCAGTTGAGAAAAATCTCTATGGATTTCTCTCAGCTGTATATGGAGTTTGTAATGCATGGGCAGCTTGTACACTTGGAGGGAATCAAAGAAAATGCAGATTTTCAGCTTATAACAGCAAGACAACTTTAAAAGGAATTCAAGAAATGCTCCCAAATCTTTGTCTTGCATTTGCATAAGGATAATGATGACCAACACACCTTGGGGAAGCAAAATGCAGCACTAAAAGTACTTTTGGCTGAATATGACGACCTATTTCAGTCCCCCCACTACCCTTCCCCCTCAAAGATTGGTGGATCACCCGATTGACTTGGAGCCCCATGCCAAGCCCATCAATAAACCCCCATATAGAATCTCTAAATGTGAGAGAGAGGAAGTAGCAAAGCAAGTCAAGGAGCTCACTGAGATGGGATTCATAGAGCCTAGCTCTTCCCCTTATGCCTCCCCGGTTCTATTGGTTAAGAAAAAGGATGGATCTTTCCGGTTGTGCATTGACTACCGTGATCTCAATAAGATCACCGTCAAAAATAGATACCCCATCCCTCGAATTGATGACTTGCTTGATGAACTCAAGGGAGCACGCTACTTCACTAAGATTGATTTGCGATCCGGTTACCACCAAATCAGAATGAGGGCGGGTGATGAAGTCAAAACAGCCTTTCGGACTGACCGTGGCTTGTACCATTTCCTTGTCATGCCATTTGGGCTCACAAATGCACCCGCCACATTTCAGAGCTTAATGAACAAGATATTGCAGCCATGGCTTTTCCAGTTTGTGTTGGTATTCTTTGATGATATACTCATTTACAACAAGATATTGCAGCCATGGCTTTTCCAGTTTGTGTTGGTATTCTTTAATGATATACTCATTTACAGCAAGTCAATGTATGAGCACTTGAAGCATGTCAGGCAGATTTTTGATGTACTGAGAGAGCACCGCCTCTTTGCCAAAGAAAGCAAGCGTGTCTTTATGCAAACAGAGGTTGAGTACTTAGGACACATCGTTAGTGAAAAAGGCATCCAAGCTGATCCTAAAAAAGTGCAATGTGTCCGAGAGTGGCCCACCCCCACTAGCACTACCTCCTTGGGTGGTTTTCTTGGTCTCTCCTCCTTTTATAGAAGATTTATTCGCCATTATACCACAATTGCAGCCCCGCTAACAGACAAGCTGAAAAAAGAGGCTTTCCTATGGGATGAATTGGCTGCCCGCAGTTTTCAGCAGCTGAAAGACTTGCTCACTTCAGCCCCCATCCTCGTATGCCCTAACTTTTCAAAGGATTTTACCATCCAGTGTGATGCTAGTGGACGGGGTATTGGTGCAGTTTTACTGCAGGAACACGGGGTAATAGCATTTGAGAGCCAAAAATTGGATGATAAAGAGAGAGAGAGTTGCATGTCTATGATCAGGAGATGTTGGCAGTCATTTATGCTATCAAAAAGTGGCATCACTACTTGTATGGTAACAGATTTAAGGTGAAAAGTGACCACCGTGTGCTCAAATATTTCTTGACTCAACCTAACCTCACTCCCCAACACTACAAAACTATGACTTTGAGATTACCCACACCCGTGGCAAGGACAACGTAGTGGCTGATGCACTCTCTCGCATGTGGGCATGCAAGGTTTCATCCATCACTGAACTCCACCATGATTGGATTGAAGAGCTCCAAGAGGCATACTTGCTTGATGCTGAATTCAGCCCTCTTTTCCAGAAATTACAGCAAGGTGTCATGGATGACAATTCCCAATATCAGCTCCATAATGGCCTCATTTGGATCCATGGCCGTATTGTGATTCCCCATGCCTCTCCCTTCACCCAAAGGATCCTTGAAGAGATGCATTCTTCACCGATTGCTGGCCACTTAGGGGTCTTCAAAACATATGATCGAGTTTCAAAAAGCTTCCATTGGAAAGGCCTATGGTGGGATGTAAAAGACTTTGTGTCTAGATGTGTGCCTTGCCAACAAAATAAAGATAGCTCTCTTAAACCGGGTGGCTTGTTGCAGCCTTTACCTATTCCCGAAGGAAAATGGATCCACATTACCATGGATTTCATCACAGGTTTACCTACAACCAAGAAGGGTTGGGATAGCATATACGTGGTAGTTGACCGACTCACTAAAGCAGCCCATTTCATCCCTACAAAATCCCAGTTTACAGCATCCCAAGTTGCCACTCAGTTTAAGGAGCATGTTTTTAAGTTGCATGGCTTGCCCCATAGTACATGACCGGGACACCAAATTTATGAGTCAGTTTTGGCAGACCATTTTCAGCTCCATGGGGACCAAATTGGCTCCGTCCACAGCCTATCATCCCCAAACGGATGGGTAGACCGAAAGAGTCAATAAGTGGCTTGAAACTTATTTGTAACATTTTTGTCATGATGTGCAGAATTCTTGGGACGTATGGCTGCACTTGGCTGAATTTTCTTACAACAACTCCACTCATTCAAGCATTGGAGTCTCTCCCTTCGAAGCATTGTATGGTTATCGAGTGCCCCTTCCTACCGTGATCTTCAATGAAAAGCTCAACCCCTTGGGAAAAGAAGAGTTGGACCGCATGCAAGCTCTACTTCAACAATGCAAGGTAAACCTCAAAAGGGCTCAAGAGCACATGAAGCTCCATGCTGATGCAAAAAGAAGACCCCTTGACTTTCAAGAGGGTGAAATGGTACTCCTCAAGGTCCCCAAGTCCCGTTATGCCACGCTAAAGGACGGCTCTTGTAACAAGTTGGCACACCGTTACTATGGGCCCTAAAAGATCATTAAGAAGGTCGGGGACTTGGCTTACCGTCTCCAACTCCCTCCCACCACTAAGATCCATGATGTCTTCCACGTGAGCCAATTGAAACCTTTCATTGGCACTCCCAAAGATCATGTAGAGGAGCTCCCACCCATAGATGAGGAGGGCCTTATTCAGTACATTCCGGAAGCGGTCATTGGGCAATGTGAAAAGCAACTCCGCACCCGTTCCATACATGATTACCTGATCAAATGGCAAGGCCTACCAATAGAGGAAGCCTCTTGGCGCCCAGCATCTATATTGGATGAATTTCCACACCTCAAGGAGGCTGTGTTGGCTGGCACTTCACCATGACCCCTGTTTTGGGCTGCAGTCTGCATCTGGACAGCCACCTGTTTTGTACCAGATTTGGTCTCAATCCATTCTCAGCCCCATCCTCCATACATGGGCTGAAAGTACACCTCGAGGGCTCCGTGCCGACACCTTATTTGCCCCGATCGGAGTTCCCTAGTGGAAGTTATGGCTGTTTTTCTCCAGCCATACCACCTGGGACTGCACACTAGAAATTCCTGGACAGCCCTTTATTTTGTACCAGTTTTGGTCCTGACCTGATTGCAGCCCCGCCTCACCCACATGGGCTGAAAGTACATCTCATGGGCTCCGTAACGACATCTCAATTGTCCCATTCGGAGTTTCCCACACAAAGTTATGGCTGATTTCCTACAGCACACCCTTACAGTCCATGACTACATCCCTTGTTTTTTAGGACAAAAACTTTATGAGACGGGATGGTTTGTAATGAACGGGGATCACAAGAATATGGCATGGGAACATACCAGTCACACTGACGGTATATAAGGTGTAAAAGGGTATTTTGAGGCATCACAGAAATTATCAAGAAACTCTCTTTTCACCTTCTCAAGCTTCCATGGCTTCCTCTTCTTCTTCCTCTCTCCCTCTTTCTCTCTCTTCTTCTTGCCTTCCTCTCTCCTCTCCCTCTTCTTCTGCAGTCCTTCTCTCTCTCTTTCCCCTTAGTTAGGACAGTTAGGTCTCCTTCATTACATTAGAATGATAAAGTGTGTGGGCAGAAGACTGCTATATATAGCAATAATATGGGACCAACCAAAATAGCTGTCAGCCAGTCTAAATCTGCCTGACCTGGTCAATTTTGGACAATAGCCCAAATAGCCACCTAAGATAGCAGTTAAATTTGTTGCCTCTAGTCCGCTGACAGTGTTAGTAGTAAATGCGTCACCCTGATTAGCACATGAAAACTGCAAGCCTGCTGCGAACTGTTTTGGACTACATGTGACACCTATCTACCTACTCACAACTGACAATACTGACCCAACCTATCATACAAGAGTCATAGTTGATAGGTACAAAAGGTACGGTATGATAAAGTATGGTACTAAATGGTACCTTATGATTTTATAAGGTACGGTACAATATTAGTACGAAAAAAAAAAGGATGATTTTTCAAATAACAAAAACCATAAATCATTAAATGATAGATCATAGAATACATGTTTAAAGTGGAAATAGCCATTTCATTATAGAATAAGATGAATACATGGAGTAATCATTGTGGTTGCATGGGCTACACAAAACATGCGATACAACTACAGTCTAGTATATCTGATACAAAAAAAAAAAAAGAGATCTATGTCATACGAATCTATGATGATGCATCACTATCATCATCATCATCAGAACCATGTGAGTGCTCATCAAGAGAGTCTGAAGATGACTCCTCGGCATCCGATGATGAGACACACTAATACTTATCCTCACTAATGAGGTTACCATCATCATCAAATGATGGCTTCCTAGGTGGTGGTTGTGTAGGCAAGGGGGGGATGTCATCATGAGGCACAGGATGTGAGCTACTAGAGCCCTGCCGTACATATGTCTGCAAGGCCCTCGAACCACCCCTCCTCGATGATGGAGGGTATCAAATGACCATGCCCTTGCTACCACCTACTCGAACTCCTCTCCCACGAGCATGCTGATTGCGAGTGTCACGAGTATCTGCTGCTATAAGCTCTCTATAGAGCTTTGCAAAAATCATCTCCTCGTCCACCTCCTTGGTGAATGTATCAACATTCACCTACACAATGCAGTGATGCACATAAGATTGATCATTGTAAATGCTAAAGTCTAAATTGTAAAGTATAAAATTCAAAGTTCAAAGTTTAAAAGTTAAAACAACAAATTTTAGAATTTAAATGTTATAGTTAAGTGTTTAAACTTTACTTGCTTTAGACTACCCATGCTCATCATAGCTCTCATCATGCGTAAGTTAGCACGGCAATAGACTAGCCGCTCTAATTGTCGTGTGCTAAGCCGATTGTGAATCTTTGTGTGAATGAGATAAGCACTCCAGTTTCTCTCACATGCACCCGAATAGCAATCTTGGGCAAGGACCCTCATGGCTAATGGTTGAAGGGTCTTCAGTGCGTATCCAAAGCTTTTCCACCAAAATAAAGGCTTCACAAGTGATTCTCTCCTCCAACAAGTGGGAGAAGCAAAAGCCACATACCCTCTCTGATCTGCGTAGCATCCTAGCTTCTCAAGCACTGCATTGTGGTCATCCATAGAGACCACACGAGTCAAATAAGCAAGCTGGTCCGAACGGAACTCTCTATCATCCATGATCGTTAGTGACTTGTCAGCCGGATGTATCAATGCAGCAAAACCATGGATGGGCTTATGTATCCACACTCATCTCCTCTCTGCTATCTCTAAAACATGTGCATGCTGTGTCTCTGTGATCACTGTACAAGCATGTGCCTCCACCAATGCCGCTCTAAAGAAGTGAACGAGAAGGCCCATGGTGGACCCCTCGCAATCACTCATACGTAACACCCTATAAAAGGGAGTCACGACAATGACAACAGCACAAACTTTTTGCCAAACTGCTTATTGAGGCACAAGCGCTGCATGGTTTTGGCCTCCTCTGTCTCATGCTTATCCCACTCATTCCATAGAGTGAACACCACTATCTACTGGTACAAGGCTGACCGCACCTCATAAAGGCGCTCCAGCAATAACCACATGTAAGAAAAGCGAGTTGAAGAAGGCTTTTTCAACTCCAGTGTGCTATGCTCACGATACATCACAAGCACCTTTACCTTTATCGTGAAGAATGTGACAATTGATGTAGCTTTGCGGACCACCCTCTTCACCCACTTGAGCTTCCTAATGTCCTCCATGAGCAAGTCCAAACAATGACTTGCACATGGAGTTCACACAATCGTAGGGAACTCGGACTCGGGCAAACGGCCCATGCGCCGACAATTCGATGCATTGTCGGTAACAACTTGCACCACATTTGAGGGGCCCACCTACAACCACAATTTACAAATTACAAGTATACTTATTACTAACAATACTTAGAAATTGGAGGTTAGAGAGAGAAAGAGCCTAGAGAGAGTTGAAACTTGAGCCTTTCAAGTTTTAATTTTCAACTTTAAACTTTCAAGATTCAAGAATGAAGAGAGATGGGGCTCAAGGGTTGGGGGCCTTGCGGCCTAGGGGGAAAGAAAGAATCGAGATAGATCATAGATACTAGAGAGAAATTAATTACTAGAATAGGGAGATAGATAGTCATGCATATGCCATTATTCATAAATCAAATTTCAATTACGAATCATGATATTATCATAATGAAAGAAAGTGAAAAAAATTTAAAAGGCAAATTGCAATGTATACCTCAATGATAGCTTGTCGAATGTGGCAGTAGATGAATGCGCCCGTCATTTTTCCCCCTCTTGCCGGTATCTATGGCCCGCCAAAAGTAAGTGCCGAGTGGACATGAGATGAGTATGTTGATGATGCTACGTTTCTTACAATCACTCCATCCGTTGGTGAGAATGGAGCAACCATATTTTATCCATGTGGCCCGAATAGGATCAAGGGCTCTATCAATTCTCTCCTTCTCTTCATCAAATTTTTCCGTTCTCATGTCGTTGTATGTAACACGGGTCCATTCTTCACATGGACCCACATTAGCAATGGCTTTTACCATCTTTTTCCATTGCTCTTGCTTTAGGAAATTGAATGCAAGATTGCACTCAATCACCGTGCATGCAATTTCAATATTCGCAAGTTGTTGTCTTTCTCTAAGAAAGGAAACCGATCCATGCACATGACCAAAAGGTTGAGAGAGAGAGGATTGTCTCTCCGGCACCGGATGAGCCTCCACTCTTTGTCTTTTACCGGAGTCGGATGCGGATGTGGAGCCCCCACCACCAATGGCAGAGGCCTCTCCCGCATCGGTTGAAGATACGCCCACATTAGATGCTTTCTCATTAGTAGGCATAAGAGTCGGTGCCGATAAGCTACTTCCTCCTCTTGTGGATCCCCCTTTTATCTTGGCGAGAATCTCCTCCCCAATGTTTTGAGGGATCTCCTTGCATGGAGCAACTTGCCCCCTGTCTTGGAAAGATGCTGGTGGAGAAGCCTAGTTGCACCACTTGTATAGCACTTTCCGCAATACTTGCATGTCCAATGGTGGGAGTTGGATTTCTGTGTCCTTGTCCAGATGGATCACATGTAAATTGAAGACCTCGTACTTCTCACGAGTCATGGTATCGATAACAGATAAAGAGGTGAGAGAGAGAGAGAGAGAGAGAGAGAGAGAGATGCTTGAGGCAGGGGATGAGAGAGAGAGAGGGGAGAGAGAGAGAGAGAGAGGAGAGAGAGAATGTCGTCGTCTGAGCGCCCAGCCCTGCCGCCGGTCGTCTGACCTGCGGGTCGTGGTCGTAGCCCTATCAGTCCTGCGGATCGGGGTCCCTGTCGTCGCCGTCAGACCTGCGGGTCGTAGTCCTTGCAGTTGCCCGTCAGACCTGCGCGTCGTGCTCCTGAACCTGCTTCGTTAGGGTTGCGCCTTGCCCTATGCGTCATCTATACTCCCTCTGGACAGGCCACAGCTGAGGCAGACAGGTAGCAAACAGGTATGTAGCACTTAGGGGAGTGTGTAGCAACGTGGAGATGTCAAACAATAGACCAACGCGTTGGATCAGACTCATTACCGACCTGCCTGTAACCCTGTCTGAACTGACAATTCAGATTATCATGGGACAACTTGGACAGGACATACCGGGACAGTCGTTCACACTGCACATGTGACTGTGGACAGGGTCACTTCAGACAGCGATTAATAGTGCATACAGTAACTTGTGCGCACACACACACACACACACACACACACACACACACACACAGCTGGAAAGTGGTGCTCCAAAAGGTGCGTTGGCATCCAGCGGAGGACCGCGTGCATACTAACTCCTTTCAACTGGAATTGTTGGCAGTCTCGAGATTACTTTCATGGGAAGACAAACATGAGCTCTGACCAAAATTTAACCGCATGGCCCGTCTGGGTGTGACTTCAGTTGCGGATGCCACCCTTGCCAGTCGTAATGTCTTTGCATCGTTTCGTAGGGCCAGGAGACTTTTCAGAATCCCGCGTAGATACCATGACTTATGGGAGCAGCTTTTGTTGGTGCTTCAAGGCAGGCAACCCTTTCCTGCCCTTGCTGTGGATCGTCCTTGGCAGGACTGGGACCTTGGAGGCCGGTTGAGTTTGGAAAAGGCCTCTGCTAATCAGGTGTATCATCTTCTGATTAAAGACCATCAATGGCTGGGTGTTAAAGCTAATACTGTATGGGGATTGCAGAAATCTCTGTCATGGTGGAAGGCAACTGTGATGGAGGGCTGGTTGAATAAGACCCCCTTCAAATGTAAGGTCTTTCTTTGGCGGATGATGATTGGTGGTCTTCCTCTTGCCTCGGCCCTTTCCGAGCGTCGAATTTCGAATGGCAATTGTTTCTTTTGTATCACTACTGTGGAATCGGCCCGACATCGATTTATTTCTTGCCCACTCGCCAAGAAGATCTGGTCGCTCTTGTCACAGGTTTGGCGTACAGTGGTGGGGTCCTCTCTAACCCCTTTCGATTGGGTTTTTGTGAGGCCAAAATACCCCACACCGCCATAGTTGCATATGAAGATCTTGTTCCACTTTTTCAGATACTGGGGATGCTGGCACAATTGGACCACTCGGAATGCCTTCCTTTTTGATTTGGCCTCTAATGTACCGACACACATTGCCCGGCTCAAAGGTCTCTTGCATTGGCAGATAGATCTCATTCGGCTCTCCGACTTGCTCCTCGGGAGGACTTGCTTCCCTGGCATATGGCAATTTCCTCTGGGTCTTTGCCATGACTCGTGTACCTTTTTGGTGGTTTAGTACTGGGATCTTACACATGTTGGCTTAGAGCCCTCGTGTATCTTGTAATCATGTAAAATTGTACATTTTTTCGTAATTAATACAATTACCTTTTACAAAAAAAAAAGAAGAGAGAGAGAGAGAGAGATAATGTGGGAGCACGCGACCGCGACCCTCCTCAGATCAAAGAGTTGACCTGCCCTTGTACACACACACACAGAGAGAGAGAGAGAGAGAGAGAGAGAGAGAGAGAAACGGTGGCAACCCTTGGTCCGGATTCTGAAACAAAGGAACCAGAGGATATGGTTCCTTGTACAGAGGAGATGCCACCTGCTCCTGACTTTCAGCCTGCGGGCAAAAGCACCAAGCATACTTCGGAAGATACAATGGATCATCAGGAACGTTCTTATGCTCAGGTTGCTTCTGATTCTGTGGATTCTCAGGATGTTGACTGGGAGCATTTGTTGGAGTTTGCCAACACTCTGCTTGGTGATTATGTTCAGCATAATCATGAAGCGTTTTTTGACTTTGAAACTGAAGATGTTTTGGAAGCCACTGTGGATCCAAAAAATGTTTTGTGCTCATTCTTAGTGTTTTATGAATGTGTTGTTATACTCTTCTTCACTGGTAGAATCCTAATGCTTTCCTATATTCGCCAGTGGCTGCAAAGTCTACTACAAGGGGAGTGTGTTGAAGAGATTTTTGTTGGGCCTCGAGGCTTTTATGAGGTGCTATTGAAATCCGAGAAGCATCGTGCCGATCTGCTGTCTAAACTGCCATTGTTCTTTGATCACCGTTTGGTCCATGGCGCCCAATGGCAGATTTTCAGCGCTTGCTTCAACATGAATACTCGGTGTGGGTTGAAGTGGAAAACTGTCCAGCTGTCTATTGGCCACTGTTAAAGGATGCTATGGTCGTTGTGGGCACTGTTTTGGTTCCCCTGAGCCTAAGGGCCACGAATCGTAACCGTTTGTGTATGTTATGGGACACTGCTCGGAAAAGGCCTGCTTGGTTACGTCTTAATTGCTCTGGCATGCATCCTTTGCACTTTCGTTTGAAATGGGGTAACTTTACAAGGCATTGTTTTTCGTGTGGAAAATTGGGGCATTTTATGGCCGAATGTCCAGCGAAGCAACCGACTTCAGATGCTGAGCATGTTTTGCTTCCCATGGAAGATATGGTGCTTGATGCTCCGTCGCAGGATGCGACCCAGCCACCTAAAGTTTTGGATAAAGGCAAACAATATGTTTCGGGTTTGGATTCACGTGACAATGACTGGATAGATGTACGTGCAAAAAAAGGTAAAAGGTTTTATGCTGGCATGGCAGATACTGTGCCTAATGCTTCACAAGATTCCTTGCGTACTTATATGCGCAGGAAACATGTTGTCTTCAGAGCACACTACTCATGCTAGGGTTTCTTCGGCTCCTCGCAATCAGCCTACTAGGAAAGTATATACGCATGGTCCGAAGGGCCCACCTGCTAAGTTGGCTTTTGATGCTAGAGGTAACGTTATCACCCCATGGGATCGTCGTTATCCCCATTCCATCCCCAAGACAGTGGATACACCATCTACCTCTAGATGTGGCCGTTAGAACTCTTTTGCCGTGTTAGCTGATTTTTTGGATGAGGGAGTCCTTGACATTCTAGCAAAAAAGGTTAAATCAAGGCAAGCTTTGCCTCGTTCCTAATTTTCCTTTTTTGAATACACATGAAGATAGCCACGTGGAATGTGCGAGGCATTTATTCTCGCAATAAGCAACATGCCATGTGGAGTTTATTGCATGAGAATCAGTGGGATGTTTTGTGTGCTGTTGAGCACAAGAGTCACGGTGAAGTAGGAAAAGTTGTGGATTGCCATGGGTTTCGCTTGTTTTATGCAAGGACACATGCCATGCATTATTCTGGTGTGCTTATGATTATACATGAGAAATATCAACCTGTTCTCATTAAAAATGATGTACATGGTCGTTCTATGGTGATTGAAGTTTTATTTGAAGGAGAGATCTTATGGTTACTTGGGTTCTATGCTCCAAATGACCCTTTATCCCACCGGGATCTTTGAAATACTTTGCAGATCTCCTTGTCACTTGGCAGACGGGGTTTTTTGATGGGAGATTTTAATATATGTGTTGATCCTTCACAGTCCATATCAGAGCATTTGGTGTTGGACGCTCTGAAAAGCCATGTGTGGAATGTGTTTGCCCTTGTCATACTTAAGCAAGATCTCTGGTCATGGCTACACCCTTCTTCTACAGGGTTTACTTTTCATTCTGCACAGTATACAACTATATGGTCACGGTTGGACCGCATGTACATCATGCAAGATGATGCTTTTCTTCCTGAGATGCTGGAAATGAAAGTGTTGCAGCAATATGCCTTGTCGGACCATTTTCCTCTACAGCTTGAGATGCTTGTTCAACCCATTGCACCTTTTAAGCAATTTCTGGATAGACTACCTTTGCGTTTCAACTCGTCTTATTTGAAGCATTCAATCTTTCAGGGTTATATCTAGCAATTGATTGATAGATTTTTATTGGACTTCTCCTCTGAGGGCAATGCTTCTTTTAAACGATTGCTCTCTAATGTGCAGCGGGTTGTTCGGCAGTATGGCATCCATCATGTCCCTCTTTGTCGTCGGCATCGACAAGCAGCGGAGGAATTATTGCCTTTGGTTCGTTCTCTACTAGTGGAGACTCTAGATGATGTATTTCTACTGCCATTGGCTATGCGTCTGGCTGATTTTATTAAAAGAGTTCCAGTTGAAATCTTATCAGCAGGCCAAATTGCAAAATTTGACTGAGAATTTGCAAGACAGTGCTTGTCAGACTCATAAGTTCTTTCGAGCTCTCCATGCATCTCCTACTCGAGAGAATATGACTAGACTCCAGGATGCAGAAGGTCAAATGGTCATTGATTCTTAGACTATTGTGAATATGTGCATGAATTATTTTCTAGACCTTCTTGGTTCCACTTCTCCACCTTCAGACCATATTACACATGCCCGCTCAGTTTTCTATAATTTGGTCCGCAATCAAGTTCCATAAGACATGCAAGCTACGTTGGAGACAGACATTTGTGAGGCGGAGGTTATGGATGTTTTGTTACACTTGCCCAAGGATAAAAGTCTTGGTTGGGATAGTCTCACCAATGAATTCTTTGAGGTTTTTGCTACCCGATTGGTGAAACCATTGACGGCTATGTTTCAGCAGGTTTGGAAAACGGGGTTCATGCCTTCCTCATGGAAAGAATGACTTATCAAACTGCTTCCAAAAGTTCCGTCGCCGTCTATGTTGAAACATTGGCGACCAATTTCTTAGATGGATTCTATGTATAGAATATTTTCCAAAGTAATGGCGAATCGGCTCCATAAGTATCTTCCTGCCATTGTGCATCCTCTTCAATATGGTTTCATTAAGGGCCGAAACATTCTGCATAATGTCTTAAATGTGCAAATGGCTACTGACTATGCAAGACACTCTAATTAGGAGGTGGTATTGATTCAATTGGACCTAGAAAAGACTTTTGATTATTTAGACTGGTCTTTCATTGCAGAACTTATGTCTACTTTGGGCTTTGGTACTCGGATGTCTCGTTTGATCTACACCATTAGTGTTGGGGCTTCTTCGCGAGTTATGCTGAATGGTGGTGTTACCGAGCCATTTGTCCTTGCACGCTTTGTGAGACAGGGTTGCCCTTTGAGTCTTCTCTTTTTTGCCCTTGTGACTCATCCGGTTCTTTCAATGTTATATGGCAGCTTCTACTCAGTTGGATGGATTGTCTCTTCCTTTTGGACAGCAAGCACTTCATTAGTCAATCCTTGGCTGACGACAGCTTTATGATTTTGCGTGCGGACAAGGATAATCTTCGCAAAGCATTAGATGTTTGGACTCTTTTTGGTCATGCTTCTGGTCTTCGTATCAATGCTTTGAAATCAGCCATTCTCAGTTGCACAGAGTCAGATTTACAGTCATTGGACTGGCAAGGAATGGTTGTTCCCCGTGGTTCCATTGTCAGGCATCTTGGGTACCCTTTGGGTGTTGATGGAAATTGGTTCTCCAGAAGGCTCAGTGGCATCTAGCGGAGGACCGCTTAGCTACTAACTCTTTTCAACTGGAATTGTTGGTAGCCTCGCGATTACTTTCTTGGGAAGGTAAACATGAGCTCAGACCAAAATTTAACCGCATGGCACGTTTGGGCTTGACTTCAGTGCAGATGCCACCCTTGCCAGCAGTCGCAATGTGTTGATATCGTTTCGTACAGCCAGGAGGCTTTTCAGGATCCCTCGTGGATACTGTGATTTATGGGGATAGCTTTTGATGGTGCTCCAGAGCAGACAACCCTTTCCTGCCCTTGCTTCGAATCGTCCCTGGCAGGATTGGGACCTTGCAGGCCGGCTGAATTTGGAAAAGGCCTCAGCTAACTAGATGTATCATCTTTTGATTAAAGATCATCAATGGCTGGTTACTAAAGCTAATACTATATGGGGATTGCGTAAATCTCAGTCATGGTGGAAGGAAACTTTGATGGAGGGCTGGTTGAACAAGACACCTTTCAAATGCAAGGTCTTTCTTTGGAGGGTGATGATTGGTGGTCTTCCTCTTGCTTCAGCCCTTTCCATGTGTCGAATCTCCAACGGCAATTGTTTCTTTTGCACCACTAGTGTGGAATCGGCCCATCATCGATTTATTTCTTGCCCTCTCGCAAAGAAAATTTGGTCACTTTTGTCAGCGGTTTGGCGAGCAGTGGTTGGTTTCTCGCTAAGTCCTTTTGATTGGGTTTTTATGCGGCCCAAATACCCCACACCGGCACAGTCACATATGAAGATATTATTTCATTTTCTTAGATATTGGGCGTGTTGGCACAATTGGACCATTCGGAATGCTTTTCTTTTTTATTCAACCTCTATTGTTCAGGGACATATTGCTAGGCTTAAAGGTCTCTTGCATTGGCAGATAGATCTCATTCGGCACTCTGACTTACTCCCTCGGGAGGACTTACTTCCCTGGCATATGGCAATTTCCTCTGCGTCTTTGCCATGACTTTTGTAACTCTTTTGTCATTTAGTACTTTATAAATATAACATCCATTACGGAAAAAAAAAAAAAGAGAGAGAGATGCTTGAGTCTTGACTCTTGAAACTTGAAAGTTGAGTCTTGAAAGTTGAAAGGGAGGGAGACATGAGAGGCCCAAGGTTTGGGATAAAGTTGAAAGAGCAAGAGTGAGAGAGGGGATGGAAGATGAGAATGGAAAATGCTTTGATAGGGTGCGGGATAGAGGGGATGGGAGATGAGATTTGAGAATGGCAAATGCTTCGATACGGTGCGGGAAAGAGGGGATGGGAGGTGAGATTTGAGAATGACAAATCACAAGTCCATCCAAGAATCAAGATCCAAGAGAGGAAGATGAGAATGTAAGTGCTTGTTGAATTGGTGTGGAAGCATGGAGGAGAGGAGCACCTTTTGTAGATGAGAGAAGGGTCAAAGTTCAAATAGTCAAAGAGGGGTCAACGGTCAAAGAGAGAGTTGCCAGCTAGAAGGAATCCAAAGAGGGTTGGGGAGGGGAGTGCATGGCTGGAAAAGGGGGTGGGATGAGGTATCCAAGGCTTCCCACCTCCCCAAAAGTGCTACACAAGCAGGTGGAGTAAAAGCAGGGCACAAGAAATGCGTGATGCGGGACGCGGGACGCACAGGATAGGTGGCCTAAATAGGCACAAAATCACATGCGAATTTGTACGGATATGTACCGTATGGTACCGTATGAATCGTACGGTACGGACACATACGTACGTCGTATGGAGGCAACTATGACAAGAGTGCACAACTGCAGGCAACTACTCTAGAATGCCTAGAGTGACAAGAAATGCATGTAATTTGCCCATCTCTGAGGAATGTCTGTCCAAGGGATAACCATATCTCTAATGCCATGGTGATGGGAGAAGAGAAAGGTGTAGTGAATAGAGAAGATTAGAGTGGGTGGAGAGATTTGAGAGATTGTTTTTGTCCAAGTATACAAACATGGAGTATTTGAGAGAGAAGATGAGATGTTGTAGCATTTTTCTCTATGTTGTGCAACCTTTCCTTAAATAAGCAATTGCATGTCGTTCTTGATTTAAGATTCCACCAATGCAATCTGTTGAAGCATCACTTTCCAGAAAGAAAGGTTTTGACAAATTTGGTTTTATCAAACTGGTTAGTTGTTGCTGATACAAAATTTCAGAGCTTCAATAGCTTTCTTCTCCAATTTGGTCCATTGAAATACCACTGCTTTCTTAGTTGATTCATGCAATGGTTTGGCAAACACCACAAACCATTTGATGGATCTCCTTAGAAAAGAGCATAATCTCAAAAAACTTCTAATCTCATGAATATTGGTCAATTTTGGCCATTCATGGTCCGACTAGTGAATCATTTCTAAAAGAAATTACTCTTTGTGCAATTAACATTAAGTTTATGTTTTCAGAGTTCTTAAAATACTAGTTTCAAGTGTTGCTTATGCTCTTCTTCATCTTTTAAAAAGAACCAGAATATCATCAAAGAAAGTACATATAAACTTTTGATGTGTTCTGAAGATTGTTTCCATCATTCTAATGAAGATTACAGGTGCCTTGGTGATACCTCCAATGATATTCTACTTTCCTATGCTATGTATACAATTAGGATACTTATGGTGGCAAAGAAAATTTTGATTTGCATCCCCTAAGACTTCAAGCCCTAGAAAATATTGTAATTCGCCAAGATCTTTCATGTCATATTCCATTTCCAATTGATGTTTGATAGCATTCATGCTTGCAATACTAGTCTTGGTAAGTATGAGATCATCAACGAGAGATTAAAGAAAGATCGATGTAGTATTCTTACCTTCTTGCTTTATGCAGAGATTAAGATCAGCATTGCTGTTCCAAAATCCATGAGCTTGCAAGGAGTTTATCTTGGTGTGCCAAGATCTAGGAGCTTTCTTCAACCCATATAGAGACTATTTTAGCTTGCACACCTTGTGTGGATAGTTGGCATCTACATATCTCGGTGGTTGTTGCATGTAGACTTCTTTTGAAAGAATGATTTGTGCTAACAATGTAAATCAAATGGGACATCTAAGGGCCAAATCCCATCATTTACATAAGCTAGGCTAGAAAAGACCATTCTAAATCATCAAAGGCTTTCTCTTAAGTCCAATTGAATCATATATTACTATTTCTTGATTTGTGTATTGAGCATAGTCAATCCTGGTTGTGCATACAAGATATTTCTCCCCTTGATAAACCCAAATTGAGCAGGATGGAAAATATCAAGAAGGTATTGCTGCAATCTATTAGGCAACACTTTTGTAGAAATTTTATACATGTTACCCATCAAAGAAATAGGTCTCCAATGCTTAAGAGCGGAAGGGAACGACACCTTTGGAATCAATTCTATAACACCCTCTTTCCAAGAGTTAGGCATATGCTTAGTTGCTCAAACTTCCTACATGACACACGATGGAAAGATGTTGCCAGTTGAGTTGCATATGTCGCAAAAAACTCATTGGTAAGGGCATACCAATCAAGGCTCCATGTTTCATTTTCTCAAATTTTGGGGATGCTAGCATAATTGGGTCACTTGAAATGCTTTTGTTTTTTATTCTAGTTTTGGTGTTCAACATCATGTGGCGGGACTAAAGGGCCTTCTTCATTGGCAACTCAATTTTGATCATCATGTGAACTCTCTCTTTCTTTCTCTCTTTTTCGTAACCGTCAATTGTATTAATTACAAAAAAAGTACAAGATTACAAGATGCAAGATGGCTCTAGGCCATCATGTAGAAAAAGATGGAAAGTCATTGCAATTGAATAGAGAAGATTGTCGTATGCCAACAAACCAAATCCTCCCGATGAAGAAGATCAACATATTGAATAAGATCTAACTGCCAATGTGGAAGATCCTTGATTTTGGCAATGTCCTTGAACACCTATGGCTGAGTCAAAGACGAAAGCATTCGAGGTAAACCAATCATGCTAACAACAACCCAATTATCCCACAATCTAAGAAAATGGAACACAAGCTTCATATGTTGCCGTCGGTAGGGTGGGATATTTTGGTCGGGCAAAGACCTTGCATTTAAAGGGTGTCTTATTTAGCCAACCCTCCATCATAGGGTTCTTTCACCAAACCTTAGAATTATGCATACCCCAAGTCGAATTGGCTTTATTGACTAGTTAATGATGATCCCTAATCATGAGATAATAAACATGGTTATTTGAAGCCTTTTGAAGGTTAAGACAACCAAGAAAATCCTAATCCTACTAGGGATGATCAAGACTCTATAGGTTGCACAAGTTGCAACATCTTGTCTAGCTGACCCCATAACTCACGATATCCATGAGAAATCCGATAAAGTCTCCTATCTATGTGGAAGGACATGAATCCCCATGGATGACAAGGGTGGCATCAGCAATAGAAGTCAAACCTAAATGCGCCATATGGTTAAATTTAAGACAAACCTCCTATTTCCTATCCCAGAGTCATGACACAACCAGTAGCTCTAAAGTCTAGCTAGAAAGAATTAGCCATTGAGCGATCCTCCATAGGATGCCAACGCACCTTTTGAAGAACCAAACGCCAAGAACAAAGCAAATGATTCACCAAAGAGGAGGAAGGTGTCGAAAAGTGGGCATCAAAATTAAGATTGTGCCACCATGAAGCCTATATGCTAGTATTATGGTGGATGAGGCTCCGATCTTCCAAGGAAAATTGGACAATAAAGACCCAAGGGTGATAATCAATGCACCGAGCTCGAAAGAGTGACCAGTGAAGGGCCACCATGTGAGTCTTTGCATCAAGAATAGCTTCATACTTTTAGGGATACAAGCATGACTGCAAGAAATGCAAGATATTCTTGCATGCAAAGAATCCTTCTTTCACAACATGAAGTGTACATGCTTCATAAGGGCATTTAGAGTGGCAGTAGTCCAGGGCTGGAGTGGGAGGAAGTGAGCATCACTAGCATGATGGCTTGTGCAACTTTGAGACACACATGGAAGGGCCAAGCCTAGGATTTCCAATACACAAAATTTACCTTCTTTTGCGAAATCTAATCCAAGAAAACTTTGGGCTGAAAATTGACCCCCAAGGGATACCTTACATATCTGGCAACATTGCCACAAGGTATGATCAACCCCTACGATCCCAAGGACTAAAGATCAGGTTCAATGGAGCTGACAAGAGAGAAGTTTGCAGCGTTGACATGAAGACCAAAAGCATGACCAAAGAGATTCCAAACATCCAATACCTTATAAAGATTGTTCCTTTTTGCATTAAGGATCATGAAGATATCATCGGCCAAAGATTGTTGAGCAATAAAATGTTGTCCAAAAGGAAGGGACAAGCCAAACAGTTGCCTAGTGGCCACCATAAGAGATAAGATAGTAAGGACCGAATGAGTTACCAAATCAAAAAACAAAGGACTCAAAGGGCAGCCCTATATGATCGAGGGCTGAAGAGAAATGGGATTAATGACACCACCATTTAACATCATTCAGGAGGATGCATCAACGCCAATCGTATGGATCAACTAGGACATATGTAGCCCAAATCCCATAATATGCATAAGTTTTGCAATGAAGGACCAATTTAGATAATCAAATGCTTTTCCAAGTCTAGTTGCAATAAGACCACTTTCTAATTAGAATGCTTGGCAAAGTCAATCCCCATTTATATGTTCAGTACATTATGCAATATGTTCTTGCTATCACAAGGACGTGAAATTTTGACATGCTCTAATCATGCCAATAACATTTGATTAAGATATTAAGCAAATGTGGAAGGTTGTTTAACATGTGATACACATGGCAGTTATTTCATAGTAACAAGCCAAGGACCCCAAGAATGCAATCGATGTCAAAGGAAAAAGTTGTAATAAGTTATGTCTGACAGGTACGAGGTGGTACTTGGTGTCAGATTTGGGCCTAGACTAATTTATTGGTCACTAATGTCAATTGTGACATTAAAGACTAGGCATTAATTAATTGATTAATGCTGGTCTAGGGGTCAATAACTACTCGGGGATACTTGGAAGACAAACTGGCCCAACCAATTTCATTATTGGTTGGTGAAATTAAATTTTTGAGCACTAGAATAATTATTAAATTAATTTTCAGAATTAATATTGTAAAAACTAATTTAATAAGTTGGATAATGCTGAAAAGTAGGATAAGAAGGTTGCCACTTGGCAAAACTTGCCATACAAGTGGGAAAAGCGTTTAAGAGATTGGTGGAAGTCTATTCCAGCCATTGTGAAAGAGGAGGTTGTTAGAGAGTAAGGAGAGGCTGCTAATGTGATTTGCATCCAACAGGGATTGGTCTTACAGCATGTGATAGCAATTTGGAGCCCTCCAAGAGAGCAAGTGATAGCAGCCCAAGGTCCTTCTCGTGCAAATGAAATCATATAGAATGGAGCAAGAGTCTTTCTGGTGGTCCTAAGCTGTAGGTGACAGCTTCCATGACTGTTTGAGCAGGTTAGCAGCAAGCTTTGAGTGTTTCTCGCGATGCAACTCTGAAATTTCTCTCTCTACAGCATTCTCTCTCATCTCCTAGCCATCTCTCAAGTTATCTCAATATTTTCCAGCAGTTTGAGCTATCAAAGGAAGAGGATTTAGTCAATCTCTGCTGTAAACCCTAATTTACGGCAGAAATTAGGATTTTACAACTGCCTTGGGATGTATGCTTAAAATTGAGGGCCTACTTGAATTTCAGCAGCAGCTGAAATTAGGAATTTCAAGGAGATTCAAGAGGCCAACCAGCCAATATCAAATTTAGGGTTGAATTTGTCTTTCAACAAGCAGGGTGAAGGCCAATCCCAAGCAAACTAAGAGGCAAATGGTTTGGAGGCTTGCTATTTAATTTCAACGACAAGATGCACTTGGATTAGCATACATGATCAAAGGATCTTTGTTGTACTTCATCCATTTGCAACATAAGGTCATTAATTTTTGGATCAATAGGGTGTTCAATGTCCAAGAATAAAGTGGTAATATTTGCATTGTCAGCTTATGTGAATTTTATGGTCGATGTAATTAGTGCTTCATCAAGTTATCTATAACCCTATTCGAGGAGGAAGACTGGTTTCACATGCCCTTGATGAATCCATATTGGTTGGGGTGCACAATGTAAGGGAGGCACTTGTGGAGGCCAAGACTCTAGAGAAGATTTTATACATTGATCCTGTTAGAGAGATGGGTCTCCAATGTTTCAACATGAAGGGAGAAGGCACTTTCAGAATCAATTTAATGACTCTCTCCTTCCAAAATGCTAGCATAAATTGTATTTTCTAGACTTGTTGGCAATGTGGCCAAGGGTTTCACAAGACTAGTGGCATAAGTGCCAAAAACCTTGTTAATGAGGCTATCCAACCAGACTTTTATTATACATGGGTAAATGCAATGATACATCCATCACTTCATCCTCACAAATGCCACTTTCTAAGGCATCATAGATGTTAGGTGAAACATGATCCCTAACCAAATTATAAAAGCCACATGAGTGTTGGATATCTGTACAGAAGGGGTTTGAGCCAAGCCAAGAAGATCTAGAAAATAGTTTCGGCACATTTGAATAATAGTCTATGGATCCGTGACCACGTCGCCCTACTAGTTCTGGAGTCTAACCATATTCTCCTACTTAGGGGAAGGGTGCAAACCCCAAAAGAATTTATGGGTTTGGTAGGAGGCATCTTGCAAATTTTCAATCAGAGATTTCAATTTTGTTGGGTATTTGACTCACGCCTCACTTACGCCTACGCTCATATGGGAGTGTCAGTGATCAGTAGGACACTGGGGCACTTTTTACTCTCGGTAGGAGAGGTTTTTTCCCCCAGACTTATGATCTTATTGTCGTATGTACTTATGTGCTTATGTTACACACTTATGGGCACTTAGTGTGTGTCGGGTGTGAACACCCCCTACAACCCTAAGGTTTAAGGGTTGTACTTTGTACTTTCTGGACACACTCTTTCAGTCTATTCTCTTGGGTGTCGTGCTTCACTCTGTCTCTCACTCTCACACTGTCTATTGAATCTCAGCTGCACCTCGATCCTTCCATCTCACATTTGGTATCAGAGTAGTCTTCAGTCTGCTGTCTGCAGCCCCCGCCAGCTCTGCCCAGTCGAGCCGCAGCTCGTCTGCCCACCCGTCTGTCAGAAGATCGTCATGCATTACCAACGACCAGTCAGCCAGCTCGCTTGGGAGCGTTGCCTTTCTGCCTGTGCCTCCCCTGTACCACACCCGTCAGCAGCACCGCTTGTGCCTGTACCTGCGCCACCTAGCCCTACCTACGAGTGATGAACCTGCGTCTCCCCTGTAGTGCGCTCGCCAGGGACGTCAGCCCGTCTCCTACACCCGTCTGCGTGTGCAGCACCGCCTAAGCCGCCTGTCGTCCAGTCGTCACTTCAGACACACGTTCGCGCGTCAATCGCCAACACAGATTCAGACGACACACGTCTACTCGCTAGTTGCAGCCATCCTGTTCATCAGCGCCCAAACGGCCGCCGGCCTGCCCAGTCCACGTCAGCATTGTCGCCTGCTGCACGTCAGCCGTAAACATCTGCTCAACTTTTCAGCACGCCCGACTTCCGTCAGACCAGTGCCCGCCTATCAGTTTGCCGCTAGTTGCAGACGTCATGCCATCACGTCCTGTCCGCCCGCTGCAGTCCACGTCAGGTGTGTTTTTTTTAAAAAACAAAAATATTTAATTTTAGCACAGAACAAAGTTCTGGAACAGGAGGTTCATACGCGGCAGGCACTGCACGAATACATGCGACAAATTTGATGCAAATTTCTGGACTGGATCATCAGAAATTTTGGGGCTTTTGTGTATTTTGAGGACAGTTGCATATGAGCTGCTGATACAGTCACAAAAAGACTGTTTTGACAGACATTTTGGCAAAAAATTTGGGGATTTTGATATAGCAGTGTTGCTGTGCACTGTTTGCACCTTGGGAAGCGTGCATAAAAAGACAGTTTTTGACAGAGTACGCCCTTGAACATTAATTGCAGAAGCGTGTTTGCTGCAATTTCTGGAAATTTGCAGATTTCCAGTCCATACTGCTTTGACATTGCTCATTTGTCTTTGGAAATTTGTCATAATGGCAAATCAGGGAGGTGATGTCTTTACGTATGTATCCAAGGAAGACAGATTGGACGGAAACAACTATTCCCTTTGGTCATTCATGATGAAGAATGTATTAGTGGCCAAGAATTTATGGGATTATGTCAGTGGAGAGGAAACTCGACCGAGAGTTGTAGCTCCCGTTACTCCTCCTTCCCATGGCGCACGTGGACAACGGGGACCTCAGCCCGCTCCACCTCAGCCACTTCCTCCAAGAACTGCAGCTCAAAAAGCTTGGGATACACGTGATGCACAGGCCTTGTCGCTGATTGCTCTGGCAGTTCAGCGGTCCATCATACCTCACATCCGTTCGGCATCTTCTTCACGAGATGCATGGTTGACTTTGGAGCATATGTTTGCAGGAAAGAATGAGACTCGGATCTCTTTCTTGAAGAAAGAGTTGGAAACTCTGAAGATGCATGAGGGTGATTCTATACAGGATCACTTAAATAAGATTCAGGACTTGAGAGAGCAGCTCATGAATGTAGATGAGTATTTTTCGGATGCACAGTTGATATCCACCACCTTGAATTCCTTACCTCCTTCGTACTTGTCTTTTCATATTGCATTGAACCTCACCATGAGGATTGCTAAGCACCCACTCACTTTTATTCAGCTGGTTAGTTTTGCGTCTAGAGGAGGAGCAAACAAGAAAAAATAGTGGTGTGGATGCTATAGTCTCTGAGCAGGCTTTTGTGGCAAGACAGAAAGGCAAAAACAGCAAGGTGAAAAATGCTCCACAGAGTTCTGGCACTTCGGGCACATCGCAGAATCAGACACAAGGGGGGACGCAAGCTAAAAAAGGAAAATGTCACTATTGTAAGAAGCCTGGCCACTATATCACTGAGTGCAGGAAGCGTATCGCCAAAGAGGAGTCAGGAATGTCTGTTTCTACTACTCCTTCCACTGCTAGTGAGCCCACGTCCTTTGTTGTGGACAAGGACTATTGTTTTTACACTTGCAGTTATGACATCTCTTGGGCCGATAGAGCACTTAGCTCTACAGAGGATGCTAGCACTTGGTTCTTTGACAATGGTGCTTCTAGACATATTACATCTCGCAGAGATTTGTTTGCTTCAGTTAGTGCACCTCCCGTTGGGAAATCGGTAGAGTGTGCCAATAATGCATCATACCCTGTTCGTGGTATTGGGGAGATTCAGCAAACAGCCATTGATGGCTCTATTCTCCGCCTGCAGGATGCTTTGTTTGTGCTTGGAATCAAGAAGAATTTGCTTTCTATTTCTTCTTTTGTCACAACTCTATAGAAACAGAATTTGTATCTTTTTTCATTAATTTGTCTATATAATGATTTATTAAATTTATTTCCTTTGCACTAATTAGATGTAAAGAAAAGTGCATTGGAGCTGGCCACTGATGAGTGGTCACAGGTTATAGTGGACCCACACGGTGGGTTAGAGAAAAGATAGTTCACACTTCCACCTATATGACCCGATTGGGTGCCTGTGACTAGAACTCACGCATATCAGGGTTAGACTCGCACACACAAAGGATTGATGCCTTGAAGTGTCGGCTAGATCCACCAGAACAAACAGTTACAATCAACAAGATGGCATGATCATGAAATGCTTGTATAATGTGCATGTGTGAGCTGAAAGCTTGAAATGCACATTTCTTTGCATAGGAAAGTCACATGAAGATTCGGATACCATTTTTGCGATGTACACGGAAAAAGCTTTCATATGATACCCATATTGGGGGGGTCCCTAAATTCTAGGAGATCCCTAAATTTTAGGAGGTCCCTAAATTTTAGGAGCCTCGAATTAGCCTAAAAATGCTAGTCCTAAAAAATAGGGATGTCATTCTAAAAATAGTAAGTTCTGTACTCTGACTGTGCTTACTAAATTTGGTTGTTTCTATTCTTGACAGTATTCAACCCAAAAAGGAAGGCCATAAAGAAGAGACAAGTGTCAAGACACTTGTCACACAAGTTTCCAAGTGTCCCACCACTTGTCACATCTCATGACATGTGGCTGGACACTTGTCTTGTGCTACTCCACTTTCCCCTTTTGTACTAGCTCTCCCCTCTCCTATAAATAAGAGCTCGTTTTTTTTCATTGGGCATCATTTTCTTTGCTGTAAACTCATGTACAGCACCCACAGATAGCCAGAAACTGGCCCCATCCATCCCCATCATCATCCCCCACTTCTCCATTATCAAATTCATCCATATTCCCTCTTCTATCACTGCTGTTTTACAAGACAGCAAGCCTGTAAATTCATTACAGCACCTCCTTCTTGAGCTCTTTCTTCCATTTTAGCTACAAGAAGCAAGCTCTATCCCTGTACTGCTGATCAACGATGGAGAAAGGCTGAATTCCCCTTTTTCTTCTCTCATACTGTAAAGAAATCAGTTCTTATCATTGCATAATAGATAATGCATGTGTGTTTGTACATCTTTGCATGATCTTGTGAGAGTGAGAATTACTTCTTCTCACTCTCAGGTTGATTGTAACTGAGCTCTTCCCTAAGGGACTTGGGTTGAGCAGAAATACATTCCTTCGGGGGGGGGGGGGGGGGGGGGGGGGTTGCCCATCTTCAACCCTCAATCTTGTCTCCATTACTTTTACATTTTTATGGCTGTAATTTTATGAGTAATTTTCATTTTCAGCTTTAAGTGTTCATTCTCTTTTCTATTAAATCTCGAAAACAAGCAAATATCATAATTGTTAAGCATACTACGTTGTTCGGTGCGTTTATAGTGGCCAGAGGGCTGTCACAACTCTATAGAAACAGAATTTGTATCCTTTTTCATTAATTTGTCTATATAATGATTTATTAAATTTATTTCCTTTGCACTAATTAGATGTAAAGAAAAGTGCATTGGAGCTGGCCACTGATGAGTAGTCACAGGTTATGGTGGACCCACACGGTGGGTTAGAGAAAAGATAGCTCACACTTCCACCTATATGACCCGATTGGGTGCCTGCGACTAGAACTCACGCATATCAGGGTTAGACTCGCACACACAAAGGATTGATGTCTTGAAGTGTGGGCTAGATCCACCAGAACAGACAGTTACAATCAACAAGATGGCATGATCATGAAATGCTTGTATAATGTGCATGTGTGAAACTGGCCCCATCCATCCCCATCATCATCCCCCACTTCTCCATTATCAAATTCCTCCATATTCCCTCTTCTATCACTGCTGTTTTACAAGACAGCAAGCCTGTAAATTCATTACAGCACCTCCTTCTTGAGCTCTTTCTTCCATTTTAGCTACAAGAAGCAAGCTCTATCCCTGTACTGCTGATCAACGATGGAGAAAGGCTGAATTCCCCTTTTTCTTCTCTCATACTGTAAAGAAATCAGTTCTTATCATTGCATAATAGATAATGCATGTATGTTTGTACATCTTTGCATGATCTTGTGAGAGTGAGAATTACTTCTTCTCACTCTCAGGTTGATTGTAACTGAGCTCTTCCCTAAGGGACTTGGGTTGAGCAGAAATACATTCCTTCGGGGGGGGTTGCCCATCTTCAACCCTCAATCTTGTCTCCATTACTTTTACATTTTCATGGCTGTAATTTTTGTGAGTAATTTTCATTTTCAGCTTTAAGTGTTCATTCTCTTTTATATTAAATCTCGGAAACAAGCAAATATCATAATTGTTAAGCGTACTACGTTGTTCGGGGCGTTTACAGTGGTATCAGGGCTGTCACAACTCTATAGAAACAGAATTTGTATCCTTTTTCATTAATTTATCTATATAATGATTTATTAAATTTATTTCCTTTGCACTAATTAGATATAAAGAAAAGTGCATTGGAGCTGGCCACTGATGAGTTGTCACAGGTTATGGTGGACCCACACGATGGGTTAGAGAAAAGATAGTTCACACTTCCACCTATATGACCTGATTGGGCGCCTGTGACTAGAACTCACGCATATCAGGGTTAGACTCGCACACAGAAAGGATTGATGCCTTGAAGTGTGGGCTAGATCCACCAGAACAGACAGTTACAATCAACAAGATGGCATGATCATGAAATGCTTGTATAATGTGCATGTGTGGGCTGAAAGCTTGAAATGCACATTTCTTTGCATAGGAAAGTCACATGAAGATTCGGATACCATTTTTGCGATGTACACGGAAAAAGCTTTCATATGATACCCATATTGGGGGGGTTCCTAAATTCTAGGAGATCCCTAAATTTTAGGAGGTCCCTAAATTTTAGGAGCCTCGAATTAGCCTAAAAATGCTAGTCCTAAAAAATAGGGATGTCATTCTAAAAATAGTAAGTTCTGTACTCTGACTGTGCTTACTAAATTTGGTTGTTTCTATTCTTGACAGTATTCAACCCAAAAAGGAAGGCCATAAAGAAGAGACAAGTGTCAAGACACTTGTCACACAAGTTTCCAAGTGTCCCACCACTTGTCACATCTCATGACATGTGGCTGGACACTTGTCTTGTGCTACTCCACTTTCCCCTTTTGTACTAGCTCTCCCCTCTCCTATAAATAAGAGCTCGTTTTTTTTCATTGGGCATCATTTTCTTTGCTGTAAACTCATGTACAGCACCCACAGATAGCCAGAAACTGGCCCCATCCATCCCCATCATCATCCCCCACTTCTCCATTATCAAATTCCTCCATATTCCCTCTTCTATCACTGCTGTTTTACAAGACAGCAAGCCTGTAAATTCATTACAGCACCTCCTTCTTGAGCTCTTTCTTCCATTTTAGCTACAAGAAGCAAGCTCTATCCCTGTACTGCTGATCAACGATGGAGAAAGGCTGAATTCCCCTTTTTCTTCTCTCATACTGTAAAGAAATCAGTTCTTATCATTGCATAATAGATAATGCATGTGTGTTTGTACATCTTTGCATGATCTTGTGAGAGTGAGAATTACTTCTTCTCACTCTCAGGTTGATTGTAACTGAGCTCTTCCCTAAGGGACTTGGGTTGAGCAGAAATACATTCCTTCGGGGGGGGGGGGGGGGTTGCCCATCTTCAACCCTCAATCTTGACTCCATTACTTTTATATTTTTATGGCTGTAATTTTGTGAGTAATTTTCATTTTCAGCTTTAAGTGTTCATTCTCTTTTCTATTAAATCTCGAAAACAAGCAAATATCATAATTGTTAAGCATACTACGTTGTTCGGGGCGTTTACAAGACAAAAGGGGAGAGCTAGTACAAAAGGGGAAAGTGGAGTAGCACAAGACAAGTGTCCAGCCACATGTCATGAGATGTGACAAGTGGTGGGACACTTGGAAACTTGTGTGACAAGTGTCTTAACACTTGTCTCTTCTTTATGGCCTTCCTTTTTGGGTTGAATACTGTCAAGAATAGAAACAACCAAATTTAGTAAGCACAGTCAGAGTACAGAACTTACTATTTTTAGAATGACATCCCTATTTTTTAGGACTAGCATTTTTAGGCTAATTCGAGGCTCCTAAAATTTAGGGACCTCCTAAAATTTAGGGATCTCCTAGAATTTAGGGACCCCCCCAATATGGGTATCATATGAAAGCTTTTTCCGTGTACATCGCAAAAATGATATCCGAATCTTCATGTGACTTTCCTATGCAAAGAAATGTGCATTTCAAGCTTTCAGCCCACACATACACATTATACAAGCATTTCATGATCATGCCATCTTGTTGATTGTAACTGTCTGTTCTGGTGGATCTAGCCCACACTTCAAGGCATCAATCCTTTCTGTGTGCGAGTCTAACCCTGATATACGTGAGTTCTAGTCACAGGCGCCCAATCGGGTCATATAGGTGGAAGTGTGAACTATCTTTTCTCTAACCCACCGTGTGGGTCCACCATAACCTGTGACAACTCATCAGTGGCCAGCTCCAATGCACTTTTCTTTATATCTAATTAGTGCAAAGGAAATAAATTTAATAAATCATTATATAGACAAATTAATGAAAAATGATACAAATTCTGTTTCTATAGAGTTGTGACAGAGGGCTGTCACAACTCTAGATACCAGGACGGACCGGGTTATCTTAGCATAAACATAACTCTTTATATTTGTATTGTTTGTTATGTTTTCATAAGCCAAGAAGGTTTGGACTACCTTTACTAGCGGAATATCAGGATGCATTTGTTTAAATGAATTAGAGAGAATCGCCGATAACCACTTTAATCCATTCGCACTAAGTTTATAGCCTTTTCATTTATCTCTACTTACTTCATGATTCAAACGCAATCATTACGTTCCTCAACTCCACTTTGAGCATAACAACAACATATCTACCTGGCGACGCTTGCAACCGAACGACTTCTCGGTGGTCTGCGAGTTAGAACCTTGCGGCGCGTTCCCTCTTCCGGATAGACTTGGTCGCTGCACACCACAACCGTATTTTGATTTCTTTACTACACGGTGTAAGGAGTCTTAGAGCATAAGGGTTGTATTCTTCACAAGAGAAATAGATACAAGAGTGAGATAAAAGGACTATAACTTAGGCTTATGGATTATTGGGTTATGGCTATCTCCCTAAGGGGTTTCTAAGCGCTCATCGCAAGTTCCCCAGAGAGATGGTGTTTCTCTCCTTCGTCCTTGGACGAGGTCTTCTCTCTTCTTGAGCTCCCCGAAGAGATGGTGTTTCTCTTCTTCGTTCTCTCGAAGAGTGTTCTCTTCCTTCCTTCGAATCCCCTAAATGAGAGTCGGGCTTGAGTTTATATAGGCGTTTGTAGTGCGCCATGCTTTTACAAAGTTGATTTGACATGATGTAGTGCGTGGTAGTGCGCTACTTTTATAAAGTTGATTTGACTTTTTGGTTTGCGTGGTTTATTCGGGCACGCAATCCTTTTACATTTTTATCACTTTTGAGGTGGAGGAAAATGGCTGAATGCGACGTATACACTTGTCACATTCTTTTGTGTGATTTTCTTTACAGAATACCTCGCGACATTTTTCCGAGGATTCTACATTTTCCATTATGTCTCTGATTACTGTATCTATAGTTGTAATGTCCTTTTCGGACATGGGAGCATAATCTTGTATTAATATGGTGACGTCAGCCTGTTGATAGACTTTGCTGACCACGTGTCCTGTTTTCTCCTCTTTTATCTTTTTCAATTGTTTTAGAATAATTTTCAGCCCTTAAGCTCTTTTGAAGTATAGATTGTTAATTTCCAATCTATTTTTGTTAATTGGATTTTCCGAGTTGTCAATTTGAATTGATTCTTGCTTGTTGATTTCTCGGAGGATGGCCAGATGGACTCCTCTTGGCCAACTAGGTTCTAGGGCCGCATTGAAGAATTTGAAGTTGAGTTTGGCGGTTAGATTTTTAGATTGAATAAGGTTCGCGCTCCATTGGAAGATGTGCGAGAAACCTTTAATCTCTTGGAGGTTGCCGGTGTAGAGTTGATCAAGATAGCCGAAGTAGAATAGCTTGCTTGTCCATTCTTCATTGGCTTCTGGTAGGCATATTATTCTGGGATATGCCGTTTGTGTTAGCTTGATGCTTTTATTTTCTTGCTTCTTCATTTGTATTATTTTTTGGGTTATGATTTGGTACTCTTTACCAAATTCTTCTGGTTTGATTGCTTCGTATCTGTTATCTTCAAAGGTAATCAAATCGTTAGAGTTATAATCTGCCACTCGTTTGGTCGGCAGAGTGTTATATACTGATTCTTGCGAATTCAGTATGTTATCTCTCGATCCTTGCGGATTCGATACAGTTATGCTTTCCTTTTCAGGAAAGGAGTTATACGACCCGAGGAGCACCGGGATAACCTCCTGCTCCTTGTCCTTCTTTAGCTGCATTATCTTCAAAGTTTGTAGGTTAGTCAAAACATTTTGAAGATTTATTTTGATGTTATCGACTTCTTGAAGAAGTCTCTTGATTTGATCCTCTATATTATCCATCGGCTGCTTCTCTGGTCAAAATATCAGCCAATACGTTAGTAGCACTTTTAATATGAATAATATCGAAATTATAATAGGAGAAGAATAGTTGCCAACGCTTAAGTCTGGCGTATTGTGGTACGTTTTTTAGGTTATTATATATTAATCCTCTTACCTGCGTATTATCTGTCCTAATTATGAATTTCCTTGGTAATAGGAAGAAATTGAATTTTTCTATTGTCCTTTTTATTGCTAGTACCTCTAGCTCATTGATGTGATAATTTTTCTCTGTTTTAGTAAATGTACCACTAGTATATCTACAAATATTTTCGTTATCATTGTTATCTTCTTTTTCCTTGAGTACACCCCCCCAAAAATTTTCTGAGGCGTCAGTCTCAATTATTAATAATGTATTTTCGGCTGGTAAGCGAAGCCGAGGAAGATTTTTGGAGTAGGATTTGATGGTCTGAACCGCTTTCGTGTGTTCAGGCTGCCAATGCCATGGAGCATCCTTTTTTAATAGTTTTTGTAGTGGGTTTCTATGTTTCGCTAGATTTATAATAAATATTTCAGCATAGTTAGCGCACCCTAGAAATCTTTGTAGTTGCTTAGCATCTATCATTTCATCGGGAAATGTTTCTAACTTTGCCGCTATGTGGGGTTGTAATTCTATTCCTTTATTATCTATTATGAGTCCAAGATACTCGATTCTTTCTTTAAAAAGTTCGATCTTTTTTAGAGAAAGGTTGACACCATTTTTCTGAGAAATTTCAAGGAATTTCTGCAGATGTTGTTCATGTTGTTTTTCGTTTTTACTCATTATTAAAATATCATCTACATATATTATACAAAATTCATGTATTTCAAGATAAGTTTTATCAAGCCATTGTTGGAATTCTTGTGGTGAATTCTTTAATCCAAAGGCTAATATTGTCCATTCATAATGCCCTTGGGGCGTACTGAATGCAGTATATGGTATGCTGTTAGGTTCAAGCTTAATCTGCCAGAAACCACTTTTACAGTCGAATTTTGAGAATATATTTTTATATCTGATTTTATCTAGTAGCTGGGATTTGTTGGGTAGAAAATACCCATTAAATTTCGTATATTTATTTAGAGTTTTATAGTTAACAACCATTCGAGCTTTTTCTCGTTTTTGTTCAGAATGGTTTCTTACCATAAAAGCCGGTGATGAATGAGGGCTTTTACTATGTTGGATTATTCCATGTTCTAGTAATTCTTTTAATTGTTTATCAAATTCAATTCTATCATCTTCGGAATATATCATTGGTTTACAGCGTATGATTCTATTTTCTGTTAGTTCTATTTTTGCTGTCGTCCGATGTTTCTCCCAAAAATGTAGGGGATTATCGTGACATAATTTTTCAAAATGACTCATATATTGTTTTGCAAGGTCTTTATATTTTTCTTGTAATTGTTCTAATTTTTTATTTTGGAATATTCTATTGATTCCATAATTTAATCTTTTTGTTTGTATTATTTCTGTTCCTAACACAAATGTTATAGTGTGTGAGTTTTGTCGATATTCATCAAAGCAATTTATGAAATTATTTCCTAAGATTATATCTACCCCTGTTTGATTATTTTCGAATATTTCATCGATAGTTAATTGTTTTCCTTCTATTTCAATTTTGACATTTGCTGCTTTGTTTTTGTATTGTGTTTTATGACCTCCCATGTCGAGGCCGATAACTTTGTCGGTTTCTGGGATCCATTCATCATAATGTAAAACTTCTCGTTTACATACTGATATGAATGATCCATTATCAAGGAAAGCGTCAAACTCTCTCTTGATATCTTTGGTGTATATCATTATTTATATATATATATTATTATTTAGTTCTCCTAGGGTTTTGCCGTATTTCAGCATTTTCTAGTCGTGACTTCTTGATTATTAATTTGTATTGTTAAAACATTGTTCTCTATTTTATATTTTTGACAATCAGCTTCTAAGAATTTCATTCCTAGAATGATTTTATATTGTTCATTAGTTATTCCTTCGTCTATTAACAAAGGGATTTTGAATATTAAGTTTTCTATTTTTATCTCAACTTCTACAGCTTGAGATGTTTCATATGTTTTACTTGTCCAGAGATGGGCATAGCTTTGTTTAGCTATCAGCTCTGTTGGGTATAGATATCCTATATTATTTCTTCTAATATAGTTGTCTGCACAGCCTGTATCAATAAGTATCTTAATAATTTTCCAATGTTGACCATTGAAGTATTCTCCTTTGATTTTAAAATGTTCATTGTTGTATTGATTATACGAAGAATTAATTATTTGTTTTTCTTTATTCTGGTCTCCTCCCCTTTTGAAAGAAGGGGCGCGCAAAAATCCATCATTATCCACAATGTGGCGGGGTTTTTGCGGTATTATTTGAAGATTTTGTTTAGGTTTAAGATCAAGATCCCATTCTTGATCATCTTGTATTAATGGTCTGTTTATAGTGGGTAACTCTATTTCTTCGAAAGAAGAGTAGAGGTCATCTATATGTATTATGTCTTGATCTTTATAGCGGACAGAATGTACGCTATTTGTCAAGGCGTAACTTATACCATAATGAATATTGAACACTTTTGTTCCTTTAAGGAAGTTATTAAAGCGTTCAAATTTATATGCTAGGGTTAATGTTGAGTCTAGATTTTTATCATTAAGATTGATTGTATATTTTGGAAATAAATAGAAACCTAGCTGCTGATAGGCGAGGTTCCCTTTCATTATCCCTAGTAATGAATCTGATCTATCGACTATTCTATTATCTAGAATAGCTAACTTGATAGGTGTGTCAATTCCTTCGCGGAAATGAGCTTTGATTAGTATATGTACACCTCCTAAATGTAGGAACTGTATTTTGTTTCTATCAGTTTGTTTTATCTGATTGATCTTTTCTAATAGATCTTTTTTAAGTATTAATGGTAAATTGACATTTCCTGTTGCATTTTCGATATCTATCGATTGTTCTTTTATCTTTAGACCAAAATATATGATATTTTCTCGCTTGAATAATGTCATCCACTGTTTATACAGGGACTTATTAAAGGCTTGTTCTGTAGTATCTTGTATTTTATCTTTAGATAATTGCCTAAAGATGTTTTTATCGAACAACAATTGTCGAGAAAACTCATGTGAGTTTTCTGTTTCCTCTTTGTATATCGGATTATCCATTATTCTGAATCCGTATCTGTTGCAGTTTCGGATTCGATTATGAAATACTCATCTTCTGATGAGGATTGTCCTTCTTGATATTTCTCTAAGCCATAGGAATATAATTGATTATATTTTGTTGATTTTTTTCTTTTTGGGCATTCGTTGGCGTAATGTCCTTCTTCTTGACAAAGCCAACATTTACATTTCTTTGGTTCTTTTGTTTTACGATTTTTCCTCATTATTCTTTTCTTAAATTTATATTTAGGAATATATTTTTTAGTTATTCTTTTTGGAAAATATTTTCTTTTTGGTGTATATTTTCCTTTTCGTTTTCTATAGTTTCTGTTGTATCTTCGGACATCTCCGAATGTTAATTTCTCGCTATTTTGTGGACAACATAGTCCATAGTTTACATGCTTCCTTATTATGTATTCTTGTTGTGCGTTGATGCACCATTTATTGATACTATTTCGTGTATATCTGATTCTGGCACCCAATGTGTCAGTTTTATCTTTTAACCAAGTCTTATATCCAAGACTTAATCGTTGATTATATGGATATGGTAGCTTTGCAAAGTATAATTCCTTTGCATTTGCCAGTCTTTCATCTCCAAGTCCCTCATAGTAGAACTTTGAGAATGCACATGTGTAGGCTTCGAAACCACACATTGTTACAAGTTTTAATCTTTGAATGTTGTTATATGCATTATCGCGTTGTATTTTTTGTTCTTCCTCTTTGTGGGTCGTCCACTCTTCACCTTGAAATTCTTTTCGTACTGCATTTTCAAATCTTGTGAGGATTCTTTTAGCAGTATCGTTTGCTGTAACAGTGTCTGTTGCAGCGTTTCCTGTTTTAATTTCATTTTTGACTTCGTCGGTTTGTTCTTCCCACCAATTGGTGACATTGCCTTGGAAGGATGTTACTATAAATGACGGTATGTCTTCTAGTTCTATTTTCTTTGTAAGTAAGGCATGGTTCATACTTTTGACCCATGTCTCTATAGCTTTGTCTATATCTTTTTTACAATCGAGATTAAGCCATGTGCCTCCACTTGGCATCTCTGTCATATTTTCATAGCTATTTTTCCAGGCTTCTGCTGGATCTTTATATGGTCTATAGGATGTAGATGTTTGTCTCTTATATCCAGGTGCTAACCTTCTATATAAGTAAGGTGGTGCACTAGGTTCATATGTTGATTCTAAGGTATTAGGACGGACCGGGTTATCTTAGCATAAACATAACTCTTTATATTTGTATTGTTTGTTATGTTTTCATAAGCCAAGAAGGTTTGGACTACCTTTACTAGCGGAATATCAGGATGCATTTGTTTTAATGAATTAGAGAGAATCGCCGATAACCACTTTAATCCATTCGCACTAAGATTATAGCCTTTTCATTTATCTCTACTTACTTCATGATTCAAACGCAATCATTACGTTTCTCAACTCCACTTTGAGCATAACAACAACATATCTACCTGGCGACGCTTGCAACCGAACGACTTCTCGGTGGTCTGCGAGTTAGAACCTTGCGGCGCGTTCCCTCTTCCGGATAGACTTAGTCGCTGCACACCACAACCATATTTTGATTTCTTTACCACACGGTGTAAGGAGTCTTAGAGCATAAGGGTTGTATTCTTCACAAGAGAAATAGATACAAGAGTGAGATAAAAGGACTGTAACTTAGGCTTATGGATTATTGGGTTATGGCTATCTCCCTAAGGGGTTTCTAAGCGCTCATCGCAAGTTCCCCAGAGAGATGGTGTTTCTCTCCTTCGTCCTTGGATGAGGTCTTCTCTCTTCTTGAGCTCCCCGAAGAGATGGTGTTTCTCTTCTTCGTTCTCTCGAAGAGTGTTCTCTTCCTTCCTTCGAATCCCCTAAATGAGAGTCGGGCTTGAGTTTATATAGGCGTTTGTAGTGCGCCATGCTTTTACAAAGTTGATTTGACATGATGTAGTGCGTGGTAGTGCGCTACTTTTATAAAGTTGATTTGACTTTTTGGTTTGCGTAGTTTATTCGGGCACGCAATCCTTTTACATTTTTATCACTTTTGAGGTGGAGGAAAATGGCTGAATGCGACGTATACACTTGTCACATTCTTTTGTGTGATTTTCTTTACAGAATACCTCGCGACATTTTTCCGAGGATTCTACATTTTCCATTATGTCTCTGATTACTGTATCTATAGTTGTAATGTCCTTTTCGGACATGGGAGCATAATCTTGTATTAATATGGTGACGTCAGCCTGTTGATAGACTTTGCTGACCACGTGTCCTTTTTTCTCCTCTTTTATCTTTTTCAATTGTTTTAGAATAATTTTCAGCCCTTAAGCTCTTTTAAAGTATAGATTGTTAATTTCCAATCTATTTTTGTTAATTGGATTTTCCGAGTTGTCAATTTGAATTGATTCTTGCTTGTTGATTTCTCGGAGGATGGCCAGATGGACTCCTCTTGGCCAACTAGGTTCTGGGGCCGCATTGAAGAATTTGAAGTTGAGTTTGGCGGTTAGATTTTTAGATTGAATAAGGTTCGCGCTCCATTGGAAGATGTGCGGGAAACCTTTAATCTCTTGGAGGTTGTCGGTGTAGAGTTGATCAAGATAGCCGAAGTAGAATAGCTTGCTTGTCCATTCTTCATTGGCTTCTAGTAGGCATATTATTCTGGGATATGCCGTTTGTGTTAGCTTGATGCTTTTATTTTCTTGCTTCTTCATTTGTATTATTTTTTGGGTTATGATTTGGTACTCTTTACCAAATTCTTCTGGTTTGATTGCTTCGTATCTGTTATCTTCAAAGGTAATCAAATCGTTAGAGTTATAATCTGCCACTCGTTTGGTCGGCAGAGTGTTATATACTGATTCTTGCGAATTCAGTATGTTATCTCTCGATCCTTGCGGATTCGATACAGTTATGCTTTCCTTTTCAGGAAAGGAGTTATACGACCCGAGGAGCACCGGGATAACCTCCTGCTCCTTGTCCTTCTTTAGCTGCATTATCTTCAAAGTTTGTAGGTTAGTCAAAACATTTTGAAGATTTATTTTGATGTTATCGACTTCTTGAAGAAGTCTCTTGATTTGATCCTCTATATTATCCATCGGCTGCTTCTCTGGTCAAAATATCAGCCAATACGTTAGTAGCACTTTTAATATGAATAATATCGAAATTATAATAGGAGAAGAATAGTTGCCAACGCTTAAGTCTGGCGTATTGTGGTACGTTTTTTAGGTTATTATATATTAATCCTCTTACCTGCGTATTATCTGTCCTAATTATGAATTTCCTTGGTAATAGGAAGAAATTGAATTTTTCTATTGTCCTTTTTATTGCTAGTACCTCTAGCTCATTGATGTGATAATTTTTCTCTGTTTTAGTAAATGTACCACTAGTATATCTACAAATATTTTCGTTATCATTGTTATCTTCTTTTTCCTTGAGTACACCCCCCAAAAAATTTTCTGAGGCGTCAGTCTCAATTATTAATAATGTATTTTCGGCTGGTAAGCGAAGCCGAGGAAGATTTTTGGAGTAGGATTTGATGGTCTGAACCGCTTTCGTGTGTTCAGGCTGCCAATGCCATGGAGCATCCTTTTTTAATAGTTTTTGTAGTGGGTTTCTATGTTTTGCTAGATTTATAATAAATATTTCAGCATAGTTAGCGCACCCTAGAAATCTTTGTAGTTGCTTAGCATCTATCATTTCATCGGGAAATATTTCTAACTTTGCCGCTATGTGGGGTTGTAATTCTATTCCTTTATTATCTATTATGAGTCCAAGATACTCGATTCTTTCTTTAAAAAGTTCGATCTTTTTTAGAGAAAGGTTGACACCATTTTTCTGAGAAATTTCAAGGAATTTCTGCAGATGTTGTTCATGTTGTTTTTCGTTTTTACTCATTATTAAAATATCATCTACATATATTATACAAAATTCATGTATTTCAAGATAAGTTTTATCAAGCCATTGTTGGAATTCTTGTGGTGAGTTCTTTAATCCAAAGGCTAATATTGTCCATTCATAATGCCCTTGGGGCGTACTGAATGCAGTATATGGTATGCTGTTAGGTTCAAGCTTAATCTGCCAGAAACCACTTTTACAGTCGAATTTTGAGAATATATTTTTATATCTGATTTTATCTAGTAGCTGGGATTTGTTGGGTAGAAAATACCCATTAAATTTCGTATATTTATTTAGAGTTTTATAGTTAACAACCATTCGAGCTTTTCCTCGTTTTTGTTCAGAATGGTTTCTTACCATAAAAGCCGGTGATGAATGAGGGCTTTTACTATGTTGGATTATTCCATGTTCTAGTAATTCTTTTAATTGTTTATCAAATTCAATTCTATCATCTTCGGAATATATCATTGGTTTACAGCGTATGATTCTATTTTCTGTTAGTTCTATTTTTGCTGTCGTCCGATAATTCTCCCAAAAATGTAGGGGATTATCATGACATAATTTTTCAGAATGACTCATATATTGTTTTGCAAGGTCTTTATATTTTTCTTGTAATTGTTCTAATTTTTCATTTTGGAATATTCTATTGATTCCATAATTTAATCTTTTTGTTTGTATTATTTCTGTTCCTAACACAAATGTTATAGTGTGTGAGTTTTGTCGATATTCATCAAAGGAATTTATAAAATTATTTCCTAAGATTATATCTACCCCTGTTTGATTATTTTCGAATATTTCATCGATAGTTAATTGTTTTCCTTCTATTTCAATTTTGACATTTGCTGCTTTGTTTTTGTATTGTGTTTTATGACCTCTCATGTCGAGGCCGATAACTTTGTCGGTTTCTGGGATCCATTCATCGTAATGTAAAACTTCTCGTTTACATACTGATATGAATGATCCATTATCAAGGAAAGCATCAAACTCTCTCTTGATATCTTTGGTGTATATCGTTATTTTGATATATATATTATTATTTAGTTCTCCTAGGGTTTTGCCGTATTTCAGCATTTTCTAGTCGTGACTTCTTGACTATTAATTTGTATTGTTAAAACATTGTTCTCTATTTTATATTTTTGACAATCAGCTTCTAAGAATTTCATTCCTAGAATGATTGGATATTGTTCATTAGTTATTCCTTCGTCTATTAACAAAGGGATTTTGAATATTAAGTTTTCTATTTTTATCTCAACTTCTACAGCTTGAGATGTTTCATATGTTTTACTTGTCCAGAGATGGGCATAGCTTTGTTTAGCTATCAGCTCTGTTGGGTATAGATATCCTATATTATTTCTTCTAATATAGTTGTCTGCACAGCCTGTATCAATAAGTATCTTAATAATTTTCCAATGTTGACCATTGAAGTATTCTCCTTTGATTTTAAAGTGTTCATTGTTGTATTGATTATACGAAGAATTAATTATTTGTTTTTCTTTATTCTGGTCTCCTCCCCTTTGGAAAGAAGGGGCGCGCAAAAATCCATCATTATCCACAATGTGGCGGGGTTTTTGCGGTATTATTTGAAGATTTTGTTTAGGTTTAAGATCAAGATCCCATTCTTGATCATCTTGTATTAATGGTCTGTTTATAGTGGGTAACTCTATTTCTTCGAAAGAAGAGTAGAGGTCATCTATATGTATTATGTCTTGATCTTTATAGCGGACAGAATGTACGCTATTTGTCAAGGCGTAACTTATACCATAATGAATATTGAACACTTTTGTTCCTTTAAGGAAGTTATTAAAGCGTTCAAATTTATATGATAGGGTTAATGTTGAGTCTAGATTTTTATCATTAAGATTGATTGTATATTTTGGAAATAAATAGAAACCTAGCTGCTGATAGGCGAGGTTCCCTTTCATTATCCCTAGTAATGAATCTGATCTATCGACTATTCTATTATCTAAAATAGCTAACTTGATAGGTGTGTCAATTCCTTCGCGGAAATGAGCTTTGATTAGTATATGTACACCTCCTAAATGTAGGAACTGTATTTTGTTTCTATCAGTTTGTTTTATCTGATTGATCTTTTCTAATAGATCTTTTTTAAGTATTAATGGTAAATTGACATTTCCTGTTGCATTTTCGATATCTATCGATTGTTCTTTTATCTTTAGACCAAAATATATGATATTTTCTCGCTTGAATAATGTCATCCACTGTTTATACAGGGACTTATTAAAGGCTTGTTCTGTAGTATCTTGTATTTTATCTTTAGATAATTGCCTAAAGATGTTTTTATCGAACAACAATTGTCGAGAAAACTCATGTGAGTTTTCCGTTTCCTCTTTGTATATCGGATTATCCATTATTCTGAATCCGTATCTGTTGCAGTTTCGGATTCGATTATGAAATACTCATCTTCTGATGAGGATTGTCCTTCTTGATATTTCTCTAAGCCATAGGAATATAATTGATTATATTTTGTTGATTTTTTCCTTTTTGGGCATTCGTTGGCGTAATGTCCTTCTTCTTGACAAAGCCAACATTTACATTTCTTTGGTTCTTTTGTTTTACGATTTTTCCTCATTATTCTTTTCTTAAATTTATATTTAGGAATATATTTTTTAGTTATTCTTTTTGGAAAATATTTTCTTTTTGGTGTATATTTTCCTTTTCGTTTTCTATAGTTTCTGTTGTATCTTCGGACATCTCCGAATGTTAATTTCTCGCTATTTTGTGGACAACATAGTCCATAGTTTACATGCTTCCTTATTATGTATTCTTGTTGTGCGTTGATGCACCATTTATTGATACTATTTCGTGTATATCTGATTCTGGCACCCAATGTGTCAGTTTTATCTTTTAACCAAGTCTTATATCCAAGACTTAATCATTGATTATATGGATATGGTAGCTTTGCAAAGTATAATTCCTTTGCATTTTGCCAGTCTTTCATCTCCAAGTCCCTCATAGTAGAACTTTGAGAATGCACATGTGTAGGCTTCGAAACCACACATTGTTACAAGTTTTAATCTTTGAATGTTGTTATATGCATTATCGCGTTGTATTTTTTGTTCTTCCTCTTTGTGGGTCGTCCACTCTTCACCTTGAAATTCTTTTCGTACTGCATTTTCAAATCTTGTGGGGATTCTTTTAGCAGTATCGTTTGCTGTAACAGTGTCTGAGGAGAGAGACACCAGCCACCACGGCAGGGGAAAGCTTCAATGTGTCAGATTAAAATGCAACGGCTTCCCATAAGTAAACTTTCCGATCCAGCAAAACTACCACAAGGACTCCACATGATGCTAGCAGGAACATCACATCCCGAACAAAGCACGCAAGGTCAATTCGTATCAACCCTGCTTTGTAACTCCTGGCTGTCACAAGCGAGACAACTCCTGAAACCACTGTGGTGACGAATAGCGCTCCTCTCCTCTTCTCCCTGTAAATGCAACTCGTAGATACAACATGCATAGGACTAACTTTGATAAGCCTTCCAAGCTTTAGTCCATTGTGCTTCCTCTACAGGATGGTTCTTAAATTTTACTAGATATCTAGAATACCTTCGGCCAGTTCTTCGTCGGTTTGTTCTTCCCACCAATTGGCGACATTGCCTTGGAAGGATGTTACTATGAATGACGGTATGTCTTCTAGTTCTATTTTCTTTGTAAGTAAGGCATGGTTCATACTTTTGACCCATGTCTCTATAGCTTTGTCTATATCTTCTTTGCAATCGAGATTAAGCCATGTGCCTCCACTTGGCATCTATGTCATATTTTCATAGCTATTTTTCCAGGCTTCTGCTGGATCTTTATATGGTCTATAGGATGTAGATGTTTGTCTCTTATATCTAGGTGCTAACCTTCTATATAAGTAAGGTGGTGCACTAGGTTCATATGTTGATTCTAAGGTATTAGGATACCTTGATGTTAATTGTTCAATTGCACTTATTGCCTCTTCTAAACCCATTTGTTCTGTGAGAACTTTTATTGGGTCATTTGATGCTTTTGATGAACTTGGTTTTCCAGAATTCATCATCGTGTTTATATTATCGTTATCTGTATTATTAATGTCCATCTCCCCCAGTTGAGAAGAGATGTCATCTTCATAGTCACTAGAGAGATAGTCCATTAATTATCTCCTGGTAATTCTAGATAATGATTATGATATGTTATCATATTTCTTGTTCGTCTATTTTCATATGTGAGTTTATACAAGATATAGTCTTGTCGTAATTCTTGTTTAATATGTCTTAATGTTTGTGGATTTATATAATCCCTTATTGATTTATTCATGTATCCTGCAAACGTGGCGAGATTTGCTAGATACCAAATAAGATTATTTATATTATGAAAGGACGGTTGAAACTGTCCGTTGTTATTATGACAATTCGCATATTCATGCGATATACGCGTTTGTAAACGCTGTACATTATGTTGTTGATAAGCCTCAAATAGATTAGGCTCGGTCATTGATTCTAAGAGTTGAACTTCTCTGTATGGTTCTGATTTCTTGGACTGTAAATACATTTCCAAGAATGAACTCAGAATAGACTATAGCTCTCCAAAACATTTTGATGAGCTCGATTCTGACATTGATTTCTCGAGATACTTCGATGTCAATGTCTTGGAATGTCTCCACATTTCCTCCAGAACAAAGGACGTAGAACGTTCCTTTGATTAGTCTTTTGACTGCAACAATATGTTCGGCGATTTCGTCGACCTTTTGACGGAAGACTTCGATCTCCATCTGCATGTTTATGTTAAAGATCTACTTATCTCAGATACTGTTTTTGACGTCAGATCTATTGGATTGAGTCTTTTGTTTATACTTTCTATAGATTTTTCTATTTTAGAAAGTCTTTTTTCTATGTTATTTTCTTTTTCTATAAGTTGTATTAATTGTTCGTTATTCTCAACCTTTTCGATTTGTTTTATTTTTTCTTTGAGGTTTTCTATTTGTTCGTTTAGATCATTTATTACTTGTTCTTTTGATTGTATATTGGAGTTGTTGATTCCAAATGTTTTTATTAGATATAGCGATATCCAGTTTAATTGATTATTTCCCCAAACATCAGAATCGTTGATCAAGTCAAATGGCTGAAATCGGCCATATTGAGCTGCTCTGAATCTGTAGCTGTTTGTGGGTAACCTTATTGGTTCTATATTTTGAGATTGGATACTTACGTTGGGTAAGTTATCCATCTGTGGATCCTATTGACCCTTGTAGTCTTACTCGATCTGAGGTTATTTCGATTGGATTATTATTATTATCTGTAAATTGGATTGGTATTATTTTTCTTATTATCATTTGAGCAATTCTATCTTGACTTTTTATTGTTATGTGTCTTAATGCCTTAATTATTATTTTTAATTCTCCAGTATAATCTGGATCTATTATACCTGGTTGGATTAAAAATCCTTTTACTATATTACTTGACCTATTATGTATTTCTACATAATATTTTTTGGGCAATTCTAATCTTATTCCTGTATTTATAATTTTGATTTCATTTTCTAGTATTGTTATTTCATTATTTATTTTTATGTCGTATCCTACACTTGACTGTGTTTCTTTGCTTATATATCGCATGAATATGCGAATTGTCATAATAACAACGGACAGTTTCAACCGTCCTTTCATAATATAAATAATCTTATTTGGTATCTAGCAAATCTCGCCACGTTTGCAGGATACATGAATAAATCAATAAGGGATTATATAAATCCACAAACATTAAGACATATTAAACAAGAATTACGACAAGACTATATCTTGTATAAACTCACATATGAAAATAGATGAACAATAAATATGATAACATATCATAATCTTTATCTAGAATTACCAAGAGAGAATTAATGGACTATCTCTCTAGTGACTATGAAGATGACATCTCTTCTCAACTGGGGGAGATGGACATTAATAATACAGATAACAATAATATAAACACGATGATGAATTCTGGAAAACCAAGTTCATCAAAAGCATCAAATGACCCAATAAAAGTTCTCACAGAACAAATGGGTTTAGAAGAGGCAATAAGTGCAATTGAACAATTAACATCAAGGTATCCTAATATCTTAGAATCAACATATGAACCTAGTGCACCACCTTACTTATATAGAAGGTTAGCACCTGGATATAAGAGACAAACATCTACATCCTATAGACCATATAAAGATCCAGCAGAAGCCTGGAAAAATAGCTATGAAAATATGACAGAGATGCCAAGTGGAGGCACATGGCTTAATCTCGATTGTAAAAAAGATATAGACAAAGCTATAGAGACATGGGTCAAAAGTATGAACCATGCCTTACTTACAAAGAAAATAGAACTAGAAGACATACCGTCATTCATAATAACATCCTTCCAAGGCAATGTCGCCAATTGGTGGGAAGAACAAACCGACGAAGTCAAAAATGAAATTAAAACAGGAAACGCTGCAACAGACACTGTTACAGCAAACGATACTGCTAAAAGAATCCTCACAAGATTTGAAAATGCAGTACGAAAAGAATTTCAAGGTGAAGAGTGGACGACCCACAAAGAGGAAGAACAAAAAATACAACGCGATAATGCATATTATAGAGTTGTGACAGAGGGCTGTCACAACTCTATAGAAACAGAATTTGTATCTTTTTTCATTAATTTGTCTATATAATGATTTATTAAATTTATTTCCTTTGCACTAATTAGATGTAAAGAAAAGTGCATTGGAGCTGGCCACTGATGAGTGGTCACAGGTTATGGTGGACCCACACGGTGGGTTAGAGAAAAGATAGTTCACACTTCCACCTATATGACCCGATTGGGTGCCTGTGACTAGAACTCACGTATATCAGGGTTAGACTCGCACACACAAAGGATTGATGCCTTGAAGTGTGGGCTAGATCCACCAGAACAGACAGTTACAATCAACAAGATGGCATGATCATGAAATGCTTGTATAATGTGCATGTGTGAGCTGAAAGCTTGAAATGCACATTTCTTTGCATAGGAAAGTCACATGAAGATTCGGATACCATTTTTGCGATGTACACGGAAAAAGCTTTCATATGATACCCATATTGGGGGGGTCCCTAAATTCTAGGAGATCCCTAAATTTTAGGAGGTCCCTAAATTTTAGGAGCCTCGAATTAGCCTAAAAATGCTAGTCCTAAAAAATAGGGATGTCATTCTAAAAATAGTAAGTTCTGTACTCTGACTGTGCTTACTAAATTTGGTTGTTTCTATTCTTGACAGTATTCAACCCAAAAAGGAAGGCCATAAAGAAGAGACAAGTGTCAAGACACTTGTCACACAAGTTTCCAAGTGTCCCACCACTTGTCACATCTCATGACATGTGGCTGGACACTTGTCTTGTGCTACTCCACTTTCCCCTTTTGTACTAGCTCTCCCCTCTCCTATAAATAAGAGCTCGTTTTTCTTCATTGAGCATCATTTTTCTTTGCTGTAAACTCATGTACAGCACCCACAGATAGCCAGAAACTGGCCCCATCCATCCCCATCATCATCCCCCACTTCTCCATTATCAAATTCATCCATATTCCCTCTTCTATCACTGCTGTTTTACAAGACAGCAAGCCTGTAAATTCATTACAGCACCTCCTTCTTGAGCTCTTTCTTCCATTTTAGCTACAAGAAGCAAGCTCTATCCCTGTACTGCTGATCAACGATGGAGAAAGGCTGAATTCCCCTTTTTCTTCTCTCATACTGTAAAGAAATCAGTTCTTATCATTGCATAATAGATAATGCATGTGTGTTTGTACATCTTTGCATGATCTTGTGAGAGTGAGAATTACTTCTTCTCACTCTTAGGTTGATTGTAACTGAGCTCTTCCCTAAGGGACTTGGGTTGAGCAGAAATACATTCCTTCGGGGGGGGTTGCCCATCTTCAACCCTCAATCTTGTCTCCATTACTTTTACATTTTCATGGCTGTAATTTTTGTGAGTAATTTTCATTTTCAGCTTTAAGTGTTCATTCTCTTTTATATTAAATCTCGGAAACAAGCAAATATCATAATTGTTAAGCGTACTACGTTGTTCGGGGCGTTTACATCTTTGGCACGTTGTGGTTTGCACGTCACATTTGATGATGACCGTTGCATGGTTAGAGATAAAGAGCGCATGACTTTGGTCTTGACAGGATCTTTGTGTCATGGTTTATATGAGTTGGATGCTCTTTCAGTAGATCAGTCGGCATACTTGACATCCACTCTTACTCCTGCTATGATACAGACGGAGTTATGGCATGCTCGTTTGGGGCATGTAAACTTTGGCAGCTTGATGCTTTTGCAGCGTACTCAGATGCTGGATGGCTTACCTCTCTTGGAGAGACCTCCTGAGCACTTATGCGAGGGATGCATTTTGGGAAAAATGCATCGTTTCTCATTTCCTCGTGATGTTGCTTTCAGAGCAACAATCAGATTGCAGTTGGTGCATTCAGATGTTTGTGGGCCTATACAAACCATGTCATTGGGCGGTTGTTATTATTTTGTGACATTCATTGATGACTTTACACGTTTTTGCTGGGTCTACTGTTTGAAAAAGAAGTCAGAAGTGTATGATGCATTTTTGGCTTTCGGTGCACTTGTTGAAAATCAATCTGGATGCAAGATTAAGACTCTCCGTTCGGACCGAGGGGGGGAATACATGTCCTCTATGCTAAATTATTTTTTGCAGCAGAAGGGCATAGTCCATCAGTATACTACTGCCTATACTCCACAGCAGAATGGGGTAGCAGAGAGGAAGAATCGGTCACTCATGGAGATGGCCAGATGTATGCTGAAGGCAAAGAGCTTGCCTCATAGTTTTTGGATGGAAGCAGTCATGTGTGCTTGCCATATTTTGAACAAATGCCCTACCAAAGCCTTGAAGACCATCACACCTTTTGAGGCTTGGAATAGCCGTAAACCTTCTGTTGGTCACTTTCGTACCTTTGGGTGTCTTGCCTATGCCCATATTCCACAGGTACTTAGAAAAAAGTTGGACAACAAGGCTGTTAAGTGCATTTTTATGGGATATAGCAATGAGAGCAAAGGCTACAGACTCTATGATCCTGTTACAAAGAAGGTTTTTGTCAGCAGGGATGTTGTTTTTGATGAAAAATCAGAATTATCCTTGGCTGGTTTGAACACATATCAGGCTGCCCGTGATGTTTTTGAAGGGCTGCTGCCCATTACTTTTGGTGATTCAGCTGGAGCTTCAGAAAATGAACCTAATGTTCAGCCAGCTGCTCCTATGGAAAGTGCAGAAATTCAGCCATCGGCTGATCGGAATATTCAGCATCATGCTGAAACTGAAATTCAGCAAGAGCTTGCACACAGTCAGGATGCTAGACAGTTACCTAGATGGTATTTGCAGACTATGCAAGATAGTCCTTTGGATGCACCCATGGCTGGTCGTACTAGAAGGCAAACTCGTTTGCATGATTCAGCACATACCATGGAGTTTGTTATGGCAGCAAGTACTCTTGATAATGAAGAGCCTGAATGTTATGAGGATGCACAACACAATGTGCATTGGATGGCAGCTATGCAAGCTGAATTAGATTCTATTACTAAGAATCAAACTTGGGATTTGGTGTCCTTGCCATTTGGGAAGAAAGCCATTGGAACGAAATGGGTCTACAAACTGAAAAGGAAAGTAGATGGATTCATTGATAAATACAAGGCACGGCTTGTAGCTAAAGGCTACGCACAGAAAAAGGGCATTGATTATGAGGAGACATTTGCTCCTACTTCCCGTATGACGACCATCAGGTCTATGATTGCTTTGGTTGCACATTATGGTTGGACAGTGCATCAACTAGATATCAAGACTGCATTTTTACATGGGGAACTTCAGGAGGAAGTTTATGTACAGCAGCCCATTGGTTTTGCAGTTGAAGGCTCAGAACATTTGGTATGCAAGTTCAAAAAGGCACTATATGGATTGAAACAAGCTCCTAGAGCTTGGTATGCAAAAATAGATTCTTTCTGGCTTGGTTAGGGGTTTCTAAACAGCTCATCTGAGTCTACCCTTTACGTATGTAAAGAAGGGGGATCTATGCTGAGTATATGTCTTTATGCTGATGACCTTTTGCTCACTGGAACACATGCTGATCAGATTTCAGCATTCAAACAAAATTTGCAGCAAACTTTTGACATGTCTGACTTGGGAGTTTTGCATTACTACTTGGGCATCCAGTTCATACATAATGCTCGAGGTATTAGGCTATCACAGTCAAGGTATATTGGGCAGCTTCTTGAGAAGTTTGGCTTACAGGATTGCAAGCCAGTTTTGTACTCCCATGGAACCTGGACTGAAACTGTCATTACATGATGATAGTGATTTGTTTGATATACATACATATGCTCCTGTAGTTGGATGTCTTATCTATCTATGCAACACTAGGCCGGACATACAGTTTGCAGTTTCAGCTTTGAGCAGGTATATGCATCAGCCACGTATGTCACATTGACAAGCTGTCAAGCGTGTTTTTCGCTACTTGCAGGGTACTCGATCTCTTGGGTTGCTTTATGCCAAGGGGGGACCACTGCAGTTATATGCTTACAGTGATTCTGATTGGGCTGGTGATTATGATACACGTCACTCCACTAGTAACAATTGTTTCTTTCTTGGCTCTTCTTGCATTTCTTGGCTTAGCAAGAAACAATCCACTGTTGCCACATCGTCATGTGAAGCTGAATACAAGGCAGCTTTCACTACCACAGTTGAATGCGTATGGCTTAGACGCTTGCTAGCTGATTTGGATGTATCTGTTACGGAGCCTACTTCTTTGTTCACTGACAGTCAGAGTGCCATTGCAGTGGCACGGAACCCAGTGTTTCATGCCCGCACGAAACACATTGAGATCCATTATCACTTCGTCAGAGAGAGGCTACATGCAGGTGATATCAGCCTTGTCTATTGTCCTACCACCAGTAATGTGGCAGACATCTTCACCAAAGCTCTTCCTCGTGACAAATTTGAAGCATTTCGCGATGCTTTAAATTTGATATCCTTTGGTGGCGGATGATCCTTGTACTCTTGATCACTCTTCACTCCAGGGGGGTTTGTTGTGTATTTGACTCACGCCTCACTTACGCCTACGCTCATATGGGAGTGTCGGTGATCAGTAGGACATTGGGGCACTTTTTACTCTCGGTAGGAGAGGTTTTTTCCCCTAGACTTATGGTCTTATTGTCGTATGTACTTATGTACTTATGTTACACACTTATGGACACTTAGTGTGTGTCGGGTGTGAACACCCCCTACAACCCTCCCTACAACCCTAAGGTTTAAGGGTTGTACTTTGTGCTTTCTGGACACACTCTTTCAGTCTATTCTCTTGGGTGTCGTGCTTCACTCTGTCTCTCACTCTCACATTGTCTACTGAATCTCAACTGCACCTCGATCCTTCCATCTCACAAATTTCACTTGTTGGTAAGTTCTTACAAGATCAACCAATCTTGTGGCCAATGGGGACTAAAGCACATCATTTGGTAACTCAAAATGCAATGAGCAAACCAAGGCTAGGAGAGCTCCTTTGCCACGTGCTGGTGCTATTTGCAAAGGGAAGCATAATGAATACCATATTGTTGAGCAAGCCGTTGCACATTACTAATTACTTTCTCAAAGGGTCGACTGCCACTCATTGGAAAGTTTGACAAGAAGCGGTTAAGCAACTGTCCCATGTAGCCATTTAAAACCAGGTGTTTCAAATAAAAGGAATAACAGCACAAAGGAAGCTTTTCCAAGAATTGTGCAAAAGGTGCAACAAATTGCGCAAGCATCTCGAATTGCAGAGGAAAATGATATAATAAGGCATATTGATTCAAGGCTTGCATATCCAAGATCTCTAGCAAAAATGCATCATCGTGCATGACATATATTTGATCCAATCTAGACAATGTAGCCGAATATTGTGCCGAATGAAATGTAAATCCGAGATCCAATAAATGTAGTCCGTACCAAATGTCTTATTTAAGAATATTCAAGGCAAAAAAACCCAATTCTCAAGAGCATCCATCACTAAATGCCTAGAAGTAGACTGCAATGAATCCACACACATATTGAAGTTGCCCACTAGCAATCCCAATGTGCCAAGTGTTATAGAGGTTGTTAGTCTACTCCATAGAATACGTCTAGACATGGAATCATTTGAAGCATAGAGACCAACTAGCCACATGACCTCCCCATCAAGTACAATTTCAATCACCACAAAGCAGCCATGCACATCATTTTTAACAAGGACCGGCTGAAATCTCTCATGAACCACCAGGAGAGCGCCAGAGTAGTGTCGTGTAGAGCCCCTAACATAAAACAAACAAAAACCATAGCAATCCACAATCCTTCCTACTTCACCATGACTTTGGTGTTTGAGGGTGCATAAGATATCCCACTGATTCTTGTGCAAGATGTGTGTAACATACCCGCCTTTGATTACATGATGAGTAACGCTTTAGTAGTTGCCTAGAGTTTATCTCCCAGCCGTCGCCATCTGTACTCTAACCAGAATGGTTGGATTTTGTCCGACTAGTTAACCCTAGGTCTACCCCACAAGGGAAGTGTCCTACCGTTACCCACGGAGGACCGACCTGAAGGTTTCTAATTGACCTAACAGTCACCTATCAACAACTAACTCACATCCGGAGATGTCCTTCGAGAGGCTTCTTGTCCGAAAAGAGCAACTGCCATTACCCTTGGTTCATGGAGTACAATGCTTTTTTCCAGTAGCAGACTAAGGATTTATGGAATCCCTCGCAATGCTCTAGCACAGCTGCCGTACCTTTCCTCTAAGATAATTTACAATTCTGAGACCAAACCCTAGGTAAGTTAGCGAATCGGTCCTTCTTAGAGTTTCTTCCTAGCGTTTGTTTTTGGGGAAACCTCTCGGCTAACCGAGACCACCCTACCATAGGACTGGATTCGTCGAGACCCATCCACCCGCTTTCCTCTATGGAAGTTGTTAGTTATCTAATTACCTACCACATTACGTGAAACATATAAAAACAGCTTCATTAATTAAAATTCCCTTTATGCACAGTTATTCATTTACGTAATTTACTCACAGACAAACAGTCAGAATAAAATAAATTCATTGATTATATTCCATAATGTGTGTTCTCCCGCCCGTACAGGAGAAAAATTACAATTTCACATACTGCCTCGTCCGGTGCATCTGCATGTCACGTGCTGTCTCATCTAGCACATCTACACGTCACCAAGATCAAATCCACCTATAGCTAGCGTTCATAGGTGTCCCAAGTAAAACTCGGGCCATACAGGGAACCAAGTAGTTCCTAGGTGCGAAAGGGATTTACTAGCTAGAGCCCCCCTGGCACCCTATCCACCTCCTACTTAATACGATCCGTGCTGGGAAACCTCTCGCCATCGGAGCCGGTCCATGCTTCCGCAACGGTAAAAGCATTCCCTCTTGGTATGGGGATTTAGCACGTATCCTTGGGGGAGGCATAGGGCTCCTTAATTTTTATCTGTTCCAATATTTAATTCAATCGGGATCTAATCTAGAAAATCACAAACAAGATTGATGACTTCAAGCAGTTATGACTTCAATCAATCATGCAACTTTCAAGTGATGCTTAATCTGGTAGCAATCGACACTTGAGTTTCACATAATGAAATCTTCCCCTTGGAATTTAACCAGGAGTATCTAGATTTTTGGAGTCTCTAACTTCCCAATTCTTGTAACCAAGTTTCTTGGCCTTAAATCAGTATTTCTCAAGAGACTTATCTTATTTCTATTGAATTTGGATAGAACTTTTTTAGAAAAACTTGTGGTATCGCAATTGGTAAAGGGTTATTATCTGCGCCTGTGACTCCGTTCGAACTGTTGCTTCCACATTAGTAGGGTCATTCGTGATTTCTACTTTTGAATTCTTTTTGGGGCCATGACGGAATAGAGATATGATAGAATAGAATAGAGTTCTTCAGTGTTTTCTCTTCTCGGATCAGAGTAAAAGAGGATGAGAGACCTTCAGCATATCCCTTTCCTTGGGTTGAACAGGATGATATCTCTTCATCTCGTGGAACAATCTCTCCTCCTTCTCGATCAGCGTCTCGTCCTCGTCAAGATTGCATGTTGTCGCTCCTCCTTCTCGATCAGCACCTCGTCCCATCAAGATTGCTCTTGTCCTTCCTCGTCTCACGTGGGAGCCATGGAAGAAGCCTAATGGGTTTGAGCAACGCTTCTGCATAGGGTTGGAGAGAGAAAGAAAGATAGAGAGAGAGGCTCGGCTGATTACAGCAGAGCTTCGTCGCGTCAATAGCAGCAGAGAGACTTCTGCATGGGTCGTTGTGTGTCTGTTACGTGACACTCTACCTCTGTTTATATAGTAGTCAGAGGGGGGGGAAGGGGGGTAAAGAGAGGGCGCTTGCTTTTTTGTGTTTTTTATGACATCATCGATGACAAAGATTTTCATTTTTTTCTGCCTTGCAACTTATTTGGATCATAACTTCGTCGTATGAACTCCAAATATAGTTATTCGGATACTCAAAACAATCAAAACATATCTGGTCAACAAGCCTACGCAAGTAAAATTGTGAAAATCCATCAAAAATAGGTGAAAATGATTATTTTTATAAATTGCGTTATTTTTATCCATCTTTTGTCTTAGACTACTTATTCCCTTCAAAATAAGTCACAGTATATATTTTGATCCATCTAAAGTCAGAATTAAGTCATCTAAACATGATATTAGAGATTTCAGACTATTCTAGTAAACCAGTCCTGCTTCTTGTAAATCTTGTAGACATTCTGCAGGTTTTTTTTTTCCATGTGTGGACATGTAACATAAATCAATTTTCTTTGGAATGTATATGCACATTGTTTATTAAAATAAACTAAGTAATGGGAACATTACAATGTGCCACATGTCATATTGCTTGTTGTGCAAGCAAATGCCGCACACATTCCAAGTAGTAACTTTCATATGTAATTAGGAGCAAAATCAAGGCTGAGGCTGGTCATGCCTCGCTTTAACTTTTTGTACTAACAGCTCAAGTATTTTCTCATCCAAGAAATGTGCCAATACTACAAATAAGTTCATGCACTAACTCATCAATTTAGAGGTAGAGGGATCATTCCCCTTCTTGGGAACAAATTTGGGATAGTGATGATCCCATGGAGTGATCAGCTTACCTTTTGTATCAATAGCAAGTACAGCTAGGGGTTCTTTCACGTGATCCACAAGCATTTTCCCAACAAAAACATTATGTAGAGCAAAAGAGACCCTATCAACAAATGGACATACCATGGGTTGCTTATCCTTATGTCGCACATAGATCCGTAAGGAGTCGTGGGAAGTGCCAAATTTAGCACTTGAGATGGCCATACTAGTCTTTCTATTCCTTTTGGAGCGGACATCCATCCAACCCTGTTCCGATTGAACTTGGGACTGCATAGGCTTTTTCCCTTTGTCTATGTTGGTGGGTGCTCGAACCTCCTCATCCTGAGGCCTTTAGTCATGAGATCTTCCTCAGCCCAATGTGTAAAAATTACGCGGTGTAGCGAACAGAATCTGAGAAAGAGATAGAGAGTACACAACGGATAAGAGGAGAATTAAAAATTTTCTTTAGCTCTAAACAACTGATACAAAGATGGCTCTGTCCTCGTGTACTTCCACTGTGAAGCTTAGATAGCGATCTAGATAGAAGATAGGTGAAGAGCTTAAGGCTAGCTGGAACAACTCTAATTGGTGGGTGAAAGATAGATAATTACTGGCTATGAAGGGGTTTAGCTTTTATAGCCTATGAAGGGGGTCATGATGGAGGACCTTCCATGTGCCCATGTGTCTGTTGACCTTCCATGTGCCCATGTGTCTATTGACCTTCCATACGCACGTGTGCTTATTGACCTTCCATGTGCATCTCCACCAATATTCCAAGGAATATTCCCTTTGCCGTTGGCTAGGGCCCTTGATAACTCCCTTACCCTGCAACTCGATGCAATGTTCCTCGAGTTGCTACCAGCTTAATTACTCCATCTAACCCAAAGATTAGACTCACAATGGTCATCTTTTTGCCATCTGGTCACATAGACCTCATCTGACATACAAGTCAGGACGCAACCAATATCCGAGCTCACATATGGCTTCTCCTCGTAATGGGGGCCTTACAACTTTGAGCACCATGGATCATTGGTGGCACCTTATGAGGGTGGGGCATTGAGTATATCTAACACCCCTCCTCAATGTCCACCCGCATGTGATTTATCTCCTCGGCCCAATGTCGAGTCTCTGAACATTAACTTGACGCAAATCCTTCGTAAGTGCTTTGGTGAAGATATCCACTCCATTCTCCTCTATTGGACAATAGACCAGTTCCACTATCCCATCCTCGATCAAATCACGCACATAGTGATACTGGATCTCTATATGTTTGGTGCGCTCATGAAACACTGGATTTTTGGCAACAACGATGCAACTTTGACTATCACATCTCAACACAGTTGGTTCTTCATCTTGCACTCCCATATGCCATAGGATCCTTTTTAAGCATATTGCTTCACATGCAGCAAAACAAGCTGCCTTGTACTTTGCTTCGGTAGAAGACAGTGCCACAGTTGGCTGCTTCTTACTAATCCAAGATAAAATTCCTGAATCCAAAGAGAAACAATAACCAGAAACTCACTTCTTGGAATCAGGCTCCTACCTAATCTGAGTCACAGCTCCTTACAAGAGAAGTTTTGGAACTGTATGTGATACCATAGTCAAGAGTTTCCTTCAAGTATCTGAGCCCTCGCATCCCAACTTTCCAATGACTCTCATGAGGTTTGTTTGAGAACCTGCTCAAAACACCAACAACAAAATTAATATCTGATCTAGTGTTACACAAGTAGATGAGCCTCTCGACCAACCTCCTGTACCTCTCAATGTCTGCTAGTGCTAATGTATCCTCAACGGATAACTTTACATTCACCTCCATAGGTGTAGCTATCTCCTTGCACTCGGTCATGCCAAATGCCTTCAAGATCTCCCATGTATACTTCTTTTGAGAGATTAAGATCTTTCCTAGCTCTTGTCAGACTTCAATCCCCAAACAATAGTGCAGCAAGCCCAAGTTTGTCATTGCAAACTCAAAACTCAAAGCCTTTCGAGTTTGTTTGATCATATCTTCATAGTCACCTATAATAAGAAGGTCGTCCACATATAGGACAATCACTACAGACTTTTTACCATCCTTGTAAACATACAAGTTAGCATATGAGGCACATCTTTTGAGGTTTAAGTTTAAAAAGAACTTATCTATCCACTGGTGCCATGCTCTGGGGGCTTGTTTCAGCCCATACAATGCCTTCTTTAGCTTACACACTTTGTTCTTAGAATGGGGGGCCTCAAACCCTGGTGACTGAGCCATGTATACCTCGTCCTTGATATCTCCATTTAATAATGCTAACTTAACATCCATTTGGTAAGCTAGCCACTGCTTGTGGGTGGCCACTGCAAGTACTGCGCGAATAGTGGTCATTCTAGCAGCTGGGGCAAATGACTCTTGAAAATCAAACCCTTCAACCTGTGAAAATCCTTGTGTAACCAGTCTAGCTTTGTACTTTTTTAAGGTACCATTAGCCTTATACTTTACCTTCTAGATCCACTTCCTGCCAATTAACTTTTGCTTTGTTGGCCGATCCACTAGCTCCCAAGTATCATTTTTCATTATGCTGTCATACTCGGCTTGCATAGCTACCTTCCATGTGGGATCTGAGTGCTTCTTCTAAGTGAGTTGGCTCCTTTACTTCTCTCATAATCTCAGCCATCAATTCCATATTGACTATGTGAGCAGAAGCCCTCCTTTGCTCCTCTATTTTTTGAGACCTCTTTGGTCTATCTGCCTTCTCCTCAACAAATGTAGGCATAGGATTATTGTGGTCATAGAGGTGCTTCACCCAACGTGGCAATGGCTTTTCTAGTGGGGTGGTGTCAAGTTGGTGAGCTTTTTCCTCATCATTTGAAGATGATGCTTCCTCCTCCTTAAGGATAGGGACAGCTCTCGAGACAAGTTCATGGTGGACTACTTCGCTTGATGATAAAGTGGAAGAACTTGCCTTCTTCTCCTCCACTATATGTGGTTGCTCCTTGAACACCACATCACGGCTCGCGATGATCTTCTTTGCCTCTTGGTCATATAATTTGTAAGCCTTCTGCTCATCACTATAATCCAAGAAGATACATTCTTTGCTTTTTGGTTTTAACTTGTTTCTCTTCTCATCTGAAACATGTGTATAATATTCGCATTCAAAAATTCTGAAATGTGAGACTGATGGTTTCTTACCAGTGTAAGCCTCTTGAGGTGTTTTTCCCTTGAGAGCCTTTGTATAGCTCCGATTTGGAATGTAGACTACAGTATTAATAGCTTCAGCCCCAACAATGGAAGATTCTTCTTACGCCAAGGAGTACACTTCCTCAATAGTCGCCATGAAAAACTCACTCTGCTTCAGCCGTATTGGTTGTCTCTTTCCGTTTACTTTTAAGGGTACCATTCTTTTCATTTGCCTTCTTGACCCGACAATCTGCGATTGCATGTCCTTTTTTCTTGCAGTAGAAGTACTCTCCTTGAAACTGCTTACCGCCGCCCTTCTTTTTGTCACCATCATTTTTTGTGGAGGAACCACCTTTGCCTTTTGCATTGACAGAGAATGCAGCATCTCCATTGTTGCTTCCTTCTCGGGCTTTCACCCTCAACTCCTCCTCCATTAATAATGCACAAAACTCCTCAAAAGTCAAAGCTTGAGATCTCACCTGAGTATTAAGGGCAGTTACTAGTTCATCAAACTTTTGTGGAGAAATCTGAAGACACCTCCAATGTAGCTCATCGCTAGTCTTTTGTATCCCATCGCTAGCTATCTGGTCGCGTAAATTCTTAATCTGAGTGATGAATGCTTCAGCGGTCTCTCCTTCAACAAACTTCTCCGCTACTAGTTGATTCTCCAAGCTTTGAATCCTTGTTTGGTTTCACATTTTATCCGACTCCTCAGTATATTCTAAGCCTTTGATGCTTTGGTTATATGTTGAATCAAAGTCAGAACACTGTCAGAACAGCTTGTAACTAAGGCACACAATGTATCTGCATTCCTTCGTTTCCAAGCTTGTAGAATATCTGCTTTCGAAGAAATCATCACACTAGAATTTGATGGGTCGGGGATAGGCTATGGTTTTGCGTTAGTTCCCATCACAGCCTCCAAAAGCTCATCAGAATCAAGGATAGTTGTAATTTTGAACTTCCACAAGGTGTAGTTTGTACCATCGAACTTGCCTTCGCTGAAGGTTGGTGGACGAATCCTCAGTGTTTGAATAGTCGGTACAGCAACACCACCTCTTCCATCGCTTCCTGATGCACCAGAACCGCTTTCGGAAGACAACATCATTCCTCTTTACTGTTGAAGTCTTTGCCTCTTATACACTCTTCGATCCCCAGATCAACCTGGGCTCTGATACCATGTAAAATTACATGGCGCAGCGAACAGAATCTGAGAAAGAGATAGAGAGTACACAATAGATAAGAGGAGAATTAAAAATTTTCTTTAGCTTCAAACAACTGATGTAAAGATGGCTCTATCTACCCGTGCACTTCCACTACTCTGAAGCTTAGATGGCGATCTAGACAGAAGATAGATGAAGAGTTTAAAGCTAGCTAAAATAACTCTAACTGGTGGAGGGTGAAAGATAGATGATTGATGGCTGTGAAGGGGTTTAGCTTTTATAGCTTGTAAAGGAGGTCATGATGGATGACCTTTCATATGCACCTGTGTCTATTGACCTTCCATGTGCCCATGTGTCTGTTAACCTTCCATGTGCACCTCCACTAGTTGGCTAGGGAATATTCCCTTTACCATCGGATAGGACCCTTGATACTCCCTTATCCCGTAACTCGATGCAATGTGCCTCGAGTTGCTACCAGCTTAACTACTTTGTCTAACCCAAAGATTAGACCCACACCGGTCACATTTTTACTATTCGATCACATAAACCTCATCTAACATACAAGTCAGGACTCAACCAATATCCAAGCTTACATATGGCTTCTCCTCATAATGGGGGCCTTACAACTTTGAGCACCATGGATCATTGGTGGCACCTTATGAGGGTGGGGCATTGAGCATATCTAACACAATGGTGGAATTCCTGCCTTTGAAATTACCTTTTTATCCGGGCACTCAGCCATAAAATGACCCAGCTACCCGCAAGAGAAACAACGACCAACAAAGGTGCCCCATTTCAAACAATAATGCAAGGATGGTATTTCGGGACAATTTAGCCTTAACCAATTAGGCCACTTGCAAGCAGTATCCCATAGCATACACGTGATTGCAATCGATGGCCCTCAAGCTAGGGGGCACCAAGATCATGCCAATGGCTGACATAGCTTCTTAAGGCCAATACATAGCAGGCAAGCCGCCACTTCCACCCAAACCAAACATTCCTGTTAGAGTAAGCGCGGAAAGCCAGTCATTGGTCTCCATGGTACCACATGAACAAGGCATCAATCAAAAAACAACGACACTTTGGCTAAGTGGTTGTCACAGAGCTTGTTGATTTGAGCATTACTTCATAGAAGCCCCATGGTTCTATGAAAATTTCATTCACATTGTCACCCAAACAGCATTGAGTTGAGCCATTGGCTGATCCATGAAAGCAGTGAGATCGTACCCGTGAAAAAGAGGATGACCCCTCTTTCATAAAATGCCAAGAAAGAACACAGCACTGTGTTGGTATCAATGGTTGTATCTAAAATATCATCCTAATCCTAATCAGAGAATGCGTCACAGTTGTGTTGAAGGTAATCACCCAGCAAAGTATTGGCAAACTCCAGCAAGTGTTCCCAATCAAGATCATGAGAGTCTTCAGTGATTGACGGACGTGACCTATGCATAGAAGTGCACCTGATTATCAATTGGTGGCATTCCATCAATTTCCTCCCTCAAGGCATTAGAGGCATGTTTGCTACATTTGATCAGTGACTACACATCAAAGCAAGGCAGAACCTCGGAACAGGGGACCTCCATCTCGGTACAGGGAACCATGTATTCCCCTTCCTTAGCATAGGAATCAAGCCCCAAAGCATCTACACTTGGTTGATAAAAAAAATGTTTAACTTGGACGTGCCTGCTGCAAATTACTGTGTGCGCGTGCACGCGTACTTGTTTGCAGGAACAAGCAAGCACACAGATTATTGTGCAGCCCGCAGGTTATAGACCTTGGTCACCATAACCTCAGGGGCAGCACATCAAATGGGGGGCACCAGAGGGCAGCATCTTCTGTTCTATTCTATTCTCTTCTTTTTTCTTTTCTTTTTTTGGGTAAAAGGTAATTATATTAATTACAAAAAAAGTACAAGATTACATGATTAGAATATGCAAGATGGCTCTAGGCCATTGTGCATATACTGTGTGTGTGCGCGCACACGTGACCACCGGGCCATAAAGCTAAACATGGGTCATTTGAACTCCCAAAAGAGTTCCTATCACCACTTCGATTCCCAACAAGAGCTACTCTCTCTTTCTCTATTCCCAAATGCTCTCTCCATGCGCAAGTTTTCAATAATGATTCATCATGCCACTATACCATTTCAAAAGCATATGGTCGAATGGGCAATGTTAATTAACCCTAAGGTACAAAATGAAAGGAGGGAGGTCACATGGGGCAAAAACCCTACCCCAACAAGAAGGTAAAAAATGCCCGTGTGCTAGAGCCTGTTTCACATGCACGAATGGGGGAGGTTATGAAATGGGGGAGAAAAATACCTCAAAATGCCTCAAAAGCGATCCCAAATATCAAACTGCCACTTTCGACCTGTGCCAAGTCACATAAGTTATGCTGTCACATAAGTCCTGTTGGTCACATGTCTCAACAGTAGACTGCATGCTTGAGACCGATGGACCCAAATCACTTATGCTACACCGCAAGTCTGCCGGTAGACACATTGCCTTCAAGCAAAGGTCTTGCAACTTCTTCAGTGTGCATTGATCCACTAGATACTGATGACAAAAGTTTGCCATACAATGTCACACTGGCTTCTGTATGATTATGAAGTTTTCTGTCGAACTCCCTCCACTGCCTTCATCCTTCATTTATGTACTTTTTAAATTCAATAATTTCTTACCCAACATCATAGTGAATTGATATGGTTGTTTAAATGTTTCAAGTCTGAATATGCTTCTAATTGTCGCTAATTAATTCCTCTCTCTTGAAGAAACCCCCTTATCGTGGGCTGCCAGAGCTCAAATAGCCCTTGATGCTGCAACGGGCTTGGAGTATATTCATGAGTATGCTACACCATCTTATGTACACCTTGACATAAAGCCAGAAAACATCTTACTAGACATTAGTCTTCGAGCAAAGGTTATACACGAACACCTAATGAAGGGAGCTTAACTTTGAAATGGAAGGAGGGATCAATACTAATGGAAAATGGTTCGACCTGCAGGTTGCGGACTTTGGCTTGGCTAAACTTAGCGAGGCTGTTGGAACGCTACATCCTGCAGGAACACGAGGTTACATGGCTCCAGAGTGAGAATACACTAACCACATTTTACAAAAACAGTGTGTATACCTAGGTGTTCTCAACGGATTAACGTTCACTCCCGAAGAAATGATACTTAGTGCCTTTAACTGGACAGATATGCAACATATGGAGAAATCTCGCCTAAAGTGGATGTGTACTCCTTTGGGATAGTGCTGATGCAACTCATATCTGCTAAAGAAGTTATCCAACACATGGATCGCGACAAACAATCGTCCATCATTAAGACGCTGCCTTCTCTGGTAAACATTTAGATAGCTGCATGCATACTTAATTCAAACGTGCGACTATATTACATCCTTCAAGTTTCATCCAGCGTGCCCATGCTTCTCTTTTCTCGTCCTGAGACTCAATCACAAAAGATACTATTGATTGCATGCAGTTCGAAGAACTGTTGAATGAATCCAAGCCACAAGAGAAATTGCAGGGACTTATTGACCAGACGCTGGAAGACCATTACCCAGTAGATTCAATGTGGAAGGTAAGTTTATCTTTCCCATCTGGGTTTCCTTGGAGTTTACGAATTGGGAACGCTATTGAGAAGGCTGGGTACTGTCGATGGACAGATGATTCGTTTGGCTATGGCGTGTACTAACACAGAACCGCATCAAAGGCCTAGCATGAAAACTGTTGTAAGCTCGCTGAAGGCGTTATCTTCTGATTCTGACACTCAAGAGTGGAACTCTGGTTCATCATTGAGGCCAAGGTGAGCGCTGCTGCTACTGCATGTGATGGAAGGATAAGAGCTTTGACACAAGATTCCGAAATAAGTAACTGCAAGGGCTAACATGGAAACTGCTGTGAGTGAGCTCACCGATGGCCTTCTTCTCTTCCGATACTTGATGAGGTGGAAGGTAGATTCTTTTTATTTTATTATCCTTAGGGGACGCGAAGCTTTGTCGTCGTACACGCAGATTATTGATACCATTAATCTTGTTGTGTTGAAGTTAACACTTCCATATTTTAATACAAGCAATAATCTTTGAAAGAGGAGAAAAAAAAGTTGCTTTTTTTCCTATTAGAAGAAATACAGCATCTCTTAATGTGATGCACCGTGTTGTCATTGGTTTGGAAGCCCAACTATATGCAAGTTTTTTCTTTCCGTTACACAGAAGCATTATGGACGCCTTTCTAGGCCTGATTGGCTCCTTATGTGCAAAAGTGCTTTTAGGTCCTTACGAATTTTGACCAATGATTGTGTATGTAAGTATTAATGAGAACATGGATTCGTGACATCACTTGTTCAACACCTTGCATTGATACTTGTTACATCACAATGTGAGTTGTTTTTGGTAGATTGGATCGTGACTTGGATCTAGAGATCATTTTGTAGTTTGTTCTCTTGATACAACGGATTTTACATGTTGCACCATTCGCAACACCTACAGCGAGGTCAATGTTCTCTATTATCATTGTTGTCGTTCCAATTGCTATCTTTTCTATTTCATTGAAGTTCTTGTCTTGTAGTGAGTTCTACAATTTTGGCTCTTTGGTTGTGTTTGTTTAAACTTTGAAAGTATGGATGTGTTCGATTGTATAGTACTTGTGTAAAAATTGTTTATCGTACTCGTGAATGTCATCCTTGTGTGTACATATGATTGTTGTTCTTTGATCTACAAAAGTTAGAACGTCCTTGTTAATAATGCTCTTGATGAATGGGAATTTTTGGATGGTTATACTACATCAACTAATGGAGAGATGAGCAAATTTTTGTATAGATGTGGTGATGTACACTTTGAGGTCTTGCTCATTCACCACGAGACCATGGAGCTAACACTTAGTGTAGTACGATCGGACATATTTTCATTGCTTATCAATTTGCTCTCAGATTTGAAACTAGCTAATTGTAATAGCATGTCGAAGAAGAAATCTTTAGTTTAGTGGCCTATATGAAAATCATTGAAGATTTGAAATGTGGTTTTAGTGATATTGTAGGTTTCATGGTAGTAATAGAACGTCAGGTGGCCTAAGCTTGATGGTTGGGCATAGTACTAGTCTATTGGGTGCATGATGATATTTCATGTCCTTGTGAGCTTTCATTGTCATGCTTGTAAGGGAGGTGTCGATATACACACAATGCCTTCATTATGTACTTGAGCAGGTAGAATGAGATGGGTGAGTTCATTACTCCTTGAATATTTATGTGGGCTCACAAAAGCAATACTATTAGATGATACAACACAACATTTCCATTCTTATCTTGAAGATGGTGGTAGATGTATTGTTGGGTTTCTAGGTCTATTAATGGTTTTGGATCGTTGCATGGAGCAAATGGAAATCTGTACGTGCATTTTCCATGGCCGTTACTACCAATTAGATAGTAGGTACCACAACACCTATGACATTTTACCAAGACTAACTTTTAGTTTTTGTGTCGAATTGCATCGCTCATTGGATGGAACGTATGGGTAGATCTTGTTTGTCATATTTTTTAATGTCTACATCGTGCAACCATAGGATGATGTGTGTGCAAGGAGCCTCTATGTTAGATCTCATACAAAATCGCATGTGTTTGATACTCCCCATACAAGCAACTTTTCCAACAATGATTGAAGAATAGATAGAACTTGGTGTGAAAGAGAATCGTGCACTCAATGAGGCAATCTTTCCATGAGAGTTCTGGATTAAACTCATTTGCAATGATTTCCAACATGTTGATCTTTATTCATCTTGTACTAGTCACCTCATCTAGAGTGAATGTAAAAAAGAAGTGAGGCATGCCTCATACATCTTCCATTGTGATAAGGTCCCTCAAGTTGTATCAATATCAAGATGGGAAACTTGATATTGATATGGGTACAACGTAGCAAAGTATGTACTTTGATCACCTCCTCACTAGTATGATTCTTATTTGCTCACATGTTGTCAATGTCTCTTTCTAAGCAAGTTATGCTCGTATTATTTGCGATCAAGATCGCTTATTTTAGTTGGTTTATACAATTAGGATACAAGGCTTATGCAAGATGTAGATGGAGAACATTGTTAATGTGTGTATATGGGTGTACTCACTAAGATACATGTTACCATTGTATATGTCATAACCAAGTGGGAAGAGGAATATGAATAGTATGCTCTCCAAGGTGATGTCTAAGTAGGATGAGCTTGTTGCAGGCAAGTCATTTGTTTTGAATTCTATTATTATTTCTAGAAGCCAGTTATTATCATGTATGATGATGCATGCAAACTCATGTTAATCGGCTCTTTGAAATACTTGTCTTTGATTAGGCTTGATTATGTTGTCGAGCAAACTATAACCCGCTTCATTTAAGTTTTCTGCTTCTAGCATTGGGTCGAACGGGGATCTTTCATAGTGGGCTTTTTGAATCTTTTCAATTGATTAGTTGCTAAGGATACAGAGACCTATCTTTGGATGTGGATATTTTGCTATTGTGATGTATTTTTGCATCACTAGATTATGCAACATATTGAAAACAAACACATCAGCAATGCTAGATACAGTCAAGTCTAGTGGATGGCTAAGCAAATGGTGCATCATTTCGTGACACTAAAGAATTGTTGAGAATTGATCACAATTGCTATTGTCATTTTTTACATCGAGATCGATACGTCAATGATGCTCAAAAGTTGAAGATATAGTCGTTTAGTATGGAGAATCCTTTTTGTGTAGTCTGCCAATAGGGTGATCATGTGCTTGTTTCGGTCTTCACTTTCATGACATGGTCAACATTTTGTGTTTATGATATTGACCTTGTATTGTTGGCATGCAAGCATGAGGATTGTGCTTGACAGGGTTGTTGAAACTTGCATTTCTTTCGTATTACTACTTTTTCTAGAAGATTTTAATGAAGCCTTGCAATTTGGCATCGACATGGAGTGCATTGCTATTGCATATTTTATCAGTATAAGAATGTATACTCATTCATGACAATAGGACCATTCTATAATCAAACATGTTTTAACATCTTAATCTATATGTTTAAAAGAGCTACATGATTTTTTAGAATGTTTGATTGAGTTTAGTTACTCACAAGTTCTTGAAGGATCAAATTTGGGTAAAAACTTGTCATTTAGCTTAAGATGTCATGTTAATAAAGAGTACCTTGCAAAACATAAAACAAAAAAAAGAAAGTTGCTTGGTCAAAGTCTAAGATGTGGTGGGTTTCACATTTCACTTATAATTTTCTAAAAGCATAACAATTTCACTAAAATTTTGTTTTATAATAATTATTATGGAAGAATGATAATTTTCTTATCTTTCAAAAATATATGTAATTTTATTTGCTTTTCTTTACTTTTCTTTGTTGTTCAACATGTGACAAAGGAGAAAAGGTAGATTCTAACCTTGTGGAACATTGTGTATGTGAAGATTATAGTTGCCTTTGCTAAGATGAAGCCTATAACAATGAGAGAGAACTAAATAAGAAAACTACATTAATTCTAAGGATATAAGTATTAGTTTTATATTTTTAAAGTGTAAATTAACTAACTAATTATAATTATGTATGTAAGACTATGTAGGCAATGATAAGTCTATTTTTCTCTCTTCGTGTGTGTGTGTGTGTGTGTGTGCACATCTCTATATTTATTATTATCTAATTAATTAAGTTATTAATAACTTATTCAATTTATATATAATAATTTATATAAACTAATTTGACTAACTTTAACTACTTCTAATAACTCTCTCTCTCTCTCTCTCTCTCTCTCTCTCTCTCTCTCTCTCTCTCTCTCTCTCTCTCTCTCTCTCTCTCTCTCTCTCTCTCTCTCTCTCTCTCTCTCTCTCTCTCTCTCTCTCTCTCTCTCTCTCTCTCTCTCTCTCTCTCTCTCTGATAAGATTATTAATGAAATTAAGCAGGTTATGAATAAATCAATTAATTTATGATAACTAATTAATATTTTACATAAAACTCTCTCTCTCTCACATGGGCTATGTACAACCATTGGGCAAATTTGTTCCTCAATACATCATTTAAGGATTGAGACAGGTAGATGAAAAGATATGGAGATAGAAGGTCACATGTGTCAACTTTGTGAGAGAGAATCAAGGACAAAGGAGCATTGCATCTGTTGATGCACGGTATACTACAACATTCGAAGTAGATATTGTTGTCTATTTTGAGAGGATTTTTTCCCTATATTGTAGGTCATGCACTTTGAGGGCCAAAGTTATTTCAGATTCTTATTCTTAGAGCTTCAAATGTATAGAGCACTTATTTTACAAGATAGGAGCCCCCATAGTTAATTCCTCCCAGCCAAAGGGCCATTATAGACTCTTTCGCTACCACATAGTCCAATATGAGATCGGCCACCATTGCGGATAGACAACTAGCAAGGACACATCGCAAAGTAGCTTCATCTTCAAGAAGAATCTCCCTAGATAAAGTTGTGGCACTTAATAAAGTGAGACACCCACGTCCACCTAGGAGGAGACCTAAACACCCTTATCATAAACATATAAGGGCTATCATTGAACGCCATAGGAGACAGATGTTGAGTCATCTTAACCACATAGAGCTACAAGTCCACCTGAGAGAGATACTTCACTAATGGGAAAAGCATTTCTACTATTTCAGTAATATTATTTACATTTGTACCACGAGTAAATTTTTACCTGGAATACTTCCTAATTTCTAGTCTCATAGGCATATCTTTTACCTTTTAAGATGAGAGATGCATGTCATTGTATGCATTGGTTTGGTTATGTAAAATAATTAATAGTTTAGTTAAATAGACTAATTAATATAAGTAGATTAATAGTTTACTTAAGTAGACACACTTGGTTGGACACCTCGAGTTCAAATTCAGCTCACCATCTTTGTCTTGTCAATCTCATCTGTGTATTGTCAAACACTCCTCTCAAACTCACCTTTTGCTCCTTGTGTTGCCTCTTGAATTCATTTCATGTTCTGTGTGTTGTCAAGCACTCCTCTTGTCGAACTCCATTGTTTCTCATCAATCACTACTCTCGAACTCACTCCATACTCCACGTGTTGTCGAACACTCCTCTTGTTGAACCCCTCTATTATTCTCTCATCTTGTCAATCACTCCTCTCATTGAACTCCTCTAGTACTCTCTTATCTCTTCAATCACTAGTCTTTTTATAATTGCTCTATTGTATCATCAATTGCTATACCTTAGATCAAAACTCTTGCTTGTCTAGGAACATCTTCTCTATCCTTGCCTCCAAAGAAACAGTTAAGGTTGGCTTGAAGAGTGTCATTCTCCTCCATCACTCACCTTTGCTTTCATCTCTTCTATTTCCTTGGTCTATCCTTCAGCTCCATCTATGCTTCCAAGAGTTATCAAGTTGACTCTTGTACATACTCTTGGTGAGTTGCTTTTTCGTCATCTGATTATAGTTGAATTTCTTGTTGCTCCTCGATAGCTCTCGTCTTATCTTGTGAATGACAATTAGGAAAATCCTCTAGCAAGGTCAAGTATAAGTATATCGTCAGTGAGTCATGTTAAACTACTAGAACCTCGTGCTAAGTTATTTCCCACATACTTGAGACCTTCCGTAGTGAAACTCGTAGTAGACATGGCAGTCAATATGGGTGATAGTATAGTTGACAACATCCATTGTCTTGACAAGACAGCTTTAGTTGGTAGAGCATTGGGCTTTTAACTCCCTGGATTGGACCTACATTTGTTAGATGAAGACACTATAATGATACTAAAAGATCTCCCTTGCTCTTGGGAAGAGCACGAATTCATATTCACTAAGCACACCCCTATTGCCAAAGAACTCATTGCCACACAAATTAGCAAAGAGCAAGCCATGAATACACTGCCAATTAATCTCATCTTTTAAGCATAGTCGTGTAGAAGCCTCAAAAACATAAATAATAGACCTAGAGAAGCTAGCCACATTAGAACATGCATTCCTTCACAAGTGTTCACTCTACATGCACAGTGGGAATGACTCAATTATCAAATAATGACTAATGTGGAATGATGACGAGCCATCAAGACCAATGAATGATCCCACTTACACTGTATCCACTTCCTTCTGGGTGCTAGCCATCGCCTAAAAGACCCTTCTGGAAGATCATGTACTACTACATCCATATTTGGATAGAGTACTATGTGAGGAGGAGCTACATATTGCTAGCCACCTAAACATAGAAGATTTCCGCACAGTTTTTCTCACTTATATAATGCATGTGGGCATCATACCAATTGACATGAACCATTATGATGCCATGGATTCGATCCTCATTTCTATGATTGGTTTCTACATAAAGTTCTAACTCCATCTCCTTAAACTCCATTATTGTGTGCATCTCTCTCAGCCACCATGTACAGATCTCATTCTTTTTCTTTTCTTTTCTATCATTTCATAATAACATGTGTTGAGCCTTGTGCTAGCCCAATTATTCCCCCACTCACCCCTTGCAAGCTACGAAGCATTGCTAACTCTCTAGGGAGGGGAGGGAGTGTTCATCAATGTTATCAAGTGTTCATCAAGTGTTCAAAGTCAATCATTGCATATCACTATTAGCAATTTTTGTAATAAGGAAAGTAGCACTTTATTTTTAAACAAGCAAAGGATTAAGCACATATAATATTTCAAACCTTCCTCTCATCATAGTTTTTTCTTTTTCGCAGAAGACATATTAAAATGGCAAGAGTCGATAAGAACATTATTCGTGAGAAACATAGGAATCCACAAATCTCCTTTACAAATGCAAAGCAAGCGAAATACAACATGAATGTTGCTATCTTACACAAACAAATACAAAATCTCAAACAAGCAGTGGATGACAAATGAAAAAGTCAAAGAACTAGTGGAACTATGTTCCTTGGTTAATTATGTGAAGGAATTTGGGGGCAAAGTTAACCACCCAAAATGCACTGAATTCACAACAAATTATGATGGAAACAAAAGAACAAGGACCATCATGATGAAGATATCTAAAAGACTACAGAAGGTGAAGATTCCACTCTCCGTAGGATTGGTGCATCAAGCCTTAGGTCAACCACAATGCCCCAACAAACCGAAGGGAAATAAAGATATTGTGGCCCAGTTTAATTCCACAAAGCAACGAATGGACAATGATGGCATCAAGTTTGAGGTGATCCTTGACCTCGATCTGTAGCTACATTTCAAGTTCATCCACACATTGTTCTCACATGCTCGCCACAATGCCATGATAAATAGGATCCACCTTAACATGTTTGAAGATTTGGTCATAGGATATTTGAAAGATGTGGACATGAATGCATACACAAGGAGCACCATTCATGCAGCAACCATGCTACTTAGTGAGCCCACAGAGTCTGACGAGGTCATAGTGGGAAGCCAAAAGCATGCTAGGGGAAAAGCCATTGGGAGAACAGCCATGGTTGCATTTGGAGGGGTACTAACAACCATCATTGAAGAAGCATTAAATGATCCCAACATGCCCAAAGAGGTGATAACAAATATCCAAGATGATACAGCCACGTCTTTAGCAACATAAGACACAATAAGCAACACGAGATCCAATTATCAAGGATGATGAGAGCAAACACAACAATAAGAAGGGTCCCAAACCACACTTAGCAAAAAGAAGCAAAGGGCACGAAGAAGAGAGGAGGAAAAGAGAGGAATATGCACAACAAGTAGAGCTAGAAGCCAGTAAAAAGTAAAAAGAAGAGAAATCCAAGAATGAAGACGAGCCATGGAAAGACGAATAGGAGAAGAATAAGGAGAAAAGCTCTGCAAAAGGCAAAAAGAAGAAGGGCACCACCAAGAAATAGGGTGAAGAAGAAAAGACTCTGTCAAAAGAAGAAGATGCATTGGAAATTGCCATGGAGGAGTCCACAAAATCTAAAGCAAAAAGACAAGCCAATGAAAAAAAGGAAAAAGAGAAATATCGTCTAGCTATACAAAAGCCAATGGACGAGATGCATAGAAGAGAAGAAACCCCAACGGAAGCCCCACCCAATACCAAATCAACCAGGCATCAGCTCGAGCAGAGCAAGAAGCAAAGCTAGTGGAGAAGGGTACAAGTCAATTGAGGGTAAGGGGAAAGAGCCAGTCCATCTCTTATCACCACCACCATAACCTACCCGAGTACTTGAAAGAACTGCACTATATATTACCCCACTGTCATTGCCACTACCTCCTACGTCGAAAGGAGGTAGTCAGATCTTAAGTGAAGGTTGGCAATGGGTGGAAGCATTCTACTCATTTTTGTCAGGAAGTTCATCAGTGGGATCTGCCCTTACAGGGTCAAAGAGGCTTGCAACAGAAGAAGTTGAACAAAAAAGAAGGATGGAGAATGTGCCATGGCTAGAGGACACCTCGTCTCATGTTCCCTATATCACTCAGGGAACTGGACATGACTTTGTTGAACTTATCAAGAATTTGGAAGAGCAAACAAACCAGAAGAGAGAAGAAAGGAAGCAAGCAGTATTAGCCCTAGAAAGGAAAAAGGAAGTTTATGTAATGATCCAACAACTATACACTAGGAAGGTTTACACTCTTAGAACAGAGCTAGCCATCTTGTCTAGAAAAATGATGGATAATCACATGTATGAGGCATTACTGGCAAAGTATAAACAAGAGAAAGAGAATAGGGAAAAGGCGAAAGCCCTCCATGAGAAGACCTCAAAAATTATGGTAAAACCAGAAGAGAGATTGAAGGATCAAGACCGACAAATTGTACAATTACTGCTAAATGATGAAAAAGTGAAGTAGATGAAGGAGAGAACCTTGAAATTGATAGAGCAGTAGGAAGAGGCCACCAAAGGATTGAAATATCTCAAGAGTGTAGGGTTTACAGGGCACAATGGATAAAATCTAAGCAAGGAGTAGAGAACACATAGCAAATATAATAAGAATATCTAACACCCCCCCCCCCCCCTCAATGTCCACCTACAAGTGAATTATATTCTCGGCCCAATGATGAGTCTCTGAAGATGAATTCAAAGGAGATCCTTTGTAAGAGCTTTGGTGAATATATTTTCTCTTTTCTCCTCCATTTGAGAGCAGACCAACTCTACTATCCTATCCTAGATCAAGTTACACACAGTGATTATGGATCTCAATGTGTTTGGTGTGTATATGAAAAACTAGATTTTTGGCAATGGTGATGCAATTTTGATTATCATATCTTAGCAATGTTGGATCTTCATCATGTACTCCCATATGCCATAGGATCCTCCTTAATCATACTACTTCACATGTAATAAAGCAAGTTTCCATATAATCTGCTTTGGGAGAAGACAATGCCACAGTTGGTTGCTTCTTACTGATCCAAGAGAAGATTCATGAACCTAAAGAGAAACAATATCCAAAAACTAATTTTTTGGAATCAATGTCACTACCCAATCTAAGTCACAATTCCCCATAAGAGCATTTTCAAATTGTATGTGATACCACCGTCAAGATTTTCCTTCAAGCATTTGAGCACCCCCATCCCAGATTTCCAATGACTTTCTTGTGGTTTGTTTGAGAACCTACTCAAAATATGAATTTAAAAATTAATATATGTCCTCATGTTACACAAGTAGATGAGGCTACCAATCAACCTCTTATACCTCCCAATGTCTGCTAGTGTTGATGTATCCTCAATGGATAACTTCACATTGACCTCCATAGGTGTAACTATCTCTTTACACTTGATCATGCCAAATGCTTTTAAGATCTTCCATGCATACTTCTTTTAAGAGATGAAGATTTTTCCAAGCACTAACTTCAATCCCCAAAAAATAATGCAACAAGCCTAAGTCAGCCATTTCAAACTCAAAGCTCAAAGCATTTTGAGTCTAATGGATCATATCGTCATAGTCACCTATAATAAAAAGGTCACCCACATATAGGACAATCACTATAGACTTTTCACCATTCCTATAAACATACAGTTAGCATCTAAGACATATCTTTTGAAATTCAAGCCTAAAAAGAATTTATCCATTTTTTGGTACTCTGCTTTAGGGGGTTGTTTCAACCCATACAATGTCTTCTTTAGCTTAAAAACTTTGTTCTCAGAATAGGGGGCCTCAAACCCTAGTGATTGAGTCACGTACACCTCCTCCTTGAGATCACCATTCAAGAACACTAATTTATCATCCATTTGGTAAACCGGCCACTTCTTCCGAGCGGCCACTGCAAGTACTGTGTGAATAGTGGTATTCTAGCAGTTGGAGCAAATGATTCGTGAAAATCAAATCCTTCAACCTATGAAAATCCTTGTGCAACTAATATGGCTTTGTACTTTTCTAAGCTTTCATTAGCCTTGTAGTTTACCTTTCAAAACCAATTGGTGCCAATAATATTCCTCTTTTCTAGCCAATCCGCTAGCTCCCAAGTATCATTCTTCACTATATTTTCATACTCAACTTGCATAGCTACTCTCCAAGATGGATCTACAAGTACTTCTTCCAAGTCTACTGGCTCCTTTACTTCTCCCATAATCTCAATCATTAAGGCCATGATGACTATGTGAGCAAAAGCCTTTCTTTGCTCCTCTTTTCTCAAAGACCTCATTGGTCATTTTACCTTTTCATTAGCTATAGTAATAGGCATAGGATTAGTATGATCATAGAGTTGCTTCACCCAGCACGACAATGGATTTTTCACTGATCTCCTTACATAGCTTCTTGAGTCTAGTCACACTTCTTGGCATGAGAATTATCTTACTAGGTTTTTCTAAGGAATTGTTGGTATATTCGACAACTTTTCCTATTTGAGAATGGATGGTCATTTCTCATGTTTCTTTTCTCTTTTTCATCTCAATGCACATTTGCAAACAACCTTTGCAGATCATTGTGAGCAATGGATATTTTTTGCTACATTTTTGTTGTTGTTGTTGGAACTCTATCCTTATCTGACCTTGGCTAATTCTATGTCTACCTGTTGTGTCACAAATTAATTTTGTTTTCTCACATCTTCCTTAAAGGACATGCTCATGGCCATAAGGGTATCTTCACAATTCTTGGCATGAGTGGCTACTTGGACCTCGATTCTTTTCTAGATTCTTCTAATGCAACACAAAACGTGGTCTCTTTTGCCTCACTCCTAGAGGTTGACTTATATGTTATCATCTAATCCTTTACTCTATCCCAATCAATTGTATTGTTTCTTCCCTTTGTCTCGTATTGAATGATTATCTTCCCCTAATTCAATAACAAAGAAATTTATGTAGTATTCTAAAATGAACAGCATATGCATGAATGTTCAAGTATGGGGACATGCATCCATTCAATTTGATAAAAAATACATTTGCATGTATATAAGTTGATTAATAGTTGGGTTTATGTCTTAATCATTAGTTTGATGGGCTTTTAATCTCTTAATAGAATTTGTTGGCGTGATTCATTTGTATTGGAACATTTCCTACTAAAGCGATGTTTGCATGAAAGCATTGTGAACAATACATACTAACTATGTATTTTGTTGACCTAACTTGTGTGCTCATGAATTTATTTGCAGCAAAGCATTATGATAATTGCTTTGATAGGCTTTTAGACTCTCAATAGAATTTGTTGGTGTGATTCGTTTGCTTTGGAACAAGGCCTACTAAAGCGATGTTTGCATAAAAGCATTGTGAACAAATATATACTATGTAGTTTGTTAGCCTAGCTTCAGTGCTCATGCATCTATTTGCAATAAAGCAATTTGATCCCTTTTGAAGTAATAATGCAAACTATTGGTGTATTATAAATTTTGATGAATCAATTTTTTGTTAGACAAAGAATGAGCTCCTCATTGAGCACATCCTTAGCTTAGACGGAAAGCTTCTTAGCGTATCAATGAGGAAAATTTATCCAATTCTAAGTGGCTAACTATTTTGATATACAACAAGAGAAAGCAATCAAAGGTTTACTTGCACATGTTATTGACAAAAAAATTTATGATTGCGAATTGTTATACCACAAGGTCTACTAGGAACTATGGCTTAATAATGAGATCACTTGTAAATTTGTGGCACATTTGGCACACAAGAGATGAAGTGCAACCCAAGTAGATCCCTCTTCCTATAAAATTGCTTGGGTAATAGTGTTTGGAAAGATAGTTTTGGAGCATTGGAAGAGTAAGCCCATGCTTGAAAAAGGAAAAATATGAAAATGTGGAGACTGTAAATACTTCAACTACAAGCTCGTTAGTCCACATATTAAGTAGCGACATTGAAGACACAATGCTAGCTAATGAGTTGCAAGGAGACGACAAATCAAATGCCATATCCTTACATATAAGGAGGTATTCAATGCATAGATTGCATCACTAACTATAAAATAACAAGTCACAATTCAAGAATTAATAATACTCCTTTTAGGAGAAATGGGATAGTGGGTTGAGAATTAAGGAATCTCAAATGTCACTACATTGCTTACGTTAAAGATAGAGTCACTTTAAGCAAAATGAAAAGATATCTCCTTGGTGGGAAGAAGAATAAAACTTGATGCTAAAATCTCTTCCCTCCAAGAAACCTTGGTTTTACTAGGGTTTAATGCCTCTTGAAGTACAAAGTCTAATATGAAAGCCCTATGGCAAAAGATTCACCTTATTCATGTGAATTCTTATGTTATATAAGATACAAAGATAATATTATTCATGTACATATGTAGGTAGTCTATAGAGTATTAGTAGGTGCATTACCCATCATTACTTCTAATATTCTATCTAAGATAGATTTTAGCTTACCTAGGATCTCACAAACTAAGAGTGTTTCAAATAAAGTGGAAAAAGTCCCATGGTATGGAAAAATTGAAATTGGCAAGGGCAATATTTTTTGTAATGAGCTTTGTCTAGTATCACAAGTTTTAAAAATGGATAATAGGTTTAAGAAGTATCATTTTTTGTGTGCTTATCTTTTTTTGATTTTGAGCTTTGCCATGTGACCAAGCCTAATATCCATGCTTTGAATATGGTTGGACCATTTGAATAATGTTGATATTCTTATTCCATGGTAAATATCGACGATGACATGGTGATAGTGTACAATATGTTAGAGCACTTCAACAATTCCAACAATCAAATCTAGTAATAAATCTTAAGCAAGAGTGTTGTTTTGGAACATCTTAGAGTTATTTCTTTCAATCAATCTCAAGTATTGATTTTGGGTTTCCTTGCTCCATATGCAAAGTCTTCTCAAGCCAAAAGATCACCTAGTTTTTGTAAAAAGGAATTAGATAATTAATAAAAACTAAGTTGAATAAAACTTGAAAAAAATTTATATTTGAGCTACATGATCACTTACCTTGACATATTGTTTGGTGTATTCTCTCAAACTTCACTAAGAAAGTAGACTTGATTGTACCTTCTCACATGCAACCTTTGGTAGCTTCACTCTTTTATGTTGACTTTGTTTGTTTGGCTCCCATGCCCAAACAATTGAATGAACATTTTCCCATATCTTTGGGTCTACCTTGTTCTCCATCCAATAATCATTCCAACAATGCACATGGTGTCCAATACTATTGAGACATTGAGCTCTACATAAGCTAGTGTTGAGTGTTGAAATGACTTGTTTTTTGGCTGATTTTTGTTGTTTTTGAGAGCTGAATGGTTGATTTTATGAGATGATTGGTTGATTAGGAAGTGGTTTGAGAGTGTTTTGGATGATATTGATTGTGTTTTGGAAGATTATGATGTTTGTTGGTGGTTCTGTGATGTTCTGATAGGTTCTGATTGGTTCTGTATACCTTCTGTTTTGCTCTGTTTTGCTCTGTTTTTGATCTGATTGTCTTCTGTAAAGAGGGAAGGAGTATTGATTGATGAAGAATGAGATATTGTGAAAGCTTAGTGAATGGTTTGTGAGAGTTTTGAATGGTTTGAGAGTGAGTTATGTAGTTCTGATGACCTTCTGTAACCTTCTGTAGGTCTTCTGTAGAGCTTATGTTTCTGTTCTGTTCTGTACTGTCTCTGTTCTGGTACTGTTCTGTAGACTATTCTGTAAGTGTTCTGTGGAATGTATGTGTGACTTTGGGAAAGTTTTCTAGCCTTGGAAAGAGGTGAATACAAGTGCAAAAGAGCTGAAGGAAGTGGAAGAAGTAGCTGCTGAAGACTCAAGAGAAGACTAGAGTGAAGTGACAGTAGTGAGCTATGAAGAGACACTGTAGTGGCTCTGGTGACCTTTCATATCAGACATACCTCTTGGGAGGGGTATCCACGACCTAAGAGTGATTATTGAGAGTAATTTTGAGAGATTGTAGTGAGGATATGATGTATTATTGATGGAGTGTGTGAGAGAGAGTCAGAGATAGCCAATTCTACTAAAACAGAGTGATTGTATATGAGAGATTGAGAGAGAAGACTATGAAGATATTGAAGATGAATACTATGTGATGCATTTCCATTCAAAGATGGTGTACTTCTTTGCTTTCTTTGTGATATTGATGGATTTTGTGAAGATGTTGAAGAATATGGTTGATTCTATTAAAACCGTGGGAGATTTACATGATGCTGCATGAAGATTTGTTGTGCCTGGTGTTCTTTTCTTCACTGTGATCATATGAAACATGATAAACAAGCTTGTTGATGTTACAAGATAGATTTTCTTGCAAGAGAATTCCCTTTTCCTTGGTGTTCCTCTCGGGGCTCCATGTTTTTGGTGCGCAGCCGGGGAAACTTGCCATCAACAAGCACCAAAAGAGGCTGAAAATGAAGGAAATGGCATTGTCAAGAATAGAAGAATTCAATGGATGTTTGTAAAGTTCCTTCTTCCACTGAAGAGTTGGAATTTCTCATAATAAAATCCACTTTCCACAAGAAGTTCATCCCACAATGGCGGAAACACATCACCATCATGATGCATGCTCTATGTGGTGGACAGTTTCCTCTTCCTGTTGAAGCAGCAGAAACTTGCATCTTGGTGGCAAACTGTTTGGGAACAAACTGAAGAGCAGAAACAGAGAGAATGAACATCCATGGAAGATTTGGCATTCATTGAGAAGTTTCCAGACAACATCAAGTGGGAGATTGTGAAGAAGCTTCAGGAGTCTTGGTCTGTAGAGGTTCACAAAGACAAGAAGGAAAAGAGTTGGAATTTGTTCGTGGACGCTCAACAGCAAGATACATGGGATGCTTGGTGTACTGATAATCTTCTGTTTGTTCAATTAGCAACCCACTGGAAGTTGGTAGACAGAGTGTTTTCACAACATACACTATTGAAACCATCAGAAGCTGGCATTACTATGATGATGGCACCACCACAATGCTCAGACATATGCATTTTGACACCTTCAGAACCGAATACCTTCCTCTGCGTAGTGGCATGAAAGCAGAATTCAGGGACGTTGAGAGGAAAGAAGTAGAAGAAATGTTGGCAAGAGAGTCCTCCAGAGACTGAAGCCTTCTGTTAACCCTCTGTGGAGCACTAACAACATAGTGGAGTCAACCCCCTGATGAATGACGCAATAAAAAGGCAAGCGTTAGAACGAGTCCAGAGGTACGTAAGAAGAGAGAAAGCAAGAATCAGAGCCGAGAGCGAGCTCGCAGCAGAAGCCGCCTTTGACGCCCTTGCGGAACTCTTTACAGAAGTCCCAATGGCACATCAAGCCCTTCCTCCTCCTGCTGGAGGTCCACTTCCAAGCCAGATCCGTCCTGGAAATATTGATGACAGACCAGCGAATGTAGTCCCATTGCCAGTTTTTAAGGGAGAGTACAATGAAGACCCCGATCTTCATGTAGCAGAGTTTATGGTAGCGTATGTGGCTAACAATGCCAGAACCCCTGAGCATTGGTTAGCGATATTTCCCGCCACTTTCAAGGGCGCGGCGTTTCAGTGGTATGAGAGACAAGCAGCAGGAACTTTTGGCACATGGGACGACCTGAAGTTGGCCTTCCTCACTAAATTCAGGCGTGAAGGCTTTGAAGAGCGGATGAGAGAGGAATTCATGAACCTAAGTCAGTCCTCTGGAGAAAGAGTAGAAGCTTATGTCTCACGAATGGAATCCATCCTGAAGAGATGGACTAACCATAATCTAGATGATGGCATTCAGAAGGGAGTGTTTCTCAGAGGATTACAACCAGAAGTCCGTAAGTTTGTGGAGCTGCAAAGACCAGCCACCCTGCAAGCTGCAACAGAAGGTGCAAGACTGTACGATGAAGTGGAAGCTAGACTAGCAATGAATACAGGAAGAGGAGTCCTACCTCCTCTGATGCCAGGAATGATGTATCCACCAAATGCAGTTCCAGGGACTGTTCCCTACCCCTACCAACAGATGCCCCCGGTATCACCGTACAGTGCACCAAATCCACAGTGGCCACAATCCATGCCTCAAATGATGGCTCAACCACAACAACAATGGTCTCAACCAATTTCCTCAATGCCAAATCAACAGCAACAGTGGAACCCTACCAACTGGAGTCAACAGCCAACAGTTCAAACAGGAGCTCTGAATCAGAACCAGAACAGAGACCCCTCTGTACCAACCCAACCAGTTTATGCAGTGATTACAGAGCCTCCTCAAAACCCTCCTGCCAATACGCCCGGAGGAGAAAGCTTGAAGGATTACTTATCCAACTCAGTTGCAAACATAAAAAAGGAGTTGATGGAGGTGATTACAGAGCAACTACAGACGCTGAAAGTGAACACAGCGAGCATATCCAACGTTGCAGGAGCAGGAAGAGATGTGATGCGGTCAAATACTTGGTGTGGTAAGTGTCATCAAGCAGGCCATTTAGCCACTGAATGTACGCGGAAACCAACCATCCCTGGAGCCTTCTGTTCCTACTGTTTGCGGAAGAACCATACAGAGGACATTTGCTCTCTGAAGGAGATGCATGATAGGAGAAGAAAGGAAGAAGACGCAAGATTTAACTTGCTGGAATCCAAAATGACAACACAAGATATTGGACCCAAGCCTAGAGAGTTTGGTCCTAATTTCGGACCCAGAAGATTTCCTTCTCAAAGTTACAGAGGAAGACAGTCTGGCGATGGTCAGAGATCAGAGGTGGAATGTTACAGATGCGGGGAAAAGGGACACATCTCACCAAACTGTCCAAATCCTCGAAGGTCAGTGGATTACAAGCCCTTATGCAGTCGATGCAAAGGAGAAGGCCACACTGCAAAAGACTGTCCAAGCCCAGCCCCAGTGAAAAACAGTGCTACTGATAGTCCGTCCAAGGCCCAAGAGCCTACCTCCAATTTAGTGGAATTGGAAGTTGCTGCCATCACTCGTGCAAAGCAGAAGGAACCACCTACCCAGAAAGAAAATAACCCTCCTGCCAGAGCAGTGAAGTTCAATCTTTCACCAGAAGAACAGAACAGAACAGAGCCTAACAGTGCCGTACAGAGCCCTACAGAGCTACAGAGAGTTACAGAGACAGTTACAGAGACAGGACCAGAGGTCCAGGATACAGAAGAGGAGGAAGTGCCACAAGTGGCAGAAGAAGTTCCTGTAATTCCTCTGTTGGAAGAAAGAGGGAAAATGAAAATGGGTGTTGCCCCATTCCCTAACCGATTAGAAAAGCCAGTGGATCCTATTAAGGAATACGATCTGGTCAGAGATCTAGATACCTTTAAACCAAACCTCACATTCCGACAACTACTGATGTTGTCTCCCAGTTGCCGGAAAAGGTTCAAAAGTATACTGACGAAAAGACGTGGTTTAAGGATTGCTCCCTCAACCGTGACAAAGTCTAACAAGGCTCCAGAGCCTGTGAAAGAAGTGGATGTGGCTAATGCTTTTCTAGATCCGGGTACTCCAGAGACTGGCGTATGGATAGAAGGTTGCTTTATTTCAAATGCACGGATTGATGGTGGTTCATCAATAAACATTATGACGGATGTTACAATGAAGGATCTAGGCTTACAAGGTGTGCAACCAACCCAATGGCTCATCAGACTGGCGGATCAGAGCAGAATCAAGCCTCTGGGCATTCTTCCATATGTGAAGACTACAGTGGCGGGAAAAGATTATTGGCTGACCTATTTGGTGGTGAAGCCAAACTCTTATGGTACATCCTATCCTCTGTTACTAGGTAGACCATGGCTTTTTGAAGCCCGAGCAAGGACGGATTGGTTTAAAGGAACTTTGACCTTGGGCAGAGGACCCAACAAAGTGGTGCTGAAACTGTATGGTTCTCAAAAAGGACATGGATCCACCTCCTTGGAATTATCTTCTAATTCCCCTAACGAGGCTACAGATGGAACATCAGCAGACGAAGATGCTGTCAAACAGATCCTTCCTAAGAAAACAGTGGCACATTCTTTAACAGTGGATACTGTAAGCCGACTTCCAAAAGATGCAAAGCCATTATCAATGGGTGAATACTTCTTGCCTGAACCAGGAATGTCTTCTGAAATCACTTCTGACAGTGAGATAGAAGCATGGATGTACTGCTCTCCCTGTTACATGGTCACAGCAGAAGCAAAACCAGAGACAGAGGCAGGAGAGGAAACAGAGAATCTGTTCTTCTGTTACAGAGCTCCTACAGAAGCAGAAGCAAGAGCAAAAGCAGAAGCATCAACAGAGACAGAAGCAGAAGCAGAAGCAGGAGCAGAAGCAGAAGCATCAACAGAGACAAAGACAGAAGCAGAAGCAGAAGCAGAAGCAGAGACAGAGACAGAAGAGGATGAGTATGATATGGACGAAGAGGATTATGAAAGTGAAATGGAAGAATCTATCCCCCTTGAAGAGGATACATTTGGGGAAGAAGTTCCAGAAGCATCAGAAGCCGATGAGCTCATGCTATGGGACAGAATGGCGATGGTACCATTTGGTCTGGTAAATGGATCTTCTCATATGCAAAACCTTTATAAGAAATGGATGAAGAAGAACAAGCCGTCTTTCAAGTGTGGCTCCTGCCGTCCTAACCCATCCTTGCCAAAGAAAGATGATGATGATGCACCGTGCCAACAAGCACCAGTCCCATCAACCCAACAAGCATCAGAGGGTCCCTGTTATGTGACGTTCCTGGATGTATCATCAGAAGATGAGTCTTCAAGCCAAGACGTAATTAATCTTGAAACCAACTCCGAAACGGCGCTTATCCCATTCCAACGTCTTAAGGAGCAACCTAAGTCTCCACCAAAAGACAAAGTTGGTTCTAGTGGGACATCAGAAGAGGACACCACTCCCTTGAAGGAGTCGGATCTGTATCCAGAAGCAGTCCGCGGGACCTTCATCCGTGAAGTAGAAGGTGAAAGGCAGTTGACCTTTGTGGATGCAGAAGGCACTGAACGCCACTTAAAGGTGGGTAGCAGTCTCCCAGAAGAGGAATTGTCAACTTTGTACAATTTGTTGAAAGAGAATTTGGACGTGTTTGCATGGTCTTACAAAGACCTAAAGGGGATTGATCCCACAATATGTCAACATCATATTGACTTGGAGCCTGATGCCAAGCCAGTACGGCAACGACAAAGGCGAATGAACCCGAATTATTCCACATTGGTGAAAGCGGAGCTGCTGAAGCTTCTGGAAGCCGAGTTTATCTATCCAGTGGCAAACAGTGAATGGGTTTCACCCATCGTGGTTGTACCCAAGAAGAATGGAAAATTGCGCATATGTGTGGATTTCCGAAAGCTTAATTCCAAGACAAAGAAGGATCACTTTCCTATCCCTTTCACAGACCAACTGTTGGACACAGTGGCAGGACATGAGCTTTATTCTCTTCTGGATGGGTTCAGTGGATACAACCAAGTGCAGATCGCAGAAGAAGACCAGTCCAAAACAACCTTCACCACAGAATGGGGGACCTATGCTTACCGAGTGATGCCATTTGGGCTCTGCAATGCCCCTGCTACTTTCCAACGAGTCATGATGGCCGCATTTCAAAATCATCTGCATGACTTTATTGAGGTATATTTGGATGACTTTTGTGTCTATAGTTTGATCCGTGAACACTGGGACCACCTGGAACAATGCTTTGATCGATGCCGGGAGTATGGGATTTCCCTTAACCCCGACAAATGCATCTTTGGGGTCTCTTCTGGAGTTCTGTTGGGCCACATTGTCTCAGCACAAGGGATATCAACAGACCCTGCAAAGATCGAAAAGATCTCAGCTCTGAAAGCACCCACCAACCTCAAACAGTTGAGGGGATTCCTAGGCCATGTGGGTTACTACAGAAGGTTCATAGCCCATTTTGCGACAAAGGCAACTTCCTTGCACAAGCTTCTGAGGAAAGATGCAGAGTTTACTTGGACAGAAGAATGTGACAAAGCCTTCCACACTCTGAAGCAGTGTGTGATAGAGGCACCCATCCTGCAACCTCCTGATTGGACGAAAGAGTTCCACGTACACACTGATGCATCAATTGAAGGTTTAGGTGCTGTCCTCTGCCAGAAGGGATCCTCGAAGCTGGATCAACCGATCTATTATGCAAGCCGAAAAGTCACTGATAGGGAACGAAACTATACAGTGACAGAGCTGGAGTGCTTGGCAATGGTGTTTGCCCTGGAGAAGTTTCGCCATTACCTCCTATCTACCCACTTTAAATTTTATGTGGATCATGAGGCCCTGTCCTTCTTGATGAACAAAGCAGATGTGAAAGGACGGATGATGAGATGGCTCCTTTTATTCCAGGAGTTCGACTTTGAGGTGATTACTAAGCCCGGTCGTTCCCATGTTCTGGCTGATCATCTGTCGCGTATCCCACAAACTGCAGACGAGGAGCAAGATGATCCAGACCTCCCCGATGCTTCCCTATTCTTGGTGGAAACTGTCACTCCCTGGTATGCGGATATTGCCAATCTGTTGGCAACCCAACAGTACCCTCCTGGTATTTCTAGTCGGGAAAGGAAGAAGCTCATGCTAGAATCAGCCCCCTACACCCTGCTAGGCGGTGCACTGTACAAGCAAGGTAAAGATGAAATGCTCAGAAGATGTGTTGCAGGAGACGAGATTGGGATTGTTCTGAAGGCTTGCCACGACGAGCCATGTGGAGGTCACTTTGCAGGAGAAGCTACAGCCAGGAAGGCTCTGCTAGCAGGATATTGGTGGCCTACTATTCACAAAGATTCCTATGATTACTGTAAAAGATGTGATGCTTGTCAAAGAATGGGGAAACCCACCAAGACAAGTGCCATGCCGCTGCACCCTATCCTTCCGTTGAAGCCGTTTGAGAAGTGGGGCATTGACTTCGTAGGTCCAATCGATCCTCCTACTAGAAGGAAACAGAACAGATACATCCTCGTATGTACGGATTATGTCACAAAGTGGTGTGAAGCTAAAGCCCTCAAGCGGGACGATGGTAACAGCGTGGCCCTGTTTATGTACGAGAATATCATCACCCGTTTTGGCAGTCCCTTAGAGTTGGTAAGTGACAGAGGCACTCATTTCCTTAACAAAGTCATGGAGGAGTTGACAGAATTGTATAAGATCCGCCATCGCAAGTCCACTCCCTATTACCCCAGAGCCAATGGCCAAGTCGAAGTCACCAATCGCATCCTCTGCTCGATTCTGACAAGAACGATTGCCGCACATCGTCGTGATTGGGACGATCGACTTACAGAGGCCCTCTGGGCGTACAGAACCTCCCATAAAGCAGCAACAGGACAGACACCTTTCCAATGGTGTATGGTACAGAAGCAGTTTTTCCTGTTGAACTGGAACTACCCTCTTTGAGAGTGGCGATCAAAGAGCGTTTGGGGGATGACGATTCACTGCAACGCCGTCTCCTGCACTTGGAATGTTTGGACGAAATTCGTAGGATGGCTCTACAGTGCATGGAAGCCACGCAAGCTCGACGTAAGGCTTACCATGACAGCTTCATCAAGCACAAGGAGTTCAAAGAAGGTGATTTGGTCCTAGCCTATGATTCACGATTTGGCAAGTTTCCTGGCAAGCTCCAACAGCGGTGGATGCGCCCCTATAAGGTACTTGCCGTCAACCCTAATGGTTCTATCCAAGTGCAGACCGTTGATGCCTCTGATGATCCCTTTCTGATCAATGGATATCGCCTGAAGAAGTACTTTCCTCCTTGGGGATCTTGACAATTACGGACACTTGATCTTTTCCCTCGTTGGCGCGGCACTGTACTTCTTATGATGCTACTTCTGATAGCCGTTCTTCAATCACTCCTGCTGAAGTGGATGCAACCCTCTGTTCCCTCAAAACCTCCTTTCAGCCTTGATCTCTTATCTTCTATTTTTCACCAGCGGCAGTACAGAGGATGGTTTTGACACATGGTTTTTTCCACCATTCCCTTGTTCAATTTGAAGAAAAAAAAAAAGAAAAACACAATATATCGGTCATGGGAGAAAAGGACTTAGGTCCCTGTCATGCCGACCTCTTCTTCGAGAACAGGTGGAAAGACCCTCGGGAATAGGGGAAAATAAGAAAAAGAAAGAAAAAAAGAAAAAAGAAAAAAAAAACAAAGAAGAAAAAAAAGAAAAAAAAAACAAACAAACAAATCTGTTATGAGAGAAAAGGAAGCAATTCCCTGTCATAGCAGGCCTCGTTCCAAGAAAAGGTGATAAACACCCTTGGGCGAGAAGCTGGCTGTGGAAAAGGTGGTAACACCCAGCAGTCCAGAAAGTGGATTCATTGATTGATATCCCTCGGATCCAATTCCGAAGCTGCCTCCCTTGGTACGCTGTGTCCTGGGTCTCTTTGCAAAGTGACTAACTGTCCTCTAGCAGACGACATATTCCTATCCAACACAATGTTCGAATTTGATGGCTACCTCCCTGGGTACGCCTCTTCAACAACTGATGACGCGATCTTCATCGACAACCCCTTGAGTGATGTGAGCTTTCATCCTAACCGGATGGGGACGTGAGTATGGTTGCCCTCTGTAACTATCAACAGAGAGTGAGACAGAGGGTGGGGCGAGAGACCAGTCTTTTCCCTTCCAATCAAATGAGAGGTGAGAAGTGTGAATGAAGTGTGCACCCACAGGATGGGCCTCTCAAAGCACAAAGCACGATTTGTTTCTGTGCACTGCACCATAAGGCTCCCTGGCCTTCCTTCTTGCACTGTATGCCGACACAGGGCGGGATGCACTGTTGCACCATCAAATGCGCACAAGGCATACACTTTTGCACAAGTGACTGTGAGGATTACATCAATGGGTTTCAGGAAAAGGCTGCCCTCCTGTATCTATCAACAGAGAGTGAGACAGAGGGTGGGTTGAGTGTGACTGGAGTTTCTTCAATCAAATACCGAGAGGTGAGATTGAGGGACGTTACGACACTTGGAGTCAGGTATGTTTCTGTTTCCCTGTGCACCCACGGGATGGGTTTTTACCGTCATCACAAGACACATCACCCTGTTCTGTACACTGCACCCTAAGGCTCCCTTGCCTTTCTCCTTGCACCTATGCCAGACGGGTTGGACGCACTAATGCACCATCAACTGTGCACCCTGGCATACTCCTTTCTGCACCATTCCCCCTTGTTGATTCCTCAACCGGGTATGAGTTACGGGTTTTAATCATTCTTTCTCGAGTGATATTAGTCATGGGGCGAGTGACTGTTCCTTCATTCCAATTGAGTGACTGTGAGTTGAGTGCAATATCTCTCCTCATCGACGAATTTCCTGCGATTCCTTCCATCAGCTACCTCCCTGGGTGCTGTTGCGTGGTCCCTGCCATGACGAACGTGTGCCAAGAAGATGCCTTGGTCCCTCTAGCGCCGACAACAACTCTGGACGTGCCGTCGACACTCAACCTTGATTCTTGACGAAACGGGCCAAGTTTTTCTAACCCTACAACTTCCGTTTCTTAGTGATGTTCATGTTTTAAGTGTGGGGAAGTTAGTGGATGGTCTGTGGCATGGTCCTAGGTCCCTGTTGTTCGGTTAACCCTATCCGTTAAGGTCTTAAGTGTGGGGACGCGTCCCTGCGCGTCTATGTTGCATACCCATCTGCATATGCCTTATCTTGCTCATGCATGAATGCCTTGCCTTGCTTTTACCCTCCTGGGGTACCTTCCCACCCACCCGGTTATTTTCCACCCACCCTTGGGGCTGTTCCCTTGCAGTTTTCCTTCATTCCCTGATTTTGAGGTCCTGCTATGTAAATGCCTCTTACGTTCACCAAAGTCCCAATCCAACCTTATAGCCCTGTTCCTCCCTTTGACCGGACCATTTTTCCTTTTTACCTACCCCTGTTCCGGTGCACGGTTTTTGAGTTATTAATTTTTGAAGCATTTTACGCAATTTAGCTGGTTTTCCATGTGAACGCACTTTTCTTGCTTCGGAACCGTGATCTGACATCATAGTCCTGCCAACCGCTTTTCCCCTGAGATTTTTCCTTTTTATTTTGCATCATTCTGATACATGGTTTGACCGTTATTAATTTTTCGGGTTTTTAAGACTTTTTTCGTGCGTATTTTTGACATTTTTCCATGTGAACTTGCCCTATTGGCATCGGAATTCCAATTTGATTTGACAACCGTGTCTCCTGTGCCTTCCCCTCCCTTTTTCCTTTTCCCTCCACCCTTTTTCGACTTTCGGATTTTTACTTATTAATTTTTAAATGAGTTTTCGGGAGTCTTTTTGGAGTTTTTCACATGTGAACCCCTCCTATTTCCGCCGGAACGACGTTTTAACGTGATCACCCTGTGCCACCTCTTCCTGCGGACATTTTTCCTTCTTACTGCATGACCTTCCGGTAAACGGTTCGTCCGATATTAATTTCCGATCCCATTTTCGGGTTTCTTTTTTGGGTTTTCCCCATGTGAACGCGTCTTATTTCAGTCGGAATTATGTTTTGATAGGATAGGATTGTCGGGCACATCTTTTTGCCCAGTTTTCCTTTTTTCCGCCCTTCATTCCGATGCACGGATCTTTCGATATTAATTTTTCAATTGCGTTTTTGGTTCGTTTTTTGTGTTTTTTGCACGTGAACGCCCTTTACCCCTCCCGGAACCCCCGTTCCGTATTTTTCCTGTTTCCCTCCTGTCGTCCTGCCCACTTTTCGTTTTTACGATATTTCGTTTTGACATGCGGATTGGGAGTTGTTCATTTTTCTTTATTTTTCCGTTTTTTCTCGCGCTCGTTTTGCGCGTGAACGCGCCCGTTTTCGATTTAACGCGTCTCCACGCGCCCCAGTCGTGTCCGCGTACCCCGTACCGTCATCCCCGCATCGTTTCAATCCCGTCACGGCAAATTTTTTTACCCCGCCCCGCGCACGTGCGCGGGACGGGGATCCGCCTTTTCTTGACCCCGCCCATCCTCCCTAGCCCCTGCCCACCCCAACCTGCCTGCCCACCTCTTTTTGAAACAAAAAAAAGAGAAAAGAAAAGAAGGAAAAAAAAAAAAGGATGTGTGTTTAGCGCGAATGCGCGTGGAAACGGTGGGTGGATTAAAGGGTGTATTTTAACAATTAATTCGTGATTAAGGGGGAAAAGAAATAAATAAATAACAGAAAATAAATACCTGGCAGGGTGTGTATGAAATGCAGGAATGCGCACGGAAGAGTCCCAGGAGAGGAAAAGCAAAAAGCACTGATGAAACAACAAACAACACCTTAGCATATGTGTTAATTGGATTTATGTTGGTTGTTTATTTTATTTATTTTATTGTATTTTTAGTTGTGATTTTTTTTTAATGTTGGAATAAATGGAAAATGAGCAAGGGAGGTGAGTGAAATTTTTTTAGAAGGTTTTTAGAATTTGTGAGAATTTTTTACAATTTTTTAAATGATTTTTCCTATTTTTTTGACAATTTATGGGTAATTTTAGGAAAGATGGATTTTTCTAAAATTATAGGAAAGGCAATGCCTAGCAGACAAAGGTCCAAAAATTAACAAAAGACAGAAGGAATTTTTTTAGAAATTTTTTGAAATTTTTTTATGAAAAAATGAAGGTTGTGATTAAGTAAGTCACATTGATCACATAAATCACATAAGTCACATTAGTCACAAGTCACATTAATCACTTAAGTCACTTAAGTTACTTAAGTTAGGTTGGTCATGTTAGTCAGGGAAATCAACCTAGGTTAGTTCTGACTAACTAAGTTAGTTAATTAAGTTTTAACTAGGTTAGGTTAGTCATGGTGGTAACTAAGTTAGGTTAGTTACTAACTTAGTTAGTGAGTGACTAACTGAGGTTGGTTAGTGACTGACTTAGGTGAGTTAGGTACTAACCTAGGTTAGTGGGAGGTGGGAGGTGGAAGGGAGGGGAGGTGGAGGTGGAGTCGGCGCCGAGGGAAGGTGGAGGCGGAGAGTGCGGGGGCGCTGCGGCGGCAGGCGTGGCGGTCCGGCGGCGGCGACAACGGGGCCGGGCGGCGGACGACGGCGACGACGACGGCAGGCGACGTGGCGGGGCGGTCCGGCGCAGAGGGCGGCGACGACGGGGCCGGGCGGCGGACGACGGCGACGACGACGGCGACGAGCGGCGCTGGGCAAGGAGAGGAAGGAGAAGGGGAGAAAGAGGAGGAGGGAGGGGAGGAAGAAGGAGGAAGAGGGAAGGGAGGAGCAATGGCGGGCAGGGAGGGAGAAGGAGGAGAGAGAAGGGAGAGGAGAGAGAAGAAAGAAGAAGGGAGAGGGAAGAAGAAGGAGGAAGAGATGGCAGGCAGGAGAGAAGAAGGAGAGAGAAGGGAGAGGAAAGAGAAGAAAGAAGAAGGGAGAGGGAAGAAGAAGGAGGAAGAGATGGCGGGCAGGAGAGAAGAAGGAGAGAGAAGGGAGAGGAAAGAGAGATGGTGGAAATGGAGGGAGAAGGAAGAGGGAGGAGAGGGTACGCGCAGAGAGGAAGAGAGAGAGAGAGAGAGAGAGAGAGAGAGAGAGATTTTGACCGATTTTAGCAACGAGACAGAAGAAGGAACAAAAATTAGAGGAAAGAAGAATAACAGGGCGAAGCAGCCAGCAGAAGTAGAGAAGGAAGTATGTCGACAAGACAGGCTCGGATCCTCCCCCCAGGTCTCGATTCAACTGGCAAGCTAGGTCCGAGGAAGAGCTCCTTCATCAGCAGGCCCTGGCCATGATGCTTTACCAGCAGCAGTTGATGCTTGAGAAGTCCTCCTCACTGCGCTCCCTGGGAGCCTTTCTGAAGCAGAACCTTCCCCGAAGTGCAAGTGCATGGCCTCGGCATGCTAATGACCCCATTTTGCAGCAGCATCAGCTTGGTCTACCACCACAGACATATAATTCTTGGGTTTAGAACCTGCGAGAAAGAGAGAAAGATTTGGTTTAGAACCTTCCTGTGAGTGATCGTTGGAAGCATATCCGGATTGCTGGGTTGTCCTTTCAAGCATTCTTGGCTATAGGCAACCTCTACCCTTGTCTCCCCCGTAAGGAGGAGGGGGAGGAGGAGGACCAAAAGAAGAAGAAAAAGCAGCAGCATAGGGCAACAGAGGGGTTTTGCATTGTGTATGTGCTCGATCTGCCCTAACCAGCATCCTTTGCACAATTTGTTGTCGGAGCTTTTCGCCCTATGTCAGTTGGCGCTTCTTGGCCAGAACCTCATTAACGGATTCGCATTACGAAAGAGCTTTTGTGACACACCAGGCAGTCTCGATCTCTTGCATGATGATCGGCCATGCTGAATTTGTTAGAAGATAGGATCATTATTTTAATCGTCCGTCACCTCCACCTCAGCAGCAGAAAAACACGAAGGTCTTATTGATGAGCAAGGACAACATGATGGAGCTATTGTCCTAGCATCGACATCGTTATCTTTAGCCGTGACAAGAATGGCAATAACATCGACAAGCAGGGGAAGGTCCAAATCGCAACCATGAAAGAGCCTCCCAGTTGTACCAAGAAGAGGAAGAGGAGGAGGTGAAAGGAAGAAAGAGGTCATTCCCAATCGAAAAGATAGAACAAAGGGAAAATAGAAGAGGGATTCCTCTACCCAGAGTATCTACCAAAAATGCAGTGCGAACACACTGCACACTCCTTTCCACCAGGGGGATGTCAATGGCGGTGGTGAAGGAGACAATGCGATTGCACCCCAAGGGGCCTCTCATGTTTAGTGCTGGAGTCGATACATCGACCATCACCATGGAATGGGACATGGTAGATCTATTGAAGAATCTGACTGAGTTACAGAGGCTAAGGGCTAAGATAGACTCGGTGGTGGGGAAGCACCGGATGGTGGAGGCAATCTCAAAGAAGAAGAAAGGGCAAGTTGGTCCATGACCTCGATAAAGGCCACTATTCAGATCTCCAACAGCCACAAAATATGGGAGATAGGGTTATTATCTCTTTGATCAATCAAATAATAATGTTTTTTTAAAACTTTAATATGCTTATCCCTTCCTAAGGTAAGTGAAAGAAAAATGTGTACCTTTAACCTTTATGAGAAACACAACCTCACATTAAGATAAACTCAAGTCATACTCAAGCTGCCTATCCTCCCTCTCTCACTTTTCCCAACAAAAAAAAAAAAACAAAAACAAAAACAAAAACAAAATGCCATCTATTTTTTTTCCTCTTTGCATTTTGAAAAAAACCTTTGCTACATCATCACAAGCAAGCAAATTATTGCCCCACCTCAAAATAGCAAACAACTCTACCATTACCACCATCTACATTTCCATCCCCATCCTTGTTAATTTTATACTTCCTAGTTTTGTCCTTCCCAAGGTGGTAACCCATATTTTGTTTTTCTCCCCTCACACATAAGCCCATAGGAGAGAGTTGTCTCACATGAAACACGTTCACAAAGGCTCAAATACAACAACAAATCCCATTCCTTTAAGTATTTTTTAGCTAAATGGTGGAGTTGTATTTCTTTCTTCATTGGAATGGAGGAGTTGTACTCATGATCCATGTGGAAGATAGAACCCTATCTTTTGGAGATTATACAAGTTTTCAGTGTGGGAGTAACCGAGGCAGGAGTTCCCTTACTCTGGTGGTCATGGATTTGGAGTCCCATACCCTACCATGGCTAGGCCTTATGATCGAAGTTGTTTTACTAACAATTTTGGAAGTTGTTTATGTTAGAGAGTGGTTCTTCTTTGACAAGGTTCGCGAGGACGCTTCACATTTCAGTGTGGGAGGAATATGATGACACCCAAAAGAAGCATAAAAACAAGGCACAAAAATGTCCATGCATATATCATAATTTCATCTTTTGTAAAAAAGATAACAAGTACGTTGTTACAAAATCACTAAAATACACACCTATATGAGGGGGCCACATCCACATCCACACACACATACATTCATCATAAATAAATGATATACACAAAAGTGTTACGTGCATGCATTTGTGAAGGGTCGGAATACTCAAAATTAAAGGCCAAAGGCCTTATAATATCAAATGTATCAAAGTTTCAAAGAAATAATAAAATACGAAGGGGTGTGCTTTTTGGGGAAGAGGTGGGGTGGAGTGCACGAGTGGTTATGTGCCTCTTTCCCTTCTCTCTCTTGTCCAATTGCATATTCTCCTTTTTGGTGGTGCAAAAAGTTGTTCTCTCTCCTCTTTCCTCTGTCTTTTGTGCAGAAATTCTTCTTTTCGCTTTTGTTCTTGTATAATGGTTGAAGCTATGGATGAAGATGTTGAAGATAACGAATCGGTTCATTATTAAGTGGAAAATTTATGGTTTCTTTTCAGTTTTGAGATTAATGGCTCAGCCATGTGCATAGATTTTGCATGCTTCTACCTTGGTTTCATGTTTATTTCCTGCCGTGGGAGGGTTGGTGTCAGCTAGCATCCACTATGTGTCTTGATGATGTGGTAGGATATTATTCACAAGCATGTTAGGTGACTGACATGAGGATATGCCAATGATTCTACAACTAGACTACACCCATGTAGTCCATTCTTGGTTATGGTCAATTCATTGGGCCATCTCTTCTTTTCTTAGCGGGTTCACACTTTAGTTACTATGTGTACATATGTTGAGGTGTTTTCATATGCGTCTTTTATCATGTTGTAGACTTTGTTCTTTGTGTGGAGGAGGAATGATGAAGAAAAAGAATATTTCAGCCCTATCACTTTGTGTACTCAAGTCTCCATTGTCTTTGTGTATATGCTCTTGATTCTTCATCTCTCTTTCCTCTTGTCTATTTCATGGTATCAAGACCATCCCATGACTATAGGAGTTCAATTGAAGGCTGAGGAGAAGGTGTTGGAGCATGAAAGTAATCAAGAAAGAAAGGGGTGAAAAGCTCTTTCACCTTGCTCAAGTTGCCTTGGGTTATAGCCGCAAGAGGCTCTTGAGCAGGCAGGGTTGCAGTGTCCAATTGCAATAAAACTTGGTGCATAGAAAGGACAATGTACATATTGCACATCAGCCCTTTAGGGCTATCTCGTTGTAAATGTTTACATTTGAGGTCATTTCGACCTCCGTTTTGGGCTTGTAAGTGATCTTGACAATAATTTTTGGGTATACTGCAGTTTGGGCTATGTCAGCCATTTATAGATGCACAAGTTACACATTTCAAATCTGTAAGATTCCAACTATTTGTTGGGTTGCAAACACAAAATACATCTGCATACATATTGTAGATTATGGTTACTGTTGTGCAAATAGTGAAAAATATTGGATGTTTAGTTGTGGTGCACCTTGTATTAGCTTGCTTGCATATTGAAGTTTTTCGCAAGTTGTTTGTTTTGTCAAAATATTTAACAACTTCAATCACATTATCCAGCAACGAGATTCTTGATAAGAATAATTATCCTACATGGAAGTTCAAGATGACAAATTTCTTGAAGGACAAAAATGTTTGGAAATATATTGAAATATATTGAAGAGACATGGGAGTGGCACTTGAAGTTCTTGTGCGAAATACTATTGCAAAACAGGTAAAGACTAAGAAAGATTAGGAGTAGACAGAAAGTAAACTCATGTATTGTATGTCTATTTGTGTCATAGATAGCATGATGGGAAACTCCCGCTATTGCATGGAACAATCTGGAAAGGCTGTTCGAAATAAATGCAAAGGCCAGAAAGCTATAGCTCAAGTCAGAGCTGAACTAAGTGAAAAGAGAGGACTTTTCCATTAATGATTATGCCTTGAAGATCAAGAGTATTGTGGAAGCTCTTGGATCTATTAGTATGGTAGTTAATGATGATGATATTGTTCATACATGCTTAGATGGACTTGGAGATGAATACAAGACCTTTAGGTCATTAAGGAATATGAGAGATGATATCCCTGATTTTGTAGACTTGATTCTTATGTTGATACTTGAGGAGATGATTCCTATTCTTCTAAAAGCAAGAAAAACTCTGGATATGTGATTTACTATACTAATAGAGGTAGAGATTGTGGTAGAGGCCAAGTTGGTGGCCATTCTCTAATAGGCAACAAAATTCTAGTAATATCAAAGAGTATTGGCATTGTGGTTAGAAAGGTCACACTGCTAAAAATTGCTTCAAAAATAAGGTTGAAATTCTAGTAATAGTAGAGAGTATTGGCATTGTGGTTAAAAAGGTCACACTGCTAAAAATTGCTTCAAAAATAAGGTTGAAATTAGAACTGAAAAAAAGTAGCAAGACAATTATGCATCTAGCAACAAAAACAATAATGACAAAAGTGAATAATTGTTTGTTATGCAACACTTGATGAATACTATGACTGCTAATGGTTCATCAAAGGAATGATGTATGATATGTAGACTCAGGTGCCTCTAACCACATGACTTCTCACAGAGGGTGGTTTAGAGAGATGTGCAATCCTAAGTCTCTAAGCTATGTGGAGGCAAGGGGTGATACAACTCACCCCATTACTCATATTGGAAATGTTCCTTTGAGTATAGAGGGTGGTTTAGAGAGATGCACAATCCTAGGTCTCCAAGCTATGTGGAGACAAGAAATGATATAACTCACCTCATTACTCATATTGGAAATGTTCCTTTGAGTAGAGAGGATGGTAAAACTAAGTACTTGGCTAATGTGTTACATGTACCAAATATTACAAATAACTTTTTTTTTGTTGGTCAGATGGTAGAATAGGGATTCTAGGTTTGGTTTACATCTTATGGTTGTTATGTAGAAGATCTCAAAAATGATTGGAGGTTGATTACAAAGGGAAAATGTGCTAGCAGATTGTTTGCTCTTGATGTAAGTCTGCGTGAAATGGATGTTATGATGTTTGCACAAGGTCCAATTGTTGTGGCTAATATTGAAATTTGGCATAAGAGAATTAATCATGTGAATGTGTAGTGGCTGAAAGACATGTAGTCAAAACAGGTTGTGAATGGGTTGTGTAAGTTTAGAGTTGATGGGATGCATAAAATATGTGAAGCATTTCAATTTGAAAACCAAGCAAGACATGTGTTTCCACATGAAAAGCATGTATGTAAGAAGCCACTTGAATTTATACATTTTGATATGTGGGGTCATGCAAAGACTGCAACTTTGAGTGGTTGCAAGTATTAATCTCCTTGATTGATGATCATACTAAAAAAGTATGGGTTTATTAAGTACTTTATGTGAGAAAAATGAGGTATTTACTTACTTTAAAAGCTTTAAGGCTTTGGTTGAGAAGGAGAAAAGTTTGCATATTAAATGCCTAAGGTCAGATGGAGAGGGAGAATATTGCTCTGATGATTTGTCTGATTTTTTTTACAAGAAAATAGTATAGAGAGGTAGTATATAGGTAGATGTACTCTATAACAAAATGAAGTTGCTGAGTAAAAAAATTGGCATCTTGTAGAGGTGGTTCATGCATTGATCCCAGAAAGAAACTTATCTCAGTACTATTAGGTTGAAGCAGTTGCTCTAATGTGTACATTATGACCAGGACATCTATTGCCATTGTACATGATATGACACGTGAAGAGAAGTTTACGGGTGGAAAGTCAAATCTATCCCATTTGAAAGTACTTGGATGTATTGCTTATGTGCATATTCCTGATCAGTTGCATAGTAAATTGGATCCCAAAGCAGAAAAATATATATTTGTTGAATATTATCTTGAGCAAAAGGGATATTATAGATGTTATAACCTTGTTACATATGAGCTAAGGGTTAGCAAGGATGTTGTTTTTAATGAAATGAGTAGCTGGTACAATAATATGCATAATGCAAACAAGGTTGATGAGCATGAGAATGACTTGCAAAAAATAGGCCAACTGTCACAAATGTTGAGTGGACCACAAGAGTCTCTTAGTCATGGTTTTGTTGATAGAACTTGGAGTGGCAAATTGAGGTCACTGGTTGGTCCACCAAGTACAAAGAAATCTTCTCATGAAATTCATGACCGTAATGTGGATGCTGCTACCCATGAAACGATTGATGATCACCATCATAATACAAATCGTGTGATGGTTGATCATCATAAAAATAATGATCAACATGATGTCCACATTCATGTTGTTGTCTATAATATGCATGATCATTCACATATTGTTGCCTATATGAATTTGTATAATCATCATATGCATGTTGTTGCCCATAGTATGCATGCTACTCATATAAGTGTTGCCGCTCATACCAATGCTCATTGTCCCCATTATCATAGTCCAACTATCCATAATGCCCATGCCTCCTAGGACTAACTTGTGTTCCTGGTGCTTGCTCATATCTATGCTCTAAGTATATATTTTTATATATTTTATCGCTAAAATAAGTCAATTGATTGTTGCATGAACATTACTCAAGCATACCTTGCTTCAAATTCGAAATGATGACTAATAGTCATCATTGCTGTCAATAAGGTTGTGACTTCATTGACGATTGTAGTGACATTGCGTGATCAAGCCCTAAATCTGCACTACCTAAACAAGCCTTGGATAGGCTGAAACACATTAAAGTAGGCACTCAAGATGAGGAAGTAAATTAATGTATAATGTGTTCTTGATCATCTAATGCCAAGCCCTGAGTTGAATGTGGAAGATGCAGTTACTCAAAACTGGCTATGCTATTGGTTCTTGGTGAATTTGGCACAATTATTCAAGCACTTACACGAATAAATACCTTCATTGAATAATCCTTTTTTGTTTTTCTTATACTACAAGAAGCCTCTCAAATCTGCCCCATCTATACACTGCTCAAGCTCTCTACACGGTTCTAGTCATCCATTCACATGCCTAAGACCCAATGTGCTGGTTTGAGTTGTGGCAGCTTTAATCTTGAAATCAAATCCAAAGAAGAATTGAGGTAGCCACATAATAGATTACTCAATGTTGAGGCATGGAGATAACCCTAATTTGATGTAAGCACCTATATTACTTTAATACGAAGTCTACCTACAACTTTGAGAGTCAAATTCAATAATATGCCATTTGAACTATTGGCGATGTTAAACAAGGTGGCATTCTTGCTAGAGACAAAGTACCTTTTCGAAAAGGTTGTGAAGTGCTATACTTGTGATACTACACTTGCTATGGTACAACTGTAGTGTGGGGTGCAACAATTGCCATGCTTTAAGTGCCAATATCAATATGAGCTTATGTCACAAAATGTAATTAGTTGCAACAATTCCTTCTTTTGTGGTGAGATCTCTAGATTAGGTTGCTCAAATTCACAAGTTTGCTACTGTATTAGCTAATGTTCCAATAGTCATAACATGATAAAAGACTAATATAAAAGTACCGTAGCATATGTACATGCAGTCACTAAGTGTGAACCTACTAAGGAAAGAAGAGGTGGTACAATGAATGTGCCATAACCAAGGATAAACTACGTAGGTGCATTCTAACTATAGAATCACTAGTGTATTCTCATGCCAGCCACCTAACATGCTAGTGAATAATAACTTGCATCCAAACCAACTGTGTAGTTTAGGTCTCATCAAATAGATAAGGCTATCCACAGTCTTCTAATACATAGTGACATCCTCAATCAAGTCACCCTCATGTGGCCTAAGCTTAGCATTAATATCCAAAGGTATAAAAATAGGCTTATAACCAGCCATGCAATACTTCAATATATCCAATATATACTATCTCTATGACAACCATATACCCTCTAGAGTCCTAATTATCTTTATGCCAAGAAAATAGTGCAACTCTCCCAAATCCTTCATCTCAAATTCAATCTTGAGGAGACCCTTCACATTGTCAATCTTTGTCTCAATCACCCACAATTATCAAAATACCCACATATATAGTAATGACCATAATGCCTACATCACTCTCACATACATAGAGTGAGTGATCAGCTTGTGGTGTATGAAATCCAATGCTGACAAGGTATTGTACAACCCTATCATGCCATGTCCTAGGTGCTCGCTTCATCCTATACAAGGCCTTATAAAGCCTACATACATAATCTGGATGACTCTCATCTACATAACCACGTGGCTGCTCCACATTAATTTCCCCTTGCAACTCCCCATGCAAGAAGGTATTTTTTACATCCATTTGATGCATGATCCAATACATGTAGCCACTACTATGACAGCCCTTATAGTATCCATTTTAGCCACTGGAGTAAAAAACTCCCCATATTCAATACCATGAGCCTAGGCATAACCTTTGGCAACCAATCATGCCTTGTAGCAATCAATAGATCCATTTGACTTATGCTTAACCTTGTAAATCCATTTGTAGCTTATAGCTTTCTTGCCTTCAAATAAGGGCACCAACTCCCATGTGGTATTATCTATAGTATAGCCATTTCTTCATACATAGCATAATTTGAATACTCATTACCCACTACATCCTCAAAACAAGCGGGTTCCACATCATGTACAACATTAACCATGTATACATAGTGATGAGCTACATAGCTATCATATGCCAATCACTGCATTGGCTCTCTCTCTACTTAACCTATATGGATGTGGATCACTACCAAGTGCTTTAGCATCCTCTTGTGTCTTCCATATACTAGGTGTTTTAATAGACGTGAATCCCAAACTCCTCATCCAAGCTTTACTAGGAGCCATTTAAATTAGCATCGAAACCTAATGATATACCTATCACAATAGGTGGGCCTCCAACTTTCTCTTTACCTTTTCTTGACATACATGATGTACTTGGTGAAGTAACATATTACATAAGGCTTCATATCAAGAAACGAATTTGGGCTTGAGGCGTTTTAAAAATTACTCGTCAAGCTGTCACATATGTGACATCACGTAATTTACTTGATATCGAGTCTCGCATTAAATCAATCTCGCAATCCGATATGAGAAGATGCCTCAATGATCCTAGCCAACAAAAAGTAAAGACACCTTGTAAATAATATTACAACGGCTTAATCATATAACTTTTTCCACATTATATTTGATTTGGCATTCCCGATTCCATTTAATGCATCGAGGATTGCATTGCTTTTGTAACTGCAAGACATTTCAAAAAAGAATCAATTAGTAGATGAAGAACACGCAAGAACAAGCATGATATTAAGTAAGTTAAGTATCAAAAATTATGACATGACTTTATATACTAGATAAGTCATGAAGTAACTAGGCCAAAAACCACCAAAAGAACTCATTTTGAAGAAAAAAATGTGTTTTGGAAAAGTACGCTAAAATACATGACATTTTTTACACCTAGAGGGAGATAAAACATTAAAAAATGATCCCCATGCCACCATCCAACAGGTAAGCAATCAAAATGAATATTTAATAAAGCTCAATTGGCTATTGTGAAGTAGCCAAATGAATCAGACCACTACATACTCCCCCTCATGCCCATAAATACACCCCCTCTCCTTCACCAAAAAAAAAGAAGGAAGACCTCCTGATGATGGAAAATTTTCTCTACTTCTCTTATCCATTGACGCTTTGAGCCTTGAAAGAGGAAAATGCCCCCCCTTCTACCTCATTTCCATTTTATCTACCCCTTGTTACACCTTTGTCCCATACAATCAAATCACCAGGCAAAATGCTAGCAAAATTTTTCTGGACGACCATCAACTCTCCCTAAACTACCACGTCAATTTTTCCTGACATTCGATGGCTTCGCGAGGTCACATATATTTAAAAAGCACATTTGAAGCAAGGGAAGCAAGGAACGCCGGTCGATGGAGAAAATGACACAGTAGGAATTGACAGGATCCCCATCATAGCAAACTTGAGAGAGGTAACATCTCGTTGGTTTGAAAAAAATTAATATTTTATAAGCTTATCACTTTATTTGGCTTTAAATGATTACAAACGCATTCTAATGAAAATGCATATGAACTGCCATGTAGGAAAATAACTTAAGTAATATAATGATTAAATATTCAATGAAAAGGCTCTTTCACTTGGAAAAGAATTATATGGCTATCATTAAGAAGATATTTTAATTATGGTTTATTTCATGATATTTATTGTTATTTAGTTAAAGACGCGTGTGATCATAATAATAGAAAAATGATAGATGTTGTTAGGGAAGGAAATATTTTATCAATTTTTTGTGAATGTGACTATCTCTATTTCATTTTGCTAATGATAAATAGATGCATATGAATTTAATACTAATTTATGAATAATCATTTAGATAATATCATGAAATAATCAATGCATTAAATCAACATAAAATTGTATAGGAAAATATATACTAGATGCCCATAAATTAGGTGCGTAGAAATATAATTCGATGTTTAAAAGATGAAAGAAAAATTACACTTATGATTTTTGCATTGCCTAGAATAAAATTTTTAGAAAAACAATCACCATTGCACTTAGGACATAGCTAAAAGATATTTGATCTTTCTAAATAACGTTGAAAGTTTGACAAATGGTTGAACATCGTCAATTAAACCATAGAATATGAGTAGAATAAAATAAAAATTATTTTCTTGTTGAAAATACACGTAATGGAAATATTAATGATTATATTAGTGAGAGCATCAATATCATGATTTGAGCCACTTATGAATTAGTGAGATAACCTAACCTAAAATATCGAGAATGTTCAAGCGAAAACAACTATGAAATACTTGAAAACCCTGACACTATAAGTATCACGAAACTAAATAAATGTTGGAAGTCTGTAGGACTTGTTGGACATTTATAACAATTTGTCGATACAAATTCTAAAGTCTAAATAGACTTGGAAAAGCATTTGAAATCCTGCTAAGCACGGGTTAGGGCACAGCAGTGCATGAATTGCTTGCCATAGGCATAAATGCCTATATTATCTTTTAGGATGGAAGTACCAAAATTTTCATAAGGATAAAATAGACTTCTCATAATTAATTAGATTCGCAAAATAACTTGCGGATCTCAAAAAAGAGTTTTAAGTAAGAAGTGAAACCCTAAGAATAAGGTGGGACCTTAACAGGTAAACCCTAGATTTGGGTGGGGTTGCTTCCTATGCTAAAAACACTTGCTGCTGTTATTTATTTTTTATTTGTGCATGCATTGATGGTTGCACATGAAAGATTGATTGTACTTGCAGTAGCTAAATCTGATTGTAAATATATAATCGAAATAATAAGAGAAAAGATCACGCTATGCCTCCCCCATGGCTAGACGTGGAACCTTGCTCCAAGGGGGATTGTTTTGCACTGCCACGAGGAGCTTTGGACCGGCCCTCAATGGCAAGAGGTCACTTGGTGACAAATTCATTAGGCAGGTGAGAAATTCATTAGGTAGGAGGAGGCGGGAGTGCCAAGGGGCTCTGGCCGTAAATCTCTTGATCGCTCCTCCTAAGAACTACCTGATACTCGCACGAATCAGGATGGGATCCTGGAGTCCCAAGTACTAGTGAAGAGATGGAAATCTGGGAGGGTTTCTTTTCTTCTGTGCAGACACAAGTGATCTTCTAGTGAACGGAGGTTTATCTTTTGCATAGGAAGAAGGAAAAAATCATTATAAATAACTTTGTAAAATAATAAATAAATATATTTTACCAAAAGATTATTTTCTCTGTCTTTGTGTTGTGCCATAAAATTATGCGAAGGAACATGTGATAACATTTTAATTAACAAATCTACTTTTATATGCTATAACTTCATGTGATAGATAATTAGAAAACTAAGAAAACCATTTGTGGGAAGCGGGTGGGCGAGATCCTTAATGGATTCATCCTACGGATGGGTGGTTTCGGTAAGTTGGGAGCTTCTCTCAAGAGATTGAACGAAATGTTAATTAGAAAAAATTAGATAGAGTCAAGCGTTGACTTACCTAGGGTCACGTTTTAAAACCTTGATTAGAAATTATCTTAGGGGAAAGATGTGGTGACTGTACCAGAACTCTGTCAGGATTCCTTGAATCCTAACCAGCTTTATTGGAAAAAAGTGTTGCACTCCATGAACCAAGGGTAACTATGATCGCTCCAGTCGGACAAGAAGCCCTTGTGGGACACCTCCGATGGAGCTAGCTGATGTATCAAGACCTCAGTTGTCAAATTAGGACCTCGAGCTAGCAGGTCAATCCTCATGGGGATGGCCCATACCTTCCATTACGGGTTGGACTATGGGAAACCTAGATGATAGATCCTATGCATTCTCATGAGTGCCAAGCGAAGTTGTCTAGGATAGTTCCCCAATGAACCACTAAAACATGCTGCCATGGAATTGTTTGGCAAGCATGTGACATGCGGTATCAGAGCATAATTGATTAAAAGTATCTATGGTTTTTAAGACAAACTGTTCTAAGTAATAATTAGTCTGCTAATTGTTAAGGGATAGACTTTGGCAGAATAATGAAGCCTAGAACCAGTTCCTTGTTTTTCGAGCAATGTACATATCTACACTGAACTCCATGAATGACAAGTGGAGAAGAGAAATAATGAGAATACTTGATTGCCTATACGATCCATCCCTTGTGAATTGCGAAAGAAGATGGTTCTGGGATGATCGTTACTATTACATCAAGGCCGATTAATTCTTCAATATGCAGACTAATCTAAAAAAAATTGAATGGATAGAAAATTTAAAAGTAGTTGAGGCCTTTATATTTTGTTCGGCCAGAAGGAATCCACTTATGATTACCAATGTTCGGGTTGATTTATCTAGACCGTTATGTCTATGACAAGGTACTGAAGGTAATCCCAACCAATAGGATTATAACCCAAGGATGTTGCAAGTATCGAGATTACTGTATCCATGGTTTTCCAAATCTGCCATTTTCAGAGCATAGGTTCTTGGACATAGACAGCAATCGACCTACTTTCTTCTACATAAATGTAACTAATATCCATCCCTAAAAAAGAAAGGTACAGTGATATCCTATTTTGGAAATTATACATAGTATCTAGCCTAACATATCAATGTTTATGTATCTCTACTTGTAAACATCTACCATTTGTAAATATCCCTAACTTGCAAAAATCATAGCTTATGGATATACTGATAATAAAAGATAACAATGCTAGATTTTGTAAAAATATTGTGCTCTTTGGCACATCATTGTTTTACAAAATTAGTAAGATATATTAATGTGAAAACGAAGCTAAAAAGTTTAAGCGCTAAACTAATTCGTGAAACTTATGATAGCCCAAGATAATACAGCTATCGCTAGTTTGACTGAAATTCAAGTGAAAAAGTATCTCCTTAAGCAAGTTAAGCCATCGAAATTCAATGGCAAGGGAAAATACATTGAAGTTGAGGCAAAGATTTGGATTTGAGACCATCGAAGACTACTTTACTACCATGGGAACTACCCCTGCTAATCAGGCTATGATCGCCAAGTTGAAATTGACTGATGAGGCATGCCTGGTGAAAACAATTATATAAAGACCAAGGACTTGCTGAGAAAGCTATTACTTGGAAAAAGCTGAAAGAAGCTTATCACATGCTAAAAATGAATGAGTTCTTTAACTTAAGACAAATCGGAATGATTCCCTATGCATCAACCATGGGCAGTCTTATGTATGCCATGATAGCCACCCATCTAGATATTGCTTTTGTAGTTGGGATTGTGGCACGTTATATGGCTACACCTGGCAAGAAACATTGGGATGCCGTGAAGGGTATCATGAGGTACCTGAAGGGCACAACAGATATGTGTATTTGCTATGGCAGCCAGGATACAGGAGTCGTGGGGTACACTGACTATGATTGTGCAGGACATGCAAATAGTAGGAAGTCTACTTATGGCTATGTGTTCACTTATGCTGGAGAGGCTATCTCTTGGATGTCTAGGGTGTAGAAGTGTATGGCTCTTTCTACTATAGAGGCTGAGTATATTGCAACCACAGAGACTTACAAGGAGGCTATTTGGTTAGGCCATTTGATTGCAAACCTTGGTATGACAAATGTTATGTGTACACTGGATTCGGATTCTATGCCGGTCTTCCATGCAAAGACGAAACGTATTGAGGTGAGGTATCACTTCATTCGCGAGGTTGTTGAGGACAGGTCTATTGACCTTGTCAAGATTCTGACTGAGTAGAATTCTGCAGACTTGCTCACGAAGAGTCTTACTATAGAGTGCTTTGCCTTCCTCAGAAGATTGATGGGCATTGGATGAGATGACATCTTTTTCCTCATCATGTTGTACATGTGTACAGAGTACTGTCTTTTCTTTTCTTTTCTATCTCACTAGGGCAGATTCACCTTTAAGTGGGAGGTTGTTGGGGATAAAGGCACCTCTACCTAGTCACCCATATATTACTACACTTTACTACACTGATAGTACCCGCCACTGCACACTACAGGTGGCAGGCGCCTGTCTCACAGTCACTTATTCTTTATTCTTTTAGTGACAATTTGAATAAAGGAAGGCCTGACCACACATTGTGGCTATTGGAGTTCCCACTTTGAGTTTCTCTCTCTCTCTCTTGCTCTTGCTCCCCATCTGCCATAGCTCTCACCGCTAAGCTTCTTCCTCCTGGGTTCTACCTCCCTTTCATATAGAGTGATGGTATCAAGTGCAATTCTCTAGCTATGGCCTTTTGGATGTTCTTTATGACTTCCTCAACAACAGCTACATAGTGGGAGCAAACATGTTGTTGCTCATCCCAAGTCAGGGGTTCGACTATGAGCTTTGTGTGCTCTGGTGTTGGCGTTCCAATGTCCACATGGACATATGCACATGTGATGGCTGTCAGCTTATGATCGAGCTTTATCATGCACTTCATTTCATCGATCAAATGTGCTATCTCCTTGGCCAAATCTTCAAGAGATTTCTCCTCAAACCTAAGCTTTAGGTGCTTCCGAAGTGCTAGAGGTATCAAGGTTGTTGGTTGCAACACCTCTTCCACAAGTGAATTGCTAAGCACACATTCCGCAAAGAAGTGTCGCCACGGCCAAAGGCTTGACTACTGTGATTCCTGATTGGAAGTAGTAGCGAGTAGTTCACTACTTGTGCCGGTCAGATGCCGAACCAGGAGCTCACGGGAGGCAGAAACGGCGCATGCCTCTCTCTCTCTCTCTCTCTCTCTCTCTCTCTCTCTCTCTCTCTCTCTCTCTCTCTCTCTCTCTCTCTCTCTCTCTCTCTCTCTTGCAGAACGGACCCTGCACTAGACTGTCAAGGGGCCCAGGCAGCACGCAAGCAGGAACAGACACCTGCTGGGCAGGGAAGGCATGTCCATAGGTAGGGAACACGACGCCTCTTTCCCTTCGCTCTTTTTTTTCGTAACAAGTAATTGTATTAATTACGAAAAAAGGTACAAGGATACATGATTACAAGATACACGATGGCTCTAAGCCACCGTGTGTGAACTTGTCAATACAAAACACGGACTGAGATACACAAGTCATGATAAAGTCACAGAGGAAATTTCCCTACGACAGGGAAGCAAGTCTTCCCGAGGGAGCAAGTCAGAGTGCCGAATGAGATCTAACTGCCAAAGCAAGAGGCCTTTAAGCCTAGCAATGTGTCCCGAAACATTAGAGGCCAAATCAAAAAGAAAGGCATTCCGAGAAGTCCAATTATGCCAGCATCCCCAGTATTTGAGAAAATGGAACAAGGTCTTCATATGCAACTGTGCCGGTGCGGGGTATTTTGGGTGTACAAAAACCCAATCGAAAGGACTCATTAAGAAACCAACCACACCTCGCCAAACCGCTGACAAAAGCGACCAGATTTTCTTAGCGAGAGGGCAAGAGATAAATCCGTGACGGGCCAATTCCACAGTAGTGGTGCAAAAGAAATAGTTGTCGTTAGAGATTCGACGCTTGGAAAGGGCCGAGGCAAGAGGAAGACCACCAATAATTACCCTCCAAAGAAAGACCTTGTATTTGAAAGGTGTCTTGTTCACCCAGCCCTCCATCACAGTTGCCTTCCACCATGACTGAGATTTCTGCAACCCCCATACAATATTAGCTTTAGTGACCAGCCATTGATGATCTTTAATTAGAAGATAGTACACCTGGTTAGCCGAGGCCTTTTCCAAATTTAACCGACCTGCAAGGACCCAGTCCTGCCAAGGGCGATCCACAGCAAGGGCAGGAAAGGGTTGCCTGCTCTGGAGCACTAACAAAAGCTATTCCCATAAATCATGGTATCCACGAGGGATTCAGAAAAGCCTCCTACCAGTACAAAATGATATAAAGACATTACGACTTGCAAGGGTGGCATCTGCAAACTGAGGTCAAGGCCAAACGGGCCATGCGGTTAAATTTTGATCTAAGCTCCTGTTTGCCTTCCCATGAAAATAATCTCAAGGCTGCCAACAATTCCAATTGAAAAGAGTTAGTATTTACGCGGTCCTCCGCTGGAGACCAACGCACCTTCTGAAGAACCAATTGCCAGGAGCCGACCAAATGAACAATCGAGAGTCTGCACTAAGCACATGCCACCAGGAGCCTCGAATTTGTGTATTCCCATGCAGAAGCCCGCGGTCCTCAAGAAAATAATGGACACATGGCACGAAAAAGAGGCCAACGAAGTGCCAGCATATGAGTTTCGGCATCCAAAATAGCCCCACCCCCTAGGCGTTTGGGGGTACATGTATGCGACCACGAAATCCACGAAATACCGGCATGCAATGAATCCTTCTTCCACAACATGAAACGAATGGGCCGGGTGAGAGCATTCAAAGTAGTAGGAGTCCAAGGCAGCAATGGTAAGAAATATGTGAGCATTGGCAGCATAATTGTTTGAGCCACTTTAAGGCGAACATGGAAGGACTAAGCTTGTGACTTCCAATAGAGAAACTTCGATGCCATTTTCTGTGAAATCCACTGTAGTAGTTGTTTTGACCAAACATCAACACCCAAAGGGTACCCAAGATACCTGACAATGAAACCACGGGGCACAACATGTCCCTGCCAGCCCAATGACTGTAAATCAGACTCCGTACAACTGAGAAGGGCCGATTTGAAAGTATTGATACGAAGACCAGAAGCTTGACCAAAGAGCGTCCAGACATCTAATGCCTTGCGATTATTGTCCTTGTCCGCATGTAAAATCATAAAACTGTCGTCTGCCAAAGATTGACTAGCGAAGTGCTGACCAAAAGGAAGAGAATCCGGCCAACTGAGCAGAAGCTACCATGGAGGATAACATCGAGAGAACTGGATGAGTCGCCAGGGCAAAGAAGAGAGGACTCAAAGGACAACCCTGTCTCACAGAACGTGCCAAGACAAAGGGCTTTGTAACACCATCATTTAGCATAACTCGCGAAGAGGCCGCCGTACTAATGGTGTAGATCAAGCGGGACATCCAAGTGCCAAAGCCCATCGTAGATATAAGTTCTGCAATGAAAGACCGGTCTAAATAGTTAAACGCTTTTTCCAAATCCAATTGGATCAATACCACTTCCTGACTAGAGTGCCTTGCATAGTTGATAGCCATTTGCACATTTAAGATATTATGCAAAATGTTGCGGCCCTTAATGAAACCATATTGAAGCGGATGCATAATGGCTGGAAGATGTTTGTGGAGCCGATTCGCCAGCACTTTGGAAAAGATTTTATACATCGAACCCATTAAAGAGATTAGTATCCAATGTTGCAACACTGATGGTGAAGGAACCTTTGGAAGCAATTTGATAAACCCTTCTTTCCATGAGGAAGGCATGAACCCTATTTCCCAAACCTGCTGAAACATAGCCGTCAATGGCTTCACCAGTTGGGTAGCAGAACTCTCAAAGAATTCATTGGTGAGACCATCCCAACCGGGACTTTTATCCTTAGGTAGGCGCAACAAAACATCCATAACCTCCTCCTCACAAATATCAGACTCCAAAGTAGTTTGCATATCGAGTGGAACCTGATGTCCGACCAGATCATAGAAGACTGAACGTGCATGTGTAACCTGGTCAAAAGGTGACTGAGAAGAACCAAGAAACTCCAGAAAATAATTCCTGCACATATTAACAATAGTCTGAGGGTCCGTGACCATTTGACCCTCTGAATTCTGGAGTCTAGTCATATTTTCTTAAGCGGGAGAGGCATGCAGTGCATGAAAGAACTTATGAGTTTGACAAGCACTATCTTGCAAATTCTCAGTCAACTTTTGTAATTTGGCCTGCTGATAAGATTTCAGCTGAAACTCTTTAATAAGATCAGCCAAACGCATTGCCAGTGACAACAAAAATTCATCATCTGGAGTGTCTACCAACAGAGAATGAACCAAAGTCAGTAAGTCCTCCGCTGCGTGTCGACACCGCCAACAAAGAGAGACATCGTGGATCCCATACTGCCGAGCTATCCGCTGCACATTAGAGAGGAATCGTTCAAAGGAAGCAGTGCCCTCAAAGGCAAAGTCCAATAAAAATCTATCAATCAATTGCTGCATATAGCCCCGAAAGAGCGAATGCTTCAAATAAGAGGAGTTGAGACGTAAAGGGAGTCTATCCAGTAGTTGCATAAAAGGTGCAATGGGTTGTGCAAGTATCTCAAGCTGGAGAGGGAAATGGTCCGACAAGGCCCTCAGGAAGAAAATCATCATCCTGCATGATGTACATTCGGTCCAACCGCGACCATGTAGTGGCATACTGTGCCGAATGGAAAGTAAACCCTACAGAAGAAGGGTGTAGCCAGGGCCATAGATCTTGCTTAAGCATAGCAAGAGCAAACACATTCCACACCCAACTTTCCGGAGCATCCATCACCGAATGCCCTGAAGTGGATTGTGAAGAATCAACACACATATTAAAATCCCCCATCAAAAAACCCCGTCTGCCAAGTGACAATGAGGTCTTCAAGGTATTCCAAAGATCCTGGCGGGATAAAGGATCATTCGGAGCATATAGGCCTAGCAACCATAAGATTTCTCCTTCAAATAAAACTTCAACCACCACAAAGCGGCCATGTACATCAGTTTTAATAAGAACCGATTGATATTTCTCATGTACAATCATAAGCACACCAGAATAATGCCCGGCGGGTGCCCCTGCATAAAATAAGTGAAACCCATGGCAATCCACAACTTTTCCTGCTTCACCGTGACTCTTGTGCTCTACCGCACACAAGACATCCCACTGATTCTCATGCAATACAGTCCACATGGCATGTTGCTTAGGGTGAGAACAAATGCCTCGCACATTCCACGTGGCTATCTTCATGTGTATTCAAAAAGAAAATCAAGAGCAAGGCACCACTTGCCTCGATTTAACCTTTTTTGCTAGAATATCAAGGACACCCTCATCCAAAAAATTAGCTAACACGGCAAAAGAGTTCTGACGGCCAGCTTTAGAGGTAGACGGAATATCCACTATCTAGGGGATGGAACGGGGATAACGACGATCCCATGGTGTAATCACATTCCCTCGAGTATCAAAAGCCAACTTAGCAGGTGGGCCCTTTGGACCGTCGGTATATACTTTCCTAGCAGACTGATTACGGGAGCAGAAGGAACCATAGTATGCACAACATGCTCTGAAGAGAACATTTCTTTCCTGCGTATATACGTGCGCATGGAATCTTATGAAACATTAGGCCCAGTAGCTGCCAGGCCAGCATCAACCTTTTTACCTTTTTTGGGATGTGCCTCTACCCAGTCATTACCACGGGAATCCAAACCTGAAGTAGATTGTTTACCTTTATCCAGAACTTTATGTGGCTGGGATGCATCCTGGGACAGAGCATCAAGCACCATGTCTTCCATCGGCTGCGCAACATGCTCATTATCTGACGATGGTTTCTTCTCTAGGCATTCGGCCATAAAATGCCCCAATTTTCCACACGAAAAGCAGTGTCTTACAAAGTTGCCCCATTTCAAACGAAAGTGCAAAGGAACCATCCACAACATCGAAGTCGTGGTGGCCAAGGAGGAAGCAGTCATGAGGGTAGTGGAATAGTGCAACCTTACAAACTATATTGAAAAATTCTCGCAGGAGCCGGATCACTTAAAATGCGTAGAATTCCTCAGAACATACAATCTAGACCAAGAAGGTGGCATTGTAACAGTGGACCGAGGAGAGGGTGCAAAGCAGGTGCAAGTTCGGTTGGATCCAACCTTGGTGGAAAAGGCTTTGGGATTGGTACCAAGGACAGAAAGGAGACAAAAAAGGGATGTTTATGCCTTGCTAAAAATGAAGAAGGAAGAGGTGCTCACGAATGACGACATAAGCATCCAGGACATCCCTGGCATAGAAGCCAGGTTGCAGGCCAAGTTGGTGCACGTGCTCTTCTCCAGCCAACGTTACAATTCCTTAATGCATCGAATTAGTGTACCAGTGCTGGAGAATGTAGCAGCCCACACCCTAGACAAGGTGTATTGGAATGGGTACGTGCGGAAGACGATTGATCAAGCGGCCAAGGCACTAGCCCTGGGAAGTGCACCAACAGGAGGAGAGTCCCAGGCTTCTAAGGTTACAGAAAGGAAGAAAGCCTCCTCCAAGGCCTCTTTCATTGGATACGGAGGAGTCTTGACTGCACTCATTCACGAGGCAGTAAAGGAAGCACAGGAGGTGGAGGAGGGAGAAGGAGAAATGCCGGAGAGGTCGCCTCCTCGCCAGGACAAAGACAGGTCCACCGACAGAATGGAGACAGAAGAAGAAGGGGAGGGGCAGACTAGCAAGAAGACAATCAGGACAACGAAGAAGAAGGCGACGTAGAGGAAGAAGAAGAATGACGAAGACAAGAAGAAGGAAAAGGAAGACTTGGAAAGGGCGAAGAAGGAATCCCTGAGAGAAGCAAAGGAGAGAGAGAGAACAAAGAGACAGGAGGAGGAGAGGGAAAAAGAGCAGTTACAGAAAGCAAAGGAGGCGTCAAAACAAGAAGCTGAAGAGGAAAAAAGGAGGGAAAAAGAAGGAGGAGCAGAAAAAAAGAGAGGAAAGGAAGAGAAAAGCGGATGACGAAGAGAAGGAGCTACGAAGAAAGGAGGAAGAGGACCTGGCGAAGGCCACCCGCCGATCCATCGAACAACAGTGCCGAGCAGATGAACTAAGGAACCTGAGCCCGTGCAGAGAAGAGGAGCCAGGGTCTAGCACCCAAGTGCCAAAGTTTGTGCCACTTCCAGTCCTTGAAGGCAAAGGCAAGGCCCCACTCCATCCGATCCCTACCCTCCTGGTGCCTTCCGTGGAACTCACCACCATCACCCCCAGCATCCCGACTAGCACAGATGTGTCAAACTTCGTGGCGTGGATTCAGTATTTCATCACCCTGGATTGTCTTCTTTCTATCAATAGTTCATTAAAAATTATGCTCATTTTGCAACTCCATTAATTGATAGGTTGAAGAAAGAAATTTTCTCTTAGGATTCTATAGTGGACAAAAGCTTTAAGAGTTGAATACTATGTTAGTTTTAGCACCCATTCTAGTGTGTCCATACTTTTCTAAAGAATTCACTATATGTGTGGATGCTAGTGGAAGAGATATTGGAGCTATTTTATATCAAGATCATGGAGTAATTGCTTTTGAGCAAAAAATTGGATGAAGAAATGTACCAACTACATGTTTATGAGCAAAAAAATACTAGCCATTCTTCATACAATCAAAAAATGACATCACTTCATCTATGGCAAACATTTTAATTCAAGAGTGATTATTGAGTACTAAAATATTTTTTATCTCAGTCCACTTTATTTCCTAAACCAAGACTATAGTTGTCACTTTGATATCTTCTACATGGTGGATAAAGACAATATTGTGGGACTGATGCCTTGTCAAGAATATGGGTATGTTCACTTTCTTTTATTTCTACATTGTAGAAAGAGTGGATTCATGATATAGAAGTAGAGTACTTGCTTAATGAAAACACAATCACTATTATGATAGCATTTAGTGTGAGGAAGAGGTGAAGAGTATCCAAATTTTACATGGCATAATGGATTATTATGATACAAAGGTAGGGTTTCTTTGACGCCTCAAATATCTTTCAAGCATCTCATTTTGCAAGAAATGCATTCTTTACGTTTGGAAGTCACCATGGGCTATTTAAGACATTTGACACTATCCATGAGAGTTTTTATTGGAACGGCATTTAGTGGGATGTCCGGGATTATGTCAAGCAATATCTAACATGTCAACAAAATAAAGTTTACATGCTTCTACTCGATGGATTACTTCAGCTGTTATTTATTCCTCAAGGCAAGTGGAGTGATATTAGTATGGATTTCATCATGAGATTGCCAATAATCAATCATGATTGGAATAGCATTTATGTGATTGTTTAATCGATTGACAAAATTTACCCATTTCACCTCTACTAAAGTCTAATTTACAGCCAAATTAGTAGTTGATCAGTCTATGGAGAGTATCTTCAAGCTTCATGGAATGCCACTATAGATAGTATCCGATCGTGATACTAATTTCATGGGTTTTTTTTTTTTTTTGAGTATTTTTTCTTCTATGGGTACTAAGTTGACTCCTAGTACGGCCTGAGAATGATTAGGTTTTCTCAAAGTACCCAAGTCTAAGTATGCTTCTTTGAAGGGAGGCAATAATAAGCTAGCTCATCAATTTTATGGTCCTTACCAAATCCTCAAACAAGTGGGAGAGCTTGCTTATAAGCTTGAATTCTACATGCATTCATGATGTCTTTCATGTCTCTCAATTAAAGATGTGGATCCAACCACTACAGTTTTAAAAGAGTTGCCTCCAATGGACAAATATGAACTTATCATTTATGAACCGAATAAATTCATTGGTAAGAGAGAAAAAGTCTTGAGAAAGAGAACATTGTGCTGACATATCTTATTGAATGGTGGGGTTTGCCTCTTAAAGAGTCTACTTGACAATCATTCTCTTATCTTGATTCTTTTCCATGGCTTTTACATGAAGAATATTGAATTTATGAATATGACAAGTTGTTGTATTAAAATTTTGTAGTGAAATTAATTGGTCTAGGTCAAAATGGCACTTACATATAAGATCTCTCTCTCTCTCTCTCTCTCTCTCTCTCTCTCTCTCTCTCTCTCTCTCTCTCTCTCTCTCTCTCTCTCTCTCTCTCTCTCTCTCTCTCTCTCTCTCTCTCTCTCTCTCTCTCTCTCTCTCTCTCTCTCTCTCTCTCTCTCTCTCTCTCTCTCCACCATTTGTTGTATTCATCTATTGCAAAGGTGACCACCTCAAATCCTTTGCTAGACTCTATTCTCTTTGCTCATTTGGCACAAAAGCTTGTCATGGTGATGCTTAGAAATGAGGTACACATCATTGTATACATCAACAATAAAGATCACGGTAAAATCTCACGAGCGAATAGGTCACTTGTTGTATTATGGAATAATTAAATATGCTTACATCATGCACTTGATCAACCATCATGCATAGAGTGAACGTTTGAGGTTCTCCTACTTTCTTCTTTCTTGCTTTACACTCTAGCCCTTGTGGGATGAAGAGCAATTATACTTGCAATCTCAAGAACACTTGTGGTTGTGCGTTTTATATTGTAAACCTTGTGGAAAGAACAATTGTGTTAGATGATCTTGTAAGAAAATTTAGATAGGGGCAACAATAATCCCTCTCTACAATTGTGCACTTGTCAACTATAAGCAGATTTTACATGAGAGGCTCTAGCTTGTAAACAGCCTCCATGATGACCTATGTTGTTTATTGCATATACATTTTATATGAGAAAAAGAGATGAATTTTCATTTACAACGTATTTTGATAAGTACTTGTAGCTTTTTCTTGAATGCCAAAAGAGAATGCAATCATGGAGAAAGATTGTTATAGCTCTACAATTGTTTTACAGCTTGTAGATAAGATGTATAGGAGCTTCACTTATCCACCATAGTGTAGAGATCGAGATTTCATTGTACAATCCAATGTAATTATTTATTTGTTGTATGAGATACTTTGATATAGTTTAATTTTGTATATATTACTTACATGTCAACATGTTGTGCACTTGACTATAAGAATAATATATTCATAAAAACAAGTAAAACTAGTTACAATAGTAAAAATTGCTTCAAGGAGACCGCCTAATCACACTTGAGGAACTTCTTGAGAAATAATATAAAGACCTAATGGTACTTCCTAAGTTTGCTAAGCACCACTACCATCTAGGATCTTAAGACATCCAATCTACCAAGGGGAGTTGAGACTAGATCACGACTAGATGCTAGATTATTTTCGCAAATCCATACATGGTGCATGACTGCATGGTTAGCATCGAAGTGATCACAAAAAGGGGAAAGGGTTGTCTTCATGATATCCTTACTTTGACTAGAAGCCTATTGAGAGTAATTCTTTGTAAAAACACATTTAACTTGTTGGAAGAGGTAGCTTTCTATACTCTTGTCTCTCTCTTCCTCCATGTGAAAATGTGAGAGAATGGGAATTTCCTTTTCTCAGATGCCCAGGTTTGCATTGTCACCTATAGAGAGGGGCATAAATATTCCATGCTTTCTTACAACTCCATAGAGTCTTGCCCAATTCAACAACTAGGAATTTAGCTAGGTGATCAAGCGTTGGAGCATAGGCAATAGGCCAACAGGATTTCAACCTACTCACCACCTTGCTAGGTCAAAGTGTTGCATTATCCAATGGAGATCTCTCCACATGTTTGTTGCTAGGTCCCATAGGTCAAAGACTAGGTTCTAATGTCTTTCAAATGAAGAACCTTTGACAACTTACTATGTTTTCCCACAAGGGGGCAAGGAGGATCGAATGGGTAGGGGGGAGAGCTAAACATTGAGCTAAAGGAAGGATCATCCTTATTAGTGATCTCTAAAGGCCATTGGCCTCCTTCAAAGTCACATTTTAGGCCTTAACAAGGGCTTGAGCTACAAAGGATTTCTTAATCTTGATTGAGAGTTCAGTACCCAAAACATCAAATCATGTTAAATGGGGCCAAGAGCCCCTAGCTATGTAACAAACCCCATCATCTAGCTATGCATAAGAATGGCCCAATGTGGCCCAATGTTGATCATCCTCAATTCTTTTGAGAAGCATGAAGCATAAGCAAGTAGATTTCAAGCATAAGGATTTCAAACCCATAGTCATCATTGTCTTTATCTGTAGTAAGCATAGACCAAGATAACTAGGTGACCATCTTGCCATCTCTCTTACACCAAATAAAGGACCTGAAGGATTTTTCAAATATCCTACCATGAATTCTCAATAAAAGGCAGGATTGCAACTAGAAAGATTACGATGGAGGCCACAATTTATTTGACCATAGTAAGCCAACATGCCAATGAGGAGGAGGTCATACTATTTACCCACCTTTCAATCCAACTTTGACTTAAACCATCCAAACTCTTTTTTTAGGTATCCCAAATTCCATAGGATAGCCCAAATATTTGAATACTTCCCCTACTTCAATAAATATAAAACCATAGGAAAGCAACCAATGCTAATGTCCGAGAGGGAGATCAAACCAACTTCGTTTTGGAGGTATGACTTTGGAGGCTGAACGTGCAACAAATTCACCATAAATTTAGACTAGGTTATCCAAAGATTTCTTCTCAACATAGACAATGCTCCTATTTCATCCACAAAGAATTGTGCAAGAAACTAACCCCCTCCAAGAAGGGAAAGATCTTTGATGACGTCTAGAGCTACACTTTGATCTATTCTTCTCAGGAAATGGATCAATAAATCAATGCAAATAGCAGGGGGCTAGAGGGCACCCCTATATGATGGATCTTTTCAATGAAAACATGCATAAAACCAAACCATTGACATTAACCAAGGCTACCACATTCGAGAAGAGGAAACCGACCATTCTAATGAAGATAGGCCCAAATCCAAATGCCTAGAGAGTTGAAGTTATAAACCTTAGCTAACCTTGCCATATGCCTTGTCTAGGTCCATGTTGACCAAGACAAAATCTTATTGTTGAGACAAAGCATGGTAAACCAAATTGACACAGGGAGGATAAACCTAGCAATCAGTATCTTAATCCTTGAAGCTAAAGCTTTCACTAAGATTTTGTAGGAGAATGGTAACATGGTTAATGGCCACCAACGGGAGGGTTTGGACCTTTCAATGAACTTGGGGACAAGCTTGATGAGACCTCTATTCAAGTCAAGGGGCAAATACTCGGACTTCCTAACCCAATTTAATAAGTCTAACATGTCCATAGAACATACCTCCCACAGTGCTAAGAAGAGCTCTAGCTAGACACCATCAAACCTAGGGCTTTTCCATGTTTCATGGAAGGAAGAACCATTTTAATTTCCTCCAATGTGAAAGGGTGCTTAAGAAGAAGAGCCTCTTTAGAAGCGATGGGCTGAGCAACATCCTGTCAAAAGGAGTCTACCCTACTATCATAGTCCTCCACCATCAACAACTCATAGTCCACAATGGAGACAATATACTCTTTAAAAACCTTTGCAATGTTGTAGTCATCCAACACTATGTTGCCTTGTTGGACTTCCATTGAAACAGTCAACTCTTTTTTGTGCTCACATTTAAGAGCATTAAAAAACATCAAAGAGGGGCTATCATATTGAGTTCCCAAGTACCCTTCTATTGAACCTTGGCTAACTTGACCCACTCCTCCTCATGTAGCCACATATGCTATTCAAGCAAGAGAAGAAGGTGTTGCAATACTTGATTGGACAAGCTTGCCTGAGGACATAATAGTAGAGATTCACATGCATAACATGCCTTACAATCATCATTCCCACACTCAACAATTGCCTTGAGATGCATCTCCAAAGCAGCCACTACGACTTCTGGCGTTTTGTACACTTTAATTTCAAGTGACATTGAGATCTCTTGCGCAGTCTCAAGTTCTCTTCTAGCCATCCACAAAGGCTTTATCTTGCAAAAAGAATGTGTTGAACTTGAAACAAGGTGAGCCCATTAACCATTTGTCTTAAAGTCTCAAGTTCTCTTCTGCCCATCCACAAAGGCTTTATCTTGCAAAAAGAATGTGTTGAACTTGAAACAAGGTGAGCCCATTAACCGATTTGTCTTAAAGAACTACTCTAAATGACAAAAGGACAATTCGAAGAGATTTCATTCATAATCGATATCACCTTGGATCCCTAACTCACCCACTAGGCATCTTGAGTGGCATACACCTTGTGAAGTCAAGAGGCTCTCCAAGTATTCCCAACAATTCTATTGTGCCAAGTATAGATGGCTTCACCCCCCATCTTACTAGAACCAAGTCACGAAAACCATAAGACAATTCCAAGTCCTGCCAAGATTCTTTTTATCACTTAGCATCCACCCACCACCATGCGAGCCTCATCTAGGGATCACTACAAAGAGGTTTGGAGTAGCAAAAATAATGTCATTGGGAGAAGAGCAAAGAGTAGTACATTTTTGCTGAATTAGGTGCATATACTAAAATGACCACCTATTTTGCACTAGAAATGGAGATTCTAATAGCCATAATAGAGCCTTTGTTAGACTTCCATATCAATTTAGGGAAAATATCTGCTTTGACAAAACGCAAATTACCACCCCTACCTCTAACATAGGTATTTACAAATAAAGAGAACATGGTGAGATTAAATCTCTTTACATCAACTTCAACTAAGGTGACCTCCTATAGAGGAACCACAATCAACTTAGGTCTTCCAAACAAATTGTAGCAAACTCACTTTCTTTTCTATGACGTGAGCCCCCATACATTCCAAGAGATGACAAATGTCTTTTGGTCCAATCAATGGGCTCCACCCACATCATCAATGAGGTTTTTGACACCATCAATCACAACAAAGAAATTACAATCCACCAAGGGGGTTGGGCCAAATTTTTAGGCAAGATCCTTGACTAGAATTTTGAGCTCTTAGCTATTCCATGCACTTTTCGAAAGCATTGCGTAGCACGACGGGGGGGATTTCCTTCTAAGACGATAGAGAACATTGTGGGGGATCAACCATAGATTTCAATGGCTCGCCTTTCTTCTCACCTAATTTAGGACGGACAGCCTCTGCTACTTACCTTTGTCCACCTCCTTATCCTTAGAACTAGATACTTTAGTAGGCTAACTATTAGTGAGGGGATCCTCATGCTTTTGCATGTACACATCCTTTTGATTATTTGATTGGTCTCCTTGGGCATTTCTCTTCAAGAAAGAACAAGCAAAATGGTTGTTCTACCAACATGGATAGTAGGAGTCAAGAAGGAATAGAGAGAACCGCACTTCGCCCACAACTTCAAAACTATGCCGAATCAGTGATTTCCAAGTGGGGACATATAGAACTTTGCCCAATGTCTACACAATTTTTTCCACTTCCTCGTCAAGCTAGATAGGGAGATGAGGGAAAGTAACCCATGCAGGGCATTCATGTTGTAGTATACCCTCGGGAGAGGAGGACCACCAGAGCAAAGTGTATACCATGTTTCCTCTGTGATGGCTGAAGGCAGATCCGATCCCTATCCATACGAGACCAATCAAGAGAGAAGGAAGAACACCAAAGCAAAGTGTACACCGGGTTCCCTATGTGACCAATGGTTGAAGCCAGATCCAATCGGGAGAGAAGGAGGAACACTAGAGCAAAGTGTACACCAGGTTTCCTTTGTGACCAATGGCTGAAGCCAAATCCAATCCCTATCCATAAGAGACCCGACAAGAACAATATAAAATTCTTTCCCAGTAAAGTGATACTGCAAGAGCATAGCTTTTCCTTGAAATGTTGCTTCAAATCAGTGTCTGAATTCATCCTCACCAGGATGATGGCTAAGAAGACTAAAAAACATGCCTACAAAGACCCTGGTTTGCATACCTCTACCTGACTTCTTGAGGGAAAAAGGGACAGAAGCCTTGTGAACTTGGTTCCCAAACTCCTGAATGATAGCCTTTCGAACAGCATCGAAAGTTGCTTGATCTGTGGCAAGTTTCTTGGCAACACCTGAGCTTCCAACAGATTGCAAATAATACCTCTCATGTTGCTTTTGGCAAAAACCTTGGCCACTTTGAGGTCACTTCATCCTCCTCGACATCCTGCCTCTTGCCATTGTTACTACATAGTACACATGCAAGCATGCAAGCAAAGGGAGCATTATGCCACTTGACAGTCGACATGTATCAGTATAGGCTCCTTAAATGTATTAAATATCCACTGTCAGAGCACCTGTTATCGAGAAGCTTCCCTTCCTATCCAAGTTCCAAAACTGATATTGGTCTTTTCCCTTCAACTACTTCTCTACTTGAAGTTCGTGGGGGCCCTTGAGAAGGTGTGGAAGATCGTGGATACTAAAAGCGCTGCCACCTCATTATGGCTTGGCATGGCAGTAGCTGAGCATTCAAGCCACCCTACACAGCCACATGGCAGGCCTCGTTGCAAGGCAAGAGACAGAGAACCGAGGAGATGCATGCTGATCCTTCAAGTGCTCATCTCAATTACAGGCAGGCTCTACAGAATCATGAGCAAGACATGGCAGAGATGGAGAAGGCACTGTGTAAGGACCAGGTCGAGCACAACTTGGCGTGCAGAGCCAAAGCACAGGATGGTGCTTGAGTTCACAAAGCGGTGGTGGGATTGTCGCATGACGAGTTTGCCAAATATACACCACTCTCTTGGCCACCGGGGTCTACCTCTACTTCATGGCCTGCCCTCCGATGGAAGATGACTTCTGCAGATGGTTCGACAGTATTTACAATGGTAAATCTGGTCTAGTATAGGTTTGTTGGCAAAAGATTCTATTTGGCACTCTTGGGCTACAAGGTAGAGTGGGATATTTACCAAGGTAAATCTGGTGTAGTACAGGTTTGTTGGCAAAGGATTCTATTTGACTCTCTTGGGCTCCAAGGTGGAGTGGGATTGGGTCCTGGCTTCGACTATTAAGTATTGGGGAAACCTGGTCTATGTACTTCCATGGTCTTCACTCTTGACAGTGTGCTTCATCATGAATGTCCTATCTGGGTTGAGTTCTTTGATATGCATCCTTGGCTGGTGGATGAGGTATCAGCTATTGCAGCCATGCTAGGCAAGGTGCTATATATTCACCTACAGCTGCCACCTCCGGGGGTCCTATTCAGCTTGTAAGCCATGCAAGCATTTTATGGGATAGAAGAAACGAGACGCCGGAGTACCTGCAGCTACAAGACACCTTGGGAATGATAGTTATCCTCTCTTCAAGTCTGCAGCGTTCCCTGATGCCTGCTATCACTGCAAAGCAAATGGGCATTTTGCACGCAACTGCCCTAACAAGGCAGCCATGACAGCACCAACATAGACCATGGGAGATGAGAAGGAGAAAGCGACTACTGGTAACTCTGACCCAAAACAGGCTGCTCCCGTGGATGAAGAAGAGGGTAGGAAACATGAAGCTGCCAACGGTTCGTCAGAGGGGAATGGTGTCCTCAAGGGGGGGGAGTCCTCGGCAGCGAACGGCTTGGCCCCTGCAAGTAAAGAGAAGACTGGTTCGAATACCAAGCAGAGAAACAAAGAAAATAAGGGTGGGTTCACACTTGCACGGTGGACAAAAGGGTGAAAAATCCCATTTTCCACCCATCCACAAGGATTTCTCAAGAGTTGTCCGCCATCTCATTCACATTAGTAGTGGACAAGGAAAGGAGCCAAAGAGAAGACATAGTACGAAGGAGAAGTATCTGTGCTGGGCAGGCTGGAAGAGAGGAGCAAAAACTTGGCCATGACGTGTCAAAAAAGGCCCCTAATTTTTTTGGCCTTCCACCATGTGTGCGAACATACAGTTTCCCATGCTGAAATTTGATTGGCCATCTGTATTTGGGATGCCTGTTTGTCTGCCGGGTCTGAACCCACCCTAAGCCACCCAAGAATTATGATGTAGGAGGCAAAGCCAAGAATAACAATAGCAAGACTTCTCTCAAACAACTTGCGCGCGCTCCTTGGTAGATAAGAACTACTATGCGCCTATCAATGATCATGAGCTGTTGGATCAACTGCATGAAATGTGATGCTAGGGCGTCACTCTCTAGGAAGGTGAAATTTGTATCATGGAATTTACGAGGGATGACCTCCGACCTAAGAAAGTAGCTAACCTTTAGCCTAACCAAAAAGATCAAACCTAGTTTTGTTGCATTGCAAGAAATCAAACTTGATGATGAGGCTTGTCAAGCATTTCAAGTCCCCCGCTATACAACCCTATATGATGTAGTAGGAAGAGGAAGGAGAGATGCTCTTTTGTTGGTAGACCAGTTCAAGCCCAGTAAAGCCTTTGAAGTGGGTGATGGCAGTTGTGTGGCAACCTAGGTAGAGATTAGCAATGAGACATATATAGTATGTTCAATCTATGCTTCGAACTGCTCGTCCACCAGAGCCCAAAAATGGCAAGCACTGAAGCATCAACTCCAAGGCTAGAACACGTTCATGGGGGGAGATTGGAATATGACAAAACGGCTTGAAGAGAGATCCCATGGCAATGGCTCAATGGTCCTTGAAGAAAGAAACTCATGGCAATCATTCTTGTTCTCATGTGACCTTGAGGATTTAGCACTAAAGGCATGCATTGATGAACAACCAATGTTCACATGGAATAATAAGCACGTTGACTCCACTTAGAGAGGAGGTAGATTGGATAGAATATATGCCACCAATGGGGTGTGGTGTCTTAATGGAGGATTGAAATATGCCACACTTGATAGCTGTGTCCCGTTGGGCCATCTCCCTATATTGGTGGTTTGCGAACTCATATGTGTGACCCAATTCAATGTCTCTCACTTAGAAAACAAAGGCTTTATGGATAAGCTACTGAGCACTTGGGAATAGGTCAAGGACACCTTAGGTTTTTTGGACTTTAGATAGTTAAAATGTTAGGAGGCCATTAGCAAATTAGCGAACTATGAACGAAGCAAAGCAACCTATAGGAGGAGAATACATAAGCATGTATCCTCGCATAGAACTAGAGTGCTGGCCTATCTGATATTATGGCTACATGATGAGATCATACATTGTTGCCTCAAATATATTGAGGATCACATGGGGAAGGAGGAGAAGTCGTTAAAGCAATGAAGGTCTAGCTTAAAGGCTAGCGGGAGCTCCTAGGGGATGGCCATAATGTTTTTTTTCTAACCAAGCTGAAAGCTAAATAGAAGAAAGATAGATTACTAGTGTAATCAATTAGCAAGGCAAGCTAGTGTAGGATCAAAGTGCCATTTCCCTAGCATTCAAAGAGCACTTAGCTGTGATTGTGGGCTCTAAGTAGTAGGAAGTACTAGACTATGATGGAAGAATGCACACATTTCTAGATGATATGATAACTCCAATCAATTTTGAGCAAGACCTTCTTCTAGATAGACCATTCTCATATGAGAAAGTCAAAGATGTAATATTCAGCATGAAAACATGCAAGTCACTTAGCATTGATGGATTACTAGCTGAGGTCCACTAGTGTTGTGCCTCCATCTATGAATCAGTGGATGATCAAGATTGTTCCTAAAGCTGGATAGAACTAAGCACTTGAATTAGAGATCTCTCACTATGCTCAACTTCTCATATAAGGCTCTAGTCAAAGTAATGGCAATGAGGGTAAAATTCTTATTTGCTAATGTCATTCATTGTAAACAATTTGATTTTGTCAATGGATTATGTTGTAAGCTTGCAAAAGGGCATATTCCTAATCAACATGGATTGGGCAAAGCCAATTATAGAGTGAATTAGTCTTTTATCCTTGTTGTCTTGGTAGCAATAAGGTTTGGTCCCATTTTCATCAATCTTGTGGCCACTCTTTTCAAGGAAGCAACTTTCTTAGTTAGCAAATGGTATAGTCATAGCCCCCTTTGCCTACAAGAGTCATCAGACAGTGATGCCCCCTAGCTTCCTCACTTTTTTCCCTAATTACCAATCCCCTACTCAGAATAATTGACAAATCCATTCAAGGTGGGTCTATCAAGGGTCTGCTGCCTCTGCCATATGGATCAAAAACTACAACCCAATTTTTTGCATATGATAATGCATCCATTGTTGAGGCTAAGAAAGACTCCGACTTGAATCTACTAGAGATATACCCTAAGTTCTCGCAACTCTCAGCATCGAAAATGAATCAATTCAAAACTAAGTTGTTTTATCTCTCCTTGGGGGATCTTGAGTAATGGCTCAAGTAGCTGGGATTGGCCCACTTCTATGGTTAGGAAGGAGGGTCTGATTTTGAATGACCTTGTGAATGCTTCTCACAAAAGTCTCTATCATTGCAGGTCTAGCTGTGACTTCAAGTCACCATAATGAAGATTCAGCATAACTAGAAGATTCAGCATAATGCCAGTCATCATAATGAAGATTCAGCATAACTAGAGGCATGAGTGTCTCGTTGCAAGGATGGAAACATGGAAGAGGAGAGTCAAGAAACTATGGAGGTTAACTCCATCATGGAGGGTCAATGTGCTATGATGGAGGCTAATGCTAAAAGGATTGCCACTGTGCACTAGGTTGATGAAGAGAATTAGAATTTCCCCTCTCCACCCTCTCTATGGTCAAGTGGAGGAGAGTGAGAAGCAGTTCTAGAATTGCATCTAGCTGATCCCTATATGGTAAGCATTGAGAAGATGGCTTAAATAAGCTAATTTGAGAGCAACTTTGGCATGACCACTCATTTATTTGCAGACCAAGCCAACTTGGATGATAGTACCTAGAGCTTGGTTAGTTTGCTACATGGGGCAATCCTCAAGTTCATATGGAATAAAAGATTTTTAACTTTTTTTTGGGGGGGGCAACCAAATATTGGTGTCAACTAGCTAAAGACAAAAAATTTGGCCTCGCTACATCCTTGTGAACCCAAGCACTAGGTTTTCAAACTCTTTTGTAAGAAGTAAAGTCATTTGCCATGGTGCCACATTGCACCCAACAATGGTGCTATAAACACTTTTCCCTTTTGAAATATAATCTATACATTATAAAAAGACTTCCAAAACCACCTTTTCTATTTCTTTAGCACACCCTCCAAAAAAGGATGTCAAGGGTAGAAAATATTAGAAAAAAGAAGAATCAACTACCTTCTAATTTTCACACTTAGCCTTCCCTCTTTGTTGCCATGTACAAACCACTAACTTGTGTTCATATATAGTGTAGATTATAATTTTAGTACATGAAGCTCCACCAGCCCCCACTATACTTACACCTATGTAGGAAAAAGGAGCATTGTGTCACTTGACGTGGATGCATGTGCATGTCAACAAAGGCTCCTTAAATGCATTAAATATCCACTGTCAGGGCACATGCTATTGAGAATTTTCCCTTTCTATCCAACTTCCAGAACTAGCTTTCCTATTTCTTCAACATGGACTCCAAACAAGGATGTAAAAGGAAGAAAATATTTGCAAAAAGAAAAATCAACTACCTCCTAGTTTGTTAATATATAGCATAGATCCTAATTTTAGTACATAAAGCCTTGTGTTTTTAATATTAGCATATGATGAGGTAACCAATTAAGGAGGTAGGAAACTTTTTTATAATGTGTGGTATAGATTATATTAGCAAAGAAAAGAAAGTAAGTGATTGCATAATTTAAAATGCAACAATACCGATTGGTTTAAGGGCAGTGCCTCAACGTCTTTACAAATAGTCTAAAAATTTAATGAGGCTTTCCCATTTTCCCTAAAACAAAGATCAAAACTAGCTTGAGAAGACTAATTCTATCAATAGGGGATGAGATGTTTCTAGATCTAAAAATGGCCATATTCCTACCATACCAAATGTGCTTTTAATGGCTAATGCTCTAAGCACATTCCACAGCTTAATTCTAGCTTCATCAAGGCCATAAGAGTCACCAAATAGAGCATTCCTCATGGAGAGCGAATCGCTTAGGTTCGCCTCTCTTAACCATTGATTAATCTTTCTCTGCACTGGATGAGACTAGGGACAATCCTTGAAGGGATTCTAATTATCCTTGACAACCTAGCATGGAGGTAGGAATCTTTAATAGAAAGGCATGCTAGTTTCACGCAATCAAGACTGAGTCTAGTCATAAAATTTTCAAATATAGAGATTGTGTTTTGTATTACATATGCCTTGAAGCACCATGCATGGTGAAGATGATGACAATATCTACGGTGGTAGCTCAATTTGTATTTTGAAGTAGGTGATGCACATTTGCTATGCTACTAGAGTGGTGTTGATATACTATAAGATGAGTATCATCTCCTCTTTCATTCATCTTTTCTTCATCATCTTACATGCTTTACAATGTCAATTGTTCTTCTTTTTTGTTTAAAGATAATCATCGTGATCTTCACTTTGTCATGTAGCCACCAACATGTCATATATTACAATTTATGTGCCCAACACTTTTTCAAGAATGGGTACTTAGATTGCATTGTACCCTTCATGTAGTTAATCTCTATATTAGTTATAATGTGTTGCTTTGTTTGGAAGAGAGAATCAATTAGCCACCATTGAGTTAACATTAATTGTGAGATGTCCTTGGTTTGTTAAGTTGATATTGAGGAGTATTAGCATCCTAGTTGTTTCTTTTAAAGTCTTTTTCTTGGTCATTGTGGCTTCTTAGTGTTTCTCTATTTGGTATGAAGATAATGGTGTTTATGCATTTGTTTAAGCTTTGCATTGACATGTTTATTTAAACTTTATGTCTCCATGTTTGCTTGTAATTAATGTCAAAACCAAAGCTTCTATAATCTCTCTAATTTTCTAAATGAATAAGAAGATTGAGATGTTATGAAGCTTGATTTTGAATTGGCTAAGATTATTGAGGGTCAGAGTGGTACATGTGCTTTTATGTGAGAGCCTTTCCCAACTGCTTGAGACTCCTATGCAACAAGGAACTTCACCCCAAAGCCCTTTTGGTTATAGCAACCATAGTTGTTAGAGGGTGCCCTTGGTAGCATTTTACAAATGTCAATCATCTTACAAAATTTTCCCCCACCCCCCAACACACCTTGATGACATGCCTACACACAAAACAGAAGATGCATGGCCCTGGTAGGACCACATATAACTACTTGTGCCACGTATTTTAGCTTGACATTTTCCTAAGCATGATTTGTGGCCAAACCAAGAATATCACCAACCACACGCCTCTATTCTTAGGCTTCATTAGCAACCATAATATTTAACTTATGGCACACCTTGCAATTTGTTGTGTATATGGTGATAGATTTGGTTGTGAAACCAAATAGGACGGTGCATATTGCACTTATTGTAGTTTGAGCCTCAAATGGTGTGTTATCCTTGTGGGTACTATGATAATAAGTTGAAGAACAAACCAACCCAACTCTTGATTGCAAGAGGCGATAGTCAAACTGAAGCAAGCAAACGATGGGTTGCTAAAAGTAAGGCTTGATGACAACATTGAACAATGACTGATGACGAGTTTACTAGAACAATCTATAACTTTCATTAATGTAATGCTTGCCCATTAGTAATAAAAATTAAATAGTCTCTCTCATTTAAATGCGATTACTTAGCTTAAATAAGTCTACTACTGCACCTATGACTAGTCTCGACATGTAGACCAGTGTGAAAATATCTCTTCTTTCTTTGAATAAATTACAAATGTATCAAAATAGATAATGCTACTTACAAAAGACTGTCTTCTCACTACAATATGGGGGTTGGCACATAAAATGGGTGGACCTAAGAAAGGGAAATCTTTTTTGGGATATTGTATATATCTACACTAAGGCCTTCTTGTCCAACTCATTCTTAACAAACTCACACCAACAAGCTAAGAAAATCCATCTGGATGAGCTTTCAACTAATTATGGAACATTTTCAATACCTTTCTTGGAAATCATGGCAACAAACAAGGTAGATTCATTATGCAAAAAGTGAATAGGATAGGAGTTGGTTGTTGATACTTGCAACATAGGATGACTATTTTAATTCTTACTAACTATTGTCATGTTCAGTTTTGCAGGTAGTAGGTCATGCACATTTCAAGTAGTTCTACTTTTTGCAATGATTGCAATGGCAGTGAAACCAAGTCTCGTGTATTCACTCTTCTTCTTTCTAAAAAGAATGAAGATTAGCCTAGATCTACTCAAAAGAAGAAGAATTCAGCATTGAGTCATTTGTTAGAGGAATACAAAGACATATTCCAATCCCCATCTTCATTGCCACCAATAAGAGAGGTTGACCATTTGATTGACTTGGTTTTTGATTTATAGGTTCGACTTAACCAAGTCAACCAACTAGGACATTCTATGTCTACTTAGATATATTATCTTCAAGGTACAATATAAAACTTCCCAAAAAAAAACTTGGAATTGTGTTTATCTCTTTCTCAATGGCAATACCTTGCCCAAAATTATGTGTGTAGAATAGTTATCATCTTGGGATTAGAAGGCCAATGATTAAGGGCAAAAACCTCTTATATGGATAAATCATGCTTTGTGATAGTGAGCTACTAGATTTACAATAGCCAAAATGCCATTCCTCCCTAATGAGAATCACTTAAGGTTCTAAAGAAACCTTGGCAAAATACTGTACTCAAGGAATAAACTTAGAAAAGGGAAAAGGTTTTTGAGCTCCTAAAAGGAAGTAATCGTGCATGGTTAAGTTTTGCATTTTGTTTTGAAAAGTGAAAAAGAGGAGGCCTAAATTCCCCTCTTAGTGACCATCATTAGAAGATTACTACCATCATGCCAAAATTGAAGGAAGTAAAGAAATTTCCTTAAGTTTTGTTAATATGTAGGATAATATTAAAAGATCAAAACTACATGAGTGCTTGAGATCCATCAATCAAGGGATTGAAGCTTTAAAAGCTTGAAGGATCGCAAGGCTACAATCCAAACTAGAAAAACATTTCAAATATAAATGAGCTCAAAGAGTGCGATTAAGGTAAAATAAGATGAACATAAGAGATAAACTTAGTTCTTCAAGACCTTGGAAACCCTAGGAAAAATCTAGGGGAAGAGTGAACCGAAGGACTATTATAGGGATGGCCTACTAGGGTAAATCCCATTTAAAATTGTGTATATGCACCATGAAATGAAATATTTGTGCTTGTATGATTTAGAATTCTAATTGAATCTTAACAATAACATGTTCATATGGTTGCACTAGACCTTCCTCAAGGCTAGTAATGGAAACACGATGCCAAGATTTTTTTGACCACATTGGGAGCTAGGACTAGCCCTGCTTGTGAGAGGTTTGTTTGTAGGGAGGACATTAAGTTAGGAGGTGGTAAGGATGCCAATGGGGTCTTTGATTGTAAATTCCTTATCCACCTAGGACTTGTATAGTCCCTATGAGCTCAAGATGGACTTTCTAGAAGGCCCTGCTACTAGTTAATGATAAAAAATTTGGTGGAATATACTTTTAGATTCATTGTTACGGAGAAAAAGGATATTGTAATAAAATATACCTTCAAAATGAATAAAATGCTATTTTGTAAGAATTTTTTTACTTTTTTGAGTGTTGTGATCTTAATTTATACGTAAACAATATTGTATTTAAAGGTTAATTAAGGAAGTTGCTTTATGTGTTCTCATAAATGTGGTAGATAATCAGATAACTAAAGACTGTCCAAAGAGGAAATCAGTAAAGAGAAACCCCCAACAAGTTTGTCCTAAGATTGGGAGGTCTTGGTTAGTTGAGAGCTTTTCTTCAAAGTTGTGTTAATTAGGAAATCACACATTGATCAATCAAGAAAGTTAGTAGAATTCTAACTTCGTGTCATTTTAAGGACCAAAGTGAGACTGTGCCCTATGAGCACAAGGGTTAATGTGCTACATTCCCCCTCATTTCTCACTCTTTTTGAACCAAGTGGGACATGGATCCACTTCAATTCAAGTGGATTTGTGTAAAGAAAATGATCAAAGACCGCCGATAGGAGACCATTAGGCGACTTTAGTTTATGTAGGAGCCCCGATTGATCCTTGTGGTAATGGCCAAAACCTTACCCTACAAGGTGGACTTAAGTGGTTTAGGTGACAAGCTCTATGGTATTCCAAGGAGTCCTAGATGGTATTTCTTAAAAATATCTCTTAATGGACCATCAAAATCATATCACTAAAGGCTCTTCAACCAAGCACGTCACATGTGCCATCCACATCTGATTAGTTTGGCAATGAGCTACCATGTTGGTTTTCTGACAAGAAAAAGGTGGGATGTTGGATGAGGTAGTAGGATAGTAGTGAGGTGACCCTCTCGTACTAAATACTCTGAAGTAGTAACCAAGCTTAGGTTGGAATTTTTCATATCCCTTGGTGGTCTTGAGCCCATTCAAGGAACCTTGACTATCAATATATCCCTCACCACAAGTACGTGAGTGGAGAATGAAGACCCTTTAAATATCCAAAATAGTTGAAGGTGGTTTCAAAGTAGTCACAAGTTTATTGCAGATTCAAACAATGAAATTACAAGGTACTAAAGAAATTCCTATAATCCCACAAGTGTTTATAGGTGCTGACATGTACTATAGGGAATATTGCAAGATATTCAAGTGTTTACATGTGTAAAACAAAGATTACATGTCATTACAAGGGACAAATAGAGTTCAAGCAAGTTGCTATCATGTTTTGAACATATATGAAAAAGTGGTTGCAAAAATTTACACATTGATTTTAATAGGAAAAAAAAGTAATCATCTTGAAGGGGACATTACACCTTTATTTAGAACCAAAAATCTTGTCATTTGACACCCGAATCAAGAGTTTTAGATAAAACACTAACAATAGGACATATAGGCAATACTCATATACCTATAGCTAAGAACAAGAAAAATGATCAAATGATGGATGCTATTAATGAGGAAGTGCAAGCATATCATAATGAGCAAAATTTGTATAATGATGCCATCAATCATGAGTAAGAAAATGTGGGAATTAGCATGTCTAATTTGCATAATGTCCATCACTTAGATGAGGGCAATAATGCATATCTTGCTCTAAGGACTACCACATCTAGATGTCTAATGAGATTAAGCACATGAATAAAGTAATACAATAACTAAATAGGAGTATTGATTCAAAGTTTGATAAGTTAATTGTTGCATTCACTTTACTTAGTGACAAGTTTACTCCTATAGCAATCCTTACTATTTCTAATTTAGCCCCAACTAAGCCTATAATGCCAAGGTAAGAAAATCAGCAAAATGGACTTAATTTTAAGATAGGAAAACCATCAAAGATGAGAGATCCTCAAATGCAAGCCAAGTACAAGGCAAAACCTCAATTTAATCCAAGGAATAATGACAAGAATGAGTTCAACTAGAGGCAAGAGGATGATTTTCATTGATGTGATCCATTTTATAAGTCTTTCTATCCACAGCCCATAAGCATGCATAGGAGAGTTGGAGCCAACAATCAGCCCACTCATGAAGACAAGAATGAGGAGAGACAATCATCTTATGGTTAAGCAAATGAGAACCACCACTCTTTTGGACTACCATCACAATGCATAGGAAAAATTCATGGAGTCATAAACCACATAGGTGCAACCCTCTTATGGACAGAAAAATGGTAGTATCCAAACGTATTACTTTGATAAGGAATAAAAAGAGAAAATAAATATTCTAAATTGAAAGGATAACAACCCATGCCCTACAGAGTTGAAGGAATGGATTGATAAATTAGAAATGTATTTCACCTTGTATCCATGTATGGAGAAAGCTTAGTTTTTTATGTTGTACTTCATCTTGAGGGGTATGCACACATGTAGTAGAGGTACATCAACAAGACTGGGTAAACTTTTCTAACATGGGAACCATTCAAAAGAGTTATGGTTGAAATTTTTGTTTCACCAATGGAAAATGAGAAGTTAGAAATGCAACGATATGGACTTTAATAAAGGGGCCTATCAGTTAGACAATATTCAAGCTTATTTTGAATCTTTTAATGTATTCAAAGTTATTTCAAATGTGGCCAAAGTAAGTAAGTACATTGACCTATGCAACCCACAATTGTCCATGAGTCCATTTAGCTCACTAAGACATTTGATCAAAAATACAAGAGGGATTTGTCAAATTTTCAACATAAAGCAATGGGATTCGTAAGCAAACAATTCACCATATCCATGTAATGTTTTAGCCAATCAAGAGAGATAAAAAGGAAAGAAAACATGGGTCCAAATACCTATAGCAATATCTACAACAACATGCCTGTTTTTCTTACTGCAAACTCTTCAAAACATGGGAATAATTACATTTCTAATGTTGAAGTAAAAAGCAAGTTTAAAAGGGTTGAAATTGGAGCCAAACCTTCATCTAACAAGGTATACCAATACCAAGATATTATCAAGTAATAAGATTTGTAACATTATAAAGGGTTGTGCTCTAAATGCAAGGAAAAATGAACTCCCAATCACAAGCAAATGTGTAAGGCTAAAAATGCTAGATTTAATATGATCATAATTGAGAATTCATATGAAGAAGAGAACTGTGAGGGTAATTTGTTGCAAATTGAAGCTAATTCTTCCTATGAAGAGCCACATGGAATGGATGGTGATATCCATGCTAAATTTTTTAATCCAATGGATGGTTTTCTATTTGTACTGGTGGTATTCTATGTGATATTTATCATGGTGCTTGGATGTAGTGTAGAGGAGAAAACACACTTCAACTCAAGGGGAGTATTAATGGAAAATTTGCTCATATACTCATCAATACGAGAAGCTGACATAGCTTCATCAATGTCAAATATTTGTATGGGCTGAAGTTGTTACCAAAAAGATACAAATATATCACTGAGAGTACAAGTGGTAGATGGGACCTATGCTCGACCTATGAAACTAGCAATGAGTCACCATCTTGCACCATTAAGGTTGATCTTATAACTTTGGAGATGATACCAATTGATTTGGTTATTGGTTGCAATTGGTTAAGGATACTTGGAAAATTTTACATGGATTTGGATCACATGCAAATGGAGTTTTCTTGGAAATCAATAGCACCTAATATTTAACGGCATAAAATAAAAGCAATAAAAGTTGATTACCATGAAGAAGCTAAAAAGGGAAATCAATGCCATGTCTTACATCTTCACTCTTTTACTTTCTAAAATAGATTAAGATTAGCCATCTTCTTCTTCATCATAGATGGATCCATGTTTGAGCAAATTATTTGAAGTACAAGGATATTTTCAAGCCACCTTCTTCTTTTGCCCCTAAGAGACAAGTAGACCACCCAATTGACTTGGTGCGAAATAATAAACCCATAAATAAACCACCTTATTTGCTATCAAATTATGATCTTGAAAAAGTGACAAGTCAAGCCAAAGAGTTGCTACAAATGGACTCAATTCAACCTAGTCAATCACCATTTGCTTCTTTGATATTGCTTGTCAAGAAGAAGGATGGGTCATTTTGAACGTGCATTGATTACAAAGACCTCAAAAAGTTTACTATCAAGTATAGATACTTGGTCCCTCATATTGATGATGACCTTTTAGAAGAGCTCAAGGATGCGAAGCTCTTCACTAAGACAGATCTTAGATCAAGTTATCATGAATTATGCATGCAAGAGGGAGATGAGTTCAAAGGAGCCTTTCAGATTGAAAGGAGTCTCTATCACTTCTTAGTCGTGCCTTTCAAATGCACCCCACCATATTTTAAGCATTGATGAATAAAGTGTTACAACCCTTCTTGTTCAAATAAGTCCCAAACTCCTTTAACAACATCCTCATCTATAGCAAGAATCAAAAAGATGATTTACAACATGTGGTAGAAGTATTTAACACATTAAGGAAGCATAAATTCTTCACAAAGAGAGCAAACATACCTTTATGGCCAATAAGGTTGAATATGTAGGACACATAGTTGGTGAAAATGGTATTAAGGTAGATTCCAAGAAAGTATAATGTGTCAAAGATTGGCCCACTTCCATAAACACTACTTCTTTGAGAGGATTTCTTAGACTTTTTTCATTCTATCAATGGTTTATGAAGAATTATGCCCATGTAGCAGATCCACTTACTAAACTGATTGAAGCATGAGACATTCTTTTGGGATGCAATAGACACTAAAAGCTTCAATTAGATGAAAGCTCTTCTTATTTTAACACCTATATTGGTGTATCCAAATTTCTCTAAGTTCAGCATTTGTGCATATACTAGTAGCCACAAAGTTGGGGTAGTTTTATACCAAGACCATGGGGTTGTTTCTTGTGAGAGTAGGAAACTTGATGATAAAAAATGACAACTCCATGTGTATGAACTATAGATGCTTGCAATTCTTCCCGCCATTAAGAAATGGGATCATTTCCTATATAGTAGCCATTATAAAGTCAAGAGTGATCATTGGGTTCTAAAGTACTTTCTCTCATAACTAAAACTATCTCCAAAGCAAAGATAGTGGTTGACCACATTACAAAGTAATGATTTTGAGATCTAATATATAGAAGGAAAGGACAATATTGTGGTTGATGCATTATCATGCATGTGGCCATGTTTCATCACTAACATCTCTACAATACACAAGGATTGATTCATGATATTTAAGAGGAGTATTTGTTAGATGATCAAGCTACCAACATGATGAAGAAATTACAACAAGGTGAAGGAGAGGAGTATCCAAATTTTAATTGGCACAATGGACTACTTTGGTATAAACAAAGAGTGTATTTTACACTTCAAATAACTTTCAAGAATCACATCTTACAAGAGATTCATTCTTCACCATTGGTGGATCATCATGGAGTGTTTAAAACCATTGTCAACATTCATAAAAGTTTCTACTCGAAAGGGATTCGGAATGATGTTAAGAACTATGTTTGACAATGTTTGCCTTGTTAACAAAACAAGGATTCCACTCTTTTGCCCGGTGGCTTACTCCAACCTTTACCCATTCCTCATGGGGAATGGATAGATGTTAGCATGAACTTCATTTTATGAGGCTACCAACCACCAAGAATGGATGGAATAGTATTTTTATTGTGGTAGATTGATTAACTAAGTTAGCTCACCTCCTATTATGAAAGCCTAATTTTCAGCAAAGCAAGCTATGGAGCAATTTATGCAAGGTGGCTTCAAGCTTCATAGACTTTCATCAAAGTTTTTGTTTGGTGGGGATAACAAATTCATCGGTAATTCTTGGAGGAGTTTGTTCACTTCCATGGGTACCATTTTGAGTCCAAAAAGTATTGCTTATCATCCTCAAATGGATGGACAAACCAATTATTTTAACCAATGGTTACAATCCTATTTGCATCATTTTTGCTATGATACTCAAACTTCAGGGGATCAATGGTTACAACTTGTGGAATTTCTCTATAATAATACTTTATCATGAAAGCATTGGAATGTCCCCATTTGAGGCACTTTATGGATAGTACAAGTACCAATTAGCCCTCTTTCATGAAGATATGAATCCTCAAGCCAAGGTCAAGTTAGAGAAGATGCAAGCATTAATAAATCAATGTAAAGAGAATCCACAAGGCACAAGATGTAATGAAGGCATACGCTAATGAGAAGCAAAGGCATTTGGAGTTTGAAGAAGGAGATTAGGTTTTTCCCAAGGTTCCTAAATCTTGGAATTCTTCACTCAAGGTAGGGCATAATAAGTTAGCTCATAGACTTTACAACCCTTGCCAAATCATAAAGAAAGTTGAGGATCTTGCCTACAAACTTGAATTGCCTTCCACTACTTGAATTTGTGACTTTTTCATGTATCTAACTTAAAAGTTATGTAGGTCCATAAGTCAAGGTATTTGAGGAATTACCTCTAATGGACAAAAATTACATTATCATATATGAACCTGAGAAGATCATTAGAAAGTAAGACAAGATTTTAAGAAGTCGTACAATGCTAATGTATCTCATCAAATGGCATGGTTTACCTACGGAGAAGTCAACTTTGCAATCAACATCTTATTTTGATTCTTTCCTTGGATTTTGTAGGAGGAAGATTGAATTTCCTAGGTACGACAAGTCGTTGTATTGAGTTTCTACAACTAATTAAATTGTCATAACTCAACCAAAATTGGATTTTTATGCTTGGAGGACATACCACTATTGTCTACTTCGTCAAAATACCTCATTTGTATGATTGGGAGCTACCAATGCAAAGTTATGGCCATTTTACTATGATCAGTCCTATTTCTTACAATTTGCAAGGATTTCATTAATGATCCTCTATTGGGGTATAAGCATCTTAACGTGTCACTAAAAATGTTGTCCTGAACAATACTAGTTACTTGTGCTTATTAGCATATATTGAAAATCAAAGAGTAAGTGTAATTTCAATTTAAAATGCCCATGAAATTTTATTATCCATTCCCTCCAATTTGGAGTGTGGCCTTTTTTTTCAATTTTACTGGAATCATGGAGCAGTGGACTCTCTCTCTCTCTCTCTCTCTCTCTCTCTCTCTCTCTCTCTCTCTCTCTCTCTCTCTCTCTCTCTCTCTCTCTCTCTCTCTCTCTCTCTCTCTCTCTCTCTCTCTCTCTCTCTCTCTCTCTCTCTCTCTCTCTCTCTCTCTCTCTCTCTCTCTCTCTCTCTCTCTCTCTCTCGCTCTCTCTCCCCCTCCCCCTCCCCCTCCCCCTCCCCCTCCCTCCCTCCCTCCCTCCCTCCCTCTCCCTCCCTCCCTCCCTCCCTCCCTCCCTCCCTCCCTCCCTCTCTCTCTCTCTCTCTCTCTCTCTCTCTCTCTCTCTCCCTCCCTCCCTCCCTCCCTCCCTCCCTCTCCCTCTCCCTCTCCCCTCCCCCCCCCTCTCTCTCTCTCTCTCTCTCTCTCTCTCTCTCTCTCTCTCTCTCTCTCTCTCTCTCTCTCTCTCTCTCTCTCTCTCTCTCTCTCTCTCTCTCTCTCTCTCTCTCTCTCTCTCTCTCTCTCTCTCTCTCTCTCTCTCTCTCTCTCTCTCTCTCTCTCCCCAATTGGCATAGACCTACAACGATGGAGAACGAACAACAATATTGCCACTAGCTCCAATATTGGAAATGCAACTGCGGTGTAATATGTTGGTAAGTAAATTTTCAATGTTAACTTATGAAGCCAACATATATTATAGATCACAATATCTGATAGATCACAATATCAAGTTTTGAAAGCTGCAGCAGTTAGCACACCTTGTACTCTAGTTAGCACACATGTTATGTAGTCTAGCATACCTTGTATGTGTGTTGGCACACTGAGTATGGTAGCTAGCATACCTAGTATGCTAGTTTAGCATACCTCATATGCTTAAGTACACAATGATTATTCTTGTTAACATATCTAGTATGCTAGTTAGCATTCTCGGTATGCTATGTTATTTAGCACACCTCATATATTTGTCGACACACTAAGTATGCTAGTTAGCATATCTAGTATGCTAATTAAAACAGTGTGTATGCTAGTCAACATACCATGTTACATGCATGTTAGCATATGTGAGTGTGTTGGTTAACACACTGCTTTGTTTTGATTATCATGATGGATGTCTTGGTTAGCAATCTTTATGTTTCAATTAGCAATCATTTATCCAAGTTAACATACTGATCATTTATGGATATTACAAGTTGAGTTCTTTCACAAATTGCAAGATTGGCATGAGAATGTTTGAAATGTTGAAGCCATTCTTTTCTAGACATCTAAAGGATAGATATGCATGCTATTGTGAAATACCATGTGCAAATGTCCTTTCTAAAGGACACATTGAACCACATGTGATCTTGTGCTTTTGGGTTGCATGATGCAAGTTGCAACGATGTATGCAGTATTTGTGCCACGAGTGACACCATTAGCATGGGTTGCTTGGCTTCATGTCACACATTTGTAGGAGTCAGTTCTTTGTCCAAAGCAACCAAATGTAGTTTTCCATAGAAGGGAATATCTGATGGGAGATTGTAAGATATGTGGAGTGAAGAGGTTAGAATTATGTTGCTTAGAGACTCCTTAGAGATAGCAAAGCCAAGTAATAGTATTACTGTGAAAGTATTTGCACATGTAGAAGCAAAAGACAAGCATGGAAACAATAAAAAAAGAAAAGATCTTTTGCATAAACAAATATAGTGTTGGGAGGTCCTCCCACTCTTCAAAACTAAGTTGAAGCTCTTCATTACTCATAACCATGTAGCTCGATGGCAAGGACAACAATTCAAAGATTGTCTACTTCAGTTTTTGGATGATGTGGTTGCCTCTATTGTTGATTTTTCTAAGAATTATGCCTTCAAGGAGAAAAATGAGATTCAATCAATGCGATATCACTCTAGCCAAGTAACCATTTTTCTACACAACATACTACCATAGAGAAGGGGAGGTAGTCAAAACAATCCACTTTTTCATATCAGATAACAAGGTGCATGACACATTATTTGTGCAACATTGCTTAATGCTACATTGCGATCGATAAAACAAGAGGGTGTCACTCCTAAATAAACAACATTGAATGTGGTCTGATGGTGCAGCCTCATAGCTCAAGGAAGCCATGCTTTTCTATTTTCTTGAAAGATATGGTGGACTGACAAGGATGGGCACAAGCTAGTTCTTCTTTGGATCAGGGCATGGCAAGGGAGAGCACGATGGTGTAAAGCAATTGTGAAAAGAGCCTTGACCCATGAATAGCTAAAACCTAATGGAGCTATTGTAAGGTGTGTAACAGATGTGGTTACTTATTGCCAAGCCAATCTGTCATGGGGAGCACCTACATCATATCCTTCCTCAACAAAAAGGAAATGTGGACGTGTGTTCTAGGAGGTTAAAGTAGGGGATGTGAATAAGGAGGTCAAGTGGAATTGTGCCACTATGATGAAATCTTGCTCTTTGCATGCTTTTGTGGTCACAACCCACATGATCTAGCTATCCTTGCAACAAGAAACTTAGCATGTTTCTATGATGCATGCATGCACACAAGGTGGAATCGATGCATCAATAAATCTCACATGCAACCTTGGGATTATCACATTCTAATTCCATTACGTTATGAGGTTGTGGCCGACTTTGAGCTAACAAATGAAGTTCCAATAGATGAAGTCATTGGCTATGACAACTTCACATACGGAGATTGTCAAGATGTGTTGAGTGGCTCTCTATCTTTTGTGGTAAATTCAAATGCTTCAACCAATGTTGAGGATGTGGATTTCAACTTGGTCAAGTGTGTTGTAGCAAGGGAGAAGGTGGAGAAGGCGTGCATTGATGAATGGAGCAATGTGATTGATAGATGATCATATGTTGTGCAAGGACTATATTACAAGAAATTGGATGCATACACCTTCAAGCTAGACTACAAGTAGCCCATCATCCACCTACTTTCACATCTAGTACAATGTATCAAAATACCTATGGAACACATCCCCATGAGAGGGCACGTGTACACAATCGGCTCAAAAAGCTATGAAGAAACCTATAATAGTGTGCCCTTCAAGTTTTAAGTTCTAACCTAAGGATTTTCGATATACTTCTTGCTACAAATAATGTAGTTTTCTCACAAAGTCGGTTCTGTATCTCTTATGTCTATACATGGCTATGGGGTTTATCACAACCAATAGCACATAACTACATTGTATGTTGGTTAAACTATCTTTACAATCAATATACAATTCTAACTAGCTTACTTAGTGTGTTTACTAGCACTCAATATGCTACCATTTCATTCTTAGAATGTTTATAAGACAAAAGAGTATGCCAATAATAGACAATGTATGGCCCAAAAGAATCAAATAGTATAAAATTTGATTCTTACAATCTCAAATGGAAGTCAAAATAGGTTTGGACATTGAAAAGGCAATCCCATCATGATATTACAACATTCCATGATTGTACATAAATTTACAAATCTACAGAGTCTTCTACTCTTGAGCATATTTGTGGTGCCCATGGCACTTGTAATTATGAGCCTGTTTGCTGTGCCCTGTGCTCTTGTGCTTGTACTTCTATTGAGCCTCTAACCTATGCAACTACCTTTCTTGTTCTTCCTACATCTTCTCCTCTAATTTTTCCCTCTCTAACCTTTCCCTCTCATTCCTTTCAACTTCTTTTTCAACCTCCATTTGTATTCGATGGATGGCAATCCTCAATTCAAGTTCATGCCTTGCTCAAATATCTGATTCTAGCTTTTTGGTGACTACATCAGAAAAGAAGTCTTGGTTGATATCAAAACACACTGACAGTTGTATACACTGCACAATCCTCTAATGGCAACCATAGAAACAGCTGATGAGTCAAAGTGTCTCCCAAGAACCATTGTCGCTACTCAACAAATTGGTGCTCTAACTTGGGAGTTATAAGCCAAGTTCCTACATAGTTCTAGCACACTTTCGATGTACTATCATCAATCATCAGAGTGTTTTTAGGCTCAAAGTATGGAAAGCCCCTCCAAAAGAGCCTCAAGCTCTTGAAGAACACAAGCTTATTACCTATCTACCAAGCTTGGCCGCTGAAATACTCCTATGTAAGAACACCTACCATCCTTGCTTGTTGTAATTTGAATACACTATTTAGAATCACATTCACTTTACGCTACATACTGATGTTCCATATATACAAATGGAAATATCGGAGGCACCAATCCAAAATTTTGTGGCTTTCTTTGTGATAAAAATCCTACGGCCTATCATTGATACAATACTTTACTATTTTCCCTACATATGCATGGGGCAATTTGCCATATTGAGGCTCTACAACACAATGGCAAATTCTAACTCATGCATGGAAATTAACTATTGTTTCTCTTCCCCTACAACACAATAGAGGTATCAAATGAAGACATCATAAAGGGAAAACAAAATATATTGAGCTATTGCATACCAACAAGAATTTCTCCATTACAAACATTCACAGAGTTACATGCCCTAAGATGCACACGCTAGCTTGCTAACACCATAGAATTTGGGCATAATAGAGAATAGGTTCAACATAGTCTCTTGCAAGCTCATGAGTGGGCGGCTTTCTTTTCACCTTTGGTGCATTTTGTTACATTTTGTAGCATGCTCTTCAAGGCAACACAAGTGTTGTTTTCAACCTATTCTAGAATCAGTTCTAGGCCACCTTCCCTCTTCAACTTCACTTTCTTCACAAACCCACCAGCATCCTATGCATTCTCCAAGCTATCAATCCTCAAAGTCTCCTCGTGCACTCTTGACTATTTCCTCTAAAGCACTTACTACTTCAACTGCAATAGGCTTGAGTTTGCGATGAGTAATCATGATGAAGTTATCATCACTCACCATTTCTTTACTATTTATAGCACCACCAAGGGATTCCACATGCTATGATCACACATCCACCCCTTCATGCATTTTATCCTATTAACCCCAATGCAAGACAAGAAAAAGAAAATTCAAAAATATGGAATATGCAAAAAAAGACAGCCATGCAAAGGAATAAGAAAAGAAAGGCCAAAAGCACAAGGGTGACCTCAAAGGCCAAAAGTTAAAGACAAAGGCGTGGGTGCCAATAAAATTTTGTAAAAGAGCATCAAGCTCCCTTGTGTGCAAATTGTAAAATCTAGATGGGCATAGGTGAAGGGATAAGGCAACTAGAAGAGAATAGGTAATGAGGACCTTGGCAAGATGCCCGGTCATGTAAAAAGAGGATGGGGGCCCAAGGGATTTAGGGCTTGTGTATAAACTCAAAAAGTGAATGAGAAGCTCATTCTTTGGTGTGTGACTAAAGTGGTCTCTTCTTACTCTCTTCTTCTCTCCTTCTTGCTTGCTTGAGGGAGTGTGAGAGTGTGAGAGTGTGAGGGAGTGAGTGTGTGAGGGTGAGGGACTGTGGTGGAAGTTCTCCGTCATCTCCTCTCTTCCTCTTCTCTTCTCTTCTCTTGTCTCGTGCGCGGCTATGGAGGATGGAGCTTAAAGGAGGAGGCTTGAGGTTGCTTGAGCTCCCATCTCGAATCGTGGAGCTACCGGCTTGCTCGAGGGAGGAAGCTACTCATTTGGCCATCAAGGTAACTACACCCCCATAAGATCAAATCCGCGTCAATTAGGTGAGAGATTTGTGCTTGCCTGAAACACTTGAAGCAATAAGCGATATGTGGGTCTTGACATATGAGCATGAGCACCAACGGATTCAAGCTTGAGCACTTGTGCACCTCAAATCGAGTGTCGAATTAGGGTTTCATCCCCAAACTGGTGCTTGATATAGGTAGGATATTTGGGGTTTTTAATCTTCAAAACAAGTAAATATTTTGGGTTTTTGATGAGTAGGCAAGTAGGATAAATCATTTCAGTATTTGGGTTTTGATTTTTGTTACATTTAGAGTAGGATAGGATTGAGAAATGGAAGCAAAACGCTTTAGGATTGCTTCTATAAAACAGGCACAAATAAGGAAAAAATGGGAAAAAAGAGCGCTTAAATGTGTTAATGCCACAAGGGGAGTGATTGAAAAGGTCAAGGTTGAGTGGAAGAAGGGTTTAAGACCCCAGAGAGCAAGGGGGAAGCTCATTTTCACCTTCAGCAAAAAGGGAGAGAGAGAGAGAGAGAGAGAGAGAGAAAGTTTGAGCTTTGGGCAGATCGATCATCTTCCACGTGCATTTTTTGCACATACCAAGTATATAGAAACCTTCCTCTGTGTCCATTCTTGTATTCTAGAGCTCATTACATGCTTGCGAGGCCAAAATTGTTGCTTCGATTTGATTTTTTGTCGTTGCTGCTTTCATGCCGTCGGAATCAAATAGGGCTCGCAAGATCCAATTCCTAGAATCGGACACTTGGACGTCCGATTCTGGGCAATCGAATGCTAGGACTTCCTCGGCCTGTTCGATCGGACGCTACCCATCCGATTTCAAAAATCAGCCCGAACAATTGAACCATCTTTTGCCTGTTCAAGATAGGACATTCGCCATGTACGATTTGGACGATCAGATGGCCTACAATTGGACACCTCCAAAATCAGATTTGGATGCTCAACCATCGGCCACTTGGACCACTCACAGTCGAACCACTCGTAGAATCAAACACTCAGATCATGAAAATTGGACGGACTGGAAATTGGACCACAATTGGATGCTAGAATCGGACAAGTCTAAATCAAATGCTCAAAAATTGGATGATTGAAAATCGAACGCCCGATTTTGTGGATCGAACACTGTAGAATCAGACAAAAAATCTGACAAGAAAAAAAAGTAACAAATCTAGCGCATCCTAGACAAAGCAAAGCACCTCCCACAACAGGGGAATACTCGAAAGCCTTACAGGTGCAATTGACCTTAGATTTGCAATCGGATGGCTAGACACGACTGCTGACAATCATGTCAGCTTTTAGCCCCTCTTAGAGCCATAAACTAGCATGCATGCTCCAATTGACCTTGACCGAGCTAAATAACATAGTACAAAACCTAGAGACCTGTGAGAGCCCAGTGTGATTGAGTCTAAAGCCCTATTCAGCCAAGAATATAAACCGAAGTGTGAAAGCTGCATTTATCATCTTGTGTTCCTAAGTGAATGTAAATTGAGGATTGTCTATAAATAAGAAGGAACACACTTAGAGTTAATGAACAAAACGAACCCACCAATAGGAGATGGCCCTAAACTTAGACGGGTGATCAAAAAACCCAATTGGTAGGACCGAGTGAGAGACGCAACACGAAAATCTAGACACATAGAAGGATCGACACCATTGGGAGTGCGACACTGCCGAACTTGATCAACCTCATCGACAACTTGGTGGAGCAAGAGACTGCAGATATGGTAGAAACTAGTACAAACCCCAAAAATGAAGAGCTCATCTACCTGGGGATTCCCTAGTAGAAATCCAGTAGATGATGAATAAATATAACTCGCAAATTAGGCTGGACTACCATGGAAGACCATCAAAAGACATCACAGCGGAACTCGAGGAGGAAAGAAAGCTAGTGTGGAAAGCTTTGCAAAGCATAGCGACACACAACCAGCAGTAATAGACTAGGAGATTATGGCATGACATAGAAATGTCAGAAGTCCAGCTAGCCCTAGCAAATAGAAATCGAACAAGACTGAACACAAAGAGGAAAAGAGTGCTAGAGGTAGATTTAACGATGAGCAAGCTTCTCTCACGAAGCGACTAACAGACAACATGTCGACATAACAAAGTGCCGCAGCACTAGCAACATCATTGCTCGCATGATTAGGAGTTACCCAAGGCTCCAAAAGCCAATCAAAAATCCTCGCAATTGCAAAATAGCTAGACGAATACCAGCCAAGCAACGAACTATATAATTTCATAGAGCAGTTCAAGCAAGTCTGTGAGGCTAATGGTCTCACCGATCTTGCTCAGTGTGCAAGCTTCCTACCTATGCTTGGGTGATAAGGGTAGGGCATGGTACACTAGCTTAGACGCTAAGGAGCATAATAATTTCAATAACATCAAGTTTCTCTTCATTAAGAGATTCTCGGAGACTAGGTGCTCAGATAATCTTATAGTGAGGTTGATAAATGTCAACAAGCAAAGGGACAAAGAGGACATTAGGGACTACGTTACTCATGTGCAGAGTCTCTATAAGAGAATTCCAACTAACAAACAATCCACTGAGAGAGCGGTATCCACCATGTTTATCAATGGAATACGTAGTGAGGAACTCTACAAGGCCTTGATAGACAACTCAAGCTTACAAAGAGATGCACCAGCTAGGGTCTTTGAAGAGGCCATACAAGTGGATGAATAGCTCAAGGAGAGAAGCTCCATGAGCTCGAATTGAAACGAAGCCAACTCTAGAATGTCAGAAAGGGCAACAACATTTAGGAAACAATCATGCCCAAGCAATCAAGACAAAGGGAAGGGCGTTGACCCAAGTCAAAAGCTAGCCAAACTACAAGAGATGATGAGAAGACCTACAAGAGATGATGAGAATACCACTTTCAGCTAAGTGCCAAGATCTTAGGTCCCGACCTTACACCAATTGTGGTAGGTTCAGCCATGATGCCATGCACTACAGACTGCCGAGGAGACTCCCATACTCACAACCTTACCTAGGGAATAGGCCTCCAAATTTCTTTGAGAGAGGAGCCCCATTAGGTCTTCCAACATCAAACAATGTGAAACTAGCCATTCCTAGGATGGAGATCAGCTCCACAGACATACCTAGCCTGCCTAGATCTTTCGTAACCGATCCACTGAGCGACACTCCAATTTGCTACATAAAGGAGCTGAATGATGAGGAGCCTTATATAAACCCTTACATCTCATATGAAAAAGAGGGCAATCTAGTTCTCCTGGGCTATCAATTGGTGCTAGTGATGGCATTAGAAAGAGGGAGAGGTAGAAGCTTAGGAGGGCAGACCCAAGGGTTGACTTCTTGTTGGACTTGCGGTCCATCCAAGATGTATTTCTTCACACTGTCCCAAGAGAGAGCAAGCCAATCAAGATAAGATTGATCTCAAATGTGCTGAGTGTGGAATCATCCACCTCTTTGTTGATTGCCCTAGACAAAAACCATCCTCTAGTTTGGCAATTATATCATCAATTCCATTAGGGCTATTTGGTATTAAAACACTCGACAAGGAGGCCAAGCCCATCCAAAATTGCATGTTATGACCCATGCGCAGACGAAGCATGTCGGCATATCATTTCCAAGGCCTAGTAAGCTAGACACAGCCGCAATTGGAAAGAAAATCCATAGGCGAAGAAACAAGGAAAACGATGCAAAGTGATCACACTTAAAACCGAGAGCATAACGACACTACCTATTGGGAAAAAAGTCACGAATGCAGAGGTAGAAACATCCGCTCCAAAGATTCCTAAGAAAGGGAGTGCTAAGGTGGGGGAGTACCCCAAGCCAAAGTGCCAACTTAAAGCCATTGAAAAGGTCAAGGAGTGGGTGAGAGAAGCCCAAGAACACCTAAAGGATGATGAGCCCATCTTGGAGGACAATATTGATGATCTCTCTAGCATAAGCACACTAGTCTCTCCCACATGACCGAGAGACACATTTGCACCTTAAGTTGTTTGGCCTAGACAGAGCTTGAATGCCACATGCCAACAAACTAGTCAAGGCCATTAACCAAGGAGCGCAGAATTAGGAGAGAAGCAAGCAACCAACAATCTTCTTACAATGCTAGTGGCCTCCCCTGTAACTCTAAGCTTAGGAGACCTACTTAGACAGCATCCAACACTATGGCAAGAGTTAAAGAAGTGAGTAGAAGAATCGCTAGAGCAAACGAGAGTTGACTTGCAAGACCACGACATAGTAATGCAAATAATGAGCCTGACGCTTCACTCAATGTCCAAGTCCTTGCACATTAGTGCTTTCTGGAAAGGCACAGAGATGCACATAGTCTTGCCAGCCCTTGCTCTAGGTGATACCACGAGGAAAGGGATTGTAGATACGGGGGCAGAAATCTATGTGCTTAGCCACACAATACTCCAAGCTTGGGTAACCCACCTATCAAGAATGCTAGGTTCAACGTCACACAAGCTAATGAAAAGAAAGTAAAGCCATTCAGAGTGCTGAAAAATTGGCCATTGAAGATCGCAGGAGTCCAATTCTCTGTGGACTTCATAGTCATGAAAGGAATGAACTACAATATCCTATTACGCCGACCTTGGATGCGCAATCACGAGTCATAGAAGATTGGGGAACGGTCTAATATTCTTAGGCAATCAAACAGAAGCAGTGAATTACGTTCTTTCTTAGGTCTTGCTAGCTTTTACAAAAAATTTGTGAGAAATTTTTCATTTCTTACATTACCTTTAACAAAGTTATTAAAGAAAGGTATTGTGTATCATTGGTCCAATAATCAGCAAAAGTCCTTTGATTTACTGAAACATGCTTTAACTCATACTCCTGTATTGTAACTTCCTGATTTTATTAGACCATTTTTCCTAATAGTCACTGACGCTAGTGGATCTAGAATAGGAGATGTTCTTATGCAAGACTCTCATCCCATAGCTTACTCCAACTGCAAGCTTAAACCCTTTGAACTCAAGTACTCTACTTATGATAAGGAATTGCTAGTTGTAGTACAAGCTTTACGTCAATGGAAACACTATTTAATGGGATCTAAATTCATGATCAAAACTGATCAACAAAGTATTAAACATCTCCTTAGTAGATACTTGGAAGACTACGCCAGCCGACCTAGACACCATCTCAGCCATGCTGAAGGTTGATGCGCAAGTTAGAAAATATTACGAGCCACTAACCAAGTATATCCCTTGCCACGAGGATGACTGAGATTGAATGCATGTGCTAGCCACAATTGATCTGCCATTCTCGGATGACAAGAAGCATGAACAGGCTACCAAGGCAGATTTGATGAGCCCAAGAATAAACCCTTAGTACCACTCTGTATAATGGCTAAAAGCTCTCATAGATGACCCACCCCCTTCATGCTCCATGTCCCAAACAACAAAAGAGAGCTCCACGAGAACTTAGAGCACCTGACACGAACAGATTAGCTAGTAACCTAGCCACAAATCTTCAACCACTCAAGGTTCTCTTAGACGAACCCAAGTGGTAATGGACCAAGGTGCATGATCTAAACTTGATGTATAATTGGACCTTAGTCCCCAATGATAAGAAAATGCAGTATCAAGAGCTAAGGATGACGAGCAGTCAGATGATGATGACTCAGATGATGAGTACGAGGGTGTGACAAGAGTGAAGGAGAGATCAACATAATAGAGTACGACACTGAGGGACACGCGATTGATTAAATAGGGGCAGACTTTGAATTGCAAAAGAAGAACATCTTCAGAATCAAGAAAGGAGTCATGCGAATGGATTGCGATCACACCTGGTTGGAGCACATAGGAGCGATTGATTATGAATGAGTGGGTCTTGCCCAACCAAGTGCTACACTAGAATTCAAAACAAAATCACCATCTGAGCTACGACCTCCAAGAGAGACTTTCTCTTCCATTAAAGACAGAGAATTTGATTCCAGAGTTGGAACTAAGCTCAGACAGTGATCCTAAAATACCCCGACCACCACCTAAGACCAAACGCACCAAGGGAGGCCTACCAGTCCACCTAAGGCACCAAAGGTTGAAGGAGGAAAGAAAAAAATAGCCTAGGGATCCACAAGCTGAGGAGCATAGGAAGCCACAAGACCTATTGAAATGATTCGTGAGATTTAAGAAATGTGATAAGGTAGTGATCTTGCTAGGAGCCAAAAGACAAGGGCAAGCGAGTGAGCCTATAGAAGGACCTACCAAAGTCAAGGAGGTCAATCTAGCTAAGCAAGGGGAGATGCCTCGACCTGTTTTCATAGCCCACAACTTGATCAAGGAAGAGGCAAGTCTCATTGCTCTCTTGCGAGAGTACATAGACATATTTGCTTTGTTCCTCGATGTCTTGAAAGGGGTAGATCCAAGTGTAGTGACTCATAACATCCCAATGACACTCGATGCAACGTCAGTCAAGCATTGACCATATTCTATGAATCCCAAACACATTTACATTGTCAAAGAGGAAATCGATAAGATGTTAAGAGCAGGACTCATTTATGAAATCGAGCACACAGATTGGGTCTCGCCCATAGTGATTGTAATGAAGAAAAATAGAAAGATCAAATTGTGTATCAATTACAAGAAATTCAACGCTCCTATGAAGAGTGATAATTATCTGTTGTGGTGGTACACTAAGCATATGCTTGAGAGAGTAGCCAGTAAATGGCCTATATTTTCTTGGACGGCTTCTCAGTGTATAATCAAGTACATGTACATCCTGAGGATAGGCATAAGACCGTGTTCACTACCGAGTGGGGCATCTTTGCCTACATAGTCATGCCCTTCGAGTTGATGAATACACTAGCCACATTCAAGAGGCTCATGTGTTCCATTTTGAAAAGACATGTTTAGGCAAGAGTTAGAAGTATTCATTGATAATTTATATGTTCACCCTAATTGGAAGGAACACCTAAACAAGCTCCGAACAATCTTTGAAATATGTAGACTATATCATCTCTCGTTAAACCCCTTGAAGTGCTAGTTCTAGGTAAAGCATGGATACATCCTAGGGCACATGGTGTCAAAGAATGGCGATCTTCCACCATCAACCGATTACAAGGGAGTTCAATGCTTCCTAGGCCATACAGGGTAATATCGACGATTTGTGTTGAACTATGCATTAATTGCTAAACCTCTATACAAATTGCTGATAATATTTGAATGGACCAAGAAATGTCAACGTGCATATGAAGAGTTGAAGAAGGCTCTAACCACATCACCAAACCCAAGAGTCCCAGACTGGACCATAACCTTCCATGTTCACATTGACATCTCGAAGTTTGTCGTGGTAACTGTGTTGTGCCAGCCTGGTGAACACAATTTAGACTATCCAGTGAACTTTGCTAGCAAACAACTCACATATACTAAAATGAACTCCACTATGGAGAGGTAAGGGTTAGCCATGGTGTTTAATGCAAGGAAATTTTAGCATTACCTTTTGGCTACACCTTTTATCTTCTTTGTTGACCCCATCAAGACTTGTTCTATCTTGTTAACAAACCCTATGCTATGGGAGGCATTGCTCGATGGTTACTTTTGCTTCTAGAGTTTGACTTCTCTGTGGTTGTACACAAAGGAAGGTAGCACCACATTGCCGACCATATGTCTCACATACCCATAGGAGAAGCCGTTGGACAGGGCATCACAGACAACTTGCCTGATGCTTATCTATTTAACTTGTCTAGCGAAAGGGACTTTTTTAGACCTGACTTGATGCTATACTGGGTAGACGACATAGTCCAAGTGCTTGAGCATGGACTACCTGAAAGACCCATTGAGAAGGCCTAACTTAGACAAGTCATCCTTAAAATACAACCATATTAGTTGATAGCATGACAACTCTATAGGCTAGGGCAAGACGGCTCACTGCATAGATGTGTGTGTGAACATGAGGTGCATGATGTACTTGCAGAAGCACACAATAAAATTACAGGAGGACACTTCAGGGGAGACACAACGGCCCACAAGGTGCTGCAATCTCAACTGTGGTGGCCTACTCTTTTTTGAGATGCAGCATGATTCGTAAAGCACTGTGACGAGTGCCAATGAACCAAGGTACCCGTTCGCAATGAAAAAATGGAGCTAAGTCCAATCATTGCAAGACAACCATTCAAGAAATGGGAAATTGACTTCATTGGGCCAATTAGTCCTACAACACAGTACTCACTGGCCAAGTACATCATCATTGCTATATTCTATCTCACAAAGTGGAAAAAAGCACAAGCCACAAGGAAAAATGATGCTAGAATCACTACTAAGTTCCATTGGGAGCAGGTGATCTCATGATTCGGCTATGCCATTGAACTAGTTTGTGATCAAGGTACACACTTCATTAATGACCTGATTGCTCACCTCCTATCAACCTTTTTTATCATCCATCAAAAATCCTCACCCTACTGCCCTCAAGTGAATGGCCAGGCTGAGTCTACTAATAAGATATTAGCGAACGTCCTGACCAAAGTGGTCCCTACCTTGCGTAGCAACTGGTATAACAAACTAATGGCAACCTTATGGGCCTATCGAATAGCCTATAAAATAGCAGTAGGACAGACTCCCTTCAAGTTAACCTACGTGATTGAAGCCATTATACTTGTAGAGTTCTTTGTCTTGAGCCTAGGAGTAGCCATCCAAGAGAGATGGGACGGAAAGGAGGCATGGACAGAGCACCTAATTGAGCCAGAATGCTTATCAATGACTCGACTTCTAGCCACTCCTACGCTGAATTGTGAAAAGGCATAACACAAGAGTTGGTTTTGACAAGCACATCAAGCAATGAGAATTTGAGTAGGGTGACTTAGTGTTGATTTTACTCAATAAAAGGCCATAAACAAAAGATGAAATTCAAGGGATTAGGGCCTTTCCAAGTCTGCACTATTAGTCGAACTGGCAATGTAGAGCTCAAAACCCTAGATAGAGAAAGGTAGTCGCATAAATAAGTACTACCCTCCCACACATCCACTGCACAAGCCTCCCATGCTAAAGTCCCATGGGAAGGTCTGACTTGCCACAATAACGAAAATTGATGAGGAGGAGGAAGAGGTAGTAGCACATGCTTACCTGCACATAACGATCGCTACCCAACAGACACATGCTTTCCATGCATTGATCAATGAGAGAGCTGATTTTAAGATCTTAACTCATGATCATTAGACTCAAATTGGCCGACCACAACTATAACCCACCAACACCAAACTTAGCCCATTTGGGGGCCGATCATATGCCCTTTTAGGAAAGTTCAAAGTCGTAACCTCTATCAAGTCTAAAAGCATACCCATAATCTTTTATGTACTGTCGAACACAAAAGATGCATGTAAGAAATCATTGTTATAATGCTCATTTAAAAAGCAAGCACATTGTAATGTCAACTACGAGTCATAGCATATTCACCTTGCCATCGACAATATACGAATAGTCACGGCTTTCAGCAAGGACAACATGGCTCCATCAAAGCCCACGAGGCCATCAATAGAGAAACCCACCACCAAAGCCTAAGGAGGGGGTCGAGACTTGTCACAACTTGCTAAGCCATGCCACCAACCAACCGTTGAGATCAAAGTTAAGGCCCTTGAACCACACTTCAATTGGGTGCCTAAACATAAGGATTCTCACACCTCTAGAAGCATACAAACACGACCTCACAATCCTAAGAACTCATACTCGAAACCTAGGAGGCAAAGAAGAAACTATAGGCACTGACAAATAGTCAAGCCTAGATGGGTCCCCAAGACCTTATTGCAAGTGCAAGGCTATTACCATGGCAATGCCTCGATATGGATGCCTAAAACCAAGAGGACCAGCAACGCTATTCAAACGCCACCCTCAAACTTGACCACACAAAGCCCCATGACAGATCAAGCACTAAAGCCACAAAAAACTCAAGCTACGAATCCCATCAAGCCCAACACCATTAAGCCTACAGGGCCTCAATGAGTCTATCGTTAGAAACCGCATCTTGCCAACTCCAAACTGACCCAATCTAGCACTGTTAGTGCCCCTAAAGCTCCACAAACATTTGGTAGCACAATGTCAGAATCACAAACCCCGCTTAGTGCACAAGCGGCTAAACCGCACACTCAGGAGCAGCTGCAGCCACAGATGCTAGCTGCTCCTAAGTTGTTTAGTCCAGTCAATAGCCTCCAGCAGACCTTAAACCCTCCTACGAACAACAATCTATTCTTATCTTGGCCTCAGACCTAACTGAAAATATAGGGAATGACTTGCTTCTTTGCCTTCGGCACTTGGATGCCACATTTACCACACTTGCTAAAAGCTATGATCGATTAGAACTAGGTCTTTTAGACAAGCCTTTAGCAATGGAGGTATGCGTGTTGCCTTGCTCATGGAAAGAATTGAAATTTGTATTCATTAAGACTCCCCAAGCAGCTGAGGAACTCATTGCCACCGAGATTTCTCGTGAACAAGCATGCAAGCAATGCCTCATTACATCTTATGAAGGGCACGGTCCTTGCCACCGACCAGGAAATTGAGGAGTTGAAATAGTTGGTTGACAATGACTCCTCTTTCTTGCGAAAATGGTATGCTCTCCTGACTTCAATGGGAGCAAGAAGGCTACCAAATCATGACCAATGCTAAGAAGAGACGTGAAATCATGACCTCCAAATATGACTCAACTTACATAACTCCAACCTCCTATAGGGTGTTCACCACCATTTGCAAACCAGCCCCTAGAAGAGCACATCATGCATCACCTCTACTTAGATTGCATTTTGACAAAGGAGGAGTTACATATGGCCAACATAACAGACTCCTGTGATTTCCTAATGGATGTCCTCACCTACATCACTCATCTAAGTATCTGACTTGTCGACATGGACCACTATGCTAACATGGAGTACACATCCAAACCTCTACATTTGGCTCATGCAAAAGTGAAACATCGTTAGCATGCATTGAATGGCCTTAACCTTTCAACCTCTAATCCTAGGAAGGATTTTTCTCATTTCCAAAGGGGGAGGGGGTAAGGTGGAAAAACATATTTTAAGAAAATTCTCATGGATCTTCATTGGATTATGTGAATTGTGAAGAACAATTCTCTTTCTATACTTAAGCTTTTCATTTTTCTATAAGCGCACAATCACTCTCTACTCATCATCTTAAGAAAACTAACTGTGAGCTATGGTGTTATGATAGGGGCCCATAATGGCAGGTCATGAAAAGAGCAACAAACTTCTGTTCTCACAAGAGGAGCAAGCTAAGTAATGGTCTGTCATAGTGGAGACAAGAGCCTTCAACCAGTTTAGATTCAGGCATGTCCTGAACTAGCTGAGCCATGAGTTGGTGGAGAGAGCATTGGGCTTGCCCAACAAGGTCGAGAGACACCCAAAAGAGATGTGTATGATATGCTGGGAATGGACAAGATTCTGGACCACACCAACTACAACATTAGTCTCGTGGACATCCCAGTTCCAGAAATCCAGTTGCAAGAGAAGATGGTCCATGCCTTGTTCTCCAATCATAGGTACAATGCACTAAGATGAGTGGGATCAACATACCTATATTGGAAAACATTGCGACCAAATCCCTAGACAAAATAAACCTAAACAACTTCATGCGAAAGACAATAGAAACTTTAGCAAAAGCACTCACCACACGTGGAAGACCAACACGACGGGAGGTGAATCTCTAGCCTCCAAGGCAAGGAAGAAGTCGTCGTCTAAGGCCTTGACCATTAGATTTGGCAAGGTCTTGATAGCCACCATCAAAGAGGCATTAGGGGAAGCACAAGAAGATGAGGAAGTTGGTGAAACACCAGACAGGTCCCCTCTCCACCAAGAACAAGAGCAATCTAGTGAGAGGACTATGAGCAATGAACAAGAGGAACAACAAATGTGGTCTAGCCATGGAGGGCCAAAAATTCTAAGAAGAAAATGCCAAAGGGAAGGCGGAAGAAGAGGGAAGGAAGAAAGAAAGAGCTAACTAACTCAAGGCCCAAAGGGAGTCTAGGGAGGCGGAAGAGGAGAGAAAGAGAAAAGACGATGAAGAAGATGAAAAGCCGAGGAGGAAGGAAGAGGAGGACATAGCTTTAGCAACATACATATCCATAGAGTAGGGTTCAAGGGAAGAAGAGCTGGTTGCCATGAGCCCACCCAAAGACAAAGGCCCAAGTTCTAGCACCCAAGTGCTAGAAGCTTCAACACTACCAATTACATAGGACAAGGTTAAAGGTCTGATTGCACCCACTTCTAGCCAGCCTAGTGCCAACCACCCCAACAACCACAACCACCCAAGGCTCTACACCAAAAGTTGATGCCAGCAACATCATGGCCTGGGTGTAATTTTTGGTCAATAAAGAAATGGCCTAGGACGGAGGTGAAGGAGTTCCTGCGAGACAAGGATGAAGAGATCGACAACATCAGAAGCAAAGTCGAGGCAAGATCCTAAAAGATAGAGGATTGAAACATCCACAACCACTAGCCCCACCGCACCACCGTCGTCCTCAAACTATGGCGATTATGTTAATGAACTTTTGTCACAGCTTGAGAGAGCAAAAAAGAAAAGAAAATAGTTGTTGCTGAGTTAGAGGCTGAAAAGGAGACTAGAGCAGCCTTTCAACTAGAAAAAATCCACTAAGTGGCCATAAGTCAAAGAGAAATAAATGTGATCTTGAACATGATGTGTAGAAATTATCAATAGTGTTAGCAAAGTTGTCGGCAAAGGAGAAGGAACAAGCTGTATGAGCTATGTGCTCTTACAGTCACTCTTGGTGTGGGCACAAGTAAACTTTTGCATGAAAGATATGGTCACATTGGTTTTATAGTGTTAAAGGAGATACATAAGCAAGGTATGGTTGCTGACCTACCTATAGTAAACTGAAATGAAGGAACCATGTGAAGCTTGTATGATGGGAAAGCCATAGAGGAAGGTATTTCCACAAGAAAGCAAGAATAGTGCAAAGGCTACTTTAGAGTTGGTGCATGCTTACTTGTGCAATAAAATGCCTACACATGCTTTAAGAGGATCTTCTTATTTTATGTTGATCATCAATGATTGTAGTAGAAATATATGAATGTACTTCCTTCATGATAAGGCTCAAGCTTTTGGTAAGTTTAAAGAATGGCTAAAACTTGTTGAGAATGAGATAGGGCTGAGTATGAAGAAGTTTAGAATAGATGGTGGTGGCGAGTTCAAATCAAAGGAGTTTGAAGACTTTTGCAAGGGCAAAGGGATTAAGCGATAATTAACAACACCTCAACAAAAATGCATTTTTGAATGTCGAAATTCGCACCATTGTGGAATATAGCAAGATGTATGCTCAAGGACAAGGGATTGCCTAACCATTTTTGGGCAGAAGTTGTTAATATTGCAATCTATATTCTCAATCAGAGTTGCACAAAAGCTCTTAAGAGAAAAACTCCTCATGAGGCCTATTTTGGTAAGAAACCATCTGCCTCACATTTTAGAACTTTTGGATGTGAATGTTATATACACGTTCCAAAGAATAAGAGAAACAAGTTAAATCCAAAAAGCTCAAAATGTACCTTCTTAGGTTATAGTGATAAGCAAAAGGCTTACAAATTATATGATCAAGAGGCAAAGAAGATCATAGCGAGCCGTGATGTGGTGTTCAAGGAGTAGCCACATAGAGTGGAGGAGGAGAATATAAGTTCTTCAACTTTATCATCTAGCGAAGAAGTACTATAAACCTATCCCAAGAGTTGTCCCTACTCTCAAGTAGAAGGAAGCATTGTCTTTGGATAATGAGGAAAAAGTTCACCAACTTACAATCACGCCACTGAAAAGGCACTACTGTGATGGGTGAAGCAATTGTATGGCTGCAATAATCCTATGCCTGCTATAGTTGAGGAAAAGCTAGATGGACTAAGGAAGTCTTTGAGAATAGATGAGCAAAGAAAGGCTTCTACTGACATAGTCAATATGGCCTTAATGTCTGATTATGAGAGAAGTAAAGGAGCCAATGGACTTGAAAAAAGCACTTGCCGATCTGGCATGGAGAGTAGCTATGCAAGTAGATGGACCAAGGGGGTCTTTGAGAATAGAAGAGCAAAGAAAGGCTTATGCTCACATAGTCAATATGGCCTTAATGAGGCTGAGATTATGAGAGAAGTGAAGAAGCTAGTAGACTTGGAAGAAGTACTTGCCAATCCAACATGGAGAGTAGCTATGCAAGCTGAGTATGATAGCAACATGAAGAATGACACTTGGGAGCTAGTGGATCAACTAGAAAAGAGGAAGATTATTGGAACCAAGTGGGTCTGAAAGGTAAAATACAAGGCTAATGGTGCAGCTTAGAAAAGTAAAAATCTAGATTAGTTGCACAAGGAATTTCACAGGTTAAAGGATTTGACTTTCAAGAATCATTTGCTCCAACTAGTAGAATGACCACTATTTGCACAATTCTTATAATGGCTGCTCATAAGAAGTGGCTAATTTACCAAATGGATATCAAATCACTGTTCCTGAATGGTGACCTCAAGGAGAAGATGTACGTGGCTCAATCACTAGGGTTTGAGGTCCCCCTATTCTAAGAACAAAGTTTGTGAGCTAAAGAAGGTATTGTATGGGTTAAAACAACAAGCCCCTAGAGCATGGTACCAGTGGATAGATAAATTCTTTCTAGGTTTGAATTTCAAAAGATGTGCCTCACATAGTAAACTTGTATGTTTACAAGGATGGTGCAAAATCTATAGTGATTGTTGTATATGTAGACAACCTTCTTATATAGGTGCCTATGAAGATATGATCCATTAGACTCGAAGGCTTTGAGTTGTGAGCTTGAAATGACAAACTTGGGCTTGTTGCACTATTGTTTGGGGATTGAAGTGCATGACAAAATCTTCATCTCTCAAAAGAAGTATGCATGGGAGATCTTAAAAGCATTTGGCATGATCGAGTGTAAGAAGATAGCTACACCTATGGACGTCAATGTGAAGTTATCCATTGAGGATACATTAGCACTAGTAGACATTGGGAGGTACATGAGGTTGGTTGGCAGCCTCATCTACTTATGTAACATCAGGTCAAATATCAATTTTGCTATTGGGATTTTGAGTAGGTTCTCAAAAAAACCCCGAGAAAGTCATTGAAAAGCTAGGATGCGGGTGCTCACATACTTAAAGGGAACTCTTGACAATGGTATTACATATAGTTTTGAAAGTGCTTTTATGGAGAATTGTGATTTTGATCGGGCAGGTGACATTTTAGGATATCAATTTCTAGATATTGTTTCTCTTTAGGTTCAAGAACTTTCTCTTGTATCAATAAGAAGCAACCAATTGTGGCATTTCCTTCTACCAAAGCAGAGTATAAGGCAGCTTGCTTTGCTGCATGTGAAGCACTATGGTTAAGGAGGATCCTATGGAATATGGGAGTATAGGATGAAGATCTAACATTACTAAGATGTGACAATCAAAGTTGCATCGCCATTGCCAAAACTCCAATCTTTCATGCATGCACCAAACATATTGAGATCCAGTATCACTATGTGTGTGACTTGATTGAGGATGGGACAGTAGCTACTATCCAATGGAGGAGAATGGAGTAGATATCTTTACCAAAGCTCTTACAAAGAATCTCCTTCAAATTCATATTCAGAGACTCAACATTTAGCCGAGAATGTAATTTACCTATGGGTGGACATTGAGAGGGGGTGTTAGATATCCTCAATGCCCCACCCTCGTAAGGTGCCACTAATGATCCATAGTGCTTTAAGTTGTAAGGCCCCCCATTATGAGGAGAAGCCATGTGTAAGTACAGACATTAGGTGGGTCCTGACTTGTATGTCAAATGAGGTCTATGTAATCGGATGGAAAAAATGTGAACTTTGTGGATCTAGCCTTTGGATTAGATAGAGTAGTTATGCTAATAACAACTCAAGGCACATTGCATCAAGTTGTGGGGTGTGGGCGTTATTAGGGACCCCTATTTTGGGGTCCGGGGGTTGCACAAGTGGCCCTTGGTAGGGAGTCTTGGGGGGCCAATGGTCCCCTTGTTCATGGAGATATGAGGGCAACACACCCCTAGCCCAACAATAAAGGGAATATTCCCTAGTCAACTAGGGAAGGTTCGTAATATGGTCAAACTTGCCTACCAAACTACCTTCCTAGGATATAAAAGGAAGACCCCTCTAAAGCCATCGTCAATATGTCTTTCACCTAGTCAAAGTTCTTCTAGCTACCCTAAGCTCTTCACATATCATATATCTAGCTTCATAGTGAAAGTGCATGGGTAGACAATGCCATCTTTGTATCAATTTGTTTGAAATTAAAGGAGTCTCTTTTCTTCTCATATTTATTGTGTGTTCTTCTCATTTTTATTGTGTATTCTCATGCCTATCATAATTTCTGCAATTAACATGCCATGTATACTAGGTAGTATGTTGAGTATACTAGCTATAATACTATACATTCTAACTAGCATAAAAGTTATGTTGGTAAACCTACATGGAAGGAAGGTGAAAGTATTGAATGTGTAGGAATCAAGGTTGGATACCTACCATTTGTGATTATCTTACCAGATATTGGTGTGATTGGATGTCCTTGCCCTGTGAGCTTGCAATACCATTATATTGGTATCCGCTGCTAGTAGGTGGAAGCCATACATTCAATCCTTCCCAATAGAGCTTGTAGTGGCAAAGAAGAGAAGGTGATAGTTATGTTCACAGGGCAACTTGACCATTCCAAGGATTTCCTGTACTTCAAGTGGCATCAGTACACTAGTTGATAGCCATACCATTGCATACCCTCCTATCCTTTTCATAAAAGTGTCGATAGCTAGTTTATCGAGGGTAGTGGGAAAAAAAGAGCCTTGCAACATCTTACTTATATGTATCGACAATTGTAGTTGACTTTCATAGGCATGAATTTTAGATTCTTGCACCTCCACATTAATCTACAAAAAATATACCAAAAGATCATGGTGAGCACATAGGTTAATTGTGCACAAGTACCAAACATAGGTGCAAGTACGGAAATCACGAACACTTACATGATGATAGGTTATGTCAGTGTGAATATCAACAAGGGTGTCCTCATTGTGAGGAAACCCCAAACCATTGAGTGTCTCTTTAAGTGTGTCTAATTTCATCTTGAGCTCTATTTTCCACTTTGCATCCACACCATCACTTTGTGATAAAGTCTATGATCCATTGTCAGCATCACAAAGCTTCTATCTCATAGTCATGACAATTGGACTAACCATTGTATTGCTCGCTTTCAATGCCCTTGCATTTTCCATCTCTTGTTGTGCATTTATGAGATGTTGTTTAGCATCCTACAGCTGTGTTTTAAGATGAATAATAGTTGCATTCATGTGCTGCAAATCCTCCAAGTCAAAATATGAAAGGCTTTACACCCCTTGGTGACTGTTGTGATGAGATAGGGATGTGGCCTTGGTAGCTTTTGTAATACTTGTAACTACTAGACACGAATTGTCCTCCCTCATTTTAGTAGACCCACATCAACGATTTTTGGACATAGATGCTAGGAATTACACATCCTCCACTTTTTAACATGGCCTTCATAGTAGCCCTTATCTTGAAGATCCTGCAAATATTGGGACAATGAACTTAGCTCAATTGAACTTCATGGTTGAACTGCTTGCAATTGCCACACAACTGAATGGTTTTACAAACCCCTTCACGAATGTAGAGTTGATCTCTCCATGTTGGTTGGGCCCTTCTAGTAGACCTTGTAGTGCAATCGCATCACTACAAATGCAAGTACACTTAATCCGGCTATGATCAACTCTCTAAAAACACTAAACCATTCCACATCACTGAGGTGCTTCCACTCCACCAACTTGGGATTGACACCATCCATGGAGAGGGCATGAGCAACATTGAAATCTTTTGTAGTAATACAAAAGTTTTCTTACACTGGGATGTTCACCTTAGCTTTCCATTGGCCTACACACATGCAATAGAAAATTAGCAAAAACCATACAGTTACATGATCAAGAAAATATGATCCAAGGCTCTACATGGCAAAGGACAAATATGGTGCTCGTTGGGAAATTGATATGTATCTAACCGGACTATAGCTATTGCTTCTTGCAATGTTTTTATAAAGGGTAGAGAGAGAGAGAGAGAGAGAGAGAGAGAGAGAGAGAGAGAGAGAGAGAGAGAGAGAGAGAGAGACTCAACACAAGTGTGTTAATGGTATCTCTTTAAAAGTTGAAAAGTGGCAAATTTGGTATAATACTATAGGGCATGCACTGAGAACATGCACAAAAATAGCAAATGAGGTTGGTGATCCAAGTAGATATTTTCTACCACTACGAATGACTAATTTAGGATGATTAGCACATGAGAGGCTCCATTGACCTTGCATTATAGTTAAAAACAAAAGTTTGGGTACATAAAACGGCCCTTATAATCTAATGTTACAAACATTAGAACTAAGGTACAACAAAAGATCTAGTGTATTAAGGAAAAGAAATAGACCTTCAATAATTTAACATTAGCAATATGTTTTGAAGTAAAAGGATAATTAAGATTAATAAGACTTTACATATCAATGTTTAATTAATATAAGCAATATTTAAAAATGCACCTTAAATGGGCTCAACAATAATTATCATTAGTAAAATTTATAACAATTCATAACAATATGTTCCTTGTTTAAATATATATTTTAAAAGCTCGTAATATTTAATATGTTGACACAACAACCACCCTTAATAATAATTAACATTTACAACAATTGACCTTCATAGCTGTCAAAATAAGCATGCAAGGGCTTTGCATAGTAGCCATTGACCAGCTATTGCTATCCCCCCCCCCCTCTCGCTTTGCCCCCCTTCCCCTTCTTTTTTGTGTGCTTAACAACACTTTTTTTAAATTGCATTTTTCATAATTTTACACTATATCCTAAACATGCACAATGCTCAAGCTAACAATGAAGAACATGTGATGCTACCCCAAGCATAAATAATGTCAAAAAAATACCATACACACACCAAAGGAAGATCATCCATGTTATCAATTATCCTAGCAATACACTAAACAAACCAAACTCAACATGTCTTTTTTTTTTTAAACTTTAGGTCAAAGAAAAACAAGCGTAAACACCAAACACTAAAATGTCCAACATACCAATACCATCTTTCCTTCACTCACTCCCTAGAAGAAATCTTGATATAATGACATTCTTACTTGTAGCTCCACGGCCCTCTCTTAGCTTATGGTCTACCATCAGTCCATTATCTCCATTAGTGTATGGATCATCCTACTCCTAAAGCTTCAAGCTACATGTAATTGTGCAGCACACAACATGCCATAACTATCATCATCAAGGCAAACAACAATGGCACATTCAGCTCCCTTAGTATCCTCCATCTTTTCTTCAACCCACGCGTTCTTTTGCCTTAGGTCATGGCCCCTTTCAAGTTAAAAGTGTTGGAAAGGGGAAAGACTTGGCAAGAGGTCACCACCCATCCCAGTATTATTGGCACAAATGTGCACTTAAGCAAAATATTTCCCAAACTGGACTATAACCATCTCGACCCCAAAACCTTAAGGTGATGGAGACCTCAAGTCTTAGCTAATTTGGGTCATCTTACAACTTGGTACTACTCTAACATCCTCCTTGGTGACAACTTTGTTTGATGTAACCTTAATAATCTAAGAAGACCTAGGCAACTTCACTAGCCAATGAGCTTTTTTGACTCAAAGTCTAGCTACTTTGTCTCAAAATGCAAGGCACTCTATTACATTGGCTTTGATACCAATTTTTGGAAAGGGGAAAAACTTCATAGGAGGTCACCTAGCCAAGTAATATTGGCACAACCATGTGCTTAACTATAAGATTTTCCAAATTGCAATATAGCCATGTAGATTCCAAAACCTTACGATGATGGAGACCTCCGATCTTAGTCAATTTAGGTCATTTTACAACTGGGCTCACACCAAGAAAAAGCCTTCATAAAAAATCTTCAAGGCTTATGTGTTGAGTCCCTTACAATGTATGGTCTAATCTCATGACCTGGTATCTAAAGAATTGGCTCATTCAACACCATGCGATTTCATTTGTTAAATTTTTTTGAGCCTTTAAAGTTTGTGTACTCATGTGTCCCACTCAAAGCAACACAAATAAAGTTCCAAAATAACTTATTTAAGCCTAGCACACCTTGTACTAGAAAACTATGAAACCCATCTCTACAAACGTATTGTGCAAGAAAGTACTTCTACTTTCATTTCAATTGGAGCCATATGCCATCAATAGCACCACATATATTTGGGATACCTGTCAAGTTCTCAAAATATGCAATTATGGATTGCAAACATTTCCCCCACATTGGCACAAAAATCAAGTTTCTAGCAAATACCTCTCAACTACAACATATTTCTAACAATAATCTCACAATTATGTCAACAAATTTTCTTGTGGTCACTATCAACATTCCATTTGGAGTAGCAGAAATCAAAATACAAAATAACTTATTTGAGTCTACCACAAGTTGTAATAGCAAACTATGAGACCCATGTCTACAAACATATTGTGTGGAAAAGTACTTCTAGTTGGTTTCATTTGGAGCCATATATGTGCCCATGTCATCAATGGCACAACAACTACTTGGGAGACATGTCAAATCCTTAAAATCTACAATGATGGACAAACATTCCCCCACCAACACAAAAAATGAAATTTCTAGCAAACATCTCTCAAGTACATATAATACATTAACAATAATCTCAATGTATCTATTGATTATCGACTCCCCTATATTCATTATATGAGCTCATGGAACGTTTCATACAAGATACAATTGTATGTAACTTAGTGATGGTGGTTCTCCAACCTCAAATTCAACCATTCTTGGAAATGCATGGCATTCCAAAATGCAGCATGCCTTCGAAACTAATCACACCATCCTTCACATTGCACACAAAGAAACTCGACTATAAAGGAAGCACATCACCATAAACGCGTCACTCAACAAAGGGTCTCCTCTTCCATGTTTACATTCTAGTTCTAGAAGGCCTCTTTGAAAAAAAGCTTTGAGCATGCCATTTAAAAAGCAAAACAACGACAACTATGTTCATCCTACAAATAAATCCATTTTGTAAAACATCAATTCAATAATCTCTTCATACATTGCACCTCTCTCCCTCCCACACATTGCTACAAACAACTTTTGACAAAGAATTTGCAACTCATCAATGTGCACTTTAATACTACAAGATCTTGGAGTTACTTTTGATGCAACATGAGCTTTGTGATTTCTAGTTGTATCCTCACCTACATTTGCATGTGCTTTGTTTCCTTCTCTAGCTACATTTGATGTGACTCTCACTCATGTTGTGTGCAGACAATGGAACGTTCTACTAAGTCATCTATAGTGCATTTGCTCTTATTTTCATAGTCCAAAGGATTCATAAACTTAAAGCTAATCATGGAAGCCATATGCTTCTTGAACACCCTTAGAATGCTATCATTATCCTTACCATCAAACATGCCTCATCCATCATGCATGAGATGGTCTCTTACTTTTTCTTGTCCTTCAAGGCATTAAAATAAAAGGATGTAGAAGTGTTTCCTTCCACATCTCATTACACCTTGAGCTATATGTTAGTAGCTTGAAACCTACATATCCCTTATCGTAGAGGTAACTTTCAATTAATTATAAGATTCTATGGAGGATATGGTATCGTGAGGAGATAAAACAAGATAAGAAGATATCAAAATCCTTCTTTCAATTACAAGCTCCAATGCTACCATGTTGTTTAGTGAGAACAATGATTTCAATAATGTAGTGCAACCATTCCTTTTTGGGGTTATAGTACATGCAACTAGTTGAGGCCTAAGCATCCCTAACTTCTCTTAAAAATGATAACTTGACTACAAAGGATGTGTTGAGCCTTATAGGTGGTTGCCCTTTCCAAACTTTGTCACAAATGATCACCCTAAACACAAAGTATATAAAGGACACAATCAAATAAAACAACTTCAACCAAGATTGAAATATTTCCTTCACAAGATGTCCACCAATCCCCATGATTAGCATATAAATTCTCTAGTCTAGCTACACTCCAAGAATCCCCAATATATATTTGAAATATGTATGATACTCTACAAAGTGCTATTGGGTTTCCTCTCATGAGGTAACTCTATTTGTCACCTTACCTATTGTGTGCTACACATTGTTTATTCTCTCTTAGTTGGTGCTTCACTCTTGGCTCTGGCTTGTTGCAAGTGTACTTGATAGCTCACTTTGGGGTAACTCTTGTGTGATCTTTATCATTATTTATTTGCTTTCCATTTGTCCACATTGACCTTGTTTGTGCTTTATGTTGTCTTATAACCAAGTAGGTGCATGAAGTTGTGATATTGTAAAAAAAAACACACACACACACACACACACACACACACACACACACACACTCTCTCTCTCTCTCTCTCTCTCTCTCTCTCTCTCTCTCTCTCTCTCATTCGTGATACAAATTTTAACCATTGACAATCATGTTAGAGTTATCGAGAAACACATTTTGTATCTCCAATTTGCTTCCATTAGCTAGTTGCATCATTCTCCTTCTAGTTTGACACACATAGGCTAAATCTCTAGTATTCCACCTTTCAACTCAATGCATATAAAACAATAGGCCACCTCTCACTCACATCGTATCCAACAATCATTCTTGGTCCAAGGCACCTCCTCTAGCACTCTCAATTCATTCATAGCCTCTCTCTCTCTCTCTCTCTCTCTCTCTCTCTCTCTCTCTCTCTCTCTACACAACCCTACTTCATACACAAGTCAAGCTTCTTCACGCTGAATCTTTTCCATCACCTCTCCTTATGGCACAAGCTAGCACCTAGGGAGAGGGTTACACTTTAGTTCTCTCCCTCATCACAACATGGGCCCAAAGACTTTCTCAACATGCTTAGCAACACCAACCAATTCAATCCAAGAGCCAAGCCCATGGGAGAAGTATCTATGTCATTGAATCTACAACTTTGAAGTAGATAATATGGTCTTGAAGGACTCACTTGCTAAAGTGCAAGTATAGTTGGTTGAGCTAGAGAAGAAGTTGGTTATGCACATGACTATAACTAATAAGAAGAGGGAAGATGTAAAAAATGAAATCACCCAACAAGCTTGCAAGAGGTGGCATAGAAAGACATAAAAGCAAGGATGAAAATAAACAAGGCATGATAAACACTATATTTTCAATAATTAATGAAACTACTTTACAAAAGAAAATAAAAGACCTCCCTAATGGGTGGTATTAAAAAACACAAAAGGAACAAGATGATAAAGGGTACTAAGAATGTTTGGAGTCATAGATAAAGCCGTACATGGTTGCAATTGAGAGACCCAAGAGACTACACTACTTGTGAAAGTAAAGATGAAACCTGTAGTAGACATCCTAGAGTCTACACTCCTTACAAAATCAACATCTACATATCTAAGAACATATGCATCCTTCCTTCCAAAGCATATGCACATAGACCTAGTGAGATTTAAATACCTAATTATACTTTTTACTACCTCCTAAACTTCTTATTGCTAGGAATTTCCATATACTTGTTAACTACTCTCATTGCATAGGCAACGTTTGGATGTGTAGCAACCATGGCATGCATCAAGCTACCAATTGCAAATGCATAAGGAACCTTGGCCATTTCAGCCTTTTGCTAATCTAACTTAGGGTTTTTCTCTTGGCCAAGTTTCAAATATGGAGGTAATGGAACACCAATTGCCTTTTCCTCTCCATATTGAAATGCTATAATACCTTACCAATGTATTCCTTTTGAGACAAATGTGTATCTTTTTGTCTCTATCCTATGCAATGTGCATATCAAAAATGTGGCTAGCATTCCCCAATTCCTTCATACCAAATGTTTCATGCAACCTTTTCTTTAGTGCACCCACATTCATGATTGACTTTCTAGCAATCAACATGTCATCCACATATCGAATCAAAATCATAAGTTTGCCATCCTTAGTCTTCCTATTGTATAGGCAATAGTCAATCTCACTTCTAGTGTATCCTTGAGACTACATAAAGGCATTAAACTTATAATATCATTCCATGGAAGCTTGTTTCAAACCATATAAGCTCTTGTGCAGCTTACACACTAACTATTCCTTGCCTTCCACAACAAATCCTTTAGGTTACTATATATAAATGTCCCCATGTATGTCAAGAAGGTTGTCTTTGCATCCATCTAAACCAATTCCATATCCTCCTTGGCAACCAAAGTATGAAGGGTAGTCATCTTGACTACTAGTGAGAATATTTTATCAAAGTCAATACTCTTCTCCTTCTTGAATTCTTTGGCCACTAATCTTGCCTTATACTTAGGCAATGCATCATGTGAAGATACCTTCAACTTGGAGATCTACTTGCATAATAGTGCATGTTTGCCTTTACAAAAGGAGTTAACACCCAAGTAGCATTCTTTAATAAAGAATCCATCTTTGGCTACATGGCCTTCTACCACTTATGACTATCATCCCTAATCATAACATCAGCATACTAAGAAGGCTCACTACAGTCCATAACCATGACATAATCTAGAGACTGAGTATATTTGTCTAGCGGACTAAAAACCCTTATAGACTTGTAGAAAATTGGCTCAATAAGAGCCTTTAGATGTCCTACCTATCTATCTTGTAAGACATGCATCTACCCACCATCTTGTGGCACCCCCACATCAACATATCTATCTTGTAAGACATGAGGCTATCCACCATCATGTGGTACTCCCACTTCAACATTAGTTGGTTGTCCAAGTCTTACGTCATGTGAGGTAGGCCATATGTACTGCTCATGTGATGCTTGCTCATCCTCCTAAAACACCATTCTACAAATCTCAACCATTTTAATGGGCTCCTTATGCATCTAATCCTCATTAAAAATGGCATCATGGTTGCGTGCTATGTTATTAGATTTAGGATTCCGCAAGCAATAACCCAATTCTCATGACTCTCCATATCCAAGAAAGACACATTTCGTGGACTTAGGATCAAGCTTACTTCACTTATCCCTAGGTACATGCATAAATGCCTCACAGCTAAAGACATGTAAGTGATTATAGCTAGGTCTCTTTCTAGACCATAACTCCTTGGGATTTTTATCATCATGTGGCTTGTCAAGAAACCTATTGATCAATTGCACTATTGTCTTTATTATTCCAATTCAAAAAGACCACACCAATATGAAGAGTGTAAGCCCAAACCTTCCTAGTAGCATATAATTCAAATGGCACAAAGCTTCCATTCTAATAACTAACATGTGCCCCAAACAGTGATGCCATAAAGAAACTGATGGTTGTTAAGTGATAGCTACAATATAGTCTTTAACTCCAAAAATGTGTAAAGAATACAAAGTATCGAATTTAGGCCCTTTGGCAACACGAAGAGGTCCCTTGTAAATTTTTACACATGATCACTAAATATCAGCCTATAACCAATAGTGAACCACTCTCTATGTGGAGTGACATGAAATGATACTCTAGAATCCAAAAGCCAATTCTTTGACATCCTATTATCCATGGAAACCAAGAATGCATCACCAAAAGACAAAACATCTCCACCATCAATGCTACATGCATTAATATTCTCTATCTTTGCCTTGTCTTTCTTGTGCTTTTTTCCATCATCCTCATTAGTCTTTTTGCCCTTTTTCTTGTTCTTTAACTTGAAGCAATCCTTTTTTATGTATCTAAAAGAATCATTCCACATCCTTTTTGTTGCGTGACTTGTTCCTTTGACTTCCCTCTCTCACAAGAGTTCCTCTTTGCATTTGAAATCCTATCACCACAAGTGCACTAAATGTCTTTGACTATACATTATTCATTTTGTTCACCTCATCGATGAGCAAGCTGCTCTCAATATTAAAACTCATAAGGCCACCCTGCAATACGAAGTTACAAATGGTTGTCTTGAAACTATCCCAACTCTTAGACAATGTGACCAACAAGAACATAGCCTTAATCGAGTCATGGAATGTGATCTTCTAATATGTCGATTGATTGAGAATAACATTGAACTCATTGAGATGATTGGGGACATGGAAGTCCCCTCATCCATGTGGAGATCAATGAGTTTCTTCAACTAGTATATTTGTGAAGTGGCACTTGCCTTCTCATACAAATCACTTAACTTTTTCTATACACCATCTTTTGTGTCTCACATTAAAGTACACAAAACTTTAGAGTGTCAACATAATAATGGAACATGCAATCTCATCCATTACTTTCCATACATTTGCATTCATGCCCTAAGGCTTAAGCTCATCACATTTGAATGGCCTTGCTTGCTTCTTCTAAACCAATACATTATAGATTTACTATTTCTAGTACGAAAAGTTTGTACCATCAAGCTTTTCAATATTGGACAATATCTTCTCTAAAGTTGACAAAGAAGCCATAATGATATCTATAGGTCTTGCAAACCAAATGTCCAAAGTATGCTCAATTACAAGCTCAAAAGAGATTGGTTGATTAAAAATTGAATGCCCCACAAAGTCAAGCAATGGCTATGCCAACATCAAACCAACATAGAACTAATGTAAAATTGATAATTCAACACTCCCAAAGGCATATGAATTTTTTGTAAGTTTTTGACTATTTTCTGAGCATAAAGTAGCCATTCAAGACCAAATGCACGTGAATTGCCTATACATATCCAACACAACGATCATAATCACTACAAAATGAGCATAATCCAACATAAATATCCTCCAAAATGATAGATTTATCAATATCTATGTGTAAAGAAAAGCCAATTGATGATCTGTTGAGATCTCTTGTTTGAAAGCTATGTGAGAGAAGTATTACCGATCAGCTATATGTGGGGGTTGGAGTTAAAATCGCAATAGGCTTTTTCATCAAGACAATGGGTGATATGCTGTGCTTGAAACCCCAGTAGCATTGCACTAGCACCACCGCTTTTAAAACAAAAAAGCAAAAGACAATATCAATATTTCTATCAAGAGGTAATTACACATGTACCCCTAGGATGTTATAGGAAAATAATTTCCAAAATGACTTACAGAGTAGTCTTACTAATGGACCATAAGGGCTACCTCGAAAACGTGCTCTCTTCTTCTAAGTTTCCTAAGTAGTCCCAAAACTTCTCTTATAATTTGTCCATAGATCAACTGTGTCCTCACTCTAAATCCCTTGTGCATTACCACCATGTTCCTATTGGCACATATAACTCTGATAGTGATTGCTCTAATCAAATGCCAGAGTTTCATAGTTTCTTCATCAATCTTTCTCTAATCCCTAAAAAGTGCTTCTTTCATCCCAATGTTACCATTTAGTCTAGCTTTGTTTACCCAAGCTTTGATTATCATCATGGTTGATTGTGCCGAGGAACAGTGCCAAAAAATATGCGATACATATTTAGTGCCTTTGAAGCACATTAGCATCTCTTGGGAATCTTCAGAAACCTAGCAACCTTGTCTTTGGTGGCTATCTTCTTTACACATACCTTCCAAATCAACAAATTCAATTTGTTAGAGATTGCAGCAAACCAAGCCCCTCTAAATTCTCCTCTACCATGCTTTCCAATGCTCCCTTGGGAAGAGACTCTTCCACTCTACGTGTTGCAACAAAAAGTTTTCATCCCTTATTCCTTCGAAGTCTTTCTTCCCTTTCAACAACAAAATCTTCTTACCTGTGTTATTGAACATGGGCCTGACTAGGTTTCTTTGGATTGCCGCACCTAACATGGGTCATCCCTCCTTCCTCTTAGCTAGGATTGACTCTAGTCATTCCACCTCATTGTTTGTAAGCCCGAAGCTTTGCTTGATTGTAGGGATTTGGAGGAAATCTCCTGGACCTGGATCCCACAGGTCTTTCCAATGTTTAATCCCTTTCTTCTCTAGTGCTTGGACACACTCAAGCTTTGCTTGATTGTAGGGATTTGGAGGAAATCTCCTCGATCTGGTTCTCACAGGTCTTTCCAATGTTTAATCCCTTTCTTCTCTAGTGCTTGGACACACTAGAATTTGGTTTAGTTGGGGTTATAGCCTCTTGATAAGCTATGTGTGATAGCCAAAAATGTTGAAGGAGTGACAGGTCACCTCTCTTATTAGGTTCACCTATCCACAGCTTAGGCTTATAACAATCTTTTTCCAAATCTTCAATAGTGCATTGGCCATGGGGGACTCTTTGATTGTAAACCCTCGGTCCATAGCCATCACATCTTCCCATCCTAAAATCTTGCTAGGGTACTTGGTTGGTTTGGCATGGTCATCCATGCCTCATTATCATTTCCTAGGGGGCATCTTGATCAAGTTTCTCCACTAGCTTGAAGGCTAGCCTTGAGGCTTTGTCCTTAATTGCTTTCACTCCTAACTTGCCATTTGAGTTGGAATCACAAAGGAGGTTCCATGCTATTGAGTGTCAATTTGTGCCCTTGGCATACCCCCACACAAAGTTCCTGCATAGCCTCTCTACCATTTCCCAGTTGGCTTAGAAAAGGCATTTGTTGCAACAACACCATAGTGTTGACAATGATAATCTTGCTAGCAAGCTCGATTGGTAAGTTCTAGTACTTGGCTACCTTTATCTCAAACCTTATTTGTATGCTACAAGATTCTAGGTAAGGCCATCTCTATTAGGATTAAGTATTTGTTTTACCAAAGGTATTGCACAAGGGACATCATGGTTTTTTGCAGCAGGGACATCACATACATGATGCGATCCTAAACTTGGCCTTCTCCTTGGACGTGGCATTAGAAAACGATGGGAAATTTATCCTTGTCAACATAGACATGGATAAAGCATACGATAAATATGCATGGAGTTCATCCTAGCAACTTTGAATTAGATGGGTTTTGATCAACCATTTTGTAAGATGGTCCAGGGCTTGTTTACAAATCCAACATTGGTGGTTGGGGCCAATGCCTTGGTCTCCTACAATTTTTAGCTAAATAGGTAAGTTTGCAAGGGATGCTTGTTGTTGGTGCTGTTGCTCTTTGCAACGATTACTTCACTGCTCAAGCTTTTGAATGCCAAGGTTTAGCAATGAGCCTTATGGGGTCTTCCATTGCCACATGGTTCAACCTTTTGCACATAGATGTTTGTGGATGGCAACTCGAACATAATTGAAGCTAACCCCACGTCCCCCCAAACCATCACGGGGCGACTAAGAGTTTGTTGGGGGGGCGGTGGATGTGGGATTGTCGTTCCCCCTACTTTCTTTGCATAGTGTGTGAATATATTTAATGACCGACCATAGAATTCACAAGTTCTTGCTTGGATTGTTGGTTTGCGTGCTAACGTAAAGCCTACACGATTTGGACAAGGGTTCAAATCTTGTGTCTTGTTTTTATTCCAAAAAAGTAATGGGCCTTGTCTGGTACATTAAGGTTAGACATGTATATCTTCGCATGAAAATCATCTTTACAAATCCTTGTTTAACACGTCGGCATCACGAGCCTTCGTATGTTTTTAAATGTGGCCTTCCGCACAGTGTGAACCGTGCCTAAGCCATGTGCAAAGCCCGTCTAACACGGGGTGTGACCCGACACTTGCCATGTTTTTGTGAGATTCTTGGCGATACTTCGTTCACACCCCACGGCCACTCGTAAAGTTTGGAAAATGGTTCGAGTGATTTTTACAAGATTCAAGCGCAGCACAAGAAATCCCCTGCAACACCACAGCGCAGCACAACATTTGTGTCCGCGCGCGTGCCTGAGCGGGAGTGTGCGAGGACCCGGTTGTCGTTTGAGCACATCGTCTGGTTGATCGATCAAGAGCACTCCATTGTTGCCCCCCGCTCCGCTCCCATTTTGACGCGTCCTCTCTCTGCCGTGATGGCGGCCCATTCTCAGTCACTCCCGAATTTGCACGTCCCTCCGCAATCTTCCTCGAAAACGGTACGCTGTCCATAAAGGCTCGCTTGCTTCTATTTGAGAGAGAGAGAGAGAGAGAGAGAGAGAGAGAGAGAGAGAGGTGTGCGCCTCGGAACGCCATGATTGGTCTCCAGTGCTTTCCCTTTATCTGCTGATCTCATCTCCAGCTCAATCTCAAAGCTTTGGTTCTTACTCATGTTGGTGGGCCGCGGGCTCGCCTGGTTTCTTGGCAACTTCAAAATGGCGCATCTTTCTTTCAGAAGCGTCGGACCTGCGTTAGGAGTCACTGCAGACTTTTTAGTAATGGCTGCGTAAATTGAATGTTCATACAACGTGGCTCGTATTACTCGACTCTCGGACATGGACACATTACATTTGCAACGGCCACACCACATGATATCAGAATAGACGAAAATAAAGAGGACAATGTTGAATTGATCTTAGCGTACCCGCCCTTGGAGTCGTGTCGCTGTAACCCATATCCCAGTGGGCGACATTGAGCTGAACTGCTTGTGTCATCTTAAACTCCTGGCTTGGGTGCTTTAAAACTCGAGCTTCTTGCTTACTATGACTTTGTACAGCGATTGCTGAGGTTCCTTACATCATGGATACTGAAGTTGATAGTTGATACTAGATAGTTCCATATGCCACTCAATAGTAGAGATTGGTGTCACAATTTGACCTTTAGGAGACGTGCTTAAAAAATTAGCTGGCTTAGGATGCGTGCATGAGGCCTTAAAGGGCCTTTGCAAGCCGAGATACGATCTTTTGAGCTTGGGGTACTATGATTTGGTGGCCACTTACCATAGATCTCCTTTGGAAGGTTTCCTTCAAGAATGTTGACCTAGTGAATGAGCCACATGTGATGGCAATGACCTCAAAGGGAAGTCAATTGTCATGCACTCTAAATATCTTTGCATATTGTAAACCAAGCTTGCAAGTGAACTCCTTTGTAGGAATCTTGACTATGTGTGTGTTTATGCTCCATGGGAAGTCAATTGTCATGCCCTCAATATATCTTTGCATGTTGTAAATTGAGCTTGCAAGTGAACTCCTTTGTAGGAATCTTGACTATGTGTGTGTTTATGCTCCATTAGTCCTACACTTGGCCTTATGGATGGGGTGCTTGTACATGGTCCCATAGACTTGGTCTTCTAGAATCATGTGACATCAATGACCCTTCTTTGATGGGATCAACTCCCAAGGCTGATCTTGGGATTGATGAAATCTAGCTCCTCTTGCATTGCACATTCCACCTATCTTAGGATAGAGCCTCCTATACAAAAATCTACGTAGCACTCTATGGTCTAGCTTATAGCAACAAAGATAATTCTGGGTGGCTTAACATGTTGCTGGCCATGCTAATACTACTATAACCTCGAGACCTCCATTTGCAATCTAGATAAGGTTGTGGAAAAGAATAAACTATGGGACTTAAAAATAAAGACTTCTAGTAGGAGATGTGGTATTGACGTATTTTGATCACATGCATCATGAAACTCCATCTCTCCCCTCTTTCACACGAGTCGCTAGTCTCATGCATATTTATGAGTTAAAGGAGGCACCTTCAACAAAGTATGCAAGTTGTGGTGAGGGTGGGGTAGGATGGCAGCTGCCCCTTGCAAACAACAATGCAAAGATGGCAATCAAGATGGGAGGGTAGAGCTGCTTGGGTGGAAAGCAATTGTCATTGCTTTGTTCTTCCTGCAATAGAATAGACTATTAAGAGTAATAGAAGCAAGTTGATTGTCAAGCACTACTTAATCAACATCTAATAGTTGCTCTTGAAGATCTTTAATGCTAGTCCTTTATCATCTCCTTCGTCCATGCAAACATCTTCCAATTGCTCATACAAGTAGGCAACTGGCAACTCACTCTTCATTGCGCACTTGATACAACGAAGCAAGTCGATCCCATGCTTGCTTGGTTGTCTGGCATGACTTGCATTGGAATAATGACTTTATTCACTACTAGGGCTTTTAAGGCATGCACTTGGGCATCTTGACCATCCCATTGTATTTGCTTTTGAGTTGGAGCTAATGTAGAAGATGAAGATGATTCTCCATCATGAGAGCCACCTCTTGACGTGGAGGTGGAAGGTGGTGTTGGTGTATGAGAAGCTGGCTTTTGCTTGGTCTGAATATGATATTCCATAGATATTTTGCGACAAGATCATGTCGCATCATGTAAAGCCACATTGAGTAATTGGTGCCAACATATGCCCAATAAATCATAATAATTTTTATTGTTGGGCATGAGTGTAAATCAACAATATTGTGTTTGCAATGAAGAGAGAGAAAATAAATCCTCGAAATAGAGAGATGCCAAACCACTTGAAAGGATGAGGTGTTGGTTGCATGTTGGTGGTAGAAAATGTAGAATTAATAATATTGTCGAAATATTATTTTTTAATTTAATGTTGGGAAATTCACCAAGAAAAGACCCAACAATGGGATTTTTCGCCCACAATAACGAAACGATGTGAATGGAGGCAAAAGCCCCAAAATTTGAATGACTAGGAAATAATATTGGGCAAAAGCCCCAAAAATTGCAGCAGATTGAATATGAAATTCTCACAGAAAATGTGAGGAATTTTTACTTGAATGTAGCTTGATGTCACGCCAAATGGGGAACTAAGCCTTGACTATGATGGATTCCAACAAGAGTTGTACAAGCCCCAAGATTTTTGAGGAAAATTGAAGATCTAAGGGAAATCTCGACCAAAAAAATGATGCTCGATGCCATTGGATCAAATGCCAAATTAGGCCTAGATTTGAATGAATTGTGCCAATATTGAAAAAAGACCCAAATTAGCTTGCAAAATTGAGGCGTACGGTGACAAGCTTCAATATTTATGATCACTGAAAGTGAATTTTTGCAAGGGGAATGGTGCTTGGATGAAAAGTCCTGAGTTGATTGATGCAGTCGTGGCCAAATTGAGTGGATTTTGAAGAAATCCCCTAAATTGGCTTGGCGAATGAAGGTGGGGACTCGGGAGGGAATAGAACAGGGCTTGCAGAAGTCAAAGGCTGGAGCAGTCGAGGTTTGTCTGGTCTATCCGTTGACTTGGAAAAAAAGGCCGGCAATAGAGACAGTGCCAGCGAGTATGGCGGTGTCGGACGAGATGAGTCCAGGCGGCGCTCGGAAACTTTGAACATGGAGCGTGTTGGCTGATGCGAGATCCAAGGAGTGACTTAGAGAGCAAGTTGGTAGATGAGGTGATGGGCAGGTCGGCGAGAAAGGGCGGCAACAACACGATGGTCAAAGCGGCAGGAACGTGGTGGTTCGGGGCAATGCGACATAACGAGACAACTAAGAATGGAGGCACCGGTTGACGACAGGCACTGCTGGTGATCTGCTGAACAGTGTTGAGGGAGGAACATAGTTGGATAGCATGTCTGTGGTGGTAGGATGGGCAATTAGGGTGGTGGGCTTGCTGTTGACAAGGACACAATAGGGCAGGCAGCCGGTTGGACCAAGCTAGCAATTAGGTGGTTGACAGAAACAGTTGTTGGGGCGGCTTTGTGTGGCAAGCTAAAGCAATGTTGAGTTGGGAAGCGGGGAAGAAGAATATCGCACTATCCAAGGCTCAGCTCTTGCAAATGGTGATGCATCATAAGTTTTGGGAAATGGTGACAATGGTAGCATGGTGATGTGGAATCATTGGGGACTGGGGGACCAATGGTTTGAATGGTAAAAGCTAGTGTGATGGCTATGGCTTTGAGCGACAACTGGATGAGGTGTGGTCCTCAATGGCAATGGCTGCATTGGAGTTGGTTGTGAGTGATGGCTATGGACGGAAGCTATTTTGATACCACTATTGGCCTAGGTGTTCGGTGATTGTGTGTGATAGGTGAGGGAAAGAATGAGAGAGGGGTGATTAATATACAATGATACTCAATCACAAATGAATGCCAATGTACTAATGAATGAATGAAAGTACAATCCTCAAAAGACCATAACAAATAATGCCACACTTAATGTCATTTTATAGTCAGATCTAACTCTAAAATAGCTTAACTATCATAATAAACCCTAACCCTAGTTATACTTGAATCATAGATGACTAGGAGTAACAACCATCTTGAAGTGAAGGTTTGAGTACACTAATGAGCCCGAAACATGGAGTGAAGGGCATCGATATAGAGCCAATAAAATTGCCTACAATCAAAAAGTTGATTGAAGGTCATTTGATAATGAGATGCAAGAATGGAAGCAATAGAAACAATTGCCGAACATTGATGGAATGAACAAGAGAACACATGAACCCAATGAAAGGAGAAACGAGCCATGGAATTCATACATCAACGCATGAGAGAAACAATCATGTACCATCTATATTGGTGTATGTGGGCTCCCTACTTTGGCATGGTAGGTCTCTCTCATTGCGTATCTACTTGGGAATTCTATTATTTTTTGATGGAGAACGTTCCTTTGCTGACATTGTCACCAGTATTTGAAGCATTCCATTTCATTCTAGTGACAAAGAAAATAAAGGTTAATTATATGGCATGATTGTTTTTGCAGCATATCTTTAAGCATCATGGTATGGCAGAGTTGATCATTAGTGATCGAGACCCCCCGAAAGACCAGTTTATTTTGGAAGGGGTTGTTTGAGAATATGGGTACCACACTAAAATTCTCATCATACTTCCATCTTCAGACAGATGGTCAGTATGAGGAAGCAAATTCCACAGTGTTAGATCTTTTGAGGTACTATGTTTCAAACCATAAGACAGAGTGGGAGCAGTATTTGCCATTGATTGAGTTTGCTTACAACAACATAGTACATAGTTCTATGGACAAAGCTCCATTTGAGGTGGTTGAGGGTGGCAAGAAGGTACCACCTATTCTCCAAACTAAGCATAAGATCTTTGATGCTGATCGTTATGTGGAAAACTTGGATGTAACCTATACAAAGATAAAATATGCACTTCAAAGATCGCAAGAAAAGCAAAAGAGGGCAGCTGATCGCTATAGACGTGCTTTGCAGTTTGCAGAGGGTGATTATGTATTGCTGCGTTTTGAAAAGGCAAGGTTGAAAAAGATGAAAGGAAGAGAAAGATCGTATTCAAAGTGAGTATGAGATACTATGGGCCCTTCGAGGTATTCGAGAAGATAAACAATGTGGCGTATCGGCTCAAATTATCTCCACATTGGCAAATACACAATGCCTTTCATGTCAATTTGTAGAGGCCTTTTCATGATGATGTGCGAGAGGATATGTCTATTGAAATTCAGCCAGAGGTTGAAGAGCTAGATGAGATTTTGGTATGCGAGTAGATTTTGGCACATAAGGAAAAAAAAAGTCAAAGGTAAAGTTTCCAGGAGATACTTGGTGAAAATTTAGAATTATTCACCAATGGAGGCCAAATGGATGGAAAAGGATAACTTGGCAAACCATCCTTAATTGTTGCACCTTTACCTAGATGCATTTCTGTTAGAGTTGACTTTAGTTCGAACTCTGTCAAGTTCAACAGAGCAAGGGTCCGGAGTATTGTATGATGCTCAAGGGGGAGGTGGCACTTCCACTCCTTGAGTTATGGACAGCTCTTGTATGTAGTGGATCTCGAATGTATTCAGCATGCATCCAAGGTACTGCGCTGACAATATGTTTGCCATGAGGTCACTACTTAGTGTACTAGTCACTGTGAGATGTATGCAGATGAGTATGAGTTTCACTCGGGCGTTGGAACTATACTTTTACATTAGCTTATGATCAATTTAGCATGAATTTTGCCTTGATTTCGAGACAAATTCTTATAAGTTTCAGCTCAATTTTTGATCGGCTTGAGAACCATTTATGATCACTTTTGGGATCAGTTTTGCATCAGTTTATGCATTGATTGCTAGTCCGTTTTTGCAATGAGTTTGTGATCAGTTTGGGGTTACATTTGCAGTAGTTTGTGATCAGTTCTCAGATCAGCAAGTGATCAGTTTATGATCAGATTATGCTTAGTTTTCAATGGTTTACATCTGGTTCCATGGACAACAATATATGTTATGATGCCATTGATGTTTTAGCCATGGTTTATGCTTGGTTATGCTATGCTATGGTTTGGTTTTGCCAGATGAGTTGAGCTCATGAGAAATAGACATGTCACAAGATAATGTGGCAATGTTTTTTTAAAATAAGATTCTTTGTGAGTCTTATGGTATGTTATGATTGGCTTGTAATTTTTAGCATGTGTTGGGCATATGGAATGATTGAGCAACAATGCACAATGTTGTGTTAACTATGATGCCTTGTGGAAATTCCAAGCCACTATTTTTCTTTTGATGCATTTGGTAGTGCAATCGTAGACGATTGCAAGGATTTTGAGATGGAGGGCTGTTATGAGCATATATATTTTTGAAACCTTACTTGACATGTGGATTAATTTTTAATCACATAGTTAAGTGAATATTGCATATGTGAGGTGCAACTCGGATTAGAGTAAATTTATGAGCTTGAGAACCAAGGAAATCACGGAATGTCAAAGGCAAAAGTTGCTATAAGTTATACCGCACAGGTACTTGGTAGTATTCAGTGCCAGTTGTTGGCCTAGGTCATTCATTTTGCCCTAAGTGTCAGTTAGTGACACTATAGAAGTGGTATTTAATGGTACCTAACACCAATCTAATGGTTAAAGATGGCATAGAGACACTTGAGAATGAAAGTTGCCTAGCCAATTTGATTATTGGCCAATCAGATTATTTTTCAGGGCATCGAAATAATTATTAGATTAATTTTCAGTATTTAAAGACTGAAAATGAATATTTAATTATGGATAATGCTTTAAAAACCATTTGGGAAGATTGGTACTTGTCAAAAATACCCTTGCAAGATTGAAAAAACGCCTTTAGAGGCTGGAGAGGCATTTTTAGTGTATTCAACCGGTAAGAGAGAGAGAGGAGATGTTGCTAGTCTGATTTGCAGCCATTGGAGGACCTTCTGAGGAAGCTAGGGGCACAAGAAGACCAATCAACAGCAGGTGACAGCATCTACAGGCTGTTGAGACAGGGTAGTAGCAGTAAATGACTGATTTTCTTCAATTCTTTGCATCTACAAGCTGTTGAGACAAGACATCAGTAGTAAATGACAGATTTTCTTCAAATTTTCACAAAGAAAGTATGAACTTTCTCTCTTCTCAGCATTCTCTCTCATCTCCGAGCCTTACTCTGAAGATTACAGCATTGAGATCACCAGAGGCTGAGAAATTTCTGATTCCTCTGCTCTAATTCCTAATCTATAGCAAAAATTAGGGTTTAGCAGCAACCTCTGGAAGCATACCAGAAATTGGAACCTCCAAGACATGCATTCAACATGGCTGAAGCTGTTTTTAGCCTATTCAAGTGGAGGGACCAGCAAATCATTGAATTTGGGGCATTTTCCATCTCCATCAAAGCGGGTGAAAGCCAATTGATTGTCCGAATAAAGAAGCAAATCAAATTGAAGACTTGCTTATCATTTTGGACAGCAAGGGGAGTTGCTATACCGAAAGGGATTGAGAGAATCCCATCGTACGTCTTTTTCTTCTTTAATTAAGTTATTTAATTAAGTTGAATAAATATAGAAGGGACGCCAGTTTTGGGGCCAAAGGGTGTTCAATGTCCAAGATTATATGATAAAGTATACTTTTCAGTTTCGTGAATTTGTTAATTGTTGTAAATAGTGCTTAATCAATTTATTTTTCACCCTATCTGAGAAGGAAGGTTGGTTATATGCTGATTGCAAGAAAGGATAAGAGTACTCTACATACTCTTAAAAGGTAGCTGAGTTCAACCGTCTCAATGAAAGATTTGGGAGCACCTAAACACATTTTGGGCGTGTTCATTAAAAGAGATAGAGAGCAACATTTATTGTTTCTCGCACAAGACAAGCACGTCAGCAAAGTACTTGATAGATTTAATATGGCTGATACTAAGCCTCTTGGTGTGCCTTTACCACCATATACAAAGCTTAGTAAAATTGATTGCCCAAAAGATGTTGCAACTACTACTATTATTAAGGGCATACCTTATGCATCAGCTTGTGGTTCTATGATGTATGCCATGGTTGCAACTCATCTTGACATCGCTCATGCAATGGGAGTTGTTAGTAGATTCATGTCTAACCCTGGCAAACCACATTGGGAAACAATGAAATGTATCTTTAGATACTTAAAAGGTGCACAAGACAAGTGTATATGTTATGGAAAGGGTACACTAGAGTTGCAGGCATTCTGTGATTCAGACATGGCAGCAGATCTTGATACTCGAAAAACTACCAATGGGTATGTCTTTACTTTGGTTGGTGGGGCTATTCCTTGGTATTCAAGGTTGCAGAAAATTGTAGCACTAAGTACTATAGAAGCTAAATATATTTCAGCCATAGAAGCTTCTAAGGAAGCTATTTGGCTTGGCCGTTTGGTCAAGGATTTTGGTCTTTCTTCACATACTCGAGTACTTGGTGGTGATAGCCAGAGTACAGTATGTCTGGCTAAGAATGCCATGTTTCATGTGCATAGCAAACACATAGATTTTTAGTATCACTTCATTCAACAGGTATTGGATGATGGTCTTGTCACACTAACTAAGGTCAAAATCCAAGATAACCCTGCAAATGTTTTTACTAAAAATCTTGCAAAGGCTTAACATGAGCATTACATTCGACTAGTGGGAGTTGGATAGCTTAAAGGTACCACTTTAGGCCCTCCAGTGGGAGGTTGTTGGATGTAAAGTCCCTTTGGATATAAACTCCCATTAACCCCCGTGTAGATAAACTTACTAGTGTGAACACCCTTAATTTGTACCCTAATATATAAATATATATTTATTCTTTGTATACAATGGAACACACTCGTACACTCACATTCGATTCTCTCACTCTCAACTCTTAACTCTCAACTCTCAGCTCTATCCCTGCTCATTTCTATCTCGCACTCCATAATACTCTAGCACAACATTTTTCTTAGCATAGCCTTTGGCAACCAAGCATACCTTGTACCTATCAATTGAACCAGCAGCCTTGGATTTGAGTTTAAAAGCCCATTCAATATCAATAGCCTTCTTGCCATGTGGCAACTTAAGATGAGATCCCAAGTACCATTAGTAGCAATGGAGAGTCCAACTCCTCTTGCATGGCCTACAATCGATGTACATCTCATTTTGCATCATCAAATGAAGTGGGCTCATCTTCAACTGGAAGTAAGCTCACGAATGCATGCTCATCAAGAAGAGAGATTACTTCCAAGTTTTCCACAAGATGTGCCTCCCCCTACATCCTAAACAACCTTTTTAGCAACCTTTCTATTACATTGAGGTAGAGGAGTATGAATCTCACTTTCGTGGAAATATGTAACTGCCATCTTGGGACTGTTTTTGCTACATTTACAGTAGCTCTTTCTTACTCAACTGCTTAGTCCATTGCCGAAGACAAAACATGATCAACTCAATACTGATCTGGGATAAGTAAAGCAACAACAGCTTGCTATAATATATTTGTTCCTGCATTTACAATAAGCTGGGATTCCAATGTAACCAACCTTTTGTAAATAAATTTCTACCAAGATATATTGGCTCAATGAATCAAATGAATATCATACTCATGTATTTTCAAAGGCAATTTGTATTACGTGAGAAATTAATAGTTTAGTCGGGCGGTAGGATTGATCAAAAAGCTTAAAATGACTAAGACTTTTATACTCAGATAGTAAGATTGACTAGAAACACATATAATGAGTTGTTTCAGAAAGTGAAACCAGATGCTCATGATTAAAGAAACAAACCATGAACAAGTGAATTTATATAGTGAAGCTCCCTGAAAGGTAGATTTAGTGACTCCTAAAATTTAGGAGGTTACTATTTTTGAAGTTGCTCAAATAGAAATTTTGTTCGCATCGAAGGCTCCACAATTTCACAAGGAACGATTTTGTCTTCAGCAACTATCTCAAATTCTTAACATTAGAGAGATTTTTAGAGTAAAAAGTTTAGAAGCTTTTTTATCTAGAAAAGTGGCATGTGGCATCTAAAATAGGACATGTGTCATTTTGAAGAGACAAGTGTGTGTTCCTACACTTGCCCTACATCTATATATTTGAGATCTCTCTCTTCATTTGGAATAAGCTCTCATGCTGAAATTTCAGCCACATGCTTTGGGACGTAGAATGAGCTGCCAAGTCCGATTTTGTTCGATGGAATCGAGCTTTTCCTGGATAGCCTATCTCCAGACATCCTGTGCAAGAACTTCTTTAACCATAGAAGGTTGGGAGTCTTGAAGAATGTGTACATAAGAGCATAGTTCACACAGAGTAAACTATCCCACTAGGCCTGTAATCAGGCTGATCAGCATGGACCTGAAGGAGTAGCAGGAAAGTGAGTGACACCAAAATCTTGCATAAGCTACTTGTACCATAGAGGAATTTGACGAGACTCCTCTTGCAGCTGCAAGGGAGACTAAGAAACCTCCGGATCCTACAAAGCACGTGTTTGTGTAAGGGACTCCCCCTCACCATAGGAAGGTAGATCTTCCTGATCTGAAGAAGGCTCCCCCTCTTACAACAAAGTGTTTCTAGAAAACTTCAGAGGGGAGGCTAAAGGGGTGGAAGAACTCGACGAAGAAGAAGTCATATCCGCCAAAGGTGAAAGGAAAGCCAGGGTAGAGGGTAAAGAAGGAGGAGGAAGAGGAGGGGGAGGAGCCGAAGATGAAGAAGGGGTGCTAAGAGGCAACTTGGAAGGAAGAAGAGGTACTGAAGGTGGGGGAGGGTTAGGCAATGATGAAGTAGCACGTGAAAGACAACCATCACTCGAATCCTCGGAGGCCACAGCCTCGTCGAAGACCACACCTCTACTCACCTCAATCTTTCGTGTGGTGAGGTCATAGAGTTGATATGCCTTCGTGGTCCTGCTATAGCGCACGAAGATGAGCTTCCTCGACTTTGAGTCGAGCTTTGTCTGCCTCTTCTTCTTGTCCATATGGACAAATGTATCACATTTGAAGATGTGAAAATGAGACACGGAAGACTTCTTCCCAAAGAAAGCCTCATATGGAGTCTTGTTTTATAAAGCAGAAGTTGGAGATCAGTTGTAGACATAAACTATAGTAGCCACCGCCTCGCCCCAAAGAGAGTAAGGAAGACTCCGATGCTTGAGCATCGAATGGGCCATCTCCAACATGGTCCGATTCACACATTCCATCACACCATTCTCCGATGGTATGTTCGGGATGGGAATACTCCACTCGAATGCCGTGGTCCTTGCAAAATTGAGAAAAGAGGTAAGAAGTAAACTCGCAACCATGATTCTCTTGTATGCCATGAACTTTGGAAGTAGATTGTGTCTCCGCAAACTCTTTCCACTCGCAAAATCAAGAATACGTTTCACTTTTGTACTCTAAAAAGTAAGGCCACACATAACGATTGAAGTCGTCAACAAGCAACATCAAATACTTGGCCTTCCCAAGGGAGGTCGTGGGCCGTAGGTCTGCAAAGATAGATATGTCTCAACTCTAGTGGTGAAGAAGCCGTTCAAGAGGCAATTTGTGTTGCGGTTGCCTATGTTACTTGCCCCTCAAGCAGCAAGGGCATAACGTGTGAAGAGGAGGGAAATCAGGATGTCCCTCCACCAGCTTCTTCCGAGAAGCCCGCTGGATCGTATCAATATGAAGATGCCCAGAACGAGCATGCAAAAGCAACCCAAGCTCGTGGGAAGACTGTGTGGTTGAAGTTGTGAGCTTGTAGAACCCACCCTCATGTGTACCTATCCAAAGAGCTGCACCTGTAGAAGCATTCTTCATGGTAACTGCATCCTAGGTCAAAAGGACTCGGATACCTAGCTGTGTAAGGTCATGGACAGACAATAAGTTAAAGCCCAAATCCGATACATAAAGAACTATGATGGAAGAAGATTGCATGTTAGAGAATAGAGGTAAAGCCCCACGCCCCGAATAGGAACACTAGAGTTGTCACTAATAGTGACTATGTCCCCTCTAGAAAGGATATCCTGAAGGTCATGTGAGAATAAGTGCCACTATCCATGAGTCAAGGCTTCTCCTAAGTGGTAGAAGCAAGGGTGGTTGTATTCTCTGTAGTGACGGGTTAGGCACGAAGATCTAGACAGACAGTTGTTACGCTCAGTGAGAGACAAAGAGAGTGAGATAGAGCAGAGTCGAGAGTGAGCTTGTTTTTAGGTACAATAACGAGAGAGTACCTTTAGGTTTTTAGATAGAGATATATGTGTAAGTATAAGTGCTAACGGTCTGTTCACACCTGAGCATATTTAAAGGCATGAGCTGCTTTATTCCCAACCACCTCCCACCTAAAGGCAATGTGCCTGAAGAGGAGAAAAGAATCAGCTAAGTCTAGGTATGTACAAAGCTGAAGTACATATAACTATCCAACTCCCATCATCTGTCAGCAATGAGCAAACCTCTCTTTTGGAAGACCCTTTGTGAGAAGGTCTGCAGGATTATCATTTGTATGTACTTTGACAAGCTCAATGCTCTTGCTGTCAAGTACATCTCTAATGAAGTGGTACTTTACCTATATGTGCTTTGTCTTTGCATGAAAGACAGGATTCCGTGCCAGCATGATAGCACTCTGACTATCACAATGGAGAATAGGTAAATCTGAGATGCAACACACTTTTGTAGCTTGGAGATCCAAGAGACTGCTCCTCCTGTGAAAGTAAACACATACCAGAAGTGGACTTCCTGTAGTTCGCATGACCAGCATAGTTTGTATTCGTAAAGCCAACAACAGATGCCTTCTGCTTTCCAAAGCAGATGTATAACTCCTTTATGCCTTTGAGGTATCTCATAATACCTTTCACTACATCCCAATGCTTCTTGCCCGGGGTTGCCATGTATCTGCTAACCACTCCCACTGCAAAGGCAATGTCAAGACATGTAGCAACCATAAGATACATCAAACTGCCAACAACTGAAGCGTATGGTATCTTGACCATGTCAGCCTTTTCATCATCAGATATAGAGTTGTCCTCTGCATTGAGTTTCACATATGGAGGCAATGGAACCCCAATTATCTTGCTCCCCTCCATATTGAAACACTGCAAAACCTTGGAGATATACTCCTGCTGAGATAGATAGAGTAATTCTTTTGACGTATCTCTGAGTATTCGTATGCCAAGAATGTGATTTGCATTATCAAGATCCTTCATGTCAAAGCTGCCATGAAGACTTTGCTTCAGTGAGTCCAAGGCATGAGTAGCCCTGCCACCAATCAACATGTCATCAACATACAAAACCAAAATAATGAGGCTGCCATTTGCTGCCTTCTTGGTGTACAAGCAGTGATCCACTTGACTTCTATGAAAGCCTTGGGATTGCATGAATGTATCAAACTTATGATACCATTCTCTCGGTGCTTGTTTCAGCCCATACAAACTCCTTTTGAGTTTACATACCATTTTTCCTTTCCCTTGTTTAACAAACCCTTCAAGCTGCTGCATATATATGTCTTCATGTAAAAACACAGTCTTTACATCCATCTGTATGAGCTCCATTTCCTCAACTGCAACCAAGCCCAAATGGTTCTCAATGTAGTCATCTTGACTACGGGAGAGAAAATCTCATCAAAGTCAATTCCATGCTTTTGCTTGTACCCCTTTGCAACCAATCTTACTTTGTACTTTGGTGAGGAACCAAAAGTGACCTTCATCTTGTAAACCCATTTGCATGGAAGGGTTTTTTTCCCTTTAGGCAACTGCACCAAGTCCCAAGTGCCATTTTTTTCAAGAGGTTCTATCTTTGACAACATGGCTTTATACTATTTCTTACTGTCCTATCTGTCCATTGCTTCCTTGGAGCAAGACTGTTCAGCACAGTCTGTCAACATGACATAATCAGCCACACTGTTTGCACCGGGAACAAATCTGTCAGGTTGTCTAGTAGCCCTAGACGATTTCCTAACCCAATGGTCATTATTTGCTGGCTGCTCCTTCAAATGTCCATTTTCAGCATGTTGTCTTGGCAATTCAGCCTGCAAATCAGTATTAGTAGCTTGCTGTCCTGGCTGTTCCTGCACATGTAGTGCCTTATTTTCATGGGCAATAGCTAGCTGATCATTTCCAACACTATTTCCTGCATTTATAGGTTCATTTACAACAGGTATTTGCTATTGTACAATGGGCACATTTTGCTGTCCAAAAGGTATTTCTTCTCGAAATACAACCCTACGGACCTCCTCAGTCTTTTTGGGCTGTTTGTGCATGTGATCTTCCTGGAAGATAATGTCATTGATGCGTACTACTTTCCTTTTCTTGGGATCCCATAATCTATATCCCATTTTACCCTCGTTACCGTATCTTAGGAAAATGCATTTACAGGACTTTGGCTCAAGTTTGTTGCATTTTTCTTTACGAATGTGCACAAAAGCCTTGCAGCCAAATTGAAACCAGCCTTCCTTCTTGGAATGGGTGGTGATAACTTGATTTAAGAGTTAATTATAACAATAAATAAATGCACATAAAATGAAATACACACTTTACCATAACATTCTTGGACAGTAGACACCTTGTTGGCCCCAAAATTGGTGCCCCTTACGGTATTTCTTTAGCTTTCATTCAATTGGAAGGAGTACAACTTGAGATTGTTCAATCTCCTCCTGCTAACCAATTGCTCTTGTTGTCATAAATGATCAGCAAGCCTTTTGGGTCATTTGCCCCTTGATTCACCCAGGACTTCTTCTCCAATTTGACCCTTGGCTGGCCAAATGCTGCCCCAAATCAATTCGGGATGGGCTGGCTCCTGAAATCCCTTGATAATCTTCAATTATCAGCTATTGATTTCAGTCCCTTGAGCTTTCAATCTTTGGCACGGATCCCAAGGTGGCTGCTAAACCCTAATTTCTGTTGTAAAGTAGGGTTTACTGCAAAGATTACAGATCAGGCCACCAAAAATGGCTGAGATCTCCTTCGAATGGCTAAGAATTGTGGAGAATGACTGAGTATAGACTGAAGGAGATGAGAGAATGCTGTAGGGAGAGAAAATTCTGAGATTTGTCGCGAAGAACTGATCAAAATCAGTGGCTGCCTTGTTGTACCAACCCCAAACGGATGCATGAACAACAATAGGAGCATCAGAGACTGTGATCTTTAGGAGAAAGTGCATTAGCAGCAATTGCCAGCTTCCCAAGGTCAAGAATATGCAATCTCCATCACCAAAATGGTCTCCAATGGCTAGGAAATGGCCCCAAAAGCTGGCAGCAAACAGTCCAACACCTCTTCCCAACAGCTCCAAAATGAAAAAACGAGATTTTCCTCTTCCTTCAGCCCTATTTAGCCTTTCCCCCACTTGCATGGGAAAGTTTTGCGAAGTGGCAGCTTTCTTAATCCATTTTCGGCAATTTCCAACCATTTAATTAATTTTCAGAATTAATTAATTCTGAAAATTAATTCAGCCCTTAATCCATGCCCAGAAAATTGACCTTGTCCCATCCAAAAATTAATTGGCTAGGCCATTTGCAACCCAAAGTGGTCCCATTCATTAATTGACCCTTGGACAAGCATTAATCCATTAATTAATGCTTAGTCCCTAATGTCACCACACTTAATGGCCAATAATGGTCCTAGGGGCAAACTGACATCAAAATTCACCTAGAATCTAACAAGTGTAACTTGTTACAACTTTTGCCCTTGATACCCATCTTTTTCACAGGGTCCTTTGGCTTTCAATTGTGAAAAAGTAGCTTGCACCTCACATGTGCATCTTTTAATTGCACATTTGATTAATCCTTTAATCAAATGTCAATTAAACATGAGCAAAGGATCAAATTTTCACGTTCTCGTGACACAATCACTTTCAGATGAGCATATGAAGGTGGCTTACTCGACCACGCTTCTTGGGAACCACCCCCTCTCCCCCCCCCTCAAAAGACCTGTTTGGTGATTGATTAATTAAGTGGACGGCTGTTATAACAGCCTTTGCCCAAAAACCATGGGGTAATGCAGCATGAGACAGCATCGTACGGACCTTATATGGTCCGATTCATATGCTCTGCAACTCCATTTTGGGGTGTATTATGAGGGGAAGTGAGCTCCCTCCTTGCTATGAATAGGGTAAATCCATACTTTCCGTATAGCATCATCGACAAAGGTGACAAAATATTTCTTTCCCCCTAAAGATAATCCTGGCTTTTGACATATATCCGAATGTACTAACTCAAGAGGAGAAGATTTCAAAGAAAGAGACTTTTCGTGAGATGTTTGTGCATGTTTGCCATAAATACAATGATCACAATGCTCAAAATCAACATAACGAAGACAAGGCAAGTAACCCAAATGAGAAAGCACTTTCATTTCTGTTTGACTCATGTGTCCCAACTGGCCATGCCACAAAGAAACGCTTGGCTGCTCAGTCATGGCAACAACATGGTTACGCATACCAGATACATGAAGTGGATACAAAGTATCAATCTTGCAACCTTTGGAAATAACCCTAGATCCCTTACAGATCTTCCATTTTCCATCACCAAAGGTGGTATGAAAACCATCATCATCTAGCTTCCCTGTGCTAATCAAGCTCTTCTTGAGTTGAGGTACATGCCGTACATGCTAAAGTGTAAAGATAGATCCATGCTGAAACTGTGACTGCACATTGTCAGTATCTGCAATGTCACGTGCATAGTTGTTCCCAAGATGGACAACACCATGTCGACCCCTTGTATAGGCGGAGAACCATTCACGATGAGGGGTGACATGAAAGGAAGCACATGAATTGAGAATCCAGGTATGCATGTCAGCATCTGTATCTGCAAATAAAGCAAGTGCACCAAAGTGTGAAGAGACAAGGAGTACATTACTCCCACTATCACTGTCATGAGTGACTACATTCACCTCTTTAATTTTTACACTACTCTTCTTAGGCTGACTGTCCTTCTTCTCTTCCTTGCTATCATCTGTCTTCTTGTCTTTTCCTTTCTCTTTCTTCCATTTGTAGCAATCACATTTAAAGTGACCCTTCTTGCCACAATGATGACATTCAACATCTTTGCCATATGATTTACTGCGTCCCTTGCTATCATATTTGCCCTTTTGTTGTGATTTGCCCCTAGTATGCAAAGCACTGGAAGACTTATTGGATGCATTGTTCTGCCGATTCATCTCTTCCATAAGTAGAGCACTCTCTACATCAGCATACAAAAGGATCATATTAGAATTTCTCATTGCAGTCCTGAATGTATTCCAACACAGAGTGCAAAGCAAGAAAGTAGCCTTAAATTCCTCATCAATCATGAACTTTAAGGCAACTGGCTGGCTGAAAATGAAATTAAACTCACTCAAGTGAGTAGACATTGCTGTACCCTCTTTCATACGCAAATCCATAAGCTTTTTCAGCCAATACACTTTGCTTGCAGCACTCTTTTGTGCATACAGTTCTTCCAGTCTAGTCCATATAGCATATGCAGAATCCAAACCTTCAATGTTGAATAGCAAGGCATTAGAAATCGATAGCTCTATGGTTGAGCGTGCAAGCTCATTTTACTCATCCCAATGGTCTTGTTCCATGTCCCCGGGCTTTGCCCCTTTGGTTTTGATCAGCTTTGCTTGCTTCTTTTGCAACAGGATATTGTAGTACTCCTTTTGCCAAATTGCAAAGTTATGTGCGCCTTAAGCTTCTTTATGTGCATCAGATTACTGCTGTCATTGCTGCCAGCCATGATTTTTAGCCCAAATATGTCCAAAAATAGCAAATGCAGGCCCAAAACTGGCACCTAAGTGACCAAGGTACAAACAAGTACCAATCAGTAATAAATGACCACGCAGAAGCATAGATTTCAGATCTGTAAATAAATTTTCAGAAGCACCAAACCATGTGCTACAGCATTATCCAACTGATTACAGCTGTTCCAAGGGCATATGCATCACATTACATGAGAATCCCCAAATTTTAGCTGCAATTTCTGTTGTACATGTACCCACGGGCATAAAATTTGACACGAACAGTCAAAAGCCCCAAAATTTTGTGCTCAAAGCATCAAACACACATTTGCATTTTCTCTGTCATGCATAGAACAGGCCAATTTTGCCAAAATAGAGAAATTTCAGCAAAACCCCCAAATTTACCAAGTGTTGATGTCCAAATTGCGTGGAATTCAACCTGCATGTACATAAAATGACCAAATGCTGTACAGTTTTTACCCAAACTGCAAAAGCCCCAAATTGCATGGGGTCCAATGTGCATCAATGCCGAGAAATTGGGTAAATTTCAGCCCAATTTGTGCATGTACGTGAAAAGCTCCAAATGTCGGGGACAAAATGTCACACATTTCTGCAATTTCTGAGACAGATATCATTGTTGCATCTTGCTTGCATCAAATCTAGACAAATCCCCAAATTTTCCAAGTCCTGCGTATACTAGTTTCAGTGAAATTGAAAAAATTTCACTAAAATGTGAAAGGCCCCGAAATTCTTGGGCAAATGTGCACCGACTTTGCAATTTCTGAGTCAGATTGTCCAATTCTGCGTTGAGATCCCCAAATTCGGGAAAAGCCCTAAATTTTTGGGCTTGAATTGCATGGAAATTTGTATTGTGTCTCCACGCGTGAACCCTCGGTAGGGAAACTCCAATTTTTTTTTTTGAAGAAGAAAAAATATTGAACGGCGAGTCAACAAACTCGCCGTGCAGGTCGCCGCCTGGTACCCGTGTTGCGTCGCATGTGCAGCTTACCAACTGCTACCCGATACCCTATCTGGTCCGTTGGAGTCGCCCGTTGGAGCTGCTCGTCAGTTGCAGTTGCCGTCAGCTGCTGTACCACTGCTGCCCGTTGGTCCACGTTGGACCGGTCGCTTGGTCTTGCCCGTGTCGTTGGTCACCTGAGACGGTTTCCTTTGCTTACGAGCTTGCTTGCCGCAACCGATTGCTCGATTGTCCTCACTACCTGTGACTACCCACGATACTTGCAGGTCAGACTTGCTCGTCTGTGTTGCTCGAACTCCGAGAGGCACGAACGCCTCAACCGCAGCTCTGATACCAGTTTGTAGTGACGGGTTAGGCACGAAGATCTAGATAGACAGTCGTTACGCGCAGTGAGAGACAGAGAGAGTGAGATAGAGCAGAGTCGAGAGTGAGCCCGTTTTTAGGTACAATAACGAGAGAGTATCTTTAGGTTTTTAGATAGATATATATCCTCGTCGATAAATACATACACAAAGACAGACTCTATTATGGCTGGGGTCACCTTTGAATCTATCTCCTTGGGCTTCAAATGGAGATATTTCTGCCAACACCTGTCCTTGGGATGAGTGTCCTTTGTACAGTGTGGACACTTGGGCTTCTTGTTCTTTGAATCCTTATTGTCATCTTCCGCTTGTCCTTGGCCTTCTTCTTTTGCTACTGCTTCTTCCCACTACCTGTACCTACAATAAAAGCCTTGGTCGAGTGAGAATCACTGGCTCCCACCTCTGTGAGTCGCTTGTCATGCTCGAAGTCAAGCGGTGTGTCATGAGGATATGTATTTTTGAAACCTCACTTAACATGTAGATTAATTTTTAATCACATGATTAGGAAAATGTTGCACATGTGTGGTGCAACTGGGTTTAAAGTAAATTTATGAGCTCGGAACCCAAATAAATCGCGGGATGTCAAAGGCAAAAGTTGGTATAAGTTATGGTGCACAGGTACTTGATGGTATTTGGTGCCAGTTGTTGGCCCAGGTCATCCATTTGGCCATAAGTGTCGGTTGGTGACATTAGAGAACTGGCGTTTAATGGTACCTAACACCAATCTGATGGTACCTAACACCAATCTGATGGCCATAAGTGTCAGTTGGTGACATTAGAGAACTGGCGTTTAATGGTACCTAACACCAATCTGATGGTCAAAGATGGCGCAGAGACACTCGAGAATGGAAGTTGCCTAGCCAATTTAATTGTTGGCCAGTCAGATTATTTTTTAGGGCACCGAAATAATTATTAGATTAATTTTCAATATTTTGAAGACTGAAATTAATATTTAATTATGAAAAATGCTGGAAAAACCATTTGGAAAGGTTGCCAATTGTCAAAAATGCCCATGCAAGACTGAAAAACGTCTTTAGAGGCTACAGAGGCATTTTTATAAATTCAGCTTGTAAGAGAGAGGGAGGGGAGGCTATTGGTCTGATTTGCAGACATTGGAGGACCTTTTGAGGCTGCCAAGGCGAGAAGAAGACCAATGAATAGTAGGTGATAGCATCTACAGGTTGTTGAGACAAGGGAGCAGCAGTAAATAATTGATTTTCTTCAGTTCTTTGCATCTACATGCTGTTGTGGTAGGGCAGCAGTTGCATTTGACAGATTTTCAGTCATTCTTTGCTACAAAACTTTGAATTTTCTCTCTCTACAGCTTTCCCTCTCATCTCCCAGCCATTTCACAGCCTTGCTTCGAAGATCTCAGCATTTGAATCCTTGAAGGTTGAGAAATTTCAGATTTCTCTGTTGTAAACCCTAATTTGCAGTAGAAATTAGGGTTAAGTAGCAGTCTCGGGAAGTGTGCTAGAAATTGGAAGCTCCAAGACTTGGATTCAATAAGGCTGAAGCTGTTTTTATGGTATTCAAGTGGAGGGACCAGCAAATAATTGAATATGGAGGCATTTTCCATCTCCATAAGAGCGGGTGAAGGCCAATCGATTACCCGAATGAAGGGGCAAAACAGATTAAAGACTTGCTAGTGATTCATCACAGCAAGGGGTGTTGAAATAGCGAAAGGGATTGGGAGAATCCCATTGTAAATCAACTTCTTCTTTAATAAAGCTAAAGAAATATGAAAGGGGCGCCAATTTTGGGGCCAATCGGGTGTGCACTGTCCAAGATCAGTAGGTAAATTTGTATTTTCAGATTTGTGCTAATTGTTTGTTGCTGTAATTAAGTTGTAATGAGGGATTTACCACCCATCCACTGAAGGAAGGTTGGTTTCATGGTTCCATTGTCGGGACACCACTCAATCCCTTGATTAGGTGGGCCCAAGGCACTTGATTGCAAGCCAAAGCTTTGTGCTAGTGCTGATTTTTACTCTCAGCTGAGAAATTATAGCAATATGTCTTCATAAAGTGAGATGGACTCAAGCAGTGATGATGCCTCTCAATATGAACGTTCACATGGGAATGAAGGAAATGCAATTCTTGACCTTGGATAAGGTTCAAACCATGGACAACAAGCTGAAAATGTTGCTGTTGGGCAAGATGCATGGTCTTTAGGGCATAAGGAGGTTGATGACCAGCAAAGTGAAGAGGAATTTGATGACCAATTCAAGAATCGGATGAGGACAATAGCAAACCTCTTTGTTGAATTGGCAAAGAATCCTCAATTTACTCGATTTTTGAATGTTCCAAAGGACAGCAAAGGCAAGAAGAAGATGCCTTCTACACCTTTGAGACAACAAGATGCACCGAAGATAATGCCAAACCCTTCATTTGAAGCTCCCAAAGATGTAATGAAATAAAACAGTTGAGACCTACGGGGCAAGGAATTCAAATGCAAGGCCATCATAGAAGTGCCAATGGAATGGATTTTGGACAGCCAGGTGTGCATGCTATGATGGGGCAGCCAGGATATTTTGGTGGAAGCACGATTTTTCATGCTATGGCTGGACAAGGACCGCATACGGGAAAGTATGGTACAAATCTCAATGGTATACAGCAACCAATGCATGGTGTGCAAGGCCCAATGTATTCGCTCATGGCTGGAAATATACAAAACCCTATGTATGGCAGCATTGGCTTGATGCCTGGGGCGCAAAGTAGTATGTTTGGTATTGCATCTGCACCCCTGAATGCTTATGGGGCTCAAGGAATGAATGTTAGTCATGCAAATGCTCCATTTGGCATTGGTTTTGATGTAAATTCAGCAAATGCGCCCTTTTTGCAGCAGCCAGTGTATGACAACTTGACATCCAAAGGGGCAGCAAAAGACTATGATGAGGGTGGAAAAGGAGTGAAGTTTGAGTCCTTCAGTGGTGTAAAAGATAGGTTGAAAGCTTTGACTTTCATTCAGTAGTTTGATGCAGCCTATTCAAGGGGAAACTTCACGAAGTCCTCAATGATTCAAAAGGCAACCACTTTCTTGAAGGGGAATGCATTACAGTGGTGGTCCACTCTTTTGATGCAAGGTAGAGCACCATCAACGTGGGTACAATTCATGCAAATGTTTGCATCGAATTGGTTGACAAGTACCTTTGAGGTGGACATCATGACAGCTTGGAATAAGCCGGGTGCTAAGGGATGTAAGAATTTGGAACAATATAATAAGAAGTTTTGGGATGCATTGTTGCCTATTACTTCTTATCGCCCCGTACCCCTTCATGAGCAAGTGGAAAAATATGTTTGTGGGCTGCCCAAAGGAATCAGGGATTTTTACATTAAATCCACCGTTTCTAGCATATCTCAGCTTATAGAGACTGTTGCTATAGCCGATGCTTTGCTACGCGGGAAGGATTCGGGCTTCCTAGAGAGTGGGGAAAAGCCGAATAAAAAGTTGTTTAAGCGTGAGAAAAGAGGCAGATCCGAATATTAGCTTGAAAAGAGGCCAAAACAATAAAGAAAGGGCTTGAAAACATTGGCACAACGTAGGGAATTGATGGCTGCAAATAAATGTTTTATTTGTGAACAAGAGGGCCACATTGTAAGGAACTATCCCAATAGGTAGCAAGCTGGAAATCAGAAAATTAGGGAGATTCTAAAGGAAAGAAGCCTAAAACATCAGTGGGATTGGTGTCTAATGTTGTTAGTGATCGGCCCAATGATGATGCTACTGAGTTGTGCAGAGCATGGGGCAAAATTAGGGATCAACATGCATTGATTTTCTTTGATAATGGTGCACGAGCCAACTTTATCTCTATTGACATGGCCGCATGTCTAGGCATCCAAGAGCATGAGATGGGACCCATGGGCTGTCATGAGGACATGTATTTTTGAAACCTCACTTAACATGTGGATTAATTTTTAATCACATGATTAGGTAAATGTTGTACATGTGAGGTGTAACTGGGGTTAAAGTAAATTTACGAGCCTGGGACTCGAATAAAACACGGGATGTCAAAGGCAAAAGTTGATATAAGTTATGCTGCATAAGTACTTGGTGGAATCTAGTACTAGTTGTTGGCCTAAGTCGTCCATTTGACCATAAGTGTTAGTTGGTAACACTGGAGAAGTGGTGTTCAATGGTATCTAACACCAATCTGATGGTCAAAGTTGGCACAGAGACACTCGGGAATGAAAGTTGCCTAGCCAATTTAATTATTAGATTAATTTTCAGTATTTAAAGGCTGAAAATTAATATTTAATTATAGAAAATGCTGGAAAAACCATTTGGAAAGGTTGTCACTTCTCAAAAATTCCCATGTAAGAGTGAAAAACGTCTTAAGGGCTAGAGAGAGGCATTTTTATAAATTTAGCTTGCAAGAGAGGGAGGGGAGGCTGCTGTTCTGATTTGCAGCCATTGGAGGATCTTTTGCAGCTGCCAAGGGCAGGAGAAGACCAATCAACAGCAGGAGACAGCATCTACAGACTCTTGATGTTGGGAATAAAGGGCCATCGTGCCTTTTATATGTGCAAGGGTGTGAACACACCCTTAGTATATTTGTACTTTCATATATATATCTATCTAAAAACCTAAAGAGGTACACTCGTCATTGTATCCAAGAACGTCGTGCTCACTCTCCTCTCTACTCTGCACTCTCTCTCTGTCTCTCTGCTGTGTGAAAGCATTGCGTGTTTCGATCCTCGCCCTCTCTATCATAACAAACTGGTATCAGAGCTTATAGGTTGTGCATGCTTTTCAGAGTCATTAACAATCATCAGGTTGAGTGTCGCAGGCGAGTAGGAGTTGCAGGTCGCAGGCTGCAGACATTACGTAAGCAGGCGACAGTAGCAATTGGGCGCGATAGGGCAGCGTCATGGCACAGGGACACGGTGGATTGGGGTCGACGGGCTGCAAGTGTCAGACGGGATAGGCGGCACGCGACGGGGGTTGGTGATGACAGTCGACAGGCGACCACCTGTAGTGCCGACGGGCGTGTGGCGACCTGCATGGTGGGTTCAACGGACCTCCCGTCACATTTTTTTTTTTCTCTAAAAGAAAAGTATTTACCCCTTTCCTTTGCAGGCGTTCGTGCGTGTAAGCACAGTTCATGATTTTGGGCAAAATTGTGCTAGAAATTTGGGGATTTGTCCAGTTTTGATGCGAGCAAGACACAATAGTGATAGTTGTCTTAGAAATTGCAGGGATTTGTGACATTTTGCCTCCGACATTTGGGGCTTTTCATGTACATGCAAGAATTGGGCTGAAATTTACCCAATTTCTCGACATTGTTGCACATTGGACCGTGTGTAATTTGGGGCTTTTGCTGTTTGGGCAAAATTTGTGTGCCATCTGGTCATTTTATATACATGTGGGTTTAATTCCATGCAATTTGGACATCTAGCACTTGGAAAAATTTGGGGGTTTTGCTGAAATTGCTCTATTTTGGCAAAATTGGTCTATTCTATGCATGTCAGAGATAGTGCATATGTATGGTGGATGCTTTGAGGACAATATTTTGGGGCTTTTGACCGTGCGTGTCAAATTTTGTGCCTGTGGGTGCATGTACAACAGAAATTGCAGCTAAAATTTGGGACTTCGCATGAAATGTGATGTATTTGTTCTTGGAACAGCTGTAATCAATTGTGGAGTGCTGTAGCACAAGGTTTAGTGCTTCTGAAAATTTATTTGCAGATCTGAAATTTCTGCTTTTACGTGGTCATTTATTGCTGGTTGGTACTTGTTTGTACCTTGGTCACTTGTGTGACAGTTTGGGCCTGCATTTGCTGAATTTTTAGGTCACATTTGGGCTGAAAATCATGGCTGGCAGCAGAGAGAGCAGTAATGTCATGCACATTAAGAAGCTTGAAAGAGCACATAACTTTGCAGTTTGGCAAAAACAGTGCTATAATATCCTATTGCAGAAGAAGTAGACAAAGCCGATTAAGACCAAAGGGGCAAAGCCCGTACATATGGAACAAGAAGACTGGGATAAGTTAAATAAGCTTGCATGCTCAACCATGAAGCTATCGATTTCTATGCCTTGTTGTTTAACATTGAAGGTTTGGATTTTGCCTATGCTATTTGGACTCGATTGGAAGAACTGTATACCCAAAAGAGTGTTGTAAGTAGAGTTTATTTGTTGAAAAAGCTTATGGATTTGCGTACGAAAGAGGGTACAACAATGTCTACTCACTTGAGTGAGTTTAACTCCATTTTCAGCCAGCTGGTTGCCTTGAAGTTCTTGATTGATGAAAAATTTAAGGCTACGTTCTTACTTTGCACCTTGCCAGAGAGGTGGGATACATTCAGGACTGCTATGAGCAATTTTAATGCGATTCTTCTGTATGCTGATGTAGAGAGTGCCTACTCATGGAAGAAATGAATTGACAGAACAATGCATCCAGTAAGTCTTCCAGTGCTTTGCATACTAGGGGCAGATCATAGCAGAAAGGCAAATCTGATAGCAAGGGATGCAGTAAATCACGTGGTAAGGATGTTGAATGCCATCATTGTGGCAAGAAGGGTCACTTTAAACGTGACTGCTACAAATGGAAAAAAGAGAAAGGAAAGGGCAAGAAAGATGATAGCAAGGAAGAGAAGAAAGAGAGTCAGCCTAAGAAGAGCAGTGTCAAAATTGAAGAAGTGAATGTAGTCACTCATGACAGTGACAGTGGGAATGACATACTCTTTGTCTCGTCATACTTTAGTACACATGCTTTACTTGCAGATACGGATGATGACATGTATACTTGGATTCTAGATTCAAGTGTTCTCTTTCATGTCACCCCTTATCGTGAGTGGTTCTCTGACTATACAAGGGGTCGATATGGTGTTGTCCATCTTGGGGACAACTATGCATGTGACATTGCAGGTACTGGCAATGCGTAGTTGCAGTTTGAGCATGGTTCTGTCTTTACACTTCAGCATGTAGGGCATGTACCTCAGCTCAAGAAGAGCTTGATTAGCACAGGGCAACTAGATGACGATGGATTTCATACCACCTTTGGTGATGGAAAATGGAAGATCTGTAAGGGATCTAGAGTGATTGCTAGAGGTTGTAAAAGTGGTACCTTGTATCCTCTCTATGTATCTAGTGTGAGTGATCATGTTGTTGCCGTGACTGAGCAGCCAAGTGTTTCTTTGTGGCATAGCCGGTTGGGACACATGAGTCAAACATGAATGAAAGTGCTTTTTCATTTGGGTTACTTGCCTTGTCTTTGTTATACTGATTTTGAGCATTGTGATCATTGTGTTTATGGTAAACATTTATAGACGTCTCATAAGAAGTCTCTTTCACTGAAATCTTCTCCTCTAGAGTTAGTACATTCCGATGTATGTCAGATGCCAGGGTTATCTTTAGGGGAAAATAAATACTTTATCACCTTTGTCGAGGATGCTACACGGAAGCTATGGGTTTACCCTATTCGTAGCAAGGATGAAGTGTTTAAAAAATTCTTGGCATTGGTTGAGAATCAGACCGATAAGACACTTAGGTGTCTTCGCTCTGACAATGGTGGGGAATATGTGTCCCAGGTCTTTCAGGCATGTTGTGACAGCAAAGGGATAAAGAGGGAGCTCACTGCCCCTCATAATCCATCCCAAAATGGATTTGCAGAGCGTATGAATCGGACCATACAGGATAAGGTCCGTACGATGCTGTCTCATGCTGCATTATCCCATGGTTTTTGGGTAGAGGTTGTTATGACAGCCGTACAGTTGATTAATCGGTCACCAAATAGGTCTTGGGGGGTTGGGGGAGGGGGGAGTTCGCCAAGAAGCACGGTTGGGCAAGCCAGATTCATGTGCACACTTGAAAGTGTTTGGCTGCGAAGCATTTGTGCACATATGTAAGGAAAAACGCAACAAACTTGAGCCAAAGTCCTGTAAATGTATTTTCCTAGGATATAGTGATGAAGGTGAAACGGGGTATAAATTATGGGATCTCGAGAAAAGAAAAGTAGTATGCAGCAATGATGTTATCTTCCGGGAAGATCGTATGCATAAATAGCCTGAAAAGACTGAGGAGGTCCGAAGGGTTGTATTCTGGGAAGAAATACCTTTTGGACAGCAAAATGTGCCCGCTGTACAGCAACAAATACTTGGTGTAAATGAACTTGCAAATGCAGAAGATAATGTCGAAAATGATCAACCAGCTATTGCCCATAATGATGAGCCACTGGATGTGCAGGAATAACCAGGATAGCAAGCTGTTAATGCTGATTTGTAGGCTGAAATGCTAGGACAACAAGCTAAAAATGGAAATTTGCGGGTCAATAGCCAGCAAACAATGATCATTGGGTTAGGAGATCGTCTAGGGCTACTAGACAACGTGATAGATTTGTTCCTGGTACAAACAATGTGGTTGATTATGTCATGTTGACAGATTGTGGTGAACCGTCTTGCTTTAAGGAAGCAATGGACAGACATGATAGCAAGAAATGGTATAAAGCCATGTTGTGAGAGATGGAATCTCTTGAGAAAAATGACACTTGGGACTTGGTGCAGTTGCCTAAAGGGCAGAAAACACTTCCATGCAAATGGGTTTACAAGATGAATGTTACTTTTGGTTCCTCGCCAAAGTACAAAGCAGGGTTGGTTGCAAAGGGGTATAAGCAGGAACATGAAGTTGACTTTGATGAGATCTTCTCTCCTGTAGTTAAGATGACTACATTGAATCATTTTGGGCTTGGTTGGCTGAAGATATGGAGCTCATACAGATGGATGTAAAGACTGCATTCTTACATGGTGATTTGCATGAAGACATATATATGCAGCAGCTTGAAGGATTCGTGGCAAAAGGGAAAGAGAAGATGGTATGTAAACTCAAAAGGAATTCGTATGGCCTGAAACAAGCACCGAGAGAATGGTATTATAAGTTTGATACATTTATGCAGTCTCAAGGTTTTCATAGAAGTCAAGTGAATCACTGCTTGTATACCAAGAAGGCCGCAGATAGCAGCCTGATTATCTTGGTTTTGTATGCTGATGACATGCTGATTGGTGGCAGGGCTACTCATGCCTTGGACTCACTGAAGCAAAGTCTTCATGGCAGCTTTGACATGAAGGATCTTGATAATGCAAATCACATTCTTGGCATACGAATACTTAGAGATAGGTCAAAATAATTACTCTATCTATCTTAGCAAGAGTATATCTCCAAGGTTTTGTAGCGTTTCAATATGGAGGGGGGGAAGACAATTGGGGTTCCATTGCCTCCATATGTGAAACTCAATGCAGAGGACAACTCTATATCTGATGATGAAAAGGTTGACATGGTCAAGATACCATACGCTTCAGTTGTTGGCAGTTTGATATATCTTATGGTTGCTACATGTCTTGACATTGCCTTTGCAGTGGAAGTGGTTAGTAGATACATGGAAAACCTGGGAAAAAGCATTGGGAAGCAATGAAAGATATTATGAGATACCTCAAAGGCACAAACGAGTTGTGCATCTGCTTTGGAAAGCAGAAGGCATCTATTGTTGGCTTTACGGATGCAGACTATGCTGGTCATGCGGATTGTAGGAAGTCCATTTCTGGGTATGTGTTTATCTTCACAGGAGAAGCAGTCTCTTGGATCTCTAGGCTACAAAAGTATGTTGCATTGTCTACTATAAATGTGTTGCATTGTCTACTACAAAGGCAGAGTATGTGGCTGCCACTGAGACATGCAAGGAGACTTTGTGGCTTTCATGTTTGGTGAGAGAGGTTGGCATTACAGAGTTACCTGTTCTCCATTGTGATAGTTAGAGTGCTATCATACTAGCACGAAATCCCATCTTTCATACAAAGACAAAGCACAGATAGGTGAAGTATCACTTTATTAGAGATATACTGTATAGCAAGAGCATTGAGCTTGTCAAAGTGCATACAGATGATAATCTTGCAATCTTCTCACGAAGGGTCTTCCAACAGAGCGGTTTGCTCATTGCTGACAGATGGTGGGAGTTTGATAGATATATGTATTTCAGCTTTGTATATATCTAGACTTAGCTGATTCTTTTCTCCCCTTAAGGCACATTGCCTTTAGGTGGGAGGTTGTTGAGAATAAAGAGCTATCGTGCCTTGGTAGGGCAGCAGTAGTAAATGACTGATTTTCTTTATTTCTTTGCATCTATATGCTGTTGTGGCAGGGCAACAATTGCATTTGACTAATTTTCAGTCATTCTTCGCGACAAAACTCTGAATTTTCTCTCTCTACAGCTTTCCCTCTCGTCTCCCAGCCATTTCACAGCTTTGCTACGAAGATCTCAGTATTTGGATCCTTGGAGGCTGAGAAATTTCAGATTTCTCTGTTGTAAATCCTAATCTACAGAAGAAATTAGGGTTTAGCAGAAGCCTTTGGAAGCATGCCAGAAATTGGAAGCTCCTAAGACTTGAATTCAATAGGGTTGAAGCTGTTTTTAGCGTATTCAAGTGGAGGGACCAGCAAATATTTGAATTTGGGGCATTTTCCATCTCCTTTAAAGCGGGTGAAGGCCGATTGATTACTCGAATAAAGGGGAAAAATCGAATTAAAGACTTGCTGATGATTCATCATAGTAAGGGGAGTTGGAATACTGAAAGGAATTGGGAGAATTCCATTGTAAATCAACTTTTTCTTCAATAAAGCTAAATAAATACTGAAAGAGGCACCGATTTTGGGGCCAATCAGATGTGCATTGTCCAAGATCAGTAGGTAAATTTGTATTTTCAGATTTTCACTAATTGTTTGCTGCTGTAATTAAGTTGTAATAAGGGATTTTCCACCCATCCATAGAAGGAAGGCTGGTTACATGGTGAAAGCTCCTCTCATAAGAGTTTCTTGCGGGTCCTCGAGATGATGAGGGTGGTGTAGAAAACATCAAACTGAGAAGATGGTAGCTAAGTTAGGAGAATCATCACCATATCCTCAGAAGAGATCATTCGTCCAAGAGAGGTAAGCTTGTCTCTCATATCCTCCATGTTGCTATTGATGTTTTAGCCATGGTTTATGCTTGGTTATGCTATGTTATGGTTTGGTTTTTCTAGATGAGTTGAGCTCATGACAAATAGACATATCATAAGATAATCTGGCAATGCTTTTAAGATTCTTTGTGAGTCTTATGTTATGTTATGATTGGCTGGTAATTTTCAGCATGTGTTGGGCATATGGAATGGTTGAGCAACAATGCGCAATGTTGTGTTAATTATGAGGCCTTGTGGAAATTCCAATCTAGTATTTTGCTTTTGATGTATTTGGAAGTGCAATCGAGGACGATTGCAAGCATTTTAAGGGGGAGGACATTCATGAGGACATGTATTTTGAAACCTCACTTAAAATGTGGATTAATTTTTATCTACATGGTTAAGTAAATGTTACACATATGAGGTGTAATTGGGGTTAGAGTAAATTTACAAGCTTGGGATCCAAGGAAATCACGGGATGTCAAGGCAAAAGTTGCTGTAAATTATGCCGCATGGGTACTTGGTGGTATCTGGTGTCAGTTGTTGGCCTTGGTCATTCATTTGGCCATAAATGTCAGTTGGTGACACCAGGGAAGTGGCATTTAATGGTACCTAATGCCAATCTGATGGTTAAAGATGACGCAGAGACACTTGAGAATGGAAGTTGCCTAGCCAATTTAATTATTGGCCAATTAGATTATTTTTCAGGACATCAAAATAATTATTAGATTAATTTGCAGTATTTAAAGACTGAAAATAAATATTTAATCGTGGATAATGCTAGAAAAACCATTTGAGAAGGCTGACACTTGTCGAAAATTCGCATGCAAGAGTGAAAAACGTCTTTTAGAGGTTGAAGAGAGGCATTTTTAGTATATTCAACTTGTAAGAGTTTTGAGGCAGCTAGGGGTAGGAGAAGACCAATCAATAGCAGGTGATAGCATCTACAGGATGTTGAGACAGGGCAACAGTAGTAAATGATAGATTTTCTTAAGTTCTTTGCATCTATAAGTTGTTGAGACAGGGCAGCAACAGTAAATGATAGATTTTCTTTAAATCTTCACGAAGGAAGTTTGCATTTTCTCTCTCCTCAGTATTCTTTCTCATCTCTCAGCCTTGCTTCAAAGATTACAGTATCAAAATCACCAGAGGCTGAGAAATTTCAGATTTCATTGCTCTAAATCCTAATGTGCAGCAGAAATTAGGGTAGCAGTAGCATCGGGAAGCGTGCCACAAATTGGAAGCTCCAAGATTTGGATTCAACAAGGCTGAAGTTGTTTTTAGCCTATTCAAGTGGAGGGACCAATAAATCATTGAATTTGGGGCATTTTCCATCTGCATCAAAGCGAGTGAAGGCCAATTGATTATCCGTGTCAATGGGCAAATCAGATTGAAGACTTGTTGGTTTTTTTGGACAGCAAGGGGAGTTGGAACATCGAGACGGATTGGGAGAATCCCATTGTACATTAGCTTCTTTTTCAATCAAGTTAAGTAAATACCGAAAGGGACACCTGTTTTGGGGCCAACAAGGTGTCCAATGTCCAAGATTATATGGTAAAGTGTGCATTTCAGTTTTGTGAATTTATTAATTGCTGTAAATAGTGCTTAATCAGGTTATTTACTACCCTATCCGAGGAGAAAGGCTGGTTAGACATTGGATGGGGCATCAATCTTTGTCGTAGTTCTAGGCTATAGGTGATAGCTTCCATGGCTATTTGAGTAGAGCAACAACGGTTTTTCAATGTTTCTTATGATGAAACTCTAAGATTTCTCTCTCTATAGTATTCTCTCTCATTCCCCATCCTTTTCTTAGCTTATCTCAGCATTTTGCAGCAGTTGAGCCATTAGAGGAAGAGATTTCAGTTAATTTGTGTTGTGAATTTTAACTTACAAAAGAAATTAGGGTTTTGATTGTTAGCCTGCTCTTTATCATTCTCAGTCTGTCATGTCTTGGTTGTGAGCTCCTGTCAGAGTCTGACAGGAGACAAAGGAGCTCTGTCAGTCCTTTAGTGGCTGTTTTCATCAGTCCACAGCCTGCGGGAGTCACACAGCCCATACTGGGCTGTTATTGTGCAGTCGGCCCAGTTTTCTGGGCAGGTCGGCCAGATCTGGCCAAAGTCGGCCAGATCTGGCCGGTCGGCCAAATCTGGCCAGGTCGGCCAGATTTGGCAGGTCGGCCAGTTTACTGGCCTGGGGGCTATATATAGCAGCCCCCCCAGTCATTCCAGCATTGTATTCTGCAGGTTCAGCACTGTCTCCGTCATCTTCGTCTCCGGCATTGGTGCTGCCATTGCTTCCAGTCTGTTTTGATGCCCTCACTGACGCTCCGGGCTGCGTGCAGGGACTGCTCTGTCCATTTCAGTGTATTCAGCATTCATCTCAGTCAGTGCAGACTTTCTTCCTTCATTCCCTGCTTTCTCTCTCCTCTCCTCTATGTTCGTGTTCTTCTTCCGTTCCGCACTCTCACATGGTATCATCGCCTGATTGAGAGCACGGAGGACATACCCTCAGGAGTGAGATACCTTACTGCTGCTGCCATCTGATCAACAACTGCCAGGCGACTTCTTCTGGAGGCTCTTCAGCCTGCGTTTTCTGTCCACGCTGACTACAGAGGCTGCCACGTCATCCAGCGATGCAACAACCCTGCGTTTTCCACTAGGCTGTCCCTCCTTCTGCCGGGCGACTCATCTATAGGCTGCGTTTTGCTGTTCTGCTGGTCGCTTCCACTCCAGGCGGCACATTTCCTGCTGGCGACTCCTTTCTTGGCTGTTTCTTGGTGCTGGTGGTCTCTTTTCTGGTGATCGTCATCAGTTATCTTTGCATTTTGCAGATCCAGGTGTTTGTAGGCATACTCAGCCTGCGTCTTGGTGGTTGGTGACCAGATTGCTGGTCATGTTTCGACATCGGCACAACTTTCTTTGGTATTTTGCAGATTGAAAGATGTCTTACCAGTTTTCAGGCTTTGATGACTCAGAGGATGAACTTCTTTCTCATCATTCCTCTGAGCGGAGGCGGGATTATCATGAGGTTCGACGTCGGGAAGAACCTCCTCACACTCGTCCTTCTTCAGTCCATGCATCTCAGAGGGTTCCATCTACCGCGAAGGTTTCTTCCGTGAAGACTGCTTCAGATGTGCGGATGCCTTCCTTGATTTCCTCTATTCAGGTGCCGATTCTCCCTTCCTTTCCGAAGGAAGATAAGTTGGATGGTTCCAACTACTCCCTCTGGTCATGCAAGGTGGCCTGCATCCTCGATACATTTGACCTTTGGGAGCTTGTTTCTTCACCCATCGACCGTTCCCCCGCGGATTCGTCCGATGGCACCTCTATGGACCGTGCAGCCTTATGGGATAGGCTCAACTCTCGAGCCCGTTCCTTTCTTTTTATGAGTCTCCATGATTCCGTTCTTGTACATGTTCACAGGTTACAGACCGCGGTGGAAGTGTGGAAGAAGCTTGCGTCTTTGTATCAGCACAAGACATTTGCCCACAAGATTTCCTTGGAGAAGAAGTTGCAGATGCTCAGTCTTGATGATTCTCCTTCCATGAAGGAGCACATCACGAAGATGGAGGATATGCGAGGCGAGTTAGCCTCTCTTGGTCGTCTGATATCGTTTGAGGATATGGCGATGATTCTGTTGACTCAGCTGCCATCACCTCGTTATGATGTCTTCTATATCAGCCTCATCACTTCGAGGACCCGTGAGACACTCCTATGGGAGGAGCTTTCCCCGCTTGTCTTGGAGCATGACGAGCGACTCAAAGAGGTGGGAGCCAGTGGCTCCACCAAGGCATTTACGGCCGGCACAGGTGGCGGCAAGAAGAAGAAACAAAAGAAGGAGAAGGCCAAGGACAAGAAGGAGGAGGACAAGAAGGATGTGAAGGAGAAGAAGCCCAAGTGTCCCCATTGTGGGAAGGGCACTCATTCCGAGGAGAAGTGTTGGCAGAAGTATCCCCATTTGAAGCCTAAGGAGAAGGACTCGAAGGCGGGCCCAGCCACAACAGAATCTGCGTTTGTGCATGTCTTTGTTGAGGAGGATACAGTCCTAGCTTCTACCACACAGGAGAAGCCTTGGCTCGTCGACAGTGGAGCATCTTCACATATGACCTTCCGTCAGGATTGGCTTCAGGATCTTCGTTCCAGAGGGGGTACCGTCACCATTGGTGACAATTCTACAGTCCCTGTTCGAGGCGTGGGGACTTTACCTATGTTTTTTGACAGGCGGTCTTCCTCCGCCAAAGTTCTCTATGTTCCTGATTTGGGTTTTAACCTATTATCTGTGCATGGCCTTACTCAGCTAGGTACCCGAGTCATTTTTACACAGGATGCAGTCACAGTGGAGGATGCTTCTACAGGTGATGCTCTTTGGACAGGTACACAGGAGGGTGGGCTTTATACGCTCACAGCCTTGGCTGCGCGGACTTCCCATGAGCTTGGGCTGCTTTGGCATGCTCGGTATGGTCATTTGAACCTCGATTCTCTTCGGCGGGCTTCTAGGAGGAAGATGGTGGAGGGAGTTCCTGATTTCCCTCCTCTTCACACTTTGTGCCCTAGCTGCTTGAGGGGCAAGCAGCACAAGCAACCTCACCCTCAGGTTGCTTCTAGTAGGGCTACTTCTCCACTTGAGTTGGTTCACACCGACCTTTGTGGACCTATGGGCATGGCCTCCCTTGGGAAGGCCAGGTATTTGATGCTGATTGTGGACGACTTTAGTCGCTATGTGTGGCCTTATTTCTTGGAGTACAAGAGCGAGGCGTACTCCCGTTTCTGTGAGTGGCAGGTGTTTGTGGAGACCCAAACAACTTCCAAGGTTCGTGGCGTTCGAGCTGATCACGGTGGCGAGTTCACTTCTCACCTTTTCTCTCAGTTTTGCAGGGATCATGGTATTCGGGTGGAGTATTCCCATCCGAACACACCATCAGAGAATTGTGTGGTGGAGCGTGCGAATCGGACCATGGTGGAGATGGCCCGATCTATGCTGGAGCATAGGAATCTTCCTCATTTCCTTTGGGGTGAGGCGGTGGCTACAGCGGTGCATATTCGCAACCGCTCTCCGACTTCGGCTTTACAGGACATGACTCCCTATGAGGCTTTCTTTAGGAAGAAGCCTTCCGCGTCCCATTTTTGCGTCTTTGGGTGCGATGCTTTTGTCCATGTGGACAAGAAGAAGAGGAAGACGAAGTTCGACTCTAAGTTGAGAAAGCTTATCTTCGTGGGTTATAGTACGACCACAAAGGGATATCGGCTCTACGACCCGATGACGCGGAAGGTTGAGGTAAGCAGGGATGTGATCTTTGATGAGGCTTCGGCCTCTGAGGATCCGATTGATGGTTCCATTACAGATGTTTCTTCGTCATCGACGGACCCCCCCCCCCCCCCCCCCCCCCCCCCCCCCCCTTCTCTACCTTCACTTCCTTCCAGGATACCCCTTAGCACCCCCCCTATTCCTCCTCCTTCGGCTTCTCTTTCCCCTTTGGTGGATGTGACTCCGTCTTCTACGAGCTCTTCCATCTCCACTTCGGGATCTTCACGGGATACACAGCCTTCTTTTGATGCGGAGGATCTACCTTCACTCGGTGAGGGGGAGTGTCTCTCTGCTTGTTTAGCACATGTGATGCACATGGCAGTTATTTCATGGTAACAAGCCAAGGGTCCTAAGGATGTTGTGGGTGTGAAATGCAAAAGTTGTAAATAATTATGTGTGATAGATACTAGATGGTACTTGGTGTGAAATTTGGGCTTAAGCTAATTTATTAGCTACTAAAGTTAGTGGTGAGGTTAGAGATTAGGCATTAATTAATTAATTAATGTTGATCTAAGGGCTAATAATTGCTCACGGATATATGGAAGACAAATTGGCCTAGCCAATTTAGTTATTGGTTGGTGAAATTAATTTTTTGAGTACTAGAATAATTTGTATCTGCAGCTGCCATTTCTAAAGTAATGAAAAATCATCTTTCAATGAACTTGGTTTTTACTAAGCATAAATATGATAATGAGAATGTTGGAAACATGTCTAAGGTAGAGAAGGATCGCATGTCATATCTGAGATATATGTTGATTGCTTCTCCCAGTCAGTTCTAGGGCAGCTATTGCTTGAAAGACCAGAAGATCGTAGCATAGATCTTATTCCTAGAAGTAGCCTACCTAATAAGCTACCCTATAGAGTCATTGCAGCCTAACAGGAGGAGATTATGAGTCAGGTGGATGAGTTGTTAGAAAAAGGGATAATTCAGCCCAACTCATCTTCTTTTTGTTCTTCGGTGCTTTTAGTGTAGAAAAAGGATGGTTCGTGGTGCATGCATATTGATCATCGTGCTCTGGATAAGATCACAATAGAGAATCACTTTTTGGATTTCTCGGATCAATGATGTTATAGATAGATTGCTGGGGGCAACCATATTCAGCCATATAGATTTCAAAAGTGGATATCATCAAATATGCATTAGACCACAAGATGTGTCTAAGACAACATTTAGGATATCTTTTGGATTGTACGAGTTTCTTGTTATGCCTTTTGGACTTATGAATGCTCCTACCACTTTTAATCAGATGATGGATTTATCAATGACAAGAAAAATAAAATTTTCTTGCATGAAATGCACTTTTTAGAGCATATTGTATCGGCTGATGGTATTCACATGGACCTTGGAAAGGTTAAGGCAATATGATTATGGCCACCTTTGAGTATTGTGTATGAGATCCGTAGCTTTTTGGGTTTATGTTCTTACTACAAGAAGAATGTATGTGGGTTTGTGGAAATTATATCTTCATTGCATGCTTTGTAGAAGAAGGATGCGTCATTTAGATAGACAATAGTGGAAATTTCAGCATTTGAAAAGAAGAAAAACACGACTTCAGATCTTGTGCTTGTGTTGCCCGATCTAAGGAAGTCATTCGTAGTTCAATGATGCATGTGGTAACAACATTGGGAATGTTCTTATGCAGGATGGCTGAGTTGTGGCTTATGAGAGCCGAATTCCCTACGGTGCAGAAAAGAATTTACAGGTTTATGGGAAAGAGCTCTTGGTTGTAATTCATGCACTGTCTATATGGAAATACTATTTGTTAGGGCTTGATTTTACAATGTAGACAGATCATCAGACTTTGAGGTACTTTTTGACGTAGACAAAGTTGTTAGAGAAGCATATGAGATGCTCAAAATTTCTCTCTATGTTTCATTTTCAGATTGTATATATTAATTGTAAAAAGAATGTTGTTGTTGATGCACTATCACGTAATCCACAAAATCCAACCATAAACATAGTTTATCACACTGAGTTGGATGCCATGAAAGAGCAATACACTGCTGAATCGGACTTCGCTAATGTTTATGATCAGCTTTGCAATGACCGTGATGATGCATGGACGATTGTATCACAAAGTAATTAAGGCTCAGAGTTATCACTATTCTTTGTATGTAGGACACATGTATTGATGCCATGGTCAAGGCAGTAGAGCATTCAGGACATGTATTGTATGTTAGAAGGTAAAGCATGATAGTCAAAAGATGCTAGGTTTGTTGCAGCCCTTGCCTATTCCAGATAGGCCTTGGTAAAGCATTGCAATGGATTTTATTTTTGAGATGCCTAGGACACCTATAGGGAATGACGGGATATGGACTATCGTTTGCAGGTCTAGTAAATAAGTCCATTTCATTTCGGTGAGGAAGAAAATAAAGACTGATTATATGACACAATTATTTTGGTAGCACATCTTTAAGTATCATGGTATATTAGAGTCGAACGTTAGTGATCGAGACCCTTGGATGATCAATTTATTATGAAGGGGTTATTTGAGAATATGAGTATCATGTTGAAATTCTCATTATCCTTCCATCTGCAAACAAATGGTCAGTCTGAGGAAGCAAATTCCATAGTGTTAGATCTTTTGAGGCTCTATATTTGAGATCACAAGACACAGTGGGAGCAGTATTTGCCCTTGGTTGAGTTTGCTTACAATAACACAGTATATAGATCCACTGACAAAGCTTCATTTGAGGTGGTTGAGAGTGGCAAGAAGATACCACCTATCTTGCAAACTAAGGATAAGATCTTTGAAGCTGATCGTTATGTGAAAAACTTGGATGCAGTCTATACAAAGATAAATTATGCATTTTAGAGATTGCAAATTATCTCCACATTGGTGGATACACAATGCCTTTAATGTCAGTTTGTTGAGGTCTTTTCATAGTGATGTGCTAGAGAATATGCCTGTTGAACTTCAGCTTGAGGTTAAGTAGGATGAAATTTTGGTACTCAAGTAGTTTTTGGTACACAAGGAAAGAAAGGTTAAAGGTAAAGTTTCTAGGAGATAGTTGAATCATGAAATTTTTAAACTTATTCACCAATGGATGCCAAATGGATGGAAGAGAATGACTTGACAAACCATTCTCAATTGTTGCAGCTTTATCTAGATGCTTTTTAGTTGGAGCCTCGGACTCCGTGAGGTTCAGTAGAGCAGGGATGCGAAGTATTGGATGATGCTCAAGTGGGAGGTAGTACTTCCACTCCTCTAGTTATAGACAGCTCTCACATGTAGTGGATCTTGGATGTATTCAACATGCATCCAAGTTACTGTGCTGAGAGTATGTTTGCCATGAGGTTACTACTTAGTGTACTCGTCACTATGAGATGTATGCGGATGAGTATGAGTTTCACCCAAGCATGGAACTATACTTTGCATCAGCTTATGATCAATTTGGCATGAATTTTTCTCAATTTTGAGACAAAAATTTTGATAAGTTTCAACTTAGTTTTTGCTTAGTTTGAGAACTATTTTATGGTCACTTTTGGAATCAATTTTGCATCAGATTTTGCATTGATTGCTGATCAATTTTTTCAGGCACATTTAATTTTGGGTAGGGTCAGAAGGGCTGAAATTAGTTTTTAGAATTATTTAATTTTGAAAATTAATTAAAGGGTTGGATAATACTGAAAAATGGGTTAGAAAGTTGTCACTTAGCAAAAATGCCCATGTAAACTGAGAAAATGCTTTTTGGGGGTTGGGTCTTAGCCATTCAGTCAGTTTTATTGCTTGGGAGAGGGAGAGAGAGCTGTTGGTCCATTTTCTAATTAGAGAACAACAATTTGCTGCAAAAGATAGTCATCTAGGGGCCTCAACAAGCAAGGACAACATAGAGTCACCTTCCAGGGGCTGGCAACAGCATTGTTGATTAGGTGACAGCATTTTGAAGGTGCCTGGCAATAGGTGATTGCATTAAATGCAGGCTAGAGCAAGCAGCAAACAGAATTTAGGGTTTTCTCGCAAGGAAAGTCGGATTTCTCTCTCATCTTGGCTTTCTCTCACCTTCTTCAACCCATTCTCACGAGATCTCAGTATTTCTCAACCATTTTGAGTAGATCTCAGTCAACTTTGGTGGATAGTAGAGAGATCTCTGTTGTAAACCTCAAATTTTTGAAGACATTAGGGTTTGACAGCCACCTTGGGATCCGTGTCAATTGGTGAAGGCATTGTACATTGAATTCAACACTTGAAATTTGTGTAATTTTCAAGGAATTCAGAGCTGGCCCATTAATTATAATTTGAGGCAGCGTTTGGCTAGTTGGTGGTTCCATTTGTACAAGTCATAGGTGAAAAATCAAGGGATAATTGGCTTGAATTGATTATTGATTGTTGCTATAATAAAAAGGATTTTCGGAATAACAAAGGAGATTGTGAATCTTAGCTTATACTCATTCTATTAGCAATCAAGTTAAAGAAATACCAAAAGGAGCACTAGTTTTGAGGCCAACAAGGTGTCAAATATCCAAGATTATTAAGGTTATTTGTGCATTTCAAGTTATATTCATTTACTGATTGCTGTAGTTAAGTGCTTAGTCAAGGAATTACCACCCTTTTCAAGAAGAAAGGTTGGTTTCATTTGTCTTAAGACTTTGGTCTAGATGTCAGTCTTCATCTGTGTGCTCCAGCGCCCAACATTTTTAGCACTCATTCTTAGGACTATACGTTCCACGTAGGTTGCTCCATCGGAGCCTTGGATTTTCAGCCATGTCTTGTTGGTCGCAGCTTTAGATCTTGTCTAGTATGGAGATAGGGATATTGTCCTCTCTCTTCAGGCCTAGAATTAGGCCTACTTTGTATTCTAATTGTCACAAAGACATGTATTTTGAATGCATAGCTTTGGCATTGTTAAGTTGTGCACGGGTGAGGTACACGAGAAATGCAATCCAGTTAAATGACAATGAGACTGAAGTAATCCCGGTGATCAGTGGGTGACATTGGAAAAAGTTATAATAATGTGTACTTGACAGATATTAGGTGGTATTTGGTGTCAAAACTTGGCCTAGAACATTTAATTAGCCATTATGTCAATGGTGATATTAGGGAATTGACATTAATTAATTGACTAATGCCAATTTTGGGCTAATGAATACTCAAGATCACTTCGGTGATAAATTGGCTAAGTAATTGTTAGCTAGTTCGATTATTTTTTAAAGCCATAAATAATTATTACTTTTTTAAAATTAATATTAAAACAATTAATTTAATAAAGCTGAAAACTATTTTGAAAGGTTACTAACTTGCCCATGCAAGTGGGAAAAACTGTTTTGAGATTGGTGGAGAGAGAGAGAGAGAGAGAGAGAGAGAGAGAGAGATTACCGAAAAAAAAAAGAGAGAGAGTTGTCATTGTTGTTGGAACAATTGATAGGCCATTTCTAGCCAATAGAAGACCCTCTAGGAGCTAGTGACATGTCTAGAAGAGACTACAACAGTAGGTGACAGTAGTTTGAGGGTTCTTTCAGCCAAGCAACATCATATTCGGGGTGTTCCATCAATGGAAACAGCTTTCTCGGCTGTCTAGACAAGCCAACAATTGATTTCTTCCATTTTCTCATGATGGAAGTCTGAAATTTCACTCTTCTCAGCATTCTCTTCATCCTCTAGCCTATTCTCATAATTTCTTAGCAATTTCCAGCAAATTTAGCCATTGGATGTGGAGATTTTGACTAATCTTTACTGTAAACCCTAATTTACAGCAGAAATGGGGGTTTGATAGCCAACCCGAGAAGCGTGTTGAAAAAGCGAAGGCCTAGAGACTTGAATTTCAATCACTATTGAATTTGGGGCAATTTCAAGAGATTTAAGTGGCCATTCAGCTAGCAAACATTTGGTGCTGAATTTATCACCCAAGGAGCACAATTGAAGGCCAATTCCCAAGCAAACCAAGGAGCGAATGATGGTCATTTATAATAGAAGAGGTAATTGGAGAGTGAAGAAGATTTAGGGAACCGCATTGTGTTCCATCCAAATTGCAATTCAAGATAAATAAATATAGCAAGGGGCGCCAATTTCGGGGCCAAGAGGTTGTCCAATCTCCAAGACTAAGTGGTAATATTTGCATTTTCAGTTTATGTGAGTTTTATGCGTGCTGTAAATGTTGTCTAATCAAGTAATTACCACCCTCTTGGAGAAGAAAGGTTGGTTTCACTTACCAACATAGAGATGGAACTAGTTGTTTCTCTCCAAGGTCAAGTTTGAGGCACCTTTAGCTATCATCTTGGCTATTGCTATCCTCTTAGGTTTTACATCTATGGTAAAGGTGTTGCTTTGAGTTTTCCTTTCTCAAATTGCTATGGTGAATTACATTCAGTTCCCTCTTAGCCTATCGACGATCTTTGTCACGGACACCCTTGCCTTACAGCTATTCTTTATAGGGGGTCCTACCACCTTTTTCTTGCCTAAAGAAAAAAAGGGGAGTGAGAGAGAGTCTCTCTCACACACACACACACACACACACACACACACACACACACACATACTTAATGCCTAATTTTACTCCATTAGAACGACCCCAAAAGAGTTATTTGTGTAAAAAGCATTTAGTTTAGTTAGTAGGACAAATGCCCAAAAATCCTCCATACAAGGACGCGGGCATCCATCACATGATCACCCCCTCCACTCCTCAAGTGTTCATTCACCTATCATCCTGTCTTGCTGTCCATGGACCACCACTATACGAAAGGCTGCCACTATTGACAAGAGCTGCTTCCGCCACTCAAGAGGCTGCCACCAGAACCAGCAGCTGCTGCAGTGCCCTCCACTGGCTGCCACTGCCACCAGCTGCCACTCTGCCCTGAAATGTTGTCGTCAGCCATAGATTGCTATTGGCATCTGCCACAGCAGCCTCTTGAGTCTGCTGCCTGCATTTGCTGCAACCAGGTTGGAAAAGTTGTTGCCATCATCATCTCTATTGACTGCTTTAGGTGGAGCTGCGTTTTAGCAAGCAAAACTTGCGTTTTGCTGCTCGGAGTCATCTTTGGCATCCTGCTGATTAGGACTGCCTTTTGCTCCCTCCACTCACTCCTTGCATAGGTGCTGCTGCCCTTCATCAGCTGGGACAATGTTGTCATCTTGAGGCACTACAAAGTCATAAGACTCCTTGGCTCTTCTCAGCCCCGGTCCTAGAGACACAGAGACTTGAGGTCATTGTATCATCATTGTATTTTCTTCATCATTCTCTTGTCTCCACTGCAGACCCTACATGCTTTTTAATTTCGGAAGAAAAAGGAAGGTGTTTTTTTTTTCGGGGTGGGGGGAGGGGGCGCAGGCAGATGGAGTTTATGGTGCCATAAAATATATCGAGGTCCAATACTGTTATGTTTGAGAGCAGGTCTGGTGTCCAGAGTCGGCAGGCTGATGGAGTCTATGGTGCAATAAATTACTTCAAGGTCCAATACTGTTATGGTTGAGAGCAGTTCTTGAGTTCAAAGTTGGAACTTTTGTACTGTCCTATGACGGAAAATGTGGTGGTCATCTTTACGAAGGCATTTCTGCCAAAGTTGGAGCTTTTGTCCCATGACAGGAAATGTGGTGGTCATCTTTAGGAATGCTCTTCCATTGCATTCAGTTTCTTTCTCATTTGTGCTCCTTGGGATTTTAGGAATGCCTAGGATCTGAGAGGGGGTGTTTGTACTTTGTAGTCATGGTGATCTGCTTGTGAGCCTTATCCATTCAGGGATCTTTTTTGATTTTCTATCATCTCATTTCATATGGCTGTTTTGGTTTGAAGAGAGAGGAGATTCGCAACAGGCAAGGATACAATTCTGTACTCTGGATATTCTTTTTGTGGTGTATATTGTGTTAGTACCAATTAAATTGTGGCTAAAATGTACTTCTCTTCTCAAATGTTTAATTACTTTGTAGGCAGCTTGTCTTTTTGCGCCCCAAAGAATGTAGCTTACTGATCTTTCCTTTCTTCACGGCCAAAAGTCTGCTTCTGCAAGTAATTGTGTGTCATTATTGTGAAGGAACTGACAACTAAATCTTTTTTCCTGCTGTGCAGCTCAAAACTCTTCGAGTAGTATGTAAAAAAAGAGAGAAGGGAGACCGAGAATTTTGTCCTTATCATGTCACACTGATAACACCACCTCCTCGAAACCTTGGTATACACTGCCTCCCCTTGGTGAGTTAATTGTTGACGGCTTTTGTGTCATATAAAGATGCCATCTATGTATGCAAGAAGCTGATAAATATTTTATACTTGATAACTGGTAGCAGAACACGCAGTGTGGTGAAACTGTCACCGTCAAAGGTGAGCATTACATCGTTTCAGGTGTGACCTACAGATACCAGCTTAGAAGAGGCAAATATGAACCTTGTCAAACACGACTTGATGTACTGTCAACAGGGAGGTATCTAGTCAATCTGTACTTAGAGGAGTTATTTGACCAGTCGTAGAACAAACATTGGTCTTCTTCAGCAGTGTGACTTATCTGATTGTAAGCAAGATACTCTGCAGAGAAGAAAACAGTTGTCTGACAATTCCACAGTCTGCTCTGTTTTGTAAGAGCTATTAGAGGCATACGTTCTTGTCGCTTATGCTCGACTCCTGGTACAAAGGTTTTCATTTCATTGTACGAACCCAGGAGGTGCCCAGAGAGAACCACTCTCTCTGCCATTCATGGGCACTCTTATGTAAAGTTCAACTGCAATCTTGCCAATCAATCACCATGCATATGCTTGTTTGGTGAGCCGCACTTAATAAAATGTCAAAATCTGTAAGTAGCCACATGTATAAGGCTGCAAAATGATTCAAAAGCCAAGTGTCTGTCTGTCTCTAAATCCAACGTCTAACAAGTAATAGTTTTTTAGTGCCCGCAAAACAGCATATGGTAGATGCTGCAATCTGTAAACAAGGACAAGTAAAAGGTAATGCTGGATGAAGCAAGGATATATGTTCGACGGTGCATGTTGTGAGATCTCACTAGATATTTCCAAATGGATATCAACCAAGGGCAACATTAGAGTATACTTGGATATCGTCGAAAGTAAAATTTTATGAGGAGGAATGCTTGCTAATCTTCACTCATTGTGAGTGAAGATCGTGATTCACAAAGCGCAGCTGGATTTCTTGCAGATCTGCAGGTATTAAAGGTTTCAACCAAACAAAATACGTGTTTCACGAGTCGCACAAAAGGCACCTGGACAGGTGGCACAGGTCTCTGGCTCCAACGGAATTGAGGACGGTCGTACAGCTATTCGTTGTTGCGCCAGAGAGCGCTTTAACAAAATGTGTTGCGTATGGCACTCTCTCTTCGAAGAGAAGCTCGTGCTAATGTTCTCCTTTAGTTTGGAGAAACCTCTAGGGTAAAGGGGCCAATAGATTGTCATCTAACAATCCTCCATTATAATTTTTTTTTTCCAAGTGAGTTGCATAAATATTTGTTAATAGTCAAACTATTTATATTATATAGAGCTCAATCAAAAAATATTAGGATATTTTGATATTTTTATGAAGTAGCCTTAGTTATAAATGAAAGGTTCATAAAAGAGGGACAGCGAGGGTCAATAGAGTGACACTCGAGGATGCATTGCTTTAGGGTTTTACAAAATCCAAAATATTTTTTTTTTAAATGGCTCAATTGTTTGACTTAAGTTAAGCTCATTTGTAATTTTTAAAAAATTATATTATATTGTTAAGTGGCTAAAAAAGCCACATCTTTCTTGTAAATTGTCACTCAATTGGGGTGGGATGTGTTTTCCTTTTGGAGGGCACTACTCTATTGGCCCCTTTACCCTATGCTTACAATTGCTTTCGAGATCTTGTGGTACCCCTATGAAATCTTTGCATTGGCCTCATTTATCAAAATATATAGTAATGCAACATTAGCATCAACACAAGCATAGACCTTGGTTGAGAGTTGACATTGTTTTACAACTCACATTTATTGATACAATATAATAACGATGCATTTCAAACTAATCACAAACATTAATGATGCATCGTCTTATTTTGGTATTTGGTTGAAATGGTGTCGAGTAAACCTTTGTTCCATGTGGGCTTCTGGGCTTTTAGTATCTACTTGGTCTAAGCTTACATGATGTGCTCATTGAAATAGAAACTACATTAAATTTAGCCATTTAATGGTTGATGTAGGGTCATAACTTTGATCCACAACATAATCGGACATAAAAATTACAACAAAATCCTAGTTGTCATGGTCTTTTAACGTGTGAAGCTTTTCACTTGGTGCTTTTTATTTGTGTTCTTTTTCTTTATGGCTTCAAATTTACTTGGTGCCATTGTTGTTAAGAATCTCATATTTCTTTGATAAAATATGATTGTTGGGTTAGCAAATTTGTAATCAAAATTTTAGTAATAAACCCAAATGCAAGAACCTAGTTGGTTGGGTATATGGTGTACATGAGTGAAGGTTTAAGAATCAATTCTCAGGCGGTATAGTGGGAGATCATCTTGCTAACTTTCGAAGCCTTAATCTGTAAGGCGGACTTGACCTTGGAAATTATGTGTGTCATGAAGCAATTCAAATGCATTGCAATAAATTATCAGTATTATCAGTTATCTCAAGTTGTGTTGGCATAGCTCGTTAGGGTATATGCTATCACAATGATATAGTGGCATAGTAGATCATCATTGAAAAATTTACCCCATGCGACTTAAGATGTTTACTCTTAGGGAAGATTGATAATAACAAAAGGGAAATGCTTTCACGCACGCTCATCTACCCTTGCTGATTGGTTACTTGTTTGTCATATTTAGTATAAGGTACATCGAATTTTTTATCCAATTAATCATTTCTAGTTAGCATAATAGAAGTCACCTATAAGCACCATTAATGTAGGCCCCTGTAGGTAATGTGGACTCTCACCAGTTAGCTTAAATTGCCTCTCTCGATGGGTTTCCATGTAGAGAAAAGCCATATCCCAAAGGTTGGGTGGCACATCAAGGAGTTGTCACATCATTTGGATCAGTAGTCATTCTTTTATATTTTTTGCCATGTGGCCTAATAGAAAGTTTGGATTTTAATTTATTTATTTACTCTTTGCAATGTGGCTTAATAAATACATTTTCTTTTAACAAATGATGACATGTTGACTTGATAATTATATGTAATGTATGGTGGAGAGTTTGCATAGCTCCTAGTGATCATGGGGAGCGCACCCTCCTTGGTGTTGTAAGAAATAAATGCACTTAGTCATTGAGCCAATCTCTCCAAAGAACTTTGAAATTCTCAAAACATGTGTGCGCGCATGTATACATGCATGCATGTGTATACATACACACATATATACATGTGTGTGTGTGCGTGCACGTGCGCGCACACGTGCACACACATTTATGTATATGTATATGTATATGTGTACGTATATGTATATCATATATATCTACGCGTGCACATGCACATGCACACATTTTTAACAAATATTTGTGATCTTATGCATTTTCATGGGGAGCTCTTGACTATGCATGTAAATTGGGAGCTCATTGACAAATTAGCACATTATTGATCATGTGCATTTAGGTGGCCTAGTCCTTTGCATAATTACCCTTATTGCTACTCTCCATTATGATTATCTGAACCAATACCTTGTTTGTGGTTCTCCTTGGGTTCATTGTTTTTTAACAAGCTTTAACATTTGAACAATCATTATAAAAAGTCCAAGACTCGTTAGGTTCATTTGCAAGCATTTATTAAGAATGTCTAAATCCCTACTAGCCTATTGGTCATGCTAGTGAGGTTCATGCCCAACTCCCACTACAAGGAAAAAGGCCTCTTGATTAATAAATCAACACATTCTATGAACTAAGAAGAAAAATTTATGAGTGCATCTACACTCATGTTTTCATGTGTGTCTATAGGGGTGAGTGAGCAACCATGTTAAATTCACACACATAAGTACATAAATTAGTACTCTTATAAAGTTGCTTATTTCTATAATTTAGCCACACATACACACATGAGTAACCTTGGTATAAAACAAGGCTGGATTGCAGAATTGCGTACAAAGCAATATGCATTTGTGCAACTAGAAATCTTTTTAAAAACATTTGTATAATGTGCATTGTGTGTGTTGATTACAAAAATGACAAGTTTAGTTTAAGAAGATCCAAGAAATTTTACAACTTGCACAATTAAAAAAGGCTCCAAAAAAAGAATCTTTATATATGTTTATGTAATCTACATTTTATACATTAAGTGGAAACCACCAAGTATAGTTTGTACTATAAAAAGTTATGTCTATGCTATAGGCATATACATGTATTACAAAAGATGTTTATCTGGAATGTATACATAAACTAGAAACCACCTAGAGTGGCATGTAGTACAAAAAAGGTTGCCTAGTCTATATATCTCATCAACTACATTATATCTCACATGAGGGGCTATGCTCATCATGAGTTTCCTCTTCATCACCTTATCTTTGCTTGTTGAATCGCCCTCCTTGTTACCTTGCCCCTATAGATGTGTAAAAAACAAATAGCAACAACGAAGAAGTTTCAATGCGTATGACATGAAGCAAGAAACCTAAGTGGAAGCATGAGACGTGTGAGCTATGGTAAAGAGAGAGAGAGAGATATATATATATATATATATATATATGGGAACGCCAACAGTCACAATGTGTAACCGGCCTTTCCTTTATGCAAATGTCACTGAAAGAATAAAGAATGAGGTGATAGTGATGGGCACCTGCCGCCTGCAGTGTGTAAGTGTGGGTATTGTTAGTGTAGTAATACATGACCAACTAGGCATGGGGACTTTTACCCCTAACAACCTCCCACTTAAAGGCGAATGTGCCTTGAGTGAAGAGGGAACAATAAAAAAATGACAAAGTACAATGTGTATATAGAGTACAACACGATGAGGAATAGACTTTGTCTCATCCAATACCCATCAACTTCCTAGGAAGGCAAAACGCTCTACTGAGAGACTTTTCATGAGCAGGTTTGCAAGATTTTGGTCAATTGAGATTTTAACAAGGTTAACATACTTGTCCTCAATGATCTCTTTGATAAAGTGGTACCGCACCTCAATGTGCTTTGTCTTCGCATGGAAGACTAGATTCTTGGCTAACTAGGTAGCACTCATAGAATCCAAATGCAGTGTAGGGACCACGTTAGTTATACCAAGGTTTGCCACTAGATGTCTTAACCAGAGAGCCTCCTTTTGCAAGCCTCAATGGCTGCAACATACTTGGCCTTTGTAGTAGAGAGGGCCATGCATTTCTGCACCTTGGACATCCAAGAAACAATACCCCTAACAAAGGTAAACACATAGCCAGAGGTGGATTTTCTACTGTCTGCATGTCTTGCATAATCAGAGTCAGTGTACCCTATGACTCCTATATCCAGGCCACCATAACATATGCACATATCTGTTTGTGCCCTTAAGGTACCACATGTCATCCACATAGAGTGTCAAAATCAAAAGGCTGCTCTATCACGAGCCTTCTTCGTGTATCAACATGGATCCATATCATTGCGCGTATAGCCCTATGAATGCATAGAAGCATAAAACTTGTGGTATCATTTGCTAGGTGCCTCCTTAAAGCCATAAAGGCTCTTTCTCAATCCGCACACTAGGTGTTCCTTACCTTTTTCCTCAAAGCCCTTATGTTGCTGCATATAAATCTCCTCATGCAAGTCTCCATGTAAGAGAACCATCTTAACATCCATTTGATAAAGATCCACATCTAACTAAGCAACCAATGCTAGTACCGAGCGTAGGGTAGTCATATTGACTATAGGACAAAAGACTTCCTCGAAGTCACCACCATGCTCTTGTTTAAAACCCTTAGCAACCAATGTGGACTTATAGGTAGGCTTGGGGCATCCAGGGATACGCTTCAACTTGTATGTCCACTTGCATAACAATGCACACTTTCTACCAAACAAAGGAACCAACTCCCATGTATGATTTTTCTGTAAAGAGTCAAACTCTAATTGCGTGGCCCCCTCCCAAGAGTGACTATCACCATAGCGTATGGCCTGATCATAAGTGAGAGGCTCACTTGCATTTGTCACCATCACATAATCAACAGAGGGCTTTAACTGCTCAGGAGGATGTCTGGCTTTGGCAGAGCATCTCAAGGTAGCAGGCTAAGGTGCCTACACATTGTGTCTAACATCATGGTCATCGGCCCCACTGGAGCATCAACTGTTGTTGCAGGTTGTCTAGTTGGCTGTAGGGGAGCATGAGGCTCCCCTTGAAATATAACGCTATGTATCTCGACTATTCGCTCAGATTGCTTATGTATCTTTTTCTCATGGAAAACTATATCATGGATGTGGATGACTTTTCAAGCCTATGGATTCCATAGGCGATAGCCCATCTCACCTGTATCCCCATAACCAAGAAAGATGCATTTCATGGACTTAGGATCTAGCTTTGTGCGCTTGTCCTTGGGTACATGGCAGAAAGACTCACAACCAAAGATACACAAATGGGGGCATATCTGGGAGGTTTTTCAGACCACACCTCCTCTGCAACCTGAAAGTTAATAGTAGTGCAAGGAGATTGATTGATCAAGTATATGGCAATAGTCACTGCCTCAGCCCAAAACTATTGTGGTAAGCTTGCTTGACTAATCATACTACAAACCCTTTATTGTATTGTCCTATTCATGCGCTCAACCATACCATTCTGGGGTGGGGTGTATGGGGCAATCAACTGATGCTTAATACCCCTCTCACCACAAAACTAAAAGGCTTTAGAGGCATACTTACCCCTATTATTGGACTGTAGGCATTTCAGCCTATACCCAGATTGGTTCTCAACCAATATAAGCCAACACTGAAAGGTAGCCAAAATATCAAATTTGAGCTTTATGGGATATGTCTAGACCTTATGTGAGTAATCATCAATGAATGTGATAAAGTACTTAGTGCCTCCTAATGAGACTGACAGGGCATAGGTCCATAGACATCAGAATGAACAAGAGCTAAAGACTCACCCATGTGTAGAGTGCCAAACTTCTTATGCGTACTATGTGTCTGCCTACCATACAAACAAGGATCACATGACTCAAAACACTTATAGTCAAGGGGTGGAAGATACTGCAAATGACTAAGCATTTCATTCCTTTTAAGGACATGCGCCTGTTGAGTGTTGAAATGACTTGTTTTTTGGCTGATTTTTGTTGTTTTTGAGAGCTGAATGGTTGATTTTATGAGATGATTGATTGGTTTAGAAGTGGTTTGAGAGTGTTTTGGATAGGTTGGAATGGTTTTATTGAGTTCATGATGTTTATCAGTGGAGATGTGATGTTCTGATAGGTTCTGATTGGTTCTGTATACCTTCTGTATAGCTTCTGTTTTGTTTTGATTGTCTTCTGTATGAAGCATGGATTGATGATTGATGAAGATTGAGATCTTGTGAAAGCTTATTGAATAGTTTTTGAGAGTTTGGAATGGTTTGAGTATGAGTTATGAGGTTTTGATAACCTTCTGTAACCTTCTATAGATCTTCTGTAGAGCTTCTGTAACTGTACTGTAGCTGTTTTGGTACTCTACTGTGACTGTTCTGTATGCTTCTATATGTGTTCTGTTGGATGAGAGTGTAGCTTGGGAAAGTTTTCTAGCCTTGGAAAGAGGTGAATACAAGTAAAAAGAGCTAAAAGAAGTGAAAGAACTAGCTGCTGAAGACTCAGGTTAAGACTTAAGTGACAGTGACAATAGTGAGCTATGAAAGGACACTGTAGTGGTTTTGGTGACTCTTCATATCAGACATACCTCTTGGGAGGGGTATCCACGACCTAAGAAGGATTATTGTGAGTGATTATGAGAGATTTTAGTGAGGATATGATGTATTATTGATGGAGAGAGAGAGAGAGAGAGTCAGAGATAGCCAATTCTACTAAAATAGAGTGATTGTATATGAGAGATTGAGAGAGAAGACTATGAAGATATTGAAGATGAATACTATGTGATGTATTTCCATTCAAAGATGGTGTATTCCTTTGATTTCTTTGTTCTATTGATGGATTTTGTGAAGATATTGAAGAATATGGTTGATTCTATCAAATCCGTGGGAGATCTACATGATGCTGCATGAAGATTTGTTGTGCTTGGTGTTCTTTTCTTCATTGTGATCATATAAAACCTAATAAAAAAGCTTGTTGATGTTACTAGATAGATTTTCTTGCAAGATAATTCCCTTTTCCTTGGTGTTCCTCTTGGGGCTCCATGTTTTTGGTGCACAGCCGGGGGAACTTGCCATCAACAAGCACCAGAAGTGGCTGAAAATGAAGGAATTGGCATTGCCAAGAAGAGAAGAATTCAATGGATGTTTGTAAAGTTTCTTCTTCCACTGAAGAGTTGGAATTTCTCATAATCCAAGCCACTTTTCACAAGAAGTTCATCCCACAATGGCGGAAACACATCACCATCATGATGCATGCTCTATGTGGTGGACAGTTTCCTCTTCCTGTTGAAGCAGCAGAAACTTGCATCTTGGTGGCAAACTGTTTGTGAACAAACTGAAGAGCAGAAACAGAGAGAATGACCATCCATGGAAGATTTGGCATTCATTAAGAAGTTTCCAGACATCATCAAGTGGGAGATTGTGAAGAAGCTTCAGGAGTCTTGGTCTGTAGAGGTTTACAAAGACAAGAAGGAAAAGAGTTGGAATTTGTTTGTGGATGCTCAATAGCAAGATACATGGGATGCTTGGTGCACTGATAATCTTCTGTTTGTTCAATTAGAAACCCACTGGACATTGGTAGACAGAGCGTTCTTTACAACATACACTGTTGAAACCACCAGAAGCTGGCATTACTATGATGATGGCACCACCACAATGCTTAGATGTATGCATTTTGACACCTTCAGAACCGAATACCTTCCTCTGTGTAGTGGCATGAAAGCAGAATTCAGAGACGTTGAAAAGGAAGAAGTAGAGGAGATGTTGGCAAAAGAGTCCTCTAGAGACTGAAGCCTTCTGTTAACCCTCTGTGGAGCACTAACAACATAGTGGAGCCAACCCCCTGATGAATGACGCAATAAAGAGGCAAGCGTTAGAACGAGTCCAGAGGTACGTGAGAAGAGAGAAAGCAAAAATCAAAGCTGAAAACGAGCTCGCAGCAGAAGCCGCCTTTGACGCCCTTGCGGAACTCTTTACAGAAGTCCCAATGGCACATCAAGCCCTTCCTCCTCCTGCTGGAGGTCCACTTCCAAGCCAGATCCATCCTAGAAATATTGATGACAGGCCAATGAATGTAGTCCCATTGCCAGTTTTTAAGGGAGAGTACAATGAAGACCCCGATCTTCATGTAGCAGAGTTTATGGTAACATGTGTGGCTAACAATGCCAGAACCCCTGAGCATTGGCTAACAATATTCCCCGCCACTTTCAAGGGCGCGGCATTTCAGTGGTATGAGAGACAAGCAGCAGGAACTTTTGGCACATGGGACGACCTGAAGTTGGCCTTCCTCACTAAATTTAGGTGTGAAGGTTTTGAAGAGCGGATGCGAGAGGAATTTAATAACCTAAGTCAGTCCTCTGGAGAAAGAGTAGAAGCTTATGTCTCACGAATGGAATCCATCCTGAAGAGATGGATTAATCATAATCTACATGATGGCATTCAGAAGGGGGTGTTTCTCAGAGGATTACAATCAGAAGTCCGTAAGTTGGTGGAGCTGCAAAGACCAGCCACACTGCAAGCTGCAACAGAAGGTGCAAGACTGTATGATGAAGTGGAAGCTAGATTGGCGATGAATCCTGGAAGAGGAGTCCTACCTCCACTAATGCCAGGAATGATGTACCCACCAAATGTAGTCCCAGGGATAGTCCCCTACCCCTACCAACAGATGCCCTCAGTATCACAGTTAGTGCACCAAATCCACAGTGGCCACAATCAATGCCTCAAATGATGGTTCAACCACAACAACAATGGTCTCAACCAATTTTCCCAATGCCAAATCAGCAGCAACAGTGGAACCCTACCAACTGGAGCCAACATCCAACAGTTCAAACAGGAGCTTTGAATCAGAATCAGAACAGAGATCCCTTTGGACCAGCCCAACCTGTTTATGCAGTGATTACAGAGACTCCTCAAAACCCTACTGCCAGTACCTCAGGAGGAGAAAGCTTGAAGGATTACTTATCCAACTCAGTTGCAAATATAAAAAAGGAGTTGATGGATGTGATTACAGAGCAGCTACAGACGCTGAAAGTGAATACCGCCAGCATATCTAACGTTGCAGGAGCAGGAAGAGATGTGATGCGGTCAAACACTTGGTGTGGTAAGTGTCATCAAGCAGGCCATTTAGCTACTGAATGTACACGAAAACCAATCATTCCTGGAGCTTTCTGTTCCTACTGTTTACGGAAGAACCATACAGAGGATATTTGCTCTCTGAAGGAGATGCATGATAGGAGAAGGAAGGAAGAAGATGCAAGATTCAACTTGCTGGAATCCAAAATGACAACACAGGATATTGGACCCAAGCCTAGAGAGTTTGGTCCTAGTTTCGATCCAAGGAGGTTTCCATCTCAAAGTTACAGAGAAAGACAGTCTGGTGGTGGTCAGAGATCAGAAGTGGAGTGTTACAGATGCGGAGAAAAGGGACACATTTCACCAAATTGTCCAAATCCCAGAAGGTTAGTGGATTATAAACCCTTATGCACTCGATGCAAAGGAGAAGGCCACACTACAAAAGACTGTCCAAGCCCAGCCCCAGTGAAAAACAGTGCTACTGATAGTCCGGCTAAGGCCCAAGATCCTACCGCCAATTTAGTGGAATTGGAAGTTGCTGCCATCACGCGTGCAAAGAAGAAGGAACCACCTATCCAGAAAGAAAATAATCCTCCTACCAAAACAATAAAGTTAAATCATCCACAAGAAGAACAGAACAGAACAGAGCCTGACAGTGCCGTACAGAGCACTACAGTGCCACAGAGAGTTACAGAGACAGTTCCAGAGACAGGACCAGAAGTCCGGGAGATAGAAGAGGAGGAAGTGCCACAAGTGGCAGAAGAAGTCCCCATGATGCCCCTGTTGGAAGAAACAAGAAAAATAAAAATGGGTGTGGCCCCATTTCCTAACCGGTTAGAGAAGCCAGTGGATCCTATTAAGGAATACGATCTGGTCAGAGATCTAGATACCTTTAAACCAAACCTCACATTCCGACAATTATTGATGTTGTCTCCCAGTTGTCGAAAAAGGTTCAAAAGTATACTGACAAGAAGACGTGGCTTAAGGATTGCTCCCTCAACAGCAACAAAGTCCAACAACACTCCAAAGCCTATAAAAGAAGTGGATGTGGCTAACGCCTTCCTAGATCTGGGTACCCCAGAGACTGGCGTGTGGATAGAAGGCTGCTTCATTGCAAATGCATTGATTGATGGTGGTTCATCAGTGAACATTATGACGGATGTGACAATGAAGGATCTAGGCCTACAAGGTGTGCAACCAACCCAATGGCTCATCAGACTGGCGGATCAGAGCAGAATCAAGCCTTTGGGTATTCTCCCATATGTGAAGACTATAGTGGCTGGAAAAGATTATTGGCTAACCTATCTGGTGGTGAAGCCAAACTCTTATGGTACATCTTACCCTCTGTTTTACTGGGCAGACCATGGCTTTTTGAAGCCAGAGCAAGGGCGGATTGGTTCAAAGGAACCTTGACCTTGGGTAGAGGACCCAATAAAGTGGTGTTGACGCTATATGGTTCTCAAAAAGGGCATGGATCCACCTCCTTGGAATTATCTTCCGACTCCCCTAATGAGGCTACAGATGGAACATCAACAGACGAAGATGCTGTCAAACAGATCCTTTCCAAGAAAACAGTGGCACGTTCCTTAACAGTGGATACTGTAAGCCGACTCCCAAACGATGCAAAGTCCCCTATCAATGGGTGAATACTTCCTGCCTAAACCAGTAACGATTTTTGAAATCACTTCTGACAGTGAGATAGAAGCATGGATGTACTGCTCTCCCTGTTACATGGCCATAGCAGAGCCAGAAACAGATGCAGAAGATGAAACAGAGAACCTGTTCTTCTCGTACAGAGCTCCTACAGAGGCAGAGCCAGAGAGAGACAAAGACAGAGACAGAAGAGGATAGAGATGATATGGAAGAAGAAGGTTATGAAAGCGAGATGGAAGAGTCTATCCTACCTGAAGAGGATACATATGAAGAAGTTCTAGAAGCATCATAAGCAGACGAGCTCATGCTGTGGGACAGAATGGCGATGGTACCATTTGGTCTAGTAAATGGATCTTCTCATATGCACAATCTTTGTAAGAAATGTGTAAAGAAGAACAAGTCGTCTTTCAGTAGTGGTTCTTGCCGTCCTCAACCATCCTTGCCAAAGAAAGATGATGATGATGCACCGTGCCAACAAGCACCAGTCTCACGAACCCAACGTGCATCAGAGGGTCCCTGTTATGTGACATTCCTGGACGTGTCATCAGAAGATGAGTCTTCAAGCTTGGTAACTAATCTTGAAACCAAACCTGAAACGGCTCTAATCCCATTTCAACATCTCAATGAGCAACCTAAGTCTCCACCAAAAGAAGAAGTTGATTCTAGCGGGACATCAGAAGAGGACACCACTCCCTTGAAGGAGTCGGATCTGTATCCAGAAGCAGTTCGCGGAACATTCATCTGTGAAGTAGAATGTGAAAGGTAGTTAACTTTTGTGGATGTAGATGGCACTGAATGCCACTTGAAGGTGGGTAGCAGCCTACCAGAAGAGGAGTTGTCAACCTTGTACAACTTGTTGAAAGAGAATTTGGATGTGTTTGCTTGGTCCTACAAAGACCTAAAGGGGATTGATCCCACAATATGTCAGTATCATATTGACTTGGAGCCTGATGCCAAGCCAGTACAGCAACGACAGAGGCGAATGAACCCGAATTATTCCACATTGGTGAAAGTAGAGCTGCTGAAGCTTCTGGAAGTCGAGTTCATCTATCCAGTGGCAAATAGTGAATGGGTCTCACCCATCGTGGTTGTACCCAAGAAGAATGGCAAGCTTCGTATATGTGTGGATTTTCACAAGTTGAATTCCAAGACGAAGAAGGATCATTTTCCTATCCCTTTCACAGACCAACTGTTGGACACAGTGGTAGGACATGAGCTTTATTCCCTTCTGGATGGATTCAGCGGATACATCCAAGTCCAAATCACAGAAGAAGACCAATCCAAAACAACCTTCACCACAGAATGGGGGAGCTACGCTTACAGAGTGATGCCATTTGGGCTCTGCAATGCCCCTGCTACATTCCAGCGAGTCATGATGGCCGCATTCCAAAATCATTTGCACGACTTTATTGAGGTATATTTGGATGACTTCTGTGTCTATAGTTTGATCTGTGAACACTGGGGACACCTGGAACAATGCTTTGACCGATGCCGGGAGTATGGGATTTCCCTCAACCCCGACAAATGCATCTTTGGGGTCTCTTCTAGAGTTTTGTTGGGCCACATTGTCTCTGCACAAGGGATATCAACAGACCCTGCAAAGATTGAAAAGATTGCAGCTCTGACAGTACCCACCAACCTCAAACAGTTGAGGGGATTCCTAGGCCATGTGGGTTACTAAAGAAGGTTCATAGCCCATTTTGCAACAAAGGAAACCTCCTTGCACAAGCTTCTGAGGAAAGATGCAGAGTTTATTTGGACAGAAGAATGTGACAAAGCCTTCAACACTCTGAAGCAGTGTTTGATTGAGGCACCCATTCTGCAACCTCCTGATTGAACGAAAGAGTTCCATGTACACACTGATGCATCTATTGAAGGCTTAGGCGTAGTTCTATGCTAGAAGGGCTCCTTGAAGCTGGATCAAACCATCTATTACGCAAGCCAAAAAGTCACTGATAGGGAATAGAACTACACAGTGACAGAGCTGGAGTGCTTGGCAATGGTGTTTGCCCTAGAAAAGTTTCGCCACTATCTCCTGTCTATCCACTTTAAATTTTATGTGGATCACGAGGCCCTATCCTTCTTGATGAACAAAGCAGACGTGAAAGGACGAATGATGAGATGGCTCCTTCTATTCGAGGAGTTTGACTTTGAGGTAATTACCAAACCTGGTCGTTCCCATGTTCTGGCTGATCATCTGTCGCGTATCCCACAAACTGCAGACGAGGAGCAGGATGATCCAGACCTCCCTGATGCTTCCCTATTCCTGGTAGAAACTGTAACCCCCTGGTATGCAGACATTGCCAATCTGCTGGCAACCCAACAGTACCCTCCTGACATTTCTAGTCGGGAAAGGAAGAAGCTTATCTTAGAATTAGCCCCCTACACCTTGTTAGGCGGTGCACTATACAAGAAATTCAAAGAGGAAGTGCTCAGAAGATGTGTTGCAGGAGATGAGATTGAGATTGTTCTGAAGGCTTGCCATGACGAGCCATGTGGAGGCCACTTTGTAGGAGAAGCCACAGTCAGGAAGGCTCTGCTCACAGGATACTGGTGGCCGACCATTCACAAGGATGCCTATGATTACTGTAAAAGATGTGATGCTTGTCAGAGAATGGAGAAACCCACGAAGACAAGTGCCATGCCACTGCAACCTATCCTTCCTTTGAAGCCGTTTGAGAAGTGGGGCATCGACTTTGTAGGCCCGATCGATCCTCCCACTCGAAGGAAGCAGAACAGATACATCCTCGTATGTATGGATTATGTCACAAAGTGGTGTGAAGCTAAAGCCCTAAAGCGGGACGATGGTAACAACGTGGCCCTATTCATGTACAAGAATATCATCACCCGTTTTGGCAGTCCCTTAGAGCTGGTAAGTGACAGAGGCACTCATTTTATTAATAAAGTCATGGAAGAGTTGACAGAGCTGTATAAGATCCACCATCGCAAGTCCACTCCTTATTACCCCCGAGCCAACGGCCAAGTTGAAGTTACCAATCGCATCCTCTACTCGATTCTGACAAGAACAATTGCCGCACATCGTCGTGATTGGAACGATCGACTTACAGAGGCCCTCTGGGCATATAGAACCTCCCATAAAGTAGCAATAGGACAGATACCCTTCCAGCTGGTGTATGGTATAGAAGCTGTTTTCCCTGTTGAACTGGAATTTTCCTCTTTGCGAGTGGCTATCACAGAGCGTTTGGGGGACGATGATTCACTGCAACACCGTCTCTTGCACCTAGAATGTTTGGACGAAACTCGTAGGATGGCTCTACAGTGCATGGAAGCCACGCAAGCTTGACGTAAGGTTTACCATGATAGCTTCATCAAGCACAAGGAGTTCAAGGAAGGTGATTTGGTTCTAACCTATGATTCACGATTTGGCAAGTTTCCTGGCAAGCTTCAACAAGGGTGGATGGGCCCATATAAGGTACTTGCTGTCAACCCTAATGGCTCTGTCCAAGTGCAGACCGTTGATGCCTCTGATGATCCCTTCCTGATCAATGGATATCGCTTGAAGAAGTACTTCCTGTAAAATATAACACGGCGCAGCGAACAGAATCTGAGAAAGAGATAGAGAGTACACAACAGATAAGAGGAGAATCAGTAAATTCTTTAACTCCAAACAACTAATACAAAGATGGCTCTGTCCACCCGTGCGCTTCCACTGTGTGAAGCTTAGATGGCGATCTAGACAGAAGATAGGTGAAGAGTTTAAGGCTAGTTGGAACAACAACTCTGACTGGGTGAAAGATGAGTGAGTGATGGCTGCGAAGGGGTTTAGCTTTTATAGCCTGCGAAGGTCGTTAGGTTGGCCTGCTCACGCAACTCAATGCAATGTGCCTCGAGTTGCTACCAGCTTAACCACTCCGTCTAACCCAAAGATTAGACCCACAACAGTCACCTTTTTGCCATCCGGTCACATAGACCTCATCTGATATACAAGTCAGGACTCAACCAATGTCCGGGCTCACATTTGGCTTCTCCTCATATTGGGGGCCTTACAACTTTGAGCACCATGGATCATTGGTAGCACCTAATGAGGGTGGGGCATTGATCATATCTAACACCCCCCCTCAATGTCCACCCATAGGTGAACTATCTCCTCGGCCCAATGCCGAGTCTCTGAAGATGAAATTGAAGCAGATCCTTCGTAAGTGCTTTGGTAAAGATATCTACTCCATTCTCCTCTGTTGGACAGTATACCAATTCCAATATCCCATCCTCCATCAAATCACGCACATAGTGATACTGGATCTCTATATGTTTGGTGCGTGCATGAAACACTGGATTTTTGGCAATGGCGATGCAACTCTGATTGTCACATCTCAGCATAGTTGGTTCTTCATCCTGCACTCCCATATGCCATAGAATCCTTCTCAACCATACGGCCTCACATGCAGCAAAACAAGCTGCCTTGTACTCTACTTCGGTAGAAGACAATGCCACTGTTGGTTGCTTCTTACTAATCCAAGAGAAAATTCCTGAACCCAAAGAGCAACAATAACTAGAAACTCACTTCCTGGAATCAATGTCTCCTGCCCAATCTGAGTCACAGTTCCCCACAAGAGAAGTTCCGAAACTGTATGTGATACCATAGTCAAGAGTTTTCTTCAAGTATCTGAGCACCCGCATCCCAGCCTTCCAATGACTCTCATGAGGTTTGTTTGAGAACCTGCTCAAAACACCAACAGCAAAACTGATATCTGGTCTGGTGTTACACAAGTAGATCAGACTGCCGACCAACCTCCTATACCTCCCAATGTCTGCTAGTGCTGATGTATCCTCGACGGATAACTTTGCATTCACCTCCATAGGTGTAGCTATCTCCTTGCACTCGGTCATGCCAAATGCCTTCAAGATCTCCCATGCATACTTCTTATGAGAGATGAAGATCTTTCCTGGCTCTTGCCAGACTTCAATCCCCAAACAATAGTGCAGCAAGCCCAAGTCTGTCATTTTAAACTCAGAACTCAAAGCCTTTCGAGTTTGGTTGATCATATCTTCATAGTCACCTGTAATAAGAAGGTCGTCCACATATAGGACAATCACTACAAACTTTTTACCATCCCTGTAAACATACAAGTTAGCATCTGAGGCACATCTTTTGAAGTTTAGGTTTAAAAAGAACCTATCTATCTGCTGGTACCATGCTTTGGGGGCTTGTTTTAGCCCATACAATGCCTTCTTCAGTTTACACACTTTGTTCTCAGAATGGGGGGCCTCAAACCCTGGTGGCTGAGCCACGTACACCTCCTCCTTGAGGTCACCATTTAAGAACGCTGACTTAACATCCATTTGGTACACTGGCCACTTCTTATTGGCAGCCACTGCAAGTACCGTGCGAATAGTGGTCATTCTGGCAGTTGGGGCAAATGACTCTTGAAAATGAAACCCTTCAACTTGTGAAAATCCTTGGGCAACCAGTCTAGCTTTGTACTTTTCTAAGGTACCATCAGCCTTGTACTTTACCTTCCAGATCCACTTGGTGCCAATAACCTTTCACTTTGCTGGTCGATCCACTAGCTCCCAAGTGTCATTCTTCATTATGCTGTCATATTCTGCCTGCATAGCAGCCTTCCATGATGGATCTGCAAGTGCTTCTTCTAAGTCAGTTGGCTCCTTTACTTCTCTCATAATCTCAACCATCAAGGCCATATTGACTATGTGAGCAGAAGCCCTCCTTTGCTCCTCTATTCTCTGAGACCTCCTTGGTCTGTCTGCCTTCTCCTCAACAAATGCAGGCATAGGATTATTGTGGTCATAGAGCTGCTTCACCCAGCGCGGCAATGGCTTTTCCGGTGGGGTGATGTCAAGTTGGTGAACTTTTTCCTCATCATCTGAAGATGATGCTTCCTCCTCCTTAAGGATAGGGATAGCTCTCGGGACAGGTTCATAGTGGACTACTTCTTCGCTTGATGATAAAGTGGAAGAACTTGCCTTCTCCTCCTCCACTATATGCGGCTCCTCCTTGAACACCACATCACGGCTCGCGATGATCTTCTTTGCCTCTTGGTCATATAATTTGTAAGCCTTCTGCTCATCACTATAACCCAAGAAGATACATTTTCTGCTTTTTGGTTGTAACTTGTTTCTCTTCTCATCTGGAACATGTGCATAACATTCACATCCAAAAATTCTGAAATGTGAGACAGATGGTTTCTTACCAGTGTAAGCCTCATGAGGTGTTTTTCCCTTGAGAGCCTTTGTATAGCTCCGATTTAGAATGTAGACTGCAGTATTAACAGCTTCAGCCCAAAAATGGTTAGGCAATCCCTTGCCCTTTAGCATGCATCTTGCCATCTCCACAATGGTGCGATTCCTGCGTTCCACAACACCGTTCTGCTGAGGTGTGTGAGGCGTCGTCAATTGACGCTTGATCCCTTTGCTCTTGCAAAAGCCTTCAAACTCCTTTGAGTTGAACTCACCACCACCATCTGTTCTAAATTTCTTCACACTTTTCCCTGTTTCATTCTCAACAAGTATTAGCCATTCTTTAAACTTACCAAAAGCTTGAGCTTTATCACGAAGGAAGTACACCCACATCTTCCTACTGTAGTCGTCGACAATCAACATAAAATAAGAAGATCCCCCCAAGGCCTGTGTAGGCATCTTACCACACAAGTCAGCATGCACCAACTCTAGAGGAGCCTGTGCTCTATTCTTGCTTTCTTGTGGAAATGCCTTTCTCTGTTGCTTGCCCATCATACAAGTTTCACTTGGTTCCTTCAATTCAGTTATTGTAGGTAGGTGAGCAACCATACCTTGCTTTTGCATCTCCTTCAATACTGCAAATCCGATGTGTCCAAACCTTTCATGCCAAAGCTTACTTGTGCCCACTCCAGCGGTGGTTGTAAGAGCACTTAGCTCATACAGGTTGTTTATTCTTTCTCCTTTGCCAACAATTGTGCCAGCACTATCAATAATTTCTGCACGTGTCTTCTTGAACCTCACTTCATGACCAAGATCAGTTATGGCAGCAACTGATAAGAGATTTCTCCTGATTTCGGGAACATACAACACATTTGAAAGCTTTTTGACTTCACCATTTGCAGCAACAAAAGAAATAGTACTTGTGCCCGCAGCAGGGCATTTAGCATCATTTCCAACCGTCACAGTGATGGATTCTTGTAGAGGCTGCATAGAACTGTATAGACCTTTCTTGTTGGTCATGTGACGGGAGGCCCCACTATCCAACACCCAAGAGTTAGTGGTAGATTCTTCTTGCGCCGAGGAGCACACTTCCTCAATGATCGCCATGAATAATTCCAACTCTGCTTCAGCCGTATTGGTTGTCTCTTTCCCTTTACTTTTAAGGGTACCATTCTTTTCATCTGCCTTCTTGACACGACAATTTGCAATTGCATGTCCTTTCTTCTTACAGTAGAAGCACTCTCCTTGAAACTTCTTCTTGCCGCCCTTCTTCTTTTTGTCACCATCATTTTTGGTGGAGGAAACACCTTTGCCTTTTGCATTGGCAGAGAATGCAGCATCTCCATTGTTGCTTCCTTCTCGGGCTTTCAGCCTCAACTCCTCCTCCATTAATAATGCACAAAACTCCTCAAAAGTCAAAGCTTGAGGTCTCACCTGAGTATTAAGGGCAGTTACTAGTCCATCAAACTTTTGTGGACAAATCCGAAGACACCTCCGAGCTAGCTCTTCACTAGTCTTTTGTATCCCAGCGCCAGCCATCTGGTCGCGTAGATTCTTAATCCGAGTGATGAATGCTTCAACCGTCTCTCCTTCAGCAAACTTCTCCGCTGCTAGTTGATTCTCCAAGTTTTGAATCCTTGTTTGGTTTCATGTTTCATACTGACTCCTTAGTACATTCCAAGCATCTGACGCTTTGGTTGTATGCTGAATCAGAGTCAAAACACTGTCAGAACAGCTTGTAACTAAGGCACACAATGCATCTGCATTCCTTCGTTTCCAAGCTCGTAGAAGATCTGCATTCGGAGGAATCATCACACTAGGATTTGATGGGTCGGGGGTAGGCTGTGGTTCTGCGTTAGTCCCCAGCACAGTCTCCAGAAGCTCATAAGAATCAAGGATAGTTGTAATTTTGAACTTCCACAAGGTGTAGTTTGTACCATCTAACTTGCCTTCGCTGAAGGTTGGTGGACGAATCCTCAGTGTTTGAATAGCCGGTACAGCAGCACCACCTCCTGCACCGCTTCCTGATGCGCCAGAACTGCTTCCCGGAGTCGACATCGTTTCTCTTTGCTCTTGAAGCCTTTGCCTCTTGCACGCTCTCCGATCTCTAGAGCCCCTTGGGCTCTGATACCATGTAAAATATAACACGGCGCAACGAACAGAATCTGAGAAAGAGATAGAGAGTACACAACAGATAAGAGGAGAATCAGTAAATTCTTTAACTCCAAACAACTGATACAAAGATGGCTCTGTCCACCCGTGCGCTTCCACTGTGTGAAGCTTAGATGGCGATCTAGACAGAAGATAGGTGAAGAGTTTAAGGCTAGCTGGAACAACAACTCTGACTGGGTGAAAGATGAGTGAGTGATGGATGCGAAGGGGTTTAGCTTTTATAGCCTGCGAAGGTCGTTAGGTCGGCCTGCTGACCGACCTACCATATGAGCCTCCACTAGTCGGCCAGGGAATATTCCAGGGAATATTCCCTTTACCATCGGGCCCTTTTAACTCCCTTACCACGCAACTCAATGCAATGTGCCTCGAGTTGCTACCAGCTTAACCACTCCGTCTAACCCAAATATTAGACCCACAACAGTCACCTTTTTGCCATCCGGTCACATAGACCTCATCTGATATACAAGTCAGGACTCAACCAATGTCCGGGCTCACATTTGGCTTCTCCTCATAATGGGGGCCTTACAACTTTGAGCACCATGGATCATTGGTAGCACCTAATGAGGGTGGGGCATTGATCATATCTAACACTTCCCTCCTTGGGGATATTGAGAATCACGGTCACCTAATCCTTTCCCCCGTTGATGTGGCACCATCACTCGTATAATGCTACTTCTGATAGCCGTTCTTCAGCCATTCCTGATGAGGTGGACGCAATCCTCTGTCCCCTCAACCCCATCTTCTAGCCTTGATCTCTTATCCTCTATTTTCCATCAGCGACAGTGGCGAGGTGGGTTTTGACAAATGGTATTTCTACCATTCCCTTGCTTAATTCGAAGAGAAAAAAAAAAGAAAAAAAGAAAAAAAATATACATATCGGTCATGGGAGAAAAGGACTTCGGTCCCTGTCATGTCGACCTATTCTTCGAGAAAAGGTGGAGACACCCTCGGGAATAGGGGAAAACAAGAGAAAAGAAGAAGAAGAAAAAAAACACCAAGATAAGAAAAACGAACAAAAACTGTTATGGGAGAAAAGGAAGCAATTCCCTGTCATAGCAGGCCTCGTTCCAAGAAAAGGTGTTTAACACCCTTGGGCGAGAAGCTGGCTGTGGAAAAGGTGGCAACACCCAACAGTCCAGAAAGTGGATTCATTAATTGATATCCCCAGGATCCAATTCCGAAGCTGCCTCCCTTGGTACGCTATGTCCCGGGTCTTTCTGCAGAGCATCTATCTGTCCTCTAGGAGACGTCATGTTCCTATCCAACATAACGTTCGATTTGATGGCTACCTCCCTGGGTACGCCTCTTCAACAACTGACGACGCGATCTTCATCGACAAACAATCAAGTGATGTGAGCTTTCATCCTAAGCGGATGGGGAAATGAGTATGGGTTGTCCTCTGTAACTATCAACAGAGTGTGAGATAGAGGGTGGGGCGAGAGACCAGTCTTTTTCCTTCAAATCAAATGAGAGGTGAGAAGTGCGAATGGAGTGTTGCATGCACGGGATGGGCCTCTCAATGCACAAAGCACAATTTGTTTCTGTGCACTGCATTATAAGGCTCTCTGGCCTTCCTTCTCGCATCGTATGCCGGCATAGGGCGGGATGCATAGTTGCACCATCAAATGCGCACAAGGCATACAACCTTTGCACAAGTGACTGTGAGGATTACATCAATGGGTTTCAGGAAAGGGCTGCCCTCCTGTATCTATTAGCAGAGCGTGAGACAGAGGGTGGGCTGAGTGTGACTGGAGTTTCTTCAATCAATTACCGAGAGGTGAGATTGAGGGACGTTACGACGCTTGGAGTCAGGTATGTTTCCGTTTCCCTATGCACCCACGGGATGGGTCTCTACCGTCATCACAAGACACGTCACCTTGTTCGGTACACTGCACTGTCAGGCTCCCTTGCCTTCCTCCTTGCACTTATGCCAGACGGGTTAGACGTACTAATGCACCATCAACTGTGCACCCTGGCATACTCCCTCTACACCATTCCCTTGTCGATTTCTAAACCGGGTATGAGATATGGGTTTCAATCATTCTTCCTTGAGTGATATTAGTCATGGGGCGAGTGACTGTTCTTTCATTCCATTTGAGTGACTGTGAATTGAGTGTAATATCCCTCGTCATCGACAAATTTCCTGCGATTCCTTCAACCAGCTACCTCCCTGGGTGCTGCCGCGTGGTCCCTACCATGAAGGACGTGTGCTATGCAGATGCCTTGGTACCTCCTGCTGCAGTCGACAACAACAGTGGAAGTGCCATTGACAATCAACCTTGATTCTCGACAACATGGGCCAAGTTTTTCAAACCGTACACCTTCTATTTCTCAATGATGTTCATGTTTTAAGTGTGGGGACGTTAGTGGTTGGTCTGTTGCGTGGTCCTAGGTCCCTGTTGCTCGGTTAACCCTGTCCGTTAAGGTTTTAAGTGTGGGGACGCGTCCCTGCGCGTCTACATTGCATACCCTTTTGCATATACCTCAACCTGCTAATGCCTCTCTGCTATGACTTGCTTTTACCCTGCTGGGGTCCCTTCCCACCCACCCGTCCATTTTCCACCCACCCTTGGGGCTGTTCCCTTGCAGTTTTCCTTCATTCCCTTATTTTGCAGTCCTGCCATGTGAACGCACCCTACGTTCAGCGAACTTCCAATCTCACTTTATAAACCTGTTCATCCCTTTGAACTGACCATTTTTCCTTTTTACCTACCCCTGTTCCGGTGCCCAGTTTTCGACTTATTAATTTTTGAAGCATTTTGCGTCCATTAGCCGATTTTCCATGTAAACATGCTTTGCTTGCTTCGGAACCATGATCTGACGACATAGCCTTGACAAACACTTTCTCCTTGATATTTTTCCTTTTTACTCCGTGTCATTTTGATGCACGGTTTGTCCAATATTAATTTTACGGTTTTTGTAAGACTTTCTCGTGCGTCTTTTTGACATTTTTCCATGTGAACCTACCCTGTTTGCATCGGAATTCCAATTTGATTTGACCCTCGTGTCCCCCGTGCCTTCTCCCAGCTTTTTCCTTTTTCCTCCACCCTCTTTCGACTTCTGGATTCTTAATTATTAATTTTTAAATGTGTTTTCGGGTGAATTTTTGGTGTTTTTGGCATGTGAACCCCTCCTACTTCCGCCGACACTGTCTTTTGACATGACAACCATGTACCCCCCTTCCTGCGGACATTTTTCCTTTTTACTGCATGACATTCCGGCGAGCGGTTCGTCCAATATTAATTTCCGATCCCATTTTTGGGTCTTTTTTTTGGATTTTCCCATGTGAACGCGTCTTATCTCAGTCGGAACTATGTTTTGACGTGATAAAATTGTCAGGCACGTCTTTCTGCACATTTTTTCTTTTTCCTGCACCTCGTTTCGATGCACGGATCTTTCGATATTAATTTTTAATTGTGTTTTTGGATCCGTTTTTTACATTTTTTACACATGAACGCCCTCTATCCCCCTCGGAACTCCCGTTGCACATTTTCCCTGTCTTCCCCCTGCCGTCCTGCCCACTTTTTGTTTTTATGACATTTCGTTTTGATGCCTGGATTGGGAGATATTAATTTTTCTTTATTTTTATGTGTTTTCACACGCCTCGTCCCGCGCGTGAACACGCCCGTTTTCAATTTTCCGCGTCTCAACGCGCCTCGGTCGCGTCTGCGTGTCCCATACTGCCATCCCGGCACCATTTCGATCCCGTCACGGTAAATTTTTTTACCCTGCCCCGCATACGCGCGCGGGACGGGGGTACGCCTTTCTCTCATGGGACCCCGCCCATTCTTCCCCCTTGGGCACCTCACCCCTCAGGCACCCCACCCCATGACCCTCTTTCCCCTACCCTTCATCCGGGCACCCCCTATGGGCCCCCCCTACCATTCCCCTCTAGCCACCCAGCCCATGGGCACCCCATCCCATGGGCCCTCCCACCCTTTCCACCCCCCCATGCCCTTCCCTATCCCCCCCACCCTTCTCTCTCCCTGAACCTCCCCCCCCCCCCAACTACCTCCCTCCCTCTCTCCCTTCCCTCTCCCTGCGTGCTCCCCTCCCTCCATCTCCACCTCAATCTCCAGCTTCTCCCTCCCTCCTCTTCTGCCTGCCCTCCTCCTCTCCTCCCTCACTCCTCTCCTCCACGCCATCGGCCCCTTCCCCCTTCGCCACTGACGTACGACCCCTGTGGCCCTCTCCTGTCCCTGCCTCCTTTTCTGCAGCTGCCATCACGCCCCTCTGGCCCGTCCCCTCTCTCGAGGGCCGCCTGCTCGACGAGCGCCCGCGCCTTGTAGCCGAGCGCCGCTGTTGACGCCGTCGACGCCATGGCCTCCTCCCTCCTCCCTCCTCGCTGCCGTCGCCGACGCCTCTGCCTGCCCGCCTCTGGTGTCCACGGTGGCCTCCTCCCTCCTCGCCCGACGCTGCGCCGTCACCCTCCAACCCCACACGCCCTCTGACGCCGCCTGACGACGATGCCCGCCCTTCTTGACGACTCCCTGTACCCGCTGTGCAGCCTGCTCGTGCCGCCCTCTTGTGCCGCTCTGGCGCCCTGGTCCCGCCGCCTTGCCGTGACGCTTGCGGCTCCTCCCCGCCGTGCATCCCTCCTCTAATGCCGCCCACCTTCGCCGAACGCCCGCCCTGCGGCTCCTGCTCGCCGTGCCGCTGCCTTCGGCGCTGCGCCCCCTCTTTGTCGCCTGGCGTGCCTCCCTGTGGCCCGTTGACTTCCCCTTCTCCACGTGCCCGTCACACCGCACTGAACCCCCCCACCTAAGTCCCCTTCCCCCCCAGCAAACCCCCTACTCCCATCTAAGCCCCCCTTCCCCCCAAAGCACACCACCCGCAGGAAACCCCTCTCTAAGCCCCCCTTCCCACCATCACACTAAAACCCACCAAACCATCCCTACCTAAGCCCCCTTTCCCCCCACAAGCACACACCCAAACCTACCCAACCCCCTCCATAACCCCTATTCCCCCGAAGCAACCCCACCGCTGAAACCCCTCCATCAGTCCTGTTCCCACCCGCAGATACCATTCTCCACCCCTTGATACACGTGCGAGTGGGTGATTGAGATTGTTCGTGTGATTGCTCGTGTGCGGGTGCGGGTGCGGGTGCGGGAGATTATTAGCCGGCTGTTCACACGTAGTTGCCACGTAGCCTATTTCTGGGTATTTTCTCGGATTGTTAATTTCCAATACCTGAACACCTTTAAAAAAACATTGAAAATTAACAAAAAAATAATTTAAAAACACTTAAAATTCACAAAAAAAAAGGAAAAATCTTGAAAAATTTCCAATCTTTTTGCAGTAAATTGCTCTATTTTTCTAAACTGAAATTTCAGAAGAAAAAAATTCAGACCATTTTAAAATTACAAATTCTTTTGAAAATATCCAAAAAATAAAAAAAAACCATTAAAAATAGTAAACAATTCCAAATTCATTGCAGAAAAATTCCTAAAAATTTTATTCACATTTTTACTTATTTTTGGCATATTTTCTAATCTGTAAAATTACTTCATTAAACACCTAAATTTATTATTATAAATAAAAAAATCATTTTTAATTCAAACCACACACTGAAAAAAAATTCGAAAAAAATCCAGATACCCTTTTGGATTGAGAAGAGCGCATTCTTTACATTCACATACAGCCACTACCAGGTATTTTTTCCTTTTTTATTTTTATTATTTTTTCTCGCTACCCCAAAATTCACGTTTAATTATTAAAAATAAACCCTAAACACCACCATGGCACGCGCATTCGCACTAAACACACCATTTTTTTAATAAAAATAAACCCACTGTTTACTTAGCACGCACTAAGTGCGTTTAAAAGGCACTTTAATCTTTTTAATTAAAATAAACCAGCCGTCACAAGAGCACGCACTGGCAAAAAAGCGCTCCACATCACCTTAATTTTTTAAAAATGAATTTGCATTTAGAGACCCAGGTTGGGTATCGAAGTCCGGGATTCGGATTAAAGCACCGCTTTAATCTAATAATTGGTAATTAAAATTTTAAGAAGGAAAAGCCGTTTTCTTGATAAGGTTTATCACTTAATAAAAATTCACATATTTCTTAATAATTCATAAAACGAACATTTCATTAAATTAATTTCCCCTCATTGCACATTCTTTCCCCTTTTTAATGAACCCGTTTCGTGAAATGGGTACGCGAAGTCTTCGGAGTTGTCTCCATGGTCAAACGTGTTTATCAAAGTTGTGGTCTTGATATGTGTGGGTTGTTGTTATGTTTTGATTCAATTTGTTTGTAATAGTTAAGGGTACGGTGTGTAGTTTTTTTTCTTTATTGCCTGATACGGGGATTTGGGTGTTTGCATGTTGTATAGTATGAAGCTTTCGGTCGCATATGTCTAGAGGCCATGTTGAATTTTTTCTAGGTTGTGGTTTGCTTGGGGATAGTTGGTCGAGTCACGTTTCATCGCTTTGGTTGATATCTTATCCTTGGTTTTTGTTTGTTGCTTTGCAGGCATTCTCCTTGATTGTCTGTGTTTGTGGTGTGTGTGTAACCATCTGAATGGCGCCTCACGCTCCTCCCCCTATCCAGTATGTCCCACTAGTCAGTAGGGATTACTCTTTCCTACTCACTTTTGAGCCTCTCACGAAGGCGGGACTCACACCTTTTGTAGCTGCCTCCTTTCCATTTCTTCCAGAGGATCCATCGATGTGTGACGAGTTTCTGGCCTCCTACAGCACGAAGTCCGGACTGGTCAAGGGTATTTCCATGACTTTGACACCTTGAGGCCTCGGGAAGGCTCTGTCTCTTCCTTCCAAAGGTGAACCCTTTGTTACAACTCGCCAGCTTTTCTCTAACGAAGAGATTTTGAAGCTCTTACAAAAGCAGACCAGGGAAATTCTAGATGTTAAGAAGGTGATCAACTCTTCAGGAGTTTCCTTTTCCATGATCACTGATCCTGTGTGGAAGTTAGTCTGTCAGTTTCTCCAAGACAGGTTTATGCCTGCAAAAACGCCATCCCATTACTTGTCCAAAGAGCTCTTTACAGCTTCAAGGATGGTGTTAAAAGGAGTAGCTATTGATTGGAGCACTTACCTACTCACTAAAATGGATCAACATTTCGTCAAAGTCACCAGGGGCAATGTTACCAATGTCACCTATGGATCATACTTGTATGCCTTCTTGACCTACTCAGGTTTACAGAAGAGTGTGCCTCCACCTCCTCCATCTGATCCAGTACCTCCTCCTCCACCTTCAGATGAGTGAGAACCAATTGATATAGAGGATTTGGATTCTCCGCCTCCCCTGGTCATACAATGCAAACGCTTGAAGCGGGTAGCAGATAAAGCTCCTTCAATTCTTCCTTCAGTGCCCATTCCTGCTATCTCTGGCAGTGATCTCCCTGGTTATCTCACATGTAATAAATAACCTGTTCAGAGCACATCGAGAAGGTTCGTTGGATATATTAATCCCCTCACTGAATAGTCTAGTCTCGGGAGATGCCATTCCTTTCCTATGTAAAGACATTCAGAGTTCCATTGAACTTTTAGTGACAGCTTGTATTCAACAGCTATACGCTTCCTTTTATGAAGAACTGATGCAGTCTAAGGACCAGTTGCATAAGGCAACATCCGAGTTAGCCTCTGCTAAGGATACCCTAACAGATTTGTTTAAGCAGATGGAGCAACAAACCCAACTGGTTGTAACTCAAAGAGATGAGATATCTTCTTTGAAGATTCAGTTAATAGAGGCTCAATCAGAGGTTACTAGAATCTCAGAGGAGAAGGAGAGGATGTCCAAAGAAGCACAAGAGTTCCAAACTCTTTTAGATGTCAAACTTTCAGCTTTACAGACTGCTAATAACACAGTGGAATCACAAGCTTCCCAAATCAAGCAGTTGCAAGATCAACTGGCAAAGTCACGGTCTGTTCCTCCAAGCCCTCATGTTCCCTTGATCCCTTCGCTCTCACAGCAGGACTTGGCAGCTCTTCAAAGACAGGCTACCTTGTGTCCTCTCTTCCAGGCCAAGGTGGAAAGATTGCAGTCCAGGATGGATTTGCTATGGTCTATATTTTAGCAGTTCCAGGAATATGTTCCACCAGACCATTCTTTCTTTGTCCACTATCAATTACAGAAGTTGGCCTTCTACATGAAGCTTTCAACGATGGATTTACCTATTCCAGAGGATGGTTGGAGTGGGGCTTGGTCTGCTGAGTTGCTGACAGAGGTGGTCCGTATGGTGTTTGAAGATCCTGTTACGACCGATACCATGTTGATGTCATATATGTATCTACGAGGAGACTTGTTGATTCCAGATGAAGTGGATATGGCTTGGTATGTGGAGACGTGGTTTTACAAGCTGTTTTGTATGTTAACCATTTGGAGTTGCGAATAGATGACATGTTTCAGAGTTACTCCTCCAAAGTGGCTACTTGCCCTAATAATTCCTGGCATACCATGATTGATTCTGTGGTCCTGAATCAAAGATAGAACACAGCCCCTACCTATGTCCAGAGCACTAACCAACTGAGGGTGGATCTCTTAGCTTATCTTTCCAAACATAATCCATTTGATTCTACCTTTTTTGATGCCTATCAGAGAAGATCTATCTTAGGACCTTCTGTTACTACCCTACTGTATTACCAACAAATGGCTCACCGTTATGATATATATCTTTCCCTCTATCAAACCAATTCCACAACCATCTTACCCCTCTCTTTTCCAACCTCAATCTTTTCCTCAAATTTCCATATTTACATACTGCTCTTTTATCGAGGATAGAGTATTTTCCCCTTCTCCACCATGTCCTTCTCCTTCCATTCATGTACCTTCTACCTTTCCTATTTATCAGTTAACACCCTTCTTAAGTGATTCCCTAAAATTTTCAGCCAATCCTTTAAATCATTCCTCCTTTTATGATTATGCCTATCCATCTCTTCATCCACTTTTCCTTATTCCACTTCCATCTCCTGCCACTTGTATATCTCAACCACCTCAGTTGGTTAGTGACTATGACGGGTTTGATCATCAGATTTCCAGAAGAAGGAGATGGAGCTCGAATGATTCTCTTACAGGACCTCAAATAAACTGGCCAATAATTCTTGTAGAATGGACAGCTGCTAGTCAAGCATACCAGAACTATATTCATTTTGCTCAGCAATATTCACAGTCTCATATATGTATTTAGCATATATGTATATGCATTCTCATAATGATTCAAAGCCTATTCCAAAGTTGTGCATGAATGTCAATCACATCGATGGATCCTCTGGAAACAATGGAAAAGAGGCAGCCACGAAAGGTGTGAGTCCCGCCTTCGTGAGAGGCTCAAAAGTGAGTAGAGAAGAGTAATCCCTACTGACTAGTGGGACGTACTGGATAGGGGGAGGAGCGTGAGAAGGCGCCATTCAGATGGTTACACACACACACACACCACAAACACAGACAAACAAGGAGAATGCCTGCAAAGCAACAGACAAAAACCAAGGATAAGATGTCAACCAAAGTGATGAAACGTGACTCGACCAACTATCCCCAAGCAAACCACAACCTAGAAAAAATTCGACACGATCTCTAGACATATGCGACCGAAAGCTTCATGCTATGCAACATGCAAACACCCAAATCCCCGTATCAGGCAATAAAGAAAAAAAACTACACACCCTACCCTTAACCGTTACAAAGAAACTGAATTAAAACATAACAACAACCCATACATATCAAGACCACAACTTTGATAAACAGGTTTGACCATGGAGATAACTCCGAAGACTTCGCGTACCCATCCCACGAAACGGGTTCATTAAAAAGGGGAAAGAAGGTGCAGTGAGGGGGAATTAATTTAATGAAAGGTTCATTTTATGAATTATTAAGAAATGGGTGAAATTTTATTAAGTGATAAACCTTATTAAGAAAACAACGGTTTCTTCTTAAAATTTTAATTACCAATTATTAGGTTAAAACGGTGCTTTAATCCGAATCCCGGACTTCGATACCCAGACTAGGTCTCTAAATGCAAATTCATTTTTTAAAAATTAAGGTGATGTGGAGCGTTTTTTTTGCCAGCGCGTGCTCTTGTGACGGTTGGTTCATTTTAATTAAAAAGATTAAAGTGCATCTTAAGTGCACTTAGCGCGTGCTAAGTGAACGACGGGTTAATTTTTATTAAAAAATGGTGTGTTTAGCGCGAGTGCACGTGCCATGGTGGTGTTTAGGATTCATTTTGTGAATTAACCGTGAATTTTGGGGTAGCGAAAAAAATAATAAAAATAAAAAAGGAAAAATACCTGGTAGTGGATGTATGTGAATGCAATGAATGCGCTCTCCTCAATCCAAAAAGTATCTGGATTTTTTAAAAAGAATTTTCAATTGGTATTTTGAATGAAAGAGGATTTCTTTAAAATGAATTTAGGAGTTTAATGAAGTATTTTTACAACTTAGAAAATATGTCAAAAATAAGTAAAAATGTGAATAAAATTTTTAGGAATTTTTCGACAATAAGTTTGGAAATTTTTTACCATTTTTAATATTTTTTTTATTTTTTTGGGTATTTTTAAAAGAATTTTTAATTTTAAAATGGTCTGAATTATTTTTTAAAATTTGCAGGTTAGATAAATATGGCAATTTGCTGCAGAAATATTGGGAAATTTTAAGATTTTTTGGTAATTTTTTTGGGGGTAAATTTTAGTGTTTTTAAATGATTTTTTAAATTTTCAATGTATTTTTTAAAAGGTTTGCGGGTTTTTGGATTAAAAAAATCCAGGAATATACCCAGAAATAGGCTGCGTGGCAGCTGCGTGTGAACAGCCAGCTAACGATCTTCGGCACCCGCACACGAACAATCACGAACACGCGAACACAACCACGTTGGCGTGTGTCTGCGTCTCAAGGGAGAACAGGGGTTTGGGTGGGGTTGTTTCCTGCGGTTCTGCAGGGTGTGGTGTTCTGCGGTTCTGCGGGTGTGTGAACAGTGCTTATGGAGGGGTTTGGTGGATTATCTGCGGGTGTGCCTGTGGGGGGGAAAAGGGGTTTAGATGGGGGTTAGTGGGTGTGTGTTTGCAGTGGGGGGAAGGGGGGCTTAGGTGGGAATGGTGGTTTGGTTTGTGTTACAGTGGGGGGAACAAGGGCTTGTGTGGGGGGGTTGGTGGGTGTGGAATGGTGGGGGGGAAGGGGGGGCTTAGATAGGGTAATGGGAGGGGGGGGGAGGGGGGTTAGGTGTGTGGGGGAAGGGGGGCCTAGGTGGGATAGGGGGGGTTTGTGTAACACGTGGTGTGCAGGGCCACGAACGGCGGATGCAGGAGAAGTCAACGGGCGGGCAGGGCCACAGAGGCCATGTGGCACAGGGCGGTAGGAGGGCGCCGACGGCGACCAGGGCGTGGTACACGGCGTGGAGGAGGGAGGGCAGGTAGTCCACAGCGGGACCACAGGCGGCATGGGAGGCGGGCTCAAACGTGGCGGCGGCAGCGTCTTCGTCAGGCGGCTACACGGCTGGACGCGGGGGACAGTGCGGCACCCGGCGCGAGCAAGGCAGCACCTAGCGCGAGCATAGGGCCACGGGCGGTGTGGGCGGACGCAGGAGGTCCACAGGGCCACGTGTAGGAGGGCGTCGACGGCGACCAGGAGGGCACACGACGTGGAGGAGGGAGGGGAGGAGAGGAGCAGAGGAGGAGAAGGGAAAGGAAGAAGAGAAGGAGAAAGGAAAGGAGAGGAGGAGGAGGGGAGCAGAGGAGGAGGGTAGGAAATGGAGATGGAGGTGAAGAGGGAGGTGGAGATGGAGGAGGTGAAGGATATGGAGGGGGGGAAGGCGACACGCAGGGAACGGGAAGAGAGAAAGAGGGAGGCTGTTGGGGTGGGGAGGGGTCGGGGAGAGAGAAGGGTGGGGGGGATAGGGAAGGGTGTGGGGGGGGGGGGTAAGGGCGCCCATGGGGGGGGGTGCCCAAGGGAAGGGATGGGCAGGGGTACCTATGGGGGGTGCCCAAGGGGGTGCCCGGGTGAAGGGTAGGGGAAAGGGGGTCATGGCCCGAGGGGTGGGGTGCCCAAGGGGAAAGAATGGGCGGGGTCCCATGAGAGAAAGGTGTACCCCCGTCCCACTTGCGTGCACGGGGCAGGGTAAAAAAATTTGCCATGACGGGATCGAAATAGCATCGGGAGGGCGGGACGAGGCACGCGGATGTGATCCGGGCGCGTGGAGGCGCGTAAAATAAAAAATGGGCGCGTTCACGCACGGGACGAGGCGCGTGAAAACAGATAAAAATAAATAAAAATTAATATCTTCCAATCCGGGCATCAAAACAAAATGTCGTAAAAACAAAAACGGGGCAGGACGGCAGGGGGAAGACAAGGGAAATGTGCAACGGGGGTTCGAGGGAAAGACAGGGCATTCATGTGCAAAAAACGCAAAAAACGGGTCAAAAATGCAATTAAAAACTAATATCGGAAGATCCGCGCATCAGAACGAGGTGCAGGAAAAAGAAAAAATGTGCAGAAAGACGTGCCCGACAATCTTATCACGTCAAAACATGGTTCCGACTGAGATAAGATGCGTTCAAGTGGGAAAAACCCAAAAAACATACCCGAAAATGGGATCGGAAATTACTATTGGACGAACCGTTCGCCGGAACGACACGCAGTAAAAAGGAAAAATGTCCGTAGGAAGGGAAGACACAGGTTGGTCATGTCAAAACGCAGTGTCGGCGGAAGTAGGAGGGGTTCGCAGGAGAAAAATGCCAAAAATACGTCCGAAAACACATTTGAAAATTAATAATAAAAAATTCCAGAAGTCGAAAGAGGGTGAAGGAAAAAGGAAAAAGGTAGGGGAAGGCACGGTGGACACGGTTGTCAAATAAAATTGGAATTCCGATGCAAACATGGCAGGTTCACATGGAAAAATGTCAAAAAGACGCATGAAAAAGTCTTGAAAAACCGCAAAATTAATATTGGACAAACCGTGCATCATAATGACACAGAGTAAAAAGAAAAAATGTCGGGGAGAAAGAGGAGGATAGGGCTATGATGTCAGATCACTGTTCCGAAGCAAGCAAGATGCGTTTACATGGAAAACCAGCCAATGTGCGCAAAAGGCTTCAAAAATTAATAACTCGAAAACCGTGCACCAGAATAGGGGTAGGTAAAAAGGAAAAATGGTCAGTTCAAACGGAGGAATAGGGTTGTAAGGTTGGATGTGGATTTCGGTGAATGTAGGATACGTTCTCATGGAAACACATCAAAATAGGGAAAAAAGAGAAAGGGAGGAGGAACAGCCCCAAGGGTGGGTGAAAAATGAACGGATGGGTGGGGAGGGACCTCATCAAGATAAAAACAAGTCATGGAAGAGAGGCATTAGTAGGTTGAGGCATATGCAAAAGGGTATGCAATGTAGACGCACAGGGACGCGTCTCCACACTTAAAACCTTAACGGACAGGGTTAACCGAGCAACAGGGACCTAGGACCACACAACAGACCATCCACTAACGTCCCCACACTTAAAACATGAACGTCATTGAGAAACAGAATGGGTAGGGTTAGAAAAACTTGGCCCATATTGTTGAGGATCAAGGGTGATTGTTGATGGCACATTCGCTGTCATTGTCGGCTGCAAGAGGTACCAAGGCATCTTCACAGCACACATCCGTCATGGCAGGGACCACGTGGCAGCACCCAGGGAGGTAGCTGATTGAAAGAATCGCATTGAGTTGATGTCGCGGGATATTGCACTCAATTCACAATCACTCAAATGGAATGAAAGAATTGTCACTCGCCCCATGACTAATATCACTCGAGGAAAAATGATTGAAATCCATATCTCGTACCTGGTTTAGAAATCGACAAGGGAATGGTGTAGAGGGAGTATGCCAGGGTGCAGGAGTATGCCAGGGTGCACAGTTGATGGTGCATTAGTGCGTCTAACCCGTCTGGCATAAGTGCAAGGAGGAAGGGAAAGGAGCCTTACAGTGCAGTGTACAGAACAGGGTGATGTGTCCTATGATGATGACAGTAGAGACCCATCCCGTGGGTGCATAGGGAAACGGGAACATACTTGACTCCAAGTGTCGTAACGTCCCTCAATCTCACCTCTCGGTAATTGATTGAAGAAACTCCAGTCACACTCAGCCCACCCTCTGTCTCACGCTCTGTTGATAGATACAGGAGGGCAGCCCTTTCCTGAAACCCATTGATGTAATTCTCACAGTCACTTGTGCAAAGGTTGTATGCCTTGTGCGCATTTGATGGTGCAACTGTGTATCCCACCCTGTGCCGGCATACAGTGCGAGAAGGAAGGCCAGGGAGCCTTATGGTGCAGTGCACAGAAACAAATTGTGCTTTGTGCATTGAGAGGCCCATCCCGTGCGTGCAACACTTTATTCACACTTCTCACCTCTCATGTGATTTAAAGGGAAGAGACTGGTCACTCACCCCACCCTCTGTCTCACTCTCTGTTGATAGATACAGAGGGCAACCCATACTCACGTCCCCATCCAGTTAGGATGAAAGCTTGTGTCACTTGATTGTTTGTCGATGAAGATCGCGTCATCAGTTGTTGAAGAGGCGTACCTAGGGAGGTAGCCATCAAATCGAACGTTGTGTTGGATAGGACATGTCGTTTGCTAGAGGACAGGTAGACGCTCTGCAGAAAGACACAAGACACAGCGTACCAAGGGAGACAGCTTTGGAACTGGATCTTGGAAATTTCAATTGATGAATCCACTTTCTGGACTGCTGGGTGTTGCCACCTTTTCCACAGCCAGCTTCCTGCCCAAGGGTGTGTGCCACCTTTTCTTGGAATTCTCTTGCAAGAAAATCTATCTTGTAACACCAACAAGATTTTTTATTAGGTTTTATATGATCACAATGAAGAAAAGAACACCAGGCACAACAAATCTTCTTGCAGCATCATGTAGATCTCCCATGGATTTGATAGAATCAACCATATTCTTCAATATCTTCACAAAATCCATCAATAGAACAAAGAAAACAACGGAATACACCGTCTCTGAATGGAAATACATCACATAGTATTCATCTTCAATATCTTCATAGTCTTCTCTCTCAATCTCTCATATACAATCACTCTATTTTAGTAGAATTGGCTATCTCTGACTCTCTCTCTCTCTCTCTCCATCAATAATATATCATATCCTCACTACAATCTCTCATAATCACTCACAATAATCCTTCTTAGGTCGTGGATACCCCTCCCAAGAGGTATGTCTGATATGAAGAGTCACCAGAACCACTACAGTGTCCTTTCATAGCTCACTACTGTCACTTCACTCCAGTCTTTACTTGAGTCTTCAGTAGCTACTTCTTTCACTTCTTTTAGCTCTTTTGTGCTTGTATTCACCTCTTTCCAAGGTTAGAAAACTTTCCCAAGCTACACTCTCATCCAACAGAACACATACTGAAGTATACAGAACAGTCACAGTAGAGTACCAGAACAGCTACAGTACAGTTACAGAAGCTCTACAGAAGATCTACAGAAGGTTACACAAGGTTATCAAAACCTCATAATTCATACTCAAACCATTTCAAACTCTCAAAAACTATTCAATAAGCTTTCACAAGATCTCAATCTTCTTCAATCATCAATCCATGCTTCATACAGAAGACAATCAGAACAAAACGGAAGCTATACAGAACCAATCAGAACCTATCAGAACATCACATCTCCACTGATAAACATCATGAACTCAATAAAACCATTCCAACCTATCCAAAAAACTCTCAAACCACTTCCAAACCAATCAATCATCTCATAAAATCAACCATTCAGCTCTCAAAAATAACAAAAATCAGCCAAAAAACAAGTCATTTCAACACTCAACATATCCCCACACTTAATAAGGAAGCGTCCTCGCGACCCAGGAAAAAGGGAATACAAGTTCATTCAAAAGCTCAACTTTGATCTTCAATAAATCTTCAGAAACAATCATTCCAACCACGACCCCAACTTATCACCTGTATCTGATATAAAAATACAACGAAAGGAAAACCCTTTATACATTAACACTTCTTATCAAACTGGAAATCACAACAAACTTGTAAAGGATATAAGAGTTTTCTTCTTCTTCTGCATAAGCATCTTCAACTCTCCAACCACGACCCCATCACCACAATTCTCCAAAATGTAGCTCGCATGAAAGCCAATCGAATAGGCAACCATCACGATCTTATTACATAAATTAACCCACAACACAAACACTACACACAACACAACCATCTGAATGACTCCTCCAAAAAGAGAGATTTTATCATTAAAAATCATCCACCATACATGGCAAAGGTATCAATGAAGATGATCCCTCTTGAAAGATTGGTGATTTCGGAAAAGATCCATAGATAAAGATTCATCTACAAATGTCTTGGGAGGATTCTGAAAAAACTGAAGGCAGCACATCCTTTCCAACAGGACAAGGTATCTGCTAGGCAAATACAAGGCATGAAAATACAATATATCCAGCTGCTGGGAATCAATGCTCACATTGACATTCATGTACAACTTTGGAATAGGCTTTGAATCATTATGAGAATGCCTATGCATATACGCCATGTACCAAGCAAAATGAGCAGTTAATCTCACTGAAGGATCCAAAGACTGTGAATATTGTTGAGAAAAATGAATATAGTTCTGGTATGCTTGATTGGCAGCTGTCCATTCGCTTGGAATTATTGGCCAGTTTATCTGAGGTCCTGTAAGAGAATCATTCGAGCTCCATCCCTTTCTTCTGGAAATCTGATGATCAAACCCGTCATAGTCACTAACCAACTGAGGTGGTTGAGATATAGAAGTGGCAGGAGATGGAAGTGGAATAAGGAAAAGTGGACGAAGAGATGGATAGGCAAATTCATAAAAGGAGGAATGATTTAAAGAAAGAGTGGCTGAAAATTTTAGGGAATCACTTAAGAAGGGTGTTAACTGATAAATAGGAAAGGTAGAAGGCACATGAATGGATGGAGAAGGACATGGTGGAGAAGGGGAAAATACTCTATCCTCGATAAAAGAGCAGTATGTAAATATGAGAATTTGAGGAAAAGATTGAGGTTGGAAAAGAAGGGGTAAGATGGTTGTGGAATTGGTTTGATAGAGGGAAATATGTATATCATAACAGTGAGCCATTTGTTGGTAATACAGTAGGGTAGTAACAGAAGGTCCTAAGATAGATATTCTCTGATAGGCATAAAAAAAGGTAGAATCAAATGGATTATGTTTGGAAAGATAAGCTAAGAGATCCACCCTCAGTTGATTAGTGCTCTGGACATAGGTAGGGGATGTGTTCTGTCTTTGATTCAGGACCACAGAATCAATCATGGTATGCCAGGAATTATTAGGGCAAGTAGTCACTTTGAAGGAGTAACTTTGAAACATGTCATCTATTCGCAACTCCAAATGGTTGACATACAAAACAACTTGTAAAACCACGTCTCCCACATACCAGGCCATATCCACTTCATCTGGAATCAACAAGTCTCCTCATAGATACATATATGATATCAACATGGTATCGGTCGTGACAGAATCTTCAAACACCATACAGACCACCTCTGTCAGCAACTCAGGAGACCAAGCCCCACTCCAACCATCCTCTGGAATAGGTAAATCCATCGTCGAAAGCTTCATGTAAAAGGCCAACTTCTGTAATTGATAGTGGACAAAGAAAGAATGGTCTGGTGGAACATATTCCTGAAATTTCTCAAATGTAGACCATAGCAAATCCATCCAAGATTGCAATAGGTAGAATCAAATGGATCTTCTCTGATAGGCATAAAAAAAGGTAGAATCAAATGGATTATGTTTGGAAAGATAAGCTAAGAGATCCACCCTCAGTTGATTAGTGCTCTGGACATAGGTAGGGGCTATGTTCTGTCTTTGATTCAGGACCACAGAATCAATCATGGTATACCAAGAATTATCAGGGCAAGTAGCCACTTTGGAGGAGTAACTTTGAAACATGTCATCTATTCGCAACTCCAAATGGTTGACATACAAAACAGCTTGTAAAACCACGTCTCCCACATACCAAGCCATATCCACTTCATCTGGAATCAACAAGTCTCCTCGTAGATACATATATGACATCAACATGGTATCGGTCATGACAGAATCTTCAAACACCATCCTTACCACCTCTGTCAGCAACTCAGCAGATCAAGCTCCACTCCAACCATCCTCTGGAATAGGTAAATCCATCGTTGAAAGCTTCATGTAGAAGGCCAACTTCTGTAATTGATAGTGGACAAAGAAAGAATGGTCTGGTGAAACATATTCCTGGAACTGCTCAAATGTAGACCATAGCAAATCCATCCTGGACTGCAATCTTTCCACCTTGGCCTAGAAGAGAGGACATAAGGTAGCCTGTCTCTGAAGAGCTGCCAAGTCCTGCTGTGAGAGAGAAGGGATCAAGGGAACATGAGGGTTTGGAGGAACAGACTGTGACTTTGCCAGTTGATCTAGCAACTGCTTGATTTGGGAAGCTTGTGATTCCACTGTGTCATTAGCAGTCTGTAAGGCTGAAAGTTTGACATCTAAAAGAGTTTGGAACTCTTGCGCTTCTTTGGACATCCTCTCCTTCTCCTCTGAGATTCTAGTAACCTCTGATTGAGCCTCTATTAACTGTATCTTCAAAGAAGATATCTCATCTCTTTGGGTTGCAACTAGTTGGGTTTGTTGCTCCATCTGCTTAAACAAATCTGCTAGGGTATCCTTAGTAGAGGCTAACTCGGATGTTGCCTTATGCAACTGGTCCTTAGATTGCATCAGTTCTTCATAAAAGGAAGTGTACAGCTGTTGAATACAAGCTGTCACTGAAGACAGTTCAATGGAACTCTGAATGTCTTTACATAGGAAAGGAATGGCATCTCCTGAGACTAGACTATTCAGTGAGGGGACTGATATATCCAACGAACCTTCTCGATGTGCTCTGAACAGGTTATTACATGTGAGATAACCAGGGAGATCACTGCCAGAGGTAGCAGGAATGGGCACTGAAGGAAGAATTGAAGGAGCTTTATCTGCTACCCGCTTCAAGCGTTTGCGCTGTATGACCAGGGGAGGTGGAGAATTCAAATCCTCTATATCAATTGGTTTTGACTCATCTGAAGGTGGAGGAGGAGGTACTGGATCAGATGGAGGAGGTGGAGGCACACTCTTCTGTAAACCTGAGTAGGCAAGAAGACATACAAGTACGATCCATAGGTGACATTGGTAACATTGCCCCTGGTGACTTTGACGAAATGTTGATCCATCTTAGTGAGTAGGTAAGTGCTCCAATCAATAGCTACTCCTTTTAACACCATCCTTGAAGCTGTAAAGAGCTCTTTGGACAAGTAATGGGATGGCGTTTTTGCAGGCATAAACCTGTCTTGGAGAAACTGACAGACCAACTTCCACACAGGATCAGTGATTATGGAAAAGGAAACTCCTGAAGAGTTGATCACCTTCTTAACATTCAGAATTTCCCTGGTTTGTTTTTGTAAGAGCTTCAAAAGCTCTTCGTTAGAGAAAAGCTGGCGAGTTGTAACAAAGGGTTCACCTTTGGAGGGAAGAGACAGAGCGTTTCCGAGGCCTCGAGGTGTCAAAGTCATGGAAATACCCTGGACCAATCCCGACTTCTTGCTGTAGGAGGCCAGAAACTCGTCACACATTTATGGATCCTCTGGAAGCAATGGAAAAGAGGCAGCCACAAAAGGTGTGAGTCCCGCCTTCGTGAGAGGCTCAAAAGTGAGTAGGGAAGAGTAATCCATACTGACTAGTGGGGCATATTGGATAGGGGGAGGAGCGTGAGAAGGTGCTATTCAGATGGATGGGCAGGGGTACCTATGGGGGGGGAATGGTTAGGGTTACCTGTGGGGGGGGCCCGGGTGAAGGGTAGGGGAAAGGGGGTCATGGGGTGGGGTGCCCAAGGGGAAAGAATGGGCGGGGTCCCATAAGAGAAAGGCGTACCCCTGTCCCGCGCGCATGTGCGGGGCGGGGTAAAATCGAAAACGGGCACGTTCACGCGTGGGACGAGGCACGTGAAAACACAAAAAAATAAAGAAAAATTAATATCTCCCAATCCAGGCATCAAAACGAAATGTCGTAAAAACAAAAATTGGGCAGGACGGCAGGGGGAAGACAAGGAAAATCTGCAACGGGACTTCTGAGGGGGGTAAATGGCGTTCACGTGCAAAAAAGGTAAAAAACGGATCCAAAAACGCAATTAAAAATTAATATCGGAAGATCCGTGCATCGGAACGATGTGTAGGAAAAAGAAAAAATGTGCAAAAAGATGTGCTCGACAATCTTATCACGTCAAAACATAGTTTTGACTGAGATAAGACGCGTTCACGTGGGAAAAATCCAAAAAACAGACCCAAAAATGGGATCGGAAATTAATATTGGACGAACCGCTGGCAGGAATGACATGCAGTAAAAATGAAAAATGTCCGTAGGAAGGGGAGGTACAGGGTTGTCATATCAAAACACAGTGTTGGCGGAAGTAGGAGGGGTTCACATGCAAAAAACACCAAAAATACATCCGAAAATACATTGAAAAATTAATAATTAAAAATCCAGAAGTGGAAAGAGGGTGGAGGAAAAAGAAAAAAGGTGGGGGAAGGCACGGGGACATGGCGGTCAAATCAAATTGGTATTCTGATGCAAACATGGCAGGTTCACATGGAAAAATGTCAAAAAGACGCACGAAAAAGTCTTGAAAAACCGCAAAATGAATAGTGGACAAACTGTGCATCAAAATGACACGGAGTAAAAAGGAAAAATGTCGGGGAGAAAGGGGAGGACAGGGCTATGACATCAGATCACTGTTCGGAACCAACCAAGATGCGTTCACATGGAAAACCGGCCAATGTACGCAAAAGGCTTCAAAAATTAATAACTCGAAAACCGTGCACCGAAACAGGGGTAGGCAAAAAGGAAAAATGGTCAGGTCAAAGGGATGAATAGGGCTATAAGGTTGGATGTGGAGTTTCGTGAACGTAGGGTACGCTCACAGGGCAGGACTGTAAAATAAGGGAATGAAGGAAAACTGCAAAGGAACAGCCCCAAGGGTGGGTGGAACATAGATGGTTGGGTGGGAAAGGACCCTATCAGAGTAAAAGCAAGTCATAGTAGAGAGGCATTAGTAGGTTGAGGTATATGCAAAATGGTATACAATGTAGACGCGCAGGGACGCGTCCCCACACTTAAAACCTTAACGGATAGGGTTAACCGAGCAACAGGGACCTAGGACCACGCAACAAACCAACCACTAACGTTCCCACACTTAAAATATGAACGTCACTGAGAAACAGAAGGTGTAGGGTTAGAAAAACTTGGCCCATGTTGTCGAGAATCAAGGTTGATTGTCGATGGCACTTCCATTGTCGTTGTCGGCTGCAGCAGGAGGTACCAAGGCATCTTCTTAGCACACATTCGTCATGGCAAGGACCACACGGCAGCATCCAGGGAGGTAGCTGGTTGAAGGAATCGCAAGAAATTTGATGTCGAGGGATATTGCACTCAACTCACAATCACTCAAATGGAATGAAAGAACTGTCACTCGCCCCATGACTAATATCACTCGAGGAAGAATGATTGAAATCCATATCTCATACCCGGTTTAGAAATCGACAAGGGAATGGTGTAGAGGGAGTATGCAGGGTGCACAATTGATGGTGCATTAGTGCGTATAACCCGTCTAGCATAAGTGCAAGGAGGAAGACAAGGGAGCCTTACAGTGCAGTGTATAGAACAGGGTGATGTGTCCTGTGATGATGACGGTAGAGACCCATCCCGTGGGTGCAGAGGGAAACGGGAACATACCTGACTCCAAGTGTCGTAATGTCCCTCAATCTCACCTCTCGGTAATTGATTGAAGAAACTCCAGTCACACTCACCCACCCTTTGTCTCACGCTCTGTTGATAGATATAGGAGGGCAGCCCTTTCTTGAAACCCATTGATGTAATCCTCATGGTCACTTGTGCAAAGGTTGTATGCCTTGTACGCATTTGATGCTGCAACTGTGCATCCCGCCCTGTGCTGGCATACAGTGTGAGAAGGAAGGCCAGGGAGCCTTATAGTGTAGTGCACAGAAACAGATCATGTTTTGTGCATTGAGAGGCCCATTCCGTGCGTGCAACACTCCATTCACACTGCTCACCTCTCATTTGATTTGAAGGGAAAAGACTGGTCACTCGCCCCACCCTCTGTCTCACTCTCTGTTGATAGATATAGAGGGCAACCCATACTCACTTCCCCAGGTAGCCATCAAATCGAACGTTGTGTTGGATAGGACATGTCGTTTGCTAGAGGACAGGTAGACGCTTTGCAGAAAGACACAGGACACATCGTACCAAGGGAGGCAGCTTCAGAACTGGATCTTGGAAATTTCAATTGATGAATCCACTTTCTGGAATGCTGGGCGTTGCCACCTTTTCCATAGCCAGCTTCCTGCCCAAGGGTGTGTGCCACCTTTTCTTGGAGCGAGGCCTGCTATGACAGGGAATTTCTTCCTTTACTCCCATAACAGATTTGTTTTTCATGTTTTTTTTTTCTTGTTTTTTTTTCTTTCTCTTTTTTTTTCTTGTTTTCCCCTATTCCCGAGGGTATCTCCACCTTTTCTCGAAGAATAGGTCGGCATGACATGGACCTAAGTCCTTTTCTCCCATGACCGATATGTTTATTTTTTCTTTTTTTTTTCTCTTCGAATTAAGCAAGGGAATGGTAGAAATACCATTTGTCAGAACCCACCTCGCCACTGTCACTGGTGGAAAATAGAGGATAAGAGATCAAGGTTGGAAGGTGGGGCTGAGGGGATAGAGGGTTGCGTCCACTTCATCAGAAATGGTTGAAGAACGGCTATCAGAAGTAGCATTATAAGAGTGACAGTGCCACGCCAATGGGGAAAAGGATCAGGTGACCATGATTGTCAAGCTCCCCAAGGAGGGAAGTACTTCTTCAGGCGATATCCATTCATCAGGAAGGGATCATCAGAGGCATCAATGGTCTGCACTTGGATAGAGCTATTAGGGTTAACTGCAAGTACCTTGTATGGGCCCATCCACCGCTGTTGGAGCTTGCCAGGAAACTTGCCAAATCGTGAATCATAAGCTAGGACCAAATCACCTTCCTTGAACGCCTTGTGCTTGATGAAGCTATCATGGTAAGCCTTGCGTCGAGCTTGCGTGGCTTCCATGCACTGTAGAGCCATCCTACGAATTTCATCCAAACATTCCAGGTGCAGGAGACGGCATTGCAGTGAATCATCGTCCCCCAAACGCTCTTTGATAGCCACTCGCAAAGAGGGTAATTCCAGTTCAATAGGGAAAACAGCTTCTGTACCATACACTAGCTGGAAGGGTGTCTGTCCTGTTGCTGCTTTATGGGAGGTTTTGTACACCCAGAGGGCCTCTGTAAGTCGATCGTCCCAATCACGACGATGTGGGCAAACGTTCTTGTCAGAATCGAGCAGAGGATGTGATTGGTAACTTCGACTTGGCCGTTGGCTCGGGGGTAATAAGGAGTGGACTTGCGATGGCGGATCTTATACAGCTCTATCAACTCTTCCATAACTTTATTAATGAAATGAGTGCCTCTGTCACTTACCAGCTCTAGGGGACTGCCAAAACGGGTGATGATATTCTCGTATATCAACAGGGCCACGCTGTTACCATCATCCTGATTTAGCTTCACATCACTTTGTGATATAATCCGTATATACGAGGATGTATCTGTTTTGTTTCCTTCTGGTGGGAGGATCGATTGGGCCTATGAAGTCGATGCCCCACTTCTCGAACGGCTTAAAATGAAGGATAGGTTGCAGTGGCATGGCACTTGTCCTGGTAGGTTTTCCCATTCTCTGACAAGCATCACATCTTTTAGAGTAATCATCGGCATCCTTGTGAATGGTAGGCCACTAGTATCCTAGTAGCAGAGCCTTCCTGGCTGTGGCTTCTTCTGCAAAGTGGCCTCCACATGGCTCATCATGGCAAGCCTTCAGAACAATCCCAATCTCATCTCCTGCAACACATCTTCTGAGCACTTCATCTTTGCATTTCTTGTATAGTGCACCGCCTAACAGGGTGTAGGGGGCTGATTCTAAGATAAGCTTCTTCCTTTCCCGACTAGAAATGCCAGGAGCATATTGTTGGGCTGCCAGTAGATTGGCAATGTCTGCATACCAGGGGGTTACAGTTTCTACCAGGAATAGGGAAGCATCAGGGAGGTCTGGATCATCCTGCTCCTCGTCTGCAGTTTGTGGGATATGCGATAGATGATCAGCCAGTATATGGGAACGACCAAGTTTGGTAATTACCTCAAAGTCAAACTCGTGAAATAGAAGGAGCCATCTCATCGTTTGTCCTTTCATATCTACTTTGTTCATTAGGAAGGATAGGGCCTCGTGATCCACATAAAATATAAAGTGGGTAGACAGGAGATAGTGGCGAAACTTTTCTAGGGTAAACACCATTGCCAAGCACTCCAGCTGTGTCACTGTATAGTTCCCTTCCCTATCAGTGACTTTTCGGCTTGTGTAATAGATGGGTTGATCCAGCTTCGAGGAGCCCTTCTGGCATAGAACTGTGCCTAGCCCTTCAATAGATGCATCAGTGTGTATATGGAACTCCTTCGTCCAATCAGGAGGTTGCAGAATGGGTGCCTCAATTAGACACTGCTTCAAAGTGTTGAAGGCTTTGTCACATTCTTCCGTCCAAGTAAACTTTGCATCTTTCCTTTGAAGCTTGTGCAAGGAGGTTGCCTTTGTTGCAAAATGGGCTATGAACCTTCTATAGTAACCCACATGGCCTAGGAATCCCCTCAACTGTTTGAGGTTGGTGGGCGCTGTCAGAGCTGCGATCTTTTCGATCTTTGCAGGGTCTATTGATATGCCTTGTGCAGAGACAATGTGGCCCAACAGAACTCCAGAAGAGACCCCAAAGATGCATTTGTCGGGGTTGAGGGAAATCCCATACTCCCGGCATCGATCAAAACATTGTTCCAAATGTCCCCAGTGTTCATAGATTAAACTATAGATACAGAAGTCATCCAAATATACCTCAATAAAGTCGTGCAGATGATTTTGGAATGCGGCCATCATGACTCGCTGGAAAGTAACAGGGGCATTGCACAGCCCAAATGGCATCACTCGATAAGCATAGGTCCCCCATTCTGTGGTGAAGGTTGTTTTGGATTGGTCTTCTTCTGCGATTTGGACTTGGTTGTATCCGCTGAATCCATCCAGAAGGGAATAAAGCTCATGTCCTGCCACTGTGTCCAACAGTTGGTCTGTGAAAGGGATAGAAAAATGATCCTTCTTCATCTTGGAATTCAACTTGCGAAAATCCACACATATACGAAGCTTGCCATTCTTCTTGGGTACAACCACGATGGGTGAGACCCATTCACTATTTGCCACTGGATAGATGAATTCGGCTTCTAGAAGCTTCAGCAGCTCTGCTTTCACCAATGTGGAATAATTTGGGTTCATTCGCCTCTGTCGTTGCCGTACTGGCTTGGCATCAGGCTCTAAGTCAATATGATGCTGACATATTGTGGGATCAATCCCCTTTAGGTCTTTGTAGGACCAAGCAAACACGTCCAAATTCTCTTTCAACAAGTTATACAAGGTTAACAACTCCTCTTCTGGGAGGCTGCTACCCACCTTCAAATGGCGTTCCGTGCCATCTGCATCCACAAAATTTAACTGCCTTTCACCTTCTACTTCACAGATGAATGTCCCGCAGACTGCTTCTGGATATAGATCTGACTCCTTCAAGGGAGTGGTGTCCTCTTCTGATTTCCCACTAGAACCAACTTCTTCTTTTGGTGGAGACTTAGGTTGCCTCTTGAGATGTTGAAATGGGATTAGAGCCATTTCAGGTTTGGTTTCACGATTAGTTACCTCTTGGCTTGAAGACTCATGTTTTGATGATGTGTCCAGGAACGTCACATAACATGGACCCTCTGATGCCTGTTGGAATCGTGGGACTGGTGCTTGTTGGCATGGTGCATCATCATCGTCTTTCTTTGGCAAGGATGGTTGAGGACGGCAAGAGCCACTGCTGAAAGACGGCTTGTTCTTCTTAATCCATTTCTTATAAAGATTTTGCATATGAGAAGATCCATTTACCAGACCAAATGGTACCATCGCCATTCTGTCCCACAGCATGAGCTCGTCTGCTTCTGAAGCTTCTGTAACTTCTTCTTCATATGTATCCTCTTCAGGTGGGATAGACTCTTCCATCTCGCTTTCATAACCTTCTTCTTCCATATCATCTCCATCCTCTTCTGTCTCTGTCTCTGTCTCTGTCTCTGGCTCTGCCTCTATAGGAGCTCTGTAAGAGAAGAACAGGTTCTCTATTTCATCTTCTGCCTCTGTTTCTGGCTCTGCTATGGCCATGTAACAGGGAGAGCAGTACATCCATGCTTCTATCTCATTGTCAGAAGTGATTTCGAAAATCGTTCCTAGTTCAGGCAGGAAGTATTCACCCATTGATAATGGCTTTGCATCTTTTGGGAGTTGGCTTACAGTATCCACTGTTAAGGAACGTGCCATTGTTTTCTTGGGAAGGATCTGTTTGACAGCATCTTCGTTTGCTGATGTTCCATCTGTAGCCTCATTAGGGGAGTCAGAAGATAACTCCAAGGAGGTGGATCCATGCCCTTTTTGAGCACCATATAACTGCAGCACCACTTTATTGGGTCCTCTACCCAAGATCAAGGTTCCTTTGAACCAATCCTCCTTGCTCTTGCTTCAAAAAGCCATGGTTTGCCCAGTAACAGAGGGTAAGATGTACCATAAGAGTTTGGCTTCACCACTAGATAGTTTAGCCAATAATCTTTTCCAGCCACTATAGTCTTCACACATGGGAGAATACCCAAAGGCTTGATTCTGCTCTGATCCGTCAGTCTGATGAGCCATTGGGTTGGTTGCACACCTTGTAGGCCTAGATCCTTCATTGTCACATCCGTCATAATGTTCACTGATGAACCACCATCAATCAGTGCATTTGCAATGAAGCAGCCTTCTATCCACATGCCAGTCTCTGGGGTACCCGGATCTAGGAAGGCGTTAGCTACGTCCACTTCTTTTACAGGATCTGGAGCTTTGTTGGACTTTATTGCTATTGAGGGAGCAATCCTTAAGCCACGTCTTCTTGTCAGTATACTTTTGAACATTTTTCAGCAAACTGGGAGACAACATCAATAATTGTCGGAATGTGAGGTTTGGTTTAAAGGTATCTAGATCTCTGACCAGATCGTATTCCTTAATAGGATCCACTGGCTTCTCTAACCGGTTAGGAAATGGGGCAACACCCATTTTCATTTTCCTTGTTTCTTCCAACAGGGGCATCATGGGGACTTCTTCTGCCACTTGTGGCACTTCCTCCTCTTCTATCTCCCGGACTTCTGGTCCTGTCTCTGGAAGTGTCTCTGTAACTCTCTGTGGCACTGTAGTGCTCTGTACGACACTGTCAGGCTCTGTTCTGTTCTGTTCTTCCGGTGGAAGATTGAACTTCACTGTTCTGGCAGGAGGATTATTTTCTTTTTGGATAGGTGGTTCCTTCTTCTTTGCACGCATGATGGCAGCAACTTCCAATTCCACTAAATTGGAGGTAGGCTCTTGGGCCTTAGCCGGACTATCAGTAGCACTGTTTTTCACTGGGACTGGGCTTGGACAGTCTTTTGCAGTGTGGCCTTCTCCTTTGCATCGACTGCATAAGGGCTTATAATCCACTGACCTTCTGGGATTTGGACAATTTGGTGAAATGTGTCCCTTTTCTTCGCATCTGTAACACTCCACTTCTGATCTCTGACCACCACCAGACTATCTTCCTCTGTAACTTTGAGATGGAAACCTCCTTGGACCGAAACTAGGACCAAACTCTCTAGGCTTGGGTCCAATATCATGTGTTGTCATTTTGGATTCCAACAAGTTGAATCTTGCGTCTTCTTCCTTCCTTCTCCTATCATGCATCTCCTTCAGATAGCAAATATCCTCTGTATGGTTCTTCCGTAAACAGTAGAAACAGAAAGCTCCAGGAATGGTTGGTTTTCGTGTACATTTAGTGGCTAAATGGCCTGCTTGATGACATTTACCACGCCAAGTATTTGACCGCATCACATCGCTTCCTGCTGCTGCAATGTTAGATATGCTAGCGGTATTCACTTTCAGCATCTGTAGAGCTGCTCTGTAATCACATCCATCAACTCCTTTTTGATACTTGCAACTAAGTTGGATAAGTAATCCTTCAAGCTTTCTCCTCCTGAGGTACTGGCAGTAGGGTTTTGAGGAGTCTCTGTAATCACTGCATAAATAGTTGGGTTGGTGTAGAGGGATCTCTGTTCTGATTCTGATTCAGAGCTCCTGTTTGAACTGTTGGCTGTTGGCTCCAGTTGGTAGGGTTCCACTGTTGCTGCTGATTTGGCATTGGGAAAATTGGTTGGGACCATTGTTGTTGTGATTGAACCATCATTTGAGGTATTGATTGTGGCCACTGTGGATTTGGTGCACTGTACTGTGATACTGAGGGCATCTGTGGGTAAGGGTAGGGAACTGTCCCTGGGACTGCATTTGGTGGGTACATCATTCCTGGGTTCTATATACCTTCAGTATAGCTTCTGTTTTGTTCTAATTGTCTTCTATATGAAGCATGGATTGATGATTGAAGAAGATTGAGATCTTGTGAAAGCTTATTGAATAGTTTTTGAGAGTTTGGAATGGTTTGAGTTTGAGTTATGAGGTTTTGATAACCTTCTATAACCTTCTGTAGATCTTCTGTAGAGCTTTTGTAACTGTACTGTAGCTGTTCTGGTACTCTACTGTGACTGTTCTGTATGCTTATGTATGTGTTCTGTTGGATGAGAGTGTAGCTTGGGAAAGTTTTCTAGCCTTGGAAGGAGGTGAATACAAGTACAAAAGAGATAAAAGAAGTGAAAGAACTAGCTGCTGAAGACTCGGGTAAAGACTGAAGTGACAGTGACAGTAGTGAGCTATGAAAGGACACTGTAGTGGTTCTGGTGACTCTTCATATCAGACATACCTCTTGGGAGGGGTATCCACTACCTAAGAAGTATTATTGTGAGTGATTATGAGAGATTGTAGTGAGGATATGATGTATTATTGATGGAGAGAGAGAGAGAGAGTCAGAGATAGCCAATTCTACTAAAACAGAGTGATTGTATATGAGAGATTGAGAGAGAAGACTATGAAGATATTGAAGATGAATACTATGTGATGTATTTCCATTCAAAGATGGTGTATTCCTTTGCTTTCTTTGTTCTATTGATGGATTTTGTGAAGATATTGAAGAATATGGTTGATTCTATCAAATCCGTGGGAGATCTACATGATGCTGCATGAAGATTTGTTGTGCCTGGTGTTCTTTTCTTCATTGTGATCATATAAAACCTAATAAAAAAGCTTGTTGGTGTTACAAGATAGATTTTCTTGCAAGAGAATTCCCTTTTCCTTGGTGTTCCTCTTGGGGCTCCAGGCGCCCAAAGCGACGATGCCAAAGAGATACATGTGGAACTGTAGCCACAAACAAAACATGATCGACAGATGTAGATACAACTAAGGGATATAAAGTGTCAGACTTTGCACCACCTCCCAAAACAAGGTTCCCATGGGTGATCTTCCAAGAAGAATCCCCAAAGGAAACAAAGTAACCCTCATCATTCAGTGTGCCAATAGAGATAAGGTTCTTGTGAGTTCTAGTACATATCGAACATTATACAAAGTAAACATACTGCGCCTGAACCAAAATGCAATAGGATATCACCAATACCAACTATTTGCAATGCTAAATCATTCCCCAAATGGATAGATACAATTATAGTGTGATAGGAGTGGAACCACTCTCTATGAGGGGTCTCATGAAAGAAAGCTCCTGAATCCATCAGCCAACACTGAGTAAAACCAAGCGAGGTATCAGTCAGTTGTGACTTATCCAAAGAAAAAGCTACAAGTATATAATCATCATCAGGGTCAGGTTGCTACACCACATTGATCTCTTTGATCTTAACATTAGACTTAGCACGGACAATGCTAGGACCATCAGACTTGTCCTACACTTTCCCTTTGCTCTTTTCCTTGTGCTTGTCATTGTGCATTTTATGGCACTACGGCCGGATATGTCCTACTTTTCCATAATAATGGCATGTCAAATCGAACTTACGTCCACAAGACTTATTGCGAAACTGTCTAGGGGACTTGAAATGAGACTTCTGTGAGTCTTCACCATGATGGTCATTCCCGTTCAAACTATCATGGTGTCCCCAAACAATCAAAGCATGAGAAGTACAAGAAGCATCCACATTCTTTCTATTTATCTTCTCTGTTAGGAGTACATCCTCTAAATGAGACAATTTCATCCCATCCTTGGGCATATTTGCACACATAGTAGTACAAAATGCATCCCAAGACTCAGGGAATGTGGCCAACAAGAACAAAGGTGGAAGATTGTCCTTAAAGTCAATACCTTACGATGACAGTTGGCTAACGATAGCATGAAACTTGCTCAAATGCTGAGAAACACTAGTACCTTCCTTCATACGAAGGTCCATATGCTACTTTACCCAATATATATGAGAAGTAGGGATTTTCTTATCATAGAGATTACGGATTTTCTCCCAAAGATCCCATGCAAATTGCCCATCTATGACGACATTATAATAAAATTTCTTGTTGAGGGACAAGATAATCATGGACATGCAAAGCTCATATAAGTCATTCCATAAATCCTGACCTTGATCTTCAAGCTTAATGCTTTTGCATTTGATTGGTCTAATCTAAGATTTTTGCACCAAAACTTACCAAATTTGGGTCTTCCAATAGCCATAATTGCTACCACATCCAACTTTTCAATGTTGAAGATGGCAATGACATTTGAATGACTAGCTATACTATAAGAAAAAGAGGCACAATACATACCAAACAGGCTACTATAATACCTACAAACAACCCCAAAACCATATCTAGTAAGACTTACTCTTCTAAGAAGACAAGCAAGAGTCAATTGCATCCTAGAGTTATTAGATTTTTAAAAACACATTGGGAAGAAACATTGGAACTCAATGAATCACTATATAAAAGCCTTGGTTTACCATCAGAAAATGTGGCACTTAGAATAAGGGGTAATAGGACCACTAAAGTTGTTTTTTGATATGATCAACACAAGGAGGGATGTAATTACTTAAATATCTCAGAGGATTGTACACATTTTGAACAAAAGAACCAATCATTAGAAGTCACTAATAGGCTGTTAAATCATTAAAAACCACATGTTGATTAATAACCCTAAGTGGTTTCTAGAATACCTATTTCAAAGAAGGGGAATCAACCTAGACCCTTGGAAATGTGAACTAAACAACCTTAAGTTGTGAATTTAAATAATCCTTATGTGATCCTTTTAAAATCGATACTAGGGGAAGGATGGTTACTTAAAAATTCTCTTCAAAGACACAAGGAATTGCTTAAAACTCTATCTTTAAAGGACCATTTTCGAGATTATTATTAGAATTAGTTGGTACCTACTAGTGGAAAATTTATTGAATGATTGTTTTGCATTCCAATTGGACAAGCAAAATGAATTACAACGTTCTAGTCGAACAAGCATAATGTTGATGGGAATTTTCATAGATAGCTCTTTTATTTTATAAGGAGGTATCACCAAGGCTTGAGAGCACATGGATAGCCTTCACAATATTAAATATTGTCTTCGATATTGCAAAGATCTTAATATTATATTCTACTATTATTATCAATAGGTTGTAACCATCCTTTATCTCCATCTTATGAAGTATTACCTCTTGTTTGATACTTTTTTTGCAGTTGAAATTAAGAGACTAGCATGAGCATCCACTTATGCAAGTCTTTTAATGTCTGTAGGCTAGTACATGAATTATCTCTATACACCACACAAAAGATATCAATTGATTCAAATATGCACACATATGATATTGAATATATGCATCTTTAGATAGCTTGATTGGCAAATGATTACCTAAGAGCGCCCACATGAGCTATCAACTACAACGAGTCTAAGAATTGGTTTGACCTTTTTCTTTCTCTCCTTTCTTCTTTTCCTCCAACAAATTCAGATGGCCATATGATTTTAAAAAAAGTATAAGCATAAGCAATGAAGTATTGAGATGAGGGTCAAGACACCTCTCCTTGACAAGGTGACAATGCATTATAAATTCAAGTAATACACTAATGTGCTCCAATTGACCATAGGCCAATGATGTGATGATCCCTTCTCAACTACAATACATTTGTGTTGTTGAAGTCGTTGGGCTAAAACATAACTAACACCACCTTGTTCGTGTTGACAAGGATTCAAGTCCCATTACATTAGTGGACAAGGATGGCTCATGGAACTGCCATTGCCCCTGCTGCTCAATACATGACTTGCACAAGTTGAAGCTTGTCTGCTGTTGTGAAATTGCCTGGCTAAATCCATGCTGACGGTACTGAGCTACTGACTCCATGCTTCTGCTGCCTTCAAAGTTCAAACACACTATGTTGCTTGCAAATCATGCATGAGTGAAGAATGTTGCCACGAGAGAGATTTTGGTAAAACATCTAGCTAAAGTGCAAGAGTCAAACCAATCCCACTTCAGTGACCCTGCCTTCATAACAGCTCTTAAAATTTTTCTCAATCAATCATCCCGCCTTCTTTAGCTTTCTGTGTCTGGGAAGTCCTTCACTGTTTGTCTGAAGAATCAATCGAACCTACGTGGATGACACTAGTATGCCCCGCCAATGACTGAGATACTCAAGAGTTTGATACAGAACCTCTAAAAGGGGAATATCCTCTGCACAACCAAAGAGATCCACCAAAGCAGAAAAGTGCTTCAACTACCTTTGCAGGCTGGCTGTATAAGCTCCCTCTTTGGCATAGCCAGCATGGCAGAGTCCGTCGAATATTGTTTTGCATCCACCATGCTTCCACAGGTTGCATAAGCATGAATAAGACTATTCACCAAGGGACAATTCAAATTACACCCAGCAGAGCAGAGACAGTACAACAATGAGTCTGCATACAAATATCCAAGCTTCTTGTTTCACTGCAAGCATGATGGCATCAGGGAAGAAGCCTTGTTTCAAAGCATCAGCATGCGCTGCCTGCCCAATTTCAAAGGAGATCATTTTGTTCGAGCATGATCTCCATGATAAAACCATCGTAATCTGCAAGGGCAGCATAGGCCTGCAGGACAATCACAAAGGTCTCACATCTTTCCCTTGCACCTCTGTAAACAGCTGCAAAGCTTTTCCAGCTCGGCCATCTTCAGCATATGCTAAGAGCATTGCATTCCATGGCAGTAACTTGTAGTGTGACAGCTCACCAAATATAGTCTCTGCACTTGAAAGAGCTCCACATTTGCCATACATACTGATAAGAATGTTTGCAAGAAACATAACTAAACAGAAGCCTTTCCTTGAGGCATCAGCATGTAACGCCTGTCCAATTTCCATAGCACAAGATGTTTGCCTATCTCCCTCAATGCCTTCTTCCTTCTCTATCAGAGTAATGCATGCTTGAAGAACCATTGCAAACACTAACACATCTACAATTACACCTTCGTCTTGCATTTGTCTATAGATCTGTAAAGCCTTCTCTTGCTCTTGCCTGTGAGTGGGACAAGGCCTCACCAAGAAGTACCTCCACAGACCCCCGACCACAGATAGACTCCGTGTTTGAACCAAGGTCTGAACATAACTTGATGAATAATATTCCAATGGAATCATTGCTTCCTCATAGCAGCCTTTTGTTGAAGATTCAAATGAGAATCAGGATTCTCTTTACCATCTTTTGACCGCATAGAAAGACGAGCTGATCCTTGTTCCATTAAGCATTGCCAATCAAACTGTGAACTTGGGGATACACCACAATCTGGCTTCTTCGGCTCTCTCAAAAACTCTTGCAACTCCATTGAAGCCATGTCTTCCAAAGTTATGTACTTGGTCCGCAAATCGGATGCTGTACGCATAAGTAGCGAGCACCGGAAAGTCCCCAAGAACAAGGAACTCTACTTTAAGCTCAAAATTCAAGAGAATAGACTTGCACTACATGAGGCAAAAATACCAATTGGGTACAATCTCCTCCCATGCCTTGTGTGAGCGCTCCACAAAGCATGTATTTAATAATTTATTCATCTCCAAGCTCAAAAATAGCCCAATTTTACAATTAGCATGCTTTAGCTTTAGTGTTTGTTTTTGTCCAAATAAAGAATAAAGCGATCGGGTGGTTCAAAAATCGGGTAGTGCTCAAATACGATGTCCAATAATGAATATTTAAACCGTGCGTCCATGCGTATACAAAATAATAAATATATGTCAAGCACTTCAATAAATAAATGCGGCTAAATAAATATTAGCACCACGCGTAAAACGCGCGCCCATCAAAAAATGATAATTTCTTCTAAATAACTTGAATACACGCTATCGCCCAGTGCTTCCCAGCGCCACCGTCACCTGCTCTACACATCTACCGAAGTATTCACAATTGTTAGAAAATAATAAAATTAAACCGACAAAAGTGAATACCTAACGGTCTTTAGCTACAAAATAAATAAATAGGTTGGAACACTGTCCTAACCTTAATTTAATACGAGTGCGCACTCTAAACTCATAAACGTCCATTAATTTAAATATGTATTTTGTGAAATCACCCGCTATGGAATCACCCACTTGCACATTAAATTAACGTGACGCCCGAAAAGGACAGGTGTCCCCATCAACTTTTCGCACAAAGAATCCACCTTGTGTACGAGCCTCGACAAATAAATATAATTTTATGAAATCCACTGCAAAACCTCACGGAATCCACCGTAGAATATGCCTCCTGGCATCATACCCCCGGGGTGGGATAGCAATTGCCCTCAATTGCTATTAGCTCAATGTGGAGCGAGCATTAAGGGGTAAGCACTTAGGTCACGAGTGTGCATCCAATTGGGCCTCTTCAACATGATGATTTTTAAACTTTACCAAATATCTAGAATATCTACGGCCAGTTCTAATGGTCATATAATCAGTGTCTAAAATAGTTTCGGGTTTAAGGATTTCATTTTCTTCTTCTAACAAAGGAGGATTTTCATAGATAGGGTGGACAAGTAATTGGCATTTGAAAGGTCGTAACAAACTGATATGAAAAGTATTGTGGATTTGTGAATGATTTTGAAAGGTCTATAAAATCTAGGAGCTAACTTTACAAGAAGGTGTTTCTCAATACTTTGTAGTCTTCGCTTTTCAATACGTAACCAAACATAAGCATCAACTGTGAAATTCATAGCTTTTCTTTTCTTATTAGCTTGTTTTGTATATGATTGCTGGGCTTTTACAATCATTTCTGTGACTTTAGCAAAAATAGTAGCATGGATATTGGCAATATCATCAACAACTTTAACTTTGTTTGATAATGAGGTAACATGTATAGGCAATCTATATCCATAAATGATTTCAAATGGTGCTTTCTGTGTAGTTGAATATGGGGTGTTATTGTATGTAAATTGAAGTAAATGCAAGTGTGTATCCCATGTTTGTGGTTTTGAAATTGTGTTTGCACGCAAAAGATCCAAAATTGTACTGTTTGTAGCTTTTGTTTGTCCATTTGTTTCAGGATGAAATGCAAATGAAAAATCAATCTTTGCACCTAAATTGGCAAGCAAAGTAATCCAAAAATTATTGCAGAATCTAAAATCACGATCTGAAATAATAACTTTTGGCAAACCATAGTTAGTGAAAACAGTTTTAAAAAACAATTGAGCAGCTTAAGATGCAGTTAACATTTTCTTGCATGGAATGAAATATGCTTGTTTACTAAACCGATCTATAATAGTCCAAATCATATTATGATTTGCTTAAGTGTTAGGCAAACCAATAATAAAATCCATTGAAATATGTTCCCATGGTTGTTCTGGAATTGGTAACGACATTAATAAACCATATTGCTTAGCATGGTGTCGCTTAACTCTTTGACAAATTAAACATTTTGATACAAAGTTCGAAACATCAGATTCCATCTGTGGCCAGTAAAAATCTTCAATCAATGTACGTAAAGTGAAAATAATATCTCTATGGCCTTATATGGGTGACAATGAATTTTGTGCAACACGGAACAGTTACATATAACCTTTTATCATAAAACATAAACACATCAGCATAATACAATGAATCAATTGGAATCCAATTATTTGCAATTAATTTATTCCAATCAGCTTGAAAACTAGAGTCTTGATCATAGGTATCTTTCATAGGGATAAGGAAATCAAAATATATCACAGAGATATTATGAATAGTTGGTCTTCTACTCAAGGCATCGGCAACAATATTTTCTTTTTCAGGTTAATATTGGATAAGTGGACAAAAACTTTGAATAAAAGCATTCCATTTAATATGACGGTCAGAGATTTGTGGTTGACTAAGGAGATGTTTGATACTTTGTTGGTCAGTTTTAATCATGAATTCAGATCCCATTAAATAGTGTTTCCATTGTCGTAAAGCTTGTACTACTGTTAGCAATTCCTTATCATAGGTAGAATACTTGAGTTCAGATGGTTTAAGTTTGCAGCTAGAGTACGCTATGGGATGTGAATCTTGCATAATGACAGCTCCTATTCCAGATGCACTAGCGTTAGTGACTATTAGGAAAAATGGTCTATTCAAGTCAGGGAGTTGCAATATAAGAGCATGTGTTAAGGCATGTTTCAGTAAATGAAAAGACTTTTGCTGATTTTTAGACCAATGATACACATTACATTTCTTTAATAATTTTGTCAAAGGTAATGCAAGCAATGAAAAATTTCTCACAATTTTTCTGTAAAAGCTAGCAAGACTCAAGAAAAAACGTAATTCATGCACATTTTTAGGTATCGGCCAATCCAAAATTGCTTCTATCTTTTTAGGATCAACTTTAATACCTTCAGATGAATTAATATGTCCTAAGTATTCAATGTGGGTTTGGAAAAATTTACTCTTTTCAGGATTAGTATATAATTGATTCGCTTTCAATAATTTGAAAACCAAGGATAAATGTTCATAATGCTCGTTCTTATTTTTACTGAAAACCAATATGTCATCAAAGAAAACAATGACACAATGCTTATGCTTCAAAAATATGCGATTCATCATATGACCGAATGTGGCTGGTGCATTAGTTAAATCAAATTGCATAACAAGCAATTCATAATGTCCAAATTAAGTTCTAAATGCAGTTTTGAAAATATCAGATGTGTCCAGTCATACTTGATGGTATCCAGATTTAAGATCTATTTTACTAAATATTACAACCCCTTGTAGTTTATCCATGAGGTCGTCTACCCTAGGGATTTGATATCTATTCTTGATAGTGATCTTATTTAGAACACGATAATCAATGCACATCCTATAGGTGTTATTTTTCTTCTTGACTAACATGATAGGTGCACCAAAAGGAAAATTACTAGGTCTAATGAGTCCTTGGGTTAACAATTCTTAAACTTGGTTTTGAATTTCTTTCTGTTCAATTTGATTATGTCGATAAGGTGCTTTACATGGTGGTTTAGAACCTGGAATTAAGTCTATTTTATGACCTTGAGGACGTGCATATGGTAATCCAAGTGGTAAGTTAGCAGCAAAACAATCTTTGAATTGTGAAAGAAATTGTGCATGCCTAGGATGCATATGATTTTTCTTAACTTCAATTTAATTCACCTATATTAAGTAGGATTTGCTACCTTTTCTTAATGCACATTTAGCCTGTGTATGATTGAGTAATGGAAAATTAGCAAAAGTGTGCATACCATGCAATGTGATTTGTTTTCCATTAGAATGAATCTTCATTGAATGCGTGGAATAATCTATATTGGGATCATATTGATGACACCAAGGCATTCATAAGATAATGTCACTAGATTGCAAAGGCACAACTAAGAAATTTCTGTGCTTGACATAATCACTAATTTTGATTTCTAAGTCATGTACTTCTTGTGTTCCATTGTATCTAGTGCCTAAGAATGCAGCCTTGATGCGATAATGAGTCAAAATAGTATGTACATTCAATTCTTTAACTAATTTTGCAGAAATAAAATCGTGTGTGCTCCTGTCATAATGTAAAACAATCTTTTCTCTACCATGCACAAGACATTTCATCGTTAATAAAGAATGGGGATTTTGCATACTTGGTAAAGTATCTGAAGTAGTACCGATATCGTCATCATCTTCTGTGAAATCTGGGATTTTTTCATGATCTTCATCTTCAGTCGCTCCCAAGTAGTTGATGTGAATAGTTGGCTTTTTGGATTGACAATTCACCGCTATATGTCCAGGTTGATGGCACTTATAGATAGCAGACTATGGATTTGGCTTTAGAAATATTATTGGTAATAGTGGGAAGTTTAGGAATGTTGGGATTTGGCTAGAAAGATGGCTTAGGATTTGGATTTGTGTTTGTTGGTAAAGCAGGTGGTCGTGTCCAAGATTTATGGAATGAAGAGGGAACAAAGCGGTTTTGATTGAATCTTCGAAAGTTAGAATTGAATTGCTTTGTACTGAAGTTATCGTTATTTAAGAATTATTGTGGTCACTTCTCTCGTCCTCGAATTTTATCTTCAGCATCATGGGCCAAGGAAATCACATACTCGAGAGTCATTGGCTTGAATATGTTCACTTCCACGTAGAAGTGACCAAGCAAACCAGACATAAACTTGCGCTTATGGGTCGCCTTAGGTACATCTTTGAGCATTCGAAGTTGCAATAAGGCATTCCAGAAATGCTCGGTATATTGTGAAATAGGCTCACGATCTCTTTGTTGCAGAAGATCCCACAGTTTGATTGCTTTTTCGTGGAATTGAGGTGGAAGAAAATTCTGCAAAAAATACTTTTGAAAAGTCTTCCAAGTAGTAGGACAATCAATGCTTTTGTGGACAATAGTTTACTATAGCGATGCTCTGTCCACTAAATGATTAGTGACACACTTCAGTTTGTCTTTCTCGGCATACTATTCTTCATGGAAATAATCATCAAACTGACTAATAAAAGTGAGAGCAGTCTTTCCATCGCGTAACCCATTAAAAGTATGAAATTTGAAATTTCTTTTACTTATCTTGGCTTCTTTCCGGATAGATTGTGCTTTAAGTGTCGCATCGATCGTGCATTGTATAACATCTTCAGGTTGCGGTCCATCTTGATCGGTAGTAGATCATTGAAGAGTTGCCAATTGAGCTTGTAAAGTTTGATGTGCTCTTCGTTTCTCTTGAAGTTGCATCATAATTAGATCCAATTATTGCTCCATCGTTGGTTTCGGTAAATCACATTCAACCATAAAATTTTCCATATCTTGATCGGTCATCCTGCAAAATTTCAAACGATCTCACACACTCGAAATCTTGTTAGCGGGATGAGCATAGCTCAAAGTCGAGTTTACAAGGCTTGCTCTCTCTTTTTTTAAATGACTTTTAGCAAATTTTCTTCTTTGCGAATACGGAAGTTGCTGAAATCATTCTTCGACGAATTCTTTGCCCGTGAAGACTGCGCATAGCAATCTACTTGCTGAAAATTATCTCTGTCACAGCACGGGTGTGAATAGAGGCTTGCAGAGAAGTGTAAAATCGATTTGGGAGTATGGCAATAAGAACAGGCGCTGAGAAAGAGATCTAGAGAAATAAGGTCTTTAAGCTTTAATAAAGTATAGCCTTTAACTTACGATTTTTTATTAAAAGCTTCAACTAATTGTTTGACAACACACATGTCGAGAGGATGTACTCGCTGAATTTGACGCGGTGTAGGACGTGCTGCTACCGCAATTACTTGAATTAATAGAATTAAGCTTTTTAATGAGCTTATTAACCTTTGTAACCTCCAAACTAATGAAAATTGACATATCTTCTTCTTTGAGAAAAAAAAGACTTGATGAAGAAGCTTGGGAAGTGGTCCTTCGCCATCAGAGACTGGTCCTTTATGATCCAACATCATAGCAGGGGGTTCTTCACTGCCAGGAATACACTGATATTGACGGATTGTCACGAGACTGACTGTAGAGCCCGGTCGTTCCCAGGAGCTTCGCCTTTGCGCAAGATGGTCAGCGATTGGTAGCCCTTGATCTTAGCTTCACTCTGATACAACTGGTGCACAAATCGAATGCTGTATGCATACGTAGCAAGCGGTATAAGGCCCCCAAGAATAAAGAACTCTACTTTAAGCTCAAAATTCAAGAGAATAGACTTGCACGACATGAGGCAAAAAGACCAATTGGGTATAGTCTCCTCCCATGCCTTGTGTGAGCGCTCCACAAAGCATGTATTTAATAATTTATTCATCTCCAAGCTAAAAAATAGCCAAATTTTACAAAGCGTGTATTTAATAATTTATTCATCTCCAAGCTCAAAAATAGCCCAATTTTACAATTAGCATGCTTTAGCTTTTGTGTTTGCTTTTGTCCAAATAAAGAATAAAGCGGTTGGGCAGCCTAAAGGTCGGGCAGTGCCCAAATACAATGTCGAATAATGAATATTTAAACCGTGCGCCTATGCGCATACAAAATAATAAATATATGTCAAGTTCTTTAATAAATAAACGAACCTAAATAAATATTAGTACCACGTCTAAGACACACACCCATCAAAAAATGATAATTTCTTCTAAATAACTTGAATACATGCTATCGCCCACCGGTGCTTCCCAGCACCACCGTCGCGCCACCGTCGCCTGCTCTACACATCAACTGAAGCATTCACAATTGTTATAAAATAATAAAATTAAACCGACAAAAGTGAATACCTAGTAGTCTTCAGCTACAAAATAAATAAATAGATTGGAACTCAGTCCTAACCTTAATTTAATATGAGTGTACACTCTAAACTCATAAACGTCCATTAATTTAAATATCTATTTTGCGGAATCACTCGCTATGGAATCACCCACTTGCACATGAAAAAAACGTGACACACGAAAGGACAGGAGTCCCCACCAACTTTTTGCACAAAGAATCCACCTTGTGTATGAGCCCCGACAAATAAATATAATTTTACGGAATCCACTGCAAAACCTCATGGAATCCACCGTGGAATATGTCTCCTGGCATCAGTACTCCGAACAAAAGTCAAGAGGAGTACTTGGAGTAAACTACCAAGGTAAATTAGCCTTTCCTGCTCCCCACTGGTCATTAGAAAATAGTGAAAACTCTTCTTTTGTTCCAATTCTATCAGTAGTCTTCAAATTTGAGATGATCTTTGAGGGCTGCATCTCACGAAGTCTAGACCAGACCAAGACTGCATGTACCTACTTATTGAGTAATCAAGTGAATGTTGGTCACTACTCTAGGAAACCTAAAAATTATTCCTTTTTCAGCCATGAAACATGTCTATTCTATGGCCACATTTCCATGCCTGGTCATCCAAGGAGACCTAATATTACAGAATGGTGCTTTGAATTGCCCATATACATAGATTCAAAATACCCATATCCCAAATCAACAAGACCAACATGACTGCATATCGATAGAATCAGCAAAATTGAAACTACATCTTGCTTAACATCTACTAACTACATGCATTCAATCATCCTTAGGCTTGCTTAAACATTTATTACCACCGTCCATCAGAGTCAATGTGCACGTAAGTGCAATCCGCTTGTCAACTAGATTAAAGGGAAGGAAATGAATCTTCCCAATATTTGCTCGAGCCTCTTTGAGGTCTGCCGGCTTTCCCACTATAGCTACATCAATAGCATCTTGATTCCTCAATCTGGAAGCTCTTGCAACTAAAACTACAACCATGTCTTTGTCAACATCCTTTGTAAACACCTCAATGAGGTTTTTGTCTACCGTGAGCTTGTTTAGTGTCAAGGTCCCTGTTTTTTCACTACAAAAAACATCCATGCCAGCCATTTTCTCAATCGAGCTCACGATGAAGTGGCACTCGGTCACAGCTGGTAACAATGAAAGCCCTCCCTTTGGGCCAATATGAAAGGATGCTGCTACCAGGAATCGAACCCACACTTTCTAGCTTATCGATAGACACCCTACCATCTCACCTATGCGCATTAGTTAACATAAGACGAATTTAGTAAATTCATATCTGAAAAAAATGAATGCGACCCCTAAAAAGTGCAGGGTCACTGACACGTGGCCTATTTACAGGAGACAGGCCATAGCAGGCCGATATATAACATCAGTCAATCGCCCCTCGATCGCAATCATGCACTTTCTGATCACACCTTGTTGTGAAAGTTGATGTGATCGTATCGCCATTGTCACTGAAAGCACTATTGGCATCGCAATGGGGATTCCTCCAATAAGCATGACCAAAAGGTTGTTAATCCCACTCCTGTAAGGCCTATGTTGAATGGGATACATAACAATAATATGAATAATCATTCCAATGATAATTCAACAGATACAAAAGTTTCCAATGGCTGTCAACACCTTCTAAAAGTGACCGACTTGATTGATAGAGTCAAGTAAATGAGTTATGGCAATTACAACTGCTTCAATCTCTCCCTATTTACATGTTGATCCTTTAAAAAAAACCTCATCTTTGGGTTTCTTTGTCACAGGTAAAGACTCTCTTGTCGAGGGAGACTGACTAATTTTTAATGAATCACCATCAAGAAGGTGCGCATGTGCAAGATTAATGTCTCTAAGCTTTACTCTAATTATATCACCAGGAACCAGAATTTCTGCTTGTTCACCCCATATTCCACTACATATGCACCTATATAGGGAGCACTAGTCACTCAAACTTCGCTTGAATTATGCTTCTATATGTGATTCCCTAGGCTCACTTGTAGTGAACCCTCACATATGCTATGTCATGAGGGTCTACTCCTAAGATGTGCCTCAATATTGTAACTTTCTATATCATGAATACAAGGATTTCTTATTGATATATCTTGTGTGCCTTTCTTCTGTGCCAATTCTATGCCTCATGATAGGTTATGACTTGAAGTCCCATGAAGGCTGTAATAAGGGGAGGATGGTAGCCTTTAGTGGGCTGCCGTCCTTTTTAATTACTTTTTCTTTTTAACTAACCTATTAATTCTCTTTCTTATAAAAAAAGTAATTTACTTAACTAATTCATATACTAATCTACACCAACCCAACTAACTGCACTAACTTTGTTTTATTACTTTGTATAATTATTTATCTTTTTCCCTTGCACGCATCACTTTGTATTTGTGTACTTTGAGGGAAGCATTTCAATTGTGTTGGGCATTCATATGACATTTTTGGAATATTTTATTTTACCATGGAAGGATGGGCATGCTACGTAGTTAAGGAAGGTATTTTTGAGAGGATTGATTGCAAGTAATTTTGCTAAGTGAATCTTGGTTGTCTTGCTTATGGTTTACTTGTTTGATAAAATGAAAATTGACTAATGATTTAGGATATGAGATGTATGTAATCTTGAAGTGACAAAGAGGGATAATGTATGGTTTCTTTATTAGTCCAATGATATTCATTATTTTATATGGAAAGAAAGTTTTCTCCTTTGTGTTCAAATCCCCTTTTTATCATGTTGTGTTGATGACTAATGAGTCCATTCTCATCATCATGTAGAATATTCTCATAACATTTCATAATGTCTATGTTGAACAAGTGCTAAAGGATGTTGATGAAGGTGTCTTGGTTGGAGTCAACAATCTAAAAAGTTTGGATGTTCATTCTAGTAAGCATGTGAACTTTTTTATGAAGCTCATCACACATCATCAACACTTCTTTACAAGATGACAAATACATGTGAGTACATTTATTGAGTGTAAATGTAATTAGCTTTATTGGTGAGCCATTTGAGGTCGTTTTTATGTGCCTTGAAGATACCCATTAAATTCTTGGATTTGAGGCAAGCATAGGTCCTTGAATTTGTATGGATGGTAGAGCATGTTGAAACTTTATCTAGTGGACACTCCTAAAAATCATTACCATTAAAATGGCACATGGCAAGAGAAATGATAGATTTTTTACAGAAAAAGAAAGGATTTTTTGGGGTTTATGCCAACAATACAAAAATCATCTGTGAATTGTGCAAAGTGATTCACTTGAATTTGATACAAAGTTAGACTCCTAGTTTTATCATTTTAACCGAATGAATCTTTTGAGAGAATAGGTGTAATGGAGAAAATAAATACCTTGGGTTAGGTTTAGCATAAGGTTAGGGGGAGTATAAAAGGCTTGGATGTAATTGTGCATAGAATCTTTTTTGCATCAATCAAATCATCTTATTGAGGATTCCTTCTCTTGGACCTCCCACTATTGTAAGGGGTGAGTACCTTGCACCACTATTATAAGGGGTGTATGCCTTGTTGCCTATTACATTTTTAGCTTCCCTGAAAGTAGAGATTATAGCTATGGTTGCTTTGATAATGTCTTATTCATATTTCTTGTTCACTATATATTTTTTCTTGAGTTTGAGTAACTAGCTCTTTTACAATAGGTTTTGAATATCAAAATATATAGGCTTATCAAGTCATAAAATATTCAAAAAATCAATGAAACTATCAAGAAGTGAATTCCTGGCTCCATTACTATCAAAGTTCCTAGAAGGAATTTGATTGAGACCCTTACAAAGGAGGAATCCCTTTTTTCGAGTAAGCATATTGAGCATAAAATAAAAACCAAGCAAAACATGGCAAAGTACAACCTCTAGCATAACTTCATGGCCTATCCATAAGCATAACATGGTATGTAAACACTAAAAAATACCCTCTATACTCATGTCCTGCAAAGGAATAATGATGAGCCTTGTGGGAAACCTTAATATGAAGGTATATCAATTCTCAAGCATCCACATCCAATCCTTTTAGTTTGTGGACTTAGCTCTAGAAACTTTCATTAACCTTTTGGCTCCCTTTTGGGTTGTGGATTTAGCCATGGTATTTAATCTATGTTGTGGTCTAGGTTTGGGCTCCCTAGCTAATGATTGGTTGTAATTATCAGACTACTTGAGTCATAATGTCATTTGGGCTACCTATTTTAACACAAGATGCATGGCTTGGGTAGGGCTACCTACAACTATTTGTGCTGCCTATTTTAGCTTATATCTATAAGCATGATTTGTGGAAAAAATAAGTATATTTCTAGTCACACATCTCTATTCTCAATCTTTATAAGCAACCATAACATTTAATTTATGGTAAACCTTGCAATTGTTGTGTATATGGCACTAGATTTGGCTATGAAGCCAAATAGGATGGTGCATTTTGCACTTACTATAGTTGCATAGCATTAAATGGTGTGTTATCCTCATGGGTACTAGGATGATGAGTTGAATGAAAAATTAACCCAAATCTTGATTGTAGGATGCAATAGCCAGATTGAAGCAGGTGAACAAAGGGTTGCTACAATGAATGACTTGATGACAACACTGTTCTCATATCTAATGATGACTAATGATGGGCTGATTAGAATAATATGTAAGTTTCAGTAAAATAATGCCCATTAGTAAATCAAAATTAAATGGCCTCTCTCATTTAAATGTGATCAGTTAGCTTAACTAAGTATACTACTACACCTACAACTAGTTTGGACACATACGCTCGTGTGAAAATATCTCTCCTTTTTTTGAAGAAATTGCAAAATTTTTAACATAGATAATGCTACTTACAAAGAATGCCTCCTTACTCCAATATGGGGGTTGGCACACAAAATCAGTGGACCTAGGAAAGGGAAATTTTGTTTATGATGTTATATATATATATGCATTAAGGTCTTCTTGGCTAGCTCATTCTTAACCAACTTGTTTAGGGCTATTGAGAAATTCTATCAGTGTGAGCTTTCAACTAATTGTGGAATAGCTGCAACAACTCTATTGGCAACAATGGTAATAAATAAGATAGACTTGTCATGCGAAAAGTAACTTGGTTAGCAATTCGGCATGGCTATTAATGTTTGCAACATAGGATGAGTATTTTAGTTATTTTTAAACTATTGTCTTATTTGGTTTTGCAAGTAGCAAGTCATGCCCTTCTTTTTGCATTTCAACCAGTTTCAGTTTTTGTAATGGTCTACTCTTAATCTATATGGGTTTGTAAACCTATATGCATGAACAAGGGAATACTCAAATGGTTGCAAATGGCATCTAATTTGGTGTGGCTATTTTTTCTATATAGTTTTCTAATTTGCAAAAGCATCCTTTTAAGTAATCCATAAACTAGTATTAGCCTTTGTTTTGATGTACCTATGTAGACACATGCACAAGAGCACTCACACACATGTGTGCGCGCACACACATAGAGGTGCACATGGAACATGCACATATGTGCATATATATATATATATATATATAGAGTCCTTGAGTCACTCCTTATCTTTTACCCTTGGAACTATTGAAAAGAAAGAGTCATTAAGAATATAGCTAACTCCTTATCTTTTGCCCTTGGAACTTAGAACACATGTTACTCTTTGTTGGATTGCTACTAAATCTAGTTTTCCTCTTATTTGGTAATGTATGGCTAGGTATCCATATTTCAAAATGTAAAAAGGGTTATGAGAGAAAAATTAAAGAAAATCTTGACTAGTATGGTATCTCTACATAACCATACTCATTGTTGTCATGGTGTCTAGCATGACACTTCCACTTATACTTATACCAAGTGATTCCTTTTTCCTAAAATTACTAACAAATATAGGTGAAAATCAACATACTTAATATTGACATTTGGTTAAATGGAAAACAATTTACTACAAAGCAAGTAGCATAAATACTAAGGGGAATCGAACCCTAAGCACACATGTGCCTACCAAGGAGTCTCTTACAAAAACAAAATAATGTGCATGTGCATACAATGCAAGATGTCTAAAACATAGTGCATTGAGTATATTTTTTAGGTGTAATATGAGGTAGGCATTATTGAGAGCAAACTTTGAATCAACTCCATGTTACATGCAACTAGCACAATAAACATCAAGTGGAGATCCACAACCTCATTGGACATGCACCGTAGTCATTCTAAAACTTAAAGATAATTGAAGATAAAGCCTGAAAAACAATGCCTCACAAAAAAACATATTTGATTGAATAGAACCATGTTAATTATGAGCACTTCAATTGCTCATACTCTCATGTAGGGAGTTTCTTGTTGGGATACATGCAACCTCATGTTATTAGTGCTCCCATTTCAACAAATAGAGTTGCACATTGTTAGCATGTAAGCAACATCATGGTGATAGTGAACCTAAGCAAAAACACAAAAAAATTGTGGTCAAGGAAGTCAATGTATACAAAGCCAAATTATTCCCAAATTGTGCTTAATCAACCTTTTGTTGTGACAAAATAGTATATGATAGAAGGCTTATCAAGACAACATGGCATGCAATGAACTTGAATTGTCCAAATTTAAAAATTTTCAAGAACAATGCTTGAGCATTTTTATCCACAGAGAGAGAGAGAGAGAGAGAGAGAGAGAGAGAGAGAGAGAGAGAGAGAGAGAGAGAGAGAGAGAGAGAGAGAGAGAGAGAGAGAGAGAGAGAGAGAGAGAGAGAGAGAGAGAGAGAGAGAGAGAGAGAGAGAGAGAGAGAGAGAGAGAGAGAGAGAGAGAGAGAGAGAGAGAGAGAGAGAGAGAGAGAGAGAGAGATTCTAGTTGTAGACTCACCTTCTTAGGAATCACTATGGCAAAGATGGAAAGCAACACAATTGATACTATCCACCATCCACACGTGTCATAGCTAGCCAAAAGTCAAAGTAGCTCACCTAGTTATGATGCAACACCTCCACCATCCCCAAGATCAACTTTCCAACAATCTACTCTCATGAGCTACATTCAATTGCATTGTTGATATATATATAGCTAAACAAGGACATTAGAATTTTCTGGTTTAAAGCGTACCTAGTGCTTCAAATAAGCACGTAAAGCAGTCTATGCATATATAACACAATCCCCCCACATATGCATCTCCACCATCCCCAAGATCAACTTTCCAACAATCTACTCTCATGAGCTACATTCAATTGCATTGTTGATATATATATAGCTAAACAAGGACATTAGAATTTTCTGGTTTAAAGCGTACCTAGTGCTTCAAATAAGCACGTAAAGCAGTCTATGCATATATAACACAATCCCCCCACATATGCATCCTCAAGCATCACAAAAATTAAGTAGACCAATCATAAGGCAACCCCTAAAACATGTGAGAAAACCCCCCAAAATAAGCCCACTCAAATGCCCCAATGAGGCCATTTCGACATTATAGAGGCATATATAGTGAGAAGTTTTCTCCTATGGGAAATCTTCCGTGAAAATTGAATCAAATTTTAGTGCCAATATGGAAATTTTTGTTTATACCGCAACAAATACACCTAACCACACTTGTCTATGAGTAGCATAATACTAGTTTTTAGTTAGTTTTGTAATGGCCTATTGGGATGTTTACTAAACCATTAAATGTTCAATTCTTTTATAAAAAATTAACTCACTCCATCCTCATCTCTATATGGTGTCCTCACTTTTCAAAAGACCTCTCTTTACCGTAGATGATGGGTCTCAACATTGATCTACTTACTCTAATATCTTGTTATGAGTTGCAAGGTACTTCTCTATTCTGCCAACTTGAATACTTCTCTATTTCTTTGTTAAAAGAGCAATTTTCTTTTTGTTGAATCTCATTATAGCACTTTTGGTCTTTTGTTGAAGACAATGATATTGGCAAAAAAATGGATCTAATTTTGATGGATTAGAGAAGGTATTTTGTGCAACTTAATAAATTAAACAATTAGTCATAAAATTTAAGGAGATTGTCACATCAACAATCAATGATTTTCCTTTAGGACATTATTGCTCTTGTTCACAAGCACCTTCTTTAGGCAAAGATAGCCTTGGAGATGGAGAGAGAGAGAGAGAGAGAGAGAGAGAGAGAGAGAGAGAGAGAGAGAGAGAGAGAGAGAGAGAGAGAGAGAGAGAGAGAGAGAGAGAGAGAGAGAGAGAGAGAGAGAGAGAGAGAGAGAGAGAGAGAGAGAGAGAGAGAGAGAGAGAGAGAGAGAGAGAGATTATCATTTGGAACTCCTCCATCACATGCAAATACCTACTCCTATAATCTCATCATCATCAGAATCACTTTGGACTCAAACTTACACTCTCTAAGAATTGCCATGCCATATTTTATTCAAGAAAATGGGATATGGTATTTTTTCATAATCTATTATCAAACTTATGAGACTTTATATGTATATACTCTACTTGTCAGAGCTAAGTTAGAGCTTTCTATTGATACATACTATGATCATGTTTAGACATGGAGGTGAAAGAAGGGTGACAGATGTAGAAAATGTGGCTCAACAAAAATAGTACCGGTAAGCTTTTAAGCAAATATTTGAATACCAAGTGCATATAAATTTGTTATATCAGACCTTAAAAATATAATTTGTCTTCTTTGATAGGTATCAAATGATAAGTTATATAATTAGGAAAAGAAAATTAGCTCTCTTTTGGGCCCTTATAGTAATATAGTTTAAGAGGTGGGCCTTTTGTATTGTTCCATAGGAAGGTGGGCTATTGACATCCCTAGAGCCTTTTTGATTTCTAGTTCTAGAATTGTGATGCATGAGTGTATGTCTAGTGGATCTTCTATCTCTAAAGCATGTGTAGAAATAAGATAAATGAGAGGTTTTCAATTAGAAACATGGGTGAATGAGATGTTGCAAGGATTTTTGAGTTTTCCCTCCAATTTCTTCTCTTCTTTAGAGGGTTTTTAAATTTGACCTTTCTCCCTCATCAAATTCCTTTGACCTAGAAATTTAGTGGGCACCTGTTCTCTCATCTCTTCATTGCTAAAATTTCATCAAGTTCTAGTCTCTATTCTAAGAGAAATGAGTGTTTTGAGTGCCAAGCTTACCTACAACACTTCTTTTACTCTCATAGTTCATTTTGTGTTAACCTAAATCCGCTCTTCTCTTCTACTCCTCCTCTCACATGTAAGTTTATTTTGTGTCTTGCTCAAGACACTAAAATTAGTCCTCACTTTTTGAGTTTGTATTGAGTTGCTTGACTTACATTGTGCACATGCATGATACAAGCATATCTTAGAGCACATGCTTTCCTTAAAGTTTTTCCTTTGCCAAGATAAGTTTCTATCTATCTACAATCATGGTTGTGTAAAAAAGTAAGTTTTTGATTTGTATATCCTCACAGTTTCTTGCAACACTACTCCAAATACAATCTTCATCCATTGGTTCGGTAACTCCTCAAGATTATCCACTTGTGATCCAATAAAGGATTTAAGTTGACTCACATGGAAGACAATGGATCTTAGTGGAAAAATAGAGCTGCAATCTATATGCCAACTCACCAATCCATTTAAGAATCTTATATGGCCCATATTAGCAGTGTGCCTATTTATTAGTTCAGCCATCCTTAAATGTAGCATTTCTAGACTTGGGTACTCTCAAAAGCACGACCTCCCCTTCTTGAAACTCCATGGACCTCCATCTTTTATTAGCATAGAGTTTCATCTAATCCATCCTAGGGTTCACTTTGTATTGATGAATTAGGGTGTGCATTCTTTAGCTCTTTATTTCCTTGTGGATTGATATTTCATTGAACATGACTATTGGAAGGGGCATCTTGTAACCATACAGAGCCTTCATCAAAGGGGAAATTCCAATACTCACATATGTGGTATTATTGTAAGAAAACTTATCTAGATGAAGCCAAGCATCCCATGCTTGCTACACTTCATGATAGTAATGGCAAAGTTAAATCTCAAGCCATATGTTTACCTACTCTATTTGGCTATTAGTCTAGGGATAGTATGCTATGGATAGCCAATTCAATCCCCATATAATTGAAAATTGCTTGCCAAAAATTACTCATGAACTTGGAGTCATGATGATGAACAATGACTTGGGGTAGCCAATGTAATTTGAATACCTATTCCATGAATTGGCTAGCCACTTGAGATGTTGAAAATTAAGTCTTTGTAGGGATAAAGTGAGCTATTTTGGTGAATCTATCTACCACCACATAGATATTATTCCACCCCTCCTTGGTGTTATAGGTAAGCTAGTGATAAAGTCCATAGTGATGTGTATCCATGTACCCTTAGAAACATGCAGGATGCAGTAAACCTCCTAGATAAGATGGTTGAATTCTTTCTCCAAAAGATAGGCCTCCTATAACTCTCCAACCCAATCATTATGGATTCCAATCATCAAAGGCACTTTACAAGTCCACATTCTTGAGAGAGAATTAGTCATAATGTTATCTTTGATCCTAGAGTGTGTAATATTAAAATCATAATTTTGTAAAGTAGCCACCCATCTCCTTTGCTTTGGAGTAAGGTTGAACTATGTAAGTAAGTACTTGAGAACTCTATGGTCATCTTTATTCTAAACTAGTTGCCATAAAGATAATGGTGCCATTTCTTTAATGCATGAAGGATAGCCAACATTTCCTAGTCATATACATTCACTTCTATCCCCTTGTCATTCAACTTATGACTTTCAAAATAACTGACTCCATGCTCTTGAAGTAGAACGGTATCTATGTTGATCTAATATCATCACATTGAATGATTGATTTGAAGAGCACCCTACCACGGTACCATGAGAACCACGAACCGGCCAAGAGAGGTTGCAAATACATTTGCTGGCCATGAAAACCTGCAAGAAAACTCTCCTTCTTCTCACCAAGAACCATGCTCTCCAAACACACAAATGAAAGGCACACAAGAAATAGATAGATTAAAACCATCCTCAACTCTTCCTCTTCCTCACTCTCCATGAGATCTTGCAATGAAAGCACAAGAGAGGGAAGCAAGAACAAGAAGGCAAGTGTTGTGCCAAAATGAGAGAGGAAAAAATGAAGTGTGAAAGGATAAGATAAAGGAAGAGAGAGGGTGTAACCACCTCAACCTCCCACCTCCCCAAATCACCCGACAAACCTCTTCCTTTTCCTTTCTTGATATTATAAAATTGAATTGCATACATCTTGGCTAAGGTCTAAAGACCCTTCAATTTTTGGAATGAGACAAAAGTGTTTGACCTTTCCTTTCCTTTCAACATTTTTTTAATGTGAGCCTTTTGGACTACACATTTTACATTGTTTCATATTTGAAATTTTTGACAAAGGGGTACATTTGCAAAGTATCAATTTACAAAAAGTTGTTTCCATGTTAGCACATTTTGGTGCCTATATTTGCACTAATTTCCTGGTTATCATGATTCTTTTGAAAATTTAGGATATACTAAAATAAGGGTTGAAGTGAGCAATTCCTTTAACTGATTAAAGCTATGATCAACTATAGTATTCTAAAAGAATGCTTCCTTTTTCATATTAAAATATGTATATGGTGCTAGAGACACATGTAACTAAATCCCATAAGCAAAATATGAAGTGTGTGTCCAAGCTACAAGGCTATTAAAAGATATACTAGCTCAACCATCAATCAATCAAGTTTTCTTCCATGACATTATGGTTGCATTCTTATTCTCTTCTTCACTTCTAAACCCACTATTCTCTTTGTGCTCAACCATGTTTTGTAATACGTCAGCCTGTCTGTGTCAAAGGTATTGTAATAGTTTCACATTGCCTAATAAATATTTGATAGAAAGAAAGAAAACTAAGAAATCCATGAGGAGAAGTGGTATTGGTGGGTGTTAGCCAATCTCAAATATATGGCACTTTCTTTGGGTTAGTCTTAGTTACTTATTCACTAATTATATGTCCCAAGTTCTCCACTTTTAGGAGTTCAACCATGAGAGCCAAGGCTATCTCTCACCTAGACTACTCACATATGCTAAATACAACACATGGTCTAAGATACAATACATAGAGTATACTTGCCTTCACTTATCACATTGTAGTCACAAATGGATGGCCAAGTCCCACTTCATGACCCATATGCATTGCTCCTTCCTCGCTACCTTGTGTTCATGGTTGCTATGCGTGATGGATGGTTCGAAATGGTTTTGGTTGAAGTTGTATGGTTTTTACGCTTTCTATTGTTCCTCTGTTGTTGAGCTTTTGTAGAGTCTCTGTCTCTATGCTGTTTGTTCTATGGGTATTCTATGGGATGGATGTTTAACTCGGGAATGTTTTGTAATCTTGGAAGAGGAATAATGTAAGCTCAAAATAGCTCAAAGAAATGGAAGAAGGAGCTGAAGAAGACTTTAAGTGAAGATTAAAGTATTTATGATAGTAGTGAGCTCTCAAGGGATACTGTAGTGGCTTGGGTGACTCTTCATATTAGACTTACCTCTTAGGAGGGGTATCCATGGCAAAGAGAGGGTTATTGAGGATTATTGATTGTAATTTCATTGTACTATTGACTCAGGATATGTGTGTGTGAGATTCAATGTGAGAGAGTTATTTTTTTGTGCTAAAAAAAGTGTATATATATGAGAGACTATGAAGACATTGAAGATAAATACTATGTGATGAAATTCCATTCAAAGTGGAGTATTATTTTGTGTTTTTGTGGTTCTTTGATGTATTCTAAGAAGAACATGAAGAAGGTAATTAATTTTGTTGAAGATAAAGCCGTGGGAGATTCTTTATATGATGCTTCATGAAGATTTGTAAAGATTTGTTGTGCATGGTGTTCTTTTTCTTGTTGTGGTTACATAAAGAATGAAAACAAGCTTGTTGATGAATACAATATATATATATTTTTAGTAAGATCCTTGTTTCCTTGGTGTTTTCTTGACAACATCTCCTAGACATAAAACACTCATGAAATATGTGAAATGTTGGAAGCCATGGCCTTCATATCACATATATGAATGAAACCATGAATACATGAAAAGAGAAGCCATATATTTGTTGAGAATCAATGATGAGCTACATCGTGGGACTCACCTCATGCTAAGGTGGGGCAAGAAACTAACCTTTATACCATGGTGATATATGTACACACTGTTAACCCTCAAATGAAGGAAGGTGGAAAATCCAAAAAAGCTAAAGCAGAAGACAAAGACAAAGGCCAAGGCAAAGAGAAACGTTAACCCTCAAATGAACGAAGGTGGAAAATCCAAAAAAGCTAAAGCAGAAGACAAAGACAAAGGCCAAGGCAAAGAGAAACGGAAGACAAAGACGCACATGGAGAAGAGTCCTAAATAAGGGAGAAAGGCGCACAAGGAAAAGCGCAAGTCAAAACTTTTGTAAAAGAGCGCAAGCGCATCATGGTTTAATTCAAGGAGTGCCAGGGCTCTCACCCGTGCAATTTGTAAATGTAGACGGGTGGTGGAAAGGAAGCTAGGAAGATAGAAGGACAATGGGAAAAAGGGCCTAGGCTACGGTCGACCATGTAAAAAAGAGGAAAAGGGGATGACCGCCCAAAAGGGATTTAGGGTTTTGTTTATAAAGTGGAAAAGTGAATGAGACGCTCATTCTTGTGTATAGCCAAAAGTGGCTCTCTTCTTCTTCTCGTTCTTGCTTGCTTGAGCTTGTGCTTGAGAGAGGGAGTGTGAGAGTGTGAGGGAGTGAGTGTGTGAGGGTGAGGGATCGAGGAGGAGAAGCTCTCCATCTTCTCCTCTCTTCTTCTCTTCTCTTCTCTTCTCTTCTCTTCTCTTCTCTTGCTCGTGGCAATGGAGCTTGGAGTGTGGAGCTTGAGGATAGAGCTTGCTTGAAGCTTGCACTTGGATCGTGGAGCTACCGGAGTGGAACGGCATGGAGGTAAGCTCACTACACCCATAGATATGGATGGTGCGTCGGCTATGTGAGAGGTAGCCATTAGTGCTCGGCTTGGAACGCTTGAACAATAAGCGGTCCGTGGGTCTTGGTGGTTGAGTGAAAGCTCCCACATTTTAGTTCCGTTGCCGGGACCAGCAGATACAAACCTTGAGCGCTTGTGCGCTTCAAATCGAGCATTGGAGTAGGGTTTTCCCCGAACCGGTGCTTGAGGTAGATAGGTAGGAAGCGAGGGAGTTTGATGAGGTATTAGATCTCCTTAGCAAGTAGGTTTTTGGTTTTTTGGATTTGGAAAAGCATGTTGGAGTAGTGTAGGTGATTGCTTTGTGATTTGTATGCATTTAGGATAGGAAAAAACAAAGAAAAAGAAGCAAACAGTAGGGTTTTCTGTTGCTGTATAATAGGCTAAAACAGGGAAATAGGGGCACAGATCCTTGGAGTGCTGTTTGATTCGAGCATCTCAGTGATTCCAAGCATGTCTGGCATTCCCTTGTAGTGTCTTGCACCTATCTAGAAGGCGTTGGATGATTCGATGTAGTAGACGTCAACCTAGAGGCATCACGTGCAACTCGCTGGCCGTCGGCCGTGTAGTCGGACCAACTCGTCTGAGTCCCAGAATCGGACCAGTCCAGAATCGGACCAGTCCATAATTAGACCACCCAGAATCAGACTAGTCCAAAATCGGACCAGTTCAAAATCGGACCACTTTTTCGATCCGATTCTCAAAATCTGACCAGTCCCAGAATCGAACCGTTCGACTACTAGAATCGGACCACCCTGTCCGATCCGATTCTCAGAATCGGACCACATTGAAAATCGGACCGCTTTTTCGATCCGACTCCTAGAATCGGACGTGACCAAAATTGGACCATTAGGCCGATCAGACCAACCCAAAATCGGACATCCAATTCTAATAATCGGACTCCTAAAAATCGGACATTTGAGAATCGGACAAAAAATTGTCAAAATCGGACAAGTATTTAGAATATAAATTTTAACACATCTAAACCCCGAGATTGATCGCAAAGGCTACATAGAGCTAAAGGCACATCACAGATCCATCACTGGGCTAAAATTTAGGGCACGTAGTTCAAAATTTGGCTATAAACAGTCCTCCAAATTGTGCATAGCTTTTACTGTAACGGCCTTGCGGGCCGGGGAGGACTTCCCCCCCGGATCCCTGCAGAGGGGGCTTTGCCCCTCTGCACCTCCCCCAAGTAGGTTGGAAGGAAAATGCGCGTCGTGACAGGTCCTCCAAATTAGACCCTAGTGTGGTAATGGCTCTACACGAGCATGGATCTTCACTTGTAAAAGAGCAACCAAAAGCCCATACCCGAACAGAGAGAAATGTACCTTGAGCAGCGCTGCACAAACGATCCAAGACCTCAGTAGAGAATCCACGTCTGACTGTGCAGTTAGGGACTCAAAGGCATCTGTCAGAAGGCTTAAATTTACAAGCCAAGACCTGGAAGATGAAGATATAGTACCGCTTGCTTATCTTAGGGTCAAACGCACCGCAAAAAGAGAGTATACTATCGATGCTCTAATTGATGAAGGAGCATATTTTAACATCTTGACCTATGACTCATGGACCCTACTAGGCCAACTAGAGCTCACACCGACTAGTGCAACTCTTAGCCCTTATGGGGGACACCCACAAGCACTCATAGGGAAGTGCAAAATCCTTGCGATAATTGAAACGGAAAGCTTGTCTATCCTATTTCATGTTCCTCCAAATAGTGCTAGCTGCGGGAAAGAAACCCTCCTAGGAAGACCCTTCAAAAGGGCGACCAAGTGTGAGGCCGACTATGTAGCACAGAGGATACACCTGACACTATCGTGTGTGAGGATAGTCACAACCTTTAGCAAGGGTGACCTCAGCGAACCTTGAGGGAAAGGCAAGGAAGGTGCTGACGTAACAGTCAAGCCTATTAACGAGGGCAAGGACTTGTTGGAAGAGTTGATACAAGCACAGGTCGAGCAACGAGAACTAGTAAGTGAGGCCATGCTTGAAACAAAAAGTTTAGGAGACAAGGCCAAGGATGGGGTTTGGACTTACAAATATCGTAGAAGACCACGAAAGAAGCCCAAGCCTTATAGACGAAGGCATCGACAGAGAGATAGAACAACGCCACGATGGATATCCAAGGCATTGCTTCGTGCTCAAGGGTATTATGCAAGCAATCAATGGATTTGGGTACCAAAACTCCTTGCCAAGCCACCTCTGTCAGAAGCCCAGATTATGTCCAAAGCAAAGAGGCGTAGGAAGAAACCTAAACGAAAATCCAAGTCTCGAACCAAAAATATTGGAGTGATTGAGCCCCTCGCTATTGAAATCAGGAAACCAAACATGGCCTATCAAAAAGTAGATCCCCAGCCTCGCGTTCTTAGCAAGCAGATAGCAGAGGTAACTGTCGAGCATGCACAAGGTCCACTAGTGCCCAGGGAGCCTTTGATTTCCCAAGAAAATAATGAGCACCACAGGCACAACATTGCTCAAGATGAGGATGGTTGCTCAACAAAGCTAATGATAGAATCGTCTAACAATCATGAGCAAATTTTCCAGTCAGTGCCAAGCCCACGTAGGAGTCCCAAATCTCCTACATCCTCTTCACCTAAATGGACACGGGAAGCACGGCAGCAGCAGCCTCGTGCCGCTGCTCAACCTTTATTCAATCTTTAAGTAACCCCTTTGTATGATAGCCTTTTGTATGTAAAAATTATATAAAAATAATATTTTTAAATCCCTTAGTTTGAATTCATATGATACATACATATCTTTATGAGTGACCCCTTCAAGAATGAATCTCAATGTTTTTCATGTATACATGAAACACTAGGTTCCTAGACAACTATATATTGCTCATGTTGTGATAATAAATGATAATCCTCATGTTTATATGTATCCCTAAATTATCAAGTAACTTTTGCATCCAAGCTACCTCACATGTTGCCATAGCACTCTGCTCTGTACTTGATAATGCAATAGTGGACTATTTCTTATTGCTCCAAGTCATAGCCCCACTCCCTAAGGAAAATAAGTAGCCATTGGTGAACTTGCTATCAAACACATTGCCTGCCCAATTTGTATCAGTGTAAGTAAATAATTGTACCATCGAGTTAGCCTCACAAAAGATACCATAATCCAATGTGGCCTTAAGGCACCACAAATTATATCTCACATTGTCCAAATGAGGCTAAACTGACTCTCTAAGCCAATTATGTAGTTCTCGAGAGGTTCACTTATAAAAAATAATCTAAATAATATGTATTCAAAGGATATTAAGAAATACCATTCTTTTACATGCTATAAGGCCTTAACATGGCCCCTTTTACTTTATTAAACTTGGATATTTTTTCCAAATTTAATTTTAAAATCCATTTTGTAAATATAATCTTGTAAATTTTACTAAATATAATACCCTTTCTGTTAAACTCATCCGGTATCTTACATGTTCAATAAGGTGGACCCGTCGAGGTGTAGTTACAATCTGGTTTGGTAATAGTAGTGAAGATCAAACTTCCCACCATCTTCTTATACATTGTGGGATCCACTAGTATTTTATCCACATAAGCACTTGGTTTCACATTCTAATCCAATGGTATTGAGATTGGCTTAAAATCAATCATACCATACTTTGTCAACATATTCAAGATGTACTACCTTTGTGAGAGCCATATCCCCTTAGATTTTCATATCATCTCAATGCCAAAAAAGTGCTTCAGCTCTCCTAAATCTTTTATGTAAAATTTTTTCTTGTGAAGACTCTTCACATGCTCCACCTTTTGCACATTAGCACCCCCAACAATCAAATCGTCCACCCACAAGGTAATCACAACAATGCCCCTATCACTCTTACAACCAAAAAGCAAGAGATCTGCATTTCCAACATGGAGACTAATAGAGACAAGATAGTGTGCTATCTTGTCATGCCATGCTTTTACTACTTGTTTTAGCCCATACAAGTCTTTGTATAGCCTACACACATAATCGATATGAACCATGCTCTCATAATCTTACAATTGCTCCATGTACACTTCTTTTTCCAACTCATAATGTAAGAATGCACTCTTTACATCCATTTGATGTAAAACCCAACCTTCTTCTATAAGGATTGCAATGACAACTCTTACAATTGCCATCTTTGCCATTGGAGTACCCCTCAAATAGTGACACCAAATTCCAAGTTTGATTTACATCCAATAGGACCATTTATTCATCCATGTCTTTCTTCCAATGCATATACCAATAGCTTTCTCAAAATAAGTGGATTAAACTAAAATTTAAACCTTTGATATATATGCAAAATGGTGATTAACATAACCATTGGATGTCAACCTAGTTACATAATACCTTACTCTCATTAACCTTTGCACTTGTTGAGCACTTTGTGATCCTTTTGCATTAACCTTGGTTTTTCTTACAACACCAGGCTTACGAACAACTAGAATACTAGACTCCTCATCTATGTGGATTTGAGCTATCAGGTTCACCATCTATATATGAATAGCCTCCAAAAACAGTTGGCACACCAATGACTCAACCACCTTTTCTTTTCTTGAGGCAGTCAAAAGGACGAGTGAACAAAATGGATCTTGTCCAAAAAAGCGAGCAAGAAAGGTGAACAATATAGTAGAAGTCGTGTAGTTTAAAAAGAATATGGGATTTTATGAAGTTTAGAACCAAGAAAAAATTGATGGATAGAAACAATTGATAGGGATCCTTGATTCTGAAATCTCATATTCCAACAAAATAAATCATTCTTAAATTAATGTGCCTTTCACATAATGAAACAACTTTTTATATCAATAGTAATCTAGACATTGTCAAGAAAATGATTGGGAGCAACTCTAGTCTTTTCTAGCAAGTAAAACAAAGGCAAGAAAGCAATCTAGTCCTTTTTTAAAGCTTGCAAGTGAGCACTCTGTATTTATCAATAAGGAAAAAGGTGATCATAATTTCACTACTTATGAAACTCCTTATGCCACAAAGCTCATTGTGTACAAGGTAATAAGCCACTACCTATACTAGCCATTTTCTCTTACTTACATAATAAAAAGTAACATTCATGGCCAATATCATATCCCATTATGTCTCAATGCATTCATCATCCACATAGTGAGACTTTGATCTATCCTTCTCCATAACATCCACACCATACTTTGAACTTTGAGCCAATATCTCTACCATAGATCTTGCATAACATGGAAGAATGCTACAAAAAAACACACAACGAGAACAATATAGAATGAGTTGCTTTGTATTCCCAACTCTAAAACATGTAATGCATAAAGAAACAACCAATGAATTAGAATGGAATGCGAATGCTATGCCTTTATATAACAAAACTAGAGTTCTCAAAATACATAATAAGTCTTGCTAATAAAAGTGACAATAATAAAAGGAGGTCCCAAGGTGTGATACATGTGAATGCTCACTAACCATCATAGGGATTGTTCACAACTTACACTTTGTAGGCATCTAATTCTAAGTCCTCATCAAAATCCAAGCATGCCCTATTTGCACCTACTTCTACAAGAGGTCAAACCATAGCATCCACTATATCTTCATAGATTTCAAATGAGAAGCATGGAAATGAGAAGATGCTTGTCATGTCAAAAACCAACCTTGATGGTGGACACAAAGATCCAAGACAAAGAGTAAGAATATAGGTCATGTTTGAAGACCTCCACACCAAAGAGTTGAAGAAAATAGCCATGCCAATCTATTTCTCTCTAGAAGATAATGGGGCCAACAATCACTCAATGGATCAATCTATAACTTTTGCAATTGAAAACTGCTCTCTCCAAGAAAAGTAGGTGGATGGCATCTAGTGTGATGAGCAAATACCAATAGAGAAGATCGATTCTACCTTGAGGGGTGCACCTATAAGAAATCATCTATATAATGTGCATTGAAACGATATTAAGAAATACCCTTTCTTTACATGGTATAAGGCCATAAAATGATCCCTTTTACTTTACTAAACTTATAAATTTTAAAAAATTATAATTCAAAAAATTATTTTGTAAATATAATCGTATAAATTTAACTAAATAAAAAACTTTTTCTTTTGAACTCATGTGCTATCTTACATGTTCTATAAGGTGAACCCCCCCTCTGAGGATTTTACATAAATCATAAAGGTCAATTATTTTTATGGAAAGAATTACAATATTAAAAAATTAATATCACTTACAGACACCTCTAAATCACATTGTTTCCCATAGCCACATGGAAGCTTGTTAAGCACAAAAACTCTCCTAACAACTTTAAGACCAAGCACATATATGTACTTTTCAAGCCAAGACAATGTATTACCTATTTTTTCACGGAGAAATTTTAATATCTTGTTTATTTAGGTGCTTATACCAACACACATTCACCAAGACAATATACATATCAAATTAATCCAAGTAACTAACCATCCACTATCTCCCAAAGGCAATATCGATTGTAATCCCTAGGTGAATGTGTGCATCTATGAGCATATTCCTAGTAGGTAATGTGACCTCTTTACTAATTAAAAATCTAGTTGGAAAGCCAATAAAGATAATATCACAAGCCCATTTCATCAACTTTCCATTTTGTATATATGTTGTATAATATTTATATCATCTTCAGTAAGCCTAGAAAAAAACTCATGTGTGTGAGCTTCATTTCTTTTCCCTGCACCAAAATCTTGCCCCCATAGAGAGGTAGTCACCCACCATGCGCCCCTAACCGATCATGCCATCATCTTTTTTTCAAATAATAGCATTTAGTGGGCAAGGAAGAAACACAAATGGAATAACCTCCTTGATACTAACCCTTTTCCCTACAATAAAAGAGAATTATTTTCAATATTTAATAAGAAAACCAAAAATCATATATGAGTATAAATGGGATGCACAACATGTGTTATGATCTCCAATGATAAGAACTTCTATCTCCTTGGAAGTTACTAATTTGTTCCACTTCATGTTGTGGGGGACTATTATCTACTCTTTGTTCCATTGCTGTAACACAAAGCATTGGCAATGCTTCATATAGCAATGATAAAAGAAAGGATATCACCAACATTTCGCCCAAAATAGTATCTTACCAACTCTTTCTTTAGTTGTGTCTTTCTAAAACAACTTATTATGTTGATCGCCAGGAGTTTCAACAAATGTTTTAGAATGCACTTTGTGTAATTCCTTCTTCCTCACTAAGGCATATCCACCTCCAAGGTCTACCCACCAACGGAAATGTTTGATCTCCCAATCTAAGAGCTTATGCATGCTCTTGGGATACATGCATACTTCCTCATTGTCTCTTTCAATCCTAGTGCGCAAATCGGATGCCGTATGCATACATAGCAAGCAGTGGAAGGTCCCCAAGAATGAAGAACTCTACTTTAAGCTCAAAATCCAAGAGAATAGACTTGCATGACATGAAGCAAAAAGACCAATTGGGTACAATCTCCCCCCATGCCTTGTGTGAGCACTCCACAAAGCATGTATTTAATATTTTATTCATCTCCAAGCTCAAAAATAGCCCAATTTTACAATTAGCATGCTTTAGCTTTTGTGTTTCTTTTGTCCTAATAAAGAATAAAGTGGTTGGGCAACCCAAGAGTCGGGCGGTACCCAAATACAATGTCCAACAATGAATATTTAAACAGTGCGTCCATGCACATACAAAATAATAAATATATATCAAGCACTTCAATAAATAAGCGCATCAAAATAAATATTGGTGCCACGCCTAAGACACACGTCCATCGAAAATGATAATTTCTTCTAAATAACTTGAATACACGCTATCACCCAATGCTTCCCAATGCCACCGCCGCCTGCTCTACATATCAACTGAATCATTCACAATTGTTAGAAAATAATAAAATTAAACCGACAAAAGTGAATACCTAGTAGTCTTTCAGATACAAAATAAATAAATAGGTTGGGACTCTGTCCTAACCTTAATTTAATACGAGTGTGCACTCTAAACTCATAAACGTCCATTAATTTAAATATGTATTTTGCAGAATCACCCGCTATGGAATCACCCACTTTCACATTAAATTAACATGACGGCCAAAAAGGACAGGCGTCCCCATCAACTTTTCACACAAGGAATCCACCTTGTGTACGAGCCCCGACAAATAAATATAATTTTATGGAATCCACTGCAAAATCTCACGGAATCCACTGTGGAATATGCCTCCTGGCATCATACCCTCGAGGTGGGATAGCAATTGTTCTCAATTGCTATTAGCTCAATGTGGAGCCAATAGTGAGGTGTAAGCACTTAGGTCACGAGCGTGCATCCATTGGGCCTCTTCAACAGGATGATTTTTAAATTTCACCAAATATCTAGAATATCTACGGCCAGTTCTAGTGATCATATAATCAGTGTCTAAAATTGTTTCGGGTTTAAGTATTTCAATTTCTTCTTCTAACAAATGAGGATTTTCATAAACAGGGTGGACAGGTAATTGTCCTTTGAAAGGTCTTAACAAACTGATATGAAAAGTATTGTGGATTTTCAGTTTCTTCTTCTAATAAAGGAGGATTTTCATAGACAGGGTGAACAGGTAATTGGCCTTTAAAAGGTCGTAACAAACTGATATGAAAAGTATTGTGGATTTTCCAGTGTTGGGGTAGTTCTAATTTAAAGGCATTGTCATTGATTCAGTAAATGATTTTGAAAGGTCCATAAAATCTAGGAGCTAACTTTACAATAGGGTGTTTCTCAACACTTTGTAGTCTTCGCTTTTCAATTCGTAACCAAACATAATCATCAACTGTGAAATTCATAGCTTTTCTTTTCTTGTTAGCTTGTTTAGTATATGATTGTTGGGCTTTCACAATCATATCTTTAACCATAAAAAATAGTAGCATGCATATTGGCAATATCATCAGCAGCTTTAACTTTGTTTTACAATGAAGTAATAGGTGTAGGCAATCTATATCCATAAATGATTTCAAAAGGTGCTTTCTGTGTAGTTGTATGTGGAGTATTATTGTATGCAAAGTGAAGTAAATGCAAGTGTGTGTTCCATGTTTGTGGTTTTGAAATTGTGTATGCACGTAAAAGATCCAAGATTGTACTGTTTGTAGCTTCTGTTTGTCCATTTGTTTCAGGATGAAATGCAGATGATAAATCAATCTTTGTTCCTAAGTTTGCAAACAAAGTAGTCCAAAAATTATTGCAGAATCTAGAATCATGATCATAAATAATAACTTTTGGTAAACCATGGTTAGTGAAAACAAATTTCAGAAACAATTGAGCAGCTTGAGATGCAGTTAACGTTTTCTTGCATGGAATGAAATATATTTGTTTGCTAAAATGATCTACAATAGTCCAAATCATATTGTGATTAGCTTGAGTGTTAGGGAAACCAGTAATAAAATCCATTGAAATATGTTCCCATAGTCGTTCTGGAATTGGTAAAGGCATTAACAAACCATATTGCTTACCATGGTGTCGGCTTATTCTTTGACAAATTAAACATTTAGATACAAAGTTAGAAACATCAGATTCCATATGTGGCCAGTAAAAATTTTCAACTAATGTATGTAAAGTGGAAATAATACCTCTATGACCTTGATATGGGGGACAATGAATTTCGTGCAACACAAATGATCTAAATGGAATAGTTACACATAACCTTTTCTCATAAAACATAAATACATCAGCATAAGACAATGAATCAATTGGAATCTAGTTATTTGCAATTAATTTATTCCAATCAGCTTGAAAACTATGGTCTTGATCATAGGTATCTTTCATAGGAATAAGGGAATCAAAAGAGATCACATAAATATTATGAATAGTTGGTCTTCTACTCAAGGGATCGGCAACAATATTTTCTTTTCTAGGCTGATATTGGATAAGTGGATGAAAACTTTGAATAAAAGTAGCCCATTTAATATGATGGTTAGAGATTTGTGGCTGACTAAGGAGATGTTTGATACTGTGTTGGTCACTTTTGATCATGAATTCAGATCCCGTTAAATAGTGTTTCCATTGTCGTAAAGCTTGTACTATTGCTAGTGATTCCTTATCATAGGTAGAATACTTAAGTTCAGAGGGTTTGAGTTTGCAGCTAGAGTAGGCTATGGAATGTGAATCTTGCATAAGGACAACTCCTATTCCAGATCCACTAGCGTCAGTGACTACTAGGAAAAATGGTCTATTAAAGTCACGGGGTTGCAATACAGGAGCATGTATTAAAGCATGTTTTAGTAAATCAAAAGACTTTTGCCGATTTTCAGACCAATGATATACAATACATTTCTTTAATAATTTTGTCAAAGGTAATGCAAGCAATGAAAAATTTCTCACAAATTTTCTATAAAAGCTAGCAAGACCTAAGAAAGAACGTAATTCATGCACATTTTTAGGTATCGGCCAATTCAAAATTGCTTATCTTTTTAGGATCAACTTTAATACCTTCAGATGAAATAATGTGTCCTAAATATACAATTTGGTTTTGGAAAAATTCACTTTTTTCACGATTAGCATATAATTGATTCTCTTTTAGTAATTTGAAAACCAAAGATAAATGTTCATAATGCTCATTCTCATTCTTACCGAAAACCAATATGTCATCAAAGAAACAATGACACAATGCAATAGGACAGGTGCATCAAATGGACAACTACTAGGCCTAATGAGTCCTCGGGTTAACAATTCTTCAACTTGGGTTTGAATTTCTTTCTGTTCAATTTGATTATGTTGATAAGGTGCTTTACATGGTGGTTGAGAACCTGGAATTAAGTCTATTTTATGATCTTCAAGATGTGTGGGTGGTAAACCAGGTGGTAAGTCAGCAGCAAAACAATCTTTAAATTGTGAAAGAAATTGTGCATGCCTAGGATGCATCTTATTTTCTTTAACTTCAATTTCATTCACCCATATTAAGTAGGATTTGCTACTTTTTCTTAATGTACATTTAGCCTGTGTATGACTAAGCAATGGAAAATTATCAAAAGTGTGCATACCATGCATTGTGATTTGTTTTCCATTAGAACAAATCTTCATTGAATGCGTGGAATAATCTATATTAGGATTATATTGATGACACCACGGCATTCCTAAGATAATGTCACTAGATTGCAGAGACTCAACTAAGAAATTTATACGTTCAGCATAATCACCAATTTTAATTTCTAAGTCATACACTTCTTGTGTTCCATTGTATCTAGTGCCTAGGAATGCAGTCTTGATGCGATAATGAGTGGAAACGGTATGTAAATTTAATTCTTTGACCAATTTTGCAGAAATAAAATCGTGTGTGCTCTCGTCATCATGTAAAACAATCTTTTCTTTACCATGCACAAAACATTTCATTGTTAATAAAGAATGGGAATTTGGCATACCTGGTAAAGTATTTGAACTAGTACCGATATTGTCATCGTCTTCCGTGAAATCTGGAATTTCTTGATGGTCTTCATCTTCAGTCGCTCCCAAGTAGTTGATGTGAATAGTTGGCTTTTTGGATTGACAATTCACCGCTAGATGTCCAGGTTGATGGCACTTATAGCAGACTATGGATTTGGCTTTAGAGACATTATTGGTAATAGCGAGAAGTTTAGAAATGTTGGGATTTGGCTAGAAAGATGGCTTAGGATTTGGATTTGTGTTTGATAGTAAAGCAGGGGGTCGTGCCCAAGATTTACAGAATGAAGATGGAATGAAGTGGTTTTGATTGAATCTTCAAAAGTTAGAATTGAATTGCTTTGTACCAAAGTTATCATTGTTTGAGAATTGTTGTGGTCGCTTCTCTCGTCCTCGAATTTTGTCTTCAGCATCATGGGCCAAGGAAATCACATCCTCGAGAGTCGTTGGCTTGAACATGTTCACTTTTGCATAGAAGTGACCAAGCAAACCAGACATAAACTTGCACTTATGCCTCAGATACATCTTCAAGCATTCAAAGTTGCAATAAAGCATTCCAGAAACGCTCGGTATATTGTGAAATAGGCTTGCAATCTCTTTGTTGCAGAAGATCCCACTGTTTGATTGTTTTTTTGTGGAATTGAGGTGGAAGAAAATTCTGCAAAAATTTCTTTTGAAAAATCTCCCAAGTAGTAGGACAATCAATGCTTTTATGAACAACAGTCCACCATAGCGATGCTCTATCCACTAAATGATTAGTGACACACTTAATTTTGTCTTTCTTGACATACTGTTCTTCATGAAAATAATCATCAAACTAATTGATATTACCCTAGTCACCCAAATAAAGTGTTGATCCATTTTGGCAAGGAGACATGAACTCCAATCAATGGTGGTTATGCCCTTGAGAACCATTCTAGAAGCAATGAATAATTCCTTGGACATATAATTAGATGAAGTCTTGGCAGGCATAAACTTAACTTGAAGGAATTGACATAATTGTTTCCAAAAGGGATCAAAGGAGATCATGGAAATACAAGGTTTGCATGTAGTGATGACCCGTTTAGTATCCAATAAGTCCTTGGTCTATCTTTGTAAAAGCTTCATAATGTTAGCATTGGAAAAGAGTTGGCGGGCTTCTGGAAAGATTTCCCCATGATAGGGAAGAGACAAAGCCTTCCCCAATCCTCGAGAGGTCATCGAGATAGTGGTACCACAAACAAAGTCAAACTGGTTGTTGTAAGAGGCTAAAAATTAATTGCATAGGGTAGGATCATCAAGAATGAGTAGCAATGAGAAAGCCACAAAATGAGATAGGACAGCCTTCGTGATAAGGTCCAATTTCGACAATTAAGAATAATCCCAACTGATCAAAGGAACATATTGAGTTGGGATAGGAGTTCGAGGTGCCATTTTCAGATAAAAACAAAACACATAAACAACACAAATAGACACAGAGGAGGCCTACAAAATAGCAAAAAAAAAGAAGAGAAATAAGATCTCATCAGAGTATTAGTTCGTCCACAACACGGAAGACCACCCAAGCAAACCACATCCTAGAAAAAATTTGGCATGACCTATCCACACATGCGATCGTTATCTTCATGAAATCTAAAAAAATAGGCACCATTATTCTCGTATCAAGTAAGAAAATAAAAAGAAATATACACATCATAGCCCACACTACATCAATGTGACTATCAAAATAGAAGAAATACCACAAACTACACCATACTGATATAACTAAATTAAAACTAGACTGGAACCTATCAACATGGACTAAGTAATAGACTACATCACTCTCATTCCCACATATTGTGTTCATTGATTAGATGAGAGATGTGTTATGAAGATGGATTTAAATTTAATGGTAAGTGAATTTTACCCATTATTAACAATGGATTAATTCTTTATTAGGCTATCAATATTTAAAAAGAAAATCGCAGTTAATTTTATCCATTAAGAAAAAATATTATGTGTTTACAGTGTATTAAATGAACTTAGATTTTGATCTTGATTCGATAGGTCTCTAAATGCATATTCATTTTTTACTAATTAGTATGTTTAGAGTGCCTTTTTGTCAATGTGTGTAAGAGTGATAATAGTTGGTTCATTTTATTATAAAATAAGAATGTAAATTTTTCAATTTTTAGTGTTTTTTAAATTTTCAGATTATTGGTTTTTGGATTTTATTTTTATGCAAATAGTAATCAAAATGTTGAAAATGGGTCATGGATTTTTTTTGATTAAAAAAAATAAGGATTTAATGACAAATTTAGGCATTTGCTAAGTTTTTAGTGTTTTAATTTTTATTTGTACTTTTCATCTTATATTCGTGAACAAAAGTTTCAATGTTTTTTTGGAAAATTCCAGTTTTTTTTTGGAATTTTTTGAGATTTATTTCATTTTTAAAGTTTTATTTGAAATTATTAGCGTTTTTAAATTTTTAGTAATTTAAAATTGCATAAAAGATGTGTATTAGGATCTGCTATGCTGGATGTGAACAGTAGCAATGCCATGGCTTAGCTAAGACCCCACACGCATCCTCATGCCACACGAATGGCAACTTAAACAATACACCTACGTGCCTAGGAAATCCCCACATGTGAACATCTTGTAATGGAACAAAAGAAACGCCCGCACATGCAAGAACCCATGTGAAAGGGGTTGGTGCATAAGCTGGGGGGGAACAAGGGCCTGTAAGGGGAGGGGGGTGTTGGGGGGGGGGGCGTGTTGGGGGTGGTAGGGAGGGGGGAGGAAGAAGGAGGATGAGCGGTATTGAGGAGGAAGGTGATGTTGGGGAGGCCACCAGCGGGTGGCGATGCTTGGAGGACCAATGACGGTGATGTAAGGGATGTGCGACAGCACACAGGGGACCGACATGAGGAAGGGGAGAGAGAAGAGAGAGGCGAGATAATGGGGGAGGGAGAGGTGGGAGAGATGGAGGTGGGGGGAGGGTGCAGGGACATGGATAGAAAGGAGAGAGGGGAGGTTCTAGGGGGGTTGGGGGACAAGGAGAGAGAAGAATTTGGAGAGAGAAAAAGAAGAAGAAGAAGAAGAAGAAGAAGAAGAAGAGGGGGGTTGGAAAAACCAAATGCATGGGTTTTTTTTGTTTGTTTTTTAAATTAAGTTTTTCGTTTGTGTTGTGTTGTTTTTTTAAAACTAAAAGAAAAAGTAGAAGACCCTCCCCCCCCATTGCATGCACAAGCATAGAGCGGGGTAAAAAAATTTGCAACATCGGGGATGAACATAAAAGGAGGAGTACGAGTGGGTCGACCACAAGACGTTGAACTCGATCACATGTACTTTCAAGGCAAAAACTAGGTGTTCATGTAGATAGCTAGAGACAACAAGACAAAAAAATCACAAAAAATTTATTTTGAAAAGATTCAAGCCTCAAATTGACACAAGTGATTGACATGCAGTAAAAAGAAAAGTGGGAATCACAACAAGGGGAACATGATGGACAATAGGAACAAACAATATGTCTCACGTGAAAAACAAGCATTCACATAGAAAAATGGTTAAAAATGCACCAAAAAATGAGATTGAAAATTAATAACAAAAAATTTGTTTGCCAAAACAGACTGTAGGAAAAAGGAAAAATGTTTGGTTGGATAAGAGAGATAGGGCTATCAGATCAAAACACAGATCTGGTGAGAAACATGAGCATTCACATGGAAAATGGTAAAAATACACATGAAAAGCATAGAAAATTTAATTCGAGAAGATCCATCAATTGAAATAAAGGGCGACGAAATGGAAAAATGTTAGCGGAGAGGTGTTTGACAAGGCTATTAGGGAAGAATGTGGTTCCAATGGCAAGAGGGCACATTTGCATGAAAACATGTCAAAAATGCGGATGAAAACACAATCACAAATTAATAACATGAAGTTCATGGACTGAAATGAAGGGAGGAAAAAGAGAAACCTTGCTCAAGGATTTGTGTTACTCAACATGGTATCAGAGGCATGATGAGCTTGGTTTAGCTTGACTCAATGTTCCTCTCTAGCTCCCCACAACCTCTGGTCAACTCAGCTTCAGCAGATGACTTCATCTCTCATTCTAGTTTCACTTTACCTCCTTTGTTTGCCATAGCCAGTAGTACCTACCTGTGTTGGAGCTCCTGGATCTCTCCATCCAAGCAATATCTTAACTAGGTTTCTTTTGAAGAGTTGTTCTTTGACTCAGGGTGCAACTTCCTATTACTTCACATAAGAAGGTTGGCCTCTCTCCTACTCAGCATTTCATTTTTCTTACTCATTATCTAGATCTATGCCACTTTCGGTCTCGTACACTTCCAACTCCTGGTGACAAGTGGCACGATGCAATCCAACTCCTTAGGGCTTTTGAAGCTTATGCCGTAGGCTATCTCCTAGTAAAAGCTCAACTCAAATGATTCACTTTGTTAGCCACATAGAGCAAAAAACCAGTCCTTGTGTAAACCCTAAAGTGGGCAGCCATAGCCACTTTCATTGAAGCTCATATCTCACTTCATTTTCTCACTCCTCTCAGCTCATTCAAGTGTCTGGCACTCTAATCTAAGCCTGAACTTTGTTTCTAGCAAGATTGCCACATCGAATCAGAAAGGAGGGAAAGATTCAACCATCAAAGTTTAATATTAAGCTCAATAAGCATACTATCTTTTGGTCCTCATTAGTGCTTCTTGGCACTTATGTCTCTTGATACATCTAAGCAACTCATTTGCTGGTATGATATGAGATTTTGTTGTTGATTTTCTGCTATTGTTGCTCCTACCATCTAGTATAGGGAAATATTCATCGTCATGCCACTTCAAAGGAATGGGCTTCCACACTTGGCAAACAAGGATCAAGTTGATCCTAATAAAGAAGGGCCTTTGGTCAATAACTAGTGGCCAAGAGAAGAAACCTAGAGATGTTGCTCTTGCAGTAGTATGGCAAATAAATGATGACAAAGTCTAGGCAATCATCAAGCTTGAGCTTGATGATAGTTATATCCACAATGTAGAACATGTGATACATCTCATGCCACTTGGGAATAGGTGTGGACATGTTGTTTGGTGCCTAATCTAAATCTTCAAAGTATGGATTGTTGATTGAGCTTTTCAGGTTGGATATGAAGGGTATATAGATGGAAAGTCTATTTCTCTCTCCCCAACCCCCCCTTTGTGCGCCATTTCCCTCTCCCCCTCCTTGCTCCTTGCTCCTTCCTGCTTCCTCCTCCCTTTTCCCCCTTTTTTCCTCCTCCCTCCCCTCCCATCTTCTCCTTCTCACCTCCTCTTTCCTTCTCCCTCCTATCTTCCCTCCCACCCTCCTCCTCCCCCTCTTCCTCAGGCCGCTTGCCCCTCCACACACTGCCTAGCCCCGTGTAGCTCCTCCTACCTCTCCCCCATTGCTCATTACTCCTCTATCTCCTATGTTTCCCATGCCGCCCACTACTCCTTCTTCTCCTACCTCCTCCCCCGCCTCCTATCTCCTCCCCTACCACTCCTTCTACCTCTCCCCTACCCCCCACCCATTGTCTTACCTCCCCCTTGCCCTACTCGCCCGTTCCATATTTCCCCCCATCCAATAGTGCAGTCTGCCATCCCTCCCCCACCAACTTGATCCCCCTCCAAATTTATCCCTCCCCCATCGATTTTATTTACCCCTCCCCCCCCCCCCCCCCCCCCCCCAAATTATATCCCCTCCCCCCAATTTTGTCCCTCCCCCACAAATTTTACCCCCCCTCCTTTTCCAAATTTACCCCCCCCCCCCCCCCCCCCCTCCCCCCACCCACACCACCCCTTTAAACCTCCCACCCCCAAACTTGCCCACCCCCTTCCCCTTGGGTAGCCCTTGTTCCCTTCCCATTTCCCTCCACCACCAACACCCTAAAATATGTATTATACCCCGTATCCTCTGCTCACGCTTCAAGATCCCTAACCTATGTGAATGTCCCCTATAAGCCCCATGTCACACACAGGGCGATGTTGATCATGATTGTGGTTGTTTGTACATGGGTGCGTGCATATTTAATTGCGTTCGTGTGTACGTGTGTTGTCAACCCCCATTCACGCATCCCGTTTTGCATGTGCCATGAAGTTGTCATTCACACGTAGTCACCATCCAGTACGCTCTTGTTCTGATCTTGATTATTTTAATCCTCCACACTTAAAAATTAAAAAATAATTAAATTTTTAAAAACCTTGAAAATTCCATGAAAAGTCACTAAAATGAGAAAAAAATTAAAAAAATCCCAAAAATCCCAAAAAGAAAACGTCTCATGATTATGAATAGCCACAAATACATAAAATTTGTAAAAACACATTGAATAATATTTTTTTTATATTTTAAAAAACAACTTATAAAATGAGAAAATACTTGAAAATTTTGAGAAAATTTAAAAATGGATGTTTAAATTCATAATATTTTTTTCACATTATTGATATTTGTGTAGCCATTTGGTTACTCAAATTTATTTATTTATTTAAAAACAAAAGAGTAAGAAAAACAAATAACAAACCCAATGAACAACAAATCATCAAACAGACCAATCCAAATGCTTCAAGTTCTATTCACATCAAATGTGGCATGACATCTAAAAACCAAATTTTGAACAGCCCAATATACAACTCTCAAAATTGTAAGGATTCACACACCACACAAAATAAAAGTAAAAAATAAAAAATCACATATATAAATTATTTTTTTAGAAAAATTAAAAAAATCCCAACACATGAGTACCCAAGAACAACATATTGGGGAATATGGGAATTTCCCATAAGTTTGGGACATATGGTCAAATCTTTGGATTTGTCATAACTTGAACAGTATAACTCCAAATAACTCCAAATCGAGTGCTCTATAGCTCAATAGATTCCATTTTTCAAGAGCTTTCCAATGATAGGTCACATCATATGGTTTTGAGAAACTTATGGGCATGTTATCCAGGTGCCACCTTTTTAGTATTCAAAAAATGGGAATTGGGAGATTCCCAAGATCACTAATATTGTGTTCAAGTGAGAAACCATTCCTTGTCTCCTTTCTTTTTATTATTTTTACAATGGTATTAGTATTTTTTTTTCCCTACCTTACAAGAGATCGACTATCACTTAGTCAACCTGTTGTTTTCATATGTGGATTTTTCTTTTCTACGGCTTGTTTGGATGTGGGATTTTATGCCTCAGACCTTGTGGGTGTCCACACAATACCAGGTTTCTTTTTCTTTTTCAATGGGATAATTTAATAATGAAAAATGATTAATTTATCATCTAATAAAAATGAGTCGTGTAGTTTTCACCCACCCACTTCACTGTACCATAGGAATACGCCATATGCTTATGGGCATTGGGGATTCGTGGTCTGAGACATTGGTTTTGTCAATATGTATTTATTTTGATGATCTGAGTCTATGGTTTAGTCCAGATTTCTAAATTGTGCTTGGAATACAGTATGCATGGCATTTTCTTTTCTTTTGATTGTTTGCCTACGGGGTAGTTCATATGTGCATAGATCATGTCAAATTTTCCATAGGATGTGGACTCCTTGGGGAGTGCTGGTCTAGTCCAATTAGTTTGTTGTTATTGTTTTTGTTTCCTTGTTATCTACCTCAATGGTGGTATGTGTAGGTTTTATCAAAATACTTTCTCATTTTCCTAGTTTTTGTATGTGTGTGGGTGATTTAGCGTGGTCTAAATGGCATCTTCCTCCACGCCTCCGCTTGTGATTCAGCATGTACCATTACGAATCCATGATTACTTTCTCCTCTTGGATACTGGTTGTATTCACAAGGCAGGTCTTCATCTCTTTGTGCCTGCGAAATTCCCTCTTTTGGATGCGAAGCTTTGCTACTCTTTTATGGAGACTTACAATAAGCTTTCGGGCTTGGTTTACGACCGTCAATTTTGTTTATCCCCTACTACTGTTTTAACAAGGCCTTGTTCTTGCCTTTTGCAACTTCCCCTATGCCTAGTGGTAATCATTTGTTATCCACTGCACAGATCATTACCTTGTTACAAAATAAGACCTCTACTCCTTTGCTAGGCGAACAAGGTTATCACCAGTTCAGGAGTATGAATGGCACATATTTCCTCTTCCTTATGGAAGAAATTATGCCAATTCCTCCAAAACCACCAATTTATGTCAGATGGCAAGCTTGCATCCAAGTGTTTGCCCCAAGAATTATTCATTACATCTGTCAGAATCCTAGAGGGGGTTAAGCTTAATTGGACAACCTTTCTATTGGCTAAAATGGATAAGCATTTTTAGCATGTAACAAAAGTTCAACTCAATACTATTTCCTGTGGGGTTTTTGTACAAAAGCTCATTCAATTGGCACCTCCCCCAGGTGGCATTCTTGTGCATGATCCTATTCCACTTCCGCAATAGTCTCCTCCTTCAGTTCCTTCTCCTCTTATGCAAATCAATTCAGATTTAGCATATGTATCTCCTGTCAAAATCATTCTTGTGCATGATCCTGTTCCACTTCCGCAATAGTCTCCTCCTTCAGTTCCTTCTCCTCTTATGCAAATCAATTCAGATTTAGCATATGTATCCCCTATCAAAATCATTTGAAAGAAGCGTTGGACACATGGTTCTTCTGATCCTCACCTTGTTCCAAATCCTATGGTACAGATTCCGATACATGAGGTGTCTAGTAGCTCCCTTCCCTCATTCCTATCTTGTAACAACCTCTTTGCATCACAATGGGAAGGGCAATTGGATCTGCATATTCCCCCTTCCTTGCAAACAATACTTTTTGGATCTATGCTTTCGCAACTAGTTTCTAGTGTTTCATCTGTTTTGGACCTCCATGACCTCTTAAGAGTCTTCAAACAATCTAGGCAGGAGTGAACACCTCATTACAGGACAAAGTGAACTCTTTAGGCAATCGACTTAGCAAGGCTCTAGAGAGTTTAGCTTCTAAGAATACTACTTTGAGTGATATCCATACACAAATGACTGCAGCTCTATAGCTTTGATGGATTCACAGAAAGCCACAATTAAGGAGTTAGAAACCAAAGTGGCCACTTTAGAAAAAGAGAACATGTCCTTAATCAAGGAGCAAAATGTAGCTCTCTTGAGGAAATAATAGAATGAGCTCCTCGTAAACTTGGTATATGTGAGAGCCAATTGTAGTATTCCCATGAAACTGTAGAATTGTAGAAGAAGCTTATTGAAGAACTTAACCAGAAAGTTGTTACTCTTTATGTTCCTCCTCCAACCCCAGTGATGTCCTCTTTGTTGTCTTCTAAGGAAGAGCTAGATCATTTGCAGCAAAAAGCTAAACTGTGTGATGGGTTCTCTACCAAGGCGATGTGATTTTACAAGTAGTCATGTATGTACATTCTGTCAAGATGACTTTGGTAGATGGCCTAAGGAATTATCATCAATAGACATTGTGGTGTAGAGGCAATGCTTGGCATCCTCCTTTGGAGGATGATGTTCTAGATCCTCGCTATTTTGATGGAATGTCTTTCAGTAGTCGGATATTCAGCCATTGTGATCCGAAGTGTATCGTATTGCCAACAATCCCTTGTTCACTGAGGATTTCTTTTCAACTTTTGATTTGGATGTTCCATCTACCCATATGATCCTCATGATATCCTATCTTATTCCCTAATTTCTTATCGATTACCCTTGTATATTGCCATCCTCACTTCTACTCTAGATAGTATCCCTCTCTTATCTTTTACCCCTGCACTTTTCCCTCAAATTCCAGTTTTTACTACTCGTCCATTTATTGCTAATCCTACATCTTCGCCCACTCCTATTGAACCTACTCCAATTGTCCCATTTTTTCTCTCTATTTTTCCAATAGAATCCCTTCAAAAGTTTTTACTTTCTTTCTCTTCTTTTTCATCATCATTATCCCTTCAAATGTCTTCATTTTATGAATTATCTAACCCACCTCTTCACTGTTTTCCTCTTATTTCCTTACCATCTCCATTTGCTTATATTAATCTTCCTTTGCATTAGTGATGGATATTATTGGGTATGAAAATGATATCCTCTGTCGACGGGGCAGTGACATCGAATGATTCTTTGATAGGACCAATATTTAATTGGCATATCATTCTTGGGTCTTGGGACACTTCTGCACAATGTTCTACTCCTTATATTCAATTTGCTAGAGCACATGCTCATTTTGAGGATACCTCAGTATGCTCGGCATCTCATTTTTGTTGGTATCTTACTTTTATGCATTAGCAGTCTCATGTGAATACTCAAAAGAGTATTCTGAACTTGACAATTAATCCTAATGAGGATGTGACTATTGCTTAGATGGATTCCTATATTAATTTGCACAAGCTTTTCCTATTGGGTTTACTATCTTGTTGGAAAAGATGTGTTGTTTACACTATCCCCAAAATGTGCCTCTATATTTTATGGATGAGATTAAGAGTCTGGAACGCCTCAAGCTAAGTATGAAGTTCAAGAAAAAATATCTTCATCCTATATAGCCTGCGAATACTCTCTTGGTTGTATTGATATTTTTAATGAAAATCTTTATCTTGCTCTCTATGTTTTAGGAGCCTGTGCCATTTAGACTACATTGTCTTGTGAGTTCTATGTATGTTCTATGATGTATATGTGGTGTTTTATCCTTCTTGCATCATGGAGTTAAAGATAAAGATGGAGCTAATTGAAAAGCTGATTGATGGTGATGTAGGTTATAAGTTGGGGATGTGCTTGGATGGTGTTTCTTGAAGTTGCTGTGGAAGATTAAGTTGAGCTATTTATTTTGAGCTTTTATTCTTTTATTCTAAGGTCACGAGGGTATTCTCTGATTAAGTGTGGGTATATGTTGAGGGTTGATATGATTGTGTTTTCGGCTATTTTTTGTTGGATTTTTGGGTGATTTTTTTGTATGATTTGAATGCTAATTGATTTTTTTGGAAGCTTTTGAGAGATGTTTTGACAAGGTTGAATAGGTTTGAGAAGCTCATGATGTTTCTCAGTGAAGGTATGATGTGTTGAAACGTTTTGTTGAGTGTCTGATAGGTGTTGATTGGTTTTGTTCAGCTTCTATTTTGTTTCGTTTTCTTTTTGTATGAGAGTTTATAATGATGATTGATGGATTTTGGGAGTTTTTAGAATCTTATTGAATGATTATTGATGGTTTTAGTTGAGCCAAATGCTTTATGATGATGTTTTGTATGGAATTATAGACCCTTTATTGAGCTTCTATAGAGCCTCTGTCTCTATTCTGTTTTTGCTCTGTATGCCTCTATAAGTGTTCTATTGGATAAATGTGTAGCTTGAGGAAGTTTTCTAATCTTTGGAAGAGATGAATACAAGCTCAAAATAGCTCAAAGAAGAAGAAGAAGTAGTTACTTAAAGACTCAAGTGAAGACTGAAGTGACAGTGACACTATTGAGCTACGAAAGGACACTATAGTGGCTCTAGTGACCCTTCATATTAGACATATCTCTTGGGAGGGGTATCCATGACCAAAGAGGGGTTATGTATGATTATTCTTTATTATTTCAATGTACCATTGAGAGAAAGCATATGTGAGAGAGATTGAGAGAGCCAATCTTTTATGAAAAACAATGTATTTATGAGTGAGAGATCATGAGAGAGACTATGAAGACTATGAAGTTATTGAAGATGAATAATACATGATGATTTCCATTCAAAGTGGAGGATTCCTTTGTGTTCTCTTGTTCTTTTTTATGAAGAATATGTTGAAGTTTTATTGCGATAAATTCATGGGAGAATTGTTATATGATGCTATGTGAAGATTGGTGTTGTTTTTCTTCTCATGGTTGATTAAAATATGAAGAGCATGCTTGTTAATGATCCAAGATAGATTTTCTTGCAGTAGAATTTCTTTTTTCTAGGTGTCTCACTTGGGGCTCCAATATGACTTGGTTAAAGACCTAGATACCTTCAAATCCAACCTAACATTTCGACAGTTACTGATGCTATCCTCTAGCTTGCTAAAAGAAATTTAAAAGTATATTGACAAGAAGACGTGGCCTAAGGATTACTCCCACAGCTGACCCCAAGTCCAATCAACCCCAAAGCCTGTAAAAGAAGTGGATGTGGCTAACACCTTCCTGGATCTTGGTACTTCAATGATTGATATTTGGATTGAGCGATGTTTTATTGCAAATACATTGATTGATGGAGGTTCATAAGTGAACATAATGATGGATGTGACAATGAAGGATTTAGGACTACAAGGCAGGCAACATACATAGTGGCTTATTAGATTGGTAGACCAAAGTGGAATTAAGCCTTTGGGTATTCTTCCATATGTGAAGACAACCCTAGAAGGAAGAGACTATTGGCTAACCTAAATGGTGGTAAAACCAAATTCCTACAGGACCTCATATCCTCTATTGGTGGTGTGAAGACGATGGCTTTTTGAAGCAAGAGCATGAACAAATTGGTTCAAGGAAACCTTGATCCTAGGCAGAAGACCCAACAAGGAGGTGGTAAAATTGTATGGCTTGCAAAAGGGAAATGGATCCACCTCTATCAAAGTCATAACAGACTCCTCCAACAAAGTCATAGATGGTACATCAACAACAAAGGAAAAAGATATCAAGCAGATCTTTCCAAAGAAAACAGAGGCATAGTCCCTAATAGTGGGAATTGTAAGTCAACTCCTGAAAAAAAAAAGTCCTTGTCGGTGGGTGAATATCTATTGCTTAAACTAAGAATGACTTCTAAAATTACCTCTGACAGTAAGATAGAGACATGGATGTATTGTTTCCCTTGTTACATGACCACAACAAGAACCAAAGACAAAAGTAAAAACAGAAGTAGAGACAAAGACAGAGACAAAAATAGAGTTAGAGACAAAAGAAAAAGTAGAAGATACAACAAAGAGTTTGTTTTTCTCCTACAAAGTCCCTATAGAGGTAGAGCCAATCTCTGAAGAGGAAGATGATGAAAGTTCAGATGAAGATAATGTAAGCATCACGGGCAACCAGAGGAGAATAATAATGAAGAGAAACTCCTAGAAGCTTCAAAAAGCTAAAGCTACTATGTTGTGGAACACAATGGCTCTGGTATCCTTTGGGCTAGTAAATGAATCACATCATATGTAAAGCCTCCATAAATATGGATTAAGTAGAATATGCCTTCTTTTAGCAATGGCTCTTATTGCCCTAACTTACCTTTCTCAAGAAAGGATGATGATGATTTCCCTTGCCAAGAAACATGAGTCCTATAGCTCAAACATAGCTCAAATGGTTTTTGTTATGTGACACCCCTAGAGGCATCCTTAGAAGACGAGTCCTTGAGTCAAAAGATAATGAAATTTTTTATAAAATCTGAAATAGCCATGATACCATTTTAGTATCCCAAAGAGCTAGCCAAGTCTCCATGGAAAGAAGAAGTTGCTTTCAGTGGAGTATCAAACAAGGAGGCCACTCCTTGAAGAAATTGTATCTATACACGGAAGCAATCAATGGGACCTTCATCTACGAAGTGAAAGGTGAAAAGCAATTAACTTTTATGGATATATATGATACTAAATGTCACCTGAAGGTGGATACCAATCTTCCAAAAGAGGAGCTATTGGTCTTGCATGACCTACTGAAGGAGAACTTGGAATGCATGGTCATATAAAGATCTAAAGGCGATTGATCCCATGGTGTGTCAACATCACATCAACCTAGAGTCTAATGCTAAACCTGGCATACCATACATATCTTTTAATATCTTGTTTGAGTCCAAGAGAGATAGCAACACCAACCCTTTCTCTTCTCTCATCTCAATATTTGCAAGGAATTTCAACTTGGCAATAGTAATCGTTAAGTTAGGGATGCCAAACTTCAATGAAAATATTCTATCCAACCATTGATCACCAAGCTTAGGATCAAGCACATTAAGTACCTATAAAGTTTACATTTGGATATTTTACCTTCATGAAGAGTAAACCAAGAAGTGGAAGATCCATACCATGCCCAACTTGTCTGCTAATCTTTTATGTATCCTAGCTTTTTTTTTCAATGCCTCCTCTTTATTCTCCATTGAAAGTGTATTTGCTACCAAATCTTCAATATTGTTGAGTTTTTTAGTGTACTCAACCTTCATAGAAGAAAAACCTTTAAATTTTATCGTTGAAGAGAAAACTTATCTACTTCAATCCCTTTTAATAACAAGCATGAAAAATATTACCTGAAATACAAGTTTGGCCAGGTAGTCCCTTGTCGATGGGTACAGTTTTGTTTTCCATTGGCACTACTATCTTTTGCTCTCAAAGACTCGAGCAGTTTCACTTGACCTTGAGTAAGGCATTCAAGAATTCATTGATGTCACACTTAAAGTTATTATTGCAATTCCAAAGAACATCCTGCAAGGTAAGTTTAATGATGGTGTACTCGTTCATACTAACAAAAGAAAATTTCAAGAACTAAGTTGTATAAATAAATATATTAGTTATTAATTTATTGTTAAAAGATATAAGTACACTTACTTGTTGACTTTCTCAAGTCCAGCAAAGAAGAGCAATCTCTACAATCCATGCGGAATCCTTATTAGAGCACACATCCCTGATGTGACGAGGTCTATTTTCTTTGTATGTTTATGAAATCAACTCCATTCATACAATCAAGTGATGGTTTCCTTCCCATACCTAGAACGTTTTACCAGACAAAAACATGAACTTTGGTTTTGTTAAGACCTCTTTTTCAAATGAAGCATCCAATTCATACCATAAAGGAGACCAAGTTGATTCTATGGCAGTGTTCACTAGGTCTCTTCTCTTTTATACTTATATATATAGACAACAAAATAACACTCATATAGAAAATAACTTTTTAAAAAGAGCATATTTGTACAAATTTTTCTAACAAGAGCATGTGCAATCATGTGATACAAGGAGATACAAGGGTGCACTTCTTGAGATAGAAGTCTACCATTTTGATACCATTTCAAACCCTTGCATTTTGATATTAGAAACTTGCCTTGTTGCTTTCTCATCATACTCTTGTACCATTTCAAACCCTTGCTCCACTACTATATCATATCCCTTGCTACTTTCTTCTTGTGTTTGAGGATTACAAGTACCTACTACATCACTTGAAGGCTTTTTACTTTTAGCAATAGAGATAGACGATCCACGAGTTCTTTTATGTGGAGTAAAAGTAGATGAAGGATTGGTTATTCTTTGTTAGATCCTGTACAACCTTTGTCTATATCATATTGTGGTGATGTGATTGAAATACCACATTAAAAAACAAATATATGTGTTAGATCTCTCTCTCTCTCTCTCTCTCTCTCTCTCTCTCTCTCTCTCTCTCTCTCTCTCTCTCTCTCTCTCTCTCTCTCTCTCTCTCTCTCTCTCTCTCTCTCTCTCTCTCTCTCTCTCTCTCTCTCTCTTTGGATTATTGTAATATTGAATAGCTTAGATGCATACAGTAGTGCACAAAATGAAATCAAGGAGTGTCCACATATTCATATGCCCAATATAGCCAGTACTTGTTAACAATAGACAAAAAGGAAAATATTTATACTCAATCCATATTGTTCTAATAGTCATCATATTGATATGCATACAATGAGTCTTTAAAATGAAAATTCAATCTTCCCTATACACGGATCAAGGTATAAGGATAAAATGTGTGCTTGATTTAGTAGGATTCATAAGTTTTCATACCCAACACATTCAAATCAACAAGCATTTCATCCGCTTATGCTTTTCTACTACTTGCCTATGGAAGAAACACCATTTATATTACTTCAATATATCAAGATATTTGAACTAAGAGTAACTATGATTGAACCTCAAAAGTACCCACATTTTTGAAACACAGCAATATGCCCTTCGAAATCCTCAACACAAGCAAATTCTTGTGAGAAAGTGAACCATTTGACTTGTGATACTTGAGAAACACAAGCGTCATCACATTGTTACAAAAATGCAAGCATTTTAAAATGCTATTATAAAATGCAAGTAAACTGTCTATGTTGCTTATGTTCATTATGTGGTCTTTATCACACAACATCATCATAGTATATGGGCTTGGAACATAGCATTTTGAAATGTAGTCTTTTTAACACAATGTTTTCAACCTATGTATGAACTATTTTAACATGCATATTAAATTGTTGTATTAAGCCCCTCTTTCATTACATATTCATTCACCACATGATTAGAAGAAGAAGCAATCTCTAAATTACATATTCATTCTCCATATGACCATTACTCTAATCGCATGGAACTTGATAGCCGTTTAATATTTGAAGTCAAGGAACTTAATAGGCAAGGTGGATACATAAGGGAAATATAGACTAATTACTAAGGTTACTAGGGAGGATGACATTGACCAAGGAAATTTGCTTCACTTAAATTTCTAATTACATAGCCATTTTCTGAATCCTTTTGATAAATACTACTTTAGATTACAAGTGTTTGCAAATTTAGCATACACATTGAACAAACAAAGATACAAAGCAAAGCTTCTTTGCAACTCACTTGAGCAGAACTGCCTTTAAAAAGGGGCAGCCATTACTTACTCTAGAGGTGAAAGGAACTTGATGAGGGGTTTTGAGAGGCAAAAAAAATTGTTTTTTTTTGGGGGGGGGGGGGTTATGGTATCCTACACTTGAGTGAAAATGAAATTTGTGGGCTTAGACTGCATACAATTCTATATAATAAATATGAAAATGATGGAGCATGGCACTCTGCATGAGGATGGGCACAGGGGACTCTAGGTGATGAATTGGTCACAAAGAGGTGTGCTTCAAAACACACCTATTCTTTGCTATTTGACAGGGATGCCTAAAGCTAGAGAGAAGAGAGGGTAGAGATTCGGGGCTTGTGAAGTACCAGCCTCCTCAAGTAAACTCATAGTACTCTTGTCCTCCTACAACTACTGGTTTGATGATCCACTTGATATCCTACCATTCTTGTGCCTCTTTTAGGCATTAGTAGGGGCTTGCTAGGTGAGACATGCGGAAATATGATGATGCATCAACAAAGGTAGCCATGGCTACAACTATGGTCTTTGTCTTCTAAGTGGTATTGTACAGGCACTACCTATGACTACCTAGCAGACTATGTTAGCTTTAAGTGACAAGATGGATGCCTCGAGCCTCCTTGACTTGAAGGAGGGGGCACCTTGGGGGCCACCATGAGCATAAGCATCTATGCACCATGTCTCAATCTTTTTTGCAATTTCTTTTGTAAATTCCAATTGATTTAATTTATGCAACTGGCAGAGCCACATGGCCGAGGAAACACTAATGTCCAAAAAATGTTTTCCTATAATGTTGATCTATATAATATAATGTTTGAATAGTTTTCGTGTCGTATAACTTGCCCACAAACAAGCTTTCCACCTAGTGCGACACTAGCCATAGGGGGTAGGCCGAGGCCTACAATCACCCCCTCAGCCACATTGACCTGCAAGGCATCACTTTCTCCATTTAGGAAGCCATCAACTTTAACTCCTAGTGCAAAAGAGAGGTGTACCTCTTTGTAACGCTTATTACCACCTTATTCAAGTACAGCTTGAGTTACGGTGCAAGTTATGAGATAAAGTGCTACAATCAACCACAATAGTGCTTGCCTAGAGATCTATCCATCGTTGTGACTGCCACCAATTTTTGTCCTCCTTCATAGTGTCTACTGAAGGTATATCACTAGATCCTGGCAAGGTCAAAGATGTTCAAGATTGGCCACCCCCAACCACTATCAAGGAAGTGAGAAGTTTTCTAGGTCTGACAGGATAGTATAGGATATTCATAAAAAACTATGCCCAAATTGCAGCACCTCTTACAGACCTACTAAAAGCAAGTTGCCATTAACTGGATGCCAATTGAATAGTCTAGCTTTGAGCAACTAAAGCATAGTTTGGTAATTACTTCTATCTTAAGGCTACCTGACTTAATCAAGGAATTTGAAGTTGTCACAGGTGCCACGTCTCTTGCATTGGGATGTATACTAATGCAAGAAGGTCATCTTGTAGCTTACTCTTCAAGAAAATTGAAATCCCATGAAAAGAGATATGCTACTCACGACCTAGAGTTGTTAGCTATGATTCATGCTCTCAAATTATGGAGACATTAATTACTTGGAAGTAATTTTTCTTGAGTCATAGATCATAAAAGTCTTAAGTGGATTTTTACTCAATCTGATCTTAATATGAGGCAATGATGATGGATCAAAATTCTGCAAGAGTATGACTTTGAAATTAAGTTTAGAACCGGTAAAGAAAATGTAGTAGCAGATGCCCTTAGTCGTAAAGCCTTCCTTAATGCTATTATCGTTGAAGAACCATCTAGGGCAGAAACTCTGGCTACAATGGTATCAATGCCAACTAATCCTATCATCAAACGACTAAGGATGAAGCAAATAAGGACCCAAACTATCAAAAATTGTTTTGGAAAGTTTAGAATAAGGAATAAGATCCCGAACTCAATACTAAGTATCAAGAATTCTCTACAGATAAAGACGAATGACTTCTTTATTTCAGAATGAGACTCTGCATTCCTTGAAGTCAGACTCTCAAGAGAAGGATACTTTGGGAAGCACATGACTCTCCTTTTTCAGGACACTTGGGGTATGCAAAGACTCTTAATGCTGTTAGGAAAAGCTATTATTGGCAAAGACTCAAGGGTAATGTACTTAAGTATGTCACTGAATGTCTAAATTGCCAAAGGGTAAAATCTGAACATGTCAAGTTACTAGCAAAACTCCAACCACTTGACAATCCCCAGATGAAATGGGAGTTTATTGGCATGGACTTTGTAGTTGGGTTACCTTCTATACAAGGAGGATATAACTCAAAAATGGTAATAGTAGACATGCTAACAAAGGTCACTCATCTAATTCTAACAAAAACCAATTACAAAGCTTCAAATATTGCAAGAATTTTTGTAAAAGAGATTTTTAGGTTACATGGGTTACCTAAAAGAATCAACAGTGATCGTGATTCTCTTTTCACATCACATTTTTGGAAGAGTTTATTTGAAGCCATTGGGACCCAACTTTGTTTCAACACTGTTTATCATCCACAAACTAATGGGCAGATAGAAGAAGTTAATCAAGTCATTGAGGATATTTTGCGTGCATATTGTAGCAAGGAACCTAAAAGGAGGATTCAGTATCTACCCTTAGTGGAATTTTCTTATAATGCCTCCTATCATCGAAGTATTTAGATGACTCCATTTCAGGAACTATATGGTCAAGATTACAGTATACCACCTAATTTTTTTGATCCTACTCTAAGGGTAGAAGCTTCGAGAAAAATGTTAGAAGAAATGGATGATCAAATCAAGATTATCAGACAATATATTCAAGCTGCCAAGGACTGACAAAGGGCGTATGGTGATCTAAAAAGGCAAGAACGAATCTTCAAAGAGGGAGACATGGTCTTCGTTTGTGTCCATCCAAAGAGGGAGACATGGTCTTCGTTTGTGTCCATCCAAAGAAGAGTTCATTGTCTTTAGGAGAATTTAAGAAGCTAAGTCCAAGATATTGTGGAACTTATAAGGTTCTCAAATGCTTAGGACCAAGTGCTTACAAGATACAACTCCCTGAGAATATAAAAATCCACAATATATTTCATGTTAGCTTATTGAAAACATATGTAGCTAACCCGAACCATATCCTTGATTATCAACAAGTTGTAATACCTAGCCAAGGAGTCCTTGAGCTACAACGTGATAGAGTAATTGATGTAAGGGAGAGAAAATTGAGGAGTAGAACCCTTAGAGAATACCTTGTCTAGTGGAATGATTATCCTGAAGAAGATACGACATGGATAGATGAGAATGTTCTTTATCAACAATACCCCTGGTTTCTCCCGAGATGAGGACATCTCGATTTCTCTAAGGGGAGGAGGATGTAATACTTCCACACAATTAAAATTTAGTTGGTTAGTTCAAAAGTTAGTTAGTCAATTAGTAAGTTAGTAAGGTTACTAACTAAAGACTAACTAAAGTAAAAATGAACTAACGTTATATATATATATATATATATCGAGGATCATAACACGATATTTTTTTTGGATTGATAAGAATTGTAGCCACCCATCACGGAAGTTACCATGTGAATGAGAGTTATGAGCCATATTAGTCTCATTAGTGTCAATGTGTATAGTATGGATGGTAAAAAGATATTAGATGTTTGGAAAAAATAGCATATTTTTTATATTTAAGATATTATTTATAATAAATATCCTAAAAAGCTATGGAAATTTCTAGAACAAGGTGTCATGCAAAAAAAAAGTGGGGTTTTCAGCTAGTTTTGGAGATTTAATGTGAAAAAAAGAATGATTGGCAAAATTGTGTGCATCACAATCGCAGTTTACAGGCAACAAACAACACTTCGAATAGGGAGAAGAAGAAGGAATGATCTAAAAGATTTCTAATCAAGTGTCTTGGAGTTTTACCCCCTTTCAATTCTAGCTAAACCATTAGATTTGTGATTTGAGCATCAGATTGCATCTTAGAAGTTTCAGATTTCTGATTCTGCCAAGATCCCCTCCATAAAGAGCTCTTCTTCTCAACCACAACCCTTCTTCTCTAATTTAGCTATAAATAAGAGGCATGGGGAGTAGTTTAGATAGGCATAAGGAGACCCCGAGAGGCTGTGAGAGGGATGTAGAAGGATACCCCTCTAAGAGGTTGCAAGATAGAGCTAGAGAGAGAGAGAGAGAGAGAGAGAGAGAGAGAGAGAGAGAGAGAGAGAGAGAGAGAGAGAGAGAGAGAGAGAGAGAGAGAGAGAGAGAGAGAGAGAGAGAGAGAGAGAGAGAGAAGTTACCTCGAGAGGTTGCTGCGAGGGAGAGAGTTAGCTCAATCCCCCCTGTCTCGATCTTTGACTAAGCCATCTTCTCTTACGCTCTCCCATCTCGAATTTATTACACCTTCCCTATCTCTTGAACACGCTCGTGGACGATAGCTCCAAAGCGACGAGATAGAAAGACCATGGGGAACCATCACAACCGGTCAACGGGGAACCATCACAACCGGTCAAGAAATGGGTATGGCCAGAGATACGGGAGTACCCAAGGTTTCCAGAGTTGCCATTACCAATGGAACATTAGGTGTGCTGAACGAAGATCTAAATCCACAGAATGTACATATAATATAGCTTGCAAAACCACATCCCTCACATAAATATTCAAATCCTCCTCATGTTGAATTTATAAATCCCCTTTAATATATATGAAAGAGAGCAATCTAACTTAAGGATCAAGCATGTCATCCAAGCCTTTATCAAACATTGATTTGAGCAAATCACTCAGAAGGCCACTTCTTTGAAGGAGTCAGATCTGTACACCCGGAAGCAGTTCGTGGGACCTTCATCTGCAAGGTGGAAGGCAAAAAGCAATTGACTTTTGTGGATACTGATGATATTGAATGTCACTTGAAGATCTAAATGGGATTAATCCAATGGTATGTCAACATCACATCGACCTAGAGTCTGATGCCAAACCTTTGAGACAAAGACAAAGGCAAATGTATCCAAATTATTTAACCCTGGTGAAAGCAAAGTTGTTGAAGCTCCTTGAAACAAAGTTTATCCATCTAGTGGCCAATAGTGAATGGGTTTTTCCCACCATGGTCATACCCAAGAAGAATGGGAAGCTACGAATATGTGTGGACATTCGAAAGCTAAATTCCAAGACAAAGAAGGATCATTCCCCTATTCCTTTCATAGACCAACTCTTAGACATAGTGACAAGGCATGAGCTCTATTCCCTATTGGATAGTTTCAATGGATACAACCAAGTCTAGATAGCAGAAGAAGATCAATCCAAGACAACCTTCACAACTGAATAGGGATCTATGCTTACAAAGTGATGCCACTTGGTCTCTGTAATGCCCTTACTACATTTCAAAGAGTAATGATGGCCACATTCCAAAATCACCTGCATGATTTCATAGAGGTATACCTGGATGATTTCTATGTTTACAGCCTAATTTGTGAGCATGGGGACACTTGGAGCAGTGCTTTGATTGATGTCGACAATATGGAATTTCCCTCAACCCCTCGACAAATGCATCTTTGGAGTCTCTTCAAGAGTTCTTCTAAGCCACATTGTCTTTGCACAAGGGATAGCAACAGACCCTACTAAGATATAGAATATTATAGCTCAAACCACACCAACTAACATCAAACAATTGAGGGGATTTCTTGGCCATGTGGGCTAGTATAGGCAGTTCATTGCATTTTTGAACTTATTAGTATAAATATATGCAACCACTTTGCAACAAAGGCAACCCCTTTATATAAGATCTTGAGGAAAGATGCAGAGTTTATTTTGACTACTCATTATGAAGAAGCTTTCAACACCCTAAAGTAGTATCTAATTGAAGCACCCATCCTACAACCTCATGATTGGATGAAGAAACAACATATAGTCTATATTTCTCCTATAGAACCCTTGCAAAGGCAAAGAGAGCATCTAAAAAGGACGATGATGAAAGTCAAGATGCAAAGAATGGAAGTGACATGGAAAAAACTATCTAGCCAAAAGAGGATACAACCAAGGAGGAAGCCTCAGAGGTTGCAAAAGCTAAAGATCCCATACTATTGGATTGTATGACCTTGGTACCCTTTGGATTAGTAAATAAATCACATCATATGCAAAATCTCCATAAGAAATGGATTAAGTAGAATACAACTTCTTTTAGCAATGGCTCTTGTTGCCCTAATTTACCCTTCTTAGGAAAGGAGATGATGATTTTCCTTGCCAACAAACACTAGTCCTGCAGCCTAAGTAAAACTTAGACTGTTATGTGATGTTCTTAGAGGCATCCTCTAAAGATGAGTCCTCAAGTCAAGAGATAATTAACTCTTCCACAAAATTCAGAATAGCCATGATACCATTTCAACATCCCAAAGAGCTAGCCGAGTTCCTAGGGAAAGAAGAAGTTGTTTTTAATGGAGTATCGGATGAGGAGGCCACTCCCTTGAAGGAGTCAGATCTATACCCAGAAGCAATTTGTGAGCCCTTCATCCGTGAGGTGGAAGGTGAAAAGCAATTAACTTTTGTGGATACATATGGTACTGAACATCACTTGAAGATCTAAAGTGAATTGATTCCATGGTGTATCAACGTCACATCAACCTAGAGCTTGATGCCAGACTTGTGAGACAAATATAAAGACACATGAATCCAAATTATTGAGACCTATTGAAAGCAGAGTTGTTGAAGCTCCTTGAAGTTGAGTTAATCTATCCATTGGCTAATAGTGAATGGGTTTACCCATCCTTGTCATATCCAAGAAGCATGGAAAGCAGCAAATGTTTGTGGAGTTTTGAAAGTTGAATTCCAAGACAAAGGATCATTTTCCTATTCCTTTCATAGACAAACTATTAAACACAATGGTAGGACATGAGCTCTATTCCCTATTGGCTGGATTAAGCAGAAAATGCCTTCTTTTAGCAATGGCTCTTGTTGCCCTAATTTACCCTTCTCAAGAAAGGATGATGATGATTTCCCTTGCCAACAAACAATAGTCCTGCAACCCAAGAAAAACTCAGATGGTTCCTGTTATGTGATGTTCCTGGAGGTATCCTCTAAAGATGAGTCCTCAAGTCAAGAGATCATTAACTCTCCCATAAAATCCAAAATTGCCATGATACCATTTCAGCATCCCAAAGAGCTATCCAAGTCCTCAGGCAAAGAAGAAATCACTTCCAATGGAGTATCAAACAAGAGGGCCACTCCCTTAAAAGATTCGAATCTATACCCAAAAGCGGTTCGTGGGACCTTCATTCGCGAGGTAGAAGGTGAAACACAGTTATCTTTTGTGGATACAAATGGTACTGAACGTCACTTGAAGATCTAAAGGGGATTGATTCCATGGTGTGTCAATGTCACATCGACCTAGAGCTTGATGCCAAACTCTTGAGGCAAAGACAAAGATGCATGCATCCAAATTATTCAGCCCTACTAAAAGCAGAATTATTAAAGCTCCTTGAAGTTGAGTTTATCTACCCACTAGCCAATAGTGAATGGGTTTCACCCATCGTGGTTGTATCTAAGAAGCATAGAAAGAAACGAATATGTATGGAGTTTTGAAAGCTAATTCCAAGACAAGGAAGGATTGTTTCCCTGTTCCTTTCACAGATGATGAACTGTTAGACATAGTGGTAGGATATGAGCTCTATTCCCTATTGGATGGATTCAGTGGTGGATACAACCAAGTCTAGATAGTAGAAAAAGACCAATTCAAAACAACCTTCACAACCGAATGGGGGACCTATGCTTACAGATGATGCCATTTGGCCTCTGTACACCCCTTCTATCTTTCAAAGATTAATGATGGCTGCATTCCAAAATCACTTTCATGATTTCATAGAGGTGTACCTAGATAATTTCTATGTTTACAACCTAATTCATAAGCAAATTCAGAATACCTGAAGTAGTGCTTTGATTGATGTCAAGAGTATGGGATCTCCCTCAACCCCAGCAAATGCATCTTCAAAGTCTCTTCAGGAGTTCTTTTGGGCCACTTTTTCTCTGCGGAAGGGATAGCAATAGACCCTGCCACATTTGAGAACATTGCAGCTGTAATAGCACTAACCAACCTCAAACAGTTGAGGGGATTTCTTGGCCATGTGGGCTACTACATGTGATTCATTTCACACTTTTCAACAAAGGTAGTCCCCTTGCATAAGCTCCTAAGGAAAGATGCAGAGTTTATTTGGACCATTCATTACAAAGAACCTTTCAACACTCTAAAGTAGTGTTTGATTGAAGCACCCATCTTGCAACCTTGTGATTGGACAAAGGAATTCCATGTGCATACTAATGTATCTATCAAAGGGCTAGGTGTGGTCTTATGTCAAAAAGGATTGTCGAAGCTAGATCAATCCATCTACTATGCAAGCCGTATGGTCATTGATCGGGAAAGGAACTACACCACGTGTGACAGAGTTAGAATGCCTCACAATGGTGTCTACATTGGAGAAGTTTCGATAGTACTTACTGTCGACGCATTTCAAGTTTTATGTGGAGCATGAGGCATTGTCTTTCTTGATAAATAAAGTAGATGTGAAAGGCCAAATGATGATATGGCTCCTTTTGTTCTAGGAGTTTGACTTTGAAGTGGTTACCAAGCCTAGTCGCTCCTAGGTTTTGGCTGATCATTTATCACACATCCCTCAAATTGAAGAAGAGGAGAAAATTTATCTAAACGTTCTTGATGCTTCCTTGTTTTTGGCCAAAATAGTAAACCCATGGTATGTAGACATTTCCAACCTCTTGGCCATACAACAATATCCCCTTGGTATCTCTAGCGGCAGAGAGAAGAAAAAGCTTATGTTGGAATCAACCCCCTACACTTTGCTAGGTGATGCTTTGTACAAAAGAGGCAAAGATGAAGTGCTGTGGAGATGTGTTGTGGGAGATGACATTGGGATCGTACTAAAAGTATGTCATGAGGAGCCTTGTGGTGGAAATTTTGTAAGAGAAGTGACAGCCAGAAAGGCTTTACTCACAAGTTATTGGTGGCCTACACTACATAAAGATGCCTACGACTAGCGCAAATCTTGTGATACTTGTTAGTGGGATGGAAAAGTCTACCAAATCTAGCACTATGACACTATAGCCCATCCTTCCCCTAAAGTCATTCAAGAAGTGGGGCATCAATTTCATGGTCCCAATTTATCCGCCAATGAAAAGGAAGCAAAACTAGTACATCTTCGTATGTACAGACTATGTGACAAAGTGATGTGAAGCCAAAGCTCTCAAACAAGATGAGACAATATAGTGCGGCTTTGTTTTTGTATGAGAATATCATAACTCACTTTGGTAGTCCCTTACAATTGGTAAGTGATAGAGGCACTCACTTTTTAAACAAGATTATGGAAAAGTTGACAGAGCTTTACAAGATTCGTCATTGCAAGTCCACATCCTACCACCCTAGAGTCCAACAACCAAGTTAAAATTACCAATTGCATACTTTGTTCAATCTTGACAAGAACGATTGCTACACATTTCCATGATTGGGACGATTGACTTATAAGGCCCTCTAAGCATACACAACTTCCCATAAGGCTGCTACAAGAGAGAGCGACCTTTCTAGGGCATAGAAGTGATCTTTCCTAGCTGATGTAGGGCATGGAAGTGATCTTCCCTGTCGAGTTAGAGCTACCCTCTTCACACATAGCTATCACCGAGCTCTTGGAAGATAATGTGTCACCACAATGCCACCTCCTACACTTGAATGTCTGGATAAAATACAAAGGATAGATTTACAATGCATGGAAGCCACACAGGCTCGATGAAAGGCTTACCATGACAGCTTCATCAAGTACAAATAATTCAAGGAAGGTGACATAGTTCTCACCTATGATTTGTGCTTTGGAAAGTTCCCAAGAAACCTCCAACAATTTTGGATGGGCCTAACAAGGTACTTGATGTCAATCCTAATGGCTCTATCTAAGTGCAAGTCATGGACGCCTATGATGATCCCTTCCTCATCAATGGCTATCATCTAAAGAAGTACTTCTCTCCTTGGGGATCTTAACAATCACTGGATCCCCAAGAGGAACACCTAGGAAAAGGGGATTCTACTGCAAGAAAATCTATCTTGTGATATCAACAAACTTTTATTTCATTCTTTTGATGACCAAAACAAAGAAAACAGTAATTCTTCACGTAGCATCATAGTAGTTATCTCCCACGGATTTGATAGAATCAACCATAATCTTCAACATATTCATAGAATCCATCGTAACAAACAAGAACACAAAAGAATACAACATTCTCTCATATACAGTTACACTATTTTGATAGAATTTGGCTATCTCTGGCTCTCTCTCTCTCTCTCTCTCAAAATAGTACATCATCTCCTCACTAAAATACTCTCATAATGACTCTCAATAATCCTTCTTAGATCGTGGATGCACCTCCCAAGAGGTATGTCCGATGTGAAGAGGTACCAAAGCCACTAGAGTGTCTCTTCATAGCTCACTACTGTCAGTGTCACTCCAGTCTTCTCTTCAGTCTTCAACAGCTGCTTCTTCCATTTGTTTTAGCTCTTTTGAACTTAGATTCATCATTTCCAAAAGTTAGAAAACTTTCCCAAAGTCACACATACGTTCTACAGAACACTTACAAAAGATCTACAGAACAGTACAGAACAGGACCAGAGCAGATACAAAGGCTCTACAGAAGGTTTACAGAGGGTTATAGAAGGTCATCAGAGAACATCAAATCCTCATAATTCATACTAAAACCATTCCAAAATATAAAAAACTATTCAATAAGCTTCCAAAATATTTTAATCTTCATTAATCATCAATCCATGCTTCATACTGAAGAAAATCAGAACAAAACAGAAGCTATATAGAAGGTATCAGAACCAATCAGAACCTCAACAGAACCTATCAGAACATCACAGAGCTTCATATCTCCACTAAAAATCATCATGAGCTTCCAAAACATAATCAATATCATCCAAAACACTCTCAAAAACTTCCATTAACAACCATACATCACTCTAAATCTATCAAAAATCAATCATTTAGACCTCAAAAACAACAAAAATCAGTAAAAAATTCAGTCATTTTCCACTCTCAACATATCCCCACACTTAGAAAGGAAGCGTCCTCGTAACCTAAGGAAAAGAAGAATATAAGTTTACTAAATAGCTCAATTTTGATCTTCTTCAGTATCCTCAATAATCTCGCCAAACTACGACCTCAACTTATCACCTGTATCTCTAGAAAAAATACTACTAAAGGAAAAATTCGTTATTCATTAACACATCTGATAAATAATAAAAAGACATAACAAATTTGTAAAGGATATAAGAGGTTCTTCTTCAGCTTTCCACCATAGACATTCTATCCACCATCACTATCAATAGTTGAAAAGAGAGCTCTCGAATAATTCAACCAGCACGAACTCATCACATAAGATTAACCCACAACACACACACACACACACAAACACAACCATCTGAATGTCACCTCCAAAAAGAGAGATATATATAATTAAGAACCATCCAAAATACATTGCAAAGGCATCAATGAAGGTGATCCCTTTTGAAGGTTTGGTAATTACGAAAACGATCCATGGAGAATGACTCATCCACAAATATCTTTAGAGGATTTTGAAAGAACTGAAGGTAGCACATCCTTTCTAGCAAAACAAGGTATTTGCTAGGTAGACATAGGGCATGAAAATATAGGACATCCAACTGTTGGGAATCAATGTTCACATTGACATTCATACAAAGATTTGGAATGGTCTTTTGATCGTTATGGAAATGCTTATGCATATATGCTAAATACCAAGCAAAATGAGCTGTCAATCTCACTGATGGATCTAGAGATTGTGAATATTGGTGAGCGAAATGGAGGTAATTCTGGTATGCTTGACTAGCAATTTTCCAGTCCCCTGGAATTAATGGCCAGTTAATTTGTGGTCCCATGAGAGAATCAGTTGAGCTCCATCCTCTTCTTCTTGGAATCCGTTGATCAAATCCTTCATACCCACTAACCAACTGAGGGGGTTGAGAAATAGAAGTGGCAGGAGATGGAAGTGGAATAAGTAAAAGAGGATGAAGAGATGGGTAGGAAAAATTATAAAAGGAGGAATAAGCTAAAGAAGGAGTGGCTGAAAATTTAAGTGAATCAGTTAGGAAATGTGTCAATTGATAAGCATGAAAAGTAGAAGGTATATGGATAGATGGAGAAGGGCATGATGGAGAAGGGGAAAAGACTCGATCTTCGATAAAATAACAATAGGTAAAGATGGGAATTTGAGAAAAACCCTAAGGTTGGAAAAGGAGAGGTAAGATAGCTGCTGAGTTGATTTGATAAAGGGAAAGATAAGCATCATAGCGATGGGCCATTTGCTGATAGTACAATAGGCTAGGAACAGAGGGACCTAAAACAGATCGTCTCTGATAGGCATCAAAGAAGGATGAATCAAATGGATGGTTGATAAGCTAGGAGATCCACCCTTAGTTGGTTAGTGCTCTGCGGATAAGTAGAAGCTATATTCTGACATTGATTCAAGACCATAGAATCAATCATTGAATGCCATGAAATGTCAGGGCAAGTAGCCACTTTAGAAGAATAACACTGGAACATGTCATCTATCCTCAACTCCAAATAGTTGACACATAAGACAGCTTGCAAAACCACATCTCCCACATACCAAGCCAAATCTACATCATCTGGAATCAACAAATCACCTCGTAGATACATGTAAGACACCAACATGGTATCCGTCATCACAGAATCTTCATAAACCATACGGACAACTTTTGTCAGCAAATCAGAAGACCAAGCCCCACTCCAACCATCCTCTGGAAGAGGGAGATCCATCATTGAACGCTTCATATAGAAGGCCAACTTCTGCTGATAGTGGACAAAGAAGGAATGGTCCGGAGGAACATACTCGTGAAAGTGCTCAAATGTAGACCATAACAAACCCATCCTAGACTGCAATCTTTCCACTTTATCTTGAAACAATGGACACAATGTGGCTCGTCTCTGGAGAACTGCCAAGTCCTGCTGAGAGATAGAAGGAATCATAGAAACATTGGGGCTTGGAGGAATGGACCGTGACTGTGCCAGTTGGTCCTGCAACTACGTAATCTGGAAAGCTTGTGATTCCAATGTATTATGAGCAGTCTGCAAAGTTGATAGTTTTGTATCTAAAAAAGTATGAAACTCTTGAGCTTCTTTGGACATTCTCTCTTTCTCTTCCGAAACTCTAGTGACCTTTGACTTAGCTTCTGCTAACTGAATCTTCAAAGAAGATATTTCTTCTCTCTGGGTCTCAATCATTTGGGTCTACTGCTCCATCTGCTTAAACAGATCAGCAAGAGTGTCTTTAGCAAAGGCTAACTCTGTGGTTGCCTTATGCGATTGATCTTTGGATTGCATCAATTCTTCATAGAAAGAAGCATATAACTGTTGAACAAAAGCTATCATTGAGAGTTCAATAGAACTCTCTGGATGTCATTACAAAGAAAGGGAATGGTATCTCCTGACACTAAACTGTTCAGTGAAGGGACTGATATTTTCAAAGAACCCTCTCGATGTGTGCTAAATAAATTGTTACATGTGAGGTGGGCAGGGAGGTCACTGCCAGATGTAGCAGGAACTGTGATTGAAGGAATGACTGAGGGAGTTTTATCTGCCACACGCTTCAAGTGCTTCCGCTGAATGACCAATGGAGGAGGGGAATCAAGATCCTCTATGTCAATAGGTTCTGAATCCTCTAAAGGTGGAGGGGGAGGAACTGGATCAGATGGAGGAGGAGGCAACACACCCTTCTTAAGGCCTGAGTATGTCAAGAAAGCATATAAATAGGAACCATAAGTGACATTTGTGACATTCCCTCTGGTCACTTTGACAAAATGTTGGTCCATCTTCATAAGCAGGTAAGTACTCCAATCAATAGCAACCCCTTTTAACACCATCCTGGAAGCTGTGAAGAGCTCCTTGGACAAATAATGAGATGGTGTTTTGGCAGGCATAAACCTGTCTTGGAGGAATTGGCAGACTAACTTCCAAAGAGGATCAGTGAGGATAATGGAAAAAGACACTCCTAAAGTGTTAATCACCTTCTTAACATCCAAAACCTCTTTGGTCTGCTTCTATAACAGCTTGAGAATCTCATCATTAGAGAATAATTGTCTGGCTGTATAACAAAGGGTTCGCCTTTGTAGGGAAGAGACAAAGCCTTCCCTAATCCTCTAGGTGTCAATACCATGGAAGCACCACGAACCAGGTCCGATTTCTTACTGTATGATGCAAGAAACTCATCACACAGGGAGGGATCGTCTGGAATCAATGGGAGTGAGGCAGCCACGAAAGTTGCAAGTCCCGCTTTTGCTATAGGATCAAAAGCCAGTAGGGAAGAATAATCCCTACTGATCAACGGGACATACTGGATAGGAGGAGGAGCGTGAGGTGCCATTCAGATGAAAAACACACACACCACAAACATAGACAATCATAAAGAATGCCGGTAAAACAACCAAATAGCTATAAAAAAGAAATCGATCAAAAGAAATACACACACAGATATAACTAACCAATTGACCACCCCAAACAACTCACATCCTGGAAAAAAATCGGCATGACCTCTACACATATGCGATCGAAAGCTTCATGCGATGCAACAAATAGGAACCCAAGACCCCGTATCAGGCCAAAAAGAAAAAAAACTACAAACCACACCCATAATCGTATCACAAAAGCAAAACATAATACCATAAAAACCTAATCATGACCTAACCATAACTTTGACTAACAATTTCAACTAAGAGGACTATACCTGCCCATCCCACAAAGCGTGTTTATTAAAAAGGGAAAAAAAAGTGCAATGAGGAGAAATGGTTTTAATGAAGGGTTCATTTTAAGAAATTATTAACAATGGGTGAAATTTTATTAGGTTATAAACCTTAATAAGAAAACGACGGTTCATTCTTAAATTTTAATTACAATTTATTAGGGTGAAGTGGTATTTAAACGAAACCCGGACTGTGATATCCAAATTGGGGTCTCTAAATGCAAATTCATTAATTAGAAATTAATGGTGATGTGGAGCACTTTTTTGCCAGCGCATGCTTTTTTGTGACGGCTGGTTCATTTTTATTAAAAATTAAAGTGCCTCTGAAGCGTGCGTAGTGCGTGCAAAGTAAATGGCTGGTTGATTTTTAATTATTAAAAAAATGTGTGTTTAGCACGAGCGCGCATGAAAAAGTGGGTGAATAAATTTCATTTTAACAATTAACTGTGGTTAAGGGATGACCAAAATGAATAAAGCACAAAAAACAAATTATTGGTAGAGGTGTGTATGCAAGAGACTAAAGGCGCACTAAGTAGTCCCAAATGCAAGGAATCCAGTCAAAAAAGCAAAAACCACTGACCGAACTACGTGTAAACAGTTGAAAATGACTGCGTGTGAACGGTTGACTGCAACACATCACTGCACGGACAAGGCGAAGGGGCGTCCTCACACGTGAATGCTCGTTAGCAGCTCACGTACGGATAGGCACACGTCGGGGGTCGTGCGAACATATGCACACATGAGACCATTGGCAACAAGGAGGTCTGCGTGGAGGGGGTGGTCGGAGAATGTGGTGGGTGCCCGATAGAAATGGGGGGCGGCGGGTTTGCTGTGGGTGGTGGTGGTGGGAAAAGGGGCTAAGTGGGGGAGAAGTGGGAAGGGATGGGAAAGGGGGCTTGGGTATGGGTAATTGGGGGTGGGTTAGGGGTTAGGGGTTAGGGTAACTGGGGGTGGGTTAGGGGTTACGGGTTAGGGTAACTGGGGGTGGGTTAGCCAAATTTGGTGGGGGGTAAAAATAGTGGGGGGTGTCAATTATGGTGGGGGGCCAAAAAAGAGGCGGGCGGGCGGTAGGAGGGTGGGGAGGTCCACAGGAGGGGCGGTGAGGAGAGGGAGGGTGGGAAGGCAGGAGGGAGGCGAAGAGGGTGGTGGGAGGATGGTGGAGGCGAAGAAGGTGGGGGAACCGAGGCGGAGGGAGGGGCGCAGGAGGGGTGAGGAGGAGAGAAGGGCGCAGAAGGCGTGGGGGGGACAAGAGGCGGCGCGGGCGGGAGAGGGTGGAGGAGGGCGCGGAAGGCGTGGGGGGGGGGGGTGCAGGTGGGGCCGCGAAAGGAGAGGGAGGAGATAGGGCTGCAAGCGGCGGGAGGAGGAGGCAGAAGGGAGGCGGGGGGTGCAAGAGGTGCCGAGGAAGGAGGAGGTCGAGGGAGAGGGAGGACGAAGAAGGCCAAGGAAGACAAGGCGACGGGGAAGGGAGTCACAGGTAAAACGATTTTATATTTTTTATATTTTTTAATTTTTTTATTTCTTTGTTTTTTTTGTTTTTTTAATTAATAAAATAAATTTGAGTTTTTTTTTCATTTTTCTTTTTCTCTTTTTTTTGTGTTTTCTTTCTTTGTATTTGTTGTTTTTTTTTGTTTAGTTTATCTTGTAATGTTGGTTGTGGTTTTTTTTTGTTTTTTTGTTTAAAATTTGGATTTGTGTTGTAATTGTTTTGATTTGTTAATTGTTATGATATTTTTAAAAAAATTATGGTTAGGAAAATTGAGCGCACCCCTGTCCCGCGCACATGTGCGGGGCAGGGGTAAAAAAATTTGCATCGACGGGATCAGACGAGGCAGAGACGGTGACACGCGAGTCACAGAGGCCACGGGGACGTCCCGAGGCGCTGAAAACCAAAAACATGCACATTCACGCGCGACACGAGAGACGTGGCCACACGACAAAAAAGAAGAAAATTTAATAAAACTCGAATCGAACGTCAGATCAAAAAATCCTAAAAAGAAAAAATGTGCCGAGAGACAAGGGGAAGAATAATAGAAAAATGTGATACAGGTTTCGGGGCAAAAATCAGGATTTGCATAAAGGAAAAACGCAAAAAACAGACTCGAAAACACATACATGTATTAATACCAAAAAATCCGCGTGTTAGAACAAAGTGCGGAAATAAAGAAAAATGTGCAGAATAATGTGTCCAACAATGCTATTAGGGCGAAACACAGTTCCAATCGAGATAGGATGCGTTCACATGGGAAAAATCCCAAAAACAGGCCCGAAAATGGACTCAGAAATTAATACAGGAAGAACCAATTGCCGGAACGAAGTGCAATAAACACGAAAAATGTCCGAGGGAAAGGGATTCATAGGGCTGGTGCATCAAAACTTAGTTTGGGGGGAATTAGGAGAGGTTCTCATGGGAAAAACACAAAAAAACATGCGAAAACACTCAGAAAAATTCATAACTAAAAATCCAACAGTCGGAAGAGGGGGGAGAAAAAAGGAAAAAGTGGGGAAAAGGCTGGTGGAACACGACTGCTAAATTAAATTGAAATTCCGGTGCAAAGAGGGCATGTTCACATGGAAAAATGTGAAAAATAGGCACGAAAAAAGCCCAAAAACTCGTAAAAATTAATAGCGGATGAACCGTGCATCAGAATGACACAGAGTAAGAAGGAAAAATATAAGGAGAAATGGGTAGGGTAGGGCTAGCATCTCAGATCAGTGTTCCAAAGTAAAAAAAGCACATTTACATGGAAAATCATCCAATTTACGGGAATTGCATAAAAAATTAATAACTCAAGAACCGTCTGTTGGAACAAGGGTTGGTAAAAGAAAAAAATGGGCAGTTCGAAGGGGCAAACAATGTTGTAAGGTTGGATGTGAGTCTCAGTGAACGTAGGGTACATTCTCATGGAAAAAATCACAAAACAAAGAATAAAGGAAAACGGTCAAGGAACAGCTCCAAGGACAGGGTGAAATAGAACGGAGGAGTGGGAAAGGGACCCCATCAAGGTAAAATGAAGTCATGGCATAGATGCATGATCATAGCAGGGTATATACATGGAGGTATGAAACATAGACGCACAGGGACGCGTCCCCACACTTAAAACCTTAGCAGGAAGGGTAAACTGAACAACAAGGACCTAATACCACACATCAGACCAACCATGAATGTCCCCACACTTAAGACATGACCGTCATTGAGAAATAGAAGGTGTGGGTTAGAAAAACTTGGCCCATATTGCCGAGGAGTAATGTCGACTATGGAGGTTGCGTCTTGTATCGTCGTCGACTGCAGAAGGTACCAAGGTGTCTTCACAGCCCACGTCCTTCGTCCTTCATGGCAGGGACCACGCAGCAGCACCCAAGGAGGTAGCTTGTTGAAGGAATCACAGGAAATTCATCGATAACGAGGGATATTGCACTCAACTCACGATCACTCAAATGGAATGAAAGAATAGTCACTCGCCCCATTACTAACATCACTCGAGGAAATAATGAAGAAACCCAGATCTCACACCTGGTTTAGGAATCGACAAGGGAATGGTGCAAAGAGAGTATACTAGGGTGCACAATTAATGGTGCATCAGTATGTCCAACCCCGTCTGGCATAGGTGCAAGCAGGAAGGCCAGGGAGCCTTGCAGTGCAGTGTACAGAATAGAGTGACGTGTCATGTGCTGATGGCACTGACCCATCCTATGGGTGCAAAGGGAAACGAAAACTGTACCTGACTCTAATGGTCGTAACGTCCCTCAATCCTCACCTCTCAATAATTAATTGAAGAAACATCAGTCACACTCAGCCCACGCTCTGTCTCACGCTCTGTTGAAAGATACAGAGGGCAGCCCATTCCTGAAACCCATTGATGTAATCCTCACTGTCACTTGTATAGAGGTTGTATGCCTTGTGCGCATTGGATGGTGTAACAGTGCATCTCGCCCTGTGCCGGCATACAGTGCAAGAAGGAAGGCCGTGGAGCCTTATGGTGCAGTACACAGGAACAGATCGTGCTTTGTGCATTGAGAGGCCCAACCCGTGCGTGCAACACTCCATTCACACATCTCACCTCTCATTTGATTTGAAGGGAAAGACTGGTTACTCACCCCACCCTTTGTCTCACGCTCTGATAGATTTAGAGGGTAGCCCATATTCACATCCCCATCTTGTTAGGATAAAAGCTCACATCACTCAAGGGATTGGTGATGAAGATCGTGTCGGCTGTTGTTGTCATTAGGGTATTAAAGACGAGGCATACCCAGGGAGGCAGCCTACAAATCTCATACTTCAATGATTTGTAATAAAAGTCATCTGTAAAGAAGGACAGACGGATTGATATTACAGAGACAACGCACCAAGGGAGGTGGCTTTAAATTTCTTGCTGAAAAGGTTCTGCTGATGAATCGGCTATCTTGAAGTGCGGGGTGTTACCACCTTTTCCATAGTCAGCTTCTCGTCCAAGGGTGTTTCCACCTTTTCTTAGTATGACAGGGAATTTCTTCCTTTTCTCCCATAACAATTTTGTTTGTTTTTTTCTTTTTTTTTCTTTTTTTTCTTTTTCCTTTGTTTTTTTTTCATTAAGAAAGAGAATGGTAGAAATTCCATGTGTTAGGACCAACCTCGCCACCGTTGTAGAATCAGACGAGAAGAGAACAAGGTAGGATTGAGAGGTATCTGTGAGGGGCTAGCAGAACGAGACCACCTCATGAGGAGAATCATAAGGGCTATCAAAAGAACGACGAGAAGGATAGTGAGACACCCAAAAGGGGAAGGGTAGGTCAACTTTGACTGCTAAGATACCCAGGGAGGGAAGTACTTTTTCAGACGATAGCCATTGATCAGGAAAGGATCATCAGAGGAATCAACAGTCTACACTTGACCAGAGCCATTAGGATTGATAGTAAATACCTTGTATGGGCCCATCCACCATTGTTGAAGCTTGCCAAGAAACTTGCCAAATCTGGAATCATAGGCTAGGACAAGATCACCTTCTTGGAACTCCTTGTGCTTGATGAAACTGTCATGATAGGCCTTGCATCGCGCTTGAGTGGTTTCCATACACTGTAGGGTCATCCGTAGTATCTCATCCAAACATTCCAACTGTAGGAGGTGGCATTATAGTGACTCATTATCTCCCAAGCGTTCTTTAACTGCCATTCGCAAAGAGAGCAATTCCAATTCAACAGAGAAGACGGCTTCTGTACCATACACTAACTGAAAAGGGCTCTATCCTGAAGCTACCTTATGGGAGGTTCTGTATGCCCAAAGGGCCGCTGTAAGTCAATCGTCCCAGTCGTGACGATGTGTGGCAATCGTTCTTGTCACGATCGAGCAAAGGATGCGATTGGTGACTTCAACTTGGCCATTGGCTCTGGGGTAATAGGGAGTGGACTTGCAATGGCAGATCTTATACAGTTTTGTCAGCTCCTCCATGATTTTGTTAACGAAATGAGTACCTTTGTCACTTACCAGCTCAAGGGGACTGCCAAAATGGGTGATAATATTCTCGTACATAAACAGGGCTATGCTCTTACCATCGTCCCACTTCAGGGCTTTAGCTTCACACCACTTTGTGACATAATCTGTACATACTAACATATATCTGTTCTGCTTCCGTCTAGTGGGTTGAATCAATGGGACCCACAAAATCAATCCCCCACTTCTCGAATGGCTTTAGGGGAAGAATGGGTTGCAGTGGCATGGCACTTGTTGTGGTGGGTTTCTCCATTCACTGACAAGCATCACATTTCTTGCAGTAGTCATATGCATCCTTGTGGAGGGTCGGCTCCCAATATCCTGCTAACAGAGCCTTCTTAGCTGTCGCTTCTTCTACGAAGTGTCTACCATGTGGTTCATCATGGCATGCTTTCAATACTATGCCGATTTCATCCCCTGCAACACATCTTCACAGCACTTCATATTTGCCTCTCTTATATAGTGCATCGCCTAGCAAGGTGTAGGGGGCTGATTCTAACAGAAGCTTCTTCTTCTCACGGCTTGAGATGCCAAGAGGATATTGTTGAGTTGCAAGGAGGTTGGCTATGTTTGCATATCAAAGAGTAACTGTTTCAACTAGAAACAAAGAAGCATCAGGAAGGTCAAGATCATCCTGTTTCTCTTTTGCAGTTTGAGGGATCCATGATAGATGTTCAGCTAGGACATGGAAATGGCTAGGCTTAGTGACCACTTCAAAATCAAACTCCTGGAATAGGAGTAACCATCTCATCAGTCATCCTTTAACATCTGCTTTGTTCATCAGGAAGGACAAGGCTTCATGATCCACGTAGAACCTGAAATGTGTTGACAATAAATAGTGTCGAAACTTCTCCAGTGCAAACACCATTACTAAGCATTCAAGTTCTGTCACTGTATAATTCCATTCCCTATCAATGACCTTTCGGCTTGCATAATATATTGGTTGATCTAATTTAGAGGGGCCCTTTTGACATAGGACAACACCTAGCCCTTCAACTGACGCATCTGTGTGCACATGGAACTCCTTCGTTCAGTCAGGAAGCTGCAAGATAGGTGCTTGGATAAGGCACTATTTTAGGGTATTAAAGGCTTCTTCACAGTCATCAGTCCAAAGGAAATCTGCATCTTTCCTTAGGAGCTTGTGCAGAGGGGCTGCCTTAGTTGCAAAATGTGCAGTAAATCTTCTGTAGTAACCCACATGACCAAGAAATCCTCTCAATTGCTTGAGGTTTTTTGGTGCTGTTAAGGCGGCAATATTTTCAATCTTCACCGGGTCTATTACAATCCCTTGTGCAGAGACAACATGGCCCAAAAGAACTCCTGAGGAGACGCTAAAGACACATTTTTCGGGGTTGAGAGAAATCCCATACTCTTAGCATCTATCAAAACATTGCTCTAGGTGTCCCCAATGCTCGCGAATCAAACTATAGACACAGAAGTCATCAAGATACACCTCAATGAAATCATACAAATGATTTTGGAAGACAGCCATCATTACTCTAGTGGCATGAGCATTACAAAGCCCAAATGGCATCACTCTATAGGCATAGGTCCCCCATTCTGTGGTGAAGGTTGTTTTGGATTGGTCCTCTTCTGCAATTTGGACTTGGTTATATCCATTGAATCCATCCAAGAGGAAATACAGCTCACTGTGTCCAACAATTGGTCTGTAAAAGGGATAGGAAAATGATCCTTCTTCATCTTCAATTGAGCTTTCGAAAGTCTACACATATTCGAAGTTTCCCGTTCTTCTTGGGTACAACCACAATGGGCGAAACCTACCCATTCACTTTTAGCCACAGGATAAATGAACTCGACTTCAAGAAGTTTCAATAATTTAGTCTTCACCAAAGTAGAATAATTAGGATTCATACATCTTTGTCTTTACCTTATAGGTTTGGCATCGGGCTCTAGGTCAATGTGATGCTGGCATACTGTGGGATCAATCCCCTTTAGGTCTTTGTACGACCACGCAAACACATCTAAGTTCTCCTTTAATAAGCCTTGCATGACCACTAGTTCTTCTTTTGGAAGATTAAGGCCCACTTTTAGGTGGCGTTTGGTACCATCAGTATCTAGAAAAGTCACTTGTCTTTCACCTTCCACTTCGCGAATAAATGTCCCACAGATTGCTTCTGGATAGAGGTCTGACTCCTTCAAGGGAGTAGTGTCATCGTCTGATGTTCCACTAGAACCAGTGTCCTTCTTCTGAACAGATGACTCATTTCTCTGTTGAGGATGCTGGAAGGATATCGGAGCTTTGTTTGCTTTTGTGTGGGTGGTAATTTCTTCTGGACTTAGGGATTCATCTTCAGAGGATGCGTCCAGGAATATCACATAGCACGTACCTTCTAGAGGTCGTGGCTCTGAGGGCTTTGGCTTCTGTTGACAAGGGGCATCATCATCATCTTTTCTCTGGACTGAACAGTCAGGGCGACAAGAGCCACTGGTGAACTTAATTTTTATGCTTTTAATCCATTGCTTATACAGATTCTGCATACTTTGTGGTCCATTGATCAACCCAAATGGAACCGTAGTCATTCCATCCAACACTCTAAGATCTTCGGCCTTTGAGGTCTCTGTAGGGATATCAACAAGATCATCCGTTATCAGAGGAAATTATTCATCTGCACTTTCATAACCTGCTTCATTTTCTTCCTCATTATTTTCATCCTCTTCCTCTGGAGGCTCTGTCTCTGCTTCTATAGAGGCTCTATAGGAGAAGAACATATCTTCTGCCTCTGCATCTACTTCTGCTTCTGCTTTTGCTTTTGCTTCTGCCTCTGTTTCTGCTCTGTCTCTGTTCTGCATCTGCTCTGTCTCTGTATCTGTGACTGTCTCTGGCTCTGTCTCTGCTCTGTATCTATTCTGTCTCCGTTCTGTCTCTACAACTGTCATGTAATAGAGAGAACAATATATCCATGCTTCTATTTCACTATCAGAGGTGATTTCAGAAGTTAATTCTAGCTGAGGCAGGAGGTATTCTCCCATGGACAAGGACTTTGCTTCCCTTGGTAGTTGGCTTACAGTGCCCACTGTTAGGGACTCTGCCTCTATTTTCTTGGGAAAGATATGTTTAACAGCCTCTTCATCTCTTGATGTACCATCTGTTACCTTGTTGGAGGAGTCAGTTATGACTTCAATGGATGTGGATCCATTGCCTTTTTGCAATCCATACAACTTCAACACCACTTTGTTGGGTCCTCTGCCTAGGGTTAGGGTTCCTTTGAACCAGTCTGTCCTGGCTCTTGCTTAAAAAAGCCAAGGTCTTCCCAACAGTAGAGGGTATGAGGTCCCATAAGAATTCAGTTTAACCACCAAATATGTCAGCCAATAATCTCTTCCTGCAAGGGTTGTTTTTACGTATGGGAGGATGCCCAACGGTTTGATTCTGCTTTGGTCTGCCAATCTAATAAGCCGCTGTGTAGGTTGAATTCCTTGCAACCATAAGTCCTTCATTGTCACATCCATCATTATGTTTACTGATGAGCCTCCATCAATCAATGCATCTAAAATAATGTATCATTCTATCCATACACTAATCTCTGGGGTTCCAGGATCTAGGAAGGTGTTAGCCACAAAGACTTCCTTTACAGTCTTCGGGGCCTTATTGGTCTTGGTCACTGTTGAAGAGTGATCCTTAGTCCACGTCTTCTTGTCAAGATGCTTTTCAATTTCTTTCGGCAATTGGGAGACAACATCCATAACTGTCGGAATGTTAGGTTTGATTTAAAGGTGTGTAGGTCTTTGACCAAGTCATAATCTTTGATAGGATCCACAGGCTTCTCCAGCCTGCTGGGGAATGGGGCTACACACATTTTCATCTTTCATTTTTCTTCTAATAATTGCAACATTGGCACTTCCTCTATTTCTGGAAGTGCTTCTGCATCGTCTATCTCTTGGACCTCTGGTCTTGTTTTTGGGATTGTCTCTATAGCTCTCTGTGGCACTATAGTGCTCTGTACTGCACTGTTCTGTTCTGTACTGCTCTGTCCCTCTGTTGGCAAGTTGAACTTCATAATCTTGGCAGGAGAGTTATTTTTGTTCTGAACAACTGGTTCCTTCTTCTTGGTGTGTGTGACAGTGGCAACTTCCAACTCTACCAAATTGGAGGCAGCCTCTTGTACCTTCTGTTGGCTATCAGTGCCATTGGCCTTTACAGGGGTTGGACTCAGACAGTCCTTTGCAGTGTGGCCTTCTCTTGCATCGGCTGCATAAGGGCTCTTAATCCATAGATTGTTTAGGGTTTGGACAATTTGGGGAGATATGACCCTTTTCTCCACACTTGTAACATTCCATCTCTGATCTCTGACCATCGCTAGACTGTCGTCCTTTGTAACTTTGAGAGGGAAACCTCCTTGGACTGAAATTAGGACCAAACTCCATAGGCTTTGGTCCAATATCCTGTGTTGTCATTTTGGATTCTAGTGAGTTGAATCTTGCATTTTCATCTTTCTGTCTTCGTTCGTGCATCTCTTTCAGAGAGCAAATATCCTCTATATGGTTCTTCCGCAAACACTAGGAACAGAAGGCTCTAGGAATGGTTGGTTTTCGAGTATATTCAGTGGCTAAATGTCCCGCCCGCTTGATGACACTTTCCACACCATGTATTAGAGCACATCACATCTCTTTTAGCTCCCGTAGGGGTGGATATATTGGCTGTATTCACCTTCAGCGTCTGTAGCTGCTCTGTAATCACATCCATAAGCTCTTTCTTGAACTTGCAACTGAGTTGGATAAGTAGTCCTTCAGATTTTCACCTCCTGAAGTACTTGTAGTAGGGTTTTGTGAAGCTTCTGTAATTACTACATACACTGGTTGGGTCGATCCAGAGGGTCCTCTATTCTGGTTTGGATTCAGAGCTCCTGTTGTGACTTGGGATTGTTGATTCCAGTTGGTAGGGTTCCACTGTTGTTGAGTCACCATTGGAGGAACTGTTTGAGGCTACTGTTGTTGAAGTTGAACCATCATTTGAGGCACTGTCATCTATGGTGATCACAATGGATTAGGTGCACTATACTGTAGCATTGTTTGCATCTGGGGATAGTAGTAGGGAACTATCCCTGGAATTGCATTTGGTGGGTATACCATTCCTAGCATGGGAGGAGGTAAGACTCCTCTTCCTAGAGTCATTGACAGCCTTGCTTCAACTTCGTCATACAATCTTGCACCTTCCACTGCAGCTTGCAAATTGATTGGTCTTCTCAATTCCATGAACTTGCAAACTTCTGGTTGTAGGCCTCTGAGAAACACTCCTTTCTAGATTCCTTCGTCCAAATGATGGTTAGTCCATCTTTTCAGGATGGATCCCATTCACGAGACATAAGCTTCTACTCTTTCTCCAAAGGACTGACTTAGGTTCATGAACTCCTCTCGCATCTGCTCTTCAAAACCTTCACATCTGAATTTAGTGAGGAAGGCTAACTTCATGTCGTCCCAAGTGCCAAAAGTTCCTGCTGCTTGTCTCTCATACCACTGAAACACCGCGCCCTTGAAAGTGGCGGGGAATATTGCTACCCAATGCTCAGGGGTTCTGGCATTGTTAGCCACACATACTACCATAAATTCTGCTACATGAAGATCAGGGCCTTCATTATACTCTCCCTTAAAAACTGACAATGGGACTACATTTGCTGGCCTATCATCAATATTTCCAGGACGAATCTGACTAGGAAGGGGACCTTAAGTTGCCATGGGGACTTCTGTAAAGAGTACTTTTAGGGCATCAAAGGAGGCTTCTGCTAATGCGAGCTCGTTCTTAGTTTTGATTTTTGCCTTCTCTCTTCTCACGTACCTCTAGACTTGTTCTAATGCTTGCCTCTTGATTGCGTCATTCATCAGGGGCTTGGCTCCAACCAGTGGGTCTGTACTCAACAGGATAGTATCAGAGAGGGCTTCAGTCTCTAGGGGATTCTTGGGCCAACATCTCTTCTACTTCTTTCTTTTCAACATCTTTGAATTCGGCTTTTAAACCATTGCAAAGGGGGAGATATTCTGTTTTGAAAGTATCAAAACTCATTCTTCTTAGGATCGTTGTTGTGTCATTATAATAATGCCAGCTTTTGAGGGTTTCAACAGTGTATGTTGTGAAAAACACTCTGTCTACCAACTTCCAGTGGGTTGCTAATTGGACAAACAGAAGATTGTTAGTGCACCAAGCATCCCACGTATCCTGCTGTTGAGCATCCACGAACAAATTCCAACTCTTTTCCTTCTTGTTTTCGTGAACCTCCACAGACCACGACTCTTGAAGATTCTTCACAATCTCCCACTTGATGATGTATGGAAACTTCTCAATGAATACCAAATCTTCCATGGATGGTCATTCTCTCTATTTCTACTCTTCAATTTGTTCCCAAACAATTTGCCACCAAGATGCAAGTTTCTACTGCTTCAACAGGGAGAGGAAACAGTCCACCACATAGAGCATGCATCATGATGGTAATATGTTTCCGCCATTGTGGGATGGACTTCTTGTGGAAAGTAGCTTTAATAATGAGAATCTCCAACTCTTCAGTGGAAGAAGGAACTTTGCAAACATCCATTGAATTCTTCTCTTCTTGGCAATGCCATTTCCTTCATTTTCAGCCTCTTCTAATGCTTGTTGATGGCAAGATTCCCCGGCTGTGCATCAAAAACATGGAGCCCCAAGAGGAACACAAAGGAAAAGGGAATTCTACTACAGGAAAATCTATCTTGTAACATCAACAAGCTTTTATTTCATTCTTTTGATGACCAAAACAAAGAAAACAGTAATTATTCACGCAGCATCATAGTAGATATCTCCCACGGATTTGATAGAATCAACCATAATCTTCAACATCTTCACAGAATCTATCATAACAAACAAGAAAACAAATAATAAACCATTTTTTAATGAAAATCAATGACATAGTATTCATCTTCAATGTCTTCATAGTTCTGTCTCTCAATCTCTCATATACAGTTACACTGTTTTGATAGAATTTGGCTATCTCTGGCTCTCTCTCTCAATAGTGCATCATCTCCTCACTACAATACTCTCATAATGACTCTCAATAATCCTTCCTTCTTAGGTCGTGGATGCACCTCCCAAGTGGTATGTCTGATGTGAAGAGGCACCAGAGCCACTACAGTGTCTCTTCATAGCTCACTACTGTCACTATCACTCCAGTCTTCTCTTCAGTCTTCAATATCTGCTTCTTCCATTTGTTTTAGCTCTTTTGAACTTAGATTCATCCTTTCCAAAAGTTAGAAATTTTTTCCAAATAAGAATGGATTATTGACTCCTAGAATCAATGATTTAATGGATAAATTTGCAGGGGTTTACTATGTTTAGCCACATTGATTTGAAAAGTGGGTACCATTAGATATGCATAAGGCCTGATGATAAACATAAGAAAACATTCAAGCCTTTGTTTGGATTGTATGAATTCTTAGTAATGCCATTTGATCTCACAAATGCTCTATCTACATTTAATTAGATGATGAATCAGATCTTTCAGTCACGTAGAGCATTTGTGGATCCATTCTTTGATGACATGATAATGCATTTAAAGAAAGGAATCAAGCCTTTTAAGCATTTGGCAATTGTGTTCAATGAACTCATGAAGCACTAACAGGACTAGAGCAGATACAGAGCATATACAGAGGCTCTACAGAAGGTTTGCAGAGGGTTACAGAAGGTCATCAGAGAATATCAAATCCTCATAATTCATACTAAAACCATTCCAAACTATCAAAAACTATTCAATAAGCTTCCAAAATATTTCAATCTTCATCAATCATCAATCCATGCTTCATATAGAAGTCAGAACAAAACAGAAGCTATACAAAAGATATCAGAACCAATCAGAACCTCAACAAAACCTATCAGAACATCACAGAGCTTCATATCTCCACTAAAAATCATCATGAGCTTCCAAAACATAATCAATATCATCCAAAACACTCTCAAACACTTCCTTTAACAACCATACATCACTCTAAATCCATCAAAAATCAATCATTCAGACCTCAAAAACAACAAAAATCAGTCAAAAAATTCAGTCTTTTTCCACTCTCAACAATCACAATTGACACTCACACTCCCACTGGGATGTCACTCACTCTTGCCTTTGGACGTTGTTATTGATAATATTCATTCTGATACTACAGAGGTGGCATGGATGGTTTTGGTAGGCTTGGGGAATGTTTTGCAATATTGAAAGAGAAACAATACAAGCACAAAACAGCTCAAAAAAGTAGAAAAAATAGCTGAAGAACACTTGAAGTGAAGACTACAGTGATAGTGACAATATTGAGCTCTCAAGGGACATTGTAGTGGCTCTGGTGACTTTTCATATTAGACATACCTCTTGGAAGGGTATCCACAACCAAGAGAGGGTTATTGAGGATTATTCATTGTAATTCCAATGTACTCTTGAGTGAGGATGTGTGTGAAAGGGATCGAGTAGGAGAGATAGTCATTTCTATGCTGAAAGCATTGTATCTACTAATTGAGAGAAGACTATGAAGACATTGAAGATAAATACTATCTGATGAAATTCCATTCAAAGTGAAGCATTCGTTTGTGTTTTTGTGGTTCTTTGATGGATTCTAAGAGAAATATGAAGAATGTGATCAAATTTTTCAAAATATAAATTCATGGGAGGCTCTTTCTATGATGCCACATGAAAATTTGTTATGCATGTGTTCTTTTTCCTATTGTGATTACATAAAGGATGAAAACAAGCTAGTTGATGAATACAAGATAGATTTTCTTACAGTACGATCCTCATTTTCCTTGGTTTTTTCTCAAGAGCTCTATGTTTTTATACTCGATTGAGAGATTTAGAAGGCAACCCATACTTACATCCCCAACTGGTTAGGATGAAAGCTCACATCACTCAATGGGCGGTCAATGAAGATTAGCTCAGACTTGTTGATGATGTCGAACAATGTCTGTTGATGGAGAGGTGTACCTAGGGAGGTAGCCAATATATCAGGTATGTGTCCTATGCAAGTACCTTGTAGGGGACCATCCAATGCTATTGGAGCTTTCCTACAAGTACATATTGTGAGTGCCAATCCAAAAGCTTTTCAATCATTGGAAGACTTGAAAAAAAATGTATATTTCAAGCACTTCATTGGATCTTCCACAATATTACTTATTGCAAGATTACATGGAGGATATAAAATTGGAGGCTAGAAAGCATATATTTGCTTAAGTAAGAGCAAAAGAGCAAGCTATGGATGCAAGAGGATCAACACAGGTTGAAGTTCCTCACCAAAGAAAATGGAATGAAGTGATTGATTATGGCTATGTATTGAATTGACTACATGAAGCTTTGCTATCATAATGGGCTTAACTTTAGTTGATTTTTTTAAATTTGATAACTTATGCTACTATGTGATTCAAAAAGTATCTACGTCGTTTGATTGGGGATAAGAAAATAGCTAGGCTTTTGGATCATTGCAAAGGATGGATTTGATGCCGGGAGGCATATTCCATGGTGGATTCTGTGAGGTTTTGTGGTGGATTTTGTAAAATTATATTCATTTGCCGAGGCTCGTACACAAGGTGGATTCTTTGTGCGAAAAGTTGATGGGGATGCCTGTCCTTTTCGGGCGTCACGTTAATTTAATGTGCAAGTGGGCGATTCCGCAAAATACATATTTATATTAATGGATGTTTATGGGTTGAGTGTGCACTCTTATTAAATTAAGGTTAGGATAGAGTTCCAACCTATTTATTTATTTTGTAGTTGAAGACTGCTAGGTATTCACTTTTGTCAGTTTAATTTTATTATTTTCTAACAATTGTGAATGCTTTAGTTGATGTGTAGAGCAGGCGGCGGTGACACTGGGAAGCACTGGGTGATAGCGTGTATTCAAATTATTTAGAAAAAATTATCATTTTTTTAAATGGGCACATGTCCTAGGCGTGGCACCGATGTTTATTTTGACGCACTTATTTATTGAAACGCTTGATATACATTTATTATTTTATATGCACATGGGTGCACGGTTTAAATATTCATTGTTGGACATTGTATTTGGCTACCGCTCGACTCTTGGGCCGCCTAACCGCTTTATTCTTTATTAGGAAAAAAGTAAACACAAAAGCTAAAGCATGCTAATGGTAAAATTGGACTACTTTTGAGCTTGAAGATGAATAAAATATCAAATACATGCTTTGTGGAGTGCTCACACAAGGCATGGGGGGAGATTGTACCCAATTGGTCTTTTTGCTTCATATCGTGCAAGTCTATTATCTTGGATTTTGAGCTTAAAGTAGAGTTCTTTGTTCTTGGGGACATTCCGATGCTCGCTACATATGCATACGGCATCTGATTTGCGCATCAGTGGTATCAGAGCGAAGCTGAGATCGAGGGCTTCCAATTGCTTACCATCTCGAGCAAAGACAAAGCTCCTAGAATGAATGGGCTCTATAGTCAGTCTCGTGACAATCCATCAAGACCAGCATGTTCTTGGCACTGAAGAACCCCCTACTACGCTGTTGGATCACGAAGGACCAGTCTGTGATGGCGGAGGACCACTTCTCAAGCTCCTTCTGCAAGTCATTTTTTCTCAGAAGATGATAAGTCAAATCTAGGTTAGTTGGAGGTTAAAAGGTTAAAAAATGCTTTATTATAAAAGCTTAAGCTTCAAAAATTCGATGGACAACGGTGGTAGGAAGTACTGATCGTCATCGAATTTAGCGTCGACATCTTCTTGTCCTGTCGCAGATCAGACGATTAATTCAAAACTATTAAGATTTTTTTTCCAAAGCTTAAATCTTCTAAGCTTTCTAAAGCTTTAAAGTTTCAATCTTTAACCTTCCCATAGTGGGTGTTCACACGGAGTACTTCTACAAATCAAACCCGAACTTGTTCTATAACTCTCTGCAAGCCTCTGTTCACACCCGTGCTGTCACAAAGATAATTTCCAGCAACTAGATTGCTATACGCAGTCTTCATGGGCAAAGAATTCGTCAATGAAGGATTTTAGCAACTTTTGAATCCGTAAGAAGAAAGATTGCTAAAAAAGCCATTTAAAAAAGAAAAAGAGCAAGCCTTGTAAACCTGACTTTGAGCTATGCTCATCCCGCTAACAAGATTTCGAGTGTGTGAGGTTGTTTGAAATTTGCAAGATGACCGATCAAAATATGGAAGGTTTTATGGGCGAAGGTGATTTACCGAAACCAATGATGGAGCAAAAATTGGACTTAATTATGATGCAGCTTCAAGAGGAACGAAGAGCACGTCAAACTTTGCAAGCTCAATTGGCCACTCTTCAACGATCTACTGCCAACAATCGAGATGGACTACAACCTAAAGATATTATACGATGCACGATTGATGTGACACTTGAAGTACAATCTATTCGGAAAGAAGCCAAGATAAGTAAAAGGAATTTCGAATTTCGTACTTTCAATGGGTTATGCAATGGAAAGACCGTATCTTGTATTAAAAGGAGTTTTAGGGATATATTCCTCCCTAATTCTATAGACGAGTAATTCTTTCTTCAGTCCCTTTGCTATTCAGGAGGCTTTAGCTAGCTGAATCTTAGGGTTTCTTGCTTCTCCCTTAGTGGGTACTTGTTCTCCTTTTGAGTTTTGGAACATGATTTGGTCCTTTTTGCAATGGATATGGGCATTATTTGGAATTAGCCAATCCATTCCTAGCAAACACTCATAAGCCCCGAGGTTCATAATTCGGAAGTTCGTTTTGGAAGAATTGCCACACCTAAGCTAAATTCTACCTTGCTAGTTTGTTCTGTTGATAGAACTTCTTTGCCATTTGTTAACTCCACAAGCATTCTAGGTCCAAGAATAGTGTTAATGCCTAGCCTTTTTGCACATTTTGGTGATATGAAAGAGTGGGTACTTTCACAGTCAATTAAAATTCAAAAGTATTTACCTTGATAATCTATTGGTGTTTGAATCACTGAGAATCGGTGATTTGGACCCTTCCTATTGAGAGTGGCATGTACTCTAGCTCTTTCCATATCGGATTCCATTGTGGGATCTTTATCATTATGGATCTCCTTTAGGTTTATTCCAGTGACCTTTCCCCTGGCATCTTGGCTTTGCCCACGAAATTGACCTTGGCCAAGCTTTGGGCACTGCCTCTTGAAATGTCTTGGTTCCTTGCAATAGAAGCACCTTGGAGTCTCATTGCTCCTTCCTATGGGTATAAAGCTTTCCACTGCATTTGATTTGGCCTTCTTTGTCTTTCGGGAGTTCATATTATTCTTGGAAAATGTTCTTCTACCACAATCTAGGCATGGCATTACGATACATCCATCGCATAATAATTAGAATTCTGAGAATAGATATCCAAAAACCTATATTTTAAAGGAAGATTAGTTAGTCCATCATTCTTGTAGTTGTGGCAACTGGAGTATCCTACAACCATGACTCGATCAGCTAGTATAACCCTTCTAACCTCCTCATAGATGTACCAGTTTAGTTTTACTGGTCACCCTCTAGTGAACATATTTGGGTTTACTCTAGCCTCATAGAAGAGATAAATCTTGGCAATCTCAAGGGCTTCCACCACCTTAAACTCTTTAAATTATTCTAGAGGTAAGCAAGACGGTTTACGTCAATGTAACAATACCCTCTACTTAACATCCATTGTCTTTCGTAATATAGGGGTGAAGGATTGTATATCTGATCTAATATCTACATCATCTAGTTTCTCTAGCTGAAGCTAGAGGAGTGCATTGCCGGCATAAACATAACTTGGAAAATCAAGAATCGTTTCCAAGGTTATCTTTTTGCTACAAATCAAGAACATATATCAACAAGAGAAGATTTCACTATTCAAGAGAAAGATATTTTATGATGTAAATATATATTTTTTAATTTACTTGTGTCATGCTCTACATCAACGTGTGCTTTGATACCAACTGTAACGTGCCACCCCGCCTTAGCGGTACATTCTTAGTAGCCCATCAAGAGATGTCCTAGAAAGCACCGTCTGGGATTTTGATAAAAACCCTCAGAGTTTGCTAACTAGGATTGCTTGAGTCTACCCCGTAGTGAAAGTTCCGACCTCTTCCACGAGCATCGACCTGAGTCTTTTTGGTCAAATCTATTACTAAACGACTTATTAATATTAGTGGATTCTAAAGTGACGCGAGTTAGGCTTTCTGGTTTCTAATGGTCCATCAAGTGCGATTTTTATTCCTTCTTACGAAAACTCTCGATTTAGCAAGACCACCCAACCATAGGTCTGGATTCGTCAGGGGTCCATCCTCCCGCTTCCTTAGAGAGAGTAGTTTTAGTTACCTAATTACCTACCACTTTAGCTTCAACATATAAAAATAGCTTATTTGAATTATCTTCTGATACAAATTTACTACACGTCTTTAATTCACAACACAAAAACAGAGTAAAGCAATTCCTTCTTAATACTTCCTTTTAAAAAAATGACTTTTACAATGTTTTGTATTCAAAGTATTATTCTCTCCAAGTTCCATTTCCCAAATAGTATTGAAACTTCTAGGAAAAATTTGGAAATCGAATAGTTGGTAGTTGATAAGAGTTTAAGGAGTTTATGACCAGAGCCCCCTGGTATCCTCATCTCCTCCTGCCAACTAGAGTTCCCTACAACAAGACTTTTGGCGTCATGATTGGTCTATTCTCACTAACGCAAAACAAAAGATAAAAACCCCTTGGAGTAGGTTTTATTCAGATTGGCCTTGGGGAGGTCTAGCACCATTAAGAACACTGCCTTAGTTGGCGTTCGGTGCTTACCGGAATATTGCCTCAGTCGACAATCTATACGTAGTCATCCATCTTTTTAACAACCTCATGATTTTTAGAAAAGATCACTACCTAACTTGCAATCAAAAACATCTTATTTTGAATGCATTATACATAAAATTTTAACAATTTTTTTCCAAGATAAATCATTTCTTTTCAAAAATTAATAACATCGAGACAATTTAGCATAAGTGGCAAAATTAGCGTAAGTGAAAAAATTAGAGTAAGTGGCAATACCTTTCAATAGTCTTCCCGGATTCCCCCTTCCCTAGGGACTAGTTTGGACTAAATCTAAACAAGAATTTTGTACTTGAGAATAACTCCTTTGGAGTTTCGCAGGTCCTTGCTTGCAAAGGAAAATCTTGGTTAGTTTAATTACAAACAACTTCCTTTGACAATTTCATCTCGAGGTTTCTTATATATTGAGGGTTAGCATCTGTGATTACCCATTAGAGATTTCGTTTGATCAACAAAAAATCAAAAATATTAAATCTTTTAGGGACACAGTACCTTCCTTGTACTGGCTTAGGTTCATCTTGTATAGACCCAAGTTATCTCTTGGAATTTGCAATTAAGAATTCTTTAAAGAGATTATATGTAGGAATCTAATAAAATCTTATTTTACACAAGAATCTTTTGTTGCCTGTTCATGGGATAAAGGCCTACTAGTTGTTTTTATTTAAGAGAAATAGTACTTGAGAGATCCATGATGGGTGCTTGGTTGATGGTATTTGTAGCTTTATTTGTAATCCCCGTACGTGAATCACCATTCTGTTTGTAGTAATTGTGTTCGTAGCGTTATTGGCAGCTCCTGCTTTCGCGACCTTTGTAACTTTCTTCTTCGGGGCCATGGTCTTTAATCACGAGATCACAAAAGGGAATCTTGGTGAAGGATCTTAGGGGTAATTAGATTGAAAAAAATTTGATTGAGGGGGGAGACGATCACTAAGAATCGAGAAGATTATTGATTCCATAGAGAAATAGGATAGAAGGGATGGAGGATTTGAACTCAAGAGCTCCTGGAGTATCCTTCTTGTCTTCGTGATGAGAAATTCTCGTGCTCATGCTTCTCTTGCCCCACTCCCTCTTGCTCTATACTCCTGAGAAGGGCCTCTCCCCTTTTGGTCAGACTACCCTCAATGGCTCCCTATGCCTTGTATTTATAGCCAAATTGAAGTAGAAGGGTTGTGGCTAAGAAGAAGATCTTTTTATGGAGGGCATCTTGGAAAAATCAGCAATTTGAAGCTTTCAAGATGCAATTTGATGTTGGGAATTAAATCTTTGAGGCCTAGAGAGGTTGCCAGAGATGCCATGACTGATTCACCTGGCTCTCTGATGATCTTGCTTCAACCCAAGCCTCTCGTTGAACTGAGAAGAGGGGGAGATTGCTAGAGTTAATTGCTAAATTACTAGAGTTGAATTCAAGCTATTTGGTTCAAAATTGGAGATGCCATATTTGGGGAAAATAGTGCGCCATTTTTTTCCATGAAAAAAGGGGGAGAGGGGGCGACGACGTGTTCATCGTCATCTTCCTCTCAATCTTCTTATTATTTTAAAGCATTAATCTTTTAAGCTTAAAGCTTTTGTAACTTACCTTACTTGCCAAGTTTTAAATGTGTTTGGTCATCTTCGACTTATGGCTCGCAACTCTCGTTCGCACAATCACTTCCATGATGGATGGCTACAGTCCTTGTTAATCCGAGAAAATGTCAAGTTACGATCCTCATATCATTTTTCTCGAGATCTTATTTATTTAATGATTTTAGAGTTCTTCAAGTCCATTTTGCGAGAAGTCAAGAAGATTTTAAATTAAAGTCGGGATACCACATATGAAGACTATGAATATAATAAAAGATGAATACTATGTGATGAATTCTAAAATCAAAGTTTATCTTTCCTTTGTGTCATTGTGGTTCTTTGATGGTTTGTATGAAAAATATATTAAAGGTTTGTTGTGATAAATCCGTGGGAGATTCACTATATGATACTACGTAAATATTTGTGAAGATTGGAGTTGTTTTTCTCATTGTTGTGGTTGATTAGAGTATGAAGAACATGCTTGTTGGTGTGACAAGCTAGATTTTCTCGTAATAGTTCCTCGTTTTTCTTGGTGTTTCTCTTGGGGCTCCATACAGCTCTATGTCTTTAGTGCAATATTCCTGGCCCGACTCCCTTCACTTATAAATGCTTGCATAACATTCAATAACACATGTGTATTTGTATATACTCAGCATCCAATTGAGTCCCAGCTCATTCCGGACATGGATCATGCCTTAGTTTTTCAGTTAGGATCCCAAGAACCTTCAATCAACCAGCATAAGTATGTCACTTTTTAGACATGACAATTTCAGTCCTGGAATAAATGGCAATAAGAACTCTACAATAGACAATGTATTTAAGATCACTAACATCCATAGACCAATCTCCAAGAATTTGTCAAACCACAACATCTGTAAGCAATAGCATAACATATAGGTCTTATTTACTACATAAAGTAGTATGCATATATGAAGAAGAGCCTTCCAATGTCCACCATTGATGAGACAAACAAGTAGTTTGGAGTAATTAGTAGTAGAAACATTGCACAACCAAGGTATATCAACTAAAAAATAACCTCAAGACTTATTAGGCATGTGTCATAACCTTTGGAAGTCAATACATAGTCATATGTGCATCAATGCTTATACGTGCATCAAATAGCAGCAGTGACCAAGAAGCTTTTCACAGGCCGTGATCAACAACCAAACCTGTTAATCCAAAAATGAATGAATCCAAAACTAAGCATTCAATGCTCATAAGCACCCATAGACCATCCATCAACCATGTGGTATAATCCAAGAAGTAATGGCCAACACCCCATGCTTCAGTGAGCTCCATATCAACAAGTATACTAGTTACAACCTACATGAAACACACAAGCTTTCATGTACAATAGCTAGGTGACATTTAGTCCACTCAAATGGTGTCCAAATGCACAAGAATTATGCTATACTATTTGCAAAACATCTCATTGATGTTTGAGTGTGCCAAGATTAGGCATTCACTAGCTGGATTCCTCAAAACACGCAAAAAATTCACACGAATTTCTTATATGTTGCTTCTACTCATAATGTGCTCCTCATAATTCCCAATCATTTTCTTTCCATTGAGTAAATGTGCTCAGATTTTAGTAGAAGACCAACAATAGGTGCAATCTTACCCGATCTCTATGTGTCCACTGGCTACTGATCAAATACCCAAGTATACAACACTCAATAGTGCTCCACAAGTAGTATAGGTGGCTACTTGTCTTCCTTCAAGGACTTTCCATTCCAAACCTAATCAAAAAACACACACCAGATATGCCCCTTACCTTTTGAGTTCACCTCTTACTCTAGTTTTAGCAAAGAAAAACCATGCTTTGATACCATGTCAAGGACTTGGAGAGGGAACGGAGGCAAAGAGTTGGAGCAATGAGCTCTCATCCATCTTCTTCTTTATTATTCTTCATAGTCTTCTACACAATAAGAGTACCACACAATAGTGTTGTTGTCTAGGTCTACTACTAACAAAGGTTCTAACTATGGTTGAGTTACTGACTCAACTTATTTACCACGCACACACCATACATCTAAGTTATAGCTAGATGCAACTAGATAAGTTGGATGAGCTAATGAGCTTGATCTTCGACAATAAAGAAGGTGAAAAGAAAATAGTTTGATCTTGAAATATATATGAGGAACTAATTTTGGTCTCCCACAATGAACAAAGCAAGTTGACATTACAAAAGTAATTATTGTATAACTCCATGTTGTGCAAGAAGCTAATAAAATATACAGAACATATGAAAGCCCATAAAACCAGTAGTATATTCCACAAGAATAGTTTGTATGTTGAGTTTAAAAATACCCTAGCCTCTAACACCTTGATCATAATGCTATATTAGATTGTGTAAAATTCCCTAGCCTCTAATGCCTTAATCATAATGCTTTATTAGATTGTATAAAATCGTAAAGATGAAAAAGTACTTATTTTTTACAAAACATTTAGGAAAATGTGTTCTTCAAGATTTGGCAATCCATAAGACATCTCAAACATGGAGATCATAAACATGAGTCCCCCACAGTCTTCTAGCCTTTCAGCTTGTGCACATGATCAAAGTGGATCTATTGATCTCCCAAAGATCCACCAGGTTTTCATTCTATTAATGAGGTTAACTTGTGAGCTTGCTCTGACAGTAGACATCTTGAATATGTGTGGCATTATGTATGCACAGTGTTGGCTCTTGGACTCAGGTGTGTCCTTTCATGTGACACCTTGCCGAGAGTGGTTTCATTCATACCGTACTGTTTCGGGTTCTATGCGCTTGGGTGATGACAGCTCTCTTGATATTGTGGGCATTGGTGATGTTAGGCTGCAGTTTCCTTCTGACAGTAGTTTTGTTATGTAGGATGTACTTCATGTACCTTCTTTGACACGCAGTCTCATGTCAGCTGGACAGCTTGATGACGCAGGATATCATGTATGTTTTGGAGACTCTGCATGGAAGATCACTCGTGGTAGACTTTTGATTGCGAGAGGTGCCAAGGCTAGTAGTCTCTACCCCTTGATTGTATCAGCTTCTTCCCTTGAGCATGTTTTGTCTGTGGGTTCTATCCCACATGTATCTCTTTGGCATGCCCGTTTGGGCCATATGTATTTGAAGGAAATGAAAATGCTTTCAAGTTTGCAGTACTTACCGCCCCTTGATTATGCATGTTTTGATTCATGTGAGCATTGTCTTTATGGCAGGAAAACTAGGTCTACGCATAAGAAGTCTGGTAGGCCACGCATGAGTGAGCCCTTGGCATTGGTACATTCGGATGCCTGTGGGCCCATGCATTGTCAGTCTATGGGTGGTGCAAAGTATTTTGTTATGTTCATAGATGATTTTTCATGGAAAGTTTGGGCTTATCCCATTAAGTTGAAATTCGATGTCTTGGTTGTGTTTCAGAGATGGCTTGCATTGGTTGAGAACCAGTCTGGGTATAGGCTAAAATGCGTAAGGACAGATAATGGGGGTGAGTATGTCTCACGTGCTTTTGAGCAGTTATGTGATGAGAGGGATATTAAGCGTCAATTGACCTCCCCCTACACCCCCCCCAGAATGGTTTGGCTGAGTAGATGAATTGAACCATCCAGGAGCGTGTATGCAGTATGCTTAGCCATGTAGGCCTACCACAGAGCTTCTGGGCTAAGGCAGTTAGTACAGCTGTGCATGTCATAAACAGATCACCCTCTAGTGGTTTGGATTTCCAGGTTGTAGAGGAGGTATGGACTGGAAAAACTCCCTCTTATGTGCATCTCCGTGTCTTTGGATGTGAGACATTTTGCCATGTGCCCAGGAACAAGAGAAGTAAGCTGGATCCCAAGAGTGTCAAATGCATTTTCCTTGGTTATGGGGATGCAAGAGAGATGGGTTACCGTCTCTGGGATCCGCAGGTGCGGAAAGTCATCCACAGTCATGATGTAGTCTTCCATGAAGACAAAATGCATAGGTAGCTTGAGAGAGTTGTTGAGATCCGCAGGGTCATATTTCAGGAGGAGCCAAGAGCTCCCACACAGCCAGTTGGACAGCGTACAGCTGCAGCAGATGCTCATGGCCAGGGTGTTGGACAGGCAGCTAGGCAGGCAGCAGAGCCTGCCGTGAGATGGTCTACTAGAGACAGATGTCCACATGATAGATTTTCAGCCCTTGATGCATTATGTCTTGGTTACAGATGCATGAGAGCCTTTCACCTATGATGAGGCTATGTGCAGGGGTGACAGTCACTCCTGGGAGAGGGCTATGCAATCTGAGATAGACTCCCTACATAAGAATGGCACTTGGGATTTGGTTTCCTTGCCTATGGGCAAGAAGGCTTTGCCATGCAAGTGGGTGTACAAGCTAAAAAGTACCCCTGGACACCCCAAGCCGGCATACAAGGCTAGATTGGTAGCAAAGGGTTTTAAGCAGGAGCATGGTGTGGACTTTGACGAGGTCTTTTCTCCTATGGTTAAGATGACCACCCTGTGATTAGTCTTGGCTTTTTTTGCTCAGCTTGACTTGGATTTATACCAGATGGATGTCAATATGACTTTCTTACATGGGGACTTGCATGATGAGATTTATATGGAGCAGCCTAAGGGCTTTGCAGAACCTGGCAGGCAGCACCTAGTGTGCAAATTGAAGAAAAGTCTTTATGGTATCATAAGTTTGATGCCTTTATGCAGTCGCAGGGCTACAGTCGGAGTGCTATGGATCTGTGTCTTTACACGAAGAAAGCCCGTGATGGTTCTTTATTGATTTTGATACTCTATGTGGATGATATGCTGATAGCAAGGAAATCTCATGATGAGCTAGATGCTCTTAAGGCTCAGCTCAAGAATAGCTTTGAGATGAAAGATCTGGGATAGACTGCTCACATACTTGGTATGCGCATTAGACGCGACAGGCATCAAGGACTCCTCTACTTGTCACAGAGGGAGTACATTCATAAAGTCCTTGAGCGCTTCTGCATGCAGGACATAAATCCTATTGGCTATCCATAATGGCCTTCTTATGTGAAGGTATCACAGGCCGATTGTCCACAGACAGATGAGCAGAGGGCCGAGATGGCCAAGATTCCCTATGCATCCGCAGTGGGCAATCTTATGTATACCATGATAGCCACTCGTCCAGATATTGCCTTTGCAGTTTGTGTTGTGGCACGCTATATGGCTGCACCTGGCAAGAAGCATTGGGATGTCGTGAAGGGTATCATGAGGTACCTGAAGGACACTGCAGATATGTGCATATGCTATGGCAACCATGATAAGGAGTCGTGGGGTACACTGACTCTAATTATGTAGTACATACAGATAGTAGGAAGTCCACTTCCGGCTATGTATTCACCTATGCTGGAGATGCTGTTTCTTGGATGTCCAGGGTGCAGAAATGCACGGCCCTTTCTACTACAGAGGCCAAGTATGTTGCAGCCACTGAGGCTTGCAAGGAGGCCATTTGGTTGGGTCGTTTAGTTGCTGACCTTGGTATTGATGATATCCCTACATTGCATTCGGATTCTATGAGTGCTATTCAGTTAGCCAAGAATCCGGTCTTCCATGCGAAGACAAAACACATTGAGATGAGGTATCACTTCATACGTGGGGTCGTTGAGGACAAGTCTGTTGATCTTATCAAGGTCTCAATTGACCAGAATCCTTCAGATCTGCTCATGAAAAGCCTCTCTATAGAGCACTTTGCCTTCCTTAGGAGGTTGATGGGCGTGGGATGAGATGATGTCTTTCCTCATCCTGTTGTACGTGTGTACTTGTTGTACTGTCTTTTTTCTTTTTCTTTTCACTCCTCACTGGGGCAAATTCGCCTTTAAGTGGGAGGTTGTTGGGGGTAAAGGCGCCTCTGCCTAGCTGCCTATGTATTACTACACTGATAGTCACCATCACTGCACACTGCAAGTGGCGGGCGCCCGTCAACCGTCACTTTATTCTTTATTCTTTTACTGACAGTTTGAATAAAGGAAGGCCCGCTCACACATTGTGACTGTTGGAGTTCCCATTTCTAGTATCTCCCTTTCTTGCTCTTGCTTTCCCGCTATAGCTCTCGAGTCCAACCTTCGATCCGTCACTCCCTTTCAACGAGTGGCGGTGACTATCAGTGTAGTAATACACGGGCAGCTAGGCAGAGGCGCCTTTACCCCCAACAAGAAGGGCTTTCTTTTTAGTGCCAAAATTGCATCAAGCGTACAATTAGCACATTGCATGTCTCTTCTAGCAATGTTTATTGACATTTTCATCCTTCTTCTCTAAGAAAATGGGGTAAGGTTCTCTAGTACTTGGTGTAACATAGGTTCATTGAAATATTCAGAGCAATCATCTTTTGAAAGAAATATTTCCATCACAAGATATTGACCAACAAATACTTCAATGCTTTTATAGGACACGAAAGGATTTGTTTGTGCATGATTTTGCACCATGTCTTTAATCTTCTTTTTCTTTTATTGAGATGAGCCATCTTGCACAGGATGATCATGAGAACAAACATGAATAGCACATCTTTTGATATCTACTTTATCAAAGGGAATACAATAGTATCTATATGCATCATAAGCCTTTACACATTCAAGAGACATTCCGCAATGTGCACACCTTAGGGCCCTAGCATTTGGCTGCACATGACTAGTTGATAAAGGAGGCCTCTTCAACTTACCTTTTCATTTTGGGTCTTGATAGTCCTCTGCTCATCCTCACAATGTCATTGTAAAAATCCTAAGAAACAATAGTATACTCCACCAAAGCATACCCATCATTCTTTGGGTCCATTCCATGCGTTGAGTTGCTATCTACTATCAATTGGCATAAGTGGCAACTAAAACATGACATAGTCATTGTATCCACCATTTGTCTCTCTTTGATAGATGATTGTATATACGCAACACAAGCCTTTACACATTTAGGAGGCATTCCATGGGAGCCCTAGCATCTAGCTCTACACATGGCTAGTTGATGAGCGAGGCCTATTTAAGTTACATTTCCATTGGGTTTCATTATCAATGTTAGTCCTAATGTCCATATATGTACATTAGCAATGCTAGTCCTCTCCATATATGGTCATTCCAAGGAGAAGCATCTAAGATAACCACCACATTGGCTCATCATTCTTTTGTTCCATTCCATGCATTGAGCTGCTATCAAAACCAACTTAGGTGGCAACTCAAACATGATGGCATAGCCATTGTATGTAATTGGTAGCTCATCCACAATTTGTATCTCTTTGATAGATGAGTATGCAACATGAAGAGAACTAGATAAGGGAAGGTTATTGAGTAAAACTTGCATACTCATTGAATTAGACATTTTCTTTCTAATAGGGACATGCTTAACTTTGAGGCTATAGACACTACTTTTTCCACCATCTAGCTTGAATCCTTTGCTACCATCTTCTAGTCTCACTAATGGCATGGCCATGAAAACATCTTTGGCTGGCTTCTTGCTTGTTGCACCTTTGTTGTGCTATATGATCTCAACATAGTGGGACATTGGTACATTCTTATTCCTTCAAGAGAATTGATGTATGAAAATAAACAACTACCTCTCAAATAGTTTCTCATACATGAATTCAAGTATTCATTTGTAGTGAGTAGCATGGCCTTCTTTCAATCCCACAAAGGATGTGCTTTGCACACTCCACAATCCAAGTGAGTCCTCCTTCGACTCTCAAACCTTATCGATCTCCACATGAAACAAAGAAGCATGGGCATGGCAAGAAAGAGTTCTTGGAGAGAAGATGAGTAGAGCTTCACCCTCTTGGTCTCTCACCCTCACTCTCTCACTCTAGCTCTCAATCTCTCATTGTCACCCTCATTCACTCTATGACAATGAAAGTAGAAAGGCAAGTATACAAAGTTTACATACAAATGAATAGCCTATTCTATCCATTTTCATCTTGTTTATACATCATTTTAGGGTTAGGGTTTCCCCATTCATCCCTCTTGGGCATCCAATCCACTTTACAGCCACAAGACTAGTTATCTCTCATTGCATGCTTTTCCTATGGTGAGAACAAACTAGAACCTTTGTGGTTTTTCCATGGGAGTATATGCTATCATTACAACTTGTATGGCCAGGTTTTGTGAACAAACTAGAAACTTTCCAATTTTTACATGGGAGTCTATGCTATCATTACAAGTTGCATGGCCGGCTTGTGAATTTACAGAATAAATCAATAGAATTGTTGCAACCATTTTAGCAATTCAAATATTCATGTGCTTCATGCATATTATATTGTGGTTAAAAATCTAAAGATTATTTCCAAAAATTTAGGCTCCTTCTACGTGCTTGCATATTGCATGGTAGGTACTTCTCACAGTCAACATTATCCTCCTTCTAAATAAGTGGCAATCCCATGGCACTCTCCATTGTAGGTGGCTTGCTTCAGCCTGCATTGAAGATGTGGATGCTTGGGACTGTTATGTGTTGTCCTTAAAGGAGTTCCTCAGATTATTGATGGCATAGAAGCTTCTAGTTGTAAGGTAAGTTGTTGGAATGGTGATAGGTATCTTGGTTGCTGAAATTGGTGGCTATTCTTTGGAAGTCTCTTGGTGGGTTCGATGGTGATTATTCTTTTGGTAGGCTCATATGGTGAGTCAAAAATTGGAAGTATTGGGATGGAAGATCTTGAAGAACAACTAATTGTATGTTGATCCTTGGAATCTTTAGTACTTGCAATTGAAAACCTCTCATGTAGTCTCTCCCTAAGGTGTAGTGCTAGTCTTCTTATCATGCGCATGACATATTTATTAGTTTGGAGACAAGTCGAACTCCAAGAAAAACTTAAGTATTGTCTCACACTTGAGGACCCAAACCATGCATAGGTTAAAGTGCACATATTATGTGAGTGCACATGAATACTTAGGTATTACTTAGTTAAAAGATAGCCACTCTGGTTCCTCATGGCTATGTCATTGATGAAGAGATGGAAAAAGCATTGTGGTTGGTTGAAATTGTACTTGAAGGAAATTCTGAAGACATTGTTATTAACTGGATAAGATGCATAATAGTTGAATGGCTTGAGAATAAGGGTCTTCAGTAGCTCGAGCTACTTCTAGTGAGATTGAAGAGAATGGTCTTTTCTTCCTGTGCTTTTCCACCTTGATTTGTTGGGGTATTAATGTGGTATAAGAAAGGAAATGTGCAAGTAATCCAAGATGATAGGCAAGGCATACTTCCCAAGTATATCCTGCAATTGATGTGCCTTGAGAAGTGTGGGGAAAATGAGCAAAAGGATAGAGCTAGTCAATCAAGGCCACTAGGCATACCTAATTTGAGAACCCTTAGGTGCAATGTAGTGACGATGTGTGCATTTGTTTATTTTTATTTTCTAAATTTTCTCCTTTTTTAAATAATACAATCGATTCTATACAAAGAGGTTTTCAACCTTGCAAAAGAGATACAAATTATTTAAGACTCAAAAGGTTGAAAATAATTACTCCTTGAGAAAGTAGATTTGTTCCAACTTTAAGCCTCAATTTGAAGCAGTGAAGAACTTGTTGTTGATGAAGAGCTTAAAGTTTGAGAGATGGTTGAGATTCTTGGGTAGCCATTGCTCTTCATGATAGAATGGTAGAGAGCTTGAGATAGTGGATGAAATTTGTTTGAAAAAATCAGTTCCTTAATATTGGCTTTTCTTCTTGTGTTCCCTTGGAGTGGGTTTAGAATCCTACATGTTCATGGATTTAGTCTTGCTTATGTCATTTAGGTCTTCCATAGCTCATTGACTTGCTCCTTTGTTGCTACTTTAAGCATATTGTTCCTCACCTATTTGTTTACATTCACTTCATAAAACTTGAGAGCATATGCAATCAAGTTCAAGGACTTTAAAAAGTCAAAATTTGTTGTTTCTATCACTTACATATTTGTATTGACAATAGTTGGTCGCTTTCCTTGCTCCCTCCTTGCACAAAAAATATTGCAATGCTTCTAAGTAATCTAGGGTTACTAATAGTGTGGTCTGTATGTATTTTTTATGTTTTTGATTTTTTCTTGATTTTTCTTTTATTTTTATTAAAATATTTGTGTTTAAAATGGTAATGTACAAGTTTTTATGATACAGGGTTACTCTGCCAAGATGTGAGCCATTGATCGAAAGCAACATTGTATTGGAGTACAACATATTTGTTAAGAAGTAGTGGTAATTTTGCCATTATGTTTAAATATACTACAACATCAAGTACTGTATCTCCTTGATTTGATCGACTCGCAACATGGAGCTCTTCTTCTCTAAGGATTTTATTGAATAAGAGAAGGTCTAAGAGAGGTCCATTTAGCGTGATGCCTCATACAATGGCAAGAACTCAAAGGGAAGTCAAAGCTGCATATGTTGGGTTAATTTGGGATTTCTAGATGGTTTGTCTTTGCTTTGAAATGGCCATGAGCTGACTTCCAGGTTCACCTATTGAGGTTCTCATTGTTTAATAGACATGCTCGAGTTAGCTACCATTTTCTGCCTTTTGTTCTAGTGCTAATAATTCCTTAATGATTTGAGGGCATAATGGATTACAAAATATGGGGATAAAAAGACATTTCCCAGCTTTCTCTTTTGGAATGAGTCACAAAAGGTTATCTAGTTGATCATCATAGTGTTCGTTGAGATGTTCTTGCTCTTCCCAAGATAGTGGCAATGTTAAGTGATCCTCAAATTCCTCAGTGAGGATTCCAACATGAGATTAGGCATAAACATGAGCAAGAAACATGATTTTATCATGCAATTTCTGAAGGCAGACCAGTCAATGGTTGATTTTCATTGTGGGCAATTTCTTTTGTAATGTCCTTTAGTCTTCTCGGTCTCTCAACTTAGGTTTTAACTAAGCTAGAGGTTTTTTTTGGTTTGAGCTTGAGTTGAGAGTTATTGACTCAGAGCTCATCATATTTGTGCTAGTAGTACTCTATTCTAAGGTAGTAGACATATTTTTCTTGGTAGAGTTGATGGGTTTTGTCATAGGAAGGAAGTGCGACTATTGTGTTACCACTTCTTGATGGGAAGTACTAACAAATGAGTCGGTGGGTTTGGAAGTTATAGCAGTTGAGTGCAATTGCAATCTTAGATCTTGGGACTATTTGGAAGGATTCTTATGTGTTTTTTGGCTCCTTATGGATGTGTATTTAAGGGAAATGATTCATCCCCTTTAGAACATCTATTGAGGGTTTCTTTAGGAGGTATGGATCCTTAGTGTGGATCTACAAGATGATTGTTCTATTTTTTCTAGCTATGTGGAGCAAGGTTATGGGTGATTTTCTTTTTCTTTCATTCTTCGATGGATTGGATGGCACTAGAGTAAAGTTAGGAGCTAGACTAGGTTTTGTGTCACACAGACGTAGACTAAACCATTTGAAGAAGTCAGGATTGTATTTAAGAGAAGCATAGCCATCTAGAATTATTTGACCTTGGGTAAGGCAGAATACATATGCACTAAAATCAAGCCCCATGCTTCCTACTCCTAGCCTACTAGCCATGTGTAGGTCTTCTTTGACAAAAATCTTATCATACAAGGGATGATTTTAGACTATGACAAGAAGGTTGACATCATGGACAATTGATAACACCCATAGGGATGTAGGAGCAACATATGTGGGGTCATGTAAAGATGTCCAAATATTTTTCCTTTGCTTAGCAATTGTCATCAGTTGGTGGCCAACTTTAGCTACTAGAGTTTGGTTAGAGTGCCATTGGTGCTCAAAGGCACCTTGTTCTTTCCCTTTGCACTCTAATGTGTCTAGTTTTTCCTTGTTTGTCTCATAAATGGCAGTGTAGAAAGGAGTTAGATGCAAGTCTCTAGCTATGGCTTTTGGCATACCTCTCATGATTTCTTTAGCCAATGGTTGTGTAGCAAGAGCAAATTCATTGCTGCTCATCCCATGTCAATGGCTTTTCTAAGAGCCTTTTATGCTCACATGTCAATTTTCCAATGTTAGTATAAATGCATGCTCATGTGAGTGATGTTAGGTTAGTATAAATGCATGCTCATGTGAGTGATGTTAGCCTTATATCTAGCTAGACTAAACACTTCATTGCTAGCTCATTGGTGTATTGTGCTATCTCATTACCCATCTCCTCATTTTGTGTCCATAAACTTGTAGTGCATTGGAGGTTCTGGAGGCGATGAAGATGTTTCTTGAAATATCATTTCAATGAATGGGTTGACAAGGGCTTGTTCCTTTGTGGATGTGAACTCTATTGCATCCAAAGACGATGATTATTGAGATTCCCATTGGAAAGCAGCTGAGTCAGCAGATTGGCTACTTGTGTTGGTTGAGATAGATTGCTTGGTCAAATCAGCATCTTGGCTAGGTGTGGCAATATCCTAGGTTGTTTTTGTGGGTTTGCTTGTATAGGTTGAGCAGTTACATGAGGTTACTACTTCTGGGTTTCTTGTTTTTGTGTAGGTAAAGAGCTTTTAGGAGATTTGGGCCTCATTAACAAGCTGGTTGATGCCTCTAGTGGCTGCCCATTGCTTCTTAATGGTGCGACTCTTTCGCCTTTGAGCATTTTTGTACAGCTAGAATAGTATCATGGGGAAGGCACTTAGGTTTCTCTTTTGTACTTGTTATCTTAGGAGTGAATATCACTTTTTGTAGAGGGTTGATATAATTGTGTTTTTGGTTATTTTTTGTTGGATTTTTGGGTGATTTTTGTATGATTTGAATGATGATTGATTGGTTTGAAAGTTTTTGAAAGATTTTTGGATAAGGTTGAATAGGTTTGAGAAGCTCATGATGTTTTTCAGTGGAGATATGATGTGCTAAAAGGTTTTGTTGAGTGCATGATAGGTTCTGTTTAGCTTGTGTTTTGTCCTAATTTCTTTTTGTATGAGAGGTTGGAATGATGATTATTGGAGTTTAAGGGTGCTTGGAAACTTATTGAACGATTCTTCATAGTTTTGAATGGTTTTAGTTGAGCTGAATGCTTTCTGATGACCTTCTGTATGGTACTGTAGACCTTGTGTTGAGCTTCTGTAGATCCTTTATATGCCTCTGTAAGTGTTCTATTGGATGAATGTTGCTTGGAAAAGTTTTCTAATCTTTGGAAGAGATGAATAAAAGTTTAAAATAGCTCAAAGAAGTGGAAGAACTAGTTGTTGAAGACTCAAGTAAAGACTGAAGTGATAGTAACATTGTTGAGCTACAAAAGGACGTTGTAGTTGCTCTGGTAACTCTTCATATTAGACTTACCTCTTGGGAGGGGTATCCACAATCAAATAGGGATTATGGAGTATTATTCTTTATTATTCCAATGTACTATTGAGAGAGATCATATATGAGAGAGAGTACGAGAGATAGACAGATTTCTATGAGAAACATTGTATCTACATGTGAGAGATTGTGAAGATGATGAAGGATGAATACTATGTGATGATTTCCATTCAAATTTGATCTTTCTTTTGTGTCATTGTGGTTCTTTGATGGTTTCTATGAAGAATGTTTTAAAGTTCTGTTGTGATAAATCCATGGGAGAATTCCTATATGGTGTTGTATGAAGATTTGGGAACATTGGTGTTATTTTTCTCCTTATGGTTGATTAAAGTATGAAAAACATGATTGTTGGTGTGACAAGATAGATTTTCTTGTTGTAGATTCCCATTTTTCTTGGTGTTCCTCTTGGGGCTCCATGTTTTTTGTGTGCATTTGGGGAAAAATGCCATCAATAAGCACCAACATAGGCTAAAATGGGAAGAAGTGGCACTGTAGAAAATGAAGAAAAACATATATAGTTCCAAAAGGAAACGTTCCCTCTCCAAAATAGTGAAGTTCAATCTTCCAAAAGAGAAACAGAACAAGAAAAGACAAAATGGTATAGTACAGAGCAATCCAGTACTACAGAAGGATACAAAGACAATTACAGAGATAGGACTAGAGGTCCAAGATATAAGGATGCAGAACTACCTCTAATGATAGAAGAAGTGCAAATGTTGTCACTGTTAGAAGAAAAAGGAAATATAAAAGTGGATGTTGCCCCATTCCCTAGCCGATTGGAGAAGCCTTTGGATCCTATCAAAGATTATGACTTGGTCAAAGACCTAGACACGGTCAAAGACCTAGACACCTTCAAACCAAACCTGACATTTTGAAAATTTTGTTACTTGTCCCCTAGTTATCAAAAGAAATTTAAAAGCATATTGACAAGAAGAGAGGCTTGAGGATTGCTCATACAAATGTCCCCAAGTCCAATAAAGCCCCAGAACCTGTGAAGAAAGAAGCATATGTTAGCTAATACCTTCCTAGATCTTGGTACCCCAAAGATTGGCATTTGGATTGAAGGATGTTTTATAAGTGGATGCATTGATTGATGGAGGCTCATTAGTAAACATAATGATGGATGTGATGATGAAGGATCTAGACTTCCAAGGTATGTAACCTACATAGGGGCTTATTAGACTTGCAAACCAAAGCAAAAGTAAGCCTTTGGGCATTCTCCCATATGTGAAAACAACCGTGGTAGTAAAGAAGAGACTATTGGCTGACCTATTTGGTGATAAAACCTAATTCCTATAGAACCTCATATACTTTGCTACTAGAAAGACCATGGCTTTTTGAAGTAAGAGCACGGATGGATTGGTTCAAAGGAGCCCTAACCCTAGGTAGAGGACCCAACAAAGTGGTGCTGAAGTTGTATGGCTCGCAAAAAGGTAATGGATCCACTTCTATCAAAGTCTTAACAGACTCCTCCAACAAAGTAATAGATGGCACATTAGCAGACAAAGAAGTTGTCAATTAGATCTTTCATAAGCATATAGAGGCACAGTCCCTAACAGTAGGCATTGTAAACTAACTTCCAAAAGAAGCAAAATCCTTGTCGATGGGTGAATACTTGCTACCTAAACCAGGAATGACTTTGAAAATCACCACTGATAGTGAGATAGAGGAGGGATGTAGTACTCTCCTTGTTACATTGCCATAGTAGAGCTAGAGACAGAAGCAAAGATAGAGACAGATACAAGACCAGAGCTAGAGGCAAAAGCAGAAGTAGAGGATACAACAGAGAGTTTGTTTTTCTCATACAAAGCCTCTACAAAGGAAGAAACAGAATCTATAGAAGATGAGGATGAAAATTAAGAGGAAGACAATGAAAGTGTACATGATAATACTAATGAGGAGGAACTCCCAAAAGCGGTTGAAGCTAAAGATTCCATGTTGTTGGACAGAATGACTTTGGTATCATTTGGATTAGTAAATGCATCATATCATAGGAAAAATATCCATAAGAAATAAACTAAGTAGAATAAACCTTCCTTCAATAGTTTCTCTTATTGCTCAAATTTACCATTCCCAAGAAAGGACGATGATGGCACACCTTGCCAACAAACACCAGAGTTAGGCAACCCAAGTAGAACTCAGATGGTTCTTGTTGTGTGGCATTCTTGGAGGCATCCTCGAAAGATGAGTTCTCGAGTTAAGAGATAAGTAAACCACATAAAATCTAAAACAACCATGGTACCATTTCAGTATTTCAAAGGGTCAATCAAGTCTCCATGGAAATAAGAAGTTGTTTCTAATGGAGCCTTAGACGAGGAGGCCACTCCCTTGAAGGAGTCAGATCTATACCCAGAAGCAATCCATGGGACCTTCATCCATAAAGTGGAAGGTGAAAATAAATTAACTTTTGTGGATATAGATTGTACTAAACGTCACCTGAAGATGGCAGTCTCCAGAAGAGGAGCTTTCATTCCTGCATGACCTATTGAAGAAGAACTTGGATGTGTTTGCATGGTCGTATAAATATCTAAAGGGAGATGATCCCATGTTGTGTCAGCATCACATCGACCTCGAAACTGATGCCAAACCTGTGAGACAAAGACAGAGGCGTATGAATTCAAATTACTTAGCCCTCATGAAAGCTGAATTATTGAAGCTCCTTGAAACTGAGTTTATTTATCCATTGGCCAATAGTGAATGGGTTTTGCCCATCATAGTAGTATCCAAGAAGAATAGAAAACTGCGAATATGTGTGGACTTGCGAAAGCTAAACTCCAAGACTAAGAAGGATCATTTCTCTATTCCTTTCACAGACCAATTGTTGGACACAGTGGCTGGACATGAGCTATATTCCCTCTTGGATGGATTCAGTGGATATGATTAAAGTCCAAATCATAGAAGAAGATCAATCCAAAACAACCTTTACAAAAGAATGGGGAACCTATGCTTACAGAGTGATGCTGTTTAGCATCTATAAACAACCTTGCTACCTTTTAACAAGTGATGATGGCTACATTTCAAAATCATCTGCATGATTTCATTGAGGTATACCTAGATGAATTTTGTATCTATAGCCTAATCTATGAGCACTGGGAACAATTGGAGCAATGCTTTAATAGATCTCAAGAGTATGGATTCTCTCAACCCCAACAAATGCATCTTCAGAGTCTCTTCTAGAGTTCTTCTAAACCACATTGTCTCTGCACAAGGGATAGCAATAGACCTTGCCAAGATTGAGAAGGTTGTAGCTTAATATTGCCAACCAACCTCAAATAGTTGAGAGAATCTCTTGGCCATGTGGGCTATTACAGAAGATTCATAGCACATTTTACAACAAAGGCAGACCCGTTGTATAAGCCTCTAAGGATAGATGCAGAGCTTATGTGGACTGCTGATTGTGATTAAGCATTTAGCACTCTAAAGTAGTGTTTGATTAAAGCACCCATCTTACAACCTCCTGATTGGGCGAAGGAATTCCATGTGCACATTGATACATCTATTGAAGGGTTAGATGCAGTCTTATGCCAAAAAGGCTCCTCAAAGTTAAACCAATCTATCTACTATACAAGTCGTAAGGTCACCGATCAAGAAAAAGACTACATAGTGATGGAGTTAGAGTACCTTGCAATGGTGTTTGCCTTGGAGAAATTCTAACACTACTTGCTGTTTATGCATTTCAAATTTCATGTGGACCATGAGGCACAATTCTTCTTCCTAATGAATAAGGCGAATGCGAAAGGCTGAATGATGACATGGCTCCTTCTATTCCAAGAGTTTGACTTTGAAGTGGTTACCAAACTTGGTCGCTCCTATGCCTTGGCTAATCATCTATCACAAATCCATTAGAGCAACAAGGAGCATGATGATCTAGACCTCCCTGATGCTTCCCTGTTTCTAGTCGAAACTGTAACCCCATGGTATGCAAATATAGCCAACCTTGATAAGAAGAAGCTTCTATTGGAATCAGCCCCCTACACCTTGCTAGGAAGCACACTGCACAAGAAGGGCAAAGATGAAGTACTAACAAGATGTATTGTAGGAGACTAGATCGACATAGTTCTAAAATCATGCCATGATGAGAGCCCTATGGAGGACACTTTGCAGGAGAATTGGCAGCCAAAAAGGATCTACTCGTAGGATATTGGCGGTCTCTATTACATAAAGATGCATCTAACTACTACAAATATTGTGATGCTTGTCAGCAAAACAGATGGGAAAGCCAACCAAAACCAATGCTATTCCACAACAACTCATTATTTCCCTAAAGTTGTTCAAGAAGTGGGGCATCAACTTTGTTAGTCCCACTGATCCACCAACCAGAAGGAAGGAGAACATATACATTTTGGTCTGTATACAGACAATGTGATGAAGTGGTGTAAAGCTAAAAACCTCAAATGAGATTATGGCAACAATGTGGCCCTATTTATGTATGAGAACATTATCACTCGTTTTGGCATCCCCTAGAGCTAGGAAGTGATAGAGGCACTCACTTTTTGAATAAGCTTATGGAGGAGTTGACAGAGTTGTATAAGATTTTCCATCGCAAGTCCACACCTTACTACCCCTGAGCCAACAGGCAAGTCAAAGTCCCTAATCACGTACTTTGATCAATCCTAACAAGGATGTTGTTGCACATTGCCAGAATTAGGAAGATCGACTTACAGAGGCCCTTTGGGTATATTGAACCTCCCATGAGGTTGCTACATGACAGACACCCTTCCAACTAGTGTATGGTACATAAGTCATTTTTCCTGTATTGTTGGAACTGGGTTCTTTGTGAGTGGCTATAAAAAAGAACGCCTAGGCGATGATGAGTGTCTGTAATGTCATCTCTTGCACTTGGAATGTTTGGATGAGACTCGCATGTTGGCTCAATAGTGTATTGAAGCCACTTAGGCTTGATGAAAGGCCTATCATGACAACTTCATCAAGCACATGGAGTTTAAGAAGGTGACTTAGTCCTAGCCTATGATTCACGATTTGGCAAGTTTTTAGGAAAACTACAACAACATTGGATGGGCCTCTATAAGATACTTGTTGTCAATCCTAATGGATAATCCTTCTCACATTGCTATTGATAGCCATCATACTCATCCTAATGAGGTGGCCTCATTCTTCTAGCCCCTCATAGCCACCTCCCACCCTTACTTTTATCCCTTCTCGTCTGATCCAACATAAGTGATGAGGATGGTTCTCATACACGGTATTCCTGCCATTCTCCTCTTGGAATTTTTTTAAAGAAAAAAGGAAAAAAAACATAACTATATATTGATCATGGGAAAAAAGGACTCCGATCCTTGTCATGCCGACCTATTCTTCAAGAAAAGGTGGAAACACCCTCGGGAGTAGGGAAAAAAGAGACCAAAAAAAAAGAGAAAAAAAACTTTTGTGGGAGAAAATGAAGAAATTCCCTGTCATATCAGGCCTCGTTCCAAGAAACGGTGGCAAACACCCTTGGATGGAAAGTTGGCTGTGGTGGAAAAGGTGGCAACATCCCACAATACAGATCAATTGTATCATTAGTCAAACTTTCCAAGATGCAGTTCCAAAGATACCTCCCTTGGTGCGTTGTATCCTGCAACTCCATTAGTGCATTTGACTCCTATAGTAGACGACATCTCTCACGTGCAATGGAAGTTCTAGATTTGTTGGCTACCTCCTTGGGTACACCTTTCATTAACAGACATTGTTTGACATCATCAACAAGCCAATGCTAATCTTCATCGACAATCCCTTGAGTGACATGAGCTTTCATCCTAACTTGATGGAGATGTGAGTATGGGATGCCCTCTGTACTAATCAACAGACTGTGAGATAGAGGGTGGGGTAAGTGACCAATCCTTGCCATTTTATTTCAAAAGAGAGGTGATATGTGTAAATGGAATGTTGCACACATGGACCAGGCCTCTTAATGCACAAAGCATGATCTGTATCTATGCACGACACTATAAGGCTCTCTGGCCTTTCTTCTCGCACCATATGTTGGCACAAGGCGGGATGCACTATTGCACCATCGATTGTACACAAGGCATACAACCTATACATAAGTGATAGTGAGGATTACATCAATGTGTGTGAGGAACTTGATTACCCTTATGTATTCATCAACAGAGCGTGAGCAGAGGGGGGGCTAAGCATGACTAATTTTTCCTTCAATCAATTGAGAGGTGAGATTTGAGGGACATTATAACAATTAGCGTCCGATACATTTTTGTTTCCATCTACACACACAAGATGGGCCTCCACCATCACTACACACATATCACTCTGTTCGATGCATTGCACTACAAGACTCCCTGGGCTTCCTTATTGCACCTATGCTAGATGGATTGGGATGCATTGATGTACCATCAACTGTGTATGCTAGCATACTCCTTCTAAACCATCCCTCTTGTCAATTTCTAAAACAAGTGTGAGATACAAGTTCCAATCATTCTCTTCGTCGTGAGCTATGGGGTGAGTGCATGATCTATCATCTTCCCATGAGCGACTATTGTATTCTTTTTCCTCAACACCTTAATCGAATATCTTCATCAACAAGGCTATCTCCCTGGGTGCTGTTGCATGGTCCCTGCAATGCCAAAAGTGTGTTGAGGTGAGCTATGGTACCTTCCGCAAATGCCAAAAGTGTGTTGAGCTATGGTACCTTCTGCAAATGACTTTGACACCTCGCATGATGACGACAATTCACCCCTAATATCAACTGAATGGACCAAGTGTTTCTAACCCTACCTCTTGCGTTCATTTATGTGTATGTCATGTCTTAAGTGTGGGGACATACAGGTATAGGTTATGGTCAAGTTTTAGGCCCCTTTTGATTAATCAAACCAATCGGTTCATGTTTTAACTGTGGGGACGCGTCCCTACGCATCTCCTTTGCATACATTCATGAACAGCCTCCTAACTAATCCTTACCTCATATCATATTTTCTTTAGGCCCTATTGAGGTCCCTTCCTCCCCCATCTTCCCCATTCTAACCTATTCTCGTGGTCTTCTCTTGCCCTTTTGATCGTTTCATCATTTGGCTTATCCTCCATGTGAACACATCCTACATTCACCAGAGCTCACATTTAACCTTACCTTCCTATTCATCCCTTTGAGCTGGACACTTTTCCTTTTTATGGCCCTTTGTTTCGAGAAACATTTCATCCATTATTACTTTTTGAAGAATTTTACGTGAATCAAACATTTTTCCATGCAAACGTACCCTTTTCATACCAAAACTACAACTTGATGTTATAGCCCTACTCTTTCCATTTTCTTGGATACTATTTTTATTTTTACAACCCATCTTATTGATGCACGGATTGGTTGTTATTTATTTTTACATATTTGTGAGTTTATTTTTATGTGACTTTTTTGTTTTTCCCATGTGAACTCACTCTTTTCTCGTCTCAGAATGGCATTTTGTTTGCATAAACTCGATTGATTAGTCCCCTTGGATATTTTTTCTTTTTCCTATCTCTCATTTTGACCTCTTGATTTATTATTATTAATTTTTAATTGTATTTCTCTACGCGTTTTCACCCCTTTTTCCATGTGAAGGTGTCCTCTCACACTGAAATCGCATTTTGACCTGACAACCCTGTCAAACACTATTACCTTAACATTTTTTATCTTTGTTGCCTTTTGTTTCGATGCACAGATTCTTTTGAATTAATTTTTGACCTCGTTTTTGTGTGTCTTTTTGTTATTTTTTCCATGTAAAGATGCCCCATTGTTCCTGAAACCACCTTTTCACTTACCCCTCCCCTTGGTTTTGCTTGCCAAATTTTGCCAAATTAATTTATATTTTTATTTTTTATTATATTTTTAGTGTTTTTTCCATGAAAATGGGTCCTCTTCTCCACCGAAACTACATGCTAACATGACAAGCCTATCTAATACCTCATTTCGAATATTTTTCTTTCTTTTCACACTTTGTTCTGATTGACGGATTTTCTTGAATTAATTTTTGGGTGTCTTCTCTTGCCTAATTTTGGACATTTTTCCATGTGAGTGCTTATTTTGTCATCGGACGTGCCGACGGTGTGTTCTAATTTCATTCCCTAGTTGTTGTGCCTAATTTTTCTTTTTACGACATGTTCATTTGATGTTTGAATCTTTTAGAATTAGATTTTTTGTGAATTTTGTCTTTTTGTCGCCCGTGCTTGCCACGTGAACAGCTGGTTTTCATCTTAGGATATGTGCCACTACGTCCATTGTGTCGCATTCGACACACTCGCATGCTTTTTTCACTTTCGTTCAATCTTGTCACATTAAATTTTTTTACCTCCACCCCGCGTTGGTGTGTGGGATAGGGGCATGCTTATTTTTTATAAGATTTGGAATTGAAAACCAAATTAAAAAACAATAATTATCCCCCCAACTATGCCATGTCATAACCCCTCGCCTCTCCTTCTCTCTCTTCCCTCTCTCTTTCTCTCTCCCTGAGCCTCATCCTCTCCTCTCTCTCTTTCTCTCTCCTACCCTCCCCCCTCCCTATGGCTTTCTTTCTCGTCCCCCTCTTCCACCATCTTCCTCTTCTACCATCCCTCTATCCCACCATCTTCCTCTCCCAGCCATCTCCTCGTCTCTCGCCTCCTTTTCCTCCTTCCTCTTTCTCCTCCTCCTCTCCTCTTTCTCCTCTCTTGCCTCCTTCTCCTCCTTCCTCTCTCTCCCTTTTCTCCTCCCCTTCCTCCTCCTTGGTGCCTTCCTCCCTCCTCCCTAATGCCATCTACGCCTCCCTCCCTCCTCCCCAACACTGTGTGACACCGCTTGTGCCTTCCCCCTCCTACGGCCACCAACCATCCACCCACTACCCTCTGCCAACCCCTCCTCCGTCTACCCACCTTCTCCGCCCCCCGCTTACCCACCTTCCCCTCCCATTACCAACCCACCAACTGACCTCCCTGCCCCACCCTTCCCACCCCCTATCCAGCCTACCCGCTCGCCAACCGCCTAACCTCCCTAACCCACCCTTCCCCTTCCCCGCCCCCACCCCCCCCCCCCACAAAAAAAAATCCCATTTTCACCCTCCCACACACACTTCCCCTAAAGGCCCATGGGCACACATTGAAGCACGCATGTGTGAATCTTTTGTTCATGTGGGACCGCAGTGACTTTCCTACGTGTCTCGCACTCCATGGTCATTCGCGTGTGGATCTTTTAGTATGGGTATGTGTCGTTTAAGTGATCGTTCTTTCACGTGCGAGGATGTGCATGTGATCTTGTTTGTGCGGTGGGATTGTTGTTGTTCACACACAATCAACACGTAGTCCAACCTCGAATACATGCATTCCCATAATTTTAAATTACAAAAAACATTAAAAACATTTAAAATTTAAAAAATCCATAGAAATTTAAATTAAATGAGAAATTTTACATTAAAACAGTAAAAATTTTGAAAATTTTCTAAAAATTTTGATTATACATATCAACTAAAAAATACAAATAAAAAATAGAGAAAAAAAAATAAAAAGTTTATAAAAATCCAAAAATTTTATTACAATTAAAAAATTACTTAAAATTTTAAAAAAGCAAGAAAATTTCCATGACCAATTTTTAGTCTTTGTCTTGTTGATCGAATAATATACATTTAAAAAAACCTAAATCCAACACATCCAAATAAATTTAAAAAGTTTAGAAAAACAAAATTGAATACAATACACGTGGTGTTGTGGTATTTTCCCTTAGGCTGTAAATTTGTCAACTAGCTAGAGTGTTTTTTGGATTGCATTGTGGTCATGATCCTTCCTCGTCGTATCAGTTGATTTTTTGTGTGTGCATTCAGATACACTTACATTTACACCCCCTCCAGGTACCCCGTTTATTTTCCTTATTTTCTTTTTTGCTACACCACGCATCACAACTACTTGCTAAAAAGAACCAATTGACCACATTTTTCATGTACATTTGCGCTACACACACATATAATTTAATTAATTTGAGTCAATCCTTCACGTAGCATACACTTCTTGTGCACTAAACACACATTTTTAATTTGTAATAAAATGAACCTATCATCACAAATGCACATGCTAACAAGAAAGCACTCCACACATTAAATTTCTAAAAATAAACCTACATTTAGAGGCCTTGAGTTAGGAACGATGTTTGAAAAACGTTAAAGCACCGTGAAACTTAATGATTTTTAATTAATGGGTAAAATGAACCATTGTTTTCTTGCTAAGGTTTATCAATTAATAAAACTCACCCATAAGTAATTAATTATTAAAATTTATACTCAGTTAAAATTTTTCTTCTCCTCACATTGCACAATTCTCCTTCTAAATGAAGCACTACGTGGGGTGGGTGACGCGCTTGTCAGTCTCAGTCTCCTTGTTGACCATCTTAGTCAGGTACGGTTTGGTTATCAGTGTGTTGTGGTTTGGTTGAGTCCAATTTTCTTCGGTCATATTGACTTGAGTTAGGGTACGATGTGTATTATTATTTTTGCTTGATACGGGGATATTGGGCACCTATATGCTTACACTTCACGAAGCTTTCAATCTTATAAGTCAAGAGGTCATGCCAAAATTTTTCAGGATGCAGATTGGGGTGGTCAATTTGTCATGTCCATGTGAATCGTTTCTTTTGTCGATATCTTATCCATTGCTATTATGTTGTTTTGCAAGCATTCCTTATGATTGTTTGTTGTGTGTGCGATCCATCTGAGTCGTGCCTTATACTCCTCCCCCGGTCCAATATGTTCCATTGTTTTCTCATGATTATTCGTAGTTGCTCAAATCAAACCTTATTTCTAAGGTTGGGTTATCCAAATTTGTGGCTGTTTCACTAGCACTTGTCCTTGATGATCTTGACATGTGTGATCAGTTCTTAACTTCTTACAATAAGAGATCTGGCTCTGTTCAATATACAACTATCCTCATGATGCCCAAGAGCCTGGGCAAAGCTCTTTCTTTACCCTACAGTGGGGAACCTTTTCTTGCTACTCCTCAACTTTTCTCAAATGAGGACATTTTGAAGCTTTTGCAGTAGCAGACCACGAATGTCTTGGATCCTAAGTGGGTCACTACTACTTCGGGAGTTAGTGTGTCCAAGATTTCTAACCCTTTCTGAAATCAATTGTGCTAGTTCCTTTAGGATAGGTTTATACCTACCAAATCCCCTTCTAATTATCTCTTGAAGGAATTATTTACAGCTTCCCACATGGTGTTGAAGGGTATCACTATTAATTGGAGTTCATATCTCCTTGCAAATGAAATTTCCCCACTACCAGTTGATCCTCTAGTGGTTCCTCCTCCTCCTATTGAAGATCCTAATGTCATCATTAAGGATACTGATTCTCCTCCTCCTTTGGTCATTCATAGGGAACGTCTTAAGCGAGTGGTTGAATCAGTACCAGTTTCCACTCCTTCAGTTCATGTTCTTGTCCAATCTTGTAGTACACAGTATGCTTTTCTTACAACACCCAATCTTTACAGAGCACATAGACATGGTACTCTAAATATTTCAATCTTTCTATGCAACATTTGGTGACAAGAGATACAATTCCATTTTTGCACAAAGACATTCAAAGTTCTATTGAACTCTTAGTTACTACTTGTATTCAGCAACTCTTTTCTTCTTTTTATGAGGAGGCACAATAGTCCAAGGAGGAGTTGAATAAGGCTAATACTGAGCTAGCCTTTGCCGAAATTTTTTTTTTTGACCTTTGTATATAGATGGAGCAACAGACTAAGGTCATAAATGCCTAGAAAGAAGAGATGTCTACTTTGCAAGCTCAGCTGGCAGATGCCAAATTTAAAGTAGTTTACTGTGACTGAGGAGAGGGATAGGTTGTTGAAGAAAGCCCAAGAGCTGAAAGCTTTGATAGTTGTCCAAACAAAAAAGCTCAAATCAATGAACACTATCATAGATCAGAATAATACTCAAGTTCAACAGCTTAAGAAACAATTGGGTCAATCCTATTCTGCTTCACAGAGTCCTTCTATGTAGCTAGTTTCTTTCTTATCCCTTGTAGATTGAACAATTCTTCAAAGAATTGCGACATTGTGTCCTTTATTTCAAGCCAAGGTGGAAAGGCTTCAATCAAGAATGGACTGGTTTTTAGCAATTCCAAGAATTTATACCTCCAGATTACTCCTTCCCTATGTATATCAACAACATAAGTTGGTATTTTAGTTAAGCTTTCCACAATGGATTTATCTCCTCCAGATGATAGCTAGAGTGGAGCTTGGTCTTCTGATTTATTGATTGAGGTGGTAAGAATCATTTTTGAAGATTCCATGACTCTAGATACCATACTTATGTCTTACATCTACTTGCGAGGTGATTTGTCGATCCCAGATAATGAAGATTTATCTTCGTATGTCAAAGATGTGGTATTGCAAGCTATTTTATATGTCAGACATTTAGAGTTGTAGATAGATAAGATATTCCAGACATATTCCTCCAACGTGGCTAATTTCCTTGAAACTTCTTGGCATACAATGATTAATTATGTGATTCTGAATCAATGTCAAACCAAAGCCTCTACTCATGTGCAAAACACTAACCAAATGAGGATGGATCTCTTAACCCACCTTTCCAAACAACCTCCATTTGATTCCTTTTTCTTTGATGCCTATCATCAAAGATTTATGATAGATCCATCATTGCTTTTTTTATTTTACTACAGCAGGATGGCCCATAAATATGAAGCCTATCTTTCTATTTATCAATCCAATCCACAGATTATTCTACCTCTTCTTTTTTAAGCCCAAAATGCCCCTTAGATCCCTATTTTCACTTGCTATTCTTTTATTGAGGATCGTGTCTTTTCCTCTCATCCTTCTTGTCATTTCCCATCCACATCTATTCTTTCCTCTTTTCCAACATATTGGTTAACAACATTTTTAGTTGATTTTCCTAAATTACTAGATTATCCTTCTTTAACCCATTCATCATTTTATGATTTTGCTTATCCATCCCTTCATGCTCTCTTACTTGTTTCTCTTCCATCTCCTACCACTTTATTCCCTCATCCCCCTTAGTTGGTTATGGTTAGAGAGGCTTTGATCTCAAGATCCTTAGATGTCAAGGATGAAGTTTAGCAAATTTCCTAATAGGACCTCAAATAAGTTGACCCCTAATTCCAGGGATATGGATAAGTTCTAGCCAAGATTTTTAGAATTATCTATACTTTGCTCAAATACATTCTCTTTCTTCACATCCTTTAGTGAAACTGACTACTTATTTTGCTTGATATCTTGCCTATATGCACTGGCATTCGCATAATGATCAGAAGTCAATCTCAAAGTTGTGTATAAATGTGAATGTGGATATTGATCCCCAAAAATTGGATATCCTATATTTTCATACCCTTTGCTTTTAAAGCTGGCATCTTATATTGGTGGAGAGGATGTGTTGCTTGCATTTTTTCCAAAATCCTCCCAAGAGTTTTATAGATGAATCTCTGTATATGGATCGTTTTCAAAACCACTAAGATTTTAAGAGGAATCACATTCATTGATATCCTTAGATGTATTTTGATGCTTTATAATGTTATATTGTCTTTTGGAGGTGTCATTCAGATGGTTATTTTGTGTTTTATGATGGGGTCATGATTGGATATTCAAACAGTTCAAGAAGATACATTTTTGGAGATTCGTGATGATGATAGATGATTGGATGTTGATGAAGAAACTCTCATATCCTTTAAGAGTTTGTTTAAATTTGGTTAATTCGATAAAGTGGTGTTCATGATCTCTTATTTTGGGATTTTTCCTTAAATAATGGATTAGATACTAGTTTTCTTTTCTAGAGATGAAGCTAGAGCCCGATTAAGTGTGGGGATATGTTGAGGGTTGTTATGACTTGTTTTTGGCTATTTTTTATTGGATTTTTGGGTGATTTGAATGATTATTGATTGGTTTGGAAGTGTTTGAGAGAGTTTTAGATATGGTTGAATAGGTTTGAGAAGCTCATGATATTTTTCAGTGGAGATATGATGTGCTAAAATGTTTTGTTGAGTGCCCAATAGATTTTGATTGGTTCTATTTAGCTTCTATTTTGTTTTGATTTCTTTATTATGAGAGGTTGAAATAATGATTAATGGAGTTCAAGGGTGTTTGAAAGCTTATTGAATGATTCTTGATGGTTTTAGTTTAGCTGAATGCTTTTTTATGACCTTCTGTATGGTACTGTAGACCTTATGTTGAGCTTATGTAGATCCTCTATATGCCTCTATAAGTGTCCTATGGGATGAATGTATAGCTTGGAAAAGTTTTTTATTCTTGGGAAGAGATGAATACAAGTTCAAAATAGCTCAAAGAATCGGAAGAAGTAGTTGTTGAAGACTCAAGTAAAGATTGAAGTGATATTGACAATGTTGAGCTACAAAAGGATACTGTAGTGGCTCTGGTGACTCTTCATATCGGACATGATACCTCTTGGGAGGGGTATCCACTAGACCAAAGAGAGCTTATGGAGTGTTATTCTTCATTATTTCAATGTACTATTGAGACAGAGAATATATGATAGAGATAGAGAATGAGAGATAGCCAATTTTCTATGAGAAACATTGTATCTACATAAGAGAGACTATGAAGATGATGAAGGATGAATAGTATGTGATGATTTCCATTCAAAGTTGGTCTTTCTTTTGTGTCACTGTGGATCTTTGATAGTTTCTATGAAGAATATGGAGAATGTGTTGAAGTTCTGTTGTGATAAATCTGTGGGAGAATTGCTATATGATGTTGCATGAAGATTGGTGTTGTTTGTGTTACATAGATTTCTTATGTAATACCCTTGAGCACGTAGCAATGCTTTGGATACCCATCATAGCATTGTGCTCTAACTCTCCATTGACATTTTGATGGTATCCTGAGGACCTTCATTTCTTTTTGCATGGGGTCTATGTTTGGCAATATTGCCAATGGGATGGGAGTTGTGAGATGCTTGGATTTCTTGCTAGGACTCAAGAACTTCATATTGAGGGGCATTTTTTCTCAGTCATATACCTTTAGTAGTCCCTTAAGAACAAGACTCTCTTATCTTGAATGTCTTGAGCAACAATGAGGTTGCTTTTGCTTAAGATCATGACGATCTTGACACTAGGTAGGGTCAAGTGGATTCGTTGTGCCTCATAGTTGACATTGCATTTGAAAGGTCTACCAAGTAGGTTTTCCTTCTTGACATCCTTTCGATTAGGAAGAATGTAAAACATGGCTAGAAGCCTTCCATTTTCTAAGGCCATTAGGATCTTATATTTTCCTAGAAGAGAGTATGTTGATCCTCCATAAGGAGTGACTGTAGCATCTCTAGGCACTAGTTTGGGTTGTTCTATGCAAGTCCAAACATTATAGTTGAGCATGTTATAATAAGCTCCTTTGCCAATGAGAGCTTTAGTAATGTGTTCTCATTTTTGTGAAGATTAATTTGACCCTAGGGTATGGATGTGGGATTATCTCATCGTCTTCATTGTCAATGGTGATAGCCTTTGCTACTAGATATTGTGCTATGAATATTCATAACTCATGGAGATGAATCTAATGCATTGAGGGTCCCTAGCATTGGTTCATCATGTTGGACAGTAGCATGCCACATGGTTTAAATGAGAGCCTTTTTAACAAGTGCGAGGCTATGCAATTAGATGAAGTGTGGGGTGAATCATGAAATGGCATCATGGTGGTTGGGTTTTGTCTCTTTTGTGCAAATATAATTTTCATTTTATCATGCAATTGGTTGGTTGTGTTGTGGAGTTGAAGAGGAAGTTTGGCATTTATAAGCATGTGATCTCTTTTCAAGTTTTGATCCTTAGAAAAGTAAAGATTTGTTTGATTTAGGTTGAGTGCATTGGTGGTTTCCCTTGTGGAAATGGAAGAGTACTCAACCTTATGACCCTAGGGTGTTGGCTTGGTCATTCAACCTTGTAGCTCTTAAGATAATTGTGGAGAATTTGGATATCAAAGTGTGTTGATAAGGATCCAATGTATTCATAAAGGAATTCAAGAGTTTTCATTTGGATTAGCGCTTCTGGTTGTTGGTGATGAAGGCAAGGAGTTTGATAAAAGAAAGTTATGAGTCCTAGGTTCCTTTTTTATGTTTGAGCACTCTTGGATATTTTATTTGTTCCCTTTTATGCATCCCTAAACTTTGGGTTTCTCTTGTTTTTAATTCCCACACTCATGTGTTGACTAGCATGAGCAAAGCATTACACATTGCCATGATTTTAATTTTGTGCAATTGCATAGCATGCAAGCAGGCTTTCTTTTCTTTTCAAATACTTGTGGATCTTGCAGTACCTGACATGTAATCACAATCTAATAATAATTGTAGGGATCGTAGTACCTGTTGCTTATGTTGGCTCTTGAGCTTCTAGTTAGCGTTGGCTTCACGCATTCTTTGGCTCCTCATAGCTTAGGACTTGTTTACTCAACTCTTTGTAGTTTCGCTTTGAGTTTAGTGTCCATACTTGAAATAGCCAAAGTACTCTTCAATAGCTACATTTTGACATGTGGCACACTTCATTTGGATACTTCTATTGGAAGGTAGATTTTGTTTAGTAGGTTCTGTTCTTACAAGCTGTCTATTCATTCTTAAACTTATTTCTTGAAGATCTAAAGGCCCCAATTTCTTTTTGAAGATATCTAGATCATGTATATAGCAAAGGCTTTTCTTAATATTTTTGTTTTAGTCAATATATCTTCACTTTTTTAATCATTTTTTTATATTTTTTATAGTTGAAATCATAGTAATACTCTATTTCGTCTATCTTTCTTAGCCATCATATAAAAAAATTTGTCAACAAAAACCTTTGGGAAGGGATGGATCATAAGAAACTGAGAAGATATATTTTAGCAAGAAGTTGTTAATAATACCTAATCACACTGACATAGGTATAAAAGGTTTGAGACATGTAAATTTTCCATCTTTTTGACAATAATGCAATTATTGTCTCTCATCTCACCTCCTTCTCTCTCTTCTTTCCTATCTTTCTAGTATTTCTCTCTCCTCATCACTCACTCTCTCTCCTCTTTTTTCTTTCCTCTACTCTTTTTTCTCTCAATGCTCACCTCTCTCCTTGGTAGAGACAGTGGGCAATCTACAGTGGTGGATGCCCAGGGGACGACAAGAGCACACTTGAAGGAGGAGCAGAGGGGCAGTAGCTATTGTGGGAGTTGAATTGAGCTAAAGAGGATGGCTGCGTGTGGGGGTGGTGGATCCAAAGAGTACGAGGTAGAGGTGAGAGGGTTGCCTACCATTGGCGGCACCCTCTGCAAGGTCACTAGGGTGATACACCCTAACCCTAGCTTTTTTTTTTGGGCCGAGGGGGGGGGGGGGTCAATGGATATCGTCCCAACCCCCTTTCCTCCTCCTCCTCCTCCTCCTCCTCCTCCTCCTCCTCCTCCTCCTCCTCTTCTTCTTCTTCTTCTTCTTCTTCTTCTTCTTCTTCTTCTTCTTCTTCTTCTTCTTCTCCTTCTCCTTCTTTTTTCTTTTTCTTTTTCTTCTCTCCTCCTCCTCCTTTCTTCTTTCCTTTTCTGTTTTCTCCTTCTCCTCCTCCTCCTCTTCTTTTTCTTCTACTTTTCTTTTTCCTTCTTCTTCTTTCTAATTATTCTTCCCTTCTTTTTTCTATTTCTCCTCTTCTTCTTTTCTTCCTATTTCTCCTTTTTTCTCTCTTTCCTCTTCTTCTTCTTTTTCACCTTCTCTCTCTCTCTCTCTATTCTTTTTCAAAAAAATATATAACTATAATATTTCCTCTTATTTTTTTATTATTCTTCTTTCTTACCTAAGCTACACACATCAACTATAATGCCATGGCCAACAACGTTTAAGGAAAAACCATGCAACCACAACCATCAATGCAAGACCACCACAACCAAATCAATCAAAGCAAGGGATTTAAAAAAATATATAAGAATAGTAAAAATATGATCATGTTTTAAGTAGAATGTGTAAAATAATTTTTTTCAATGTTATCATAAATCAATATTCTCAATAATCCAACAAAAAAAGCCACCAACCCTAACTATTTGCAAAAATGTTTTAGGGTTAGCAACAATAAGAGGTCCCCTATTTTGCATTGCAATGCACACATGAGCAATCAAGAGGTCATTATGTCCTTGGTTCCAGAAAGAAAAACAAAATGTTGTGCTACATGAGTTCAATGTAGTGGAATGTTAGACATACTCTTATTCCTTCAAGAACTTTGACACGTGAGAATTAATGACTACCTCTCACATAATCTCTTGCACACAAATGCAAATATTCATTTGTAGTGAGTGGGATGGCCTTCCTTCAATTGATGAAGGATGTTCTTTACACACTCCATGATCCAAGTGAGTGCTCCTTCGACTCTCATCCCTCTACGATCTCCACATACAAAAGAAAAGCATAGGTATGATAAGAGAGAGTGCTTGGAGAAAAGATGAGTAGAGCTTCACCCTCTTGGTCCCTCACCCTCACTCTCTCACTCTCTCACTCTCTTTCTCTCAATCTCTCTCTCTTTCATCCTCACTCACTCTCTCACAATGAAAGTAGGAAGACAAGTACACAAAGTCTGCAAACACATGAATAGCTTGTTCTATTCATTATCATCCTTTTTATGCATGATATTAGGGTTAGAGTTTCCCCATCCCTCTTGGGCAATCCAACCTACTTTAGGGCCTGAATACAAATCATCTCTCATTGTATGCTTTTCCTATGGTGAGAACGAACTAAAACCTTTGGGATTTTTCCATGGGAGCCTATGCTATCATTACAACTTGCACAACCTGACTTGTAGACTTACATAATAAATCAATACAATTGTTACAACCATTTGGAAATTCGAATATGCATGCTTCATGCACATTATATTTGGTTAATAATCCAAATACTATTTTCAAAAATTTAGGCTCCTTCTTGTGCTTGCTTACACATTCATGCCGTGTGCGTCTTGCAATTAACAACCTCTACATCAATATCATCACCAATGTTAACGTGACTCTTATGCTCTTCCAATTTCACCTTACAGAAACACAAGTCATACATTATTGATAAGGTACTATAACTACCATAATTAATTTGCATAGTGTTTGGCATTGTTACTAAAATGATAAATAGTCCTATTCGTATAAATGACTTGTGAAGCAGCAAGAGACACATTTAGAACATAATAGAGTTGAACAACAATTTGAGCAAACAGAACAAGAGAGGAGATGGTCTTCGAGTGATTTGCAATAACAACAATTTGAACAACAAGAGAGGAGATGGTCTTTGAGTTGAACAACAATTTGAACAAAGGGAACAAGAGAGGAGATGGTCTTTGAGTGATTGCAATAGCATGTCAATATAAAAATAGATCTCATATTTCACATGCACAATTTTAAACAATTGTGTTAATTCATTATCATATTTATTCTTTTTTAAATAGCTTTTAGTTTTTTTCATAATGATGTGGTAGGCACTAAATATTCATACTAACAGTCACTAACTCGTTTGATGGTGGTCATTAACTCCACCTCTCTCTCTCTCTCTCACTCATGGTCATTACACACCCTTTCTTCTTTAGTATTTCTCATTTACACACACACACACATAGTCTCTCTCTCTCTCTCTCTCGTGGTCATCACACAATATCTGGAGAGAGAGTGTGTATATCCACCTTACTATCTATGCACCCTATGAGAAAGATTAGTAGATTGGCTAGACTAAGTTTAAATGAAGTGTATGTGTATTAGAACCTGGGCTAAGACTAAGATAATAGTGATTGCAATGGATGTGTCCTTCATAATTAGGTTAATGCCAGTGAATGAGAACTTAATGTGGAATGAATAGTGAGGGAGATGAGGCAATGCTTGCTAGATGTTGCATACATGAGGATAAAGTGCTATGTGTAGGAAAGCATGCGTGATGAAAGGAGGTGATTGCCTACATCCCATTGTGTAAGTGGTTGGTTGTGTTTTCAAATTACAAAAACATGTCCTTTTATCAAATCAAAACTCCATTATTAAAAAAGAAGGGATACAATTGATATGAATAATTTCATGAAGTATTAAAATACATTATGGTGCAATTATGAGGATTACATAAAATTTTGGATATACTATAATTGGGTGGATGATGGAACTTCTAGAAGAATATCTCTAACAAAAAAATTATCATCTTTTTCAAAAATATATAAGCAACTTATAACAAACCAAATGTAGGTACCTATATGCCCTATGTCAACAGTGTTCCTATATTGTGGGTAAGTGTGCCAGGCTATGTGTATATGATGATTGTGTATAACTACATGTGTGTGTGTGTGTGTGTGTGTGTGTGTGTGTGTGTGTGTGTGTGTGTGTGTGTGTGTGTGTGTGTGTGTGTGTGTGTGTGTGTGTGTGTGTGTGTGTGTGTGTGTGTGTGTGTGTGTGTGTGTGTGTGTGTGTGTGTGTGTGCGTGCACGCGCGCGCACGTGCGTGCATGCGTGTGCGTGTGCGTGTGCGCATGTTCATGCATGCATGCATGCAAGCACGCACGCGCGCACGCGTGTGTGTGTGTTAAGGATGCACTCACAACCTATTTGTGATGGAAATGGGGTTGGAATCAAGAACCTATGATTGCTTAAGGGTACAATTGCAAAGTGGTGAGTGCCTAACTATGGTAGGTGTTTTTATAAGTGCACTATGTGATGCGTGGGTGACTATAAGTGCTTCATGGTACTAGTGTGTCTATGAGTGCTTAGTATCTAAGAGTGCCTACTATTGTGGTTACAAGTGCTATCATGTAGACTATGATCTATCATGTGTGTATCATGTGCTTGTCATGTATACTATGATAGTGCCTACTATTGTGACTACAAGTTCCTAACATTGTGCAAAACCCCCTATTCATGACGTGGAGTATGCAACCCCTCTATTTGTGAAGTGAAGTCTGCAACCCCTTTGTTCATGAGAAGACATTAGAACCCCTTTGTTTGTGAGTAAATTAGGAGTGGATTCCAAGTTTGTTTGTGAGCAAAACCCATGAGTAAAACTAGTGAGTGGGTACTATCTTTGCTACACACTTGTATTTCTCAAATGCTTCCATGACCATGACAGGTGAAGAGAAAACATCATCATTCAAGAAGTCACTTGCTAAGATCTCTTCCATATCCATGAATAGTAGAAGAATAGGTGCATTTCAAAATGCATCACATGCCTCCCTTATTGGCAATCATCACAAGTGATCCTTGTCCAATTGCAAGGAATAGCATTGTTTCTGCCATTGCTATTGCTGCTGGTAGTGGTCATCTAGGTGGAGAGGATGTACAAAGGGCCTACCGTGACGTGAGATTTGAGAGTAAGGAGGGTTTGGGCATCAATATTGATGTTGGATTAGCAACACTAGTAGTAGCATCAAACAAGAACCATAAATATTGGACTCCAAAAGAATAGGTGTATTTTAAAATGCACCTCTTTGTGACCCTGATTTGCTCCTAAATTGGTGGTCATGCATTCATTCATTGCTCATAGGTGAGTGTCAACTGCACCTAATGATGCTATGCATGTTTCAAATCTTAGCTTATCCTATATGTCAAAGCTTTATGTTGTTCACAATTTCATCAATCGGTTGCCTACAAAGTACATGTGTAGATGAGGCAACTAGATGGTTGATTTATATTAGGAAGATGGTTGATTTGTATTAGGAAGGCACTTTCTTCCTACATGGGATCCTGCACCATCAAAACCCAACACCAACAATGCATCAGATGACAAATTACTTTAGGTCAGTCATTGTGTACAAAAATGTGTATCATGTGAGTTCAAAAAAGGGGAATATAAAAAAAGATAAGCTTACATATATACATTCACAAAATGAAATATTTTAAGACATATAAATTTATTCACATAAGGGGTTTTTATATTTCATATACATGATTTTTACAGAAGGGTATTGTTAATTTACAAAACTAACCTGGATCATTTTACAAAAGGGTATGATGAGCCTTAATAAGTAAACATAGTACTTTTCTTTTTTAGGGTACTAAGTCCATTTTTCCAAGTCATGATCTTACAGAGTCCTTAAGGGATTCATTATGGGATACTTACCAAATCACATTAGTGCAAGGGTGTGGGGTATCCTCAAATAGTACATAAGTCTATATATTAGGCCCATACCCGCCCATATTAGGGGTTGGCCCCCATTAATTTTCCTCCCCATCTATACAAATAAGGGAGGGGGTTCAATAATGTGTATCATGAGAGTCACTATGTATCCTAGGTCAATCATTATATATAGTTCTTGATTATTATTGAGGTATAACAACACTAAAGTAAGGGAACTATATTCAAGCTTAGGGTCTAAGTCCCTAAAAATTTGCATAAGATAGAGGCGTGACTTGGGTTACTAGAAGCAATCGAGATTTAATTGGGAACTACCCCAAGGTAACAAGAGTGTTGGCTCAAGGCAAGGGTGTTGGAAATAAACCCAATGCAATAAATCTAATCTTATGCAACACTTGTGGGAAACAAGGTCTCTTCCTCTCTTTAGTCCAACTTCATGGACTGAGAGAAGTTCCGCTGATTTTGCTGGAGTTAAAGTCATGGAGCCACGCCTGCATAACTTGAACTAGGCCACCTGACCTAGGTGTGGCATGACTCTAATCTAGCTTGAGGCAAGAATTTCTCTTATCTTTTAAGAGAAGTACACCGAAGCTAATCCTTGAAGCACGAAATGATAGTCAACCTATGTGGCAATTGGAGATTTTTTTTTTGAAAAAAATACAAATAATTCTAACTAGTAGATACACACTCTCTCCCCAACGGGTGTTGTGCATGTGTTACAATTTAATAACACCACATGTGCTACAGTTAATGCTTTTCTTCTTCTTCCCTTCGTCTTTGTCTTCATCTTCGTGAACTCTCTCTCTCTCTCTCTCTCTCTCTCTCTCTCTCTCTCTCTCTCTCTCTCTCTCTCTCTCTCTCTCTCTCTCTCTCTCTCTCTCTCTCTCTCTCTCTCTCTCTCTCTCTCTCTCTCTCTCTCTCTCTCTCTCTCTCTCTCTCTCTCTCTCTCTCTCTCTCTCTCTCTCTCTCTCTCTCTCTCTCTCTCTCTCTCATGATCCTTATGGGACGCCTCAGTGTAGCTGCAATCGTGATAAAGACATTTGACATTCCAGGAGTCTATGAGCCAATTCAAAAGCAACAATACACATAAACAAGACCAAACACTTCATTTCCAAGATTAGATGTAAACAAAACAGAAAGGCGCACGTAGGCCACATGATGAATGTTGAAAAAAGTATCTAGCAATACAAAAGAAAATCCATTTAAAAAATAAAAAAGACATCCAAACCTTCCAACCATTCAAAGAAACTTTTGAGGTCAACATAGAGACAATATCTAACACCATATACAAAAGCCAGGAGCTTGGACTAGGACATAATCTTGAAAAGTAATGCAACTACTGCAAGCTACAACAACCTATACTATGGACACCCAACAAGACGAAAAAAAGTACTTTTTGAAGAAAAGAAAATTGATTTAGCATAGGAATATGTTGTATATGGCCTATTTTATGCTTCTTGACCCCAAATAAATAAGTATTGTACTATCACTTTTTGCATGACTCATGGCTTTGAAAATTTTGAATTTTAAGTAAATTCATCGTTTCTTAAAATCCAATCAAATATTCAAAAACCTTCAATAGAAGTGCTAAATTTTCATTGGTTATGCTTAGTGTAGCATCAGTTAATGATCATCAGGGACTGATTATCAAATGTTGATTTTCAACGTAACAACACTTCTCCAAACCATTCAAAAACAATCACATGGCTACATGTGTCAACCTAGTTGTTTCTAGTTAGGGTGCAAGCTTTTGAGTTTCACCCAATGGGAGGAGGTGAGAGCTTTTTCACCCTTTTTTTAATGAAGTACCTAATTGTTCTTAAAACATATCACAATGCAAGGCTTTATGCATGTTCTCGCGCAGTCAAGGAGGAAGGAGAAGAAGGGGTAGCAACAATGGGAAAGAAGAGAAAAGCTCTGGGCAAAGAAAAGCAGATGGAGGGCAGGTTCCTCGAGGACGATCAAGCTCCTTCACCCAAGCGCACCCTTCTAGGCCCCAAGAAGGACGTAGAAGTCAAAAGAAGAAGGACAAGGAGCAGCAGATCATGACCACGCTCGTTCTCGGCCATTCCGCAACAACTCATGGAGTATCACTTTCAGGTTCAAACTTCCTATTTACAATTAGCACGCTTTAGCTTTTGTATTTGCTTTTGTGCCACTAAAGAATCAAAGCTATTGGACGCCCAAGAAGTCAGGCGGTACCCAAATACAATGTCCAATACAAATATTTAAATCGTGCGCCCATGCGCATACAAAAGTAATAAATAAATATCAAGCGCTTTGATAAATAAGTGCGTCAAAATATGGACACCATGCCTAAGATACGTGCCCATCAAAAATTGATGATAATTTGAATACACGCTATCCTCCAATGCTTCCCAATGCCACCGCTGCTTGCTCTACACATCAACTGAAGCATTCACAATTGTTAGTAAAATAATACAATTAAACCGACAAAAGTGAATACCTAGTAGTCTTTAGCTACATCAATAAATTGGTTAGAAATCAATCCTAATCTTAATTTATTATGAGTGCGCACTCTAAACTCATAAACTTTTATTAATTTAAATATGTATTTTGCGGAATCACCCACTATGAAATCACCCACTTACACATTAAATTAACAAAGTGCCCGAAAAGGATAAGCGTCCCCGTCGACTTTTCGCACAAAGAATCCACTTTGTGTATGAGCCCCGGTAATAAAATTTTACGGAATTCAGTGCAAAACCTCACGGAATCCATCGTGGAATATGCCTCCTGGCATCATACCCCTGGGGTGGGATAGCAATTGTCCTCAATTGCTATTAGCTCAATGTGGAGCTAACAGTGTGGGGAAAGCACTTAGGTCTCTAGAGTGCATCCATTGGGCCTCTTCAACAGGATGATTTTTAAACTTGACTAAATATCTCGAATATCTACGGCCGGTTCTAATGGTCATAAAGTCAGTATCTATAATAGTTTCAAGCTCAAGGATTTCAGTTTCGTCATCTAGCAAAGGAGGGTTTTCATAGGCAGTGTGTACAGGTAATTGGCCTCTAAAAGGTCGTAATAAATTGATATAGAAGGTGTTGTGGATTTTCCAATGTTGTGGTAATTCTAGTTTAAATGCATTGTCATTGATTTTGTGTATGATCTTAAATGGTCCATAAAATCTAGGTGCTAATTTGACAACGAGGTGTTTATCTACACTTTATAATCTTCCTTTTTCAATTCGTAAACAAACATAATCATCAACTTTAAAACTCATAGCTTGTCTTTTCTTGTTTGCTTATTTTGTGTATGATTGCTGGGCTTTGGCAATCATATCTTTAACTTCATGAAAAATAGTAGCATGCATGTTAGCAATATCATTAGCAATCTGAATTTTGTTTGATAATGATGTAATAGGTGTAGGCAATCGATATCCATAAATAACTTCAAATGGTGCTTTCTTTGTAGCTGTATGCGGTGTGTTATTATATGCAAATTGAAGTAAATGTAGATATGTATCCCATGTGTGTGGTTTTGAAATGGTGTAAGCATGCAAAAGATCTAAAATAGTACTGTTAGTAGCTTCTGTTTGACCATTTGTTTCAGGATGAAATGCAAATGAAAAATCAATCTTTGTTCCTAAGTTAGCAAACAAAGTAATCCAAAAATTATTACAGAATCTAGAATCACGATAAAAAATAATGACTTTTGGTAAACCATGGTTAGTGAAAAAAAATTTCAAAAACAATTGAGTAGCTTGAGATGCAGTTAAAGTTTTTTTGCATGGAATAAAATATGCTTGTTTACTAAACCTGTCTACAATAGTCCAAATCATATCATGATTAGCTTTAGTGTTAGATAGACCAATGATAAAATCCATTGAAATCTGTTCCCATAGTCGTGATGGAATGGATAATGGCATTAATAAACCATATTGTTTACCATGGTGTCTTTTTACTCATTGACAAATTAGGCATTCAGATACAAAATTAGATACATCAGTGTCCATGTGTGGCCAATAAAAATCTTCAATCAATGTACGCAAAGTAGATATAATTCCTCTATGACCTTGATATGGGGGACAATGAATTTTATGCAAAACAAATGATTGAAATGGAACAGTCACACATAAATTTTTTTCATAAAACATAAATCCATTAGTGTAAGACAATGAATCAATAGGAATCCAATTATTTGCAACTAGTTTATTCCAATCAGCTTGAAAAGTAGGATCCTGATGATAAGTATCTTTCATAGGAGTAAGGGAATCAAATGATATCACAGAAATATTTTGAATTGTCGGTCTTCTACTCAAAGCATCAGCAACAACATTCTCTTTTCCAGGTTGATATTATATAAGGGGATGAAAACTTTGAATAAAAGCAGCCCATTTAATGTGTTGGTCAGATATTTGTGGTTGACTAAGGAGATGTCTAATACTTTGTTGGTCAGTTTTGATCATGAATTCAAATCCCATTAAATAATGTTTCCATTGACATAAGGCTTGTACTACGGCTAACAATTCTTTGTCATAGGTAGAATATTTAAGTTCAGATGGTTTGAGTTTGCAGCTAGAGTAAGCTATGGGGTGAGAATCTTGCATAATGACTGCTCCTATTCCAGATCCACTAGCTTTAGTAACTACTAAGAAGAATGGTCTATTGAAGTCAGGTAATTGTAATACAGGAGCATGAGTTAAAGCATGTTTCAGCAAATCAAAGGACTTTTGTTGGTTATCAAACCAATTATACACGATACCCTTCTTTAAGAGTTTTGTCAAAGGTAATGCAAGTAATGAGAAATTCCTCACAAATTTTCTGTAAAAGCTAGCAAGACCCAGAAAAAAACGTAATTCATGCATATTTTTGGGTATCGGCCAATTTAAAATTGCTTCTATATTTTTAGGATTTATTTTAATACATTTTGATGAAATAATATGTCCTAGATATTCGATTTCTGTTTGGAAGAATTCACTCTTTTCCAGATTAGCATATAATTGATTGTCTTTTAATAACTTAAAAACTAAATACAAATGTTCATAATGCTCATTCTTATTTTTACTGAAAACTAATATGTCATCAAAGAAAACAATGCATTACACAATGCTGATGTTTCAAAAATATGCGATTCATCATACGACTGAATGTGGCTGGTGCATTAGTTAAACCGAAAGGCATAACCAGAAATTCATAGTGTCCAAATTATGTTCTAAATGCAATTTTGAATATATCAGATTTGTCCGATCTTACTTGATGATATCCTGATTTAAGATCTATCTTACTGAATATGGCAGATCCTTGTAGCTTATCCATAAGATCATCTACCCTAGGAATTGGGCATCTATTCTTAACAATAATTTTATTTAGGGCATGATAATCAATGCACATGCAATAAGTATTATTATTATTTTTCACTAATAAAACAGGTGCACCAAATTGAGAACTACTAGGTCTAATTAATCCTATGTTAAGCAATTCTTCTATTTGGTTTTGAATTTCTTTCTGTTCAATTTGGTTATGTTTATATGGTGCTTTACATGGTGGTTGTGTTCTAGGAATTAAATCTATCTTATGATCTTCAGGACGTAAAGGTGGTAGTCCAGGTGGTAAATCAACAGCAAAACAATCTTGGAATTGGGAAAGAAATTGTGCATGCCCAGGATACTTCTGTTTTTCTTTAGCTTGAATTTCATTCATCCATATTAAATAGGATTTGCTACTTTTACGTAATGCACGTTTAGCCTGAGTACGAGTAAGCAATGGAAAATTGTTGCAAGCATGCATACCATGTAGTTGATTTGTTTTCCTTGAAAATAAATTTTAATTGAATGCGTAGAATAATCTATATCAGAATTGTATTGATGACGCCAAGGCATTCCTAAGATAATGTCACTAGACTGCAAAGGTACAACTAAGAATTTTCTTCGTTCAGTATAATCACTAATTTTAATTTCTAAATTATGCACCTCTTGTGTTCCATTATATCTCGTACCTAGGAATGCAGCTTTGATGCGATAATATGTAGAAACAGTTTGTAATTTTAATTCTTTGACCAATTTTGTAGAAATGAGTCATGTGTGCTCCCATCATCATGTGAAATAGTCTTTTCTTTACCATGCACAAAATATTTCATTGTTAATAAGGAATGGGGAGTTGGCATACCTGGCAAAGTATCAGTAGTAGTACCAATGTCGTCATCTCCTTCCGTAAAGTACATTTCCTCATGTTCTTCATCTTCTATTGCTCCCAGATAATTGATATGAACGAATGGCTTTTTGGATTGACAATTGGCTGTTAGATGTCCAGGTTGATGACATTTATAATAAACTATGGGTTTTGATTTGGATACATTATTGATAATGGCAGGAAGTTTAGGAATGTTGGGATTTGACAGAAGAGATGGCTTAGGGTTTGGATTTGTGTTTGATGGCAAGGCAGGTGGTCGTGTCCAAGATTTACAGAATGAAGATAGAAGAAAACGACTTTGATTTAATCTTCAAAAATTTGAATTGAATTGTTTGGAACCAAAGTTACCATTAGTTGGAAATTGTTGTGGTCGCTTGTCTCGTCCGCGAATTTTGTCTTCAGTGTCATGGCCCAAGGAAATTGCATCTTCAAGGGTTGTTGGCTTGAACATATTGACCTCCGCATAAAAATGTCCAAGTAGGCCAGACATAAACTTGTGTTTATGAGTTGCTTCAGGTACATCTTCGAGCATTCGTAGTTGCAATAGAGCATTCCAGAAATGTTCAGTATATTGTGAAATAGGTTCGCGATCCCTTTGTTGTAGAAGATCCCATTGCTTGATTGCTTTTTCGTGGAATTGGGAAGGAAGAAAATTCTGCAAAAAATTCTTTTGGAAAGTCTCCTAAGTAGTGGGACAATCAACGCTTTTGCGGACCACAGTCCACCATAAGGATGCTCGGTCAACTAAATGGTTAGTGACACATTTAATTTTGTCTTTCTCAACATATGTTTCTTCATGGAAATAATCATCAAATTGACTGATAAAAGCAAGGACAGTCTTTCCATCGCGTGATCCATTGAAAGTACGAAATTTGAAGTTTCTTTCCAAATAGATTGGGCTTCAAGTGTTGCATCGATGGTGCATCATATAAGATGTTCAGGTTGCGATCCATCTTGGTCGGTGGTAGATCGTTACAGATTGGCCAATTGAACTTGCAAAGCTTGTCGTGCTCTTCGTTCCTCTTGAAGCTGCATCATAATCAAATCCAACTTTTGCTCCATTGTTGGTTCAGGTAGATCACCTTCAGCCATAAAATCTTCCATGGTTTGATCAGTTATCCTGCAAAATTCCAAAAGACCTCACACACTCGAAACCTTGTTAGCGGAATGGGCGTAGCTCAAAGGTGGGTTTACAAGGCTTGTATATATATATATATATATATATATATATATATATATATATATATATATATTAGTTTGGCTTTCGTAGTATTTCTCCTTTACGATTGCGAAATTTGATGTCACAACCGTCTTCCAAGAAAGTAATTTTGCGTATAGTCTACGTGTTGATGATTGCTATAATATGCTTCTGTCAGTTCACTGGTGTGAACAGGGGCTTCCAGAGGGTAGTAAACTGAGTTTGTGTTACTGAGTATGAATTGCCTTTATGATAGTTATTGAAGATGACTTGTAGGACCTTAGTAACTTGAGAAACTTAGAGGACTTGGAGTTTTAAGTCTTTATGACTTAGCTTGGATTTAAAGGACCTGAATATGTCGTCACCAGATTCAACAACGGCCAGTTCGTGTTGCCACCGCCGTCGGATGAATTGGAGTAATAAAGCTTCTTATTAAGCTTCTTTCGAAGCTTAATAAGTTTATTATTAAATCTTGAAAAGCTATGGCTGAAATTTATTATCTGTAATCAACGACTCGATGAAGGAACTTTCAGTGTGGTCCTCCACTTGCAGAGGCTGGTCCCTCACGATCTGAGTGTACAACAGGGGGTTTTTAACTGCCAGGAACACACTAGTATCGACCGTTTGCCACGAGACTGACTGTAGAGTTTGATCGTTCCAGGAGATCCGCCTTCGCATGAGATGGTAAGTGATTGGAAGCTCTCGATCTCAGCTTCGCTCTGATACCATTGGTGCACAAATCGGACGCCATATGCGCGCGTAGTGAGCATCAGAAGGTCCCCAAGAATAAAAGAAATTTACTTTTTACACAAAAAACAATGAAGAAAGCTTGCACGACATGAAGCAAGAGACTAATTGGGTGCAATCTCCCCCCATGCCTTGTGTGAGCGCTCCACAAAGCATGTATTTTATATATTATTCATCTTCAAGCTAAAAAAATAGCCCAATTTACAATTAGCATGCTTTAGCTTTTGTGTTTGCTTTTGTGCCACTAAAGAATTAAAGCTACTGGGCGCCCAAGAAGTCAGGCGGTACCCAAATACAATGTCCAATACAAATATTTAAATCATGCGCCCATGCATATACAAAAGTAATAAATAAATATCAAGCACTTTGATAAATAAGTGCGTCAAAATATGGACGCCATGCCTAAGATACGCGCCCATCAAAAATTGATGATAATTTAAATACACGCTATCCTCCAATGCTTCCCAATGGCCACTACTGCTTGCTCTACACATCAACTGAAGCATTCATAATTGTTAGAAAAATAATACAATTAAACCGACAAAAGTGAATACCTAGCAGTCTTCAGCTACATCAATAAATTGGTTAGAAATCAATCCTAACCTTAATTTATTACGAGTGTGCACTCTAAACTCATAAACGTTTATTAATTTAAATATGTATTTTGCGGAATCACCCGCTATGGAATCACCCACTTACACATTAAATTAACAAAGCGCCCGAAAAGGATAGGTGTCCCCATCGACTTTTCGCATAAAGAATCCACTTTGTGTATGAGCCCCAGTAATAAAATTTTACGGAATCCACCGCAAAACCTCACGGAATCCACCGTGGAATATGCCTCCTGGCATCATTTCTGCTGGTAGACATCATATTTTGCTGCATAATAGATGGACAGTCTCCAACAGGTGGAAACATCATTTTCTGGTGATTTTCACCCAAAGAAGGAGTGTTTTCTTGTTCTTTCTGCAGGTTCCTTGAAGAACATCTATGGAGACCGTGATTATAGGAGGGATTGTGTGGATTGAGACTGTGAGGATCGCCGAAGTGTTGACCAAGACCATGAAGACTGGTGTTCACAATGTTGTGATTGTGAGGATCAATGTTAAGATGCCAAAATTAACACAGTGATCACGATGCAAACTACAAGATGGACTGTGATTGGGTTTCTTTTGAACCACTATCTTATCTTTTTCTCCCTTACCAATCTTGTGTAGTCACTAGTCTATCGATTGGCTATCATGGCACCCATGTGCAAGTGCTTTTCCTACCCTCTCTATCTGCATTAGAAAAGCTGGATGGGATAAACTACCCTTTAGAGTGTTGCCACACGTTTAGTCTGTATTTGCATCCAAACATAAAGGTGGTTACATATTTAATAAGTAAGAAAGAAAAAAGGTATGGTACACGTTGCAAACTTTACTTATTTGACATGGAAAAGGTTCAGTAGGTCTGTGCATGACCTCAATCTTATGGTTGTATAAAGTTGAGTGCATTCTCAATACTTTTGACCTTTGGGAATTGGGATTTCATGACCTATTCCTTGACCTTTTGTGGCTTCCCATATTGGACCAATTTTGTAAACTAGACAACTTTATAGGATTGGTTAAATGCTAGAGCTTGCTCTCTTCTTTGTTTGTGTAGATTTCGTGCTCCTGCATGTAAGGTGCATGTGCTCCACTACAGAGGTCTAGATGATGTTGGCATCTCTATATTAGGTCCACACATTTGGGCATCACATCTCCTTGGAGTTAAAGCTTTGATAGCTATCTATCGTAGATTCCCCCATGATGAAGGACCATATTAACAAGATCGAGGAGATTTTGGATGAGCTTATATCCTTGGGTAAGATTGTGTCTTTGGTGGACCTAGTTGTGACACTTCTCTCACATCATTCGTCATAAAAGTATGATGTGTTCTACACTAGTCTTCTCAACTTTTGTATGAGGGACACTATTAGTTGGAAGAAGCTAGTTTTGACAATGCTTGAGCAAGATGTGCATCATAGGGAGACATTTTGGTGTTGGAGCCAGAGCATGCAGCCATGCCTTTGTGACATCATCTTTAAGTAAAGAACAAGCCAATAAAAAGAAAGGGAAAAAGTCCAAGAAATCTAAGTCATCTTCAAACTCTAATTTAGATTCAGAGGGGAAGTGAAAGGATATCCCAAGTATCCACATTGTTTGAAGACCTTGCACCTTTAGGAGAAGCAGTGGAAGAAATATCCTCATCTTTGTTCGGGAGAGCTACATTATCAGAGCCTTCTCTCCCTCTACCTACTTCTTAGTCCACACCGATTATTACTCATGAGTCTATATTCCTTCACATCCATGAGATGGAGAAGCGTTCTTTGGTTGTCTCATCTTTCATAGGCCTTGGCTCATCGATAATGATGCACTTTGCCACAAGTTTGGCTCTAGGATCTTTGTTTATTTGAGTGTATAATTAGTGTAGGAGATGTGTCATTGATGCCTATTTGTGGTATTGATATCTTACCTTTGTTTCTTGAGCGCTCATCTTCGAGCTCTATCTCAGAAGTCCTACATGTTTTGAACTTGAGCTTTCATCTCCTTTGAGTTCACAGCCTTATGAGACTTGATACTCCAGTCGTTTTTTTCGAGCATGCATTTTTTGTTGAGGATTCTTTTTAAGGAGCCATTCTTACGACATTGACAAGAAGGGGGACTATACATGTTTCAGTCCCCATCCATAGTGAAGGCCCCCTTAAGACAAATTTCTATTGTTGCACCCCACTATCCATCCCACAGAATCTATCCCATCCCCCACCATCTCCTCTAGCAGTTCCCTCATATCTCCTATTCATTTTACATGGGGACTATATTGGAGATGCAACTATGGATTTCTTAGCCCTTCGTGTTTCAGAGGGGGATTCCTAGGATTGTTAGGATTTTCTCTAGGGATTGCAGTCTCTTATTTGCCTTTCCTTCGTGCAACGGCCTTGTTCTTTGTCATCAAGCTACCATCCCTTACTGGTTGCATACCCATCCCATGGCCCTGTGAGAGTGCACAACGGAAGAAGAAACAAGGGGTTTTGCAAGGAAAGAAGAAAATAACCTGCAATGAACAAGAAACAAATGTCGAATACAAAAGATGGGGTGATTAGTCCTTGCACATAACCCACAGTGTTAGTGAGGGAACCATATCAAAGTGATGATGATGGCAGCACCAGAGACAAAGGAAGATGACAGTGTCGGATGGTGCACCTGCCAAGGAAGAAGGAAGAATATGTCTACCAAGTGAGAGGAGTGCTAGATAAATATGCACAAAATATAAAAACTGGCCAACTACAATTTGGGGCCAAAAATATGGCCGACCAACATTTAATGTTGGTAAAATGCCAGAAGTGCTTAGAAAAATCCCAAAATAAGCAGACAATGTCAAGTAAAGCAAATAGATGTATGCAAAAAATGCCTAGGAAATGCACACAAAATCCTGTGACTAGAGGAGAAAATGCACTGACAAGTAATAACTTGACTGCTCTAGAATGAGCTACCTCCTCTATCAAAACAAGTGATAGACATGTCAGAGCTCCTAAAGTCCTTATTTGACTCAGACTAAGGCTCATAGGTAGGAGATGACAAGGCATGACAATCATGATTGCTAACACCCCCTCTCAGATTGTGGATGTGGCAAAAGGCCAAGGGAGAAATAGACTCCAGGGTGGCAAGAGGAATGCCAATGGAAATGAAGTCCATCGATGAAGACTACTGATGAGAAGCTCCTCATGATCTTGGGAAACCCCCTTTGAAACACTAGGGACTAGGGAATCCATAGCTATAGACAAGCGGGAACATATGCAACAATAGACAATTGCATCAAAGGACCCTACATTAGAGAAGGGGAATGGAGTTGATAAAGCCTGCTCTCTTGCCAACTTGTCACGATAACAACTCCAGTGGAAAAATCCTCAATATAAATGGCATGCTCGATGAAGACAACCCAAGTACCAAGCCTAGTTAAGGCCATCAACTGAGAGGAGTGGAAAACCCAAGTCCGGAACATTAAGGGCATGTGAAAGGGAGCTCAAAGCACGGTTGGGAAACAAAGGCAAAGTGCTTACGCCACTAATAGGCACTAATACAATGTCACCAACAATGGCAAAACCCTCAGAAGGGCATAAATCCTACAACAAATCACCTCGTGGAGTCATACAACTAGACACTCCAATATCAACCAGCCAAAGTCTCTTAGAGGACGAGACAACCACTACATGAAGGGACACCGACTCATGGATAACTGTTGGAGTAGAGGTAGAAGGTGTCAAAAGAGGCAGATCTAGAGCATGGTAGATGTTATGGCGGATGGAAGATAAAGGCCAAACTCATGATGACATAGACAAGTAGAGACAAACTATTACACAAGTGAATTAGGTTCCAAGATGGTAGCTTGGACTCATAAACACAATCTTGTGTAGGACTAACAAAGACAAGACACTTAACTAAAAGTACAAAGCATCATGACATTGTATTCATTCCATATGAAAAGTGGTAGTCAAGTACAATGCTTTATAGTTGTTGGATGATAGTAGTTTTCCCTTTTTGTGCATATGGGATTCAGTTTGCCCGCATGTCCTAACCCTAAACTGCCTCATACAAAGAGGCCACAGTGGGTGTGATTGTAAATATCTCAACACCCCTCCTCAATCACAACCAAAAAGTACAAAGTGTGTAGAGGCTTTAGTGAGAGAAACACCTGCAAAGTGTGGGCACACCATAAACATGGCAAAACACTAGGGGCTATCATAGAAAAAGGCTAAGTGTGGGAACCACAAACATGATGGTCATCCAGAGGCTGTAATAGGGGCCTCACAAAGTGTATAGAGGCTGTAGTACAAGGCTACATGAGGAGTTTACAAGCTTATGATAAAAAGTTCTAGTAAAAAATCGGGTCAAGGACCGTCAGGCCCTTGCAGTTTTCAACATTTCCTTTCGCATAGATCTTCAATTTATTGTAGGTCTTCTTGTCGATGTAGTCTAGCCTGCTCTTTTTGATCTTGTACTTGTTCTTCACTTTGCTTGCAGCTTTAGAGGTCTTCATGATTGATCTTCTTCTTCTTCTCCACTACTTTGCTTGCATTGTTCTTTTGGTCCTTTTCTTCATGGTCTTCTTTGCTTGTACTAGTCTTCATGTCCCTCTCAAGCAAAGGTATCATCATCTTTGAGGTAGCAGAAATGTCTTCAAAATCTTGCACTATCTCCAAGGTAGAAGGCATTTCTTCAAGTGGAAATAGTGATAGCACTTGAAGGCTCACAACTCCATCATTCCCTGCAGGTAAGACAAGCACATCTTCTATGTGGTTGAAATGAGCAACAAGAGTAATGTTACTCTTCATGGGAAGTAGCCATATAAAAATCTTCTTATTTGACATTCCCATGATAGGGTATCAGCTCCAAATGACTAGCAAAGAGTTGATCTTGAATGTGCTAAAGAGAAAAAGTGCCAAGAAGCACTGAATTAGTATCAAGAGATGCTATGGTTTGAATATGATGATTCTTGATGCTTGTTGTTGCTTTGCTTGATGAACTGATTGCTTGAGTCCCCTCCTTGTTGGTGTGATGGACAAATATTGCTAGTAAAACACTTGAATCCTTGCTGAAAATTGGACTGGGAGCTCAAATCGAAGTGGCAAAACCTTGAAATGGAGTGAGAAGAGTGATGGAAGAGGAGCTTGAAGTGAAATGGCTATGGCTTCCTTCTGTTAGGGTTTGACAGGGGCCTGATAAAACGACTGTAGCAGCTCATATACTGAACCATTTGCCATAAAATTTCATGGAGAGGAAGCTTAGCTCATGATCTTGAAAAGCCCTAGGACTGTAGCACGAACTTTGTCACGAAATGATGTGTTGCTGTACCACTCACTATTGTAACAAAAATGCACTTGATTCTGATATAGTCACAATATCGAGCTTATTTTGCATTAATCGGGTTGATTTTTGTGCCATGCTAAAGCGCCTTGAGCAAATGAACAACAGTGTAGAGAAAACGTGAAGAGTTATGCCCTCTATTGCAAGATCTAGCTCCTCAAAGCTAGCACGGTTTGGTTATGGCAGACACACACAAGGCAGAAGTTGTAAGAGTTGACAATGCTCAGCTGAGCTCTATGATGAGCAAAGTCCTATTGTAACATAACAGAGAGAGGTGCCTTGAGTCATAAAAGATATACCTAGAAGAAGGTATAAAAAAATATTGAATGTGGAGAGAGATATGAAAGATCCAAGCTGCTTGGCTATGGCTACCAAGTAGGTAAAGTGAGGAGAAGAAGTGGGAGATGAGGTCCTGAGCTGGGGATTGAGCTCAAGCCAAGCTACATGACAGTGAAAGAGAGCTAAAGAAGCAGTATCATGCCTGACTGGGCTCTGATACCATGTCAAAAGATGCAGATCTAGAGCATGGCAGATGCTATGGCGGATGGAAGATGAAGACCAAACTCATGATGACATAGACAAGTAGAGACAAACTATTATACAAGTGAATTAGGTTCCAAGGTGGCAGCTTGGACTCATAAACACAATCTTGTGTAGAACTGACAAAAACAAGACACTTAACTGAAAGTACAAAGCATCATGACATTGTATTCATTCCATATGAAAAGTGGTAGTCAAGTACAATGCTTTATAGTTGTTGGCTGGTAGTAGTTTTCCATTTCTGTGCATATGGGATTCAGTCTACATGTATGTCCTAAGCCTAAACTGCCTCATACAAAGAGGCCACAGTGGGTGTGATTGTAAATATCTCAACAAGAGGCTCAGATGTTGTAGCTTCATCCTTCGCTCCTAGATGAAGGTGAGGGTACTTCTTCAATATTTCTCCTCTGGATGTATCCCCTTCCCACATTATGGGCATTTAGGCTTCTCTGAGTTGGAGTTAGAGCATGAAGAACTCTCCTATCTCTTAACCCTTGACTTCCCTTTATTCTTCTTCCCTCCTCCCAAACCTGCAACAAAAGCTTTGGTGGATTTGGATCCACCGGTGACCTCTTAAGCACGCTCATCACACTCCAAAACAAGCGGGGCAAGCTCCTCCCATAGAAGCTTCTCATGGGTCCTCGATGTTAGAAGACTGCTATAGAAGATATCAAACAAGGGAGACAATAGCTGAGTCAAAAGAATCATAACCATATCCTCTAAAGAGATCACCCTTCCAAGGGATGCAAGCTCATCCTGCAAATCCTCCAACTTGTTGATATGATCCTTCATGGAAGGAGAATCATCAATAGCAAGCAATTGTTTTCGGGTGTAAAGTCCCATTAGTCACTGTGTGTATAAACTTACAGGTGTGAATACACCCTTATTTGTACCCTAACATATAAATACATTATTATTCTTTGTGTACCATAACACTTACTAGTGCACTCATCTTGGGATTTCCTCACTCTCACTCTCAGCTCTGTTTGTGCACCATTCCTATCTCGCATTCCATTGCACTCTGACACAACAAGATGGTATTAGAGCTCTGGTAGTAGTGTTCACACTTTCCAAGAGTGCAAGCTAGTTTTGCACGTGAGAAGAAGCTTATTTTTGCTTAGACAGTCACTTGACACAACTAGGCACAGGTTGTTTTTTGCTCAGAGAGGCTAGAGTCAGCATTTGACTGCCTAACGAAGGTAGTCAAACCAAGAGGGGCATGTTCTCTATAGGTGACAATAGGTTGATACATGTGTAGGTGGATAGGTACATCAGGTGATGGTGTGCACAACAGGTGAAACATGACGCATCAGGCTAGCGATGGTGCAAGCTAGATCAAAAGCGACATGTCTAGCAAATACCATGACGTGGAGGCGCACCTAGATTGGCAACTGCGTGTACCACCAACGGGTGATGGGGGTGGCCTAGTCAATGGCTTGACATGCCCATTTTCTTCCCTTTTTTTATAAGCTGTAATTTTTAATTCTCCTTCCTTACCAGGCGTTCATGTGCACAAGCACAGTGTGCCATCTTGGTCAATTTTTGGGGCTTTTTTTTGGATTTGGGAACTGTGATACAAATCAAGACAATTTGACCCAGAAATTGTAGAAATTTTGCACATTGTCCTTGAAATTTTTGGGGCTTTTCATGTATCGGTGAAATTTTTCTTAGCTAAGCCAAATTTACTGACATCAGTGCACATTTGGACTTGAGAAATTTGGAGCTTTTGTAAAATTTTGTCAAATTTTGCTAATTTTGCCCATTTTATGCTCTTGAGATCATATATTAATGCAATTGGGGGAGAATCGTCAGTAAAATTTTGGGGTTTTCGTTGAAATTTGAGAATTTTGGTAAAATTAATGTGTGAAATGTACGTTGGAAACATTGATGAAGCAATCTTTGTTGTTGTAATAAGTAGTGAGATGTATCTCCCACTTGTGAGATTTTTTAGAAATTGCAAAGAATTTTAGTGTTTTTGTGTATCAGAAGTTGACTTGGTCACATATGTATGCAGTACACATGTTGGGCAACTCGCATTAAGTTGATATATTATTGAATATTCATGGTGCAGTAGCCTTAGTGATCACTTGTAGATCTAGGATTATTGCATATGTATTTTTGGTGATATTGCTAAAGTGGGAGTCACCTTGCAATAATGTATACATGGATTATATGCTGAAATTTCAATTATACTGTTGAAAGTTATCCATTCTACTATTATACATATACTTGGCCTGAATCTTGCTCTTATTGTATGAAAATTTGGGTTGAAATTAGTTGAATATTCAACTCATTGTTTGCTATCATAAATTACAGCATTGATTTTTGGGTGCATTGCTAAGAAATAGGTGCAAATGCTTCTAGCAACAATGACACTAAATCCCTTCTTGAAATCAAGAGGTTTGATAGCACTGGCTTTAACCTATGGAAGGACAGGATGCAAGGCATTTTGTGATGATGCTCTTTTGGAAGTCAAGCTTGGAGACAGATGAGGAATCGGCTAGGCTCAACAAGAAGGCCATTGCATACACTGAAATGGTTGTATTTGATGATGTACTTACACATATTAAGCATCTTGATACAGCTTATGCCGTATGGAAAATGTTGATGGACACTTATGAAAATACAACTCAAGTAAATCAAGTATATCTCATGTTGTGTAAGCTTGTAAACATGGAGTTGGATGAGTCTAAGCCAGCATCCGAGCATTTGAGTGCTTTCACAGGGATTTTGAGTTGGAGGACTCTAGTTTGTAGCCCTTCAATGAAAATTGAAGGCTATTTTCTTGTTGATGACTTTGCCTGATAACTGGAAATATTTGGTTGTTTCACTAAGCAACAACTCTGCTTTAACCTTTGATGGTGTTAGGGGCTCTATTCTCAATTAGCAAAGCTGATTGGCCAAAAGATGATGCAACTGCTACTGCTATGAAGGGCATACCTTATGTATCAGCTTGTGGCTCGTTGATGTATGCCATGGTTGCAACTCGTCAACGTGTTTCAACCAATGGGCAACCATTCAAAGACTTCTCTTGTAGTCATTGCAAAAGTATATCCAAACTTAATGACTTTAGAATGAGAATATATAGGGAGAAGCTAGTACAAGAGACGAGAGGAAATAGGGGAATAGGATTTGGTAGAAGATTGAACTACCTCACTAGAAAAGAGCTTAGGCAAACAACACTTGTTGTCAAACGACATGTAAGAGATCTTACTCTCAAGTTATGGATGAGTAAGTCTCGGCACACAATCCGCTCAATGAAAATAAGGAGTTTACATTAGGCCAACATGGAGTCTCTAAATCGAAGAGATTTTGTAACAATATACTAGAAGATCATAGACTAGGAAAATTTGGTGGAAAGCCTACTTTATGGGACTTTTTACAAGATATAGCTACAAATATGGTACAGTCAAAGGAACGTCAATGATATAGTACAAATACAAAAGCTTTGTTTGAGGTTGCAAAGATGTGGGGTGGAGCAAGGTTGCATGAGTTCCTCACTGCTAACCTAAATGGTCCTTCACTCTCAATGACAACAAGAGGCCATAAACAAACCACCCACTTTATCCCTAGGATACATGGATATATCTTTGATGCTATTGCTGAAATATATCAAAAGGCAAAAGAAAAACATGGCATTACAAGAAACATTCCCTTTGTCTTGGTGGAAGATGAGACTGCTATAAAGAAGCGGATAAGGTAAACATACTAAAATATTTGTTCTTTTGACTTGCAAAAAATATTCTCAATCAAATTTTAAGATTTTATAGCCTTTACTATTTTCATCGTAGATGGAATCCCAAAGATGATACTCTTGTTGGATTTTATGGATACAAGTCTTCAAACCATGAATGCACAACATCACACATGATTAAAGTTAGAGAAGGAAAGCAAGTTGTGATATCATTATTGATGCATTTGAGACTCGTATCATTGGTAGTTATGCAAGAGTGTTTGTCGCAAATCCACTTCATGAAGCACTTCCACACTTGGTTGTGGCTAATTATTGTACTTGTAATCGATTTGATGCAAGTTTTGTTCATATATAGTGGATTGAAATTTTGACATTGTGGGAAGCTCAAATCAAAAGTAGGCCCTATTATTGGACATGCATCAGATGGAGATAGTCAATGAAGAAAATTAAGATTAGTTGATTATGTCAATAAGCATGGTGCTCGATATGAGATCGGATGGGATGGATAGCCTCTTTCAAGCAAATTATTAAATGGAGAGGTTTCGGGCATGCATGATCAAGATTTTATACACAGTGGAAAAAAGCTAGTCAATATTCTTGACAAATCAAGGCATCAATTGGCTCTTGGGGATGTTTGGGTTTCTTTGAATCATGTTAGCATTGTTTATGATTCTTTTTCCATCGATAAACATATGCTTAAGAAAATAGATATCAGACGAGATGATCATCAAAATTGGGCTCTGCAACATAGAGGATATGTAGCAGGAAAGTCCAATGGTGTTTGGGAGAGTTAGCAAATAATGGAAAGCATAGAAAGGAGCGGAGCATGGTTGGAACACATGTCTATCTTGAAGTTGCTAGAGACTACATTGATATTTTCTTGTCTCCATACTTGAGCTTGGTGCATAGAGTCCATTTAGCAGCAAAAGTGGCATTCTACTTCCAACTCTAGAGATTTTGGATTTTAAAACATGCCATGTATACATTATCAAAGAATTTTATTAGTAAGGAGGCATTCTTAGATATACAACTCTCATGCCACTTCATTGTACTGCTCATTAAATATTTTAAAGACTTCCATCCAAATAAGATGCTTCCAATGCGTCTGACTGGATCTAATGCAGTTGAAATCTTTTTCAGCAAAGTTGGCAACATGGTTGGGCAAGAGTACACTTATGACTTGATGGACATGTTGCATAGTATAGGATTCTTGAATATGCTTTCACATTTTGAATGCAAGGAGGATGTTGTGAAATTTACACTGGCCCATAAGAAACAAAAACATATATGGAAAAAGTTAAATCTCAAAGAGAACATGAAAGAAGCAAATCTAGGTGATTATAAATGTGTTTCAACTGATGAAAAGATCATTGGTGCCTTAAAAAAGGGATTACAAAGTGCTCAGCAGATTTGTGAAGGTTTGCAAATGAAGCCAAAGGGTAAAGAGGATAAAAAATGGTGGTTGAAGCCTTCATCTGAGGGCTTTTTTCAGGCTTACGCCAATTCAAGTCTGTAAGATTCTAATACGGATGAGGAATCTTTAGTTCTTGCAAATGATCGAATGGACTCAGAGAAGAATGTATCTACAAGTAAGATAAGACATATAGTAGATTCTATGTTGGATCAAAATGTTGAGAAAAAAGATAAAGTGAACCTAGTAGTGGAGCTTGAGAATAATAGATTTATTTTTAAGTCTACATTGGTAAGTCAGCTTAATGGCAATCCCATGTTGTCCAAAGATAGGCTTACAAGGGTACAACAAGGAGCATATTACAATAAGGAGGAGAGGTACCAAACTCAAACAAACGATAATCTATTTGGCATTGGTTCAGATTGTGATGTATTCTTCCAAGAAGAGAATACCAATGGAAAGACCACAAGGTCATAAAAGCCAGGCTATTCAAAAGATATGAGAAAAAATAAAATTCAAAGTGTGTAGTACTTGGGACGAGTTCAAAAGATGAGAAGAAAAGATAGGAGTGCCTATGTGGAGTACAAAAGAGGGTTTAGTCTCTCAGATAGACCATCAAGGGTGTAGGTTCAACTTGGATAGTATCAAAAATCAAAGAGACCGAGGAGCTTTACATATGATTTGACAGACCTTGATATGGTGGATATTGAAAGTATCATTGCCCTTGCAAATCTCACATATGATTGTAACAATAATAAATATGAACTTGAGGAAAATGATTGGAAGATCTTCAATGAATTTGCAAAGGACCATTGAGATCGGTAAAGGAACATCACTTTTTCTCTCCGGTAATGTTGCTTGCCACATAAAATGACTAAAAATAAAGTCTTATTAACCTTATTCTTTGAATTTCCCTTGATTTTAATTTCTTATACTTTTATATTTGCTTTAGGAATATAACTAGCGGATTACGATGATGCATCTATGTATATGAAAATGACAATGAACTCTAGCTTCAACAATGTTGAGGTGCTAAGTAGAATGCATGGTCTAGAGGAAAATTTTGTATATATACATTTTTTGTATAGCCATATCTACTTTATAAAAGAAAATGAGATAAATTTTGTATAGATGCAAATATGAAACATCGTGCTTTTAGTTACATCTTCATGCAAATAATTCTAAAATTTAGTTGTGGACTATAAAAAGGCAATATATTTTTCCCTTCAATATAGCTATCTTTTTTAGCTACAAGTTAAACTCATATTCTTTGGCTTTTGTTAAGACTTGATATTAACTAACTGAAAAATTTTGAGTGTTTATTTCTTGTTATCTTTAGAATGTGCGTGCGTGCGTGTGTGTGTGTGTGTGTGTGTGTGTGTGTGTGTGTGTGTGTGTGTGTGTGTGTGTGTGTGTGTGTGTGTGTGTGTGTGTGTGTGTGTGTGTGTGTGTGTGTGTGTGTGTGTGTGTGTGTGTGTGTGTGTGTGTGTGTGTGTGTGTGTGTGTGTGTGTGTGTGTGTGTGTGTGTGTGTGTGTGTGTGTGTGTGTGTGTGTGTGTGTGTGTGTGTGTTACTGATATGCTTTGTAGAAATGGTGGATACAATTATTTAAGATGAATTAGATACAAAAGATGCAATGATATAGTCTTATGACATTAGTCCCGTTTTCTTCAAATTAAAGAACTTATTCATCTTCTCGGTGCGATAAGCTGGAGGTAAATATCTTCCTCCTATAGCTCTTTCAACAAATCCCAAGTAATGGTATTTTCAGGGATACCTTGATCTCAACACTACGTCACAACAAGAGATAAAGGGAAAAAAAAAGAATGAACGGCCCCAAGGGTGGGGTGAACATGGACGAGTGGGTGGGGAAGGGACCTCATCAGGGTAAAATCAGGTCATGGCATACGTGTAGGATTAAAGTGAGGCATAGGCAGGGGGATATGTATCATAGATGCGCAGGGACTCATCTCCACACTGAAAACCTTAACGGACAGGGTTAGATGCAGCAACACAGCCTAGGACTCGCCAACCGATTGGACTCTGGCGTCCCCACACTTAAAACATAACATACACTTGCAATCATAAGGATAAGGTCAGAAAGACTTGGCCTGATTCGCGTATGGTTGAAGGAATTGTTACTACTACAGAAGGGTTGGAGTCGGTTGCAGGAGGTACCGCGGCTCGCCCCAGCGTTCAGCCAATCATGGCAGGGACCACGCAACAGCACCCAATGAGGTAGCTGGTTGATAAAGCCTGTCGGGGTAGGTGTCATTGACGAAGGAGAGTTACTTAACGCAAGGGCACTCAAATGGGATGAGAGAACAATCACTCGTCCCATAATTTACATAACACGAGTGAATATTGATGGAAACCCAGATCTCATACCCAGTTGAGGAATCGACAAGGGAATGGTGCAGAGTGAGTATGCCAGGGTGTACAGTTGATGGTGTATCAATGCGTCCAACCCATCTGGCATAGGTGCAAGGAGGAAGGCCATGGAGCCTTGTAGTACAATGCACAAAACATAGTAGCATGTCCATTGACGATGGCAAAGTCCCATCCCGTGGATGCATAGGAAAACAGAAATGTACCTGACGCCAATTGTCATAACGTCCCTCAATCTTCACCTGCTCAATACTTGATTGAAGAAACACCAGTCACACTCCACTCACTCTCTGTCTCACTCTCTGTTGAAAGATACAGGAGGGCAACCCATTCTTGAAACCCATTGATGTAATCTTCACTGTCACTTGTGTAGAGGTTGTATGCCTTGTGCACATTTGATGGTGCAACTATGCATCCTGCCGTGTGTCGACATACAGTGCAATAAGGAAGGCCATGGAGCCTTATGGTGTAGTACACAAGAATAGATCATGCATTGTGTATTGAGAGGCCCATCCCGTGCGTGCAACACTCCAGTCACACATCTCACCTCTCATTTGATTTGAAGAGAAAGACTGGTCACTCAGCCCACCCTCTGTCTCACGCTCAATGATATCTAGATACAGAGGGTAGCCCAAACTCACGTCCCCATCCTGTTAGAATGAAAGCTCACATCACTCAAGGAGTTGGTGATGAAGATCTCTTTGTCTGTTATTGTTATCAGGATACTGAAGACGAGGGTACCTAGGGAGGTAGCCAACAAGTCGGGTACTTCAATGATTTGTAAAAAAGGTCGCCTGGTAAGGAAGGCAGACAGACTGATATTGTAGAGACAACGCACCAAGGGAGGTGGCTTCAAATTACTTACTGGATAGGTTCTGCTAATAAATCAGCTATCCTGAACTGCAAGGTATTACCACCTTTTCCACAGTTAGCTTCCCGCCCAAGGGTGTTGTTTGTTTGTTTGTTTTCTCCCATAACAGTTTGTTTGTTTTGTTTGTTTTTTTTTTCACTAATAAAGAGAATGGTAGAAATACCATGTGTCAAGACCAACCTCGCCATCATTGCTGAATCAGACGAAAAGAGAATAAGGTAGGGTTGAGAGGTATCTGTGAGGGGCTAGCAGAACGAGACTGCCTCATAAGGAAGATCATAAGGGCTATCAGAAGCATGAAGAGAATGACAGTGCGACACCCAAAAGGGAAAGGGTGAGTCGACTGTGATTGTCAAGATCCCCAAGGAGGGAAGTACTTCTTCAGATGATAGCCATTTATCAGAAAGGGATCCTCAAAAGTATCGATAGTTTGCACTTGGACAGAGCCATTAGGATTGACAGCAAGTACCTTGTAAAGGCCCATCCACCGTTGTTGAAGCTTGCTATGAAACTTGCCAAATCTCAAATCATAGGCCAGGACAAGATCACCTTCTCTGAACTCCTTATGCTTGATAAAACTGTCATGATAGGAATTGCGTCGGGCTTGAGTGGTTTCCATACATTGTAGGGCTATCCATCGAATCTCATCCAAACATTCCAAGTGTAGGAGGCAACGTTGAAGTGACTCATCATCTCCCAAGCGTTCTTTAACTATCACTCGCAAAGAGGGCAATTCTAGCTCAACAGGAAACACGGCTTCTGTACCATACACTAGCTGAAAAGGATTCTGTCTTATAGCTGCCTTATGGGAGGTTCTGTATGCCCAGAGGGCCTCTATAAGTCAATCATTCCAGTCGTAACTATGTGCGGCAATCGTTCTTGTTAGGATCAAGCAGAGGATGTGATTGGTGACTTCAACTTGGCCATTGGCTCTGGGGTAGTAAGGAGTGGACTTGCGATGGCGGATCTTATACAGGTCTATCAGCTCCTCCATGATTTTGTTAAGGAAATGAGTACCTCTGTCACTTACCAGCTCGAGGAGACTGCCAAAATGGATAATAATATTTTCGTACATGAACAGGGCTACGTTGTTACCATCGTCTCGCTTCAAAGCTTTAGCTTCACACCACCTTGTGACATAATCCGTACATATTAGAATGTATCTGTTCAGCTTCCGTCTAGTAGAGGGATCAATGAAACCCACAAAATCACTCCCCCACTTCTCGAATGGCTTTAGGGGAAGAATAGGTTGCAGTGGTATGACACTTGTTTTGGTGGGTTTCTCCATTCGCTAACAAGCATCACATCTCTTGCAGTAGTCATATGCATCCTTGAGGGTCGGCCACTAGTATCCTGCTAACGAGCCTTCCTAGCTGTTGCTTCTCCTGCAAAGTGTCCACCACATGGTTTATCATGGCATGCTTTCAATACTATTCCGATTTCGTCTCCTGCAACACATCTTCGCAACACTTCATCTTTGCTTCTCTTATACATTGCACCGCCTAGGAAAGTATAGGGGGCTGATTCTAACAGGAGCTTCTTCTTCTTATGGCTTGAGATGCCAGGAGGATACTGTTGATTTGCCAGGAGGTTGGCTATATCTACATACCAGGGAGTAACTGTTTCAACTAGAAACAAGGAATTATCAGAAAGGTCTGGATCATCATGTTCCTCTTCTGCAGTTTGAGAGATGATAGGTGATCGGCTAGGACATGGGAATGGCCAAGCTTAGTGACCACTTCAAAATCAAACTCCTAGAATAGGAGCAACCATCTCATCAGTCGTCCTTTGACATCTACTTTGTTCATCAAGAAGGATAGGGCTTCATGATCCACGTAGAACTTGAAATACTTTGACAGTAGATAGTGTCGAAACTTCTCCAGTGCAAACACCATTGCCAAGCACTCAAGCTCTATCACTGTGTAGTTTCGTTTCCTATTAGTGACCTTTCGGCTTGCATAATATATTGGTTGATCTAATTTAGAGGGGCCCTTTTGACATAGGACAACACCTAGCCCTTCAACTGATGCATCTGTGTGCACATGAAACTCCTTCGTCCAGTCAAGAGGCTGCAAAATAGGTGCTTGGATAAGACACTATTTTAGGGTATTAAAGGCTTCTTCACAGTCATCAGTCCAAAGGAAATCCGTATATTTCCTTAGGAGCTTGTGCAGAGAGGCTATATTGGTTACAAAATGTGCAATAAATCTTCTATAGTAGCCCACATGGCCAAGAAATCCTCTCAATTTCTTGAGGCTTGTTGGTGCTGTCAAGGCGACCATCTTCTCAATCTTCGCCGGGTCTGTTGCAATCCCTTGTGTAGAGACAATATGGCCCAAAAGAACTGATGAGACGCCAAAGACACATTTTTTGGGGTTGAGAGAAATCCCATACTCTCGGCATCTGTCAAAACATTGCTCTAGGTGTCCCCAGTGCGGACGGATTAAGCTATAGACACAAAAATCATCAAGATACACCTCAATGAAATCATGCAAATGATTCTGAAAAGGTAGTCATCATTACTCGTTGGAAGGTGGCAGAAGCATTACAGAGCCCAAATAGCATCACTCTATAGGCATAGGTCTCCCATTCTATGGTGAAGGTTGTTTTGGATGGGTCCTCTTCTGCGATTTGGACTTGGTTATATCCGTTGAATTCATCCAAGAGGAAATACAGCTCATGGCCTGTCACTGTATCTAACAATTGGTCTGTAAAAGGGATAGAAAAATGATCATTCTTTATCTTCAAGTTTAGCTTTCGAAAGTCCATACATATTTGAAGTTTCCTGTTCTTCGTGGGTACTACCACAATGGGCGAAACCCATTCATTATTAGCCACTGGATAAATGAACTCGGCTTCAAGAAGCTTCAATAATTCAGCATTCACGAGAGCTGAATAATTAGGATTCATACGCCTTTTTCTTTGCCTTACAGGTTTGGCATCAGGCTCTAGGTCAATGTGATGTTGGCATGCTCTACGATCAATTCCTTTAGGTTTTTATATGACCAAGCAAACATGTCTAAGTTCTCGTTTAGTATATCTCACAGGACCACTAGTTCTTCTTCTGGAAGATTGAGACCCACTTTCAAGTGACATTCAATATCGTCAGTATCCAAGAACGCTACTTGTCTTTCACATTCCACTTCGCGGATAAATGTCCCATGGATTGCTTCTGGATAGAGGTCTGACTCTTTCAAGAGAGTAGTGTCATCATCTGATGTTCCACTAGAACTAGTGTCCTCCTTTTGAATAGATGACACATTTGTCTGTTGAGATTGCTGAAAGAGTATTAGAGCTTTGTTTGCTTCTGTGTGAGTGGTGATTTCTTCTGGACTTAGGGATTCATCTTCAGAGGATGCGTCCATGAATGTCACATAGCATGGATCTTCTAGAAGTCGTGGCTCTGATGGCTCTGGCTTCTGTTGACAAGGAGCATCATCATCATCTTTTCTCCAAAATGAATGGTCAGGGTGACAGGAGCCACTGGTGAACTTAATTTTTATGCCTTTGATCCATTGCTTATGCAAATTTTGCATACTTTGTGGTCCATTGGTCAATCCAAATGGAACCATGGTCATTCCCTCCAACACCCCGAGATCTTCTGCCTCTGAGGTCTCTGTAGGGACATCAACAAGATCATCCGCTATCAGAGTATCTTCTTCAACGGCACTTTCATAACCTGCTTCGTTTTCTTCCTCATTATTTTCATTCTCTTTCTCTGTTGGCTTTTTCTCTGCTTCTGTAGAGGCTCTGTAGAAGAAGAACAAATCTTTCGCCTTTGCATTTGCTTCTGCTTCTGCTTCTGTCTCTTGCTCTGTCTTTGCTACTATCATGTAAGAGGGGGAACAGTACATCCATGCTTCTATCTCACTATCAGAGGTGATTTCAGAAGTCAATTCGAGTTGAGGTAGGAGGTATTCTCCCATGGACAAAGACTTTACTTCCTTTGGTAGTTGGCTTACAGTGCCCACTATTAGGGACTGTGCCTCTGTTTACTTGGGAAATATTTGTTTAACAGTCTCTTCGTCTCCTGATGTACCATCTGTTACTTCATTGGAGGAGTCAGTTATGACTTCGATGGATGTGGATCCATTGCCTTTTTGCGATCCATACAATTTCAACACCACTTTGTTGGGTCCTCTACCTAGGGTTAGGGTTCCTTTGAACCAGTCAGTCCTGGCTCTCACTTCAAAAAGCCAAGGTCTTCCCAACAGCAAAGGGTATGAGGTCCCGTAAGATTTTAGTTTGACCACCAAATATGTCAGCCAATAGTCTCTTCCTACAAGGATTGTTTTTACGTATGGGAGGATGCCCAACGATTTAATTCTGCTTTGGTCTGCCAATCTAATAAGCCATTGCGTAGGTTGAATTCCTTGCAAACCTAAGTCCTTCATTGTCACATCTGCCATTATGTTTACTGATGAGCCTCCATCAATGAATGCATCTGAAATAAAGCATCATTCTATCCATACACTAATCTCTAGCGTTAGCCACATCTACTTCCTGTACAGGCTCTGGGCTCCATTAGACTTTGTTGTTATTAGGGGAGTAATCCTTAGTTTGCATCTTCTTGTCAAGATGCTTTTGAATTTCTTTCAGCAGCTGGGAGACAACATCAAAAACTACCGGAATGTTAGATTTGGTTTAAAGGTGTCTAGGTCTTTGACCAAGTCATAATCTTTGATAGGATCCACAGGCTTCTCTAGCTTGCTGAAAAATGGGGCTACACCCATTTTTATCTTTCCTTTTTTTTATAGCAATATCAACATCGACACTTTTTCTATTTCTAAAGGTGCCTCTATATCATCTAACTCCTGAACATCTGGTCCTGCCTCTCTGACTGTCTTTGTGACTCTGTGACACTGCAGTGCTCTGTACTGCACTGTTATGTCATGTACTACTCTGTCCCTCTGTTGGCAGGTTGAACTTCACACTCTTGGAAGAGTTGTTCTCTTTCTGAACAATTAGTTCCTTCTTCTTGGCACTCGTGATAGCGGCAACTTCTAACTCCACCAAATTGGAGACAGGATCTTGTGCCTTCGGTTGGCTATCAGTGGCATTGGCCTTGACAGGAGCTGGACTTGGAAAATCCTTTGCAGTGTGGCCTTCTCCTTTGCATCGGTTGCATAAGGGCTTGTAATCCACAGATCTTTTGGGGTTTGGACAATTCGGTGAGATATGACCCTTTTCTCCACATTTGTAACATTCCACCTTGAATCTCTGACCACCGCCAGACTGTCGTCCTCTGTAACTTTGAGAGGGAAACCTCCTTGGACCGAAATTAGGACCAAACTCCCTAGGCTTTGGTCCAATGTCCTGTGTTGTTATTTTGGATTCTAGCAAGTTAAATCTTGTGTTTTCATCTTTCTGTCTTCATTCGTGCATCTCTTTTTTCAGAGAGCAAATATCCTCTGTATGGTTCTTCCTCAAACATTATGAGCAGAAGGCTCCAGGAATGGTTGGTTTTTTGATACATTCAGTGGCTAAATATCCTGCTTGATGACACTTTCCACACCATGTATTAGAATGCATCACATCTTTCCCAACTCCTGTGAGGGTGGATATATTGATGGTATTCACCTTCAGCATCTGTAGCTGCTCTGTAATCACATCCATAAGCTCTTTCTTGATACTTACAACTGAGTTGGATAAGTAGTCCTTCAGATTTTCACCTCCTGAAGTACTTGTAGTAGAGTTTTGGAAAGCTTCTGTAATTACTACATACACTGGTTGGATTGATCTAGAGGATCCTCTGTTCTGGTTCTGATTTAGAACTCCGATTGAGACTTGGGGTTATTGATTCTAGTTGGTAGGGGTCCACTATGTTGAGTCGCCATTGGAGGAACTATTTGAGGCCACTGTTGTTTTGGTTGAACCATCATTTGAGGCACTATCATCTGTGGCGACCATAGTGGATTAGGTGTACTATATTGCGGCACTATTTGCATCTAGGGATAGGGGTAGAAAATTATCCTTGGGATTGTATTTGGTGGGTATGCCATTCCTAGCATGGGAGAAGGTAAGACTCCTCTTCCTAGAGTCATTGACAACCTTGCTTCAACTTCGTCATACAATCTTGCACCTTCCACTGCAGCTTGTAGATTGACCGGTCTTCTCAATTCCACAAACTTGCAAACTTCTAGTTGTAGGCCTCTAAGGAACACTCCTTTCTGGATACCTTCGTCCAAATGATAGCTAGTCCATCTCTTCAGGATGTATTCCATTCGCGAGACATAAGCTTCTACTCTTTCTCCAGAGGACTGACTTAGGTTCATGAGCTCCTCTCGCATCCGCTCTTCAAAACCTTCATGCCTGAATTTAGTGAGGAAGGCCAACTTCATGTCGTCCCATGTGCCAAAAGTTCCTGCTGCTTGTCTCTCATATCACTGAAATGTTGTGCCTTTGAAAGTGGCAGGGAAGATTACTAACCAATGCTCAGGGGTTCTGGCATTGTTAGCCACACATGCTACCATAAACTCTGCTACATGAAGATCACGGTCTTCATTATACTCTCCCTTAAAAATTGGCAAGCCTATCATAAATATTTCCAAGATGAATCTGACTAGGAGGGGGACCTTGAGTCACCATGGGAACTTCTGTAAAGAGTGCTTTTAGGACATCAAAGGAGGCTTCTGCTGCAAGCTCTATCTCAGCCTTGATTTTTGTTTTCTCTCTTCTTACGTACCTCTGGACTCGTTCTAGTGCTTGTCTCTTAATTGCGTCATTCATCAAGGGGTTGGCTCCAACTAGTTGGTATGTACTCAACAGAATAGAATCAATGAGGGGCTTCAATCTCGGAAGGATTCTTTGGCTAACATCTCTTCTACTTCCTTCTTTTCAACATCTCTGAATTCGGCTTTCAAACCACTACAGAGGGGGAGATATTCTATTCTAAAAGTATCAAAACTCATTCTTCTTAGGATCGTTGTTGTGCCATCATAATAAAAATGCCAGCTTCTGATGGGTTCAATAGTGTATGTTGTGAAAAACACTCTGTCTACCAACTTCCAGTGGATTGCTAATTGGGCAAACAAAAGGTTGTCAAAACACCAAGCATCCCACGTATCTTTCTGTTGAGCATCCACGAACAAATTCCAACTCATTTTCTTCTTGTTTTTGTGAACCTCCACTGACCAGGACTCCTAAAGCTTCTTCACGATCTCCCACTTGATGATGTCTGAAAACTTCTCAATGAATGCCAAATCTTCCATGGATGGTCATTCTCTCTATTTCTACCCTTTAATTTGTTCCCAAACAATTTACCACCAAGATGCAAGTTTTTGTTGCTTCAACAGGAAGAGGAAATAGTCCACCGCATAGAGCTTGCATCATGATGGTAATATGTTTCCGCCATTGTGGGATGAACTTCTTGTGGAAAGTTGCTTTGGCAATAAGAATATCCAACTCTTCAGTGAAAGAATGAACTTTACAAGCATCCATTGAATTCTTCTCTTCTTGGCATTTCCTTCATTTTCAGTCTTTTTTTATGCTTGTTGATGGCAAGTTTCCCCAACTACTGCGCATAAAAAACATGGAGTCCCAAGAGAGACTCCAAGGAAAAGGGGATTCTACTGCAAGAAAATTTATCTTGTAGCATCAACAAGCTTTTATTTCATTCTTTTGATGACTAAAACAAGAAAAACAATAAATTTTCATGCAATATCATAGTAGATCTCTCCCACGGATTTGATAGAATCAACCATAATCTTCAATTTCTTTATAGAATCCATCAATAGAACAAAGAAAACAAAGGAATATACTACTTTTGAATGGAAATAAATAGCATAGTATTCATCTTCATTGTCTTCATAGTTCTCTCTCTATCTCTCATAGAAAGATACATTATTTTGATAGAATTGGTTCTCTCTCTCTCTCTCTCTCTCTCTCTCTCTCTCTCTCTCTCTCTCTCTCTCTCTCTCTCTCTCTCTCTCTCTCTCTCTCAATAGTACATTGTCTCCTCACTACAATACTCAAGAATGGCACTTAATAATCCGTCTTAGGTCGTGAATGGTCCTCCCAAGAGGTATAGGAGGTATGAAATGGCACTAGAGCCACTACAGTGTCTCTTCATAGCTCACTACTGTTACTGTCACTTCAGTCTTCTCTTCAATCTTTAGCAGCTGCTTCTTCCATTTGTTTTAGATCTTTTGAACTTAGATTTATCCTTTCCCAAAGTTAGAAAACTTTCCTAAAGTCACACATATATTCTACATAACGCTTACAAAAGATCTACAGAACAAAACAGAAACAGAGCAGAGACAGAGGCTCTAGAGAGAGTTACAAAAGGTCATCAGAGAACAACAAATCCTCATAACTCATACTAAAACCATTCCAAACTATCAAAAGCTATTAAATAAAATTCCAAAAGATTTTATCCTTCATCAATCATCAATCCATACTTCATACAAAAGAAAATCAGAATAAAACAGAAGGTATCAGAACTAATCAAAAGCTCAATAGAACCCATCAAAACATCACAAAGCTTCATATTTCTACTAAGAATCATCATGAGTCTCCAAAACATAATCAATATAATCCAAAACACTCTCAAACACTTTCAAAATCAACCAAACATCACTCTAAATCCATAAAAAATCAACCATTCAAACCTCAAAAACAATAAAAATCAGTCAAAATTTCTATCTTTTTCCACTCTCAACAACCATTACTATGCTAACATTGCCAATGGCAAGGTGAATGCACTATAAGTCATAATCGACCTTGCAGTGTGCTTATTTCTCGAATGTGCATCCTAGCAACGATTCCTTACCACGCCGGTCTTAGTGTTAGGCATCACATAGAAGATCACAAGTAGGCTTTCAGTCTTGATAGAGACCATTATTTTACATTTTCCTAGTAGTGAGTAGCACCGTCCTCCAAATGGATTGAGCTTAGTATCGGTAGGCTACAATTGAGCTTAGTGTCGATAGGCTGCAGTTGAGCTTAGTGTCAATAAGCTGTAGTTGGGGTTGACCAATGAGAGTCCAATGATCATGCGTAAGGATGTTGGAGTCAGAGCTTAGTGTCGATAGGCTGCAGTTGAGCTTAGTGTCAATAGGCTGCAGTTGGGGTTGACCAATGAGAGTCCAATGATCATGCGTAAGGATGTTGGAGTCAGAGCTTAGTGTCGATAGGCTGCAGTTGAGCTTAGTGTCAATAGGCTGCAGTTGGGGTTGACCAATGAGAGTCCAATGATCATGCGTAAGGATGTTGGAGTCAGCTCCATCATCAATGAGCACGTCAAGGACGTGTGTCTTCTAGTCAATCTCAATGATAAGTGTAGATAGGTAGGTGCCACCACTTTCTCATCTTCAGCTTCAATTTCCATGATGGTGGCCACTCGTATCTTTACAGGGTTAGGTTGTCTATGCGAGCTTCTAGTCATCATGTAGATTGGCACTAAGGGTGCATCTCTAGGCTTATCAGCTATCTTAGTAGCTTGCTCGTACTCCTCAATGTCTGAGAATGTTAGATTTATCATGGCGAGTACATGCATCCAATCTCGCTCATCCTCGAGATAGGGGATATATTTTGTCAATGGCCCGTAAGATTTCCTAATCTGCATATCACCTTTCAGCATGATGGAGATGGCATCCAGGTTGACTGGTGTGGTATTCCATGTATCCATCTCTACTCTTACTGCCTCTATTCAATTTCCTAAGAAGATCATACCATTGCCCCAGTCTTCTATGACCTGTGCATTGCGCATCCAGGGGCCTAACAAGATGTCATAGTCCACTCCCTTCATGACTATAAAGTCAACAGAGAATTGGATCCCTCTAATCTTCAATGGCCAATTCTTTAATACTTCAAATGGCCACACTTGGGATTCTTTTGAAAAGACTCTGCAAGTGGGTGACATAGTCTGTGATGTCCTCCTTGTCTTTTTGCTTGACATTCATCAGCCACACTAGAAGGTTATCGGAGTATCCAGGCTCAAAAAAATCTCTTAATGAAGAGACTCTTAAGGTTGTTGAAGTCAGTTCTCTTAGGAGCATCTAGACTCGTGTACGAGGTCCTACCCTTATCTCTTAAGCATAGACCGAAAGCTTGTGAGCATTGAGTAAGATTGGTGAGTCCGTTGGCCTCGCAAACTTGTTCAAACTGCTCTACAAAACTATATGGGTCATTGTTTGGCTGGTACTTGTCTAATTGCTTAGCCATGAGAGGGATTCTTGATTGGCTCTTAGAGCCCTGGATAACTCCTAATCTACAAGCAACAAGGTTTGCCATTACATCGGCACTCTGCTCTACTGATGAGTTGTTTAGCAGTTGCTTTGTAAGAAGCTCGCTCAACGTGAGATCTCCTTCTAGCGCTCTTTCCCTCTTTGTTTCAGGTCATGTCCTATTTCTGCTTGCTAGGGCTAGCATTCACCGAATCTCGCATATTTTTATATTCTGTCACAAGCTTCTGGGTAGCTGTTCCTGATTGTAGGCCACTATTCTCTACAAAGCTTCCCGCACTAGTCTCCTCTCCTCTTCGAGGTCCTCTATAATATCCTTAGATGTCCTACCATGGTGCTCTGTTCGGGTTTGTAAACCGTATTTGGTGACTAGCTACTACATTTTCATCGAAAAACTACCTAGGCTAAGCTCTTTGCCACGTCTGTAGTTAGTGCTTGTCTCTACCATGTTTGCGGTCTCATGCTCCACTAGGTTGTTGACGAGATTGATCAAGTTGGATAGATCCACTCCTCCAATGGTGTCGGTCCTTGCTTGGTCCTACACTTCGGGTTTTTGATCACTCGACTACGTCTCACGGTCTTCTCCTACTAGTGGGTTTGTTTAGATTGTTAGGTCTGAGTGAGTTCCTTATTATTTACTCAGACCTAACAATCTAACTAAACCCGAATGATCATGCATAATCTAACAGAACAATCTAATCCTTATTATTGTTAGTGCGCATGATCTCTTCTGTGCACCATGCGAAATCAAACTTTTATCTTTTCTTAAGTGCACTTCAAGTGTTAGAAAACAATGTGAGTGCGAATACGAAGTGATACTTGCAGCTTTCACACTCTCGTCTACATACTCAATCGAATAGGACTTTACGCTCAGTTATTGTGGCCGCTTCCTCTTGTCTCTAGGGTCTGTACTACATCATTCAGCTTGCTCAAGGTCAAATGGGCTTTTCTGGTTAGCCTACAGCTCTAAGTGTGTCAAATATGCTTATATGAGTGTCAGCATTGTGCCTGGTCGTTTGGCTTCAATTTCTAGGTTCAAATTTACATGTAAGGCTTTTTGTGAATTCTTCTATTGCGGGTGGTACTCTTTCTCACCTCGGACGCACTAAATTTGTCGATTTTGATATGTGAAGATCTGGTCTAATTCTACAACGTCGGATTCTGCAGTGTCTGATTTCAAGAATCAGACGTCAAATGTCTAATTGTAGTTTTCTTATTCTAGGATTGTCCGATTATGGGATGTTTGATTCTAGGAATCAGAAAGGGTGTTTTCAATTGGACAGGTGAGGTTGGTCCGATTTGAGCATATCCAATTTGAGTGTGTCTGATTTCCAAAATTGGATAGGGTGGTCTGAGAGTCTGATTTTCAAAATCGGACAAGGTCAAGTCCGAGTGTCTGATCCCTCAGGATTAGATGTGTAGTAGTGGTCCAATTATTTTGGTCTCTGATTCTGGTATGTCCGAGTGTTTGAGTCTAATTTGTTGGGTCCGAACAGACTGGTCAAGCTGATCGAGTGTTGGCCGTCTGATTCTCGGAATTAGATTAGTCTAGCTTCAAGGGAGTGTCCTCCTCATTTGAGGCTCCATTGGAAGTGACTTCTTCTTCCCATGGAGACTCGATTGACCCTTTGGAATACTGAAATGGTACCATGGTTGTTTTAGATTTTATGGCAGGTTTACTTATCTCTTAACTCGAGGACTCATCTTCTAAGGATGCCTCCAAGAATGTCACGCAACAAGAACCATCTGAGTTCTACTTGGGCTACCAAGCTGGTGTTATTGGCAAGGTGCGTCGTCATCATCCTTTCTTGGAAATTGTAAATTCAAGTAATAAGAACCACTATTGAAGGAAGGCTTATTCTACTTAGTCTATTTCTTATGGATATTTTGCCTATGATACAATGCATTTACTAATCCAAAGGATACCAAAGTCATTCTTTCCAACAGCATGGAATCTTTAGCTTCAACCGCTTTTGGGAGTTCCTCCTCATTAGTATTATCATGTGGTTGCATATATTCTTTCATATTGCTTTCCTTATCTTCCTCTTGATTTTCACCCTTGTCTTCTACAAACTTTGTTTCTACCTTTGTAGAGGCTCTGTATGAGAAAAACAGACTCTCTGTTGTATCCTCTACTTTTTCTTTTGCCTCTAGTTCTACTCTTGTATCTATCTTTGTCTCTGCTTCCATCTCTCGCTCTACTATGGCTATGTAATAGCAAGAGTAGTACATATATGCCTCTATCTCACTATCAGAGGTAATTTTCAAAGTCATTATTAGTTTAGGAAGCAGGTATTCACCCATCGACAAGAACTTTGCTTCTTTTGGAAGTTAGCTTACAATGCCTACTGTTAGGGAATGTGCCTCTATATACTTAGGAAAGATCTAATTTATAGCTTCTTCGTCTGCTAATGTGTCATCTGTTATTTTGTTGAAGCAGTCTATTAAAACTTTCATAGAAGTGGATCCATTGCCTTTCTGTGAGCCACATAACTTCAAAACCACTTTGTTGGGTCCTTTGCCTAGGGTTAGGGTTCCTTTGAACCAATTCATCCATGCTCTTTCTTCAAAAAGCCATGGTTTTCCCAGTAGCAAAGTATATGAGGTCCCGTAGGAATCAGGTTTTACCACCAAATAGGTCAGTCAATAGTCTCTTCCTACCATAGTTGTCTTCACATATGGGAGAATGCCCATAGGCTTAATTTTGCTTTGGTCTGCAAATCTAATAAGCCACTATGTAGACTACATACCTTGCAAGCCTAGATCCTTCATTATCACATCCATCATTATGTTCACTAATGATCCTCCATCAATCAATGCATCCACTATAAAACATTCTTCAATCCAAACGCCAATCTTTGGGGTTTCAAGATCCAGGAAGATATTAGTCAACATCCACTTCTTTCTTCACACATTCTAGGGCTTTATTAGACTTGGGGATAGTTGTATGAGCAATCCTCAAGCCTCGTCTTCTTGTCAATATGCTTTTAAATTTCTTTTGATAACTAGGGGACAAGCAGCCAACTGTCAAAATGTTAGGCTTGGTTTGAAGGTGTCTAGGTCTTTAACCAAGTCATACTCTTTAATAGGATCCACACGCTTCCCCAATCAATTAGGGAATGGGGCAACACCCACTTTTATTTTTTATTTTTCCTCCCATAGTGGCAACATTTACACTTCTTCTATCATTGGAGGTAGTTCTGCATCCTTTATCTCTTGGATATCTAGTCCTATCTCTGTAATTGTCTCTGTATCCTTCTGTAGTATTGGACTGCTCTGTACTATACTGTTTTGTCTTGTACTATTCGATTTCTCTTTTGGAATATTAAACTTCACTATTTTGGAGAGGGAACATTCTCTTTTAGAACTATAAGTTCTCTTTTTTGGGCATGCGTTATTGCAGGAACTTCCGATTCCACCAAGTTGGAGGCAAGTTCTTAGGTCATCTGTTGGTTGTTGCCTTTCCTAGGATCTGGACTTGGATAGACTTTTGTAGTGTGGCCTTCTCCTTTGCATCAACTGCATATAAGGATTTGTAGTCCATGGATCTTTAAGGGTTTGGGCAATTTAGTGAGATACATCCTTTTTCTCCACATCTATAACACTCGACTTCTCATCTTCGTAGACTTCGTCCTTTGTAACTTTGAGAGGGAACCTCCTTGGGATGTAATTAGGACCGAACTCTCTAAGATTTGGTCCGATATCCTAGGTAGTCATCTTGGATTCCAACAAGTTGAATCTTTCTTATTCATCTTTCTTCCTTTTTTTATGCATCCTTCATAGGGTATATATCCTCTATATTATTCTTCCTTAAACAGTATGAATAGAAGGCCCTAGGGATAGTTGGTTTTCAGGTACATTCAATGGCGAAATGTCCTACCTGATCTCACTTTTTAACCCATGTATTAGATTGCATCACATCTCTTCCATCTCTTGCAAGACTAGATATGTTGGTGGTATTCACCTTTAGTGACAACAGTTGTTTTGTAATCACGTCCATCAACTCTTTCTTGATGCATGCAACTAAATTGGAAAAATAGTCCTTCAAATTTTCTCCTCTTGGATTAGTCATAGTAGGATTTTGGGGAGCCTTCGTAATCACTGCATAGTTTGGTTCCTCCAAAGGGTCCTTTGTTCTAATTCTGATTCAGAGCTCCTATTGTTGAGACTGATGGTTGTTGGTTCCAGTTGTTGGTATAATTCCATTGTTGTTGTTGAATTGCCATTAGAGGAACTCTTTGATGCCACCATTGTTATTGTTGAACCATCATTTGAGATATCGTTATCTATGGCCATTGTGAATTCGGTGCACTCTACTATGGCATTGTTTGCATCTGAAGGTAGGGGCAGGGAATAGTCCTTAGAACTACATTTGGTGGATATACCATTCCTGGTATGGATGTAAAACTCCTCCTGAGGTTATCGACAACCTTGCTTCAACTTCATCATACAGTCTTGCACCTTCCATTGTAGGTTGCAAGCTGATTGGTCTTCTCAATTCCAAAAACTTACAAACTTCTAATTGTATGTCTCTAAGAAAAAATCCCTTTTGAATATCTTCATCCAAGTGATGGTTGGTACATCTCTTTGTTGAGAGTGGAAAAAGACTAAAATTTTGACTGATTTTTGTTGTTTTTGAGGTCTGAATGATTGATTTTTGATGGATTTAAAGTAATGTATGGTTTTTAATGGAAGTGTTTGAGAGTGATTTGGATGATATTAATTATGTTTTGGAACCTCATGATAATTTGTAGTGGAGGCATGAAGCTTTGTGATGTTCTAATAGGTTCTGTTGGAGGTTCTGATTGGTTCTGATACCTTTTGTATAGCTTCTGTTTTGTTCTAATTTTCTTCTATATGAAGCATGGATTGATGATTGATGAAGGTTGAAATACTTTGAGAGCTTATTGAATAGTTTTTGATAGTTTGGAATGGTTTTAGTATGAGTTATGAGGATTTGATGTTCTCTTATGACCTTCTATAACCCTCTGTAAACCTTCTGAAAAGCCTATGTCTCTGTTTTGTATCTGCTATGTTCATGTTCTGTATTGTTCTATAGATCTTCTGCAAGTGTTCTGTAGAATGTATGTGTGACTTTGGAAAATTTTTCTAACTTTTGAAAAGGATGAATCTAAGTTCAAAAGAGCTAAAACAAATGGAAGGAGCAGCTGCTGAAGACTGAAGAGAAGACTAGAGTGACAGTGATAGTAGTGAGCTATGAAGAGACACTGTAGCGGCTCTGGTGCCTCTTCACATCAGACATACCTCTTGGGAGGTGTATCCATGACCTACAAAGGATTATTGAGAGTTATTATTATTGTATTGTGAGGAGATGATGTACTATTGAGAGAGAGAGACAGAGAGAGAGAGAGAGAGCCAGAGATAGTCAATTTCTATCAAAATAGTGTAACTATATATGAGAGATTGAGAGAGAATTATGAAGACATTGAAGATAAATACTATGTGATTGATTTCCATTAAAAAATGGTGTATTCTTTTATATTCTTTGTTCTATTGATGAATTCTATGAAGATGTTGAAGATTATGGTTGATTCTATCAAATTCGTGGGAGATATCTACTATGATGCTGCGTGAAGAATTGTTGTTTTTTTTGTTTTGGTCATCAAAAGAATGAAATAAAAGCTTGTTGATGTTACAAGATAGATTTTCTTGTATGACTTTTCCTTGGTGTCTCTCTTAGGGCTCCATGTTTTTTATGCGCAACTGGGGAAACTTGCCATCAACAAGCATTAGAAGAGGTTGAAAATGAAAGAAATGGCATTGCCAAGAAGAGAAGAATTCAATGGATATTTGCAAAGTTCCTTCTTCCATTGAAGAGTTGGAGATTCTCATTATCAAAGCCACTTTCTACAAGAAGTTCATCCCACAATGGCGGAAACATATCACCATCATGATGCATGCTCTATGTGATGGACTGTTTCCTCTTCCTGTTGAAGCAACAGAAACTTGCATCTTGGTGGCAAATTGTTTGGAAACAAACTAAAGAGCAAAAGTAGAGAGAATGACTATCCATGGAAGATTTGGTATTCATTGAGAAGTTTCCAGACAGCATCAAGTGGGAGATCATGAAGAAGCTTCAGGAGTCGTGGTCTATGGAGGCTCACAAAAACAAGAAGGAAAAGAGTTGGGATTTGTTCATGGATGCTCAACAGCAAGATACGTGGGATGCTTGGTGCACTGACAATCTTCTGTTTGTCCAATTAACAACCCATTGGAAGTTGGTAGACAAAGTGTTTTTCACAATATACACTGTTGAAACCCTCAGAAGCTGGCATTATTATGATGGCACAACAAAGATCCTAAGAAGAATGAGTTTTGATACTTTTAGAATGAAATATCTCCCCCTCTGTAGTGGTTTGAAAGCCGAATTCAGAGATGTTGAAAAGAAGAAAGTAGAAGAGATATTGGCCAAAGAATCCCCCAGAGACTAAAGATCTCTCTGATTCTATTCTATTGAGTACTGAACAATTGGTTGGAGCCAACCCCCTGATGAATGACGCAATCAAGAGGCAAGCGTTAGAAGAGTCCAGAGGTATGTGAGAAGAGAGAAGGCAAAAATCAAAGCTGAGAACAAGCTCACAACAAAAGCCTCCTTTAACGCCCTAAAAGCACTCTTTACAGAAGTCCCCATGGCGACTCAAGGTCCCCTTCTTAGTTAGATTCGTCCTGGAAATATTGATGACAGGACAGCAAATGTAGTCCCATTGCCAGTTTTTAAGGGAGAGTACAATGAAAACCCTGATCTTCATGTAGCAGAATTCATGGTAGCATGTGTGGCTAACAATGCCAGAACTCATGAGCATTGGTTAGCGATATTCCCCGCCACTTTCAAGGGCACGATGTTTCAGTGGTATGAGAGACAAGCAGCAGAAACTTTTGGCACATGGGACGACTTGAAGTTGGCCTTTCTCACTAAACTTAGGCATGAAGGTTTTGAAGAGCGGATGCGAGAGGAGTTCATAAACCTAAGTCAGTCCTCTGGAGAAAGAGTAGAAGCTTATGTCTCGCGAATGGAATCCATCCTAAAGAGATGGACTAACCATCATTTGGATAAGGGCATTCAGAAAGGAGTGCTTCTCAGAGGCCTACAACCAGAAGTTCACAAGTTCATGAAATTGAGAAGACCATTCAATCTGCAAGTTGCAATGGAAGGTGCAAGATTGTATGACGAAGTTAAAGCAAGGATATCAATGACTCCAGGAAGAGAAGTCTTACCTCCTCCTATGCCAGGAATGGTATACCCACCAAATGCAGTCCCAGGGATAGTTCCCTAACCCTATCCCCATATGCAAATAGTGCCACAGTATAGTGCACCTAATCCACTGTGGTCACCACAGACAACAGTGCCTCAAATGATGGTTCAACCACAACAACAGTGGCCTCAAATAGTTCCTCCAATGGTGACTCAACAACAGTGGAATCCTACCAACTGGAATCAACAATCCCAAGTCTCAGCAGGAGCTCTGAATCAGAATCAGGACAGAGGACCCTCTGGATCGACCCAACCAGTATATGCAGTAATTACAGAAGCTTCCCAAAACCCTAGTACAAGTACTTCAGGAGGTGAAAATCTAAAGGACTACTTATCCAACTCAGTTGCAAGTATCAAGAAATAGCTTATGGATGTGATTACAGAGCAGTTACAGACGCTGAAGGTGAATACCGCCAATATATCCACTCCTGCGGGAGCTGGGAGAGATGTGATGTGTTCTTGTTGAGTGTTGAAATGACCTATTTTTTTGCTGATTTTTGTTGTTTTTGAGAGCTGAATGGTTGATTTTATGAGATGATTGATTGGTTGGAAAGTGGTTTGAGGGTGTTTTGGATAGGTTGGAATGGTTTTATTAAGCTCATGATGTTTATTAGTAGAGATGTGAAGTTCTGTTGATGTTCTGATTGGTTCTGATAGCTTCTGTTTTGTTATGTTTTCTCTCTATATGGAAGGATGGAGTATTGATTGATAGGGTTTGAGATTGTTTGGAAGCTTATTGAGTGGTTTTTTATGGTTTGAAATGGTTTTGGTATGAGTTATGTGGTTCTGATGCTTTCTGTTGACCTTTTGTAACTCTCTGTTGAGCTTCTGTAGACCTTCTGTATGCTTCTGTATATGTTCTGTTGGATGAGAGTGTAGCTTGGGAAAGTTTTCTAGCCTTGGAAAGAGGTGAATACAAGTGCAAAAGAGGTAAAAGAAGTAGCTGCTGAAGACTCAAGTAAAGACTGGAGTGAAGTGATAGTGGTGAGCTATGAAAAGACACTGTAGTGGCTCTGGTGCCTCTTCATATCAGACATACCTCTTGGGAGGTGCATCCACGACCTAAGAAGGATTATTGAGGGTTATTATTGAGTGATTGTAGTGAGGATATGATATACTATTGATGGAGAGAGAGAAAGAGAGTCAGAGATAGTCAAATCTATCAAAACAGTGTGATTATTTATGAGAGATTGAGAGAGAAGACCATGAAGACATTGAAGATGAATACTATGTGATGTATTTCCATTCAAAGATGGTGTATTCCTTTGCTTTCTTATTCTATTGATGGATTTTGTGAAGATATTGAAGAATATAGTTGATTCTATCAAATCCGTGGGACATCTATATGATGCTGCATAAAGATTTGTTGTGCTTGGTGTTCTTTTCTTCATTGTGATCATATAAAACCTAATAAAAAAGCTTGTTGATGTTACAAGATAGATTTTCTTGCAAGAGAAATCCATTTTCCTTGGTGTTCCTCTTGGGGCACCATGTTTTTGGTGCGCAACCGGGGAAATTGCCATCAACAAGCACCAGAAGAGGCTGAAAATGAAGGAAATGGCATTGCCAAGAAGAGAAACATTCAATGGATGTTTGTAAAGTTCCTTCTTCCACTGAAGAGTTGGAATTTCTCATAATCAAAGCCAATTTCCACAAGAAGTTCATCCCACAATGGCGGAAACACATCACCATCATGATGCATGCTCTATGTGGTGGACAGTTTCCTCTTCCTGTTGAAGCAGCAGAAACTTGCATCTTGGTGGCAAACTGTTTGGGAACAAATTGAAGAGCAGAAACAGAGAGAATGACCATCTATGGAAGATTTGGCATTCATTGAGAAGTTTCCAGATACTATCAAGTGGGAAATAGTCAAGAAGCTTCGGGAGTATTGGTCTATAGAGGTTCACGAAGACAAGAAGGAAAAGAGTTGGAATTTGTTCGTGGATGCTCAACAGCAAGATACATGGGATGCTTGGTGTTCTGATAATCTTCTGTTTGTTCAATTAGCAACCCACTAGAAGTTGGTAGACAGAGTGTTCTTAACAACATACACTGTTGAAACCACCAGAAGCTGGCATTACTATGATAATGGCACCACCACAATGCTTAGACATATGCATTTTGACACCTTCAAAACTGAATACCTTCCTCTGTGCAGCGGCATGAAAGCAGAATTCAGAGACGTTGAAAAGGAAGAAGTAGAGGAGATGTTGGCAAGAGAGTCCTCCAGATACTGAAGCCTTCTGTTATCCCTCTGTGGAGCACTAACAACATAGTGGAGCCAACCCCCTGATGAATGATGCAATAAAGAGGCAAGCGTTAGAACGAGTCCAGAGGTACGTGAGAAGAGAGAAGGCAAGAATCAAAGACGAGAACGAGCTCGCAGCAGAAGCCGCCTTTGACTCCCTTGCGGAACTCTTTACAGAAGTCCCAATGGCACATCAAGCCCTTCCTCCTCCTGCTGGAGGTCCACTTCCAAGCCAGATCCATCCTGGAAATATTGATAACATGCCAGTGAATGTAGTTCCATTGCCAGTTTTTAAGGGAGAGTACAATGAAGACCCCGATCTTCATGTAGCAGAGTTTATGGTAGCATGTGTGGCTAACAATGCCAGAACCCCTGAGCATTGGTTGGCAATATTCCCCGCCACTTTCAAGGGCGCAACGTGTCAGTGGTATGAGAGACAATCAACAGGAACTTTTGGCACATGGGACGACCTGAAGTTGGCCTTCCTCACTAAATTTAGGCGTGAAGGTTCCTAAGAAAACAGAGGCACAGTCCCTAACAGTGGGTACTGTAAGAGCTTCTACAAAAGCAGAGACAGAGCCTCCAAAGGAAGAACATGAAAATGACGAGGAAGAAAACGAAGCAGGTTATGAAAGTGCATATGAAATTTTTTCTCTAATAGCAGATGATCTTGTTGATGTCTCTACAGAGACCTCAGAGGCCGAAGATCTCAGGGTGCTGGATGGAATGTCCATGGTTCCATTTGGGTTGACCAATGGACCACAAAGTATGCAGAATCTGTATATGCAATGGATTAAAAGCATGAACATTAAGTTCACCAATGGCTCCTGTCAGCCTGACCATTCAATCCAGAGAAAAGACGATGATGATGCCCCCTACCAACAGAAGCTAGAGCTGTCAAAGCCACGGCCTCTAGAAGATTCGTGCCATGTGACATTCCTGGACGCATCCTCTGAAGATGAATGTCTAAGTCCAGAAGAAATCACCACTCACACAGAAGCAAACAAAGCTCTGATACCCTTCCAGCAACCTCAACAAACAAATAAGTCGTCTGTTCAGAAGGAGGACACTGGTTCTAGTGGAACATCAGATGATGACACTACTCCCTTGAAAGAGTTAGACCTCTATCTAGAAGAAATCCGTGGGATATTTATCCGTGAGGTGGAAGGTGAAAGACAAATGACGTTCCTAGATACTGATGACACTGAATGTCACTTGAAAGTTCTCAATCTTCCAGCAGAAGAACTAGTGGTCCTCCGAGACCTACTCAAAGAGAACTTAGACGTGTTTTCTTGGTCATATAAAGATCTAAAGGGAATTGATCCCACAGTATGCCAATATCACATTGACCTAGAGCCCGATGCCAAACCTGTAAGGCAAAGACAAAGACGTATGAATCCTAATTACTCTGCTCTAGTGAATGCTAAATTATTGAAACTTCTTGAAGCCGAGTTCATTTATCCCATGGCTAAAAGTGAATGGGTTTCGCCCATTGTGGTGGTACCCAAGAAGAACGGGAAACTTCGAATATGTGTGGACTTTCAAAAGCTCAATTCGAAGATGAAGAAGTATCATTTTCATATCCCTTTTACAGACCAACTGTTGGATACAGTGGCAGGCCATGAGCTCTATTCCCTCTTGGATGGATTCAGTGGATATAACCAAGTCCAAATTGCAAAAGAGGACCAATCCAAAACAACCTTCACCTCAGAATGGGGGACCTATGCCTATAGAGTGATGCCATTTGGGCTCTGTAATGCTCCTGCCACCTTCCAACGAGTAATGATGGCTGCCTTCCAGAATCATTTGCATGATTTCATTGAGGTGTATCTTGATGACTTTTGTGTCTATAGCTTGATCCGTGATGAGCACTGGGGACACCTAGAGCAATGTTTTGACAGATGCCGAGAGTATGGGATTTCTCTCAACCCCGACGAATGTGTCTTTGGCGTCTCATCAGGAGTTATTTTGGGCGATATTGTCTCTACACAAGGGATTGCCACAGACCCGGAAAAGATTGAAAATATTGCTGCCTTAACAGCACCAACAAACCTCAAGCAATTGAGAGGATTTCTTGGCCATGTGGGCTACTACAGAAGATTTATTGCACATTTTGCAACCAAGGTAGCCCCTCTGCACAAGCTCCTAAGGAAAGATGCGGATTTCCTTTGGATTGATGACTATGAAGAAGCCTTTAATGCCATAAAACAGTGCCTTATCCAAGCACCTATCTTGTAGCCTCCTAACTGGACGAAGGAGTTCCATGTGCACACAGATGCATCAATCAAAGGGCTAGGTCCTATTCTATGTCAAAAGGGCCCCTCTAAATTAGATCAACCAATATATTATGCAAGCCGAAAGGTCACTGATAGGGAACGGAACTATACATTGACAGAGCTTGAGTGCTTGGCAATGGTGTCTGCACTGGAGAAGTTTGGACACTATCTATTGTCAATGCATTTCAAGTTCTATGTGGATCATGAAGCCATGTCCTTTTCTTGATGAACAAAGCAGATGTTAAAGGACGACTGATGAGATGGTTATTCCTATTCCAGGAGTTCGATTCTAAAGTGGTCACTAAGCCTAGCCATTCCTATGTCCTAGCTGATCATCTATCACGGATCCCTCAAACAGAAGAAGAGGAATAGGATGATCCAGACCTTCCTGATGCTTCCTTGTTTCTGTTTGAAACAGTTACTCCCTGGTATGCAGACATAGCCAACCTCTTGGCAACTCAACGATATCCTCCTGGCATCTCAAGCTGTGAAAAGAAGAAGCTTATGTTAGAGTCCGTCCCCTACACCTTGCCATGCAGTGCATTGTACAAGAGAGGCAAAGTTTAACTGCTGCGAAGATGTGTTGCAGGGGATGAGATCGGCATAGTATTGAAAGCATGCCATGACAAACCATGTGGTAGACACTTCGCAAGAGAAGCGATAACCAAGAAGGCTCTGTTAGCAGGATACTGGTGGCCGACCTTCCACAAGGATGCATATAACTACTATCAGAGATGTGATGCTTGTCAGCAAATGGGGAAATCCACCAAAACAAGTGCCATGCCACTGCAACCTATTCTTCCCCTAAAGCCGTTCAAGAAGTGGGGGATTGATTTTGTGGGTCCCATTGATCCACCCACCAGAAGGAAGTAGAACAAATACATCTTAGTATGTACGGATTATGTCACAAAGTGGTGTGAAGCTAAAGCTCTGAAGCGGGACGATGGTAACAGCGTAGCCCTGTTCATGTATGAGAATATTATCACCTGTTTTGGCAGTCCTCTCGAGCTAGTAAGTGACAGAGGTACTCATTTCCGTAACAAAATCATGGAGGAGCTGACAGAGCTGTATAAGATCTGCCATTGCAAGTCTACTCCCTATTATCCTAGACCCAATGGCCAAGTTGAAGTCACCAATTGCATCCTTTGCTCGATTCTGACAAGAACGATTGCCACATATCGTCGCGACTGGGACGATCAACTTACAAAAGCCCTCTAGGCATACAGAACCTCCCATAAGGCAGCTACAGGACAGACCCCTTTCCAGCTAGTGTATGGTACAGAAGCTATCTTCCTTGTTGAACTGGAATTGCCATCTTTGCGAGTGACAGTTAAAGAACGCTTGGGAGATGATGACTCACTGCAACTCCGCCTCCTGCACTTGGAATTCTTGGATGAGATATGGTGGATGGCCCTACAGTGTATAGAAACCACTCAAGCGCGACGCAAGGCCTATCATGACAGTTTTATCAAGCACAAGGAGTTCCGAGAAGGTGATCTTGTCTTGGCCTATGATTCGAGATTTTGCAAGTTTCTTGGAAACAACGGTGGATGGGCCCGGACAAGTTACTTACTGTCAATCCTAACAGCTCTATTCAGGTGCAGACCGTTGATGCCTCTGATGATCCTTTCCTGATCAATGGCTATCGTCTAAAGAAGTATTTTCCTCCCTGGGGATCTTGGCAATCACAATCAACCTATCCTCCCCCTTTTTGGGTGTCACACTGTCCTTCTCGTCGTGCTTCTGACAGCCCTTATGATTCTCCTCATGAGGCGGTCTCGTTCTGCTAGCCCCTCACTGATATCTCTCAACCCGACCTTGTTCCCTTCTCGTTTGATCCAACAACGGTGGCGAGGTTGGTCCTAACACATGGTATTTCTACCATTCTCTTCATTAACAAAATAATAATAATAATAATAAAAGAAAAAAAGAAAAAATAAAAAAATAAACAAAACTATTATGGGAGAAAATAAAGAAATTCCATGTCATAACAGGCCTCGTTCTAAGAAAAGGTAGAAACACCCTTGGGCGGGAATCCTCCGCCGCCTCCCACCTCCTGCGGCCTCCCTCCATTCCTCTCCACCCGTCGACAAACTCCCCTCTCCCTCCCCTGTTCCCACGTCGTGCGACCACTCTCGGTGTGCGTGTGTGTACGGGTGTGGCTCGCGAGCGTTCACACACGAGGATGCGCCCCTAACTTGTCCGTGCGGTGGTGTGTTGCAGTCAGCCATTCACACGCAGTCATTTTCAGCTGTTCACACGCAGCTCGGGCACCGATTTTTAATTTCAAAACCCGAACAACACATAAAAACGAACATAAAACACCAAAAAACTTTAAAATTTTATTAAATTCATTTAAAATTCAAATAAATTACAAAAATTTTCCTTAAAAAATTTCAACATTGTTGAAATCATTTGCACTATTTTTCAAAGTGGGAATTCAAGAAAATAAATTGCCAAAAATTCAAAAACTTCCAAATCCTTTCAAGAATACATGCAAAATGAGCAAAATTCATTAAAATTTAGTAAAATTTCAGAAAGACTTCCAAAAAATTTTCAAACAATTTCACAAATCCCCTTGCCCCTTTTGCCAATAATTTCTCAATTGGAAATGCTTCCATAAATTGCCAAAGTATTATTTCAAGTCAAAACCCTAAATTTAATACCTCGCCTCATGAAAATTCATTTTAAATTTCAAAAATCAATTGAAAAATCATGGATAAATTCAAACACATTGTTGACACTTGTTGGATTGCTGAAATCCCACCATTACACTTCATAACATATTTATGTATCCTATATTCTGTTTTAATCATTTTTTTAAAAAAAATAAAGAGAAAAAAAACACATACCATACAAAATACAAACATGTCTAAATTACCATTTTTAAAAAAATAAAAAATAAAAAAATAAAAAAACAACAAAAACACTAAGGTGCTTTATTTTTTCCAGTCAATGGTTTTTACTTTTTTGACTAGATTCCTTGCATTTGGAACTACTCATTGCGCCTTCAGTCTCTTGCATATACACCCCTACCAGGTATCTATTTTTTTAGCTTTATTTATTTTGGTCATCCCTTAACCACGGTTAATTGTTAAAATGAACTTTATTCACCCACTTTTTCACACGCGCTCATGCTAAACACGCATTTTTCTAATAACTTAAAATCAACCCGCCGTTCTCTTTGTATGCCCTACGTGCGCTTTAGAGGCACTTTAATTTATAATAAAAAATGAGCCAACCGTCACAAAAAAGCACGCGCTGATAAAAAAGCACTCCATATCACCATTAATTTCTAATTAATGAATTTGCATTTAGAGACGCTAGTCTGGGTATTGCAGTCTGGGTTTCGTTTAAGCACCGCTTCACCCTAATAAATTGTAATTAAAATTTTAAGAATGAACCACCGTTTTCTTATTAAGGTTTATAACCTAATAAAATTTCACCCATTGTTAATAATTTCTTAAAATGAACCCTTCATTAAAACCATTTTCCCTCAATGTACTTTTTTTCCCTTTTTAATAAACACGCTTCGTGGGATGGGCACGTATAGTCCTCTTAGCTGAAATTGTTGGTCAAAGTTATGGTTAGGTTTTGATTAGGTTTTTATGGTATAATGGTTTGCTTGTGTGATACGATTACGAATGTGGTTTGTAGTTTTTTTTTTTCCTGATACGGGGTCTTGGGTGTTTGCTTATTGCATCGCATGAAATTTTTGGTCGCATGTGTGTAGAGGTCATGCCGAATTTTTTCTAGAATGTGGGTTGTTTGGGGTGGTCAATTGGTTAGTTACGTCTGTGTGTGTGCTTCTTTTGATCGGCTTCTTTTTTATAGCTATTTGGTTTTTTTGCATGCATTCTTTGTGATTGTCTGTGTTTGTGGTTTGTGTGTGTTTTCCATCTGAATGGCACCTCACGCTCCTCCTCCTATTATCCAATATGTCCTGTTGATCAGTAGGGATTATTTTTCCCTACTGGCTTTTGAGCCTATAGCGAAAGCATGCCTTGCAACTTTCGTGGCTGCTCCACTCCCTTTGATTCCAGACAATCCATCTCTGTGTGATGAGTTTCTTGCATCATACAGTAAGAAATCAGGCATGGTTCGTGGTGCTTCCATGGTATTGACACCCCGAGGGTTAGGAAAGGCTTTGTCTCTTCCCTACAAAGGAGAACCCTTTGTTACAACTAGATAATTATTCTCAAATGATGAGATTCTTAAGCTGTTACAGAAGCAGGCCAAAGAGGTCCTTGATGTCAAAAAAGTGATTAACACTTCAGGAGTATCTTTTTCCATGATCACTGATCCTCTTTGGAAGTTAGTCTGCCAATTCCTCCAAGACAGGTTTATGCCTGCCAAGACACCATCTCACTATTTGTCCAAGGAACTCTTCACAACTTCTAGGATGGTGTTAAAAGGGGTTGCCATTGATTGGAGTACTTACCTGCTTACGAAGATGGACCAACATTTTGTGAAAGTGATGAAAGGGAATGTCACAAATGTCACTTATGATTCCTATTTATATACTTTCTTGACATATTTCGGCCTTAAGAAGGGTGTGCTACCACCTCCTCCATTTGATCCAGTTCCTCCCCTCCACCTTTAGAGGATTCAGAACCTATTGACATAGAGGATCTTGATTCCCCTCCTCCATTGGTCATTCAACGGAAGCGCTTGAAGCGTATGGCTGATAAAACTCCCCCAGTCATTCCTTCAGTAACAAATCCCGCTACTTCTGGCAGTGACCTCCCTTCCTACCTCACATGTAATAATTTATTCAAGGCACATCGAGAGGGTTCTTTGGAAATATCAGTTCCTTCACAGAATAGTTTAGTGTGAGGAGATGCCATTCCATTCCTTTGTAATGACATCCAGAGTTCTATTGAACTCTCAGTGACAGCCTGTGTTCAACAGTTATATGCTTCTTTCTATGAAGAATTGATGCAATTCAAAGACCAGTTGCATAAGGCAACCACAGAGTGAGCCTCTGCTAAAGACACTCTTGCTGATCTGTTTAAGCATATGGAGCAGCAGACCCAAATGTTTGAGACCCAGAGAGAAGAAATATCTTCTTTGAAGATTCAGTTAGCAGAAGCTCAATCAGAGGTCACTAGAGTCTCGGAAGAAAAAGAGAAAATGTCCAAAGAAGCTCAAGAGTTTCAAACTCTTTTAGATACAAAACTGTTAGCTTTGCAGACTGCTCATAATACATTGGAATCGCAAGCTTCCCAGATTAAGCAATTGCAGGGCCAACTGGCACAGTCATGGTCCATTCCTCTAAGCCCCAATGTTCCTATGATTCCTTCTATATCTCAGCATGACTAGGCAGTTCTCCAGAGACAAGCCACATTGTGTTCGTTGTTTCAAGATAAAGTGGAAAGATTGCAGTCCAAGATGGATTTGTTATGGTATACATTTGAGCACTTTCAGGAGTATGTTCCTCTGAACCATTCCTTTTTTTCCACTATCAGTTAGCAGAAGTTGGCCTTCTATATGAAGCTTTCAACGATGGATCTCCCTCTTCCAAAGGATGGTTGGAGTGGGGCTTGGTCTTCTGATTTGCTGACAGAAGTTGTTCGTATGGTTTTTGAAGATTCTGTGACGATGCATACCATGTTGTTGTCTTACATATATCTACGAGGTGATTTGTTGATTTCAGATGATGTAGATCTGGCTTGGTATGTGGGGAATGTGGTTTTGCAAGCTGTCTTATATGTCAACTATTTGGAGTTGAGGATAGATGACATGTTTCAGTGTTATTCTTCTAAAGTGGCTACTTCCCCTGACACCTCATGGCATTCAATGATTGATTCTGTGGTCCTAAATCAATGTCAAAATACAGCTTCTACTTATATGCAAAGCACTAACCAATTGAGGGTGGATCTCCTAGCTTATCTTTCCAAGAACCATCCATTTGATTCATCCTTCTTTGATGCCTACCAGAGACGATCTATTTTAGGTCCCTCTGTTCCTAGCCTATTGTACTACCAACAAATGGCCCATCACTATGATACTTATCTTTCCCTTTATCAAACCAACTCAGCAGCTATCTTACCTCTCCTTTTCCAACCTCAGGGTTTTCCTCAAATTCCTATCTTTACCTATTGTTCTTTCATTGAAGATCGAGTTTTTTCCCCTTCTCTGCCATGCCCTTCTCCATCTATCCATATACCTTCTACTTTTCCTGCTTATCAATTGACACCTTTTCTAACTGATTCACTTAAATTTTCAGCCACTCTTTCTTTAGCTTATTCCTCCTTTTATGATTTTGCCTACACATCTCTTCATCCTCTTTTACTTGTTCCACTTCCATCTCCTGCCACTTCTATTTCTCAACCCCCTCAGTTGGTTAGTGGGTACGAAGGATTTGACCAACAGATTCTGAGAAGAAAAGGATGGAGCTCAAGTGATTCTCTCACGGGACCACAGATTAAATGGCCATTAATTCCAGGGGACTGTACCACTACTAGTCAAGCATACCAGAATTACCTCCATTTTTCTCACCAATATTCACAATCTCTAGACCCTTCAGTGAGATTGACAGCTCATTTTGCTTGGTATCTAGCATATATGCATAGGCATTCCCATAATGATCAAAAGGCCATTCCAAAGCTTTATATGAATGTCAATGTGAACATTGATTCCCAACAGTTGGATGTCCTATATTTTCATGCCCTATGTCTACCTAGCAGATACCTTATTTTGCTAGAAAGGATGTGCTTCCTTCAGTTCTTTCAAAATCCTCCCAAGACATTTGTGGATGAGTCCTTCTCCATGGATCGTTTTCATAATCACCAAGCCTTCAAAAGGGATCACCTTCATTGATGCCTTTGCAATGTATTTTGGATGATTCTTGATGATATATATCTCTCTTTTTGGAGGTGTCATTCAGATGGTTGTTTTGTGTTTAGTGTTTGTGTTGTGGATTAATTTTATGTGATGAGATCGTGGTGGTTGCCTATTCGATTTGCTTTCAAGAGATACATTTTTGGAGAATTGCAATGATGGTGATGTTGGTTGGATAGTTCGAGACGATGAAGAAGAACCTCTTATATCCTTTACAAATTTGTTATGACTTTCAATTGTTTATCAAATGTGTTAATGAATAACGAAGTTTTCCTTTAGAAGTATTTTTCTAGAGATACAAGTGATAAGTTGGGGTTGTGGTTTGGAGTGATTGTTGAAGATATTGAAGAAGATCAAAATTGAGCTCTTTAGTGAACTTATATTCTTCTTTCCTTAGATTGCGAGGATGCTTCCTTTCTAAGTGTGGGGATATGTTGAGAGTGGAAAAAGATTGAATTTTTGATTGATTTTTGTTGTTTTTGAGGTCTGAATGATTGATTTTTTATGGATTTAGAGTGATGTATGGTTTTTAATAGAAGTGTTTGAGAGTGTTTTGGATGATATTGATTATGATTTGGAAGCTCATGATGATTTTTAGTGGAGACATGAAGCTCTGTGATGCTCTGATAGGTTCTGATTGGTTCTTATACATTCTGTATAGCTTCTGTTTTGTTCTGATTTTCTTCTATATGAAGCATGGATTGATGATTGATGAAGGTTGAAATATTTTGAGAGCTTATTGAATAGTTTTTGATAGTTTTGAATGGTTTTAGTATGAGTTATGAGAATTTGATGTTCTTTGATGACCTTCTGTAACCCTCTATAAACCTTCTGTAGAGCCTCTGTCTATGTTCTGTATCTGCTTTGTTCCTGTTCTGTACTGTTCTCTAGATCTTCTGTAAGTGTTCTATAGAATGTATGTATGACTTTGGAAAAGTTTTCTAACTTTTAGAAAGGATGAATCTAAGTTCAAAAGAGCTAAAACAAATGGAAGAAGCAGATGCTGAAGGCTGAAGAGAAGACTAGAGTGACAGTGACAGTAGTGAGCTATGAAGAGACACTATAGTGGCTCTGGTGCCTCTTCACATCAAACATACCTCTTGGGAAGTGTATCCATGACCTAAGAAGGATTATTGAGAGTTATTATTATTGTATTGTAGTGAGGAGATGGTGTACTATTGAGAGAGAGAGAGAGCCAGAGATAGTCAATTTCTATCAAAATAGTGTAACTATATATGAGAGATTGAGAGAGAATTATGAAGACATTGAAGATAAATACTATGTGATTGATTTTCATTAAAAAATTTTGTATTCTTTTATATTCTTTGTTCTATTGATGAATTCTATGAAGATGTTGAAGATTATGGTTGATTCTATCAAATCCATGGGAGATATCTACTATGATGCTGCGTGAAGAATTGTTGTTTTCTTTGTTTTGGTCATCAAAAGAATGAAATGAAAGCTTGTTGATGTTACAAGATAGATTTTCTTGCAGTAGAATCCCCTTTTCCTTGGTGTCTCTCTTGGGGCTCCACTCTTCAATATGGATTCCATTCTAGAGACATATGCTTCCACCCATTCACACTAGAGGACTGACTTAAGTTCATGAACTTCTCTTGCATTCACTCTTCAAAACCTTCGCGCATGAATTTAGTAAGAAAGGCCAACTTCAAGTCGTTTGATATGCTAAAAAGTTCTTGCTGCTTGTCTCTCGTACCACCGAAACACCGCATCTTTGAAAGTGGTAGGGAATATTGCCAACCAATTCTCAGGGGTTTTGGCATTGTTGGCTACACACGCTACCATGAACTTAGCTACTTGAAGATGAGGATCTTCATTGTACTCTCCCTTAAATATGGGAAACTAGACTACATTCGATGGCCTGTCTCATCAATATTTCCAAGACAGATCTGACTAGGAAGGGGACCTTGAGTTGCCATGGGGACTTGTGTAAAGAGTGTTGCAAGGGCATCAAAGGAAGCTTCTACTGCTAGCTTGTTCTTGGCTTTGATTTTTTCCTTCTCTCTTCTCACATACCTCTGGACTTGTTCTAGTGCTTGCCTCTTGATTGCGTCATTCATCAAAGAGTTAGCTCCATCCGGTTTGTCTATACTCAACAAAACATAATCAGAAGGGTCTTAGTCTCTAGAGGACTCTCTTGCCAACATTTCTTCTACTTTCTTCTTTCCAACATCTCTGAATTTAGCTTTCATTCCACTACTACAAAGAGGAAGATATTCAGTTTTGAAGGTATCGAAACTCATTTTTCTAAGGATCGCCATAATGCCATTATCTTGATAATTCCAACTTCAGAGGGTTTCAAAATAGCATAGGTTGTGAAGAACACTCTTTTCACTAACGTCCAATGGGTTGCCAATTGGACAAACAGAAGGTTGTTAGTGCACCAAGCATCCCATGTATCTTGCTGTTGAGCATCCACATACAAATTTCAACTCTTTTCCTTCTTGTTCTTGTGAACTTTAATTAACCACAACTCCTGAAGCTTCTTCAAAATTTCCCACTTGGATGGTGTCTAGAAATTCTTCAATGAAGTCCAAATCCCCCATGGATGGTCATTCTCTCTGTTTTTGCTTAGTTTTTAAGTTTTGTGGAAAACAATTGGCTATTGTGATGCAACTTGTGTAGCTTTAAAAGACAGTGGAATCAACCTGTCACATAAAGCCTGCATCAAGATAGTGATATACTTCTACCACCATTGAGGGATACACTTCTTGTAGAAAGTGGCTTTGGCAATGAAGGTCTCCAATTCTTTAATAGTTGTTGGGATTCCCCAATCTTCCATTGCTTTTCTTCCTTTTCCATAGTGCCACTTCTTCCCATTTCAGCCTCTGTTGATGCTTGTTGATGGTAGTTTTTTCCAAATGCGCACCAAAAACATGGAGCCCCATGAAGAATACCAAGAAAAACGAGAATCTACTACAAGAAAATATATGTTGTCACACCAACAAGCATGATCTTCATATTTTAATCAACCACAAGAAGAAAAATGATACCAATCTTCTCAAATCTTCATGCAGCATCATATAGTGATTCTCCCATGGATTTATCACAATAGAACTTTAAAGCATTATTCATATTCTCCATAGAAACCATCAAAGAACCACAATGACACTAAAGAAAGATCGACTTTGAATGGCAATCATCACATAGTATTCATTATTTATCGTCTTCATAGTCTCTCACATGTAGATACAATGTTTCTCATAGAAATTTGGCTCTCTCTCATACTCTATCTCTCTCACATATCCTTTCTCTCAATAGTACATTGGAATAATAAATAATAATACTCCATAATCCCTATTTGTTCGTGGACACCCCTCCCAAGGGGTATATCTAATATGAAGAGTCACCAAAACATTGTCCTTTCATAGCTCAACAATATTACTGTCACTTCAGTCTTTACTTGAGTCTTCAACAGCTACTTCTTCCACTTCTTTGAGCTATTTTAAGCTTGTATTCATCTCTTTCCAATACTAGAAAACTTTTCCTAGCAATATTTATCCAATAGAACACTTACAAAGGCATATAGAGAATCTATAGAAGGTCTACTGTACCATACCGAAGGTCTCATCAGAAAGCATTTACTCAACTAAAACCATTCAAAACTATGAAGAATCATTCAATAAGCTTCCAAACACCCTTAAACTCCAATAATCGTCATTCCAACCTCTCATACAAAAAGAAATTAGACAAAACAGAAGCTAAACAAAATCTATCATGCACTCAACAAAACCTTTTAGCACATCATATCTCCACTGAAAAACATCATGAGCTTCTCAAACCTATTCAACCTTATCCAAAACTCTTTCAAACACTTAAAACCAATCAATCATCATTAAAATCATACAAAAATCACCCACAAATCCAACAAAAAATAGCCAAAAACATAGTCATATCAACCCTTAACAAAAAGTGATATTTAACTCCTAAGATAACAAGCACAAAAGAGAAACCTAACTGCTTTCCCCATGATACTATTCTAGCTACACATGAATGCTCAAAAGGAGTCCCACCATTAAGAAGTAATGGGCAGCGACTAGAAGCATCAACCAATCTATTAATGAGGCCCAAATCTCCTAAAAGCTCTTTACCTACACAAAGACAAGAAACCCACTAGTAGCAACCTCATGCAACTACTCAACCTATACAAGCAAACCCACAAAAACAACCTAGGATATTGCCACACCTAGCGAGGATGTTGATTTTACCAAGAAATCTATCTCAACCAACACACATAGCCAATCCACTAACTCAGCTTCCAATGGGAATCTCAATAGTCACTGTCTTTGGATGAGATAGTGTTCGCATCCACAAAGGAACAAGAAACATCTTCGTCACCTCCAGAACCTCCAATGCACTACAAGTTTATGCACACAAAGAAAACCCTTGAGGAGATGGCTAATGAGATAGCACAATACACCAATGAGCTAGTGATGAAATGTTTAGTCCAGCTAGATATAAGGCTAACATTGCTCACATGAGCATGCACTTATATTGACTTTGGAAAATTGACATATGAGCATAAAAGGATCTTAGAAAACCCATTGACATGGGATGAGCAAAAATGAATTTTCTCTTGCTACACAATCGCTGAAGAAATCATGAGAGGTATGCCAAAAGCCACATCTAGGAACTTGCATCTAACTCCTTTTGTGGTTTTCTTGGAGTTCGACCAATAAATATGTCATATGCATAATAAGAAGACTAGCACTGCACAGGGAGAGACTACACGAGAGGTTTTCAATTGCAAGTACTAAAGATTCCAAGGATCAACATACAATCAATTGTTCTTCAAGATCTTCCATCCCAATACTTCCAATCTTTGACTCGCCATATAAGCCTACCAAAAGAATAATCACCATCGGACCCACCAAGAGACTTCCAAAGAATAGCCACCAACTTCAACAACCAAGATACCTATCACCATTCCAACAACTTACCTTACAACTAGAAGCTTCTATGCCATCAATAATCTAAGGAACTCCTTCAAGGACAACACACAGCAGTCCCAAGCATCCACATCTTCAGTGCAAGTTGAAGCATGCCACCTATGATGGAGAGTGCCATGGGACTGGCACTTATTTAGAAGGAGGATAATGTTGACTGCAAGAAGTACCTAGCATGCAATATGCAAGCAAGCACAAGAAGGAGCCTAAATTTTTGGAAATAATCTTAAGATTTTTAACCACAATATAATATGCATGAAACACATGAATATTTGAATTGCAAAAATGGTTGCAACAACAATTCTATTGATTTATTATGTAAATTCACAAGCCGGCCATGCAAGTTGTAATGATAGCATAGACTCCCTTTGGAAAACCGCAAAGTTTCTAGTTTGTTCACAAAACCTGGCCATACAAGTTGTAATGATAGCATATACTCCCACGGAAAAACCGCAAAGGTTGTAGTTTTTTCTCACCATAAGAAAAGCATGTAATGAGAGATGACCGGTCTTGTGGTGGTTGTAAAGTGGATTGGATGCCCAAGAGGGATGGATGGGGAAACCCTAACCTTTAAATCATGTATAAAAATGATGAAAATGGATAGAATAAGCTATTCATTTGTATGTAAACTTTGTATACTTGCCTTTGTACTTTCATTATCAGAGAGTGAGTGAGGATGATAATGAGAGATTGAGAGGAAGAGAGTGAGAGAGTGAGTGTGAGAGACCAAGAGGGTGAAGCTCTACTGATCTTCTCTCCAAGAACTCTTTCTTACCATGCCCATGGTTCTTTTTTTCATGTGGAGATCGATCAGGTTTGAGAGTCGAAGGAGGACTCACTTGGATTGTGGAGTGTGCAAAGCGTATCCTTTGTGGGATTGAAGGAAGGCCATGATACTCACTACAAATGAATGCTTGCATTTGTGTATGAGAAACTATTTGAGATGTAGTTGTTTATTTTCGTACATCAATTCTCTTAAAGGAATAAGAGTGTACCAATGTTCCAATACGCTGAGATCATGTAACACAACAAAGGTGCAACAAGCAACAAGCCAGCCAAAGGTGTTTTCATGGCCATGCCATTAGTGAGACTAGAAGATGGTAGCAAAGGACTCAAGCTAGATGGTGGACAAAGTAGTGTCTATAGTCTCAAAGTTAAGCATGTCCCTATTAGAAATCAAATGCCTAACTCAATGAGAATGCAAGTTTTACTCAATAACCTTCCCTTATCTAGTTCTCTTCAAGTTGCATACTCATTTATCAAAGAGATACAAATTGTGGATGAGCTATCGATTACATACAATGGCTATGTTATCATGTTTGAGTTGTCACCTAAGTTGGTTTTGATAGCAGCTCAATGCATGGAATGGACCAAAAGATGGGCATGCTTGGGAGAACTACACTATTGTTTCTTGAGATTTCTTCAATGGCAGTGTGAGGATGAGCCAATGTGGTGATTATCTTAGATGCATCTCCTTGGAATGACCGTATATGGAGAGGACTAGCATTGCTAATGTACATATATGGACATTAGGACTAACATTGCTAATGAGAACCAATGGAAAGGTAACTTAAAGAGGCCTTGTTCATCAACTAGCCATGTGTAGCTAGATGCCAGGGCTCCTATGGAATGCCTCCTAAATGTGTAAAGGCTTGTGATGCATATATATAATCATATATCAAAGAGATACAAATGGTGGATGAGCTACCAATTACATACAATGGCTATGTCATGTTTTAGTTGCCACCTACGTGGATCAATAGTAGTAGATAGCAACTCAATGCATGGATTGGACCCAAAGAATGATGGGTATGCTTGGGTGGAGCATACTATTGTTTCTTAGGATTTCTTCAATGGCATTGTGAGGATGAGCAGAGGATTGTCATTGCTAATGTCTATATATGGAAATTAGGACTAACATTTCTAATGAGACCCAATGGAAAGGTAAGTTGAAGAGGCCTCCTTTATCAACTAGTCATGTGCAGCCAAATGCTAGGGCCCTAAGGTATGCACATTGTGGAATGTCTCTTGAATGTGTAAAGGCTTGTGATGCATATACATACTATTGTATTCCCTTTGATAAAGTAGATATCAAAAGATGTGCTATTCATGTTTGTTCTCATGATCATCGTGTGCAAGATGGCTCATTTCAATAAAAGAAAAAGAAGATTGAAGACATGGTGCAAAATCATGCACAAACAAATCCTTTCGCATCCTATAAAAGCATTGAAGTATTCGTTGGTCAACATCTTGTGATGGAAATGTTTCTTTCAAAAGATGATTGCTCTGAAGATTTCAATGAACCTATGTTACACCAAGTACTAGAGAACCTTACCCCATTGTCTCAGTGAAGAAGGATGAAAGTGTCAATAAACATTGCTAGAAGAGACATGCAATATGCTAGTGGTAGGGTTGATGCAATTTTAGCACTAAAAAGAAAGTCCATGTATCCCTTCTTTCATAGTCTTTTGTCTCCACAAGCACTTTTTGTTTTGAGTGTAAGTTCAACTTTGGCTCTTTTCTTTCTCTTTTTTTGATTCACATCAAGGCTACTAGGTCCAAGCACTAAAATGCTAGCCTACCTTGTTTGGACTCTAGTCATTATATTCAAAGAAACATCTTTGTTGGCTTTGTCCTTGCTAACTTATTTCTTCTCACAGCATCTGCATGAAATGTATCCTATGTGGCCACAAGTGCAATAGGTGAGAGGTTCTTGTGGCATCATCATTGCATGTTGGGACGAGGGCCTTGAGTGGATATGTTCTATAAGATAGCTCGACCATAATGCTAATAGCAAGTAATAGGCCAATATGCTAGGGTGTTGAAGAGGTTAAGTGTTCAAGAGATAGCCTATGATGGGGCACAAGGGTATATGGACCAAAGGGTCAAAGGATGGGGATCAATGTGAATGGACTTACTAAGCTCAGTGTAAATATAAAGTCCATGGATCTACCTAAAGACACCAATGTGGTGCTAAAATACACTATCGTCTTGAGTGGTTGCTAACTTTTGTACTCACTGAAGGCAAGGTAGCCACACATGCATGACATTGGTATCAAAGCCAAACTACAAGAAAAGATCAGGGAGTGCACAAGAGCCCTTACAACCAATTGAGACTCAGACCACATTGCCTTCTATAATCATTCTCTTGCAGTGACCAAGGTGGCAACCAAGGCATAGTCCTTGGGATACTTGGCAATGAGGCTACAAAATTTTTGTTGGTGATATTGGATGTGCATGAGGATTGAAATTTTTCTTGAAGGTAAAACTTGTCGAAGATCACATATCCTAGTACTATCATCATCCAAGCTGCTCAACTACAAGGTAACCAAGAATTAAATTAAGCCTTGTTGTTGATCCATACCACAAAGAAATCTTTCACAAGCTTCTTTTGGAGGAGGAAAATAGCTTTCAAAGACCTCTCACTTATGAATTTGCATACACCGCCTCTAAAGTCCTATCGCATCACTTTTATAGTTCTATGAATTATTCCATAGTGAAGACATTGCAAGTAAGCAAAAATTTTATATCACTTCATTTCAAGCATCATGCCATGTTCTCACCATTGCATGCATAGCATGATGAATTTGCACACATGCATGAGGATGAAATCATGAATGATGCACTTAGTTGATAGCAGAGAATTTGGTTCTCTAGTGACTCACACAGTGATACTAGAGAGAAACTTTGCCACTCTTAATACAAGCATCACAAAAAGTTTGGATCTTATACAATAGCTTGCATGGCAAACATATTTCAACCATCCGAAGTATGCCTTTTGCACAAGAGACTACTACTACACTAAAGAGCATGAACTTAGTGTTACATCAAAGGATGATAACACTAAGAAGTCCAAGGGGACTAGAGAGCCACTCTCAAACAAGGAAGAGCTTACAACAAAACGTAAGGATAAGCTGTGTGTAAACTATTTAGGCTCTCATGAATGCAAGGATTGTCCACAACTCAAGGGCATGCACTTGACAAGAGCAAGTGAAAAGAAAAAGCAATGCAGAAGGTTTATGTGCTTCCTTTGAAACTTATTCTAAGTATTGAATTATACAAGATAGCCACCGCCTTCATGTGCTTGAGTGTTGTTTGATTGCCTCTCCATGGCAATTCACTTCCCCCCTCCCCCCCAATGAGTTGTTTTGTATGCATGGCATGTTCACGGACAAGAAGTTTGTATTATTGTTGATGAAGGATCAACTCATAATGTTCTTAACTATACATTAGTTACGAAATTACATTTGCCCTAGGTGCCCAATATTCATACTTATGTTGTTTCTCTTATGAAGGGGAGTCCCAGTATGTATGGGATATGCAAGTATGCGATGTTTCATTAGAAATGCAAGGGCACACTATGAAAATAGACTTCCAAATCATGCATAAGACTAGGACATATGTGGTCTTAGAACGAGAGTGGTTGGACAACTTAGGTAGCGCAGTACAATGTAGTTATAAGCATAGCACTCTTGCATTTGAGAATATTAATGTGCATATTTTGCTATCAAAAGCTCTAATAGATAGGACTCAACAAACTTATTTCACTCATGAATGTGTGTATAGAATAGATCGACCATCCTCATAGAGTCCATCTAGTCTTTCATGTTAGTCAATTGCGAAACTAAGAAATCATGATAATCTAGTGATCCCAATGAGTTTTAGTAGACATCCTTGAACCAATAGTTCAACTCATAAGCCATAATAGATCTTGGAATTTCATGAGCATGATACAAATCATCATGTTTGAAAACAAGTTCAAGTCAAGTGGAAGGATATATCTAAACAAGATTTTACTTTCCCCCCATTAGTGCACTCAAGAAGAGATTTCCCCCTTTTATTTTTTAGGATAAAAAATCTTCCAAAAGGGAGGAGTAATGTCAAGACAAGGGTCCTGAGTAGACATGGTCCATAGGATAGCTCCATGATAATGCTAATAGCAAGTAGCAAGTGGGTGTGCTAAGGTGTTAACACGGTTAAGGTGTCAAGGGATAGCCTATGATAAGGCACAAGTGTATATTGACCAAAGGGTCAAAGGATGGGAGATCAATGGTGTGAATGGACTTACAGTCTCTAAGGATAGGTCCATGGATTTGCCTAAAGATACTAATATGGTGCGAAAAAAAAAATGACTATCCTATTGAGTACTTGTTGAAGGAAGGCAAGGTATTCACATGTGCATGACATTGGAACAAAAGTATATGCAACTAAGTTGCTTATAATTGGGTTCATACAAATGGCCATAAAAATCACATATTTGATATACACCACATAGGCCCATCAAAGATAGTTTTTTAACCTTCTCACATATCTTTACTAATATGTTGCTTCATATCTAGGCCAAAACCATTTGGCAAAGTTTTGGGCATTACGAACCTAGTTATAGGAAGGTCTCTTATAACTTAATCAAATAAGAGGTTCCACTATAGATCAAGATTTATAGTTTCAAAACATTATACTCCATGGGGATTAAGCTTGATAACTCTATAAAGATGGGACCTACTTCCATCACCAACAAAGGTTGTGCCCTTATTGGGGAATCTTGCATTGGATGGATCTTCCCCATATAGAATTGAGCAAAAGAGGGCCTCCCTTAAAGATACAAATCTATTTGAACATCTTATTGAGCATGTTCACAAAAACATCATGGGCCCTTAGATAGTGTAATGTGTACACCAAACATATGTGCCTAAACATGTCCTTTATTGTTTACCTCAATTTTTCAAATCACAAGAAATGGGTATCAAAACTCTAAATCCACAAGATATGACACAAGCAACAATCAAGCCCAAGAAACAACCATCAAGTGTTAACATTTGCAACCAAAGAAGCATGGATGCACATATTAAAAGGGCAATATTTGCATGCATGCCCACTCTTGTTTACACACATGAAATCTATAAAATCCAACTAGCCAAGAAAAGTTAAATAACCAAAAGAAGGTGGTCATGGTTATTGGTTTTATGAGAATTATACAAATACATTAATCAAAAGCCCAACATTTGTAAATCACAATCACAACAATGAATAATATCCTCTTTGTGTTCAACTGTAAAATCTCAATAGTAAAATACATTTTTTAGTTTCAAATTAGAGGAACCTTAGGGGATCCACTTTTTTAAAGCCATATGTGCCAAGTGCATTTAAAAGGTATTAAAAAACCCCTTACACTTAAAAACTTAAAGATTAAATGATTGTGTTTTCTTCATGAAAATATGGGTTTTTTCAACTTTGATTTAAAGAACCTCACTTGTAAAGTAAGTTTCATATGTCCTTTTAAAAATGAGAATTTAAAAACCCATCCGAATGAACTCACATGCTACACTTAGTTTATGGTGAGCCCCTCAAGCAATGACCCCGCTTCAAAATAGTATGTTGTCTTGCATATTAAAGCATAAGCATAAGTAGTGATACACAATATGTATTGAGTAGCATTTTGATTATGACACATTGAAATAAGTGAAAGCATTCATTTTGTAAGAAGGCTATTTTAAACTCAATCAATGTAGTGACTTCTTGTAATAGCATCCAACAATTTCTTATCATGTTGGACAACTTAAAAGATATGTAAGGTTTGATTATCCTAACAATAGCCTTATCTTCTTAAATATGAACAATCAACTATCATATCAAATTCATTATCTGAGGGTCAACTCCTTTGTGTTGTTTAAGCTCGTTTACAATGGCTTTAAATTCTTCCAAGCCAATCATCCAATCTCCTACACCATGAATAAAGTAAGCAAGATTAACCAAGTTGAGCAATTCAAAGAAGCACCATGCCCTAATATTAGCAAGACATTTGCACTTGGATGTCATTAGTAGTGAATTTCAAACAAGTTTTCCAACGAAGAAAATTACATTGCTACTACAAACCCTATTATTAAGTCAACAATTTTTTATGAAAAGTGCATTTCTATTTTGGAAATGTTTCCTTTTTTTCTAGAGACTTTACCATCTTACCATCATTGTCCAATTCTGTGATCATGTCAAGTAATTCTTCATCAGGAATTTCCACTTTGTACTGTTTTGAAAAATGCTTTAGATCATATAAAGTTATTATTTCCTGCAAAAATTCATGACATATTTGTAAATATGAAAGTCGTCTAATTTTAGTAAAAAGAGGTTTGTTTACCTACATGTACAAGAAATTTTGCAGATACTGATGATTTAGGGTGGGTGGATTTTTCTTTTTGGGAGGGGGCACAAGGCTTTTGGGGGGGGGGGGGGGGGGGGGGTAACTTTCCGTCAATATCTATAAGAGTTGAGTTCATATGTATGTGTCCATCATGGCAAAGGGGCATGCATATGTGCATGCACGCACGCGTGTGCACACACACACACATGCAAGTGTGTGTCCATGCATTTGTGTGCATGTGTATTTACACATGCACATATGTGCATGTGCACTTGTGCTATTGCATGTTTATGCATGTATGGAACAATCCATTTATGAAATAGAAAGAAAGTGATATGTGATGATAAACATTGCATTAAGATTCTGATGACACACACAAGCTCAAATATAACTTGAGATGACAAGTGACAAAACTTAGCTTGATCCCACAAAGGGACAATATTTGAGCCAAACAAAGAAATTATGATCGACAAAGTTTGCAATGATGCTATGATCCCTACCTTAATGGAACAATCAACTTGATCATCTCTACCTCAATGAGACTAGCAACATTGTCATGGATAGAAAGATTATTTGTTCAGCTACTAGTACTACTAATGTTACCAACACCCAAGTTTTGAGAATTCAATTTATATAAAGTGAGGTACTATTGTATGAAGAGTATCATATGCTGAGTAGTCCCTACCTTGATGAGACTAGCAACATCATCATGGATATTAAAGATGGAAGAAGGCCAAACTTAATTTATATAAAGTGATGTGCTATTGTAAGAGGAGTATTATACGTTGACTTTCCACCTTTGCTTCAAAGTAGAAGGCCAAACTCAATCATTGTTAAGCTTATGCCTAATTGTTTTGGGGGTAAAGGCGCCTCTGCCTAGATGCCCATGTATTACTACACTGACAGTATCCGCACCTACACACTATAAGCGATGCACGCCTGTCACCATCACTTTATTTTTTATTCTTTTAGTGAGAGATGAATAAAGGAAAGGCCACTCACATATTGTGACTGTTGGAGTTCCCACATTGTGAGTCTCTCTCTTGCTTGCTCTTGCTCTCCTGCCATAGCTCTCCCGTGTAAGCTTCAATCCTTCTCACCTTTCAACTACTATTAGAGCATGGTTGCTTCAGCATTCGAGCTTGTTCTATGACTCCTTCAGCATTCATTTGAATCCCTACACCATTGGTTCTCACTCTTGGCAGCCCTGTTCAACTCCTTTGAGATCCGGATCACTCCCCGACTTCCCAATAGCACCTAGCCGGCCCATTTGGGCACCCTCATGGCATTCCTTCAAAGGTATTGAAGCATTCTTTTTAGTGTTTATTTCAGTTTGTAGGGTACAGTAGGAAGAGACAACCATAGCTCCAACCATTGGAGCTCCCCCATTTCATAGCTTGGCTCTTGCCTGATTAGGCTTGACAAGGCTTTTTGTAAGCCTTCTTTAGGCCCTACTTGAGCCCCCCTTCCACCCAATTAATCCCACATGGACCATTAGCATACCTAGCAACATCAGCCCTATTTTGGCGAGCTTGAAGACCTACAAAATTCATTTTTTACTTCAGCCCTCCCTTAGCACTCATTGGCAACTTGAAAACACTTCATTTGGCACTTGGGAACACCCCCTTGATGCTCAGCATTGGTGGTTTAACATTAGCATTGATTTGTGGACTAATTTACCTCAGCCTAAGACTATTTTCCACAATCCATAGGTAGCCACAAACTGTGTTACATAAGCACTCTATGTTTATGCTTGGATAGCATTGATACTTTATGCCCAATTGGTCTTAAATTGTCCATGAATGTTAGGGGAATGTATGCCTATTTATTGGCCATCATTTGGAGCTAATTTATTGGCCTGAAATACTCAGTTTTACACAGTAAATCACTGATGTACACTCCAGGGCTGAAGCTTATTTAGTCACTTTATGCTTTGCCTATTGGTGTGCTTCCGGGTGTTTCATATGACTATTGGGATGCAAATGAAGGTTGGAAAATGGTTTGGATGGTTTTAAAATGTATTTTGAGCCTTGTTTGAGCTCCGTATTGGTTGGCATGTACTTGACATTGGTCTACACTGGCATGCTTTGTGACAGAGGTTATACCTATCGTCTATGTATGACCCGTTGGTACATGCTTGATGCTTATTTTACCTACACATGCTAGTTACATTGTTTGGATTTGAATGCTATTGGAGCTTCGTTTGGGCTTGAATTTGGATATTCTAGAGCTTATTTTGGTCTTGCTTTGGCTTGTCAGATATTGATTGGGATTGTCTTCATGACATTGGATGCTATCATTGAATACTTGATCGCTCATATGCTCTAGATGTCTTACTGATGTATGATCTTGGATACTCCAACTCACTCGTGCTCTTACATGCTTTATTTGAGCTTATTTGCTTGACACTTATGGCTTTTGTGCCCATAGGAGTGTCTTTATACGCTTATCAGACATTGAGCAGTGCGGGTTATGCATATTGAGCTTTTCGATGCTTGAGACTGGGATCTCCTTGTGGATGATGTATGGTTGATATGCTGCACTTCTGTTGATTTGGCTTTATATTCACTGAGCAAACACCGACTTGTGTCAGGTCTTGGCAATGGTATGTACATTTTGCCATGTTGATTGGGGGGGTGTACTGACTTTACTACCAAACTTTGTCTAACATGCTTGGGTGTTGGCTCATGTCAATTTGACTGTTACATGCTTGTTTATGCCTACTGGATGCTGGTTTTGTATTGACAATCAGTGATTGACTTTGAATATTGTTTTTTCCTACTGTCAGCTCTCATTATACACTGTTGTGCAAATTATTATATCAAGCATATATCTCCAAACTATGATGTATTTTTCATGCTACATCATCATGATTTGATGTAATTTTGATGGTATTTGGTGAGAAATATCATTAAATACTTGTTTCTCACCATTTTCCCTTGGTTTTGGTGGTTTTTTAGTCATTTTCTACCGTTTACAACAAGTAGTTTTAAACTGTTTGCACTGTTTTAGCTTGTAGTATGGCATCTTCTTTCACTGACAGTGCTATCTTCAAATCAGTAAGCTTGATGGTATGAATTATGCCTATTGGAAGAGCCAAGTTTGGCAAGTATTGGTGCAGAAATCGCAGATAAAGCCACTAAGGTTGAGTGGGGAGTAGCTTGAAACTATGACTAATGATGAATGGATAGAGCTTGATGAGTTATGCAAGTCTACCCTCATCTTGTCTCTCACTGAACAGATGAATTACAATGTGGTTGAGAAAGCAAAGAGTGCTTGGCAGCTTTGGGATAAGATCAAGAACCTCTATGATAAGCAAAGTCCTGCAAGTCAAATGTATTGGCTGAAACAGCTTATGAATCTCCACATGAAAGAGAATGTGACCATGTCAACTCATCTGGGCTAGTTTCATGCTATTATTAAGAACTTGGTTTCGCAAGGCATTGATTTCAAAGAGGATGTCACTCCGTTGTTCTTGCTTGGAACTCTTAATGAGTCTTGGGATGTATTTTGCGCTGCCTTATGTGGTTCTACCACTACTCTAAAGCTATCTTATGTTGAGAGCTCTCTTTTGCAGGAAGAGATAAACCGTAAGAATTTTGATGTCTCTCGTGTGTCTCATGACTTGACAGTTAGAGACAGGTCGACATGATGGAAATGCAAGAATGACCGTGGTAATGGTTGTATACAAGATTCACAGAAATCTTGGTCCAAGTCGTGTGGCAAGTCACCCATGGGAGAAATGCAAATTTGACTTCTCATCATTATGGGAAGAATGGCCACATAAGGCCACACTGTCATGAATTGTGCAATGAAATATACAAAGACAAGCAAAAAGAGAAAGTGCATGAAAAGTCTTCTGATTGCAACATAGTACTTGCTAAGTCAAGTGTTAAAATTGAAGAGATCAATGTTATGCAGCCCAAGGATAGTGATGGGAATTATATCCTTGTAGCAGCTTCATCTAGTGCTTCGCAAATGACAGAGATACGCTCTATGTATGCGTAGTGTTGGCTCTTGGACTCAAGTGCATCCTTTCATATGACATCTTGCCGAGAGTGATTCCATTCATACCATTCTATTTCGGGTTCTGTGCACTCGAGTGATGACAGGTATCTTGAGATTGTCGGCATTGGTGATGTTAGGCTATAGTTTCCTTCTGGCAGTAGTTATATTATGCATGATGTATGTCATGTACCTACATTGACACACAGTCTCACGTCTCCTAGATAGCTTGATGACGGAGGATATCATGTATATTTTGGAGACTCTGCATGGAAGATTACTCGTGGCACGCTTGTGCTTGCGAGAGGTGTCAAGGCTAGCAGCCTCTACCCCTTAGTTGTTTCTGGATCTATAGTTGATCATGCTTTCTCTATGGGGTCTTTATCTCATGTATCTCCTTGGCATGCCCGTTTGGGCACATGTCAGTTAAGGGAATGGAAATGCTTTCTAGTTTGTAGTACTTACAGCCCCCTGAGTATTCTCATTTTGATTCTTGTGATTGTTGTCTTTATGGTAGGCAGACTAGGTCTACACATAAGAAATCTGGTATGTCACGCATGAGCAAGCCCTTAGCTTTGGTTCATTCTAATGTCTGTGGACCCATGCCTTGTCAATCTATGGGTGGTGCAAAGTATTTTGTTACTTTATGTTAACCCCAACACGAAGAAAGCAAAAGGAAATAAAAAAGACGCACGGCAAAGGCCGAAAAAAGGTAGCCCGACTGAAGAAAGAATAGGAGAAAGAGCCAAAAGTACAAGGGCAACCTTAAAAGTCCAAGGCAAATACAAAAGGGGAAATGCGCATTTTAAAATAAAAATGTGCACCCTGAAATCTTGTAAAAGAGCGCCGTGCTCTCACCCGTGCAATTTGTAAATGTGGACGGGCAGTGGAAAGAAATCTAGGAAGATAGAAGGACAATGGAAAAAAGGGCCTAGGCTACAGCTGGCCATGTAAAAAAGGGGAAAAGGGGATGACCGCCCAAAAGGGATTTAGGGTTTTTTATATAAAGTTGAAAAGTGAATGAGAAGCTCATTCTTGTGTGTGGCCAAAAGTAGCTCTCTTCTTCTTCTTCTTCTTCTTGTTCTTGCTTGCTTGAGCTTGTGCTTGAGAGAGGGAGTGTGAGAGTGTGAGGGCGTGAGTGTGTGAGGGTGAGGGACCGAGAAGGAGAAGCTCTCCATCTTCTCCTCTCTTCTTCTCTTCACTTCTCTTCTCTTGTCTTTCTCGTGGCAATGGAGCTTGGAGCTTGGAGCTTGAGGATGGAGCTTGCTTGAAGCTTGCACTTGGATCGTGGAGCTACCGGAGTGCGCAGGAGAGGAGGTAACTCGAACGGCACGGAGGTAAGCTCACTACACCCGTAGATATGGATGGCGCGTCGGTTATGTGAGAGGTAGCCATTAGTGCACGGCTTGGAACGCTTGAAACAACAAGCGGTCTGTGGGTCTTGGCGGTTGAGTGAAAGCTCCACATTTTGGTTCCATTGCCAGGACCAACGGATTCAAGCCTTGAGCGCTTGCGCGCTTCGAATCGAGCATCAAAGTAAGGGTTTTCCCCCGAACCGGTGCTTGAGATAGGTGGGAAGTGAGGGGGGTTGAAGATGGTATTCAATCTCCTTGGCAAGTAGGCTTTTTGATTTTTTGAGATTTATGTTGTGAGATGGAGTAGTGTAGGTATTTACTTTGTGATTTGGATGCATTTAGGATAGAAAAAAACAAAGAAAAAGAAGCAAACAGTAGGGTTTCTGTTGCTGTATAACACGCTAAAACATGAAAATAGGGGCACATATCCTTGGAGTGCCGTTTGATTCAAGCACCACAGTGATTCCAAGCGTGTCTGGAATTTCCTTATAGTATTTTGCACCTATCTGGAAGGCGTTGGACGATTTGGTGAGATAGACGTCAGCCTAGAGGCATCGCGTGCAACTCACGGGCCGTCGGCCACGCAGTCGGACCAAGTCGTCCGAGTCCCAGAATCGGACCACTTTGAAAATACAACCACCCTCCTGGTCCGATTCCCAGAATCGGACCATCCTGTCCGATTGGATGCTCATCCGATCGAAGCAATCGGACCACCCTGTCCGATCCGATTCCCAAAATCGGACGTGACCAAAATCAGACCACTGGGCTGATCGGACCACCCAGAATCGGATGTCCGATTCTAATAATCGGACTCCTGGAAATCCGACATCTGAGAATCGGACAGAAAACTGTCAAAATCGGACAGGTATCTAGAACACAAATTTTGACACGTCTAAACCCTGAGATTGACCCCAAAGGCTACGTAAAGCTAAAGGCACATCACAGATCCATCACTGGGCTAAAATTTGGAGCACGTAGTTCAAAATTTGGCTATAAACGGTCCTCCAAATTCTGCATGGCTTTTATCGTAATGGTCCTACAAGCCGGGGGGGACTGCCCCCCCCCCCCCCGGACTCCCGCAGAGGGGGCTCTGCCCCCTCCGCACCTCCCCCAAGTAGGTTGGAGAGAAAACGTGCGCCGTGACAGGTCCTCCAAATTGGACCCTAGTGCAGTAATGGCTCTACACGAGCATGGATTCTCACTTGCAAAAGAGCAACCAAAAGCCCATACCTGAACAGAGAGAAACAGAGACCCTAAAACATCAATGGGCCAATCTAGCCATCAAGGGCAAAAAGGCCACACCACGAGAACACAAAGACATTGTGTTCATACCATGTCTAGTCAAAGCGAAATGCAACATCAACAAGCTACAAATGCCAAGATGACTAGACATGACACTCTTGACAAGAGATGTACCTTGAGCAACACTGCACAGACAACCCAAGACATTGGTAGAGAATCCACGTCTGGTCATGCAAGTGGGGACTCAAGGGCATTTGTCAAAAGGCTTAAATCTACAAGCCAGGACCCGGAAGATGAAGACATAGTACCACCTGCTTATCTTAGGGTCAAACTCACCGCAAAAAGAGAGCATAGTGTTGATGCTCTCATTGATGAAGGAGCAGATTTCAATATCTTGACTTACGAAGCATGGACTCTACCAGGTCAACCAGAGCTCAAACCGACTGATGCAACTCTTAGCCCTTATGGGGGACATCTACAAGCACTCATAAGGAAGTGCAAAATCCTTGCGACAATTGAAACGAAAAGCTTGCCTATCCTATTTCATGTTCCTCCAAATAGTGCTAGCTGCTAGAAAGAAACCCTCCTAGGAAGACCCTTCAAAAGGGCGACCAAGTGTGAGGCTGACTATGTAGCACAAAGGATACACCTAACACTACCGGGTGTGAGGATAGTCACAACCTTTAGCAAGGGTGACCTCATCGAACCTCGAGGGAAAGGCAAGCTTGACATAACAGTCAAGCCTGCTAACGAGAGCGAGGACTTGTTGGAAGAGTTAATACAAGCACAGGTCGAACAACGAGAACCAGTGAGTGAGGCCATGCCGGAAACAAGAAGGTCAGGAGACAATGCCAAGGACGGCCTTTGGACTTACAAATATCGTAGAAGACCCCAAAAGAATCCCAAGCCTTATAGACGAAGGCATCGATGGAGAGTCAGCACAACGCCGCGATGGATATCCAAAGCGTTGCTACATGCTCAAGGGTATTATGCAGGCAACCGATGGATTTGGGTACCAAAACCCCCTGTTAAACCTCCTTTGTCGACTGAAGGCCAGGACGTACCAAGAGCAAAGAAGCGTAGGAGGAGATCTAAACGAAAAACCAAGTCCCAAGTCAAAAACAATGGAGAGACCGAGCCTCTCATGGTCAAAATCAAGAAACCCAACGGGACCAATTGCAGGGTAAATCCTCAGCCTAGTGTGCTTGACAAGCAGACATCAGATGTAATCGTTGAGGATACGCAAAAGCCACTAGTGCCCAAGGAGCCTTTGATTCCCCAAGAGGATAGCAAGCATCATAGGCACAACATTGCTCATGGCAAGGTTAAATGCTCAATAAAGCAAATAGCAAAATCATCTAACAGCCACAAGCGAATCTTCCAACCAATGTCAAAGCCACTTAGGAGTCCCAAGTCTCCTACACCCTCTTCCACTAAATGGACACGGGAAGCACAACACTCATCAAGTGTGGCTACTCGATCCCAATCTCTACCTACATCAAAGCTTCCAAATATCCAAGAGGTGGGACACGACAACCCCCTTAGCTCTCAACCTAAGGATATGCCTGTGCAATCCACCGTGGCTAGCTCAACTAATACTTGATCCATGCAAGTGAATGCTCTAAGAGCAACAACCACTTCCAATTGCCCTAAGGACTTGGCACCACAATCCACCAAGGGTAGCTAGCCAACTAAACTAGCTGCTACTACTTCCAATCAGGGATCACAGCAGTTGTAGCCCTTAGATGTGACAATGCCCCTTGTGGAACGTGTCCTTAGTAGTTTACTGTGGAGGAGGTATCGCAACCAAAACCCTCGACAACTCCAGCACTTTCAAAGTGCCTAAAGCCTAGGCTGGAGGAGTTAAACACAAGGGAGTTGGCTGAAGAGCTAGACTCTTCGAAAAGCGAGGTAGTTGTGCTCTCACAACCTAGCGAGGCTATTCAGCAGGCCACGGCCATGTCCCATAAGGACACACTAGAGAAAGAGAATGCTGAGGCCCAACCAAGCACATCAACGGTTGATCTAGTCCAGGGTCCTGAGTCGTTGAGCGATGCACCTTCACTAACCAGGAAAAAGAGGAGAAAACAATGAAGACAACAGCAATCACATGTGGTTGTGGACCCCAAGAGCATTGAGACCAAGAGCGATGGAGAGCTGGGGAATAAAGCATCAAGTCCATCCACCAATGAACCCATTGATGTCTCTCCTGATAGCGATGAAACCTCAATCACATCTGTGTGCTCTGAAAAATCAAAGCAGTCGTTGCCATCAACAGTTGCTTTTAACACTCAATCCACCGACAATAGAACTCACATCGATCAATCAAGAGTGGATACAACGTCGTCACAACAGGGTGACAAATCTATAAAGGAAGAGAAGAGAAAGAAAGAAAAAAAGCAAGAAAAAAGCACAAGAAAAAGAAAAAAAAAAGAAAACAAAAAAAGAGAAAACAAAAAAAGAGAGAAAAAAAAAGAAAAAACAAGGAAAAGAAATGAACGAAAAGAAGCACCCACAATCACAGCACAACACCTAGGGGTCCTCAAATTAGGTACGTCTAGTGACCTTGATCGACTGGCTCCGTCCCTAGTCCCCTAGCCCTTTCGCATCCCCCACAATTGTTCAGGGCACATCAAGGGCAGGACATACCTAGGGAGCTTGTCTCGCCTATGGTTAAACCTGTCACCCTGACCCACTAGCACAATTCCCTCTTGCACTCTGCCTTAATACCATTGCAATCAATTGTGGTAAGCACCGCACGATTGGCCATGAAATGTACACCATCCTCATCAAGCAAGTCCACTAGCTTTCAGCTCTACTGAAAGTGTGATGTCTCTGTATTCAATTATGCTATGTCGTGCAGTCACAATGCAAGGATGTCTCATATACCTTCACGTGTACTTCTTCTCAACATGGACAACTTTGCTTCATCAACACATTGTTACGAGAAACTAGCCCGTGGTCTTCTAACTACGTACTATCTAAGTATGCACGAGCACCCACATAATATCTACACCGAAGTATATACACATTTTGGGTTCTCAAGTGCAGGACAATACTCTCAGCTTGCTTAGAGTTCGACCTATCTCCCAAACTAATTGCACTATGTCTTGTGCACAATAGAGAAGACTAGCACTACCCTTAAGGAGAGACCACATGAGAGGTTTTCAATTGCAGGTGTTGAAGACTCCAACGAAAGTATCGTTCGCTCTTCATCAACACCCAACTCTGAATGCTTATCCCTTACCATCCGACAAGCCCGCAAAGAATCATCATGTGTAGAATCCCCAACAAACCAACACTTGTGCTTGCCATCAATGCAATCCCCAACACAGAATAGCCCTACCACCAACTCCAACAACCTTCCACCAGCCACCTTGGCTACCAACAAGCCCCCAGGACCTTCTGCCACACCACCACCAACACTCCTCCACGGAAACCACAAGCGTCCTTGTCACCCACATCTTTGGTGCACGCTACAGCCTGCTACCTACGACGGTGAGTGCCATGGGACTGGCACTTGTCTAGGAGGGGGGTAATGTTAACCCCAACACGAAGAAAGCAAAAGGAAATAAAAAAGACGCAGGGCAAAGGCGAAAAAAAGGTAGCCCAACTGAAGAAAGAATAGGAGAAAATGCCAAAAGTGCAAGGGCAATCTTAAAAGTCCAAGGCAAATACAAAAGGGGAAAGGCACATTTTGAAATAAAAAGGCGCACCCTGAAATCTTGTAAAAGAGCGTCGGGCTCTCACCCGTGCAATTTGTAAATGTAGACGGGCTGTGGAAAGGAATCTAGGAAGATAGAAGGACAATGGAAAAAAGGGCCTAGGCTACAGCCGGCCATGTAAAAAATGGAAAAAGGGGATGACCGCCCAAAAGGGATTTAGGGTTTTATATATAAAGTTGAAAAGTGCATGAGAAGCTCATTCTTGTGTGTGGCCAAAAGTGGCTCTCTTCTTCTTCTTCTTCTTGCTTGAGCTTGTGCTTGAGAGAGGGAGTGTGAGAGTGTGAGGGAGTGAGTGTGTGAGGGTGAGGGACCGAGGAGGAGAAGCTCTCCATCTTCTCCTCTCTTCTTCTCTTCTCTTCTCTTCTCTTGTCTTGTCTTTCTCGCTGCAATGGAGCTTGGAGCTTGGAGCTTGAGGATGGAGCTTGCTTGAAGCTTGCACTTGGATCGTGGAGCTATCGGAGTGCGCAGGAGAGGAGGTAACTCGAACGGCACGGAGGTAAGCTCACTACACCCGTAGATATAGATGGCGCGTTGATTATGTGAGAGGTAGCCATTAGTGCTCGGCTTGGGACGCTTGAAACAATAAGCGGTCCGTGGATCTTGGCGGTTGAGTAAAAGCTCCCACACTTTCATAGATGATTTTTTCACGTAAAGTATGGCCTTATCCCATTAAGCAAAAGTATGATGTATTGGCAGTTTTTAAAACATGGCTTGCTTTGGCAGAAAACTAATCTAGGCATAGGCTGAAATGCCTAAGGACATATAATGGGGGTGAGTATATCTCACGTTCTTTTGAGCAATTGTGTGATGAGAGGGGTATTAAGCGTTAGTTGATCGCCCCCTACACCCCTCCCCAGAATGGTAGGGCTGAGTGAATGAATAGGACCACCATCCAAGAGAGGGTTCACAGTATGCTTAGCCACACAGACCTACCCCAATACTTTTGGGCTGAGGCAATTACGACTCTTGTGCATATCATTAATAGATCCCCCTGTAGTGCCATTGTTTTCCAAGTTGCAGAGGAGGTATGGACAGGAAAGCCTCCCTCTTATGCACATTTATGTGTCTTTGGATGTGATGCATTTTTTCCCATGTGCCCACAAGGACAAGGGTAACAAGATGGATCCTAAGAGCATTAAATGCATATTCCTTGGCTATGGAGATACAGAAGAGATGGGTTACCGTCTATGGGATCCGCAGGGCACAGAAAGTCATCCGCAGCCATGATGTAATATTCCCTGAAGACAAGATGCATAGGCAACCTGAGAAAATAGCGGAGATACGCAAGGTTATATTTCAGGAGGAGCCACGCGCTCCTATACAGCCAGCTAGACAGCCTACAGCAGTAGTAGCAGCAGGTGCTCATGGCCAGGGTGTTGGACAGAATGTTGAGCAGGCAAGAGAACCTGCAATGTGGCATTTTACTAGAGATAGATGCCCCCCTGAAAGATTTCAATCCTCGATGCATTATGTCTTACTTATAGATGCAGGAGAGCCTTTCACTTATGATGAGGCTATGCGTAGGGGTGATAAGGTAAGACTTGTTTTGCTAAGGGTTTTAAACAGGAGCATGGAGTTGACTTTGATGAAGTTTTTTCTCATGTGGTTAAGATGACCACCCTTTGCTTGGTTTTGGCCTTAGTTGTGCAGCTTGACTTGGACTTGTGTTAAATGGATGTCGAGATGGCATTTTTACATAGGGATTTGCATGATGAGATTTGTATGGAGTAGTCTAAGGGCTTTGCAGAGCCTAGCAGGGAGCACCTAGTGTACAGGTTGAAGAAAAGTCATTATGGCTTGAAGTAGGCACCTAGGGAATGATACCATAAGTTCAATGCTTTTATACAAGGCTATAGCCGTAGTGCTATGGATCCGTGCTTGTACACGAAGAAATCCTATGATGAATATTTGCTTATTTCGGTACTCTATGTGGATGACATGCTATTAGCAGGGAAAACTCATGATGAGCTACAGGCTCAGCTTAAGAAGAGCTTTGAGATGAAGGATCTAGGACAAGCCTCTCATTTGCTTGGTATGCGCATTAGACACAATAGGCATCAGGGACTCATCTACTTGTCATCACAGAAGGAGTACATTCACAAAGTTCTTGAGCGCTTCCACATGCAGTACGTGAAGCCTATTGGCTGTCCATTACGTTCTTATGTGAAGATATCACAAGCTGATTGTCCACATAAAAATGAGTAGAGGGCCGAGATGGCCAAGATTTCCTATGTATCCGCAGTGGCTAGTCTTATATATGCCATGATAAGCCACTCTCCAGATATTACATTTGCAATTAGTATTGTGGCACACTATATGGCTACCGTTGGCAAGAAGCATTGGGATGCCATGAAGGATATCATAAGGTACCTGAAGGGCACTGGAGATATGTGCATATGCTATGGTAGCTAGGATATAGGAGTCGTGAGGTAGACTAGCTCTAATTATACATGACATGCAGATAGTAGGAAGTCCACTTCTGGTTATGTATTCACCTATGTTAGAGGTGTTGTCTCTTGGATGTCCAAGGTGCAGAAGTATACGGCTCTTTCCACCACTGAGGTTGAGCATGTTACAGCCACTAAGGCTTGCAAGGAGGCCATATGGTTAGACCATTTGGTTCATGACCTTGGTATTGATGATATCTATAAGCAAGACATAATGCATCTATAAGCAAGATTGAGGTGCTATTCAATTAGCCAAGAATCTGGCCTTCCATGCGAAGATGAAACACATTGAGGTGAGGTACCACTTCATACGCGGGGTCATTGAGGACAAATCTATTGACCTTGTCAAGATCTCGATTGACTAGAATCCTGCAAATTTACTCATCAAAAGCCTCTCTACAGAGCACTTTGCCTTCCTTAGGAGATTGCATTGAATGAGATAACATATTTCCTCATCCTGTTGTACATGTGTACATGTTGCTGTCTTTTTTTTTCTTTTTCACTCCTCACTAGGGCAGATTCGCCTTTAAGTGGGAGGTTGTTGGGGGTAAAGGCACCTCCGCCTAGCCACCTGTGTATTACTACACTAATAGTACGCATGCCTGCATACTGCAGGTGACAGACGCCAATCACTACTATCACTTTATTCTTTATTCTTTTAGTGATATATGAATAAAGGGAAGGCCAGTCACACATTATGACTATTAGAGTTTCCACATTGTGAGTCTCTCTCTCTCTTGCTCTTGCTCTCCTGCCATAGCTCTCCCATGCAAGCTTCGATCCTTCTCACTTTTCACTAATTGAGTCTAATCCAAGTTTATAAATCATAGTTACTCAAGTCACCTTTGAAATTGTCTATTAGAGTATAATGGATCCTTGATACACCAAAGGTAAAGAGTATCACGATTGATTTTATGACAAAAACTATCAACAACAATCATGCATAGATTAAGGTCATCATGAACTTTATATAATCTTATTGTAGATGAGTAGGAGTAAATGATAATAGTTTCAATAATATCCTTATGAAAAATATCAAGAAGACTTAGGTTCCCAATGGTTTAGATAAGTTGGAGTATGTGGTGTATGCACTCCAATGAATGGAAAGATATGGCAAGAGAACCCAATAGAGAATTAAAGTTTGCTACCTTAGCATTATAGCAAAATTGAATGTGAGTTAAAACATGGTCTTAATATGCAAGAATAAGAGGTGTTTATTGATGCTCCCTTTTGGGACACAAGAAGTCTTATATCCCGCTATAATTTCCACATTTTGAATATTGGCAACATCGTGAGCTTTTGCTCAAGAGGCAGCACATACCTGGCTAGGTGCGGTTGGGGGTTGCCACCGACAGGCATCACTAAGCTGGTAACCCCTTGCTCCCAACCACACCTACCTAGGTTGCCTCCTAAGCAAAAGCTCATGATGTTGAACATTATAGATAAAGCAAGGGAAAGAGCACCTTTTGCAACATGGGAATATGTCAAATACTTATTGTGAGGGTTTTGAGGTACGCTCTTGATATGTAAGAAATGATGGTGCCCTAAGCTTTGCTTTTACATATTCTAGACAATTCATTAGTGTCACAATATGCAACTTTAATCAAAGATTTAATTGGTATTGGAATTCATACCAGCAACTAAAACACCAAAGAGGCCATTAGCCCTTCAAGTAGAACGTTTCCTTGTTGTGATGCATGAAGAGCCTATTACTTACATTAGTGACTACTAGAACAAAATGGTGCTGAGCTCAATCTAATAGTTTGATTTTGTATTGTTGATTGGGATAAAAAGTAAATCAACTACTTATGTAAGCAGTATTGGTAGAGAACAAGCTAGTCACATGTGGTTTCTAGTCTCACATGCCATTGGATCTACAATGCTCATGTTAGTGCTTTGCTTACTGCCTCTCCTAATGATGAGGTTGTACTAACACTAATGAAAGAAATTGAAGTTTAACTAGAGAGACAAGAGAGTCCAAAGTTGATGGTGCAAGGACTTGTTTCTAAATTTGAATGGATGGATATTTGAGTGTTAGGAAGAAAAAAAAATGCAAGATACAATAATGAAGGTCCTTGAACAAGAAGGTAACAGGATTAGAGAAAAAAAAGTAGTCGCTATGACATTCTCCAAACCTCCTCTGGGCCAAGCTATGACAAAAGGGCCTTCGACTTTCTTGAAGGCGTTCCTTCTTGGATTTTAGGCAAGAAAGTAGAAGTTCTTGACAAAAAAAGTAGTTGTTTGTAGATGGTGCTTAAAATGATGAAACAAAATAAATCACCTAAGGAGGAAAGCTTTCTAGTGGAGTTTTATCAACTTTGGCTACTTGTGGTAAGGACCTTGCTTTAATATTAAGTAAAGCTTGAAAGACACGATTATTCTCATACATGCTCTATCAATGAAGGGGTAATTAAGCTCATTTTGAAGAATTTAAGGAGGAAACTTTGAGGAGTAGGAATGTATCATATAAAATAATGGCCAAAGCTTTAGCAATGCAAGTGTTTTAGGGGGAATCTCTAGCTAAAAGCTCAAAATTTTTGTATTTTTTGTGATTTAATGCACAAAAGTTTAGCCATTTGCCATAAAACCATCAAAGAACGGGCCAAACAATAAAACCCCAACACCCTTTTTTTCTCCGTGTAATAGTATCTATACTATTATTCCATTATTAAAAACCATTATTTAACTTTCCTAAGTGCCCCTATATGAGTGTCGATTGATTGGTAAGGATCCCCATACATCTTTAACGTGACTCTAACCTCGTGTTGATGTAACATAGTCAAATTTATTCTCTTGTAATGTATGCATAAAGTGGAGCATCACGCATAATGAAGGTAGCTAAGACCCTTAAGGGAGCTATAGATTGCCTAATCCGTGCAACTAGGAAGTAAAAACTACATTCACCTCTCCGTCTCTCCATTCAATGTTTCTTCATTGCTTGTCAATGTGTACTCTCTCTCTGCACGCTATTTCCTAAAATTTTCCAACCTACCTTACATCTTCCGAGCGAGAATTGCTTTCATTTCGAAAGAGAAGGACAACATGACATGCTCGTGCGGGAATGTAGAAAACTCACTCACCTTCGCTTCTCCTTCAGAAGTGGTGTCCACTTTTTGTTTTCCGTCGGACCCCTTTCGTGGCGGAGCGGTGTCTCCGGCACCAGCAATGCATTCGAAGACAAATCGGATGTCCATCGTGTTTTTCATCATCAACACGAACTTCTCAAAGTCAATGCTCCCGGTCCGATCTTTGCCTACCGTGCTCATCATCCTCGCTACTTCCTCATCGCTGGCTTGAATTCCCAACGAGCTAATTTACGTCCAACGAACAAGCACCAAGATAAACCACGATCTTCATTAATTGGGACACGTTTGCTTTGCTTGTTCAGAAATTCCACCTCAAAGGGCAAACCACTTTACCTCATTGCCACTTTGAGCTCCCGAAAATCGATTGTGCCTGCAAATGGCGATTCAAGAATGAGCATTTTCCTTTGTGGTATCATGACTTGGCTTATCCCAAGTGAGTTGAGGAGGACCATGCCTGACTTATCCTGATCGATCAGCTCAAAGGCCTCCCGCAGGTTGTTGCGTTGCTTGTCCATCTTTCTCCTTCTCCTCCTCCTTCTTCTCTTTTTCTTCTGCAGGTTCCACAATCAATATGGCACAGGCTGCAGCATTTGCAAAACGCGTCTGATTGCCACGACAATACTCACCAGATTTTTTAATATTAAAAATCATAGCTGAGAACGTACCAAATTTGGGCTAATTCATCAGCAGCACCAGCACTTCTACTACTTGCATACATATATACAGGATGATGAAGGAAAACCCGTTTGCTTGCCTTAGATATTAATAGCCACTCGTCCGTTACCACGTTTACACTCAATGTGAAAAGGTTCCATACACCTTTGCTTCAAAACCGAGCAGTCTCTCTCTCCTTTTTCTTTGTGTACAAGACAATGTAAATTTCCTCGAGGCGAGATGAGATGAGAATCTTTCAAAACAAGCCGTCTCTTTGAAGTACATTCTAAAACAAGAGATTATAGCTCCACTTCGTCAACATGGATGTTGCAATGGGAAAGTCCGTAATTGATGGTCTCACCACCCTCAATTGTAAATCTTGATGTTAACCTTGGCTTTCAATGAAAACAAATCCCTTTGGCCTAGTGTAGTGGTAAATACTATCTACTTGAAATGGATTGGTGGGGGTCTAAGATCTCCCATTTGCGCATTTACTCACATTACCTTTTTATAAATGAGAGCCTTTTCATCTAGTAATATGGGCATACATACAAAAGTTGGCCAAGCTTCTTACCCACCAAGATGGAGGTTGCAATGGGACCACATGTTGACTTGGCAATTACTATGTGCTGAGCTTATAAAATCAAGGGTCTAGCCCCCTCAATTGCAAGTCTTGATATAAGCCCTAACAGTCAATTAATACAGATTCTTTTGCCTCTAATACATTAACTAGTTCATCTTTCTCAAATTCTTTAGTTTTTGGAAAAAGTTTGTCATGTTTGTACAAGAAGAATATACCATAGATAAGCTTTGAGCTTTACTTAAGGAAATTTTATTTTTTACAACATTTTATACTTTAATATGTTAGCATTGCCCTTTAGCGCATATGCTATTAAAATGGTATGGTGACAAGGTGGTGCCTACACTAAAAAAACTACCCATAGTTAACTTGAGTAAAGTGAGCCATACATCATGCAATGTCGAGATTAGTATCTATTAACTAAGACCTTTTTGCCATTTTGGCGCTTCTATCCGAAGCCATACAGAATTTTAGTAGTATGTGGCATCACTTTCACGTTGCCTTCTTTATCATTGGGGAAAACTATGCTAGCTGGTAGTGAAGAATCCAAGAGTGTTGGCTCCTCTTGCTGCTCTTCCATATCGCATGTGCCTCCCCTTTCTACACTCTTCTACATCGTGTGCATCCAACCTTCCCTCTGTGCTTGGTCTACCTTCCGACAACTATCTACACATGCTACATGCCACACTAGGCACTAGCCCAAACTCCACCAACATGAATTGTGAGGGCCTAGAGGTGCAGCCGTAGCTCAAACTCCACCAAGGCCCACATCACCAGGGTTCTATCCCAAGTTGACATACACACCTATACCTAGCCTCTGTTTCCAATTGCCCCTAGCCCAAACTACCCAAAGGGCACTAGGCTCAACTTCTCTACCACCTGCAATTAAAAGACAAGTGCCCAACTTGCACTACATCATCATTCTCTCTAGAGCCCACATGAAGGCACTAGATTGGAATTGGGAATCCGCATGCCACAACCTTAATCAATATAGCACATATAGTACTGCCACTACCCTTCTAAGGCTTTTTATGTTTCCATGGCCTGAATTATATGTTCAAGGAACATATATCCTTCTAATGCTCAAGACCTATCATAAGGGTAGGAGCTGTTTCAAAGAGTTGGTTGTTTTTGTAGTTACCAAAATTGAATGATTTGGTAGTTGTTAGAATTGGTGGTTGAAGGTTCTTAGTGAGCATGTGGATATGATACTAACAACCTAGATATCCATGTGGATAAAGTAATGACAACATACTCATCTCCTCATAATAGTGGTGCCAATACTTTTTTATCACTCTCTATGGACTAATACCTTTCACATAGAGTTAGACCCTTGATTTGCACATAGGCACTTGTGTACACACCCTTGCACGTGCACCTTGAACATAGATCCTTGCATGTGCCTTTTTCGTCCCACTTGACACTTACACATAGACCTTTCACTAGACCTTGACCATGCACTTGCACCCTCACACATGCATTTGACCCACACACTTATGCATTTAGATGTTGCACTAGTGCACAATACACTAGTCCAGTAGCCTTGTGCATAAGTGCACACCTAGTGCACTAAGCAATGTCACTAGCATCAACCATTGCATTAGCCTAGCTAACTAACTCACCTTGCACCTAGCCTAATGCATACCATCCTTAGAACACCCTATGCATGCATGAGCTTTAGTGCACCCCATAGTGTACTAGTGCGTGTATATTGCTTGACCATGTTGGTGCCATAAGCGAGTTGGATTGTGAGGAAGAGTTGCCAGAGAAGGTTGAGTAGACCCACTTGAGGGTGGATGGTTGGGGGCAAGATGGGTGTTTCCATGGCAGCACAATTAGCTTACAGCAAAATGCCTATATTGTGCACATGGCTTCTTCAATCATGGACTTCTTGAGCACACCTTCACATCAAGTTTTTAAGATCCCCCTGATTCCACACATTCTGCATACAGTCTCAAGATCAATGGACATTTTTTGTACAATCTCAAAATCGGTGGACCTCATCTACCTCATCTAGATAATTAGGTTCCTAAGGTAGAAAAGATGCCTTAATTTCCAATTTGTGAGGACTTATCATACAGATGAAGAAGAATGGGTGTTAGATTGTCGATTTCTTAAGCTTAGCTCCTTGCTAGTCAAAGGACCAAATTTAGAATTGCAAATGGCTACCGCAACCTCCAAAGAGCCATATCATTCATAATTTGGAGGTCATGCGATTGGAAATTCACATGTATCTTCTAACTACAAAATAGCTTTAGACCTAATAACACCATATTGGGGAAAATGGGAATTTCCCATAAGTTTGGGACACATGGTCAAATCTTTGGATTTGTCATAACTTGAACACTATAACTCCAAATTGAGTGCTCTATAGCTCAATAGATTCCATTTTTCAAGGGTTTTCCAATGATAGGTCACATCATATGGTTTTGAGAAACTTATAGGCATGTTATCCGGGTGCCACCTTTTTAGTATTCAAAAAATGGGAATTGGGAGATTCCCAAACTCACTAATATTTTGTTTAATGTCTACCTATAGTGAGAATCATGAACAAGTGCATCCCATTATGAAGGTGGTAGGAGCTCTTAGGATCTTGACAATTGTTTCCATGATTGTTAAAACAGTGCAAGGATAGTTACAACATTTTTAATGCCTTTTTTTATGAAAGATGCTCTTGGTATAGTGTAGGCTTGTATAGTGTTGGATTTCTCAAGGTCTACCCTATTGCAACAACTTTGCCAGTCTTTACTAGTCAAGAAGAATGGGAAATTTTCTCTTCAAAACGGAAGATGGCAAAAGATCTCGTGATGATTTTAAGCCGATGTTGCCATCTACATTTTGGCTTCTCAAGAAAGAGCACACATCTTGGAAATACTTTCCTATTCAATTAAGCTCCCCTCTTCTTCAATTAGAGCCAATCGACTGTGGCTTGAGTGGACAAGTTATGTTAAGACATGGCAATTCCTTCATCTCCTGATTCTCTCATTTAGAGTGGAGAGAGGGCACGATAATAATTGCATGGTGACACCACCATTTGGCTTCTTTATTAGTACCTTGTATTATCTAATCTTGGGAGAGGTATTTGATACCTTTTAGTAGTATTTTGGATTGCATATCCAAATAATCTCTACAGAGGGGCACGTTTAGGATATTTAGAGGGCATGTTTATGCTCTCTCACAATGAGAGGGCATTTTACAATTGTTGTTCTTGCACCATTTCTTCTTGAGATTATGGACTTAGCAATGGTTAGGTCTCACTATCTACATTCGGGTAGTGTGATGGATCTCAACTACAATTAAGTGTTTATGATTGGAAACCTTGGATGACGTGGTCTCCAAGTTCATCTATTGTTGTAATTTACACTTTTTGCACATGCTTTACGATATAGAATCATTGGGCATGTTGACACTTGTTAACCTCAGAACAAGAAAAAAGTGGAAAAAGTGGAGAAGCATAAGTTGGGAGCTCAAAGAGGCAGCCCAAAAGGAAACCAGACACAACAGAAGAAGCAGGAAGGGAAACGGCTAAAAGTGCAAGGGCGGCATCAAAAGCTAAGTCAAAGGCAAAAGCTTTATAGATGCAAGGCAGCCCTAAAACTTTTTATAAAAGAGCACCAAGCTCCCTCCTGTGCAAATTGTAAAGGTAGATAGTGGTAGGAAGGAAGCCAGGAAGATAGGACGGCGATGGAAAAGAGGGCCTAGGGCCATGTAAAAAAGGGGATAAGGGGATGACTGCCCAAAGGGAATTAGGGTCACGGTTTTATATAAAAGGAAAAAAGTGAATGAAGAAGCTCATTCTTGTGTGTGGCCAAAAGTAGCTCTTCTTCTTCTTGCTTGCTTGCTTGCTTGCTTGCTTGCTTGCTTGCTTGCTTGCTTGCTTGCTTGCTTGAGCTTGTGCTTGTGCTTGAGAGAGGGAGTGTGAGAGTGTGAGAGGGAGTGAGTGTGTGAGGGTGAGGGACCGTGGTGGAGAAGCTCTCCATCTTCTCCTCTCTTCTTCTCTTCTCTCATCTTGCTCACTACAATGGAGCTTGGAGTGTGGAGCTTGAGGATTGAACTCGCTTGCTTGCACTTGGATCATGGAGCTACCAGACTACTAGGGAGAGGAGGCAACTCAATCGGGCATGGAGGTAAGCTCACTACACTCATAGAGAGAGATAGTGCGTTAGTTATGTGAGAGGTAGCCATTAGTGCTCGGCTTGAAATGCTTGAAAGAATACGCGGTCTGTGGGTCTTGGCAGTTGAGCGTGAGCTCCACCTCCACAACACTCATGAGGAATTTGCATATGTTACAAGTGAGCTTGCCAATGGTTAGTGTAACTTTGATGTGCAATGACTTGACCTCTACCTATCTTTGGCATACAGCATATAGGCATTACATCACTTCACTAACATTTGGATTCAAAGTGCACCTTATTGACATATATTGAATGGAGTTCATGCTAATAGAGCATCCATGATGAATCTCTTCTTCATCAATAATCATCTATTAGCTAAAAAAGTTAGTGTAACTTTGATGTGCAATGACTTGATCAACCTCTACTTATCTTTGGTATATGGGCATTACATCACTTCATTGAAAATTTGGATTCAAAGTGCACCTTATTGAAATATATTGAATGGAGTTTGTGCTAATAGAGCATCCATGATGAATATCTTCCTCATCAATAATCACGTATTAACTAAAAGAGGGTGTTAAGAGGTTATTTTGGTACCTCATATATGTTCACACCAGTTGGAATTTGTCGTGCATGCTCACTTGCTGAAGTTTTGCCTCTATATACCAAACCCAAGCTCCACACTAATACTATTATACAATGCATCTCCTTGTGAGACCTTGGATATGAGAATCATTATCCATTACATGGATGGCATGCTACTATTGTTGCTTCTTATTTACTATAATGATGGGTTGTATGGTGGATAATTCCATTATTTTGAATCTTATCTTCCCTTTATGTTTTCATATTTTTGTGTTATCACTATGGTCACTAATCTATTTCTTTTGCTTTTACATTGTTGTTGGCATGGATGGGAGGCTACATAGTAATAAATTTCATTATTCTATATCTTGTCATATGTTTATGCTTTCATGTCGGTGCATTTTTCTAAGCTCACTAAATCTATTCTTTTGCTTTTGCTAGAATCATGTTGCTATAAAAATTTAATGTGATTTATTGCAACATTGACACAATCCTATTAAATGCTAAGTTTAAGAGAGCAAAGCCAATTAGTGCTTGGATGTCCCTTTGAGTGCGAGCTTCTCATAGAATATCAAAAGGAGATGGGTTTCCCATAATCAAAAATCCTCCATGAAATGAAATGCAAACTTCTTGATAGCCTTTGCACAAAATTTATGGCATCATTCAATGTTTAGACTATCAATGCTTGTTTGTCCAATGTTATAGCTTCATTCATTTTCACGTCATCTATGCTTGCCAACATTAGCATAAATATTACTCTTATAAACATGTGATGCAAAGTCATTATAATCCAAATGCATTGCATGTTCAAAAGCCAGCTTTCCAACCTTCATATTTTCCCATTTTTTGGCAAGCATCTAACACACTAGCACATTACTAGATCAATAGAAAATGGCACTATCCTTCATCACTTCCGTTTCTTTAGGTGCCTTACACGAGTTAAGAGATGAATCATTACATATGATGCTCCAAAGTTGGAATGATTATATGATCTCAAAGTACATCTGACCCTTCTTGAGCAAACTTGCATCACTGCATACATTCAATAAGCTAGTGAATGTGACAATATTTGACCTTATGCCTTCTAGGCTCATTTTGTTGAATATACAAAAAACAAGCTCAATCTCTCCAAATAAGGCAAGTCTTTCAATAAGCACATTCCATGAGACAATGGAATCTTGGCAAAGATTTCTTGTGCTTTTCCAAGCAAGCCAAAGTTGACATACATATGTACTAATGTATTGTAAATAATACTATCCTTTTTCAGCAAGCAATACTTGGCAATCTTGGCATGTATTTCTTGGCCCTTACTTATGGCTCTTATGCTTTCAAAGGCTTTCAAGAGGCCAGCCAAAGTGACAACATCTGGAGAGAGGCAATCATGTTGCATCTCGTTAAAATAGTCAAGTGCTTCTTCTATGTGCCCATATGGGTTGGGCATACCCCTCTATAAGGGCACTCCATGAAACCACATCATGTACTATTTATGGAATCATTCATAGTGTTTAGACTTTCCATGCTTGTTTGTCCAATTTCAAAGCTTCAAACTTTTTCACGTCATCTTGCTTGCGAATGTCAGCATAAGTATTACCCCTACAAACATATGTTGTAGAATCATTATCATCCAACTACACTGCATGTTCAAAGTCTAGCTTTCCAACCTTCATGTTCCCCCATTTTTGGCAAGAATCTAACACACTAATACATTGCTAGATCAATAGAAAATGGCATCTCCTTCATCACTTCCACTGCCTTCTCTAGGTGCTCAGCATGGAGAAAGAGATGAATCATACATATGATGCTACATCTAATTTGCATACATTATGTAAACTAGTCAATGTGACAATATTTGACCTTATGACTTGTAGGCTCATTTTGTTGAATGTACAAAAAAAAAATCTCAACCTCTCCAAGCAAGGCAAGTCCTTCAATAGGGGCATTCCAAGAGACACCAGAAAGCTTGTCAAAGACCACTTGAGCTTTTCCAAGAAAGCCTCATCAAACATACATATCTACCAATGTATTCGAAACAATACTAACTTTTTTCAACAAGCCATACTTGACAATCTTGGCATGTATTTCTTGGCCCTTATCTATGGCTCATATGCTTCAAGAGACTTTAGCCTAGTCAAAGTGACAACATCTCGAGAGAGACGCTCCTATTGCATCTATTCAACACAGTCGAGTGCTTCTTCTTCTGCCCATATTGGGCAGACCCTACTATAAGGGCACTCCTTGAGATCACATGATATACTATTTATGGCATCATTTAGTGTTTAGACTATACATGCTTGTTTGTCCAATGTCATACCTTCAATCATTTTCACATCATCTATGCTTGCCAACATTAGCATCAATATCACTCCTTTAAACATATGCTACATAAAAATTATCATCCAACTATAATACATGTTTGAAGGCTAGCTTTCCAACCTCCATATTACCCCATCTCTAGTAGGCATCTAATTAGCAAAAAATGGCATCTCCTTCATCACTTCCACTGCCCTCTCTAGGTTTCGTACATGGGCAAAGAGATGAATCATATGTATGATGCTCCTCAATAAACTAGTGAATGTTACAGTATCTAACCTTATGAGTTCTAGGCTCTTTTTGTTGAATTCTCAACCTCTCCAAGGAGGGCAAGTCCTTCAATAAGCACATTCCATGAGACATTTGAGGCTTGTCAAACACTACTTCAACAAGCCATACTTGACAATCTTGGCATGTATTTCTTGGCTCTTATCTTTGGCTCCTATGCTTCTAGAGGCTTTCAAGAGTCTAGCCAAAGCGACAACATCTAAAGAGAGGCACTTGTGTTGCATCTGCTCAAGATAGTCGAGTGTTTCTTCTACGTGCCCATCCATGAGACCACATCACGTATTGGAAGGTTGTCACACACTTCTTTTGCTTTTGCAACTAGGCCACACTTGGCATACATATCTACTAATGCATTGCCAACAACAACATCCTTTTCTAGCAACCCCTCTTGATAATCAAGGCATGTATTTTTTCACCTTTGTCAAGGACTCCTGACAAAGGTAACTACATTTGGAGAGAAGCCCATGAAAAGCAGTTGCTCAAAATACATCATTTCTTTCTCACCATCGTCAAGTTGGCTATATACTATGATTAATGTGCTCCCAGAGATCACATTCTAAGTTGGGAGCTTACCAAACACTTCTTATGCTTTTGCAAGTAGGTGGCATTTGGGATACTACATTCACATTCAAAAGTTATAAAATGTGAGATAGATGGTTTCTTACTAGAATAGGCCTTATGAGGAGTTATGCCCTTAAGAGCCTTTATGTAACTTAAATTGAGAATCTAGATTGCAGTTTTAATAGCTTTTGTCCAAATTTGGTTAGGCAATCCCTTGCTTTGCCATTTCCACAATGGTGCAATTTTGGCATTCAACAACACCATTCTATTGAGGTGTATGAGGCATCATCAATTGATGCTTAATCCCTTTGCTCTTGCAAAAATTATTCAAACTCCTTTGAGCTAAACTCACCAGCACCCTATGTTCTAAACTTCTTCACACTTTGCTCTGTTTCATTCTCAACAAGTCTTAGTCATTCTTTAAACTTACCAAAAGCTTGAGCCTTATCACAAAGAAAGTACATCCACATCTTCTTATTGTAGTCATCAATGATCAACATAAAATAAGAAGATCCTTCCAAGGCTTGTGGATGTATTTTATTGCATAATTTAGCAAGCACCAACTCTAGAGGAGCCTTCACTCTATTATTGCTTTCTTATGGAAATGTGTTTCTATGTTGCTTACCCATTATACAAGCTTCACATGGTTTCTTCATTTTAGTTACTGTAGGTAGGTGAGCAACCATACCTTATTTATGCATCTCCTTTAACATTGCAAAACCAATGTGACCAAATCTTTCATGCCAAAGTTTACTTGTGCCCATACCAACAGGCTATAAGAGTACTTTGCTCTTATAAGTTGTTTCTTCTTTCTCCGTTTGCTAATAATTTTGCCAGAATTGTTGATTGTTTTTGTATCTATCTTAGTGAACCTCACCTTATGGTCAAGATTAGTTATATAAGCAATTGATAATAAGATATTTCTCTATAATAAAGCATAAATGCCTTAGCCTAGGGTTTAGTATAAAAGGTGGAGATGTAACATGTGAAGGATATTTTGCCATTTTAAAGAATACAAGATTTAAGGTTTCCTTCCTCCCACCATCTAAGAGGGTGCATACTCTTTGCCACCATGAAGGAAGAAGCAAAAAGAGGAGGAGGAAAGACTAAGGAGGGAAGAGGATGAGCAGATGGCTCTTGCCATCAGGTTATTGGTCAAGCAACCCTCTTGCACCAAAGATCTAGCTAGAAGGAGCCTAGATTTCGCGCTTGAAACTAGCTCAGTAGCAACAGAAGTGACTAGAGGACCTGTGGTGGAAGGCAAAGGTAAGGCCCTATTGGAACTTTCCCCACCCAACATGGTTGCCACTGCTACCACCACCCAAGAAACCATGGATGTGACAATGGACCAAAGCAACATGATGGCCTGGGTACAATACCTAGTCAACATGGTGTAGCAGCTTAGACCAACACCCAATGGTGGAGGAGCCCCCATACCAGGAACAAAGAGGTCGACTACTATGGACGTTGAATCCAGAAAAGACCCAAAGAAATCCAGGATGGAGGCCTCGACTATGTCCATACCCTCAGCCATACCAGGGTTGACACGGTACGATGAGTACGTCCAAGAACTCCTAGGCCAGTTGGAAAGAATAAAGGAGGAGAGGAAGGTAGCACTTGCAGAGTTGGAAGTTAAAATGGAAACATTCTCGGCCTAAAAATTTAAAAAAACGCACTAGCTAGCCACCTAGCAAAGGCAGATATGCAACTTGAGGAAAGAGTTGGAAGCCAAACATGTAATAAAAGGGGAAATAGAGGAGAAAGTTGCAAAAGAGCCCCATGGCAAGGGAAGCGAAGGACATGTGGTGCTAGAGGGGGACTTCTTGGTTCTCATGCAAGCAAAATCAGCAAATGCAAGAGTCCCTTGACCAACTAAAGAGAATTGGAGACGAGCTAACCGAGGAGCTAGAAAGGATTAGGACCGAAGCCTATGCAAAGTGCAGAAAGGAGAAACAAAAGGAACAACTACTCAAGGAACTGCATAAGGCTAAGACACAAAGAGACAAAGTGGTAGCTAAAAAACTGACAGAAATGGAAAAGCAACTCTAGGTGGCCCTTTCAAAGCAAGAATGACTAGTAGAGAAACTGAACTACCTCAAACAATAGGAGGAAATGCTCGAAATCTGGAAGGAGCAAGAATAGATGGCCATGATGTTGTCTTAGTGCCAAAATCAAGGCATAGAGAGGATGAGAGAAAAGGCCAAGAATCGTGGCACTAGCAAGGGCAAAAGTAGTGGAGGCAGGTCTTGAGGTCCAACAATAGGCCTTTCTAAACACAACCCTGCATGTGACCCAAACTGAGGGTGAAGATACCATGGAAGGGATGCGAAGGAAGCTAGAACTTACAAGACAAGCCTTGAGATATGGCCTCCATGAAAGAGTGCCAAAAGAGAGCACCAGCCTAAGCACGAAGCAACAATGACATTACTTGAGATAGGCTACGCTCTCGATGAGGGAGCTAGAAGAATTAGGGTTTGGTGAGCCAGAACAAATAGCTCAACCACCCATTGTAGCCCCAATGGAACTACTGAGGGAAGAAGGCCTAGATTTTGAGCAAGACCAAGATGAAGAAGACTAGTCACAAGTACCAAGCCCCACACAACAGGTGCAAACTCAAATGGAAGAGCATAGTGACGAGGCCACCCTTGAGAGGGCTGCAGAAAGAAAGTACAGGTAGAGAGAGCAAGTAGAGCTAGCCTAAAGGAGACTCCAAGCAAGGCCACAACAAGTTCCTAAGATCCAGGTCCCACAAAGAGATGAATGCTACCTTGTAAACTGGGCCTAGGAACTGGCTGTTTGGGAGCAATGGAAAAACCAAAGCCAACCCTTTGAGTTCTCCTTCTACTACCCTCATTTCTTAGACAGAGTTCTATCTCTAAGGGTGGTGGAGCATGTGATCAAGCTTGTGCAAAGGCTAGGGAACATGTGGACAAAGAAAGAAGAATACATCCCATAAGGTGGTAGAGGGAGCTCACAGATTATTAGCAAAACAAGGTTTGGGAGATTTCGAAGACTGTCAGTGGATACAAAGCCCAACCACAATGGTAGCGACATATCTCAAACACCAACCTTGATGCTTGAATGGCCTTTTGCGGCACCATATTAGATGAGCACAAATGACCTATCTACATGCCATATCCATAGAGAATAGGGGTAGATTACAACTTGGATATGCATGGCAAGTACGACTTTCCAAGAATCTTCAATGTGAATGTAGAAAGCACAAAGGAGTGCCTAATCTTCACTAACTGGGACATCCGTCCATCCATCACACAACTTGCCCTAGACCCCGTCTTTATCACCACATGTAATTATCTTAGGGTACTTAGGATTTTTCTCAAACAAAAGCCCATGGCAAAATAGGCATGCAACTTCCACCACTCTTTTTTATCTAAACATAGAAATTGACAGTTGCATAATGGCCCATCTAATGATGACAGCCATGCACCTACCTTCTTTTTGCATGGCCATCTTGGAATATATAAATGATAGCCGCTTCACCAAGTGTAGCCACCCCTTCCTATCAACAATACCTCTGAATGTACGTGTTAGCATAAAGGGCTACATTTGTGTAGAGTAGACCATTCCTTACCAAGTCTCTTAGGCCCCATCGTAGTATAGCCCTTGAAGAGCGTAGGGATGACATCTAGCGTACTCTCTCCCCATGTATTAAATGTCTTTTAAAAAGGAGGAAAAATAAAAAGAAAAGATAGAGATGAAGCACATGAAAAGGACAAAATGGGATTCTCATGTACCATCAGAGTGCCATAGATACTACACCTAGGGGCAATCATGTCCTTAGCCCTTTCCCCCACTTCACATACTTAGGGCACATCAAGGGCGGGACACACTTAGGGAGCTCCCACTCACCTACACTTAGACATGTCTCCCTAAGTCACACCCACAGTACCTCCCCTTGTACACGAACTGAGTCCTCAAGTGTGGGACAACACCACGGGCTTTTGCCTCAAGTTCGACCCAACTCCCAGTTCCATTGGCATAGACACCATGCACTGCACAATGAGGTAGACATGTAGTGCACTTCCTTTTCCTTTTCGGGTACATTCGGTAATGTGCGATCAACCATCAACATCAGAGGCCCCCATTATCCACTCAGTCTATCCTCGGCCTCCATGACCTCTCATCCATTTTGTTATGCTTCTTCTCCACAGCCAATCTTCCCAAAGCCCTATAACAAGTGGGATACACACCGACTAGGGTTTAGACACCTCGTCACACTGACCGGGGTATTTAAGGTGTAAGAGCCCCAGATTAGGGCAACCAGTTATTATCAAGATCACACTCTTCACCTTCATCTCCAACTTCCATGGCTTCCTTCTTCTTTCTCTCCTCTTTTCTCTCTTTCTCTCTCCTCTTCTTCTTCTCTTTCTCTCTCCATAGCTCTCTTTCTCTCTCCCCTCAACTTCTTTCATTACAAGTGGTATCAGAGCTTCAGGCTTTGGTCCTTTTCCTCTTTCCCCTTTCTTCCTTTTCAAATCCCAAAAACCCTAGTTACTCAGCTTACAGGTACAAGTACAGCAAGAAGGACTGCAGTTAACTCTAGCTTTTTGGAGCAAGCAGGAGCTATGGCTAGAGACTCAGACATATCTGGAGGTAAAACGGTTAAAGTAGCAGGTCATCACTTCTTTTCATGCAAATTTTAGTAGTCCCAGGGCAAGTTGGGGGTTCAACAATTTAGAGAAGGGAAAAACCACAGTTACTTTTTATTCTAGACTTCTCTCTCTTCCCCATCAAGCTGTTCCCTCAAGCTCCCATGGTGGACTGCCCCTAAATCCCTTCTTCCTACTGCTCCCAAGCCTCAACCTCAACATTCAGCCCTCCCACAAGCTCCACAGGGCCATTTCCTACCTGGCAAGCACCCTGGTGCCTACCTTCAGCCCATCAGGGACAGCAAGCAGCAGCCCGCAAAATGCGATGCATTTTGTGCTGAGCTGCCTACCTCCCCCAGCACCCCTGCCCGCCTTCTCCTCCTGCTTCTCCACCTCCCCAGCATTCCTGGGCATTGATCCATCATACCCCTTCCTCTTCCCGTTGGCATTTTGACCCGAGAATCATCTTCCATGGGGGATAGCATCTGGGGCTGTTTTAAACAGTTTGGGGCAGCCATGGATTCTCCTAACTGAAGCTTCCTTTGACCTGGAAAGCTCAACCCCACAACTCCTTCAGCCCGTGAAGGATTCCTCTTGCTTGGATGAAGCCATTGAGCTCAGCATGCATGGGAGCTTTGCAAGCAGCCATGAAAGCCTCACTTGAAGCTTCCCGTCCTTGAAGCTTAAGCTCAGGGATAAGCTTGGGAACCTTCTTCATCAGGAAGAGCACTCGAAGGCTGAAGCACTCTTCCATAAATGCCCAACCAACAACCAGACTTCATCAATGGAGCAAGCGGCATCATGACGATTCGGGCTTCAATGGTCATCACAAGCGTTAAAGAGGTATGCCACTCTGATCTTAATCTCTCAATTTAGCCACTTGCTGAGCTTAATCCATTGTTGGAGAGATTCAAGATTGCATACAAGCATCATACCTCTTCCCAGGATTTCATTGTAATGGCTGGCATTAACCCCTACTTTGTCTTATGATCTTGGAAGAATATTAGCGATTGTAAATTGGGTAAGTAGCAGCCAGTGAGTCACTAGAATGCCAAGGTAACCCCTACCCCAACCCTCATCATTCCTTGCATCTCATAAAAAGGCCCAATGTCTTCTTTTCAATGCATCTCATGCTGAGTGCTAATTAAAAATGTATGCCATGTATACTCCGGCTAAGGAAAAAGGCCGATGCCAGGCGAGGTGGTAAGACAAAAGAGAGGTGACCCTCCTTGACCACTTAAGACCTTGAAGGGGTGCACAACCCGACCCGGGGGGAACTTTGCCCACCTCCCAATGATCCGGAGCCCAATAGTTGGCTGCAAGTGCAGGTACTACCATAAGCCACACTTCCCTACCCCAATGATCCCTCTTGAATACCCCGCAATGATAATGGCACCCATGTATGCCACTTGAGGTACATGCAGTCAATGGAGATGTATGGCAGTGAATGTACTTATGCATGAACGGCAAAGTTGATGGGTATGCAATGATGCTTGGGATTATGTTCAGTATGCTCAAGATGCTATTGAGATGTCAGATCAGGCCCCTTCATCTATGCTCTATCCATGTCAGACATTGGCACTAAGGGATAGATAGTGTTTTTGGTCGCAGTCTTGCAAGACTGTCACAAAGATCCAATTGCAAAAATTTTGTCCTGAATTTGGGGGTAAACCCTATAGCTCATATCGACTAGGCCTTCATCCCCTTCAGTTTGAATCAAAAATCTTCCCAATTGGAGTTACGGTGTGAAAGTTATGCCCATTTTTGTGCACTAAGGTCACTGTGGACAGGTTGGAGACTGCTCCAGGACAACCACTGTAAAACCCTACAGAAAATTTTGATCATTTTCTATCATAAAGGTTAATAGCTCATCTCGAAGAGGCCGTTGTCCCCTCCGACTTAAGCCCAAAACCTCAGCAATCAAAGTTCCCTACTAAGAGTTACGCCCTTTTTACTGACAGCAGGTCCTGTGGACTGCATCCAGATGGCTGGCCACAAAGGCAAAAGCAAGGCCCAAGAGGAACTCCAAAGGGAGATTAGAGACTCCCGGACCTCCATGAATGAGGAACCAAGCTCAGTGCAAGATTACCATGGTGATATACAGGAGGACATGCCTGAAACGGGCCCGTATTCCCCTCTTAATCACACCCTCTGTCAAGATGAGCTCCGTCATATGGAACGCCACAATGATATGGTCACCAATGGAACCCCAAGAGCAACACCAAGGAAAATGGGATTCTACTGCAAGAAAATCTATCTTGTAACATCAACAAGCTTTTATTTCATTCTTTTGATCATCAAAACAAAGAAAATAGTAATTCTTCATGCAACATCATAGTAGATTTCTCCCACGGATTTGATAGAATCAACCATAATCTTCAAGATCTTTATATAATCCATCAATAGAACAATGAACACAAAATAATACACCATCTTTGAATGGAAATCAATCACATATTATTCATCTTTAATGTCTTTATAGTTCTCTCTCTCAATCTCTCATATACAGTTACACTGTTTTGATAGAATTGACTCTCTCTCTCTCTCTCTCTCTCTCTCTCTCTCTCTCTCTCTCTCTCTCTCTCTCTCTCTCTCTCTCTCTCTCTCTCTCTCTCTCTCTCTCTCTCTCTCTCTCTCTCTCTCTCTCTCTCTCTCTCTCTCTCTCTCTCAATAGTACATCATCTCCTCACTACAATACTCTCATAATAACTCTCAATAATCCTTCTTAGGTCGTGGATGCACCTCCCAAAGAGGTATGTCTGATATGAAGAGTCACCAAAGCCACTATAGTGTCTTTTCACAGCTCACTACTGTCACTGTCACTGTCACTTCAGTCTTCTCTTCAGTCTTCAATAGCTACTTCTTCCACTTGTTTTAGCTCTTTTGAACTTAGATTCATCCTTTCCAAAAGTTAGAAAACTTTCCCAAAGTCACACATACATTCTACGGAACACTTACAGAAGGTCTACAGAACAATACAGTACAGCACTAGAGCAGCTAGAGTATAGTTACAGAGCAGAGACAGAGCAAAGACAAAGGCTCTATAGAAGGTTTACAGAAGGTCATCAGAACCTCATAACTCATACTCAAACCATTCCAAACTATCAAAAACTATTCAATAGGCTTCCAAAAGATCTCAATCTTCATCAATCATCAATCCATGCTTCATAGAAAAGACAATCAGAACAAAACAGAAGCTATACAGAAGGTATACAGAACCTCAACGGAACCTATCAGAACATTACAGAGCTTCATATCTCTACTAAAAATCATCATGAATCTTCCAAAACATAATCAATATCATCCAAAACACTCTCAAACACTTCCATTAACAACCATATATCACTCTAAATCCATCAAAAATCAATCATTCAGTCCTGAAAATCAACAAAAATCATTCAAAATTTTAGTCTTTTTCCACTCTCAACATATCCCCACACTTAGAAAGGAATCATCCTCGTGACCTAAGGAAAAGAAGAATATAAGTTCATTAAAGAGATGAATTTTGTCTTCCGTAGTATCTTCAACAGTCTTGCCAAACCACGACCCCAACTTATTACCTGTATTTTCAATAGTCTCGCCAAACCACAACCCCAACTTATTACCTGTATTTGATAGAAAATTAATACTAAAGGAAAACTTCGTTATTCATTAACTCATCTGATAATCATTTAAAAATCATAACAAGTTTGTAAAGGATATGAGAGCTTTTTCTTCAGCTTTGCACCATAGGTATTCCATCCACCATCAATAGCTTGAAAAGAGCTCTCGAACAAATTATTCTCAATCAGCACAAACTCATCACATACAATTATTACAACACACACAAACACGAACACAACCATATGAATGACACCTCCAAAAAGAGATATATATATCATTCAGAATCATCCAAAATACATTGCAAAGGCATCAATGAAGGTGATCCCTTTTGAAGGCTTGGTGGTTTCGAAAACGATCCATAGAGAAGGACTCATCTACAAATGTCTTTGGAGGATTTTGAAAGAACTTCAGGCAGCACATCCTTTCGAGAAAAACAAGGTATCTGCTAGGTAGACATAGGGCATGAAAATACAGGACATCCAGCTGTTGGGAATCAATGTTCACATTGACATTCATACAAAGCTTTGGAATGGCCTTTTGATCGTTATGGGAATGCCTATGCATGTATGCTAGATACCAAGCAAAATGAGCTGTCAATCTCACTGAAGGATCTAGATATTGTGAATATTGGTGAGCAAAATGAAGGTAGTTCTGGTATGCTTAACTGGCAGTAGCCCAATCTCCTGGAATTATTGGCATGTTTATCTATGGTCCTGTAAGAGAATCAGTCAAGCTCCATCCTCTTCTTCTAGGAATCTGTTGATCAAACCCTTCATATTCACTAACCAATTGAGGGGGTTGAGAAATAGAAGTGGCAGGAGATGGAAGTGGAATAAGTAAAAGAGGATGAAGAGATGGGTAGGCAAAATCATAAAAGGAGGAATAAGTTAAAGAAGGAGTGGCTGAAAATTTAAGGGAATCAGTTAGGAAAGGTGTCAATTGATAAACAGGAAAAGTAGAAGGTATATGGATAGATGGAGAAGGGCATGGTGGAGAAGGAAAAAATACTCTATCTTCGATAAAAGAGCAATAGGTAAATATGGGAATTTGAGGAAAACATTGAGGTTGGAAAAGAAGAGGTAAGATTGCTGCTGAATTGGTTTGATAAAGGGAAAGATAGGTATCATAGCGATGAGCCATTTGTTGATAGTACAATAGGCTAGGAACAGAGGGACCTAAGACAGATCTTCTCTGATAGGCATCAAAAAAGGTTGAATCAAATGGATGGTTTTTGGAAAGGTAAACTAAGAGATTTAGTGCTCTGCACATAGGTAGAAATTGTGTTCTGACATTGATTCAAGACCAAAGAATCAATCATTGAGTGCCAGGAATTGTCAGGGCAAGTAGCCACTTTTGAAGCATAACACTGGAACATGTCATATATCCGCAACTCCAGATAGTTGACATACAAGACAACTTGCAAAACCACGTCCCCCACATAGCAAGCCATATCTACTTCATCTGGAATCAACAGATCACCCCGTAGATACATGTAAGACAGCAACATGGTATTCATCGTCACAGAATCTTCAAACACCATACAAACCACTTCTGTCGCAACTCAAGAGACCAAGCCCCACTCCAACCATCCTCTGGAAGCGGAAGATCCATCGTTGAAAGCTTCATATAAAAGGCCAACTTTTGCAATTGATAGTGGACAAAGAAAGAATGGTCCGGAGAAACATACTCCTAGAAATGCTCAAATGTAGACCATAACAAATCCATCCTGGACTGCAATCTTTCCACTTTATCTTGGAACAATGGACACAATGTGGCCTATCCCTGGAGAACTGCCAAGTCCTACTTAGAGATAGAAGGAATCATAGGAACATTGGGGCTTGGAGGAACAGACCATGACTACGTCAATTGGTCTTGTAACTGCTTAATTTGGAAAGCTTGTGATTCCATGTGTTATGAGCAGTGTGTAAGGCTGAGAATTTTGCATCTAAAAGAGTCTGAAACTCTTGAGCTTCTTTGGACATCCTCTCTTTCTCCTCTGAGAGTCTAGTGACCTCTGACTGAGCTTCTGTTAACTGAATCTTCAAAGAAGATATCTCTTCTCTCTAGGTCTCAATCATTTGGGTTTGCTGCTCCATCTACTTAAATAGATCTGCAAGTGTGTCTTTAGCAAAGGCTAACTCTGTAGTACCTTATGCAATTGGTCTTTGGACTGCATCAGTTCTTCATAAAAAAAAGCATACAGCTATTGAGTACAAGCTATCACTAAAAGTTCAATCAAACTCTGGATATCTTTACAAAGGAATGAAATGGCATCTCCCGACACTAAATTGTTCAGTGAAGGGACTGATATCTCCAAAGAACCCTCTCTATGTGCTCTGAACAAATTGTTACATGTGAGGTAAGCAAGGAGATCAGTCCCAGAAGTAGCAGGAATTGTGACTAAAGGAAGAACTGAAGGAGTTTTATTTGCCACATGCTTCAAGTGCTTTCACTGAATTACCAATGAAGGAGGGGAATCAAGATCCTCTATATCAATAGGTTCTAACTCTTCTGAAGGGGGAGGGGGAGGTATTGGATTAGATGGAGGAGGCGATATCACACCCTTCTTTAGGCCTAAGTATGTCAAGAAAGCATACAGATAGGATCCATATGTGACATTTGTAACATTTTCTCTGGTTACTTTGACAAAATGTTGGTCCATAATCAATAGCCACCCCTTTTAACACCATCTTGGAAGCTGTGAAGAGCTCTTTGGACAAGTAATGGGATGGTGTTTTGGCAGGCATAAACTTGTCTTGGAGGAACTGGCAGACTAACTTCCAAAGAGGATCAGTGATCATGTAAAAAGATACTCCTGAAGTGTTGACATCCAGAATTTCCTTGGTCTGCTTCTATAACAGCTTGAAAATCTCATCGTTGGAGAATAATTGTCTAGCTGTAACAAAGGGCTCTCTTTTTTAGGGAAGAGACAAAGCCTTCCCTAACCCTCGAGGTGTCAATATCATGGAAGCACCATGAACCAGGCCTGACTTCTTACTGTATGGTGCAAGGAACTCATCACACAGAGATGGATCATATGGAATCAAGGGGAATGAAGCAGCCACGAAAGTTGCAAGTCCTACTTTCGCTATAAGCTCAAAAGCCAGTAGGGAAGAATAATCCCTACTACTGAGCAACGGGATATACTGGATAGGAGGAGGAGCGTGAGGTGCCATTCAGATGAAAAACACACACACCACAACACAGACAATCACAAAGAATGCCTGCAAAACAACCAAAGGGCTATCAAAAAGAAATTAATCAAAAAGAAGGACACACACATAGACGTAGCTAACCAATTTACCACCCCAAACAACCCACATCCTAGAAAAAATTCGACATGACCTCTACACATATGCAACCAAAAACTTCATGCGATGCAACAAACAAGCACCCAAAACCCCGTATCAGGCAAGAAAGAAAGAAAAAACTACAAACCATACTTGTAATCGTAGCACATAAACAAACCATAATACCATAAAAATGTACATCAGGACCTGACCATAACCTTGACCATCAGTTTTAACTAAGAGGACTTTACGCGCCCATCCCACGAAGCGTGTTTATTAAAAAGGGGGAAAAAAGTGAAGTGAGGGGAAATTGTTTTGATGAAGGATTCATTTTAAGAAATTATTAACAATGGATGATATTTTATTAGCTTATAAACCTTAATAAGAAAACAGTGGTTCCTTCTTAAAATTTTAATTACAATTTATTAGGGTGAAATGGTGCTTAAACGAAACTCGGACTACGATTCCCAGATTGGGTCTCTAAATGCAAATTCATTAATTAAAAATTAATAGTGATGTGGAGCACTTTTTTGCTAGCACGTGCTTTTTTTTGTGACGGCTGGTTCATTTTTATTAAAAATTAAGGTGCCTCTTAAGCACATGTAGCGCATGCAAAGTGAATGGCTTGTTGATTTTAAATTAAAAAATTGTGTGTTTAGCGCGAATGCGCATGGAAAAGGTGGGTGAATATAGTTCATTTTAGCAATTAATTGTGGTTAAGAGATAATGAAAATAAATAAAGCTCACAAAATAAATACGTGGTAGGGGTGTGTATGCAATAAACTGAAAGCGTATGGAGTGGTCCCCCAAATGCAAGGAATCCAGTCAAACAAAAACAAACACCACTGACTTAAAAAAATAAAGCACCTTACTATTTTTGTTGGATTTTTATCTCTTTTTTATTTTTTTTATTTTTTTATTTATAGTTTTTTAAATTTATATTTTAGGTGTGTTTGTATTGTGCATATTGTTTGGTTTGGTTTATTTATTTTGTTATTTTTATTTTTCTCTATTGTTTTTTTAAATAATTAAATCATGATATATGACACATGAATATGTTATAAAGTATAAGAGTGAAATTTCAGCCATCTAGCAAGTGTCAACAATGTGTGTTAATTCATCCATGATTTCCCAACTGATTTTTAGAATTTAAAATAAATTTTTATAAAGTGAAGTATTAAAATTAGGGTTTTGGCTTCAAATAATATTTTACCATTTATGAAAATATTTTTAATTGGAAAATTAGTGGAAAAAGATGCAAAGGGATTTGTGAAATTTTTTGGAATTTTTTTGAATTTTTTTCTGAATTTTTACTACTTTTTAATGAATTTTACTCATTTTACATGTATTTTGGAAGTAATTTTCAGATTTTAAATTTTTTGTAATTTATTTTTTTCAATTTCCACTTTAAAAATATTCCAAATAATTTCAACAATATTGGAAAATTTTCCAAAAAAATTGTACTTTTTTTGAATTTTAAATGAATTTTTTGTTAGTTAATCTAACTATGGTTAGTCAATCTAACTAAGGGTATGTTAGTTGAACTAAAGGTTAGTTTAGACTAACTAGGGGTTAGTTAGTCTAAATAGGGTTAGGGTCATCTAACTAGGGTTAGTTGGGTAACTAGGGTTAGGTGAATCTAACCAAGGTTAAGTTAATCGAACTATGATTAAGTTAATCTAACTGTGATTAAGTGAATCTAACTATGGGTAAGAGAAACTAACTAAAGTTAATCAATTGAACTAGGGTTAAATAAACTAACCAAAGTGGTTAGGGTGGTTGGAGGGGGGTGGGCCACCAGGATGACGGAGGAAGAGGAGGAGCAGCAGCAGCAGCAAGGTGGAGGCGGCGACTGCGGCTGGCATAGACAGTGAGTACGACGGCGATGGATGGGAGGGCGGCAGCGACTCCACAGGGCAGCTAGAGATGACAGCCGAGGGGGGGAGAGAAGAAGGAGGAGAAGGAGGAAAAGAAGAAGGGGAGGAGGAGGGAGGAAGAAAGAAGAAGGAAGAAGGGGAAGAGGAAGAAGAAGGAGGGGAGGAGAAGGGGAGGGAGCAGAGGAGCGCGACCGGTAAGGTAGGTAGGGGTTATATATATATATATAATATTTTTCTTTGTTTTCTTTTTTCTTTTTTTCTTCTTCATTTTTTTTCTTTTTTATTTTTCTTCTTTTTTTGAGTTATTATTATTAGTATTTTTTTTTTCTTCTTTCTATTTGTGTTCTTGTTGTTTGTTTTTTTTCTTTTTCTTTTTCTTTTTTTCTTGTGTTTTTTTTGGAAAAATTAAATTAAAATTTAAAAAATGAAAGATGGGTGGGCAAAAAAACGCATCCCCGTCCAATGGGCATGTGCAGGGCGGGAGTAAAAAAATTTGCAATGACGGGATCAAACGGGGTAGGGACGACAATGCGTGAACCACAAACGCCATGGGGGAGTCCTGAGGCATGTAAACCTAGAAACAGGCATGTTCACGCACGACACGAGAAACGCGGTCACACGGCAAAAAAAGTAATAAAATTTAATAAAATCCAAACTGTACGTCGGATCAAAAAATCGTAAAAAGAAAAAATGTACTGGGAGACGTGGGGAAATTGGTAGAAACATGTAGCATGGTTTCTGGGGCAAAATCAGGGTGTTCACATGGAAAAAACGCAAAAAACAAGCCCGAAAACACATACGAGTATTAATATCGAAAAATCCGCGAATCGGAATGAAGTGTGGGAAAAAGGAAAATTGTGCAAATAAGGTCGCCAATAACCCTATCATGGCAAAACACAGTTTCGATTGAGATAGGATGTGTTCACGTGGGAAAAACCCCAAAAATGGACCTGAAAATAGACTCAGAAATTAATATGGGAAGAACCATGCGTCGGAATAGAGGACAGTAAAAAGGAAAAATGTCCAGAAGAAAGAGATTCATAGGGTTGGTGCATCAAAACTCACTTTGTGAGAAATTAGGAGGGGTTCACGTGGAAAAAACACGAAAAATGTATCCGAAAACACTCGAAAAAATTAATAACTAAAAATTTGGCAGTTGGAAGAGGGGGGAGAAAAAAGAAAAAAGTGGGGGAAAGATTGGCAGGACATGGCCATCAAATTAAACTGGAATTTTGGTAAAAATAGGGTAGGTTCACATGGAAAAATGTGAAAATAGAAACAAAAAGGACCCGAAAACCCGCAAAAATGAATAACAGATGAACCGTGCATCGGAATGACATGGAGTAAAAAGTAAAAATATCATGGGGAATGGGTAGGACAGGGCTAGTGCATCAGACCAGGGCTTCGAAGCAAATAAAGATGCGTTCACATGGAAAACCATCCAATTTACGGGAATTACTTCAAAAATTAATAACTTTAGAACCGTCTGTCGGAACAGGGGTTGGTAAAAAGGAAAGATGGGAAGTTCAAAGGGATGAACATGGCTGTAAGGTTGGATTGAGATTCCGGCAAACTTAGGGTGCGTTCGCATGAAAAAATCACAAAACAAAGGATAAAGGCAAATGGTCAAGGAACAGCTCCGGGGAGAGGGTGAAATAGAACGGAAGAGTGGGGAAGGGACCCCATCTTGATAAAATGAAGTCATGGCATAGATGCATGATCAGAACAGGGTATATGCATGGGTGTGTGCAATATAGACGCACAGGGACGCATCTCCACACTTAAAACCTTAGCAGGAAGGGTAAACCGAACGATCAAGGACCTAGTACCTCACACCAGACCAACCACAAACGTCCCCACACTTAATACATGACCATCACTAAAAAATAGAAGGTGTAGGTTTAGAAGAACTTTGCCCATGTTGCCGAGAAGGAATGTCAACTATCAAGGTTGCCTCTTGTGTCATGGTCGGCTGCAGGAGGTAACAAGGTATCTTCACAGCACACGTCCTTTATCCTTCGTGGTAGGAACCATGCGGCAGCACCCAGGGAGGTAGCTGGTTGAAGGAATCATAGAAAATTCGTCGATGACGAGGGATATTGCACTCAACTCACGAGCACTCAAATGGAATGATAGAACAGTCACTCACCCCATTATGAACATCACTCCAGGAAAGAATGATGAAACCCATAGCTCACATCCGGTTTAGGAATCGACAAGGGGATGGTGCAGAGGGAGTATGCCAGGGTGCACCATTAATGGTGCATCAGTGTGTCCAACCTCGTCTGGCATAGGTGCAAGCAGGAAGGCCAGGGAGCCTTGCAGTGCAGTGTACAGAATAGAGTAACGTGTCCTGTGCTGATGGCAGAGACCCAGCCCGTGGGTACATAGGGAAACAAACACGTACCTAACTCTAATGGTCGTAACGTCCCTCAATCCTCACCTCTTGATAATTGATCGAAGAAACACCAGTCACACTCAGCCCACCCTCTGTCTCACGCTCTGTTAAAAGATATAGAGGGCAACCCATTCTTGAAACCCATTGATATAATCCTCACCGTCACTTGTGCAAAGGTTGTATGCCTTGTGCGCTTTGATAGTGCAATTGTGCATCCCACCCCGTGCCAGCATACATGCAAGAAGGAAGGCCAGGGAGCCTTATGTTGCAGTGCCCAAAAACAAATCGTGTGTTGTGCATTAAGAGGCCCATCCCGTGCGTGCAACACTCCGTTCACATATCTCACCTCTCATTTGATTTAAAGAGAAAGACTGGTCACTCACCCCACCCTCTGTCTCACTCTTGAATAGATACAGAGAGTAGCCCATACTCACATCCCCATCCTGTTAGGATGAAAGCTCACATCACTCAAGGGGTTGGTGATGAAGATCATGTCGGCTGTTGTTTCCATCAGGATCTTGAGGAGGAGGCGTACCCAGGGCTTTGCGTCGCGCTTGAGTATTTTCCATGCACTATAGGGCCATCCACCGTATCTCATCCAAGCATTCTAAGTGTAGGAGACCGCATTGAAGTGACTCATCATCTCCCAAGCGTTCTTTAATTACCACTCACAAAGAGGGCAATTCCAGCTTAACAGGAAAGACGGCTTCTGTACCATACACTAGCTGGAAAGGGGTCTGCCCTGTAGCTGCCTTATGAGAGGTTATGTACGCCCAAAGGGCTATCGTCCCAGTCGCGACGATGTGTGGCAATCGTTCTTGTCAGAATCGAGCAAAGGATACAATTGGTGACTTCAACTTGGCCATTGGCTCTGGGGTAATAGGGAGTGGACTTGCGATGGCAGATCTTATACAGCTCAATCAGCTCCTCCATGATTTTGTTAAGGAAATGAGTACCTCTGTCACTTACCAACTCAAGGGGACTGCCAAAACGAGTGATAATATTCTCGTACATGAACAGGGCTATGATGTTGCCATCATCCCATTTCAGAGCTTTAGCTTCACACCACTTTGTGACATAATCCGTACATACTAGGATGTATCTATTCTGCTTCCATCTGGTAGGTGGATCAATGGGACCCACAAAATCAATCCCCCACTTCTCAAACGGCTTTAGGGAAAGAATGGGCTGCAATGTCATGGCACTTGTTAAACCCGGTTTCCCCATTCGCTGACAAGCATCACATCTCTTGCAGTAATCATATGCATCCTTGTGGAGGGTCGGCCACCAATATCCTGCTAACAGAGCCTTCCTAGTTGTTGCTTCTCCTACAAAGTGTCCATCACATGGTTCGTCATGGCATGCTTTCAATAATATGCTGATTTCATCCCCTATAATACATATTCGCAATACTTCATCTTTGCCTCTCTTATACAATGCACCGCCTAGCAAAGTGTAGGGGGTTGATTCTAATAGAAGCTTCTTCTTCTCACGGCTTGAGATGCCAGGAGGATACTATTGAGTTGCCATGAGGTTGGCTATGTCTGCATACCAAGGAGTAACTGTTTCAACTAGGAACAAGGAAGCATCAAGAAGGTCAGGATCATCCTATTCCTCTTCTTCTATTTGAGGAATCCGTGATAGATGATTGGCTAGGACATGAGAAGGGCCAGGCTTAGTGACCACTTCAAAATCGAACTCTTGGAAGAGGAGCAACCATCTCATCAGTCGTCCTTTAACATCTGCTTTGTTCATCAAGAAGGATAGGGCTTCATGATCCACATAGAACTTGAAATGCGTTGACAATAGATAGTGTCAAAACTTCTCCAGTGCAAACACCATTGCTTAGCATTCAAGCTCCATCACTGTGTAGTTCCGTTCCCTATCAATGACCTTTTGACTTGCATAATAAATGGGTTGATCTAATTTAGAGGGGCCCTTTTGACATAGGATAGCACCTAGCCCTTCAACTGATGCATCTGTGTGCACATGGAACTCCTTCGTCCAATCAGGAGGCTGTAAGATAGGTGCTTTGATAAGGCACTGTTTTAGGGTATTAAAGGCTTCTTCACAATCATCAATCCAAAGGAAATCCGCATCTTTCCTTAGGAGCTTGTGCAGAGGGGATGCCTTGGTTGCAAAATGTGCAATAAATCTTCTGTAGTAGCCCACATGGCCAAGAAATCCTCTCAATTGCTTGAGGTTTGTTGGTGCTGTCAAGGTGGCAATCTTCTCAATCTTCGCCGGGTTTGTTGCAATCCCTTGTGCCGAGACAATATGGCCCAAAAGAACTCCTGAGGAGACGCCAAAGACACATTTGTCGGGGTTGAGAGAAATCCCATACTCTCGGCATCTGTCAAAACATTGCTCTAGGTGTCCCCAGTGCTCACGGATTAAGCTATAGACACAGAAGTCATCAAGATACACCTCAATGAAATCATGCAAATGATTCTGGAAGGCAACCATCATTACTCGTTGAAAGGTGGAAGAAGCATTACAGAGCCCAAATGGCATCACTCTATAGGCATAGGTCCCCCATTCTGTGGTAAAGGTTGTTTTGGATTGGTCCTCTTTTGCAATTTGGACTTAGTTATATCCATTGAATCCATCCAAGAGGAAATACAGTTCATGGCCTGCCACTATGTCCAACAGTTGGTCTGTAAAAGGGATAGGGAAATTATCCTTCTTTGTCTTTGAATTGAGCTTTTGAAAGTTGACACATATTCAAAGTTTCCCGTTCTTCTTGGGTACTACCACAATGGGCAAAACCCATTCACTATTAGCCACTGGATAAATGAACTCTACTTCAAGAAGTTTCAATAATTCGGCCTTCACTAGAGCAGAGTAATTAGGATTCATACGCCTTTGTCTTTGCCTTACAGCTTTGGCATTAGGCTCTAGGTCAATATGATGTTGACATACTGTGGGATCAATCCCCTTTAGGTCTTTATACGACCAAGCAAACACATCTAAGTTCTCTTTGAGTAGGTCTCATAGGACCATTAGTTCTCCCCCTGGAAGATTGAGGCTCACTTTTAGGTGACGTTCAGTACCGTCAGTATCCAAGAACGTTACTTGCCTTTCACCTTCCACTTCACGGATGAATGTCCCACGGATTGCTTCTGGATAGAGGTCTGACTCTTTCAAGAGAATAGTATCCTCGTTTGATGCTCCGCTAGAACCAGTGTCCTCCTTTTGAACAGATGACTCATTTATCTATTGAGGTTGTTGGAAGGGTATCAGAGCTTTGTCTGCTTCTATTTGAGTGGTGATTTCTTTTGGACTTAGGGATTCATCTTCAGAGGATGCGTCCAAGAATATCACATAGCACGAACCTTCTAGAGGTTGTGGCTCTGAGGGCTTTGGCTTCTATTGGCAAGGGGCATCATCATCATCTTTTCTCTGGACTAAACAGTTAGGGCAACAAGAGCCACTAGTGAACTTAATTTTTATACTTTTAATCCATTGCTTATACAGATTCTGCATACTTTGTGGTCCATTGGTCAACCCAAATGGAACCATGGTATCAGAGGAATTATTCATCCGCTATTAGAGGAAATTATTCATCTACACTTTCATAACCTGCTTTATTTTCTTCCTCATCATTTTCATCCTCTTCCATCGGAGGCTCTATCTCTGCTTCTATAGAGGCTCTATAAGAGAAGAACAGATCTTCTGCCTCTGCATATGCTTTTGCTTTTGTCACGGTTTTTGATTCTCCTTCAGCTTTGGCTCTGGCTCTGTGTCTGTTACTGTCTCTACATCCGCTCTGTCTTTGTTCTGTATCCGCTCTGTATCTGTTCTTCCTTTGTACTGTCTCTGCTCTGTCTCTACTCTGTAATTGTTCTACTTCTGTACTGTCTCTGCGAATGTCATGTAACAGGGAGAACAGTACATCCATGCTTCTATTTCACTATCAGAGGTGATTTCAGAAGTTAATTCTAGTTGAGGCAGGAGGTATTCTCCCATGGACAAGGATTTTACTTCCCTTGGCAGTTGGCTTACAGTACCCACTGTTAGGGACTGTGCCTTTGTTTTCTTAGGAAAGATCTGCTTAACAACCTCTTCATCTCCTGATGTATCATATGTTACCTCATTGGAGGAGTCAGTTATGACTTCAATGGATGTGGATCCATTGCCTTTTTGTGATCCATACAACTTTAACACCACTTTGTTGGGTCCTCTACCTAGGGTCAGGGTCCCTTTGAACCAGTCCATCCTGGCTCTTGCTTCAAAAAGCCAAGGTCTTCCCAACAGCAGAGGGTATGAGATCCCATAAGAATTTGATTTGACCACCAAATATGTTAGCCACAATAGTCTCTTCCTGCAAGGGTTGTTTTGACATATGGAAGGATGTCCAAAGGTTTGATTTTGCTTTGGTCCACAAATCTAATAAGCCACTGTGTAGGTTGAATTCCTTGCAATCCTAAGTCCTTCATTGTCACATCCGTCATTATGTTTACTGATGATCCTCCGTCAATCAATGCATCTGAAATGAAGTATCCTTCTATCCATACACTAATCTCGGTGGTTCCAGGATCTAGGAAAGCATTAGCCACATCTACTTCCTTTACAGGCTCCGGGGCCTTACTAGTCTTGGTCGTTGTTGAAGGAGCGATCCTTAGTCCAGTCTTCTTGTCAAGATGCTTTTGAATCTCTTTCGCTAGCTAGGAGACAACATCAGTAACTGTCGGAATGTTAAGTTTGGTTTAAAAGTGTCTAGGTCTTTGACCAAGTCATAATCTTTGATAGGATCCACAAGCTTCTCTAGTCGACTGGGGAATGGGGCTGCACCCATTTTCATTTTTCCTTTTTATTCTAATAATTGCAGAATCGGCACTTCCTCTATTTTTGGAAGTGCTTCTGTATCATCTAACTCTTGGACCTTTGGTCCTGTTTCTGAGACTGTCTCCGTAACTCTCCGTGGCACTGCAGTAATTTGTACTACACTGTTCTATTCTGTACTGCTTTGTCCCTCTGTTGGCAAGTTGAACTTCACAATCTTGGCAAGAGAATTATTTTTGTTCTAAACAACTGGTTCCTTCTTCTTGGTGTGCATGACAGCAGCAACTTCCAACTCTACCAAATTGGAGGCAGGCTCTTGTACCTTCTGTTGGCTATCAGTGCCATTGGCCTTTACAGGGACTGGGCTTGGACACTCCTTTGCAGTGTGGCCTTCTCCTTTGCATCGGCTGCATAAGGGCTTGTAATCCACAAATTATCTAGGGTTTGGACAATTCGGGGAGATATAACCCTTTTCTCCACATCTATAACATTCCACCTCTGATCTCTGACCACCACCAGACTTTCGTCCTCTGTAACTTTGAGAGGAAAACTTCCTTGGACCAAAATTAGGACCAAATTCCCTAGGCTTTGGTCCAATATCCTGTGTTGTCATTTTAGATTCCAGCAAGTTGAATCTTGCATTTTCATCCTTCTGTCTTCGTTCATGCATCTCTTTCAGAGAGCAAATATCCTCTGTATGGTTCTTCCACAAACAGTACGAACAGAAGGCTCCAGGAATGGTTTGATTTCGGGTACATTCAGTGGCTAAATGTCCCGCTTGATGACACTTTCCGCACCATGTATTAGAGCACATCACATCTCTTCCAGCTCCCACAGGAGTGGATATATTGGTAGTATTCGCCTTTAGCATCTGAAGCTGCTCTGTAATCACATCCAGAAGCTCTTTCTTGATACTTCCAACTGAGTTGGATAAGTAGTCCTTCAGATTTTCACCTCCTGAAGTGCTTGTAGTAGGGTTTTGGGAAGCTTCTATAATTACTGCATAAACTGGTTGGGTCGATCCAGAAGGTCCTCTATTCTGGCTCTGATTCAGAGTTCTTGTTGAGACTTGGGGTTGTCGATTCTAGTTGGTAGGGTTCCACTGTTGTTGAGTCGCCATTGGAGGAACTATTTGAGGCCACTGTTGCTTTGGTTGAACCATTATTTGAGGCACTGTCGTTTGTGGTGACCACAGTGGATTAGGTGCATACTGCGGCACTGTTTGCATCTGGGGATAGGGGTAGGAAACTATCCTTGGGACTGCATTTGGTGGGTATACCATTCTTGGCATGGAAGGAGGTAAGACTCCTCTTCTTGGAGTCATTGACAGCCTTGCTTCAACTTCATCATACAATCTTGCACCTTCCACCGTAGCTTGCAGATTGTTTGGTCTTCTCAATTCCACGAACTTGAGAACTTCTGGTTGTAGGCCTCTGAGAAACGCTCCTTTCTGGATTCCTTCATCCAAATGATGGTTAGTCCATCTCTTCAGGATGGATTCCATTCGCGAGACATAAGCTTCTACTCTTTCTCCAGAGGACTAACTTAGGTTCATGAACTCCTCTCGCATCCGCTCTTCGAAACCTTCACGTCTGAATTTAGTAAGGAAGGCCAACTTCAGGTCGTCCCATGTGCCAAAGGTTCATGTTGCTTGTCTCTCATACCACTGAAATGCCGCACCCTTAAAAGTGGTGGGGAATATTGCTAACCAATGCTCAAGGGTTCTGGCATTGTTAGCCACACATGCTACCATAAATTCTGCTACATGAAGATCAGGGTCTTCATTGTACTCTCCCTTAAAAACTGGCAATGGGACTACATTTGCTGGCCTGCCATCAATATTTCCAGGACGAATCTGACTAGGAAGGGGACCTTGAGTCGCCATGAGGACTTCTGTAAAGAGTGATTTTAGGGCGTCAAAGGAGGCTTCTGCTGCAAGCTCGTTCTCATCTTTGATTTTTGCCTTCTCTCTTCTCACGTACCTCTGGACTCGTTCTAACGCTTGCCTCTTTATTGCGTCATTCATCAGCAAGTTGGCTCCAACCAGTTGGTCTGTACTCAACATGATAGTATCAGAGAGGGTCTTCAGTCTCTGAGGGATTCTTTGGCCAACATCTCCTCTACTTCCTTCTTTTTAACATCTCTGAATTCAGCTTTCAAACCATTACAGAGGGGAAGATATTCTGTTCTTATCAAAACTCATTCTTCTTAGGATCGTTGTTGTGCCATTATAATAATGCCAGCTTCTGAGGGTTTCAACAGTGTATGTTGTGAAAAACACTCTGTCTACCAACTTCCAGTGGGTTGCTAATTGGACAAACAAAAGATTGTCAGTACACCAAGCATCCCACGTACCTTGCTATTGAGCATCCACGAACAAATTCCAACTCTTTTCCTTCTTGTTTTTGTGAACCTCCACTGACCACAACTCCTGAAGCTTCTTCACAATCTCCCACTTGATGATGTCTGGAAACTTCTCAATTAATGCCAAGTCTTCCATGAATGGTCATTCTCTCTGTTTCTACTCTTCAGTTTGTTCCCAACAGTTTGCTACCAAGATGCAAGTTTTTGCTACTTCAACAGGAAGAGGAAACTGTCCACTACATAGAGCATGCATCATGATGGTGATATATTTCCGCCATTGTGGGATGAACTTCTTGTGGAAAGTGGCTTTGATAATGAGAATCTCCAACTCTTCAGTGGAACAAGAAACTTTGCAAATTTCCATTGAATTCTCATCTTCTTGGCAATGTCATTTCCTTCATTTTCAGCCTCTTCTGATGCTTGTTGATGGCAAGTTTCCTCAGCTGCGCACCAAAAACATGGAACCCCAAGAGGAACACCAAGGAAAAGAAGATTCTACTGCAAGAAAATCTATCTTGTAACATCAACAAGCTTTTATTTCATTCTTTTGATCATCTAAACAAAGAAAACAACAATTCTTCACGCAGTATCATAGTAGATTTCTCCCACGCACTTGATACAATCAACCATAATCTTCAACATCTTCATATAATCCATCAATAGAACAATGAACACAAAATAATACACCATCTTTGAATGGAAATCAATCACATATTATTCATCTTCAATGTCTTCATAGTTCTCTCTCTCAATCTCTCATATACAGTTACATTGTTTTTATAAAATTGACTATCTCTCTCTCTCTCTCTCTCTCTCTCTCTCTCTCTCTCTCTCTCTCTCTCTCTCTCTCTCTCTCTCTCTCTCTCTCTCTCTCTCTCTCTCTCTCTCTCTCTCTCTCTCTCTCTCTCTCTCTCTCTCTCTCTCTCTCTCTCTCTCTCTCTCTTAAAATAGTACATCATCTCCTCACTACAATACTCTCATAATAACTCTCAATAATCCTTCTTAGGTCGTGGATGCACCTCCCAAGAGGTATGTCTAATATGAAGAGTCATCAGAGCCACTACAATGTCTTTTCACAGCTCACTACTGTCACTGTCACTTCAGTCTTCAGCAGCTGCTTCTTCCACTTGTTTTAGCTCTTTTGAACTTAGATTCATCCTTTCCAAAAGTTAGAAAACTTTCCCAAAGTCACACATACATTCTACGGAACACTTACAGAAGGTCTACAGAACAATACAGTACAGCACTAGAGCAGCTAGAGTACAGTTACAGAGTAGAGACAGAGGCTCTACAAAAGGTTTACAGAAGGTCATCAGAACCTCATAACTCATACTCAAACCATTCCACACTATCAAAAACTATTCAATAGGCTTCCAAAAGATCTCAATCTTCATCAATCATCAATCTATGCTTCATACAGAAGAAAATCAGAACAAAAAAGAAACTATACAGAAGGTATACAGAACCAATCAGAACCTCAACAGAACTTATCAGAACATTACAGAGCTTCATATCTCTACTGAAAATCATCATGAATCTTCCAAACCATAGTCAATATCATCCAAAACACTCTCGAACACTTCCATTAACAACCATACATTACTTTAAATCCATCAAAAATCAATCATTCAGTCCTCAAAATCAATCAAAAATTCAGTCTTTTTCCACTCTCAACAACCAACCACCGCCAGATGATATCTAAGTTTGATGAAGCAATCGAGCACATGGCCATCCCAAACTCAAAGACCCAACAAACCTTGGAACAGCTCACTGCTCTTGTTGCTCAGTTAGTGACCGCTTTGTCCCAAGAGAAGACCAATGACTCTAGACATGAGTCTAGATGCCCTCCACATCAGGAACCGTCGCATGGACCACAAGGTATACTTGGCGCTAAGGAAATTTCCCCTTCTACTTATGAGATCGGGGAACCCTCTCACATGCATGATGAGCCCCTATTGAATTCCCATGTCCACCATGCCGGCAACATTCACTAGAGGCCTTCCCCTACCTTGGCTCGAATTTCACCCACTCTACCTAGGAGCCCCCATGCACCACATATGAATCAGACCCATCAAGGACAATATGGTACAAATGGCCAGCCTGGCAATCATGGATAGCATGGCTATAATGGACAACATAGGCAAAATGCACCACAAGGGATGTATGGACAGCATGCATGTATGGCCACCACGGGATGCGTGGACAACAAGAATTTCATGGGCAGCATGGCCCCTATGATTTGCGTGACAAGGTCATTCTCACAAAATATAATGGACAATCTCCCTCACCATCTGAACTGGAAGAATGGACGTCCAAGTTGGAGTCCTACTTCAACATCTACCCCCGCACTGATGAGTAGAAAATACTTTTTGCTTCTCTTCACTTGGAAGGTTTTGCCCACACTTGGTGGCACTATATCAATTGGGAGAATCAACAATTCATTGATTGGGAAGATTTCAAAATGCATATTGTCCAAGTTTTTGTGTCCCCAGTGGAAAAAGAACGGCCGGCAAGAAGATGGTACACTCTTGACCAACGTAACCTCACTGTACGTGACTACACCAATCAATTCATGAACTTGACCATGTATGTGGAAAGCATCAGTGACGATGCTAAATTGCACAAGTACATCTATGGGTTGGAATCGAGTCTATCAGCTGATGTCATGGCCCAAAAACCCACTACACTATTTGATACAATCGAACTGGCTGAAAGATATGCAAGAAAGTACCATAAGAATGAGCATTTTCAGCAAGGTGTTGGACCTCCCCGCATCTCTTCACGATCAGCCCCATAGGGAGGTGGTTTTCGAGGATCTTCTATGCCTAATAACAGCCCCAAAGTACCCACTTATCCCGCCTTCCATGCTGAAAGGAAAATGGGTACTTTTGGGATAGCATCAGGCTCTATGGCTGAAAATCGGTATATTGAAAATAAATAATCCACTACCTCACCCTCCCATGGATCCAGTAGTCAACGGTCCATCTCCCAAGATGTTGTCAAGGAACGGAAAGGAAAGGGCCTATGCTTTAAATGTGGAGATAAGTATACTGCTGATCATGCCTCCAAATGCCCGTACAAGTCACCTAAGGTCGAATTTCATAGCATGTATGTCATGGAAGATTGGCACAATGAGGAGGATGACCTGGCCATTGACCAAACTGAGCCCACGGAGGATGTTGATCATGAGCAGTTCTATGACCTAGAGGATGGGTTTTCCTTTGACCCGAGAGATGCGCCCTCACAAATACTTGATTTAACATCCCACCCACCTCCCACTTCCCTTTGCTCGATCTCCTTGGATGCTTGGACAGGTTCGCATAGCCCCAGTACCCTTCGCATTCAAGGCAGTATCAATGGGAAGCATGTTTTTATCCTTGTTGATAGCGGAAGCACGCACAGTTTTGTCAATAAATCAGCCATTGATCGATTGAAATGTATTCATATGGCATTACACCACCCCTTGAAGGTCCAAGTAGCAAATGGAGAATAAGAAATCAGTACACATGTATGTCCCACAGTTCCCTTATGCTTGGCTGAAGATTATGTGGCACTGGTTGATCTGATTGCCCTAGAAATGGGCCCCATTGATGTTGTCTTGGGCTGTGATTGGCTGAAACAATTGGGGAAAATTTCTATGGACTTATCTCAGCTTTACATGGAGTTTATGATGCATGGACAGCCTATCCACCTAGAGGGAGTTCGAGACCATGCTAATTTTCAACTCATTATAGCAAAGCAACTCAAACTGGAGTTTAAGAAATGCTCATAGATCTTTGTTTTGTAATTAAATAAGGACAATTCTGATCAGCCCTCCACAGTATCATATGACTCTGCCTTGCAGGCCTTACTTGAGGAATAAAATGACTTATTTCAGATGCCTACATCCCTCCCTCGCAAGAGACAAGTGGACCACCCACTTGACCTAGAGCCCCATTCCAAGCTAGTGAAAAAACCCCCCTATAGACTCTCCAAGTGTGAGCGTGAAGAGGTTGCAAAGCAAATCAAGGAGTTGCTGGAGATGGGTTTCATCGAACCGAGTTCTTCCCCCTATGCATCCCCTGTCCTCTTAGTCAAAAAGAAAGATGGCTCCTTCCGCATGTGTATTGACTATAGAGATTTGAACAAGATTATAGTGAAGAACCGCTACCCCATTCGACGGATTGATGATTTGCTAGATGAGTTAAAAGGGGCATGCTTTTTCACTAAGATTGACTTGCACTTTGGCTACCATCAGATTCGTATGCGAGCAGGAGATGAGATCAAAACGGCCTTCCGAGCTGATCGTGGACTTTACCATTTTCTTGTGATGCCTTTTGGGTTGACTAACACCCCTGTCACCTTTCAAAGCCTCATGAACAAAATCCTATAGCCCTTTTTGTTCAAGTTCGTGCTTGTTTTCTTTGATGACATCCTCATTTACAGTAAGTCATCTATGGAGCACTTAACACATGTTTGGAGGGTGTTTGACATATTGAGAGAGCATCGCCTCTTTGCTAAGGAGAGCAAATGTATATTCATGCAGACATTTGTGGAGTACTTGGGGACACATTACAGGCTGACCCCAAAAAGGTGCAATGTGTTAAGGATTGACCCACTCCTTCCACCAACACCTCCTTGAGTGGCTTTCTTGGTCTCTCTTCATTCTACACGTGCTTCATTAAGCACTATGCCACCATTGCAGCACCTTTGACTGATCGCTTGAAAAAAGAGTCTTTTTTTTTTATGCCACTGCAGATCATAGCTTCAAACAGTTAAAGGACATGCTTACTTCAGCCCCCATCCTTGTTTGCCCTGACTTCTCTAAGCTCTTTACCATTCATTGCAATGCCAGTGGTCGGGGTATTGGTGCAGTATTGTTGCAAGAGCATGTTGTGATTGCATTTGAAAGCTGCAAGCTTGATGAGAAGGAGATGCAAATGAATGTATACGACCAAGAGATGTTGGCCATCCTCCATGCCATCAAGAAATGGCACCACTATTTGTATGGCAGCCGCTTCCAAGTGAAAAGCGATCACCGAGTCCTCCAATACTTCTTGACTCAATCTACTTTGACTCCTAAGCAAAGGCGATGGGTGGCAACCTTACAGAACTATGACTTTGACATTTCACACATGCGGGGCAAGGATAATATTGTGGCTGATTCTCTCTCTCAAATGTGGGCATGCAGAGTGTCATCTATCTCAGAATTGCACAGTGATTGGGTTGAAGAGCTCCAGGAGGCTTACTTGTTAGTTGACCATTTCAGCCACATATTTCAAAAATTACAGCATGGGGTTATGGCTAAAAACTCCCAATATCAGCTCAAGCATGGCCTTATTTGGTCCCATGGCAAGATTGTCATCCCACACACTTCCCCCTTCACGCAGAAGATCATGGAATAAATGCATTCTTGCCCCACTGCTGGTCACTTGGGTGTTTTCAAAACATATGACAGGATTGCCAAGGGCTTTCATTGGAAAGGCTTATGGAGGGACGTCAAGGACTTTGTGACCAAATGTGTTCCATGCCAACAGAACAAGGACAGTATGCTCAGGCCCGCTGGCCTCTTGCAGCCTCTCCCCATCCCTAACGGAAAATGGACTCACATCACAATGGACTTTATCACCGACCTTCCCGTGACTAAGAAAGGATGGAACAGTATCTATGTGGTAGTTGATTGCCTCACCAAAGCTGCCCACTTTATCCCTACTAAGGTCCAATATACTGTCTCTCAGGTGGCCACTCAGTTCATGGAAAATGTCTTCAAGTTGCATGGCTTACCACAAGTCATAGTACATGATCGGGATGCAAAGTTTATGAGAAACTTCTAGCATACAGTTTTCACCTCCATGGGGACCAAGCTTGCTCCATCCACTGCATACCACCCTCAGACTAATGGCCAAACTGAGAGAGTGAACAAATGGCTTGGGACATACTTGAGGCACTTTTGCCATGATGTACATCACAGTTGGGATACGTGGCTTCACTTGGCTGAGTTTGCATATAATGACTCCACACACTCTAGCATTGGAGTTTCCCCTTTTGAGGCCTTATATGGGTATTAGGTTCCCCTTCCTACAGTCTTGTTTACTGATAAGATCAATCCTCATAGTCAAGCTGAATTGGATCGCATGCAAGCTTTACTTCAGTAATGCAAAATGAATCTTCAGAAGGCCCAAACACACATGAAACTCTATGCTTTTGAAAGACGCAGGCATTTGGAATTCCAAGAAGGAGAATTGGTCCTTTTGAAAGTGCCTAAGTCCCGCTACTCCACTCTCAAAGAGGGCAGTAGTAACAAGCTAGCCCACCGCTTCTATGGCCCATACTGCATCCTGAAGAGAGTTGGCGACTTGGCCTACTGCTTAGAACTTCCCCCTACCACCAAAATCCACAATGTGTTTCATATCAGTCAGCTAAAACCCTTTGTAGGCTCCTCAGTGGACTATGTGGAAGAACTTCCCCCCATTGATGAAGAGAGCATCACTCAATATGTTCCTGCAGCAATCATTGGGCAGCGAGATAAGCACTTACGATCCCAATCCATCAAAGAATACCTCATCAAATGGCAAGGCCTACCCTTGGAATAAACCTCTTGGCGTCCAGCAACCATCCTCGATGAATTTCCCTACCTTCGTGAACCCCAACAGTTGGAAGACTAGCCAGTCATGACCCAAATTGCTCACTTCCTGCCCGCAGACTACACATTATTTTAGAATAGTTTTGTCCTTATTCAAATCCAATGCATGTGCATTCTACATAGGCTGAAAGTACTCGTCATAAGGTTCATTTTGACATATAGTACGCCCCATTTGGAGCTACCTATCAAAAGTTATGACCAGTTTACTTTTGTCAACCAGTCCAGGACTGCATGCTGTCCCTAGTCTCTCCACACATATTCTTCATTGTCAAAGGGCTCTGAGTAGTACTATGCAACCCTCCCTTAGCCCACCCATCACTCCCCTCTATTTCTCCTTGCTTTTGAGGGCAAAAACCTTTCGAGTGGGGATGGATTGTAACAAGTGGGATACACACCGACTAGGGTTTAGACACCCCGTCACACTGACCAGGGTGTTTAAGGTGTAAGAGCCCCAGATTAGGGCAACCAGTTATTATCAAGATCACACTCTTCACCTTCATCTCCAGCTTCCATGGCTTCCTTCTTATTTATCTCCTCTTTTCTCTCTTTCTCTCTCCTCTTCTAGTCTTCTTCCTTCTTCTTCTTGTTCTCTTTCTCTCTCCCCTCAGCTTCTTTCATTACAAGCCTCATCATTGATCCACAAGGCAAACCTTCAACCACCCAAGCCCTGACCAACAAGTGCTATGGAGCTAACAATCAGCTAGGAGGGGGATAATGTTAACCCCAATGCAAAGAAAGCAAAGAAAATTAAAAAGACGTAGAAGATAGAGCAAAAAAAGCCAGGCCAGTGGAAAAAACAAGAGAAAAAGAACCAAAAGTGTAAGAAGCAAACTTAAAAGTCCAAGGCAAGTGCAAAAAGGAAAATGCACATTTTGAATATAAAAGCGCACCCTAAATCCTTGTAAAAGAGTGCCAAGCTCCCTCCTACGCAACTTGTAAATGTAGATGGGTATGGATGAAGGAACCATGTAAATAGGAAAGGAATAGGAAAAGAGGACCTAGGCTAAAATGGCAAGTCATGTAAAAAAAAAAAAGGAACTGGTGTCCAAGGAGGATTAGGGCATGTATAAAAAGGAAAAAAGTGAATGAAAAAACTCATTCTTGCGTGTGGCCAAAACTAGCTCTCTTCTCCTTATTCTTCTTGTTCTTGCTTGTGCTTGTGCTTGAGAGAGAGTGTGTGAGGGAGTGAGGGAGTGAGGGAGTAAGTGTGTGAGGGTGATGGACCATGGTAGAGAAGCTCTCCATCTTCTCCTCTCTTCTTCTTCTTCTCTTCTCTTCTCTTCTCTTGTCTCACACAAAGCAATGGAGCTTGGAGCTTGAGGATCAAGCTTACTTGAGCTTGCACCTTGGATCATGGAGCTACCGGATAGCTTGAGGGAGGAGGCAGCTCAATCGAGCATGAAGGTAAGCTCACTACACTCGTAGGTATGAGAGCATGCATAGCTATGTGAGAGGTAGCCATTGCACCTGGCTTGAAACGCTAGAAATAATAAGCAGCCAGTGGGTCTTGGGTGGTCAAGTGAGAAGCTCCGATAGGCATGAGTTCATGAAGCATTGTAGCACACACCTTCTCAATACATTATCAACTCCTCTCGTGTACAGTGTGTTCATAATAACCTAAAATTCTCTGCTCTTCAATGCTAATCTTCTTCTTTGATCTGCTATAAGATGTGCATGCATAACCCCTTCCTATAGGAAATGCAATAACTAATCATAGTATGAATCAAGGTCTATTACTTAAACCTCAAAGAGTTCGGCATCAGGGAGTTGATCAAGAAATCCAACTTCCATATCATCATTCTCCAACAACCTGCTCAGATAATCAACTATAGCACATTCTTTCCCTAGAGTATGGATAACCTTGAAGTCAAAATCTTGTAACAACAACATCTATCTTGCCAATCTACTAGTCAACTAAGGTTTATTTATCATGAATAAGAGTTCATGTTGATCCATATGGAATATCACATGATTCTTTAGTCAATAATACCTAAATTTTTGCATCGAATAAACCATTCCAAGTGCTCCTCTTTCAGTTACTGAATAATTCTATTTAGTATCACTCAATCTCTTGCTTGTATAATAAATTGGTCTATACCAACAAGGTACCTTATCTTGCATAAGTACACCTTCCAAATCTAGTAGTAGCTCCTCTTGCTTGGTTGCCAAATAATTATGTTTAAGAAGTATGTTGACTCCTAAACCCCCATTCAGTGCAGGACATCATGATGCTTTCTTCTTGTGTACTCAACTTAAATTGTAGGCACTTGATAATCCACAACTTCTAGCTCTTTTGAACCTCCTTCCTAAAAATTCCTAATATTAATCTTGCTTATCAAGATCCAGGGTAGCTTAACCCTCTTGATCATGAAGCTCTTTAAGTATTGCTTTTCTTGTCATTTTCTATAACTTCTTGACTTGTTTAGTTGCCTTTTCCTAGCTTTCTCTTGTTCTTTCCAATCAAGTTTCAAAGTAGCTTGGCTTCTTGTAACCGCTACCATTGCTTCCTCTTAATAGTCCTCTGCTTCAATACAGTTAGAACAATCAAAATGAACATGCATATTTACAGCATTAATGTTAGTGATACCTCCTTTGCCCTCTCTTGAACCTTCTCTTGCTGAATTTTCCTATAGCCAGCAACACCTGTACCTTCAGGAAATTGCATTTTCTCATCTTAATCAGGTAACTCTATGAGGACTGCTGCAACTAGGGTAGGTGGATGTTGTGGATGAGATGCTCATGTAGGTCTTCCATCATTGTAGGACATTGCTACTAGCATTCCTCTCTCAGTCCTATGCCTTGCCCAAAGTCCACAATTTGGTCTGACAAAGTACCCTTGACCTCCACAGTGTTGGCATGCTCCCATTTGGATGGTTTGTTGCAGTGCTACCTGAAAATTTTCCCAAGGCTATCTTGCTTGCATTCTTCTAGGTCCCCTAAAGGATCTTTGAGGCATTGTGTCAGTAATAACCTGATTGACTATAACTAGCTACATAGGACTTGGCCTAGGCTGTATCACTAGCATCTACTATGCCATCCTAACATTAGGATTGCACCAACAAGTCCTGGTTTCATGGCTCTTTCTTTGGCATATCTCATAGTACTTTTCTTTCCTCTTAGTGTCGAAAAGACCTAAATCCTTCAGCTTTTGTTTAATCTTCTTATCAAGTTTTCTCTCCTCTGTCTTTTTCTTATTTTTATTATTTGATTTCTTCTTCTTATGTTCGTGGGGCTAATCCTGATTTCTTCTTCTTCTACCTATGCTTCTTGCCGCTAGACTCATCATCATCAAAGTCACTAAAATCATCCTCTGATTTTGAACAGTACTCACTATCCTCATCATCATTATCACTTTCTAATTTTGAATTTGAACCTACATCAAAATTTGAAACCGAAGAGTTGTCATTCTTATGCGTCTTTGATCTAGATGTACCAAGCCTCCTTTCCACCCTCATAGAACCCCTCATCAATGTATCCAATGTATCACTCTAACCCATCTCCACATTGGCAATGGGATTCTTGATTTTACCCCTCAGTCCCTTCGTAAAATAAGTGATTTGCATCTCTACTAATGGTGCATCACCAACATCCAACTTGTTCAACAAGTTCTTAAACTTTTGGGTATAATCCTCCACTAACATATTCTTTTGTTTGATCTTCCTTAAAATATATCCCAGAGTTTTGTCCTTACAAAACGTACTTAAGAATGTTGTCTTTAAGGCATCATATGTATTGAATGATGCCATACCATAACTTGCAAACTAGTCCATGGCTTTTCCTCCCTACAAGGTAGCCAAGCAAACTACTGTTTCTTGACTTGATCTCCATACATCTGGTTGAATCCACTTGCTATCCACCTTGTCTCGAATTGATCCACGTGGTAGTCAAGGTCTTCCTTCTTTTTCCCTAAAAACTTAGATGCTTGGACCTTTGGGTTGACAAGCTAATTTGGATTCATTATGTTTTGCTTTTTGGGCCTCCTCTATGTGGTAAAGGATTAAAATTCAGAGATTTCTAAGATGAGATTCTGGCACTTCACAATAGAAATGTCCTCCCTTGGGACTAGATGTTGTAATCTTTCAAGTGTCTATCTAAGAGGAGTATCCTGATGTTCAAGTGGCAATATTGCTTCCTCATCATTTGACAAACTTGGTATTCTTGGAGAGGTTGGAGGAGATTCTGTTGAGGTGGTAGGGGAATGATTTGCTATTGATGTACCTATAGAGGTACCCACCTCCAAGGAATTCTGCCTTACATCTGTAAAATGTTCTTCATCTAGCCTACCTAATCCTCCTACTTCTCCTCTATCTTTCATCCCTACAACATGTTGTTATTGTCTTGCTAGTGCTTCCCTTCATTGCTGAGACCTACTTCTTGTTAAAATGGATTTGACAAATGTGGATAATTGTCTGACATAAATGACACCCATAAAAGGCATCTTGTACATCTTCAATGCCATTAGCATCCTGCACTCTTGCATCTTGTTCTTGCAGTAATTGTTTCTAAGCCTGATGACAAAATCATGAGAATTATTCCCCATGAAACCAACAGGATCACCAAAGTGTTATGGCCTTCAAGACCACAACAGGAATACAAAATACATCAATTTGCCTGAAAATGGTCCTAGAGCAACAACTAACTTTTTGAATCCATCTACAATCTTTATCATCATTTAATATTTAGGAACACTACACAAACAAGAAATACATATAATGATTATTCATGTGACACCATTCTCCTAAAAGATAAATAATAGTTTACAACCATCATGGCTACTCCTAATTACATAACTCAAAGAGAAAACATAGATATTCAAGAAACAAACATAGATAAGTAGGATCGACATCAACAACCATCTCATGGCACTATCCTAAAGAATATTTCAATCCTGATCATACAACATTTGATCAAATATAACTTATTGACATTCAAGACATGGGCATGACTTTTACGTGAAACATCATATGAAAACTAAATTCACTTTACACATATTGATTCCAAAAGCATACATGCATGCAAGTACTAAGGTCTAAAATAGTACTAAATAGATCATGGAATTTGAGCCCTAACAATATGCATGGGAGATCTTAAAAGCATTTGGCATGATTGAGTGTAAGGAGATAGCTACACCTATGGCCGTCAATGTGAGGTTATCCATTGAGGATACATTAGCACTAGCAAACATTGAAAGATACATGAGATTGATTGACAGCCTCATCTATTTGTGTAACACCAAGCCAAATATCAATTTTAATGTTGGTGTTTTGATTAGGTTCTCAAACATACCATGAGAAAATCATTAAAAAGCTAGGGTGTGAGTGCTTAGATACTTGAAGGAAACTCTTGACTATGGTATTACATACAATTCCAGAAGTGCTCTTATGGGGAACTGTAACTCAAATTTGATAGGTGACTGTGATTCCATGGAATCAATTTTTGGATATTGTTTTTCTTTAATTTTAGGAATCTTCTCTTGGATCAGTAATAAGAAGCAACCAACTATGGCATTGTTTTCTACCAAAGTATAGTATAAGATAGCTTATTTTGTTGCATGTGAAGTAGTATGGTTAAGGACGATCCTATGGTATATGGGAGTACCAAATGAAGATCCAATAGTACTAAGATGTAATAATCAAAATTCTATCACCATTGCCAAAAATCCATTTTTTCAAGCACACACCAAATTCATTGAGATCCAGTATCACTATGTGCGTGACTTGGTCAAGGATGGGATAATAGAGCTAGTCTACTATCCAATGGAGGAGACTGGAGTAGAGATATTTACCAAAGCTCTTATGAAGAATCCACTCTGAGTTCATCTTGAGAGACTCGGCGTTAGGCCAAGGATGTAGTTCACCTATGGGTGGACATTCAGGGGGGTGTTAGATATATTCAATACCCCAACCTCGTTAGATGCCACCAATGATCCATGGTGCTCTAAGTTGTAAGGCCCCCACTATGAGAAGAAGCCATGTGTGAGCACAGACATTACTTGGGTCTTGACTTGTATGTTAGATGAGGTCTATATGATCGGATGGCAAAAAGTGACCTTTGTGAGTCTAGCATTTGGGTTAGATAGAGTAGTATGCTGGTAGCAAATTAAGGCACAATACATCGAGTTGTGGGATGTGGGAGGTGACCCCTAGCTAGAAGGTCTCAAGGGGGACTAGTGGCCCCCTTAATGGGCATCTAGAGGTAGTGCCCCCAGCCCAACAGTAAAGGAAATATTCATTGACTAACTAGAAAAAGTTTATAATATGGTCGGACAAGTTGGCTAGACTACCTTCTCGAGCTATAAAACAAAGACCCCTCAAAAGCCATCATCAATCTATCTTTTACCAAGTTAGAGTTACCCTTAAGCTACCCTTAAGCTCTTCATCTATCATCTATCTAGATTGCCATGTAAGCTTCACAATGGAAGCACACGGGTGGATAGAGCCATCTTTATATCAGTTCATATGAAATTAAAGTAGTTTATTTTCTTCTCATATTTGTTGTGTGTTCTCTACACCTTACTCGGCTTCTATATGCTACGTCATGTAATTTCTATGGCTACAACATGGCCAAACTATAAACAATTGCTATATGGATATTTACCCTAGGCTTGAGATATTCTATTGGAAAGTTCTTATCATTATAATAGAACATTGGGTATTAGTTCTATATGGCCTAGATTTTGTGGAAAATCAGAGTGGAAGCAAGGATTAAAGTGTGCACAAGACTGAGAGAAGAGCTCACAAGTACAAGAACAAGTCTTGCTTATTTAGTTGCTCATGAAATTACAACTTGGGTCACTCTCACTCAAAAGTTGATGTAGACCCCTGGGCTATTTATATAGCCCCAACTGGCTAGGGTTAGGGTTTCCCCTTCCCCTCAAGACCATTCACACTTGTATACCCTTATCCACTCCTACATAAGGAGGGTTCATATGCCTCTCAACACCCCCCCTCAATGCCAAGTGGCATTGGAATACAATGCATAAGAGAATGCCCCCCCTTAACCCAAATTAGGATGCCTTTATAGAACAAGCTTACAAGGATGGTTATAGGCAGAAGGGATACAAGACTCAGAAGAGTGGATCATCTGGATTGGGAGGCAAAATTGGCCTCCAATTCCTTAGGTACTTTTGGAACACCGGGACACTTACTGGTGATATGCCCAATCTTTTTGCATTTATTCCACTTCGTTCTTTCAAGATACTTCTTCCAACAATTACTTACAATATGCCCTTTTTTATGACAGAAGGAGCACTTTGTAGAAGCTGTATGGACTAACACATGCTCATGGGAAGTAAATGTTGAATAGCCTTCATTATGGTTCCTCTTCTCTTCATCTACGTATGACTAGATGGTACTTGCCAAAGTTGGGTTCGGGATATTAGTAAGGGTAGTAACAAGGGTTGGAAAGGCCTTCTTTACAGATTTCAGAAGAATGGCAATGGCAACTTCATCATGAATTGGTGCTTGAACGGAGGCCAGTTGTGCCATGAGCTTCATACGTGAAATAAACTTACTTAGATCTTCTCCTTGTTTATACTCCAAGATAAAAAATTCAATCTTTAAAAAAATCTTGGAGTTCTTCCTTGTAGCACCATAGAGCCTTTCAAGCTCATCCCACTTCTCCTTGGCAATGGAGAGTTGGTCAATATAATAAATTAAGGATTCATCCAGATGAAGCATGATGATGGCCTAAGCTCTTTCATCTTCTTCTACATCAAGGGGATTTGATGGGTCAATAACTTTTGTCCCTTTTATGAAGGGCCAGTAGCCCCGTTCCATCATTTTGGGACTTGCCAGGGATGGAAATCTTTTTCATTAAACTTGCAGATTTGAGGCCTTACATCTATATAGGCCATGGCCACTATAGGAAGGTCTTACCTATTGCCTTAGACAATGGCAGTGTCTACTCCTTTACAGGTGGCCAAGTACGAACCAAATAACAGAATTGATAGCCCTACAAATGATAACCAACTTTAAAGCTATAAGGATGAAAAAGGTTGGAAATCATACATATGTAATATCTCAAGCTAAGATTTTGGTGGTCATGTCCTTCGAACAACCCTTGATCTAAGTTTTACTATTTTCCTAGGTTTCAATGAGGTGACTGGACTTCTGGCTCCTCCCCACCTTGTGGTTTAGTGTATGAGTATTTGGTTGAGTAAGGTCGATTAATGACTTCGACACTTGGTGAAGATTTTGAGGAGATTTCAATCACATCAATATTCATGTTCTGACATAGGGCAATAGTACTAATGTCACTAAATGCCTTTTTAGTGCTTAGAAGCACTCATCTCAACATTGAGATGTTTAGGTATTTACCTTGTCAAGCTTAGTGAGACACTTGACTCATTACCGGTGTTGAGATCAAGCTTCCTGGTGAGCTTTTCAAGTCTTCCAAGTGTTGACGCTATTCAAAAATCAGGAATACACTTTGTACCATGTGCTTCAATGATTAAAATCACTGTTAATTATTCCCTGATTGAAAAAAGTGGAAAAATAGGAAGAAGAAGCTTCTTGGCTATGGCTGCCTGAAACCCATAGTTAGGGTTTTGCTTACATCAACGAGTAGAGAATGAATTAGTTCAAACCCTCTTAGAGGGAGATGGCCCACTAAAGGGGCTAACAAAGCCCCATGATAGCTACCAACATTGTGCCTTCATCAACACACACAATAGCTCGAGATGTCTCACCTGCAAATCTGCACCAATTTTGGGAAAAATGTAATGTAACCCTCCATGTCATCTAATCTCCGCCTTTGATGTGCCACACTCAATCAGCCTGAGCTAAAGAGAAGATCTCTAGAAGGAATCGGAAGCTTAAATGCTCTCATTTGCTCTTCCCAAAGTCCTCCAACAAAGATGGGTCAATCTGGCTATGGTGGAAAGCAAGGTAAATGAGAGGGCAAGAGTTCTTCTTGTGCATTTGGGTGTGTATAGAGACTAAGAGAAGCTAAAGGAGTAGAGTTGGCTCTGATACCGTGTGGAAAAGGAAAGTGGAAGCAAGGATTGAAGTGTGCAGAAGAGGGAAAGAAGAGCTCACAAGTGCAAGAACAAGTCTTGCTTATTTAGTTGCTCATGAAAGTACAACTTGGGTCACTCTCACTCAAAAGTTGATGTAGACCCCTGGGCTATTTATATAGCCCCAACTGGCTAGGGTTAGGGTATCCCCTTCCCCTCAGGACCATTCACACCTGTATGCCCTTATCCACTCCTGCATAAGGAGGGTTCATATGCCTATACTCTCAACACCCCCCCTCAACGCCAAGTGGCATTGGAATACAATGCATAAGAGAATACCCCCCTTAACCCAAATTAGTATGCCTTTATAGAACAAGCTTACAAGGATGGTTATCGACAGAAGGGATACAAGACTCAGAAGAGTGGATCATCTGTGGATTGGGAGGCAAAATTGGCCTCCAGTTCCTTAGGTACTTTTCGAACACCGGAACACTTACTGGTGATATGCCCAGTCTTTTTGCATTTATTACACTTCGTTTTTTCAAGATACTTCTTCCAACAATTACTTAAAATATGCCCTTTTTTATGACAGAAGGAGCACTTTCTAGAAGCTATATGGACTAACACATGCTCATGGGAAGTAAATGTTGAAGAGCCTTCATTATGATTCCTCTTCTCTTCATCTAGGTATGACTAGATGGTACTTGCCAAAGTTGGGTTCGGGATATTAGTAAGGGTAGTAACAAGGGTTGGAAAGGCCTTCGAAGGATGGCAATGGCATCTTCATCATGAATTGGTGCTTGAACGGAGGCCAGTTGTGCCATGAGCTTCATACGTGAAATAAACTTACTTAGATCTTCTCCTTGTTTATACTCCAAGATAAAAAATTCAATCTTTAAAAAAATATTGGAGTTCTTCCTTGTAGCACCATAGAGCCTTTCAAGCTCATCCCACTTCTCCTTGGCAATGGAGAGTTGGCCAATATAATAAATTAAGGATTCATCCAGATGAAGCATGATGAAGGCCTAAGCTCTCTCATCGTCTTCTACATCAAGGGGATTTGATGGGTCAATAACTTTTGTCCCTTTTATGAAGGGCCAGTAGCCCCGTTCCATCATTTTGGGACTTGCCAGGGATGGAAATCTTTTTCATTAAACTTGCAGATTTGAGGCCTTACATCTGTATAGGCCATGGCCATTATAGGAAGGTCTTATCTATTGCCTTAGGCAATGGCAGTGTCTACTCCTTTACAGGTGGCCAAGTATGAACCAAATAATAGAATTGATAGCCTTACAAATGATAACCAACTTTAAAGCTATAAGGATGAAAAAGGTTGGAAATCATACATATGTAATATCTCAAGCTAAGATTTTGGTAGTCCTGTCCTTCGAACAACCCTTGATTTAAGTTTTACTATTTTCCTAGGTTTCAATGAGGTGACTGGACTTCTGGTTCCTCCCCACATTGTGGTTTAGTGTATGAGTATTTGGTTGAGTAAGGTCAATTAATGACTTCGACACTTGGTGAAGAGTTCGAGGAGATTTCAATCACATCAATATGCATGTTCTAACATTGGGCAATAGTACTAATGTCACTAAATGCCTTTTTAGTGCTTAGAAGCACTCATCTCAACATTGAAATGTTTAGGTATTTACCTTGTCAAGCTTAGTGAGACACTTGACTCATTACCGGTGTTGAGAGCAAGCTTCTTGGTGAGCTTTTGATGTCTTCCAAGTGTTGACGCTATTCAAAAATCAGGAATACACTTTGTACCATGTGCTTCAATGATTAAAATCACAGTTAATTATTCCCTGATTGAAAAAAGTGGAAAAATAGGAAGCTTGAAGCTTCTTGGCTATGGCTGCGAGAAACCCACAGTTAGGGTTTTGCTTACATCAACAAGTAGAGAAGGAAATAGTTCAAACCCTCTTAGAGGGAGATGGCCCACTAAGGGGGCTAACAAAGCCCCATGATAGCTACCAATGTTGTGCCTTCATCAACACACACAATAGCTTGAGATGTCTCGCCTGCAAATCTACGCCAATTTTGGAAAAAACGTAATGTAACCCTCCACGTCATCTAATCTCCGCCTTTGATGTGCCACACTCAATCAGCCTGAGCTAGAGAGAAGATCTCTAGAAGGAATCGGGAGCTAAAATGCTCTCCTTTGCTCTTCCCAAGTCCTCCAACAAAGATGGGTCAATCTGGCTATGGTGGAAAGCAAGGTAAATGAGAGGGCAAGAGTTCTTCTTGTGCACTTGGGTGTGTATAGAGACTAAGCAAAGCTAAAGGATCAGAGATGGCTCTGATACCATGTGGAAAATGAGAGTGGAAGCAAGGATTGAAGTGTGCAGAAGAGGGAAAGAAGAGCTCACAAGTGCAAGAACAAGTCTTGCTTATTTAGTTGCTCATGAAAGTACAACTTGGGTCACTCTCACTCAAAAGTTGATGTAGACCCCTGGGCTATTTATATAGCCCCAACTAGCTAGGGTTAGGGTATCCCCTTCCCCTCAACACCATTCACACCTAGATGCCCTTATCCACTCCTGCATAAGGAGGGTTCATATGCCTATACTCTCAACAGATTTCATGCTCCCATTAATATTCATTGACTCTTATTTAAGATCCACTACTTTTTGTAACAAGGATCTCTCCCTTTTTTTGTAGGATTGAGACTTATAAACCAAGTCCTTCATTTCTCACCTATCTACTAGTAGCTTCATACTTAGCAATTTTAATGCTTAGTCATTAGAGGTTCCTAGTACACTAGTTATCTGGATCATCTTTTTTACTTCTTCCAATTATTTCTTTGCTTTGTTCTTGGCTTCTTAGACTTGATGAACCATTTGACAAGTTTATTTAAGACTACTTGTTTTGATTATACAATATTTGATATCAACCATTATATCCTCGTATACTCTACCTTACTCTAATGGACATAAAATCGTGTCTTAGTTGGTTTTGGGCATTCTTAGATAATTGGGCAATGCATCCTACAATATTATTATGTTTTTTTAAAATGACAAGGTTTTCAATCAGTCTAATTAAGAATGAGATAGGAGTTTTCTAAAAGAAATGCTCCCCTTGTGAAAATACACTTAAGGTTCTTCTCTTTGGGATCTAGGACTTTAACATACGCTTTTAGGTTGTGGGACTATGCCTCTTTAGCCCTAGATGTCTTGGCAGGCCTTTATGGTTCAATTTGCAAGTCAAATTTTCTCTAACTATATTCTAGTTTGGTCTAAGTATGTTCTAGCTTAGAGTTATTTCTTACAGGTTCCTTGATTAACTAGTCTAGGACTCTTGGTCTTCTTGGAGCTTTAAGTCACTAACTAGATCACTCTAATCTACCTTTTAGTGTCAAAGGGGAATTTTTGTGTTCTTAATATGCTTTTGGATTCTAATTTTGAGGTACAACTTAAAATATTTGAAATTTATGAAGATTTACACTCCTCTACTATGCAAGACAAGTATTGTGAACACCTAAGGCTAGAGCTATTAAGTATGGGAACCTAGAATCAATAAGCTCAAGGCATTCCTCAATACATCAAGCATATCTCACCTAGACTTAATCCCACAATCTTTTTCCTTATCTAGAATGTGTCTTTGACCAAGGTCCTTCTTATTAGATGAGGATTTGATGCTCAGTTTAGATGATGGAATCCCATTTCTATAGGCTCAAGGTATTCCAACGATACCTAAATGTTGAGGGTTAAAGGATGCATGTGCCTAGCCACCTACATTTACTTGTACTTATTACCCACACACCTATACATTGCAAGTGGTAACCACCCATCATTGTCACTTTATTATTTATTCTTTCTATGACAATAGAATAAGGGAAGGTAGGTCACACATTGTGCTTATTAGAGTTCCAACATACCATCTTGATATCTCTTGATTGAACCTCCATAGCTATTGCTTCTCTCTTGATTCTTCTCATTCTTCCACTCTTGCTCCACCTTTCAATTGCTATCAAAGTGGGCATTTGAGAAGCTTCTTTAGTATTACATTCAGCTTAGGAAGAGAGCTTAGCTTGAACCTTTCATGGCATCCTTACACCAAGGTATGCATCAGTCTCATTGAGCTTCCCTTCATCAAGGATTGTTGTAGCATTGTCCAAGACATTTCAAGGGTTGCTTTAAGTACTAGAAAGTGACCAACACACTCAACTAAAGCCTATAGTAGCAACCCAAGGGCAACCAACATGATTTGTGCTAATTTGGGATGTTCCTATCCCTAATCTCTTGCATTCTCTCTAGCTCTTTATGAGCTTTCATATCATTGCTTACCAACTTGGCATCGTCCTAGGCACTTTTGGCTTCAATCTTGAGTATTATTTGGAGCATTTGAGGTCAACCATTGATCTACAATTCAGTACAGGTCTATTGCTCACTATTTGAATGGTAAGCATTTACTTTTTTATACTCTCCTGATGCTTATGGGGCATGTTTTTGTGCCTGAATAATGCATTATGCTTGGAAAAGACTTTTGGGCTGATTAGAGCTTGATAGCTCAATTTATTTTCAGGTTTACTATTGTAACAATATTTGGATAACTAACATTCACAGTGAATGTCTATATATTGAATTCCTACATGCTATTCGAGTATGCTACATGGTTATATTGATGCTTGGCATTGACCATTGTGCCTGGATATATGGTAAGATTGAGCCTTGGATTTGAGCCTAGTTGGTTGCATTTGGGAAGTGGCTATTTACTTCAGCAATTTCCACTTGTAGGCTTGAAGAGATATTATAGGTATATGCTCGTAGATGTATACACAATGCATTTTGGGCACTCGGCTATTATGAGCTTTGTCTTGCTCTTGGACACTCTAACTTCAATTTCAATGGGAGTACTTGGTATTTTCTTTGCAGAGCTTGGTTCATTTGAGTTAGTGGGAAACTCTCTTATGCTTTCTTGGTTTATGCATATATTATCACTACAGAGGTTTATGACTATGGGTTGAACTACCTTTGATTTGGACACCTTGTAACTCTCATTGTCAATGGGTTGTTAGTGGTGGATACATTCTTGGCATATGTATTGGTATGCATATATGTATCTACCTTGGATTCTTTGATAGTGTTTGGTACTCTGTGGTTTATGCTTTGTACTACATTGTATAACTCAGTTTGCTCCTTGGATTTTCCTAACAATGGGAGCTTACTCTTTTGCATGTTTTTCTACAGTTACATATTGATTTACTGTAGTTTCATAGACAACCATGTTGAAATCAATTTTGAGCGGTTTCTTTGTGAGCAATTACTTGTATTTAGCACTTAAGAGCTTTCGCTTGTGGACAATAGTGTGTTGGCTTAGTCTTCCTCCTGTTGCATGCTTTTTGGCTTGGTCTTGAGACTAATTTGTTGTTATTATAGCAGCCTATATTCTCTTTATGTGGCATACATAATGGCAAGTGCTTCAAGTACTTTCCAAAGACATTGCTATCTTCAACACATAGAAGTTTGATGGCAATTACTTCTAGTATTAGAAGACTTAGGTTTGGCAAGTATTGGTGTAAAAGAAGCAAGTCAAGCCATTGAAATTAGAGAACACAAAGCCAAAACTTTATGATGCAATTGATTAGGAAGAGCTTTGTGAGCTATGTAATTTTATCATTACTTTGTCATTGCCAAAGCAAGTATACTTCAATGTCATTGAGACTGAGGGTGGTTCTTATGCATTATGGAAGAATATTTGTGATCTCTATGATAAGCAGAGTCCTGCAACACAATTGTATTGGCTTAAGCAACTCATAAACCTTCATATAAAGGAAGGGTTGTCGATGCCTTCTCACTTAAATGAGTTTCATTCCATTTTCAATCAGCTTACTTCATAAGGCCTTAAGTTCGAGAAGAATGTGAAGTCTCTTTTCTTGCTTGTCACATTCCCCAAGTCTTGGGATACATCTTACATTGCTATGAGTGCAAACCCTCCTAAGATGATCTTAAGCTCAAGGATGTAGAGGGTGCTTTGCTTACAAAAGAAGTAAATAGGGACAATGTTGACACAACTCGTACTTCTCATATAGCTATAGTGAGAGGCAGACATGGTGGTAATGGGAATAATAATCATGGTAGAGACTCGCAGCCCAATAAGGGAAAGTCTAAGTCTTGTGGGCCATTATGCAATAGGTCCCATGGTCCTAAGTCCTTACTTGCTTATCATTATTATGGGTAGCAAGGTCACATAAGACTGCAGTGCTATAAGATACATAATGATAGGCACGAAAAAGGCAAAGGGAAAGTGTACAATAAGGCCAAATCTTTTGTTGAATGGTTGAGAACAAGTTTGGATATAGACTAAAATACCTAAGGTTTGATAATGGGGGTGAATATTTCTCGAAGGCTTTTGAAATTTTTTTTGGTGAGAGGGGTATTAAGCATTAATTTTTTATTGCTCCTTATATCCCAACCTAGAATGGTATTACATAGCACATGAATAGGACTATTCAAGAAAGAGTCCACAATATACTTAGTTAGGCAAGTTTATCCTAGTACTTTTAGGCTAAGGTAGTTACTATTATAGTTTATTTGATCAATAGATCCCCATGCATTACTCTTGGCAATATAGTTGCTGAGGAGGTCTAATTTGGTAAACCTCCCTCATATGCATGCTTTCATGTCTTTGGATTTGAGGCTTTCTACCATATTCCCAAGGACAAATTGCAACAAATTGGATGTGAAGTCCATCAAATGCACCTTTCTTGGATATGGTGATGCAAGTGAGATGGGCTATTGGCTTCGGGATCCACAAGCTGGGAAGATTATCCACAACCATGATGTTGTATTTAATAAGAAAAAGATGGATATGAGACAAGAGCATGTAGTTGAGATACATAGAATAATATTTTAGGAGGAGCATTCTGTTATGGTATAGCTAGTCCAAGTAGACTACTTGTAGATATGCCTAGAATCTACCTACTATGCAGAATCATGCTGTTGGACAGAGAGGATAGGCCATATAGGCCCTATAACTAGTATTGAGATGCTTCACTCAAGCCTCATGTCCTCTTGATCATCTTGAGTCCCTATGTGTTATGTCATGGTGACAGACTTTTGTGAGCCTCTCACTTATGAGGATATCTATATGTAGCAACTTAAGGGCTTTGAGGAACAGGGCAAGAAACACCTAGTATACAAGTTGAGGAAGAGTCTTTATGGACTTAAGCAAGCACCTAGGGAATGATATCATAAGTTTGATGCCTTTATGTATTCACAGGGTTACTCCCATAGTGATAGGGATCCTTGTCTTTACATGAAGAAGGCCTATGATAGTAGCCTTTTCATTTTGGTGCTATATGTTGATGACATACTAATTGCTAGGGGTGCTCATGATGAGCAAGATGCTTTGAAGACTTGGCTCAAGAAGAGCTTCAGGATGAAGGACATGGAGTATGCCTCTCACATACTTGGTATGCACATTACACACAATTGCTCCAAGGGATTTCTCTACTTGTGATAAAAGGAGTATATCCATAATGTCCTTGAATGGTTTCATATGCATGGTGGTAAGTCTATTCGTTGCTTGTTGCCTTCTCAAGAAGAGCTTTGAGATAAAGGACATGGGGTATGCCTCTCACATATTGGTATGTGAATTATGTGTAATCACTCCAAGGGACTCCTCTACTTGTCACAGAAGGAGTACATCCATAAAGTCCTTGAGCTATTTTACATATGCACGGCGGTAAGCCTATTGGTTGCATGTTAGCTTCTCATGTGAAGTTTAGTCAGGTAGATTGTGCCTAGTCACACGAGATAAGATGGCCAAGATCCCATATGCATCCATGGTGGGTAGCTTAATGTATGCCATGATACCCACTAGACCTAACATAGTATTTGCAATGGGCATTGTGGCTCATTGTTTTGCGACAACTAGAAAGTGCCATTGGGATGTTGTGAATAATATCATGAGATATCTTAAGGGCATTGTAAATATGTGCATTTATTATGGTGGCCAAGATATTGGAGTCATGGGCTACACAAACTCTGATTATGCAAGACATGCTAATAGTAGGAAGTCCACCTCTGGCTATGTATTCACCTTTGTTGGGGGTGTTGTTTCTTGGATGTCCAAGGTATAGAAATGCATAGACTTATCTATTGCTGAGGCTACAAGTCATGTGGATAGTAGGAAGTCCACCTCTGGCTATGTATTTAGCTTTGATGGGGGTGTTGTTTCTTAGATGTCTAAGGTACAGAATTGCAAGGACTTGTCTATCACACTGAGGTTGAGTACATTGCATCCATTGAGCTTGCAATGAAACCTTGTAGTTAGGCCATCTAGTTGCATACCTTGCTATGACTATGACTTCTATATTGCATTCAATTGGCACGTAATCCAATATTTCATGTGGAGACCAAGCACATTCAGATCTATTATCACTTCATCGGAGAGGTGATTGAGGATAGGTAGATAGAGCTTGTCAAGATCTTGAACGACAAGAATCTTACAGAGACCTACTCACTAAAAGTCTCCCAATGGAATGTTATGCCTTCCTTAGGAAGATGAGGGTGAGAGGACATCTATTTCTCATCCTGTTGTACTTCTATACACATATTGTACTTTGTCACTTTTTTCCTATTTTCTCTACATAGACATGTTTGCCATTAAAGGCCACATGTGCCTAGCCACCTACATTTACTTGCACTTACTACCCACATACTTATATGCTACAAGTGCCAACCACCCATCATTGTCACTTTATTCTTTATTATTTCTATAATAATAGAAAAAGGGAAGGCAAGTCACACATTGTGAGATTGTTGGAGTTCCCACATATAGTCTTGCTCTCTCTTACTTGAACCTCTATAGCTCTTGCCTCTGTTCATGCTTTTCCTCCTACTCGATCTTTCACTAAAGGGTTATGTACTTATTATGATGGATGCTCTCTTCCTTCTCCTATGTTACTTGCATACAATTTCTCTTTGCTCCATGACTCTAGCTCAATTTCTGTGAGCTCAAAGTTGCAAACTCAAAGTGCCCAAGTTGTGGAAAATGAGTAATGGTAGAGTCTTTTGGATATAAGTTGAGGGTTAATTTTGAATAGGCTAGGTCAAATAAGGTAGTCACTGGGTTCTAGCACTGGAGTGCTTTAGCTGTAGATATGTTTGTTGGATCACCTTGGCAATTTGTTGTAAGCTCAAGATATTTCCTCTTAATACCCCAAGTTCATGGAAACCATAGATTCTCAAACTCTAGTAGTTAAGTTAAGAATTGGCTTGCCTCTTTTTAGGAAATATAAAAACTTTGGGATGCAAGAGGATTGTTGAGCCTAATGTTTTGGATGTGGAAAGATGATTTCTTATGCTCAATGGTATCTCAAGCTTATAGATGTTGGGATAGTGGGATTTCTTTCCAATGTTAGCTCAACTAAGTGTCACCTTAAAGCAAAAGCAAGACTTTGTTTGCTCATGTGTGTTCCTTAGGAATTAGGTCTTCAACAAGGTACCCAAGCTGGGCTTTAGTTAGCCCAAGGTACTCAAGGTTGTAGCACCCTAAACTAGTCATGTACTTAAGAAATTGAATACATCTAGTTGGATGTGTATTGGTTTTGGTGTAGTTGGCTTAAGGCAACTGATATTCCTTCTAGCCAACCCAAAGTGGTTCTTGGCACTTGGTGTGATGGTTAGGCTAAATATATTCACCAAGTAACATCTCAAGTTTCCAATTCTATCAATACAAATTAGTATTTCAACCTCAGGTCTAGAGTTCTAATGGGTCGAAATAATGAATAATGACTTTGAAGCAAAAATGTGGCTCTAATCTATCATAGTGTCTTTGAGACAAAGCCTTTGGATGATTAAGAGTACCTTGAGTGCTTACAAAGTTGTCAATACCTCCACTTCATAATTATATATGCAAGGCTATATCCACCAAGAAATATCTTTTTATGATTAGAATGAAGTCTAGGTAGAGTTTTTTAACTTTCACATAGTACTTTTAAGTTTCAAGTGATATTGGGCTTCTAGCTCAAGGTGATTGGATGGAGATGACATAGCTCAAGGTATTCATCCTCCAATGCCTTCTATTGATGGGAATGAGCACTCCTTTGAAGTATTCTACTCAAACTAATAAGACACAAGCTTTAAACAATGATTGTGGTTTGTACGGATATTATAGTTGCAATTCATATCCTTTTTATTCATCTACTTGATAGAAAATGTAACAACTAAAAGAACACGATTCCCATCCTCGCTCCAAATAATAGATTCAAAAGTATAAGGTCATTGACCTCCATAATTAGGACGAAAGGAGAGCACCCTTATTCCTTGAACTTCAAATGTAATCTCAGGCTCACCACCTTTCACATAACAATTTCTACATTACACTTCCTCCACCAACCATATGCTCTCTTTTTCCTATGCCTAAGGATGTAAAGAAAATGCAGAGCAAAAAGAAGCAAGAAAATGAGAATCACTACCTTGCCAAGTATATTCAAGCCTCAAACATGGTCTTGGTTTATTCATTGATCTAAGCATGGCCCCACATAGCTTCAAAGTCTCCTCCAATTTGTTATGCCTTCATACCTTCTCAAGCTCTCAATGTTACTCTTGTTCCCCTTACTCTTAGTCTATTCATTGATCTAAGCATGGCCCCACATAGCTACAAAGTCTCCTCCAATCTGTTATACCTTCATACCCTCTCAGATGTTATTCTTGCTCCCCTTAATTTTCCAAGCTTTGTCAAATGCTCAAGAGAGTGATAAAGAGAAGGAAAACACAAGTTATGGGAGTGGAACTTCTCTTCTAGCACCATGACCTACTATAACTAAGGTGGAAAAGATGAAAGAAAAGTAAGAGAATAGAAAAATAATTAAAAAAGTAGTATAGATGTTGATCATGATGGTTTTTGCTGATCCACTATCCCTCGTCCTCTCTCAAATCGTTGTGAAAGTAGTTGTAATCTTTTTCTCTCTCCTTAGCATGATAGAAAAAGCAAAACACAATTGTTTTTACTCAAAGGCTAAAAGCAATAGTTTAGAAAAGCTAAGGTTCTAGATTAGAGCACACAAGAATGAAATTTCCATTAGTTTTTAGGCTATTATATGCCACGGTTTCTTATGTGCAAGCACCCTAAGATGCCATTCCTCTCTTATGTTTGATTTTCAATCTTTTGCATTTCCCTCAGGCTTTTGTAGCATGTCTGTGGATTTTAATATATTATTTTCTTGACTCTTTAATCTTAAAATAATTATTGTAATTAATTTACAAATTGCATGGGACTCGTGCTAAAATTTTACATTCAATTTCTCCATGTGTTGTGAAACCTTAAAAATTAAATATTGACTTGATAATTAAGAGATGTCGAGGACTAAATTAATTCAAATTTTTTTCTTATTATTGTTTTAAGCACCCAACTCCTCTGATTTTTGCTTTTTCTATAGACATTGGGTCTTATTGATGTTTTTGACTTTTGTTTGATAAGATTTGACCCTACCTTTGACTTGCATTTTTTAGTCTCCATTGATTAGGGTTAAGAAAAGACCTCCCTTGGCAAAGAGAGGGGTTGGTGCTTGGAGTGCTATAAAGAATACGAATCTATTAGCCACTTGCTCATAGCTTGCTTAATCGATAAAATTCATAAAGTTGTACACACACACACACACACACACACACACACACACACACAGCTCTTTCTTTCATTTTCTAAAATAAACTCAACTTTCTTGAAAAGTAACATATCCATATATTTCAAGACTAAGTGGAACATTTATATGAAGTTAACAATGGGTAATTTTTTGGGACCTACATTACCTTGTCAACACAACATAGTATAGGCATATGTCCTAAAGGGAAATGCTAACAAAATTTGAGAGAGATTTCGGATTGGAAAAACCTTTAACTAGGACCTCGATGCACCTCTCACAACACACTCAAGGAAACATGTTTAAAGAGATCACTACTTATGGGTTGCGTGGAATTTGAGAAATGCTTATCAATGTGGGTCCAATGAGATCACTACTCTATACATGCTTTTTGATGTTTTGTTAATGAAGGTAAAATTCATCAACGATCTCATGTTGTAGCAAATCAATGGGCACTTAACCTTGAATTCAAGAATCTACAATGCTTACCTTCCTAATCAATTGTACATATTTCTTTTAGAGCACTATTAAAAAAAGGTAGTTAAGCTCCCTAGCCCTCTTGTGTTTGCCATAAAAATTTACCCTCTCTTTTGCTTGATAGATAAATTGGCCTAAGATAGGATGCTAGAGGGGATTAAATATAGAGGAAAAGGTTGATTGGGCAAGGGTTTGTTGATGATTTATTGATGATGCTCAAGGCAAATTAGACATATTTGGATAAAGTTTTGTGTGTACTAGGAGCATGTGGTACCTTTGATGTGCTAGAGTCATGGGGGGTTACAAAAAGCTTGGGATTCTATGCTAGGAAGATACATATAAGGTAAAAATAATAGAGCTAGATATATTGCTCTTGTTAGGGGATTGCCTCAAAAAGGAATAGGAAAATGGTAGCTTGCAATTGCTTAAAGTCGAACAAGAAGCGAATGCCTTAGGAGCAAAGTTGCTCAAGAGGTATTGGGTCCAAGAAGCACCATGAGCCTAGATGATGGTGGATACCATGCATCCCATAAATACTAGGTTTTGCTACGTGTGTGTGGCCTCAAGAATCTAGGTATTCTTACTATGCAATCAAAAAATCCATAGTTCGTTAGCTCTTGGCATAGGGTACTTAACTTCTGAAAGTTATTCATGACATTTTCACTCAAAATTTGAAAGTTTAAGAAAATGTGTTTTGGTCATTGCTATTACCTTAGTGAGAAGAGGAAGGGCTTTGACAAGAAAATGAGTATTTAAGGCATGGTAGTGGTTTGGTCAGAGGGAAAGGTGGTTTCCTTGGAAAAATGGATGATTAGTTGGAAGCTCTTGAGGCCCTTTACATTTTTGTGGGATTTTATTGCACATATATTTCTCATTGTTTTTTAGGTGGGAAGCCATCGTTTGAGAAATGTGCAAGTGCTACCCCTAAAAATTAGTGCTGTAGTAATCAATGCACTGTGGTTGAGAGGGACGTATTGAAAAAGTATGAGGAACTTTGGGATTATTAATCATACATATATGAAAGAAGATTAGATGAAATCCTTATGAACATTTTGGCTTTGAAGCTTGCTTTCAAGGATAGAGAGGTCATGGGAGCACTCATGACAACTTGAAGGCTTAATAAAAGGGGTATCTTTGATGGAAACTAGCTATATGGAACCATGAAACACCTACTTTGGGATGGTTGCATAGCAATTAGTGTGTGGTAGGAGTTCTTACCTCATTTTGGCTTTCAAGAATAGAACAATACTAATATGTGCTTTTGTATATTTGGTGGAGTTGGAGCATGTGGGAGGCTTAAGCAAATCGGTCTCCAAACCTTCAAAGTTTTGGCCCTCCAAGCTATTTGGTAGGTAAGGATCAAAGTCTTTTCTAGGGCGGGTTCAAGCTAGAAGTAAGATGGGAAAAAGTACTATGGTACTAGATTATGGCATGGATGGTAGGGAAATTAGGAAAGAAGGACCTAGCTAAATTGGTGGCTTTGTGGGGTTAATCACAGTTCTCACTAATTGTATCCCGAAATATTTTTTTATTTATTAACACTCTCATATCTTTTCGCGTCTAAAAAACAATACTTAGGGTGTGAAACCACAATTAATAAATTGAGTCTCTATTTTATCGATTGATCACTTTTCAGGTTTCAATTTATGTTAATTTGCTTAGTTTGTCGGGTTCAAGGTATCGGGCTCTCGTATTTCAGTTCTACCCCTGCACGTCATGGGTTGGCTGCTGCTGCACCTCTAACCCTGCGGTCTTTTATTACTGTTGCCAACTGCGCTCTGCTGCCACCACTCCATTAACAGGTGAAGAACCATCCCGCGATGCCCGAGGTAGCAGGCCGCTCCTCATTTTGCCTTCTTGCGATCGAGTGCTGACTAGCCGGTCCATCCGTTCCCCCTCCAGTTTTCCATGTGCAGATTCTCGGTCTCCTTCATATCTCGCCACTTAGCCCTCATTGAAGGCCTGTAGCCTTCGCAGATGGCCCTTGCCCTTTCCAAGATTCTTCTCATTGCTGGAGCAAGTAAGCGTCTATGCTTTTGATTTTTCTATGAAGTTGAATCCTGTATAAATTCAACAACATACGATCATTTTCCTTGTTTGACAATGGTATTACCTACCTCACGGCGGTGCAAAAGGCACATCCTAGATCAGAATGCGAGTCCGTGCTTTTGCCATGGACTGAATATGTTACTTTTTAGGGCATTGTTAAGTATATGTAAGGTGATTACACATTCCAATTCCCATGTGACTATTTTCATATCTGATGGACAGCGCTTAACTCTTATTGCGGCAGATTCACGGGATCTGGGTTTGCAACTTATCACGCATATGGTCCGTAGGGGTAGAATGAGTTACATTATGCCATGTTGAGTGATTCACGTCTCTTGCCTCCTGTCTAAGCTATCAGTAGCAGCCTGAACACAGTTACATAATTGATCAAAATCAGAAAATTTTAAATTCACCATAGTACACTGGAGCAAAATAGCAAGTAGACATACCTTTCATAACTCACCTATCATGCTGATCTACGAAGACATGTTGCTTTGTCCTTTTAGAGATTTAGTGTTGGAGGGCAGCTAGTCTTAATATATAAAAGGGGATTATGTTTTCTGCTTGACTTGGCTACTTTGGTTGTGGGAATGTGCACTCAAATCTTGTCAAAATGTGCAGCAGAAGAAGGAATGGAGACATGAATGCACAAAACCATGGAGCTTTATGGATGGCAAAAGCAAGATACAAGATAGAAGATAGCAGCCTTGAGTGAGTGCAGTTTACGTGATGCTGAGAGGGCTATTGGGAGAGGGAGCATCCCATATGATGGAGCTAGCCAAAAATGTAGAAACAGCATAATATTATTGTGTACATAAAGTGGAATGCTAAGTGCGGACTAAACCTGTTTGGCATAGACACAAAGGTCCATAAGGCATGAAAATGAGTACACAATCTATAATGGATGAAAAGTTTCAGAACTCCACAATGTCCCCTACATAGACTCAATGATAGGGTTCACAAGGAGGTAATGTACGCATGAAGTTGTTAGTATGTTAAGCTTCCAAAATTCAAATGGCTAAACCATGTACGCCACATAGACAGACCAATTTCTCTTGCATGCACTTGATGAGCCATCCTAGTGCACATTAAAAAAGGAGCATAATTTAAAACTTAAAATTGAAATCATGATTCATGACAATTAAGTGGGGCAATTAAACAATGTACAAGTTGTTATTTATTGTCTAACCTGAGGAAGAATTCGCAAGGCTACTTTTTATATGTGGGGCAATTGATAGCCAAAGAATTCTTGCCAAAATAAGGGCTTTACCAATGACTCCATGTCAAGAGTGGGTGTAGTGATGGAAGCGTAGAAGGATGCTGTAATAGATTCTACAACCTGAGAGAAAAGAGAAAATAGAAGAAAACAGAAGAACATTGCAAAGGGAGAACTCAAAGATATGCTTTGAAAATGGAATCCATACACCATACATGAGACAGTCGCATACAATAGTGAGTTATAGGTTGCATCGGCATAGGTGCTAGCTCCCTCTCTCCAAGAGGGGAATCTGAAGATGATGAATGAATGATTGTGGAGGAGAGAGTCTAAATATATAGCACAAAAATATGCCATAAATACAATCAGGTTGGCCATCATTAAGGGATAACTCAAAGATATGCTTTGAAAATGGAATCCATATACCATACATGAGACCGTCGCATACAATAGCGAGTCATAGGTTGCATCGGCATAGGTGCTAGCTCCCTCTCTCCAAGAGGGTGACTAGATTACTAACATGCCTCTCTCAGATCATGGGTGATCAGATACAATACAATAATACAATGATAATGACTCATCATAGTCCATACAACAAAGACCACCAGAATAGGACCATGGATACCCAAGCAATGGGTGATCAAGCCCCAACCGCTCTTGGTATTCGTGAACAATGCCTCGTAGTAGCATACATGATCATCCAATCAACAATGCCTTTGAGCATACATTACCATGCATTCTCACCTTTGGCTAGACTGTCAGAAGTGGTGCAGCAATGGAGGCATAAACAACATGCTGAAATAAACTGTTGAAACACAAGACAAGAGAAAATAAACGCAAATACAGATGAGAACTCAAATGTATGCCCGGGAAATGGAATCCATATAGAACACGAGATAGCAACATACAACAGTGAGTCAGTGGTTGTGTGGGCACCCTGGCACCTGCTCCTCTCTCCTTATTAGAAGAATCCACAAATGATGGCTGAAGTACATAAGAGGAGGAGCCCTAGCAATATATAGGCATAAAATGGGGGGAGCATTAAATGCAGTCGGCCAATATTTAATGCTGGTTGGCCAACATTAAATGCTCCCTAGCTCTAAAAAGGGCACCAGAAAATGCTAGTAAAAATACTACATAAAATGCTATAGCCTTTGCAGCATAGACTCACACATGAGCTGACTAATCTGCTAACACGCTCTCTCAGATTAGGGGTGATCTAATACAATACAATAGTACAATGATGGGGTATCATAAACTATACAACATAGAACCACTAGAAGAACCATGGATATCCAAGCAGTGAGTGGCAGCCCACTACCAAGATGCATCGGAGAGTATCTGATGTCGATGTCGATCATAGCAGCACCACCTGAAAATAGAGAAGAATCATAGCAGCTCTCTGTGTTATATCACCTATGTCACTCAGGACATATAAGACCAATGTGCCAAACATGTCTCTGAACATGTGACCATGGAATCCCTGCCTTTGGCAAAAACCGCCAAAGTGTCTCCTTGTGGGCTCTAGACGAAAGCCTCCCGCTCTCTGTCAAGTAACCAGCCCATCATGAACCTGGAGGTCTGTCCTAGCTCCAGGATTTGTACCTGCCAGACTGCGGTCGATGCGTCAGGGAAGTCCCTCTCTGGATCTTGTGCATCTGTATAGACATATAGATGAGGCACGATTGCCCCATCTTGCCACCCTCTCACACTCCCTCTGGCACCGGAGAGTAGTGAGGGATGTCCGCATCACCACCACTAGAAATTAGCAGAGGAAGGGGCCACTAAGCCCTTCCCACGATGCGAAGAAGAGGATCCCTTCCGCGCCTTGGACTTCGCCTTGGCTGGAGGATTAGGATCGGAATGTGAGGCAGAGGATGACTCGTTGGAGGAGTCCGCATCTCGCTTCGTCTTCTGCTCCTGGTTCTTCCTGGAAGCCGCTAACTCTTTGCAGTCCTTCCTTAAATGACCTTTTGTGCCACAATGATAACACTGGGCCTTCGACTTCTTCATCTTCGAACCCCTCTCTGAAGTTGCAAAAGCCTGACCTGAACCTCCATAATGTGACGGAAGCCTCCCCTATAGTCGCAAAGTAGCCTCATGCTCAAGTAGCATGGAGGACATGTGAGGAAAACTGACAGGAGTCGTAGATGTCTGCGCCCGTAAAGCATTCGCCGGTCCATCAAATTCTCGAGGATGCTTGTAGAGTACCGTACCAACAAGATGTGCCTCTGAGAGGGTAGATTGCATAGTACGAAGCTGGTCCTGGAGTTGGGTAACACGAAGTAGGAAGGATTTAGAAAAGAAGTAGAGAAAAGAAGGGATTGGGAGAGGGAACACAGCCAATACCATGAGCACAGACTGCAAAAACCAAGAGGTCACATGCAGTATAACCCAAAAACTGATCAAAATAAGCCAAAATCTGCTGCACAAAGTCAAAAAATTAGTGGAAATCTACTAGAAATAGCAAAAACGGCCTGTTCTGCTAGTCGCCTAGCCCAAAATAGTGCTGTAAATAGCAAAACACAGGCTGTACACTGCCTAAATAGGTGTAGGGAACTGTTGCCAGCAGCCTGATGAGGAAAACACATGCAGCATGAGGTGTTGGACAGGCAGGCGATGCATATGCTGATCAAAACGTAGAGTAGGGAAGCCAAAATCTGGTCGCAATCAAGTTGACAGAAGTCGTCTGGGCAGTACAGGGGTAAATCAGTCCTGAAATCAGCAATAAAACACAACAGAAACATAAAACTTGAAAACTGATACCATGTCAGAAGTGGTGCAGCAATGGAAGCATAAACAATATGCTGAAATAAATTGCTGAAACACGAGACAAGAGAAAATAAACACAAATACAGATGAGAACTCAAATGTATGCCTAGGAAACGGAATCCATATCGAACACGAGACAATAGCATACAACAGTGAGTCACTGGCTGTGTGGGCACCCTGGCACTTGCTCCTCTCTCCTTAGAAGAATCCACAAATGATGGCTGAAGTACATAAGAGGAGGAGGAGCCCCAGCAATATATAGGCATAAAATGGGGGGAGCATTAAATGCAGTTGGCCAGCATTTAATGCTGGTCGGCCAACATTAAATGCTCCCTAGCCCTAAAAAGGGCACCAGAAAATGCTAGTAAAAATACTACATAAAATGCTGTAGCCTCTGCATCACAGACTCACACCTAAGCTGACTAATCTGCTAACAGACCATCAAAGTGCCTCCTCATGTGAGCTTGGACTAGGAGCCAATCCCGTTCTCTATCAAGTAATAGCCCATCATGAACCTAGAAGACGATCCTAGCTCCAGGATTTCAAAACTTGTGAGACTTTAGTTGATGTGAAAGGGAAGTCCCTCTCTAGATCCTTTGTACTTGTATGCTTGTCGCCCCTCTTTGAAGTTACAAATGCCTCATTGAAGCCACCATACTAAGATGGAAGCCTCCCTTATAACCGCAAAAATGCCTCGTGCTCAAGGAACATCGAGGAAATACGAGTAAACCTCGTTGGCATCGATGACGTCTAGGCGTGCAAAGCATTGGCGACTCCATCAAACTCTTGAGAGAGCTTGTAAAGCACAGTCCCCACAAGATAAGCCTTTAGAAATATGGACTCCACGTGCCGAAGCTAATCCTGTACTTGTGTAATACAAAGTAAGAATGATTGGATATTATCCTTAGGCTCAAACTTAATTTGCCGTAGTTGGCCATAGAGGGTCATTGCATGTATAGTTGAGGGAGTCTCGTACAACATTTGAAGCTCTACTCATATCGTTGAAGTTGTCTTGTAGGAGGTGATTGCCAATAGAACCTCCTTAGAGTTACATTCGAGAAGTAAAATATGCACGGGCATCATTGAAATCCCATATAAGCACAACTTCCTTGTGGATTGTGGTTGTTTTGGTTCCAATCACCTGGAAGAGGAGTGGGAGGCTGAGGATGCTTAGTAGCTCCATAAACCACGTACCGCAATTGCTTCTGCACAAACCAGGCTTTCATAACAGCACTCCATGGTAATTAATTAGGGCTCGGTTGTGAGAGAGAGAGAGAGAGAGAGAGAGAGAGAGAGAGAGAGAGAGAGAGAGAGAGAGAGAGTACAACCAAACACCACAAATTGCACTGCTAAGAGTTCACATGCAATGGAGAGAGGAGCTGATCGGAATCCATATCGAACACGAGACAGCAGCATACAACAATGAGTCACTGGCTGTGTGGGCACCTTGGCACCGGCTCCTCTCTCAAAAGAATCCACAAATGATGGCTGTAATACAGAAGAGGAGTAGGAGCCTGGCAATATATAGGCATAAAATGGGGGGAGCATTAAATGTAGTTGGGCAGCATTAAATGCTCCCTAGCCCTAAAAAGGGCATAAAAAAATGCCAATAAAAATACTACAAAAATGCTGTAGCCTTTGCAGCACAAACTCACTCTGAGCTGACTAATCTGCTAACACCCTCTCTCAGATCAGGGGTGATTTGATACAATACAATAGTACAATGATGGGGTATCATAAACTATATAACATAGAACCACCAGAAGAACCATGGATATCCAAGCAGTGAGTGGGCAGACCACCACCAAGATGCCTCGGAGAGTATCTAACGTCGATGTCGATCATAACAACACCACCTAAAAATAGAGAAGAATCATAGCAACTCTCTGTGTTATGTCACCTATGTCACTCAGGACATACAAGACCAATCTGCCAAACATGTCTCTAAACATGTGACCATGGAATCTCTGCCTTCGGCCAAAACTGCCAAAGTGTCCCCTCATCTGAGCTCCAGACGAAAGCCTCCCGCTCTTTGTCAAGTAACCAGCCCATTATGAACCTGGATGGCAATCCTAGCTCCAGGATTTGTACGTGCCAGATTTCGGTCGATGCGTCAGGGAAGTCCTTCCCTGGATCTTGTGCATCTGTATTAGACATATAGATGAAGCACGGCTGCCCCATCTCACGACCCTCACACTCCCTCTTTGGCACTGGAGAGTTGTGAAGGATGGCTGCATCACCACTACTAGAAAGCAACCGTGGAAGGGGCCACTAAGTCCTTCCCATGATACGAAGAAGAGGATCCTTCCGTGCCTTGGACTTTGCTTTGGCTGGAGGATCGGGATCGGAATGTGAGGCAGATGATGACTCGTCGGAGGAGTTTGCATCCCGCTTTGTCTTCTGCTTCTTTTTCTTCCTGGGAGCCGCTAACTCTTTGCAGTCCTTCCTTAAATGACCTTTCTTGCCACAGTGATAACACTGGGCCTTAGACTTCTTTAACTGTGAACCCCTCTCGGAAGCTGCAAGAGCCTCACCTGAACCTCCATAATGTGACGGAAGCCTCCCCTGTAGTCCCAAAGTAGCCTCATGCTCAAGTAGCATGGAGGACATGTGAAGAAAACTGACAGGAGTTGTAGATGTTTGCGCCCGTAAAGCATTCGCCACTCCATCAAATTCTCGAGGAAGCTTGTAGAGTACCGTACCAACAAGATGTGCGTCTGATAGGGCAGATTGCATAGTGCGAAGCTGGTCTTGGAGTTGGGTAACACGAAGTAGGAAGGATGGAATTGTATCTTTGGATTCAAACTTCAGTTGTTGGAGTTGTCCATAGAGAGTAATGGCCCTCATGGTGGAAAGAGCCTCGTACATCAATTGTAACTTCGACCATACGTTTGAAGTTGTCGTATAGGAGGTGACCGCTGGTAGGACTTCTTTGGAAATACATCGAAGTAATGCTGAATAAGCACGGGCATCATCCGAATCCCATGCAAGCACTGCCTCCTCATGGTTATCTTCATCAAAATCAGATGGAACTGGAGAAGGTTGTTGAGGACGTGCCACAGCTCTGTTAACCACGTACCATAACTGCTTCTGAATAAACCAAGCCTTCATCATTGCACTCCACGTGTAATAATTAGGTCCATGGAGCTTGTCATCAGTGGATGTGCATGGAGGAGCCATCTGGAGAGGATTTAGAAAAGTAGAGAAAAGAAGGAATTGGGAGAGGGAACACAGCCAAACCACGAGCACAGATTGTAAAAAAACAAGAGTTCACATACAATATAACCTAAAAGCTGATCAAAAGAAGCCAAAATCTGTTGCACAAAGTCAAAAAATCAGTTCAAATCTGCCAGGAACAGCAAAAATGGCTGGTTCTGCCAGTCGCCCAACCCAAAATAGTGCTGAAAACAACAAAATGCAGGCTGCACATTGCATAAACAGGTGTAGGGAACTGTAGCCAGCAGCTTGATGATGAAAACACAGGTAGCAGGAGTTGTTGGACAGTAGGCGATGACAAATCTGCAGAAAACGCAGGTCAAACAGGTCGCCTGTATGGAGCAGCAGCTGCCTGCACAACAAGGGTGAAAACAGTCCAAAAATCAGCAATAAAACACAGTAGAAACACAAAACCTGAAAACTGATACCATGTTAGAAGTGGTGCAACAATGGAAGCATAAACAACATGCTGAAATAAACTGCTGAAACACAAGACAAGAGAAAGAATAAACACAAATATAGATGAGAACTCAGATGTATGCCCGGGAAACGGAATCCATACCGAACACGATACAACAGCATACAATAGTGAGTCACTGGCTGTGTGGGCACCCTGGCACCGGCTCCTCTCTCCTCAGAAGAATCCACAAATGATGGCTGTAATACAGAAGAGGAGTAGGAGCCTGGCAATATATAGGCATAAAATGGGGGAGCATTAAATGCAGTCCGCCAGCATTAAATGCTCCCTAGCCCTAAAAAGGGCACCCGAAAATGTCGGTAAAAATACTACAAAAATGCTGTAGCCTCTGTAGCACAGACTCACCTTGAGTTGACTAATCTACTAACAAGACTTTCCATAGCAAAAAACAACAGATAGAGCCGAACAAGGACGTCTGGTACCATGTTAGAAGTGGGTGCAGCAATGGAAGCGTAGAAGACTGCTGTAATAGATTGCACAACACAAGAAAAGAGAAAATAGAACAAAACAAAATAAGGAAACTCAGAGATATGCTCTAGAAATGGAATCCATATTACCATACACAAGACAGTTGCGTGCAACAATGAGTCATTGGCCGTGTGGGTATAGGCATCGGATCCATCTCTCCAACAAGGCCTGCACTAGAATTTGCAGATGATGAGTAAATGATTGTGGAGGAGAGAGCCCGAATATATGGCACAACAATATGCCATAAATATGATCACGTTGGCCAGCATTAAATGCTGGTCGACTAGCCATAAATGCCAAAATCACCATAATAATGACACGTAAAAAATGCCTAAAGTAACTACAATGCCTGGCCCACTAAACCATGTGCATAAACTCACTCATGAGCTAACTAGACTGCTAGCACTCCCTTTATAGCAGAAATGAAAGCCATGCTCCTTTGGTTGCTATAGTTTATGAGCTCTTGGAGGAAGGCATCATGATGTTTTCCCTTCAATACCTTTGGAAAAAAGACATCTTGAGTGGAGAGGATATTTCCATCCATGAAGAGAGCAGGAGACTTAAAAGGTGGGATGCAAGAGAGTAGTAAGCTGATGGACATGTTGTTCCATCCATTCCAAATTTCTCTCTTTCTAGTTAGAAAAAGGATAAATCCATTATATCACTAATGTTGAAGGAGGAAATAAAGCGCGCGCGCGCACACGCGCGCGCGCGCACACACAAAATCTCAAATGAGCATGGAAACTTAGAAATTGACTCTTATCATGAGATTAAATCATTTGGTAGATGCCTCAATCTCAATGTTTGCGTCTAGTATAAAGTGATAGAGGAAGCCTAGAGTAGATCTTTCCATATTTGTCATATAAAGTAGTCTATACAATGGTGTAATTGCAATGACCATTGCTCACATTATTAGAAGGCTGCCACATGGTAAAACCTTTCCATACAAGAGGGGAAAGGGCTGTTAGAGGCTGGTGGAACCTCATTCTAGCATTGGGAGAGTTGAAGAGAGGAGGGAGGCTAAGCTGTTGCAAGTGCTTGTTGTGAAGGTTGTTTCAACCATTGGAGAGTGCGCAAGGGGCAAGATTGATCATCCTAGAGGTTGGTGACTGTATTTTGGGTGAGTGTGGGTTTGACTGCAGTCAGTCAATCAGCCATTCAAAGCAAGGTAACATTAAATTTCAGCGAATTTTGACAATGAAACTTTGAAATTTCTCTCTCTTTAGCTTCCTCAAGAGATCTCAGCCAAATTTAGTCATAGGAGGGTTTGATTGAAGAATTTCCAATGCTAAACCCTAATTTACAGCAGAAATTAGGGTTTACTGGCAGCCACCTTGGGAAGAGTGCTTAGAGTTGAGGGTCTAGTACTTGAAATTCAGTAGCAGTAGGAATTTGTGGATTTTAGAAAATTTTAAGAGGCTAGCCAGCCGACAATAAGTTTGGGGTAGAATTCATCTTCCAAGGAACAAGGTGAAGGCCAATCCCCAAACAAACTGAAGGCAAATTGCAAGTGCCAAAATTTTTCAAGATTATAAATTCTCATTTATACGTGTTTCCAATTTAAAACTATGACACATTATTTTCGACTTTCCTCTGGTTGTACAAAAAGTAGAACTTGCACAAAAATGTGTAGGCCAAAGGCAAGCTAGGTTAGGCTTTGTTAGGTCAAATCCAAGAATCAGCATAAGATGAGTGTAAGCTAGAATATGCTAAACTAGGCTTGACTTGCAAACCATAGGATGTACTTCATCATCAACTATCTACCATATTATCAACTAGCCACATCATTTTCTAAATTAGGCTTGGCCGATTGTTATGGAGAGCAAGATGTATTGAAGGAGATTGGGCTAGATCTTAGTGTATTTCAACCTTCAGCAATATACATTAAAGAAATATTGCAAGAGGTGTGAGTTTTGGGGCCAATCGGGTGTCCAATGTCCAAGATTAAGTGTTCAAGTGTGTATTTTCAGATTTGTGTATTTATTGCTTGCTCTATAATTAGTGCTTAGTTAGGTCACTACCACCCTTGTGAAGAAGGCCAAGTTGGTCTCATGGTTCCATTGCTAGGATACCATCAACTCCCTTGAATTGGTGGGCCCTTGGCCCCCGATTGGAAGTTACAAGCATTGCTTTAGTGCTGAAATTTTAATAACCGAGCATTACAACAAGAATGTCTTCATGTAGTGAGATGGGATTAAGTAGTGATGATGTCTCTCAATTTGAAAAATTTGCAAAGTGTTGGGGGGAATGCAATGCTTGATCTTTGACAAGGCATATATCATGGGCACCAAGTTAAGAATGTGGGAATTGGACAAGAGATGGGTCCTTCTAGGCCTTTGTTGAAGTTTATGACTAGCAAGAGGAAGAGGAACTTGACGACTAATTCAAGGATTAGCTAAGGACAACAGTTGAAATGTTTGTGCAATTGGCAAATGATCCTTAGCTTATGTGCTTTTTGAACTCGCCAAAGGAGGGCTGCAAAGGCAAGAAGAAGAAATCATCTTCAGGAGCTTTGAGACAGCAAGATGCACTGAAGACCAATGTAGTATCTGTAAAAAATAACAGGTATGCTTTGATACCATGTCAAAATAAGTGACAGTGCCAAGAGATAGTAGGGTTTGTGCGGAGTAACATAGAGTGTGTATGACAAACACTGAGTGAGAAGAGAAACTCAGAAACACAGGAAGAACACGGTGATGATGCACTGATTCATGCTATGAGAAGAAAAGTTGATACAGTGGAGTTGAAGCTCAAAAGATAACTACATTGTCCTGTCTGAATTAGGTGGTAGCACCTGTGGGAATCATCTTCAAGAGCTTTGAGACAGCAAGATGCACTGACGACCAATAGTATCTATAAAAAATAATAGGTATGCTCTGATACCATGTCAAAATAAGTGACTGTGTGGAGAGACAGTAGGGTTTGCGCGGAGTAACACAGTGTGTGTAGTGACAAATACTGAGTGAGAAGAGAAACTTAGAAACACAGGAAGAACACGGTGATGATGCACTGAATCATACTATGAGAAGAAAAGCTGATACAATAGAGCTGAAGCTCAAAAGATAACTGCGCTGTCCTGTCTGAATCAAGTGGTAGTACCTATGGGGATCTGCATAGTGAAGGGAGCGAAACACAATCCTTCAGGTAGTGGGCTATCGAAGCAATCATTGGAAGGTGAAAGTCAGCTATCAAGGGAGCAGACCGTAATCCTCTGATGCTGTCGGAGATGTGGAATATGATCACTAGTTGTCGAGGGAGTGAATCGCAATCCTTTGATGCCGAGGAGTGACTTGGGTAGCAAAATGCAAATCCCAGAGTGTCAGAGCTGTCAAATGCAGGGAGAGTAGCCCAGATGTTGAGGCCAAGTGGATAATGATGACGCTAGATGATGGAGGGTAAGCCAGGCTGCAAAAATGTAGGGCCGAGCAGCCTTTGTGATTGACGAGTGATACCAGGTGATGGAGGAGGAGCCAAGCTGCAAAAAGGCAGGTCCTAGCAACCCTTGTGATAGATGAATGATGAAATCACTAATGCTAGGCGGTATAGATTGTTGCCAAAGGCTAGGATGCTGACTCCAAGCTGGAGATGATGACGTTGGGCAAGGAGAAGACCTCTAGATTGAAAACGCAAGTGAAGGTAGAGCTTGAAGGAGAAGGGTACTGATGCCAATGGTGACGCCAAGTGGAAGATGCTCCAAACACAAGGCTTGATGATGGAATAGGGTGCTTGAAGCACAAGAGAAAGGGTGAAGGCAGCCAGGAGTCACGAACTGTAATGTCCTAAAGGGGTGTGAGGGCAGTGGAAGGGGCCGGTGAGAGAAGAGAAGTGGTGGTAATGATCGAAAAAGGTGGGAATGACTGAAGAGAGTGGCGAGAATGAATGAAGTGATTGCCTATTTTTAGGCATTAAGCTGTCTAGTGCGGCGCATCATTGTGTGGGTGCCCATTAAAAAAGTGGCCAAAATGTGGACACCAGTTCTTTTTTGGGCTATCAGTGCGAAACCCTTAATGAAGTGTGTGAATTGAAGAAGTGGGTTTGTCAATAGTAGCATGATGTTTCAAATGTGGGTAATAAGCAAAAGCAAATGATGCTAGTGGGGCAATCGATACAAATGCAAGGTCAACTTGGTAGTGCTAATCTAGTGGTTTTTAGATAGCAAGGCATGCATGCTAATGTGGGATACCTAAGATATTTTTGATGGTGGTTTGGTTTTCCAAGCAATGGCTGATAATGCTTCAGCCATGTGGATGTAAGTACCAAATGTATTTGGTATGCAACCATGTATACATGGTATGGAAGGTCCAATGTATCCGGGTATGGCAAGTAGGATATAAAGTCCTATATATAGTAATGTTGGCATGATGCCCGGGGCACAAGGTAGCATGTTTGACAATGCATATATGCAGGCCATTGTATTTGGAACTCATGGTACTAATGTTGGTCATGCATATGCTTCGTACAATGCTGGTCACAAGGAAAATGGAGCCAATGTACCATTTTTGGCAACAATGTGAAAGTATAAAGGGTCTCCATGGCTTGTAGGAAAAAAAGTCCTAGAACCCAGTGCAAAATTTGGTGCATGAAGAGTTAGAGGTAAAGTTTCCATGTGCTTCTTGGTGAAGTTTTAGTATTGTTTCAGGTATTGATAGCTACAAATGGATTGAGAAGGGTGATGAGGTATATCATCCATAGTGTTGCACTTTACCTTGATTTGTTTTAGTTAGAGCGGACTTTGGATTGGGCTTCATCCAGGTTTAGCAGAGCATAGAGGGTCTAGAATTGCGTGATGCTTAAGGGGGAATGAAATACAGCCTTCGTCCTTGGAACGGGTAGTAAATGACCTGATTAAGTACTAATTACAAGAAGTAAATAAGTCACGTAAATTGAAATGCACACTTCATTGCTTTAATCTTGTACAATGGAGAGCATGTTGGTCCCAAAACTGGCACCCTTGACCCTTGCAATATTTCTTTAACTTTTATTGGAAATGAATGGAGTACAACTGAGATTCTTTAATCTTCTCTGTTAACCCAAGTGTCCATTGCTGTCAAAATTGACCAGCAAAGCCTTCAAACCAATTTTCCCATTGGTTTGCTTGGGGATTGGCCTTTACCCTACTTTTTGAAAGATAAATTAAGCCCCAAATCTGATATGGGCTGGTTGGTCTCTTGAATCTCCTTGAAAATCTTTAATTTCAACTACTAGGATTTAAGTCCCAAGCCCTCAATTTTGAGCACGCATCTCAAGGTGGTTGCCAAACCCTAATTTTTACTGGTAAATTGGGGCTTATAACATAGTTTTTCCAATATCTCCACCTATGACTCAAATGGCTGGATTTTGTTGAGATAACTTGATAGATGGCTATAGGATGAGAAAGAATGCTGTAGAGAGAGAAATTTTAAAGTTTCATTGTCACAAGTGAAACCGGCCTTCCTTCTTGGATAGAGTGGTACTAGTTTTGACACTAATTACAACAAATATAAAATTCACATAAACTAAAAATGTAAATGCTACCACTTAATCTTGGACATTGGACAGCTTATTGCCCCCAAAACTTGGTGCCCCTTGTGGTATTTCTTTAACTTGAGATTCTTCAACCTCCTCTACTAATCCAAGTGCCTCTTGATGTCACAAATGACCAACAAGTCTTCAAATAAAAATTTCTCCTTAATTTGCTAGGGATTGACCTTTACCCATGCTCCACAGGTCGTAATCTTTAGGAAAAAGTAAATCAACCGCAATCATCAGCTTTCCCTGTTTAAGAACAACTGTCTTCACCAAAATTGTCACTAATGGCTGAGAAATGGCCCCAAAAGCAAGCAATAGCAGCCCAACCTTTCTTCCCAACAATCCAAAATACAAAAATGAGATTTCCTTCTTTCTTCAGACCCAAATTAGTTTTCCTAAACTTGCATGGGCAAGTTTTGCCAAGTGGTAGCCTTCTAAATTGAATGTTCAGCATTATCCAGCCCTTGAAAATTATTTCAACAATTATTTTTGTATCTAGAAATATAATCTAATTAGCCAACAACTGAATTGGCTCGGCCAAATCGTCAACCACGTGATCCTAAGCACTCATTAGCTTGGAATTGACATTAATTAATTGATTAATGTCAATTCCCTAGTTTCACCATTGACACTAATGGCTAATTAAATGTTCTAGGCCAAGTTCTGACACCCTACACTATGAAATAATCAGCTTGCACCTGACATGTGCAAGTTACATTAGCACATTTGATTAACTTTTAATTGAATGCTAAGCAAAGTAATAAAATTTCATGTCCTCGTGAAAGGTTGTACCTCTACTTCCCTAGTGATGGAAGACTCAATTATGTGGTGGATCTCAGATGTACTTGGTTTGCATCCACGGTACTGTATGCTGATGGTATTTTTGCCATTGGGATCACAAGGCATGTATGGAATACATGGATGATATGCAATGTATATTTGCAGGTCATGCAAAAGTGCAATTGCATAAGTTACATATGGTTTGCAACTGACATATGCTTTACATGACTATCATGTGGTATATCATTGCTATGAAGTGTTGTTTATGTTCAGCTCATGCATTGCAATGCATTGGTAGTCAGCGTAGTGTTGGGATTCAACATGTGGATGCATCCCTTATGGTTCTGACAGTGGTTATGATGCAAATGCATGGATCACAATCAGTCTAAGCGGCTAGAATTTTAGACGTATAGAGAACATGAGCATGGCTAACCAATAGGTGCCCATGTTGTTTGACTATGGCACCAACATGTATTTCCAATGGTGACAATGGATCCTTTTGACAAATTATAGTGTAATTGAGAGCAATTGCAAGGATTTCAAGGGGGAGGTGTAATGGGAACATGAATTTAATGCTTTGCTTAGCATTTGATTTAGTTATTAATTAAATGTACAAATGTGAGTGCGCATGTATTGTGCAAGTTAGTTTCACAATGATAGGCTAAGGAACTTGAGATTTTAGCAGATGTTAAAAGAAAAAGTTGTAATAAGTTATATTGGTCGAGTATTTTGGCGTAGAATATTTTATTGGCCATTAATGTTAGTGGTGGCATTAGGAACTAGGCATTAATCAATTAATGCCAATTCAAGAGCTAATGAATGCTTAGGAATAGTTGGATGACAAATTGGCCTAGCCAATTTAATTGTTGGCCGGTAACATTATTTTTTTGAGTAAGAAATAATAATTGAATGACTTTTTAGAGTTAATATTCTGAAAATTAATTTAATTGGACCAAGAATTGTTGAAAAATGCAATTAGAAGGCTGCCACTTGGCAAAACCTTCCCATGCAAAGGGGAAAGGGCTGTTAAAGATTGATGGAACCTCATTCCAACATTGGAGAGTTGAAGGAGGAGGAGAGAGGCCAAACTGCTGTAGGTGCTTGTTGTGGAGGCTATTTTGGCCATTAGAGAGTGCACAAGAGACAAACGATAGCAAATCAAGGATTCCTATAGGTTGGCAATAGCAAGATTGATCATCCCAAAGGTTGGTGTTAGTAGATTAGTTAGCTAATGAGTGAGTCTAGATGCAGTTTAGTGGGCTGGGTACACGAGCATATTTATGCATTTTTTGGTGCTTATTTTTGGGATTTTATACCAGACTCTTCCAAAGCACGTCATGTTGGAGAGAGGGAGTGGGTGGTAGTGAAACGAGCCTTCCTTTCGTGGATGGGTGGTAATTCCTTGATTACAACTTAGTTACAGCAGTAACATTTATTGCAAAATCAAGAAATGCAAATTAACTCACAATCTTGGATAATGGACACCCTATTGGCCCCAAAACTAGCGCCCCTTTCGGTATTTCTTTAACTTAATTGAAGAAGAAGTTGATGTACAATGGGATTTTCCCAATCTCTTTCGGTATTCCAACTCCCCTTGCTTTCCAAACCATAAATCTTCAATTTGATTTGCCCCTTGATTCGGGTAGTCAATTGGCCTTCACCCGCTTTGATGGAGATGGAAAATGCTCCAAATTCATTGATTTGTTGGTTTCTCCGCTTGAATTTGATCGAAAAGAGCTTTAGCCGGGTTAAATCTAAGTCTTGGAGCTTCCAATTTTTGGCATGCTTCCTGAGGCTATTGCTATACCTTAATTTCTGTTATGCAGATTAGGGTTTACAATAGAGAAATCTGAAATTTCTCAGGCTTTGATGATTCCAATGTTGTAATCTTCGAAACAAGGCTAGGAGACGAGAGAGAATGCTGAGGAGAGAGAAAATTCAGACTTTCTTCGCGAAGAATTGAAGAAAATTAGTCATGTACTGTTGCCACTCTATTTCAACAGCTTGTAGATATTGTGGCTTGTTGTTGATTGGTCTTTTCTTGCCCTTGGGTGCCTTAGAAGTTAGGTACCATTAAACACCACTTCTTTAGTGTCACCAATTGACACTTATGTCCAAATGAATGACCTAAGCCAACAACTGGTGCTAGATACCGCCAAGTACCTGTGTAACATAACTTATAGCAGCTTTTGCCTTTGACATTCTGTGATTTCCTCAGGTCCCGGGCTCGCAAATTTACTCTAACTTGAGTTACACCTCACATGTGCAACATTCACTTAACCATGTGATTAAAAATTAATCCACATGTTAAGTGAGGTTTCAAAAATTCTTGTCCTCATGACATTTGACATCAATCTTTTTTTTCCAACAGTCCGCATTTTACTTTTCAACATTATTTAATGACTGTTTTGCTGCATTTAATGTTCACCGTGCCTGTGTTTTGACCTGTTTTCTATCCCATTGCTGCATTTATTGCCTAAATAGCTTGTGTTTTGCAGATCTTACCTTGTGTTTATTGCATCTAATGTAGACAATTGTATTCTCAGGTCTTTTGATTGTGTTTTATGCGTTTTTGCAGTAGTCGGCTTTTTGGTTAGCTTTTGTGTAATACACTGTGCAAACTTGTGCAAGCGCAGTTTGTGTTGTGTTTTGGCTATACTCTCTTTGTGATTCTTATCTTTTCTATATCTTCTCCTTCTATCCTCTCCATATGGCACCTCCTTTGTTACACTACTAATGATAAACTTTATGACCTTGATTATCTTACATGGAATGTTGTCATGAAAGCATGGTTTGTGTAGAAGCAATTATGACTGGCAGTCACATCATGTCAACTGTAGTGGTGTGGGAGAAGCTTCATATGTTCTACGAGGCTCCATTGACTATGTGTATAGTGACTCTCTATGGACAGCTCTAGCAGATGAAGTTTGAGCCTAAAGATACTATTTAGTCTTTCTTGCTTTGCGTTGCATAGGTACAAGGTCAGCTTTGGTACATAGTTTGCACTTCAAGAGACTCACCTTGTAGGGATTGTGCTCTATAAGCTTTGTTCGGAGTTTGATGGAGCAACCAATGCTTTGCGGGCCCAAATCTCATTGACACTAGTCGATTTTTGCATATGTCCTCGATGTTGCTTAAGTATGCGGCGTCATTGAGATTACAAGGGAGGCTTCCATCTCAGTATGCTGGCCATTACGAGGCATTTGCATCTTCAGAGAGGGGTGATAGGAAAAAGAATTCAAAGGCCCAATACTATCATTGTGGTAAAGAGACATTTGTGGAAGGAATATAAGGAGTTAGCGGCTTTGTGGAAAAAGAAGGAGAAGCATGATGTGGACTCTTCCAATGAGTCATTTTCATCCTTGTCTGGCTTTGACTCGGATTCTCCAATTAAGGCAAAGGTCAAGGTGTAGAAGGGGCCATCTTTTTCAGAGTAGGGGAAGGGGCTAGTTGCCTCTCCCTCTATTGCTTTCTAGTGTTGGCGATGTGGTTGAAGTCTAGCAGGTTTTGAAATCTTGGAGTTGGGATTGATATTCAAGTTCATAATGGGTTGTTTAATGATAGAGAGCGAGATTGGCTCCTAGTTCGAGCTTAGATGAGGGGACTTTGGTGGTTTGGCCAAAGGCGGGGAATCCATGGTGACAAGATGGTTATGACTATTATTGCGTGTCATGAGGACATGAAATTTTATTGCTTTGCTTAGCATTTGATTAAAAGTTAATCAAATATGCTAATGTGACTTATACATGTGGGATGTAAGTCAAATATATCACAATGTGGGACCTAGGATTGTGAGATATTTGTTGATGCCGAAAGTAAAAGTTATAATAAGTTATGCTTGATATATGCTAGGTGGTACTCGGTGTTAGATTTTCTCCTAGACTAATTTATTGGCCACTAATGTTGGTGGTGACATTAGAGACTAGGCATTAATTAATTAATTAATACGAGTCTAAGGGTTAATAAGTGCTCATGGATACTTGGAAGATAAATTGGCCTAGCCAATTCAATTTTTGGTTGGTGCAATTAAATTTTTTAGCACTAGAATAATTATTAATTAATTTTCAGAATCAATATTTTGAGAATTAACTTAATAAGCTGAATAACGTTGGAAAATGAGATTAGAAGGCTACTACTTGGTAAAACTTGCCCATGCAAGTAGGAAAAACGTTTTTAGGGGCTGGTGAAAGTCTATTCCAACCATTGCGAGAGAAAAGGAGGCTGTTAGAGAGTAAGAAGAGGCTAATGATGTGATTTGGAACCACCAAGGATTAGTTTTACAATATGTGACAATAGTTTGGAGCCCTCTAGGAGTAGGTGATAGTAGCCCAAGGTCCTTTTGGTGTAGATGACAGGATAGAAGAGGGGATAGTACTCTTTGGTGGTCCTAAGGTATAGGTGACAGCTTCCATGGCTGTTTTAGCAAGGCAATAGTAGCTTTTCTGTGTTTCTTGCGATGAAACTTTGAAATTTCTCTCTCTACAACATTCTTTCTCATTCCCCATCCATCTCTCAAGTTATCTCAACATTTTTCAATAGTTTGAGCCATTAAAGGAAGTGATTTGAGTCAATCTTTGCTATAAACCCTAATTTATAGCAGAAATTAGGGTATTGACACTCGCCTCGGGATGTGTGCTTAGAATTAAGAGCCTAGGACTTGAATTCCAAGAGCTGTAATTAAGGAATTTCAAGGAGATTCAAGAGGCCAACCAGGCGTTGGGGTTGAATTTGTCTTTCAAGGAGTAGGGCGAAGGCCGATCCCCAAGCAAACCAAGGGGCAAATTGGTTTGGAGGATTGCTTGTCAGGTGACAGCAAGAGGCACTTGGATTAGCGGAGGAGGTCAAAGGATCTCAGTTGTACTCCATCCATTTGCAATAAAAGTTAAAGAAATACCGCAGCGGGCACTTGTTTTGGGGCCAATAGGTTGTCCAATCTCCAAGATTGTATGGTAAAGTGTGCATTTCAGTTTTGTGAATTGTTAATTGTTGCAAATAAGTGCTTAATTAGGTTATTTACCACCCTATTTGAGAAAGAAGGCTGGTTTCACTGTGAGGCATTGTTGACAGCCATAGAGAGCTGCAGCCTGCTATGATTCTTCTGTGTTTTTAGGAGCGAGGAACATTAGGATACTTGTTCAGTTTTTGCAAAGGAACATTAGTACATTTGTCCAGTTTTTGTAACTGTTCATTTCTTGCTTTGCACAGGCCACTTCTTGGTTTACGTGGTAGTTCGACACTAAGTTGTGCACGAATATTTTAGGGCATCCTGCCAGTACAATGACAGATTGTCATTTCATTTCATCCAGTCATCTTTTCTTCAATGTCCTGACTGGTGATATGTATTGTACCTTGTGCAACGGTTGCTTTTGCATTCAGCCATCTTCATTGATTTTGCTAATCAATACATTATCTTTGTTTGTTTTCAACATTCTCTCACTTCATCTTTACTCCTATGTGCATTTTGTTCACATAGTTGAAGTAGTACAATTCAGTACAAGGTTTAATACTTCTCTGATCATAGATGTGATGATTTGACTATTTTATGGATGCAATGTATTGGAATTGGCTGTGGAGTTTTGTGCGCTTATCATTGCAAAGTTGAACTGTTAATGCATAAACTTACATTGTTTGCTGTGTCGATGCTGTGTGTATATGTTCACTGCATGCTTCTGACCTGGCAGTGATGAGTTTCCTTCTTGATGCGCATCTTGAATACTTGATTAGCTGCTGGTTTGTGTGTACAATTTTGTGTATCAGTAGTCCAGCTCTAATGCAATCTGCTACATATGTTCAGGTGTTGCTGGTTCAATACTTGTGAAGAATGGTAGTTTTTCTGACTTCTTAAATGATTCATATAAGGTTTGTGCTTCTTTTCTTTTCCCTTCTTTGTCTTATGTTTTGATAGCATAAATGACAATGTGGGCGGTTAGTTATTCATGGAGTGCGATTGGTTTTCTTTATTTCTTTCTTAGATAAAGGCATGTGCATATATGTATTCCATGTGTGTGTGCTCACATGCATGCACACAATCTCTCTCTGCCTCTGGGTCTCTCTGGCTGCCTGTGTGTGCGCGTGCGCACGCATGTGTGCATCCATCCACATCCATCTTCACTCAGCACGGGAGGCATCCTCCACTTAAGCATGGATGAGATAGAGCAGTGTTGACGTCATCTGATGACAGCTCTACTGCAGACCAGAGTGGTGGCCTGACACCAGTCACTATCTATGGATGCCTATGGATGGTGGCTTCATCTAGGACTATGGGCAGACTTGAGTCCAGTTTCTGTTAGCCTTGTCTCCATCCTCATTATAGTTGATCTCTTTTCATTCCTTTTATTCAGATTCAGCCAGACTGACTTTTCAGATCTAGATTAGATTAGACTAGATTTGTTTGACACTTTGTACTTTCACACTTGTATGTGTCTCCTCTATTATGCATTTCATGATGATATGCTTTGCAAATGTACTATAAACTCAGGTCTCAGGGGTCTTTATGTCATGTTGCAGATGTTAATATACTTCAGAATGATTAATAGTCTCCCCTCCCCCCCTGCAAAGACAACTTTATTCCATGTGAACATAGCTGAAGCCAAAAAATTGAAAAGACATGCACAACTCAACAGAAGATAGGAAATCCCAAGAAAGGTGGAAGAGATTCTTAAATCTTTATCGTAGAGATTTGTACAAGTATTGGTTTTGAGAGCCCAAGCATGAACCAAAAATTCAAATCCACAAAATTGCCTAACTATCCTATTCGAGACAGCTCTTTACTCTATCTTAATCTACTTCGAAGAATCTGCACCTAGATCAAGCCACGATCACTTCAGCTTGCCTCAATCATACATTCCCTCCAACATGTGGGTAAGACTCAATGTCTGCTGCCTCTTGCAATTAGGCTAGAACAGAAGGAGAAGAAGATGCATTTGCTGATCTGCTCTAGGATCCCATGATCCCCTATGATGCCTCTTCACGGCTGTCATGTCGATTTTTATCCCTTTATGGCGAATGTACTGCTTCAGATTCATTTGGAGGCTGTCTTCATTGACTCCCTCCACTTGGCCTGCTCCTAGAGAGTGTGTTTTGAGTTTTTTTTCACTCTTTGGACATATAATATTTTATTCAATTCATTGAGTTACTGCCTCACTTTAGACTTTGTATTTTGAGTTTTTGGAGTTTCTCTTTGAGTTTAGTTGTTTTAGTTGAGTTCCTGCACACTGTGTTTTCTTTGGAAACCCTAAGGTACTTTGCTCACATGGTGCCCACACCACAAACTAGCATAGAAGACTTGTCACGCACGGTGTCCAATCCGCCTTTATCTTGAACATCACGCGACCACTCCAATGAGAATCATGTGGCTAATAGCATTGCTATCCACCAATCAAGGCTTTGGCTCTAAAGATGCCAAAGCAAATGCCCCTTTGAAGCAAGAAGAGTGACAAACACAAACTTTGTAGTTGGTGCCGTAGAGCTAGAGTCCTTTGTAGCCATGTCAGATGCCTTAATGTCCTTAAAAGGATGCAGATGTGTCAACATTGATCCTTTGTATGGGTACCCTTTTTGCAATATGGGCAGCTCTTGGAAGATCCTGCCTCTCTTTCTTTCCTTTGTGCTCCTTATGATCTTTCTTACTCTTATCTTTCTTCTTCCCTCCCCCATTGGAATTTGCAGTGAAAGCCTAGGTGATTGCTCACGATCTTCTAAAGGTCTCAGAATGTTGAGCCTCTTGCTTAAGCACTAATGGAACGAACTCCTCCCAAGTCAAAGGTTCAATTTTCATGAGCTTGTGAAGTAAGCAAAAGTGGTATTAAAAAATATCGTACATGGGGGAGGGAAGATGGGTGAGCAAGATAACTACCAAGTCCCTAGAATTCACCACCCAACCACATGATGCCAACTCAAACTGAATTTGCTTCATCTTGTTATGTGTTGCTTCCTCATGGCAGGAGACGAGGATGGGGACATATGATGAATTTGCATTTCCAATGTGAGCTGGTGAGAAAAAGTGTGAACCTTGGTCCTCATAGACATTCTTGAGTTTAGTCCATATCTATGTTGTGGAGCTAAAAATGCATTACAAATTGATTGGCTCTTTTAAACAGCTCGATAACATGCAATTACCAAAACTTTCATTAAAAAAGAAACGCATTCCTAGTAAAGGGGATGCAATGGCAGCGGAGAAGGAGAAGAGGAAGATGCGGGAGAGAAGAGCACACACAATGTAGGTGCTATCACGAATAATATATATATAACAGTCTTATTGCACTTTCATATTATATATGAATAAAGAATGGGCGGTCTATGTACATGGGTAGGCCCAGTGGCCTTTTACTCCAACAACCTCCCACTAAAAGGCCAATGTGTCGGGGAGTGAAAAACAAAGGGAAAAAAAAAGAGAACAGGTGAGGGATCATGACATCTCACCCAATGCCAATCGGAAAGTGAGCTATGCAATAAGCGGGAACCTCTGCGAAAGAAGAGTGAAGTATCCCCAAGTCCATGATATCCAGGAGACAAGCTATCCCACAGCTCCATACAACGGCAATCCAAGAATGCTTCTCATGAAGCAAGCACAACTCATGAGTGCAAGGCTGTAATGCATAAGCATTAGAGTAGCGCATAGCATCAGTGTGGCGCATAGGAGATAGCTAAGAGTACATAGAGTCTCCAAAATCAATCATAGAAGAAGGGCCAGTATCTCGGTGACGGAGTTTCAAGATAGTATGTGGCCTCAGTGAAGTGGAAGACTGACATACGACTGTAGCATCAACCATAAAACGCACTGAATGCGCATCAAGATGCTTGAGAGATGTCTATGTCTCGTAAAAGACAGCATGACGGATGCGTATAACCTGTTGGGCATCCAATTCCCATAACCTGTAAGCCCGAAAGTCACCATCTCCATAACCAAGGAGGATACATTTGTGTAACATAGGCATATCTGGCATACATATAAATGCTTGGCAGTCAAACATCCACAAGTAATCATAGGAGGGTCTCATGCCACTCCATGCCTAGTATGGTGTAATACCATCCAAAGTCAGACATGGCATCCTATTAAGCAAGTAGACTGTTGTCATAAGGGCCTTAGCTCAAAAGCCATAAGATAACCTAGCTATGGTAAGCATAGAAGCAAACTTTGCGTGTAGAGTCAGGAACATGCCATGAGCAATCCCGTAATATCCTGGGCATAGGAAATCAATGCCAAACTGTTGACAATAGGACTGAAAGTTGGGAGAGATAGCATGACTCTCATAATCCATCTGCAAGCACCTAGGCCTACAACCAATAGAATTCATAAACCTGTCAAGCATAATTGTGGTATCCTCAATCCGTACCAAGGGAAAAGCCCAAACATGGTGGGTAGCATGATCCACGAAGGTCATAAAGTACCACACTTCACCAAGTGATTGGGAAGGTATAGGTCCATATACTGCACAATGGACAGGATCTAGAGGATCATGCCTCTCACGATTGCCATGTGCCAAAGGGGCTCTGCAAGGACTATAAGAACAATCAAGGCAAGCATGAAGATCTGCATGTGACATAAGAGGCAACAATGAGTTTGAACGAGACAAGATCTCCATCTCTCTATGGTGCATATGGCCTAGGCAATAATGCCATAACAATGCATGTGGTATCTGGATAACTGCAACCATAGAATCTCCCACATGAGAGACAATCCATAGTATCGACGGAGCTCAAGGAGTCGAGGGCTGTCCCAACAAAGGGAACCTGCTTATAAAGACAATCATCTGCAAGTACATCAGTGGTAGAAGCATGCTGCAAAGACTCATGAAACCTCAACGGACGGGAGGACATAAAGGCATTAACCAAGGATGCAAAAGCTCCCACATAAAGAAGAGTTATAGCCAATTGCATGACATAACCAACCACAGTACGGTAAAGCATAAGACATTTGTCATAAGAGCATACGGTATTCAGCCATGAAATCAGCCCATAACCATATGCATATGCATAGCTCTGCAGTACATCATGCCACCTAGGAACATCCAAGTCAAGTAAGGACCGACAAGTGGCAAAGCATTTTGCAAGAGTCAAGCTCCAGGAGAAGCCCAAACATCTGTAAAACAACATCCAAATAAGTAGCTTTGTAAGGTACAAGACAATAAACAAAGTGCGTAGCCAGGTAAGCATGTATAGTATTTGCTATTTGACATGCACGGGCAACAAGAGCCCAACTAGCATAGTGGCTAGGCAACAAAGAAACAAGAAAGCCATAACTGCATCCCAAGCATTGTAAAGTCCACTAATCGACCAAATAACCCGCAATAAATCCAAGCACCAATGAGCATACAAAGCTCAATAAAACTCTTCCAAGACAATGAAGCAACTCTGCTCAATATATGTTTGCATCAATTAAACATCCAAGGATCCATAATATCGGACCATAAGGCTAAGTAGCATCCAAGGTCGTAACGGAAAAAGCCAAATCAATGTCCAACTGCTCCACAAAAGTCCTCAAATGCAAGTCTTGTCAAGCCCAAATATCTGCCATACTATAGCCAAACCCAAAAGCCTCCAACAAGACATAAACCCACATGGGTAGCCTAGGCATAAGCAGTCATAAGTGGAATGCCAGCTGCAAATAAAAATGACAGTGGACCATAAAATTGAGCTCTACTTCTTGCTCAAAAGCATTCCGGGAGCAAAACGAACCATGTGGCATCATCCAAATACATCTGTACATAACCCCAAATAGCCGGGAGCATCCCGTGACCAATAGGCATAACCCAACTGTAGCACAAATAGCTTCAGCTCTGAAGTTTCCAGCAGTAAAGAAATGTCCAAAACTGAGCAAATAGTGGCTCAATCCAAGCTCAAAACCATAGGCATACTTTCCCATATGTATAGGCACCAACCGGGCATAATTGGGCATCAAATGACCATGTAACATAAGCATAAATGTAATTGACAGGGGACTGCCCTGTTTTGGGCTACCTGTGGACTGTGTAAAACAGCCAATGGCTGAGCAAATTCAGCCCCAAAAGCATCTCACATCATAGGCATACTTTCCCTGACATATAGGCATCATCCGAGGATAATTGGGCATCAAATGACCATCACATGTACCTCTAAAGATCAATGACAGGGTGCTGCCCTGTTTATGACAGTCCTAGGACTATTCAAACAGTCCATGGCTGAGCTAAATCAGCTCCAAGCTCAATGCTAACCATAAATATCAATGCCCAAACCCAAAGCCAAGTGTCGGGAGGCTTCAACAAGCCATAACCAAATTCTAGATAAAGTAAATGAGCTGGGGGCTGCTGTAAATGTCTAGGACAGGCTGAAATCAGGCCTGCTGCTGTTTATCCAGCCAAGAGGAGCTCAAGATCAAAGCCCCAAGTCATGTGTAAGTGCCCAAGCTCAATACCAATTGCCGGGGGGTCTCAATAGACCATAAACAAGTGCCATGTGGGTGAGGACTTCTGTAGATCTCTGTCATACTGGGAAAAACGTCTATCAACATGGCGTGATTGCACCAGCTATAGATATGGGGCTGGGGGGCTGCTACGAAGATTGCAAGTGGTGGGGGGGGGGGGGGTCTCCAAGGGGCCAAAGAAGGCCACTAATCAAGCCAAAGGTGGAGGGGAAGCTTCAAGCTTCATGGGCAAGCTCAACAATGGCTGCCATCTTCAAAAACCTGCTGTCTATGAAAATGGCTGAAGTGAAGATCTCATACCTCGTGTGGGAAAGGTTAGGATGAGGCCAGGAAGCGCTCGCAAAGGACTCACTATGATACCAGTTGAAGGGGATGCAATGGCAGTGGAGAAGGAGAAGAGGAAGATGTGGGAGAGAAGAGCACACACAATGTAGGTGCTGTCAAGAATGATATATGTATAATAGCCTTATCGCACTTTCATATTATATATGAATAAAGAATGGGCGGTCTATGTACATGGGTAGGCCTAGTGGCCTTTTACCTCAACAACTGGTATAAAAGTGCAATAAGACTGTTATATATATATATCATTCTTGACAGCACCTACATTGTGTGTGCTCTTCTCTCCCGCATCTTCCTCTTCTCCTTCTCCACTGCCATTGCATCCCCTTCACCTAGAGAGTTTCTATGTCCCATATGCCAAACGCTAATTTGGGAGGATCCATCCATCTATAAATAGACAGGCTGCCCACCATGCACCCTGCCCACCATGCAACCCATCCCCATTTTTGCAGTTCATGACTCTTCTTCAGATTTTCAGCCACCAGCCCACATCATTCAGTGGCTGTACAACTCTTGCGACTTTTGTCATGCCTTCCTTAGCTAGTGCTGACCTTGCTGCTGCCCTTTGGTTGTTGTGTTTATTGTTGTAGCAGGCTACAGAACTCCTCATCACTCTCTAGTAGCTGTTGTCTAGTCTTTGCTGCCAGTGATTAGCTGACATCACCTTCCAAGTGGTACACTACCATCTTTACTAGTTTCAGTCCTCCAGAGCTACATCACCAATATTGTCCCCCTTTGAAAGGGATGAGAGGTACGAGGGAACCGTCAGAGGAGATGGTGGGGATGGGATGGAACTTGTGGGATAAATGGTACACAATTGGGAACGGGTGCGACAATAGAAAGCTGCCTCAGAGGACCCTGCACAATGGAAGGGGAATGAAACATAGATAGCCCCCTCTCCTACCAACTTGTCACAAAAGTGGTTCCTGTATAGAAGAATCCTCAACCAAGATGGTGGGCTCAGTGGAGACAATGTGGGTTGTGAGTATAAGAAAGCCATAAATTGAGAGAAGAGGGAGGCCCAAGTTTGAAACTTATAAGGCCTTAGAAACGAAGCTCGAGGGATGGTGAGACAATAAAGGCAAGGTGCCAATACCATTAATAGGCACCTAAGAAATGTCACTAGGTGATGATACCCTTTGATGGATGGAGATCTTGCAACAAATGACCTTAGGGACTTATATGACTCGATGCACCATTGTCAATGTTGAATGAGCCAAGGTTCTCAAAAGCTGAGACGGTCGAAAAAGGCTCCTCCACCTAATAAATGTGTAGAAACACATACTCGGTGGTAATAGTGGGTGATGAAGTAGAGGTAGACGAAGGCTTCGATGTAGATCCACCCTTTGCTCTAGGATGAAGGTGAGGGTATTTTCCTTGGTACTTCTCCTCGGGTTGTGACAAAATTTGTATCAGAGTTGGAAGATGACTCCAACTTTTGCCTCTTTCCTTTCTTCTACTTGGCTTGTCCTATACTTGTAGATATGGCTACATAAGTATGGCCATGTGCATGGGCTCCGTAAGAATCTGTCTCATTGTGATGTGCATCCAGCTCAAGTTCCAAAGGGACTAGCTCCTCCCAAGTGAGAGACTCTTGGCTACAATAAGTGAGAAGACTGGTGGAGAACACATCATAGGTCAGTGATGGAAGATGTGAGAGAAATGTCACAGCTAGGTACTTCAAAGAAATATTCGTACCAAGGAATGAAAGCTCATCTCGTAGCTCCTCCATCCTATCCCTCAAGATACCTTGCCTCTCCTTATCTTCTCTGTATCTTTCTCATCATGGCTCCTCTGGCATCTCCTCTTGAGGTTAGTATGCACACATTCTTTACTTATCTATGCGTTTTATGTTGGAGACTTGTTGTGTTCAGCTTCATGTTTCTATGAGGATGCTATCTCTTGGTGCTTTAGATGTTCCAGTTTCAGAGAGGGGTGCCATACGACAGAAGAAGAAGTCTCAGTGCTATTTTTGTGGCAAGAAGGGGCACCTCCGAAAGGATTGCAAGACATTAGTAGCTCTACGATAGGAGTAGGAGTGGACGGTGACGACTCTCTTGGCGCATCTTCCTTAGCTCCAGGGCTAAGTTTAGGCTCTAGCTATGTGAACCCGATGATGGTTGCAGGGGCCTCCCTTCCAAGTTGCTAGTGTAGGTGAAGTAGTCATCCCTCACAACTCTTTAGTGCCAAAGAGGGAGTGTGAGAGGGTGGTGAGGTCGGATAGTTGTGCCTCATCTATAGAGGTGTACAAGTTCCAGAGAAGGATATCCCTGACGTATCAATTGAAGTATGGCAGGTTCAAATCTTGGAGTTGGGATTGACATCTAGGTTCATGATGTGTTGGTGTTTGATAGAGAGTCGGCTTGGCTCCTAGTTTGAGTTCACATGAGGGGACACTTTGGCAGGCCAAAGGTGGGGAATCCATGGTCACACATGTTTAGAGGAAGTTTTGACAGGCTAGTATTGTATGGTAATCTGAGACATTGTTGACAGAGATTGAGAGCTGCTATGATTCTCCTCTGTTTTCAAGAGCTGGTACGATCCACATTGACTTTAGATTCTCTTTGAGGTTCCTTGGTGGTGGGTTGACTACTCGCTACTTGGATATCCATGGTTCTTTTTTGGTGGTTATTGTTGTATGGGCTATGATGGGTTATTATTATTGTATCATTATATTGTAGTAGATCACACATGATCTTAGAGAGGGTTAGGAGATATGTTAGTTCATGTGTGAGTCTGTGCATGCCATTTAAGAGTGGGCACATTGTACTCATTTTAGGCATTTTTGTTGTTGTTTTATGCCAGTTTTTGGCATTTATTATGCGAGTCAGCCAACAAGACCAACATTTATTTGAGGCCTATTTCATGCCTATATATTGGGGCTCCTCCTCCTCCATCATTGTCAATTACCACCTTCAAGTTCTGGTGGAGAGAGGGAGTTGGTACTAGTGCCTTGATAGCTAGTGACTCACGTTGGGTTTGTATTGTCTCTCATATCTTGGTATATGGATTCCATTTCTTGAGCATCTCTTTGCTTTTGAGTTCTCTATGCTGTGTTATTTTCTCTTGCAGTGTTTCTCCTTTTTGTCTCTTTTGTTAAGCAGTCTATTATAGCAGTTCTCCATGCTTCCATCATTGCATCCACTTTTGACAAGGTTGGGGTATAGGGACAGTAACAAAATCCCAAAGGTCACAATCATCAAGTATTGGGAATAAAGGCCCTCGTGCCTTTAAATGTGGTCGGGTGTGAACACACCCTTAGCACTTGTACTTACACATATATATCTATAAAAAAACCTAAAGGTACACACTCATCATTGTACCTAAAATCGTGCACACTCTTTGCTCTACTCTCTCTCACACTCTCTGTCTCTCTGTAACTACGGAACACCCACTGTCTCAATCTTCATGCCTAAGCCGTCACTACAAACTGGTATCAGAGCATTGGTAATGGTGTTCGCGTTTCTCAAGAAGTGCGAATTAGGTTTGCACAAAAGAAGAAGCTTGCTTCTACACAGCAATCGACAGTTGAGGTGACGTGTACAAGTGTCAGGTCCAAGACTGGCAGGTTGTGACAGACGACAGGTCCAAGCGTTAGGTCCAAGACTAGCAGTGCGTGACAGACGATAGCTTTGCGATAAGGCCCGGTGAGTGGATAGTCAACAGGCGTGCTACAAGCGTGCTATAGTTGACAATTGTGCTACAGTTGACATGCGTGTTATAGTCGATAGGCGTGCTATAGTCGATCGCCGCGCAATGGGCGACGAGGGCAGCAGTCGGCGTGTGACGGTCTAGCGCGTGATGGGGCAGCAGTTGGTGGGACAGGTCTAGCACGTGGCGGAATGGTCGAACGGGGTCAACGGATCCCATTACATCTTTCAAAAAAAAAAGAGGAAAAATCTTTTCTTTAAAATCTCCTTTGAATTTGCCTCCTCTCCTTCCGATGTTCGCGCGCACAAGCACAGTGTGTAAATTTGTGTAAGTTTAGGCCCAGAAATTTGGGCCTTTTCTTGAATTTGGGGATCTCAACGCAGAATTGGACAATTTGACTCAGAAATTGCAAAGTTGGTGTACATTTAAATGCTGGGGAATTTTTGGGCTTTTCACATTTTAGTGAAATTCTTTTAATTTCACTGAAATTAGTGCACGCAAGACTTGGAAAATTTGGGGATTTGTCCAGATTAGGTGCGAGCAAGATGCAACAGTGATATCTGTCTCAGAAATTACAGGAATTTGTGACATTTTGTCCCCGACATTTAGGGATTTTAATGTACATGCACAAATTGGGCTGAAATTTACCCAATTTCTTGACATTTATGCACATTGGATCCTGTGCAATTTTGGGCTTTTGCAGTTTGGGCAAAATTTGTGCACCATTTGGTCATTCTATGTACATGCAGGTTCAATTTCATGCAATTTGGACATCAACACTTGGTTAAATTTGGGGGTTTTACTGAAATTGCTCTATTCTAGCAAAATTGACCTGTTCTTTGCATGACAGAGAAAATGCAGATGTGTGGTTGATGCTTTGAGCACAAAAATTTTGGGGCTTTTGACCGTTGGTGTCAAATTTTATGCCCGTGGGTACATGTACAACAGAAATTGTAGCTAAAAATTTGGGATTTCTCATGTAATGTGATGTATATGCCCTTGGAACAGCTGTAATCAGTTGTGGAATGCTGTAGCACATGGTTTGGTGCTTCTGAAAATTTAATTACAGATCTGAAATCTGTGCTTCTACGTGGTCATCAATTGCTGGTTGGTACTTGTTTGTACCTTGGTCACTTGGGTGACAGTTTGGGCTTGCATTTGCTGATTTTTTGGTCACATTTGGGCTGAAAATCATGGCTGGCAGCAGTGACAACAGTAATCTCATGCACATAAAGAACCTTGAAGGAGTATATAACTTTGCAATTTGGCAAAAGCAGTGCTACGATATCGTGTTGCAAAAGCAGCAGGCAAAGCCGATTAAAACCAAAGGGGCAAAGCCCAGAGACATGGAACATGAAGATTGGGATGAATTAAATGAGCTTGCATGCTCAACCATCGAGCTATTGATTTCTGATGCCTTGCTGTTTAACATTGAGGTACACATTGTCTTTTTAAAGTTGCTTTCATTATTCATAAATCATAATTAGAATTTTCAAGTCATGATTCATCTCTCCCCGAAGCTTTTATAATTTGTGCCATGTATGATGTGCTTGTAGGTGGGCCCGTTGAATGTGGTGCAAGTTGTGACCGACAATGCATCCAATTGTTAGTGCATGGGCCGTTTGCTTGAGGCCGAGTTTCCTTCGATCATGTGGACTCCATGTGCAAGTCATTGTTTGGACTTGCTCATGGAGGACATTGGGAAGCTAAATTGGGTGAAGAGGGTGGTACACAAGGCTATATTTGTTGTCACCTTCTTCACGGTGAAGGTGAAGGTGCTTGCGATATCTCGGGAGCATAGCAAACTTGAGTTGAAGAAGCCTTCTTCAACTTGGTTTTCTTATATGTGGTTATTGTTGGAGCAGCTTTATGAGGTGCGGTCTGCCCTACGCCAAACAGTGGTGTCCACTCTATGGAATGAGTGGGATGAGCATGAGACAGAGGAGGCGAAAGCCATGCATCGGGTGTGTCTTGATGAGCAGTTTTGGCAGAAAGTCCGTGCCATTGTGATTGCCGTGACTCCCTTTTATAGGGTGTTGCACATGATTGATTGTGAGGGGTCCACCATGAGCCTTCTCGTTCACTTCTTTAGAGCGGCATTGGTGGAGGTACGGGCTTGCACGATGATCACAGATTCTCAGCGTGTATACATCATAGAGATAGCAGAGAGGAGATGGGCATGGATGCATAGGCCCATCCATGGTTTTGCAGCATTGGTACTTCTGGTCTACAAGTCGCCAGCGATCATGGATGATTGAGAGCTCCGGTCAGATCAGCTTGCATATTTGACTTGTGTGGTCCCCATAGATGACCACAACACAGTCCTAGAGGAGCTTGGATGCTATGCAGATCAGAGAGGACATGTGGCATTTTCTTCTTCCACTTGTTGGAGAAGGGAGTCACTTGTAAAGTCTTTATTTTGGTGGCAAAATTTTGGATATGCGCTGGAGACTTTTCAGCCCTTGGCCATGAGAGTCCTTGCGCAGGATTGCTCTTCGGGTGCATGTGGGAGAGACTGGAGTGACAGGTCCATCCTACGGCAAGGTAGTCCCATAGAACTGGGAGGCTTCTCACAAAATTTTACCGTCTTCGATCTTGTTAACCTCATATTTGTAGGGGTAGGGGAGGGTTTGGGTAACCCACACCCTCCCAATGCCATCTAGCACAATCGATGGTTAGTCTCGCAATAGGATTCATGGCTCCAACTTCAGAAGAAAGAATAGGTTCCAAACCAAATATGTATTTATTCAACTTGGCACTATCGGAGACCCCATGAACATACATCGAGAGGTTCAAAAACTGATTTGAGTACTCTCTAACCGAGAGACCACGTTGCTCAAGTGCATACCACTTTTTCTCTAACCGCTCTTTTTCAATAGGGGAAACAAAGACTTGCCATGATGAGTATGGGTAGTCCAAAGCAGGTAAATACCTAACCATAAAATGATAAGTCAAGTTTAATTTTTAAATTTGTTGGTTTCAACTTGTTACTTTATAGTATTATACTCAGCAATTTAGTATTTATAATCTATTATCTTATGTGCATTGTGTAGGTGAATGTTGATACATTGCCTAGGGAGCCATCATTTGATGATGATGGTAACCTTATTAGTGAGGATGAGTATGAGAGTGCCTCATCATTCGATGACGAGGAGTCATCTTCAAACTCTCTTGATGAGCACTCAGATGATGATGATGATGATGATGCTGATGATAGTGATGCCTCATGAGTCATCCTAGCCTCTAGGCCTCAGCTCTCTCGAGTCTCACCTTTTTGTATCTACTTAGTACTATCACTGATGATTGTATCCAGTTTCACTCATTGATGATTGTATGATGTATCCAGTATACTGTATCGTTGCCCGCATGTTTGCTGGTCGCATGTGATTGCGAGGGCTTTTTACCTCATGTATTCTACATATTTTGCAATGACACTGCTAGTTTTACTTTAAACATGTGTTCTATTATTTATATATTTAAAAAAAATGAAGTTCAATTTTTTTTCATACTAATATTATACCGTACCTTATAAAATCTTAAGGTATCATTTAGTACCGTATCATATCGTACCTTTCGTACTTGACAACTATGTCTCCATCCATTAGAGATTCCTTTGGGAAAATGGGAGAGTATCTCCATGGACTTTATTGTCGGGTTACCCAGGACACAGAGGGGGCATGACTCTGTGTGGGTGATTGTGGATAGGTTAACCAAAATGGCTAGGTTTAGTCCAACATCAACTGATGTTAAAACACCAGAATTGGCTAGATTGTTCATAGAGAACATATACCGATTGTATGGCCTTCTGGTAAATATAGTTTCTGATCGGGATAGAAAATTTGATAGTCAATTTTGGCGTGGTGTATTTAGGAAGTTGGATACTAAACTTAGCATGAGCACGGCGGAGCACCCGCAAACTAATGGGCAAACTGAAAGGGTTAACCAAATCCTTGAAGATATGTTGAGAGCATATGTAAGTAAAAGGAAGACTAATTGGGAAGAGTATTTACCAATAGCAGAGTTTGCATATAATAGTGCCTAACATGAGAGCGAGTAAGCACTTTAAGAAAAGGTTTTCCAATTTACAGTTAGACCTTCCAAGTATCATTTTCGAGGACGAAATTGATTCTTAAGGGGGAGGAAATGTTACATTAATGAATGTAACTTATGGGGAAATAGCACGAGAGGTGACCGTCTAGGGGCCTTGGGCGCCTGTATGGGGTCGGGGGGCTTAGGAAGTAAGTGGGAACAAGGCCTTAAGTAAGTGAGTTATAAATTAGTATAACCCTTTAGAAATCGACTTCTGGCATTATTCTACGCACGCTTCTTCCTGCATCTTCCTGAGCGAGGCTGGGAGGTGAATCTGAAGGCTCTTGTGCTTGCTTACACCTTTGCTACCGCAAATTAGGGTTCCCTTACAAATAGCCCCATAAAATAGGACAGGTCGGCCATAATTATTGGCCGATTGTACACAAACCAGGCGGACTGCCTGGCAACAGCACGTGGCACTTGCAATAGATGCGCTGACTGCCTGCACTTGAGAATCCACCCAGCGCTGCCACATGGCAAGTGTCCAACTGCCCATGACTAACTGAAACTGGCCGAACTGACATACGAGAGTGCACAATTGTAGGCAATTGCTTTAGAATGCCTAGATTGACAAGAAATGCATATAATTTGCCCATCTTTGAGGAATGCTTGTCTAGGGGATGACCATATCTCTAACAACCCAGTGCACACTAATCACCTTTCTATGAATGGCGGGCCGAGACACAAGATTCCAAGTGCCATTCCGCTCAATAGCATCCAACTCTTGCTCCATTGCCTTCTTTCAATGTTGTGATTGCAAAGCCTCCTTCATGGAGATGTGCTTCCTATCTTGTATGGCACATTTCATCAAACAATAGTTAGTACAAACAAGCTCAGTGGTATGCACCTGGTTCTTGTGAGACCTTTATGGACCATCTTGTGGCTGCTACTCCTCAAGGACTCCCTCTATCCTTTAATCACGGAGTGTATCTCGAGTCCAACGAGGAGTCGTCCGGATCTCTCCTCGTTGTGCTCCATTTGTTAAAGTCTTTGGAACATCCACTGGCTGCGGCTCAATTGGGAAAGTCAGTAGAGAAGTAGTATCCTCATTCGAAGATGAAGCATCCTAAGAGGCGTGGGCTCCAAAGGTACAGTTGATAGCACCCAACTATCTTACGGATCCCAAGTACAGGGTACTCCTCACCCCCCCTGAGGTTGGAACCTCCTCAAACCAAACATCTTGACTCATGTAGACATCTTGCTCAACAACATCATACAAGCCGTAACCCTAGGATTGTGAGCTGTAGCCCACAAACACCTGTCTTTGGGAAGCCGCTTCAAATTTATCATGCAATGTCTTCAGGATATGGTCATAGGCGTTACACCCAAAAACCTTGAGATAAGAAACATCAGGTGTAGACCCAAAATATGCCTCATAAGGTATCATACCAACAATGGCTCAAGTGGGGGATCAATTAAGGATGTGGATTGCAGTAGCCAAAGGCTCAGCTTAGAGACACTGAGGTGTTTGTTTATGCTCCATCATGGTGCGAGCCATCTCAATCACACTTCGGTTCTTTTGCTCCAACATGCTATTATCTTGAGTCGTGTTTGTGTTTTCAAACTCTTGCTGGATACCATGATCTACACAAGACCTAGTAAGCTCATTAGAAACAAATTGTCCTTCCTTATCCGATTGTAGCGTCTTTAGTTTCCAGCCCGATGGGTTCTCCTGAAAAAGTAACCAATCCTTGAAGTGGGAGAAAGCCTCCAACTTCAGCTGCAAGAAATAGGCCCATGTCATCTTGCTAAAATCGTCCATAATCAGCATGAAATACAAGCTTCCCTTAAGGGACTCCATTTGCATAGATCCACAAAGATATGTAGAAACAAGCTCCAAGGGTGCTGAAGATCACCTCAAAGCCTTGTTGGGAATGACATCATGATGTTGTTTTCCATGAATGCAAGATAGATATGGCTGTTGGCTCACCGAAATGTGCGGCATACCTTGAACAAGTTGTCCCCTAGATGCCTTTTGAAGGTAATCATAAATTAGGTGGCCAAATCAAGCATGCCAGACCTTGGACTGTGTCTGAGAGGTAAGAAGAAGAGAAGTTAAGGTAGAAGGAGACATGAACTTGTAGTCTCCATTCTCCTCGTACCCGGCAGTAAGTACCTATCTCGATCCACGATTAAGAATTCGAAAGGAATCCTTATCAAACTCAACCAAAAGGCTGAGGGCACAAATCTTGTGCACTGAAAGCAAATGGTATCCCAAGCTTGGCACATAAAGCACCTATGAAGTTTGGGCACCACCCTACCCATTTGGAATAAGTTGCACGTTACTCCTCCCTTGAATAGGAATAGAAGAGCTATTGCGAATTAGAATTTGCCCATGCGAAGGCCGCAAATGGACAACACTTGTAGCAGCAGGAGTCATGTGCCGTGAGGCACCATTGTCAACAATCTACTCACAAGAGTCTGGGGCTGTCTACATAGTATTAGAAGCCCTAGGGGTCAATGCCTCAACCACCTCCAAGTGGAGGAAGTCAGTTGATGAGGGAGCAACCACCACTCTTGAATCCTTTGAAGACTTCTCCTTCTCCTTCTCCTTCTACTTCTTCTCCTTGTCGGGACAATTCTTTTTCCAGTGACCTGACTTGCCATAGGATAAGTGGACTCCTTTTCCTTGTCCCTCTTTGGTTTATTATCCTTCTTCTTTTGGTCCTTCCCCTTCTTTTGAGAGGATTGACATGTCAATGCCTTCGATTTGAAAGTATTCTACCCTTTTAATTGCTCCTCCTGGTCCAAAACCATAGGAACCGTCTCCTCCCAATGAAGAGTCTTTGTTTGCCCTGAAGCAATCAAAGCGAAACAAAATGTAGTGAATCTAGGCGGTAACTGCGGAAGGAGCGTTATGGCCATGTCTTCAGAAGTGATCACCTTCCCCGCGTTCTACACTTGTATTTGTAGCTTTCCTAGCTTGTTTATATGCTCCCGCATAGAAGATGATTTGTTGACACTCAAGGTCCTCATCCGTATCTCCAAAGAAAGAGGTTCATAACGGTCATTCTATTGTAAATTTGATCAAGTTCTAGCCATATCTCCCTAGCCATCGTCAGGTGCTCTATATGGGGATTCTGGTTGTAGTGTATGGAAGAAAGAGAAACAAATGGATGCGGGCATTCAATTTGTCCCAATATACATGAGCCTTTGTGAGCTCCAAATGGTTTGTTGTAGAAAGTTTGGACTCGTCTCTTGATGAAGGATGGTCGATAGTCTCCATCACAAGCTTTGCCAAATCATAGGACTCCAATCTGGCAAGTATCATAATGTGCCAAATGCAATGGTTCTCACCATAGAGCTTTTGATCTAATGGAAGAGCTGGTAGGACGGTGTCCATGATCACTTAAAATTGTGTCGGCCTTAGAAGACATCTTCACCTACAATGCCTGCAAAAACACAAAAAGCAGCCCTCTTTGAATATGCAAATGCAGCTTTCTAGGGCTTTTTTCCGCTCGTCCCACTCCTCCTTCACTCGCCAAAAGCGACGAAAAGGTAAAATCTGCAGTTGAAGGCTGAAAATGCAGCCTTCCTCCTTCTTGAACAGCAAAAATTGGCAGCACATTCAGCAACTTTGCTCCTTTCTTGCATGGCCATGCTCCTCTCAGCCATGTGTTGATGTGCAGCTGTCGTGCTCGCCCTCGAATGCTGAAAACACAGCCTTGTGTTGCACTAAAACCTTCCCTTTAGGTTTGCCCACGATCAGTCAGTCTTTGTATGCTGCTTTGATACCATGTCAGAGTGCAGCGGTGCGGAAGCGTATGACCAAGATTGAGAGATAGAGTGAAAACACACACACACACACACACACACACAAACATAGCCAAACTCAAGGGTCTTTTGCATTGGCAGTTAGATTTTGTGCATCGTGCTGATCTTCTCCCTAGGGAGGATTTAGGTCCTTGGCATACAGCAATCTTTACTGCTTCTTTGCCGTGACTTTTGTACTCCTTTAGCTATTTGATCTTCTATGAAGTGAGGTTATGCATGATGGCCTAGAGCCATCATGCATCTTGTAATCATGTAATCTTGTACTTTTTTTGTCATTAATACAATAACCTATTATGAAAAAAAGAGATAGAGAGAGAGAGAAAACAACATAGAAGATCTGCAAATGACGAATGCTGAAGGATGAATGCAGATATGTACATGGGTGCAATGCGTATGTCTACATATCTCCACCTTGACGATCTCAAGGGCTGTGAACCTTCAAGTGTGTGCAGCAATCTCCATGATCAGCAACCTGGAATCCTGCTATCAGAGAATGATGAAAAAATGTGTGGGCTGGGCTGATATGAATAGCGCCATAGAATAGGACATGTCAGTCTTATTGTCCGACTGCACACAAATGAGGCCAACTAACTGCTGACAGCACATGTGGCACCTGCAATAAATGCTCTGACTGCCTGCACATGAGAATCTGTTCAGTGCTGCCACGTGGCACCTGTCCAACTGCCCACGACTGATTGGAATTGCCTAAACTGACATACAAGAGTGCACAACTGCAGGTGACTGCTCTAGAATGCCCAGACTGACAAGAAATGCATGCAATCTGCCTATCTCTGAGGAACAGCTGTTGAGGGGATAACCATATCTCTGATAGGGATCTAGGTAGAGGGCAGGTTTGGGCATAGTGTGGATGCATGCGCGAGAGAGACCTGATGAATAGGTGGCACCTTGACGATGGACCTGCAGTGAACGTGTCCCTGCACGCGTGCACGCATTCGCACACAGGTATTATGAACAGAAAAGAGAATGAGAGGTATTATGTGCATATCAGTTGATCTTTTCATGCTTGGTATGTTGTGTTGGTACTTGTGCATTGTTCAAATTAAGCTCTTTCGTCTAAAAGCTGCTAACATGTTTGTAGGTTCTCACAAAACACTTGAAGGGCAATAACGAGTCATCAAAGCAAACAAATGTTGATGTTAATCTATTAGCACAGGTATGAATGGTAGATGACATGCATATGGGTATGCCTGATTTAGTGCAAATGTAATAAATGAAATTGATCGTGTACAGCTGAGACAAGAGTTGAGCGCTTTAGCCTCCGAAAGAGCATCAATCACAGTTGTCACCACAGGTTCCAAACCCACGGGTAAGTATCCTGATTTTGCTCACAACTCTGCCTAATGGTCATGTGATTATGTACAGGAAAGGTTGTGTGTGTGATATTGTGTAAATACATAAGTTGGCAACAATTTTCATAATTATTTGCATATCATGAGCTCTATAGTTTAGTTCTGCTGGATAAAGTCCACTCGTGATGTCCTGGGGACAAACAAGCATTTTGATACATTCTTGGCTAGTCCACTCTATAACCGGAAGATAATGATAAGTTGCTGCATACACAGGCTGGAGAATAGTTAAGAAGAGATTGAGTAGGTAAGAACCGGCACTCATAAGGAGGACATTAGGGCCTAGACTTGAGTAACTGAGTTAAAATCGGAAATATTGTGCCAACTTATTTGTTAGACTCCTGCTGGTGCGAAGCCTTGGAATGATTTTCTGTTGCTTGTACTACATGGATGCTCTCATGTATTGAAAGGATTGTGGATACCCAATGTCAACCAGGCCCTTGTAGATATGAAACATACAGTTGTAGGTACTGTGTGTGTCAGATCACATGAGGGAATTGAGGTCTCATGTTTTGTAGGGGCCCTTCATGTGAGAAAAACTCAATGTCAACCAGGTCCTTTTAGTGATGACAGATACAGTTGTAGGCACTGCGTGTGTCACTTCACATGCTGGAGTTGAGGTTGCATGTTTTGTGGGGACCTTTCAGTGCTCACATGGCCAGATCATATTGGTGAGTAGATGCAATTTACAAATTACGACCTTTTCATATCCATACACAGAAAAGAGTAGCAAGCTAGCTCAGGACCTTCTGAAGTGGAGCTAACTTAAGTCTAGACATGAAATATTGTTTGTGATCTCCGTACAGAGGCGCACAATGATTTAGATGGAGGGTGGTTAGGATGCCAACCTAAGGTGCATCTTGATTTATACTACATAATGAAACATGGCAGCTGTTTTGAAGTTTGCTGACAACCAATTGAGGATGTAAGGGGATTCCAAGGTGGCTCTTCTCTTTATATTGCATGCCCTCTTTTCCATTTTCAGGTTGTCCAAGCAGGAATATGCAGATAGCTAAACTAGATTGCACCCCAGCTATTGTAGAGCATTGAAGGAGATGTGGTTTATTTGCACAGTTTTAGTACAATTCCAAGTAAACTCTAGGGCAGTTGTGTGGCAAACAGCTCACAAACTTCTGGCTGTACATATGAGCCTGCACATCATGCATCACCCATGTGCCCACAAATAAATACCCTTATGCTTTGTGGTGCTGCTGTGTTGGGCATCCCCCTCATGCACTCTGCAGCTCGATCATCGGCTACTAAAATGCAGGGATATCCATCACATGCATATGGTGACCACCATTGGATCCATGGTTTTTTAATTATGTCAATCAAATGTGTACGACAGTGTGATTCAGACCTTGGATCTGAATCATACATGATTTTATTTTGTAACATATTTTAACAAATTATGAGAAAAATAGTGAACTCATAACCATCTCCAAAACAACTTTTGATGATAGATATCATTTGCTAATTGCCAAATAAAACGATATGTGCATTGTGCAAAGAACAAAACACATGATGCACAGATTACAGAATTGAAGTCTGAGTCAATATAAAAGTAATTGAGATCAAGCCAACAAGAAAATCATAAACACTAGAGGCATGCCAACTACAGAGTAGATATTGGGTACTCAAAAGTAGAGACTGAAAACTCAAAAGAACATCCAAAAGTAAACTATAACATGGCAATAGGCTATAAGTTGTGGACATTGGACATTAGTGACTACCAATAGTCATTGTTTAGTCATCATCTTCAATATCCTCAAAAGCTTTTCTTCCTTCTCATCCTGCTGTTCATCATTCTTATCATGTAGACCAAGAGAACTTAGGCGAGGGATATCACTTGTGCTTGCTCCCACTGTCACGTGTATACAAGCTGCTTTGTATGCTTTGGAGGCATGTTTTTTAAGATTCATTTTCATACGGAAAATGCATATTGTTATGGAAATTTGATGAGTATGATTCAACCCTTGGGGGCTGAATCATATGTGGCCCTGAGTTTATTGTTTTATGAAAGCAAGGAAATACACACTATCTAGAGAGTTGTGAAAGCTCAAACTTCAAATTTCAACTTTCAAACTTCATTGCCCGTGTATGCCCTTTAGAACCCTGTTTTTAATAGTGGAGTATCTTTGCCCTTTTCTATATGGGTATGAAATCATCGATTTCCCTAGTTCCATCAACGGTACGAGTAAGTTTTCAACTATGTTTAGAAGCAAGTTATTCCTCCTCTTTCTTTGAATAATAGAAAATGTGCTCCAATTTCTCTCAAAAGGGTAAGCACTACACTCTTGTGTAAGTACTCTTATGGCCTATTCTTGTAACTTTGGCATGCATATCCCAGATGTCTCTGAGTGAAACCATCCTCCTTGGAAAGGGTGGCAGATAGAATGATTTATGACAAATTACAGCAAGCAATAAATACACAAATCTGAAAATGCAAAGTTTACCACTTAATCTTGGATAGTCGACACTAGCTTGGCCCCAATAATTGGTGCCCCTTGCGGTATTTCTTTATCTTGAATTACCAGAAGATTGAAGTATACTAAGACATGGGCCAATCTTCTTTTCAATACAATTTCTGTCAAGAATGACCAACACTTTATAAAATCAATTTGCCCCTTCATTGTACTACAATCTAGGCACAATTGGGTCTTCAATCTCTTGCATGCGGGCCACAATAAATTGAGAATGGACTACCTCTTGGATTAGCCACAAATTTCTTGCCTTTAGTTGCTACATCGAGTATAATGAGGTGGATATGGAAACCCTGATTTTTGTTGCAAATTAGGGTTTCAGCAACAATTTCATCAATTGCTCTTCAATTGGTTCTAGACGTTGCTGAGAACCATTGTGCCTCTATCAATTTATGAGAGAGCAAGTTGGTGAGAGAGAATTTTCTGATTTTTGTTGTGAGAAATGGGCTGAATCTGCTGTTATCACCCTTGGGACCAACTAGAAGGCTGTTGTGTGCTGCCAAATAGGTTGGAAATGCAGTTGCCCAGCCCTGGATGTTGCCACCAGCATCATGCATGTCTTGGATGCTTTGCCTGGCCTTGGTCTCCATTCTCTTGGCTGGAAATGCCATGAATCAGTAGGCACCCACAGTCTGCAGCTTTTCTCCCATTTCTCTCAATCTCCACCGGCTTTAGAGTGAGAATGGCTAGAGTGACCTCCACCCAGCCCCAACAGCCCTTTCTTAGCCTTGCATGGGTAAATTTGACAAGTGGTAGCTTGTTTTGCTACTTTGCACCTTTCTACTTGCATTTTTCTGCATTAATTAATTAATTTTCAGAATTTAACTTCTGAAAATTAATTAATTAATCCTTTGTCCCTGCCGAAGTACTAACTAGTGCCTATTCACAATTAATGTGCTAACCCCCATGGAACATTTAATTTCCCCAACATTAATTGCCTTGAGCCAGCATTAATGTATAATTAATGCTTAGTCCCCTAATGTCACAATTGGACATTTTAATGGCCCAATTAATTGCCTAGACCCAAACTGACTCTAGGCACCCCCAAGTACCTGTCCAACATGATTGTATTCAACTTTTGCCAATGTCACCCACTGCTCACTTGGGGTATTTAGGCCGTCAACGTGACTTAACTGACTTGCATTTCACATGTACATCTTAAATGTGCACAACTTAATAATGCCAAAGCTAAGCATTACAATATGCATCATTGTGACAAACCTCCCCCTTGAATCCTTGCAATAGTACTGGATCATGTTGCAATGTGACAAAAGCAAAGCAATAATGAGTTGGAAAAAGCTGCTGTTCAGACTATGCTTTTGCCAAACACAGTGAAATTTCGAGCTAACATATCTAAGTCATGATAATTGACAAAAAATGAAGCATAATTACTACTAGAACCACATGGGATGTATTTATTAACTCTAAGGTACAAAGTGTTTTAACCAAGCAACCATAGTAAAGCATAAACCATGGTTGAACTATCAATGGTATGCAATAACACCTTGTTGTCCATAAAAACTAGATGAATGATTATCCATTGAAAACCAACAATTGATAATCAATCTCTGATGATCATAATTTGATGCAAATGTATAGTTTTAGAGTTGTGGTGGAAACCATACTCATTTGCATACTAACTATAGTGTCTGGTACACCAAAAAGTGACCTCATGGCAAATGTAGTGTTAGCAAGTAGAACCTTGGATGCATGTTGAATGCATCCAAGATCCACTATGTACATGAGTTGTCCATCACTAGAGGAGTGGAAGTGCTACCTCCGCCTTGAGCATTGGGCAGTGCTCCGAACCTCTCTTTGTATTAGGTAGTGCTCTATGTGAAGAAACAACCAGGGTTTACACTGAGGAAACATAGAATGTACGACCATGATAGAAACACAAAGACATAGACAATGATGAGAAAAACTCAAACCCTTAAATGCAAAATGCAAAAATACAAACACAAATAGATAGAGAAGGAGAACTTTGAGGTGAATGAATCAATGCACTGAATGAATGTAAGAGTGTACTGAATGCTCAAGGGCATAGTAGTAGAGTGTTGGAGTGTGACATCCACTAGAGATGGATCCTAAGTGCTATAACCACTAGTTGGAGATGAGACTGCTAAATAATGAAGGTTAGTAGACTGGTCACCAAAACATAGCAGTCGGAGGTTGAAATGTGGTAAATGTAGCAGTGTACGATCAAAGAAGTGTGAAAATTGATCACCCAAGGCAAAGAACTATTAGGCAACAACAAGAGAGGTGTTTGTTGATGTAGGTGGCCTATTGGACAGGAAAAACACGGTATTGCATAGTCACTTGGTGGGAAAGATGACAGCAGCATGTCCCTTGGTACTAGATGTTGAAAACCTATGCTGATCAGGTGCTATGATGATGTAGCAGATGGAGACCTCCAAACAATAGGGGGATGGTTGGAAACAGGCCACCTAGGGCTTGGATGGTGATGGGCTCCAATCAATGATGGCTGGATAGCAAATGTAGGTGGTTGATGGCTGAAATCTGCACGGTAGAGTCGTGAGTAAGAAATTTGCATAAAAAGATGGGCTGAATGGTGCACAACCAGTCTATTTATAGATGTGGATGGACCCTTCCAAATTAGGGTTTATGCAGAGCCTCTCTCAAATTGCTCCGTGTGGAATTTGGATACAGACATAAATGTGAATTTTGGCACAAAGGTGATGTTTGGATGCTTACAATATTTTGAAGAACATTATGTTGTAAATTTTTGAGAGCTGGCGGTCTCACTCCTCTGCAAATTGTAATATACTTCGAAGTGAGGCATGGGCAACATGATTAGTTGCCCTTTTCTGCTTCTCTTATGATCTCCGAAGTGCATGTTTGATTTGCTAATAGGCAACATCCATGTTTTCCACAGACTTATTAGTCTTAAAAATCTTATCCTTGTATACAAGCTTGGTGAAATTTTCTTTCCACCCTCAAAAATCTCAAAAGGAGCTTTATGAGGGGAATTATGCACCGTGTCGTTGTATGCAAACTCAACCAATGATAAAAACTATTCCCACTTGCCTTATGGTCTAAGTATAGCACCCCAAAAGGTCCAAAATTGTAGAGTTTGTCACTTTAGACCGAACATTTGTTGTGGATGGAAGTATGAAGAAAATTTCAGCATGGTAGACATATTCTCAAACAGCCCCTTCCAAAACAAACCGATCATCTGTGGATCTCAATCACTCATGATCGACTCATGCATGCCATGCATAGTTGCACTCGTACGTAGTACGAACTGGTTCGTACTATACGGTTCGTACCGTACCGTACTATACGAATTTGTATGAATTCGTACAAAAAACAAGCACTTTTTTTTTGGGGGGGGGGTGGTTTGGGCGTGGTTGTTGTTGTTGGTGGTGGTTTGGGTTGTTGACTGTTGTTGTTGTGGTGGAGGTGGTGATTTTATAGCCTTGATTGATCAACCAAGAAAGGGGGTGAAAGCTTGATTAGACTCCTCATACATGTTTTGTTATGATTTATCCTAGAGCCAAAGGCCATACATAAGGTATTCAAGCAGCTCCAAACGTTTCTAATTGATGTCCCATCATTTTTCACAATATGTTAGTGTCATCAATAAATAAATTCAGCACCATTTGAGAATCATCAAGTAGCTTAATCCTATTGATTTTACCTTTGTTCACAGCTCATTTTGCACCACCCAACCCAAAGCATTAGTACACATTGCTAATAAAACTAGGCCAGAGGATAGCTTGGCCTAATGTACCTTCTAAGAGTACACGAATTAGTGAATGTACCATCGGTAGCTACTTTAGCCTCAGCAATGCCAAACAAAACCATAACAAAATTCATAAATCTTTTACCAAAACCTTTGGTGGTTTGTTTAGTAACTGTTGGTCTCATAGGTCATTTTGGCCTCTTGTAGACGTTAATAAAGCATCTCATGTCATTTCATCTCTCTCTCTCTCTCTCTCTCTCTCTCTCTCAAGCATACATGCCTCTTATTTGTATGATCATTCATGTATGATGTATCCACTCCTATGTATGTATTTGTAAGTTGTAGCGCATGTTGCGTATGCGGCATATGCCATAGAGGTTTTGGCGTGTTACCCTCAAGTATTCATCTTATATACTCCAATAGCATTGCTATTTAGACTTTAAACATTTGTTCTATCATCTATAGTTCAAAATAATGAAGTTAATTTTTTTTCGTACTAATAACGTACCGTATCTTATAAAATCTTAAGGTACCATTTAGTACCATATTTTATCGTACCGTACCGTACCGTACTTTTCGTACCTGACAACTATGATGCCATGATCTTAAAGATATGGTGCACAAACAACTGTGCCATATGATGAGCCTTGATCTTCTTTCTTACATGACTAAAATGGGCTGGCTTATTGAACCTACGAATAATAGTCCAAATCCCATTATTCCTTGTAGGAGTCCTGGGAAGTTTAAATATGAAATCCATAACAATGCTCTGTCAAGGTCTATGAGGTATTGCCAAAGGATGCAACACGTGTGGAACCTTTTGCCTATCATACTTGACCTTATGACACACAATGCATATGCAAACAAATTGATCTATATCATGTCTCAAAGCTAGCCAATAGTAGAGGTGCTCCATTGTCTTCACCATAGAATCAATATCTCTAAGCCTTGCATATGGTGAAATATGACTCTTAATCATTCCTTTCAGTCTCAACTTCTTTGTGACACATGATTGCCCATGCATCATGAGAAAGCCATCTCTCAGCATATAATGCTCATGCCTCTAGCCACTGCAAAGCTCATCATACACATTGGCGAAATCCAAATCAGGACGTATAGATCTTTCATGGCATCCAACTAGTGTGATAAACCATGCTAACTATTGAAATTTGAGGCTTTGTCGATAATGCATCAGCCGTTGCACTCTTCTTACCATCGATATGCACAAACTGAAAGTGAATCATAGGAAGTTTGCACATCTTGGTTTGAGTAAGAAAGTAACACAAAGTCTAATGATTTGTCTACACAGTGTAATTAGCACCTAAAAGATATTGTTTCCATGTGGAAAATGCACGAATTACAAGTGATGTTGTCCGAATAGCCCCAATGTTGTTACCCCATGCCTCACATTGTACTACAAAAGATTTCCTAAGAGCGGATAGCGCTAATATTGGATTTGAAGTCATCTTTTCTTTTAGCTTTTCAAATGTTGGAATTTCCGTAGTTGTGCATTTGAAAGCCACTCCCTTCATTTGCAAAATATATGCAATGGATATGCAATTTTAGCAAAACTACAAATATACTGTCTACAATAAGGACATAAACCCAGAAGACTACAGACCTCATGTACATTATATAATTGTGGCCATGACCGTATTGCCTCTCCCTTTGCACGATCCATTCATACCCGATCAACCGATACAATATGCCCCAAGAGTGGATCTCATGCAAGGAGAACTCCCTTTTCCTATCATTAATAACTAGGTTGACACGTTCAACTAAGTAAAGGAGTATGAAGTTCCATATGCAATTCTTGCATGCTTGTTATGTAGCAGTTTTGTTGATGGTGTTTAAACATGTGATATGTTTTAAAGTCAAGTACGTTTGTAGATAAGATTTAGTGTTGTCTAAATACATGGAGAATCTTGAAAAGAGAATATGTATACTTACATAGTTCAAGTCAATGATGGTGAGTTTGAATATTTACTTTTTTTTGCTATGTTGAATGAGTTTTCTTCTCTTTAAAAAATAATACTTTTTACATCGTGCTAGGTGTTCGTATAGGTTTTTATACCTGTCACGGTTGCATTTTTTTTTACCGAAGGTGGCTTACTCAAAATTCCTAGCCTTGTCTATGCTATTAACTATTGCTTCTATGTTAACCTCGAAGTTATCCTTGAACGGCTAGAATGTTTCGATGTTTTTCTTCATTTTCTTGACAGAACTTTTTTGGTGTTGTTGGATTCTTTTCTCGACGTTGGTCGTTTGTCTTACATATTCCTTGCCATTTTTCTTACATCTTATGCTATAGATGAAGTACTTGCTTTTGTGTCTCTGCGTTGGCGCTTCTGGATTGGCTTGTGGGTTTTGGTTGCATATGGTGCTAGATGATATGGAAGTATTTGAGTTGGTGGTAGGACTTGCAATGGTTGAGGTTGTAAGTTTAGCGTTGGTAGAAGATGGGTTTTTTCTTGGTTTGATTTTGTTAGCATTTCAACGAGAAAAGTTGATATTGTTAGTTTTTTAAAATAAATATTTGAGAAGAAGTCGTGTTTGAGAAGTTATCTATTACGTAGATTATGTTGTTGAATGGATTGGAGTTGGAACCGTGTTTCTCGGTGTACCCTTCTCTACTCAATAGGTATGTAACCTTCTCGATCGTTACTATACGATTGTCACGAACGTGATTGTAGTGGTTATTTTTCATGTAATCTTCTAGTATGTCCTTGCCTTATTTTTTCGTAACTTCTGCCAATTGGTTGAGTGCATAGTTGTCAAGTACGAAAAGTACGGTACGATAAAATATGGTACTAAATGGTACCTTAAGATTTTATAAGGTACGGTACGATATTAGTACGAAAAAAATTTTAACTTCATTATTTTGAACTATAGATGATAGAACAGATGTTTTAAGTCTAAATAGCAATGCTATTGGAGTATATAAGATGAATACTTGAGGGTAACATGCCAAAACCTCTATGGCATATGCCGCATATGCAACATGCGCTACAACTTACAAGTACATACATAGGAGTGGATACATCATACATGAATGATCATACAAATAAGAGACATGTATGTTAGAGAGAGAGAGAGAGAGAGAGAGAGAGAGAGAGAGAGAGAGAGAGATGAAATGACATGAGATGCTTTATTAACGTCTACAAGAGGCCAAAATGACCTATGAGACCAACAGTTACTAAACAAACCCCCAAGGTTTTGGTAAAAGATTTATGAATTTTGTTATGGTTTTGTTTGGCATTGCTGAGGGTAAAGTAGCTACCGATGGTACATTCACTAATTCGGGTACTCTTAGAAGGTACATTAGGCCAAGCTATCCTCTGGCCTAGTTTTATTAGCAATGTGTACTAATGCTTTGGGTTGGGTGGTGCAAAATGAGCTGTGAACAAAGGTAAAATCAATAGGATTAAGCTACTTGATGATTCTCAAATGGTGCTGAATTTATTTAATGATGACACTAACATATTGTGAAAAATGATGGGACATCCATTAGAAACGTTTGGAGCTGCTTGAATACCTTATGTATGGCCTTTGACTCTAGGATAAATCATAAAAAATCATGTATGAGGAGTCTAATCAAGCTTGCATCCCCTTTCTTGGTTGATCAATCAAGGCTACAAAATCATCACCTCCACCACAACAACAACAGTCAACAACCCAAACCACCACCAACAACAACAACCACGCCCAAACACCCGCATCCCCAACCAACAACCACACCCCCCCCTCCCCCCCCCTCCCTCCCAAAAAAAAAAGTGCTTGTTTTTGGTATGAATTCGTACGGTACGGTACGATACGAACGGTATAGTACGAACCAGTTTGTACTACGTACGAGTGCAAGTATGGTTGAGCGAGATGTAAAATCCGTAGTGTAGCTGCTCAATTGGGTATGTTCCGATGCCGTTTGTTCTTGTGTTCAAAAGTGCTTGGGCCGTGCTTGTTCATAGTGCATTGTCGATCGAGTCTTCGTACTTAAGTTTGAGTTTGTCGAGTATGTATTTGAGGAGTCCTGTTGCATATTAAGTGCATATGAGTTAGTGTTGTTGTTTCAAGTAAAAATAAAGGTTTGGAAATTTGTAGGAGGTTGTGTACTAGTTGCGATCTTGTCATTTGATGCAAGACGACATTCATTGTTGAGAATTTGAGTGGATGCGGCCATTAGTTTTTGGATGTTGTTGTACATTGCAAAGCCGTTGACGTATGTGGATGGCTTTTGCCCATCAACATTTGCCATTCTCATCTGGTTTGTCGTTATGTACTTGCAATTTTGTGTATTTATAGGACGGTTCTTGATCTGTTGCGGGGTGTTCATGTGGCTTTGAATGTATCACTGGAACATTTGCATGCATAATGTGGTTAGGTAAAGTAATATATTTGTATTTGTATACATACTAGGTATCATTTGGATTATGTGCATCTCATCTCAAGTCATCTTTGCCTTGACGAATGATGTGTATCTGTAATGGAGAAAATGAGAAAAGCACATTAGTATGTTGATAAATCTAATAGTAAGACAAGAAAATTTAGAAAATACATTAGTGTATTAACAAGCGACGTTTGAAAGAAGGTTTAGAAGATTGCTTTATTACATGCGACAAGAAGCATATGAGATTGTTGTATGATGAAATGTGTTGTGTTTAATCTTTGTTGGTTTTTTGTTGAGCTATGGTGTTTCTCTACTTGAGTCATGGTGTCAGGAAGGTGTTGGAGCGAAGGAAGATGGATTTGGACGACTAACAATATACAAATTTTTTCTTTTAATTACGCGGGAGAGCATTATGTAGACTAGCCTAGGCGTGAACATGCTTCTTATGTGTAGAAGTGCTTTTTGGTTGACTGTAGCTCCTTGTGATTTGTGACCGGTGATTGCATATGTGAGTGTCAATGAGAACATAGATTTATGGTACCACTTGCAATTCAATGCCTTGCATTGATGCTTGCTATGCCATAGGGTGAGCTGTTGGTTTGTTGATTGGATCAAGACTTGGATTCCTAATATCATTTTGTCGTTTGATGTGTCGATATAGTTGATCTTACACGTTGCACCATTTGTTGCATCTATGGTGAGGTCAATATTCTCAGTTATCATTGTAGTCGCTCCAACTGCGATCTCCTCTCTCTCGTGGAAGTTCTTGTTATGTATCTAGGTATGCAATGCTGGCCCGCCGTCATTTGCATTTGTCTGTGCTTTGATGATATGGATCTGTTCAGCTGTGTAGTATTTGTATAGAATTTTCTTATGGTAGTTGTGAACATATTCCTTGTGTGTGCATATGATTGTTGTTTTTAGGTCGACAAAATCTAGGATGTCCGTCTTGTCGATCATGCATTGATATAAGCATTCATGTATCTCTTGCTATGTTGGTCAATGATGCTTGATCACTTGTAGAAACTGTAGAAATGGCAAGTTGCATATGTGCCAAACTGAGGTTTTGAGAGTGTGTTGCTTTGCATGGGCCCAATACGATGAGGAGTTGATGTGACATTGTTTGCAGAACTCGATTTGATGGTTGCAGATAGGCAGTGACTATGCAAAATCGCCAAATAATATTACGAGCTTATTGCTGAATGGACTGAGGAGTGAGCCTTGATAGACGCTCACTACTTGTTGCACTATTGTATCAAATGTTGTCCTTGTTAACATGGCCATCTCCTCAATGATGATCGCGTCAGCTTCTGTTATTGCAATGTAACATCGTCCATCTCTTGCAACTGTACTAGATATTGCTGTGCATATTTTGGTATCTTGAATTGGTAGTGGACCGTGGTGGATAGGCTGCATAGTCTAGTTGCAGTTTCTCTTGTGCTTGCTGTGTTAACAGTACGGTCTTATTCCTAGCAATCAGGCTGTAATTGTAGTAATGTATGAGGATGCTCTTTCCACTACTTGGTGTACCACCGATGATGTGTAGGCCGTATGTCGCATTGATGAGGTAGTTGTAGACAACTTGTTGTTCTGTTGTTAGAGTATTGTTAAGAATTCTTTGAGGTCTTCCTCATTGGCTATGAGACCACGGAGTTAGCACTCGATGTAGTATGATTGTGCCAAGTTTTGGGCACTTATTAGTTCACTCTCTAAACTAAAGCTTGTTTGTTGCAGTACTGTGTTAAAGAAGAAACCTTCAGTTTGGTGACCTAGGTGAAAATCTGTGAATTGTGCCAGTCTCGTATGCTGCTCTACGGTATTGCCATAAGCGTTGTGGAGAGTAGGTTCGAGATCAGATGTAGTAGTGGTTTTGTTGATAATGTAGTTTTTGTGGTAGTGATAGAATGTTACATGCTCTACCAGGCACAGTAAATGTCTATAGGATGCATGATGATATACCCTGTCCTTGTAAGCTTTCGCTATTGTATTTGTGTAGGGGAGCTGTTGATGTACTCCATAGACTTGCTTTGTGTGACTATCGAGATTTGCATGCAATGTAACGCTACCTTAGTGGGTGACACTAGCTTGCGCAATATTGCAGCTGAAATTACTTTTTACTTGTTTGAGTCCTAGTCTTGCAGTCCCAGTCTCTTTGCATCTTCTGTCTAGATGTTTAACTTTCCAATCGGCTTCGCCTTCATTGCGTAGTTGAGCAAGTAGTAAGAGATGGAAGAGTTTGTTACTTGTTGAATATTCATGTGCGCTCCCTAGAGGAGCAGAAGTATTGGGTGATATGGTATAACATTTCGATGCTCATCTCTAGGACGGTAGTAGATGTATCTTTGAGTTTTAGGGTCTATTGTTGGTTCCGGATCGTTATGTGAGGCATATGGATATTTGTACTTGCATTTACTGTGGCCATTACTTTTACTTATGTAGCAGACATGATGACACCTATGAATTTGCTTTGCCATGATGAGGGCTCTTAGTTTTCTTGTCAAACTATAATGATCATCGTTGGATGGAGTGTACACGCATATCTTGTTTGTTGTATTTGTAACATTGGCCTCATGTAACTGTAGGATTACATGTGCATGTAAGGAGCCCCTATGTTGGATCTTATACCTAATGACATGGTGCTAGACGCGCTTGCAAGCAGCTCTGCCAATAATGTATTGGTTCGAAGTCAAGGTGGAGCTTGGTGTGGAAGAGGATGGCGTACTCAATGGGGCAGTCTTTCCATGAGAGTTTAGGATGAACTCCTTTGCAATGCATTCCAACTTATTGATCTCGGCCCACTTGTACTGGTAACCTTGTCTGCAGTGAACGCAAGAAACAAATGTGGCATGCCCCATATGTTGACCATTGTGATAAGGTCCTTCAAGTTACGCTGGTGCCAAGATGGGTATCTCAGTATTGAAGCGGGAATATTATAGCGGAGGATGTGGCAGACAACCTTCTCATTGGAACTGTTCTTATTTATGTGCTTGTAATTGTTGATGTCCCTTTGTAGACAAGTTATGCTTGTGTTGTTCGTGATTAAGACAGCTTGTTTTAGGTGGTATAGAATCAGGGTGTAAGGCTTGTGCAAGGTGTACACATAGAATAGAGTTGATGCGTGTATCTTGATGCTTTCAATAAGATAGATGTTATCATCGTAGGCGCCATGGCCAAGTGAGAATTTAAACAGAAACACTACATTTTCCAAGGTGATATCTAGGCAGGGCGAGCTTCTTTTGCAGGCAAGCCATCCGTCCTAAACGTTGCTGTTTTTTGTACAAGATGATTATTATTCCATCGTATGATACATGCGAACTCGTGCTGATTGGCTCTTTGGAATGCTTGATGTTAGCTTGGCTTGACAATATTATCGAGAAAACTATAACCTCTTTCATTCTCACTTATCCTTGGATGTGGATGTTCTGCTATAGCCATGTACTTTTGGCTCAGTGGATTATGTAGCATGTTGAAAGTGAACACATCCGCAATATCAGATATAGTGAAGTCAATTCTAGTAGATGGCTGTGAAAGTGATGCATCATTCCAAGAGATTAGAGAGTTTTCGAGAATTGATCAATGGTCCAAGGTTTCATTCACAATCACTGTTGTTGTTTTGGAGACCGAGATGGATGTATCAATGGTGCTTAAGAGTTGAAGCTGTAATGGTTTTGCATTGAGAATTGATTTTGTGTAGTCTGGTAACAGTGAGACCACATATTTATTTTTGTCTTTATTCGCAAGACGTGGTCGGTATTTCATTATTATCATATTGACTCTATGTTGCTGGCATGCAAGGATGAGAATAGTGCTTGACAAAGTCGTTGTTACTTGTATTTCTTCTGCAGATGCATCGTTCTTTTGCGAGATGACAGCATGATGTTGCATTGTGACTATACCACATGATGCACATGTTGTTAGTGTTCCAATGATGCTTTCACATTTTATTGCCCAAGATGATTCGAATTTGTCTATATCATACCAAGTTGCAGCAAGCATTTTAAAGATGTTTTTCTACAAGCCATAGTTTTCCTTTCTTTAGAAGTCCCGCTTTGTTTTTGCATAGTGTCTGTTGATGTTGATGAGAACAATATATTTTTATCATTCAACTACACTACACTTGTTCATGAAAACAACATGCAATACTTCGTAATTACATATTTAGAAAAAAAAGCCAATTTATCTCATTTACGTGCGAGAATGATGATTTTCAATTCTTTTACTTAATAATAATTCAAATAAATAAATAAAATCAATAAACACTAAAATGAATAAACATTAATAATACTTCAAAAAATAAATGAAATGAGAAAACATGCTATATAGCATGTCGAAGAGTTGACATAGGTTTCTTCATATTTAAATAATTACGGGAGAAGGTGCCATTTCCCCATCCATTAACAATATACCATTTGTTCAAAAGAAACACGATTTCATTTTTTCCAATATGTTTGAAAGATTATTATGTTTTCGTTTTTTCCATTACTTAATTAACTATTAGCTACTACAAATACTACTGATACTACATAAGTCTAAGTAATTAACTAATAATATTACATCTACTAATACTACTAATAAGTTTAACTATTAATACTACAACTAATAATTAACTATTAACTACTACAAATACTACTGATACTATATAAGTCTAATTAATTAACTAATAATACTACAACTAACACGATATTAGAGAATTCAAGAATCTCCTAAGTTCCCTCTCTCAAATTAGAAATAAAGATTTGACCATTTGATTGAATTTTAATCCCTTTTTTGAAGATGGAACTTGGTACTATCGACTATATAGTATCTAAAAAAGGTTTCACCTTCAAAAAAGGGGTAATAATTTGACCATGTGACCAAATATTGACCATTCTATAAATTCCCAAAGTATATGAAAATTTTCAAACTCTCTAAAATAGTGTTAACTACTGATACTACTAATAACTCTAACTAATTAATTACTCCTAATATTACTAATAAGTCTAACTAACATATGTCTACTGAAATAAAAAGGATAGAAATTGAACCTTTTGCCAAGTAACATTATTGATTATTGTGTATATTAGTTGACCTGAACTAACATTTATTAATTAATAATTAAGTAATGTTACTAGTTTTTATGTTTATTAGTTGAATTGAACTAACATAATGTTGACTAATTAATATGTTTATTATATTGATGTTGATACGTTTATTACATTGACGTGATCAATTCGTTGGATATCAACGAGACACGATGAAATGATGAGACAAATGACGGAATTGACAAGATGAGAAATGACAACATCAACGTAACGTACATCAACAAGATGCGTTCACTAACCTAGATGGAGAGTTGATGTGTGATGAACGGTAGCACATGGAGCAAAGCGCCATAGAGAGCATGGAATGCCATGGAACAACACCTTGTGAGATTCCAAAGGATATTATGTAAGTAAGAAAGAAGCTTTTTAATAAACCAAGGAGCATTACGTATTTGAGAAGTGCCTGTTCGTGAAGAAGGCTACCATCCGTGGAGCATGCCACTTAGAAAAGGCCACCATAGAGCATGGAAAGAAGCATGATGGCCAAGAACGAGTTGGAGGACCCATCGTTGACCCTTTTTGTAGAGAACTAGAGAAGCAGGAGATGTGTAGGTAGGGCGTAATGCCGAGACGAGCTCTTAAAATCCAGGGAGTCAGGGATATGTACTGTTGAGACCGCGGACTAATAGCCCACAAAAGCATAGAGGTACGCTAAATGAAGTGAAGACAGCATAGAGGTACGCTAAATGAAGTGAAGACAGCAATAAAAAACGAGAACTAAAAAGCGTAGTCTCGTAAACAAAAAAGCGTAATCTCGTAAGAAAAAGATTTTTAATGATATAACGAAAATGAAAGAAGAGTTGAAGAAAAAAAGATAGAAAAATTATGACCTTAAGCTGAACGTGTATTCAGCTGATGTTTATGCAGCTCATTGAACACTAGGTCCAAATGTTTCTTGTGCTCCTCCTTAATCTTTGAATTCACCATCATGTCATCAAAGAATGTATCCACAAAAGCTCTATGTGGTATAAATATTTAGTCCATCATTTGATTAAATGTGGTGGGAGCATTCATGAGCCCAAATGGTATGAAAAGAAACTCATGAAGTCCAAAAGATGTCTTGAAAGTTGTCTTTGACATATCCTCTAGCCTTATGCATATGTTATGATACCCACTTTTTAAATCAATACGGCTGAAAACGGCCAACTCTTCTAGTCTATCCATAATGTCATCGATCCTAGGAATTGGAAATCAATTCTTAATCGCAATCTTACTTAATGCACGGTAGTCAATACACATATGTCACCGGCCATCTTTTTGCACTAAAATTGCCGATGGGGTAAGATATGAGTTGGAAAGAATCAACTCCTTTTCCAACAGCTCATTAACTTAGCTTATAGTCTCTTGTTGGGTTGCACTCATTCTACATTGTGGCTTATTAGGAGGGGTACTCTTAGGGATCAAATCTATACCATGATCTTGCGGCCTTTTAGGTGATAGCTGCCTTGGAAGTGACCGAGAAAAGCAATCAACATACATTTTCAGAAATGAAATGAGATCCTTATGCAACTTAGTTACATTTGCAACATTTTCAGTACCATCTTTATCTTTAGCAAAGATCAAGCACGCTGAAATATGATTTTACATCACTTTAGAGATGACTGAAGTGGTGATAACGGGGAAGGACTCCCCTTTTAATTTTACATCAAATGTATGGACCTTGCTCTTATGATAGAGAGTTATAGCTTTGTCATGGGTATTGACTATTGTATGCAGGTGATAGCACCGAGGTATTCCAAGTTATACATCACATCCTTCCAATGGTGCTATAGCCTATGAAGAACTCTTTGTTGTGCACATAACTTTGAGTGTGTAAGCAAAGCTTCCAATGGTAGGAGTGATGAGTTTTGTATGTCCTTTGCATGCCATACCAATCTTGTTATGTTTCTCGACATCTAGATGGGCGCTAGTAGTACTGGTCATAGTGGTCAGGAGGTGACTTAGTGCGAATGCACAGAGGACACCTTGGGTTTAGAGTAGTCAAGTCCTATAAATAGGACTCAAGGCCCTATTATGCACATTCATTGTGTGACCACCACTCTTGGACTCTTGGCGTGTTGGCTGATGCATCTGTACATCGGGATGGTGTGGGATGGTAGTATGGGACGCCAAGTTCCAACCCTTGGAATGTGGTCGTGGCTTGGAGTGTTGCTAGCTCCCAAGCTTGGGGGTGAGCCTGTTTGGCTTTATAGCTAGGAGGTGAGTGTGATGTCAAGTTCTTTTTTATGGTAAGTTTGGCTTGTGTAATGTCTCATGTGGAGCTTGGATTCTAGGGGACGCCTCATTTGTATCAGAGCTTCAAACTTGGAATTGGGCTCCAGATTCAATGATGTTTATAAAGCCACTTTTGCTCGTAGAACCGTGATGGTTTGCACTTGACAAGGTACGCCTTTATTTCGTTAAGGGTGGCATGGGACACTATCTGCGGGAGAGTTGTGCACGGGGGGCACTTGTTGTGGGTGGTGGGTACGAGAGCAAGGTATGTTTTGTACCTGTGTTTGGATTTTGTGTTGGAGTAAGGCTAGCACGCAATAGTTTTTTGGTCGTTTCAATGGTTGGAGTTTGAGGAGCTGCCACTCTAGGGCTATGGCAGACCATTGTTGGAAACTGAAAATCTTGTAGCCCGGATTAGGAGCAAAAAAATTTCATTTATAGTAACTTAACATTTAGTGTTAGTGCGAATATTGCTTTAATGTTATTATAGTATTAAATGTTATGGGCATTTGACATTTAATGTTGCTGTTAATGCTATAATTAATTTTAATGTTAATGTTTTCATTAATGTAAATGTTAGCTTTAATTATTATCGATGTTACTGTTTGTTGTCATTTATGGGTTTTGTAGAGAAACGCCATGATATATATGAGAGAGAGAGAGAGAGAGAGAGAGAGAGAGAGAGAGAGAGAGAGAGTCCTGTGTCGTGGAGAAAGGTTCCATGTGAACAGCAATTGGACATGGGTTAGTCGATCCTAAGAGATGGGGCAGTCCTGTGTTGTGGAGAAAGGTTCCATGTGAACAGCAATTGGACATGGGTTAGAGAGAGAGAGAGAGAGAGTTTACGAAAAAAAAAGAGAGAGAGAGAGAGAGAGAGAGAGAGAGAGAGAGAGAGAGAGAGAGAGAGAGAGAGAGAGAGAGAGAGAGAGAGAGAGAGAAATTTTGTTGCAAACAAGGAGAGAGATAAGTGTTGCAAACAGGGAGAGAGAGAGTATAAATTCTTTGGTCCTGTCTTGTTTGGCTTGCAAACATTGTAGACAGGGAGAGAGAAAGTACAAAACTCGTGGCGTGTCCTGTTTGGATTGTGTTTGTAGACGATTGCAGATGAGGACAGAGAGAGAGAGAGTAGGTGAGAGAATGATTCAGAAGGAACCTGTTGTCTCATTGATAGACTTTAATGGTGGTTGCCTGCTGCAAGCGTGAGTGACATGATTGGGGACGGATAAATGACTCATTAATTTGTGTGGTGGCATCGGTTGCTTGCAAGTGTGTGATTTGGTAGACACGTGACATGGTAGGCATAACCAGGATTGTCCTATTTTAGTAGTTGACAGGGGGCATTAATGCTTCAGACATGTTCTAATAATCGATGAGAATTAGGTGTTGGCTGGCCTTCTACTTGAAAAACGTGATTCTTGGAATTTAGCCATATATGAAGATTATGATTTATTAAGAAGATTAAAGTCTTCCTTTAAAACAAATTTCTTAAGACACCTCCTCTTTTTTCCTTTTGAGACGACCAGGTGGATTGTTGGGATTGAATGGTGCTAGACTTGGATCTTTCAATCCAACAATACCATCATATCATGGATTTTTGACTTATGAGCCTTGACCATATTGATGTCATTCTTGCCATGCATGGTTTTTAAAAAATTATTCATTGTTTATTATAATTATAATTATCACATAGTTTCTTTTCAGCTTGATGGTTGTTTTTATGTGATGAAGGGTTGTTTATCCTTTGTGATCATAGAAAATAATGTACATATAATTTCAATAATGGAGTTTACTTAGTGTTTTTCTGATCCAACTGTTACTATTTATATTTGTTTCATTGAAAAAGTTAAATTATTTAATAATCGATATAATTTGATTTATTTCAATAATAATCTTAATATAAGTTGAAATGTGAGTGAGTATAAGATATGATATTACATAAGTATGTTGAGATTTTTCCGTCTGAGTTACTTGACGGACTTCTGCTGTCTTGCAAAGCCTTAGACCTTAGGATGCCCGGTACCAATTCTGTCTCCTAGCAAGCTTATAGGTTTAGCGTGAAAGAGGAAGACGAGATAGCTAGGAAACTTTAGAACTACTTGGCTAAGGGTTATATTGAGCCGAGTAAATCTCCATAGGATGCGCCTTCTCTTCTCACCAAAAAGAAGGATGGCACGATGTGCTTCTGTGTCAATTACAAGGGTTCCAATAAGGTGACTATTAAGAATGAGTATTTGTTGCCAAGGATGGATAATCTCATAGATTGACCTTGTGGTACACGTTATTTCACTAAAATCGATCTAAGGTTCGGATACCATTAGATACAAATAATTTTAGACAGTGTCCTGAAAATTGCATTTCGAACATAGTACGGATATTATTGGTTTTTGGTCCTACCTTTTGGATTGACCAATGCTCTCGCAACTTTCCAATAAATGATGAATGATCTATTTTGTTCGTATTTAGGAAAGTGGATAGTCATTTTTCTTGATGACATCCTTATTTATTATAAGTTGTTGGAGTATGCCAAACACTTGCATATCGTGTTATGTCTCTTAAGATGAGAATAATTATTTTCTAAACTATCCAAGTGCAATTTTTGTTGCACGAAGGTATTATATTTTGGTCATGCTATCTCTATTGATGGCATATGAATTGATCTCGAAAAGGCACAAGTGATGCTCGATTGGTCTACCTCTATGACCATAAGGCATGTTTCATTACCAAAGCCACTTTCTATAAGAAATGCATCCCTCAATGGCGGAAGCATGTCACTATCTTCATGTAGGCTCTATGTGATGGATTGATCCCACTGTCTTCTGAAACTATAGAAAGTTGTATCACAATTGCAAATTGTTTTCACAAAACCTTAAGGCAAAGCAGAAACAGAGAGAATGAGCATCCATGGGAGATTTGGTCTTCATTTAAGAATTTTTAGATATCATTAAGTGGGAGATTGTAAAGAAGCTATAGGAGTCGTGGTTAGTTGAAGTTCACAAGAATAAGAAGTAAAAGAGTTAGAATATATTCGTGGATGCTCAATAGTAAGATATGTGGAATGCTTGGTGCATCGACAACCTTTTGTTCGTTTAATTGGCAACCCACTAGAAGCTAGTAGATAATCTTTTTTAGGTTCTACAGGTTTTTTTTTGGAAATTCATTAAGGACTATGCTTATATTGTTGAACCCTTAACAAGCTTGTTGAAGGATATTCGAAGCAAAAAGAAGTACGTTAGTTTGCTCGTTGTTTAGGCTAGTTAGCCCGACCAATGTTTTTAAACATTGAAACAACTTGTTACCACTGTATTGATATTATAGATTATCAACCCAAACAAACCTTTTGAGGTTGATATGGATGCGAGTTATTATGCTTTAGGTGTTATTCTTTACCAGGATGGCTAACCTATCGCCTTTGAGGGTTGTAAGCTGGCCGATGCCCAAACATGTTATACTGACAAAGAGAAAGAATTGTTAGTGGTCATCCATGCGCTTAAAGTATGGCATGATTATTTCTATGGCTCCTTGCTTATTATTTTGATTGACCACCACTCTTTGAAATATCTATATAATCAGTCTGATCTCTGTAGCTGTAAGGCGAGATAGGCAGAGCTTTTGTAAGAGTTTGACTTTGAAATTTGCTATAGGAAGGGCGCAACTAATATGGTTACTAATGCTCTTAGTTAAATTTCTAAAGTCAATGCCTTGTCATTCTTCGAAATTTCAACTAATTCCTATCTTTCTCTCAAAGGGGGTTGCCAAAATGATCTTCACTTTGCTAAGATTTGGCAACTAGTTCAAGAAGAACCTAGTAGCCTAGGAAACTTGGGCGTCCTAATGCTCAAAGACTGGCTACTGAGAGAAAAATAACGGAAAAGTTTTTCATTAAAAAAGGATTACTTTTTAAACAAGACAAAGTGTATGTGCTTGATGATTAGGATATTTGCAAGAAAATTATGTATGAGTGTCATGATGCGTCGAGTGCTGGACACCTTGGTATACACCGGACTTTGGCCTTGGTTACTCATTATTTTTATTGGCCGCATATTAAGACTATGGTTAAGTCTTATGTGCGTGAGTACCTGCAGTGTTAGCTTAACAAAGTTGAATGACACAAATAGGTATGGGTGTTGCATCATTTATAAATCCATGATAGAAAATGGAGTAGCATTTCTATGCATTTTGTAGTAGGATTGCTCGTACGAATCGAGGTTACGACGCAATGTGGTTTGTGGTTGATTGATTGATGAAAATGACATGATTCAACAAAGACGAGAATAAAAAGCCATGAGTTGGCTGGTCTATTTGTCGAGAACTTTATAGACTTTATGGTTTACCCGATGAAATAGTTAGTGACCAGGATGCCAAGTTCTTTTGCCATTTTTGGCAAACGGTCTTTCAAAAGTTGAAAACTGAATTGTTCTTGTCATTTTTGAAACATTTAGAAATTGACGCGGGCAGACCAAACGAACAAACCAAACCATGGAGGATATACTTTGCGCATATGTTTCTCATAGACAATTTGATTGGGAGCATTATCCTTCTTAGATTGAGTTTACTTATAACAGTGCTGAGCATTCAACTATTGGTTATAGCCCGTTTATGCTCATGTATGGTTATGAGCCAAAACTGCCGATTGCCACAAAGCTCAGGGGGTGTGAAAATGCAGTCCGTAGTTTACTTTTTGCACGATATGTATTAGATATTGGTGATTGTGAGGAAAAGCATTAAAATAGTCTAAGATCGTGCTACGTTTTATACTAACCATAGGAGCTAAGAAACACGTTTCTTTGAATTTGAAACTTGCGAAAGTACGAAATTTTTTTGAGAGTAAAAACCATGGGTGTTTTTATTTATTTATTTATTTTTTTGGTGAGTTGGAACCCAAAACATGGTTTTTTTGACAAAAACTATTGGGCAATGTTAAACATGATGATGATGATGTGTAATGATTCGTGACGGCTCAAGATTTTGGACAAGACACTGATTTTTTAATGATTTTGTTTAGTTATTGGACTTTGTCAATCTATTATCTATTCTTGTCTTGAGATTTGAATATTATACGATTTTAGTCTCATTTATGAGTTATTTATGATATATTACGATTCATTCTCGATTTTGACATTTTGTGAGTTTGTTTTGAAATGAGAATCATGATATTCTTTTGTTCTTGACCCTCCTCCTTGATTGAGTGGTGTATTCAAGAAAAGAAACATTCTAGGTTTTCTCTACAAAGGGATCTCTCCAAACGCATGTCAGAGTGCAGTGAATGTGGAAATGTATAGAGAAGACTAAAAAACAATGAACACGAGAGAAGACGGAGAGAGAAAAAAGGACAGAAGAACGCAAAATCTGCAGTCAATGAATGCTGAATTGAAGAAGGTAGATATACAAGAGACTATCGAAGTATCTCCTCAAGCTGATCTCTCTCTCCAATACCTAAAAAGACAAGCGATGAAGGTAGACTCCTAGTGGGGATTAAATAGGAGGAAATAAAGTAATAAAATAATGCAAGCGGCCAACAGACTTGCCGACCTGATCATAAATGCTACTAGCTGATAAACAAGAGGCTATCGAAGTATCTCCTTGAGCCAGTTTCTCGTTTCAATAACTGAAAAGACAAGTGATGAAGGTAGGTTGCCTGGTAGGACTAAATAGGAGGAAATAAAGCAATAAAATAATGCAGGCGACCAACAAACTTGACAACTTGATCATAAACACTGTCGACTTTTGCAAAAAAGCATTAAATAATTGACGATTTGTCCTCCAGCTGCCACATGACATGACAAATGTCCAACCCGTTTGGGAAATGGTGACTGCATGTGGTGATTGCTGAAAGTGCCCAAAATTGATAGAAAAAATGTGTAACTCCACCTGAGAGAATTGGCTGCACCTATGTAGCTTGAGAATGGCAGTCTAGGGGATGTTTTATCTCTAACACCCCCTCTTAAATCTTGGATGTGGCATAAGGCTTAGGGATCTGAAGTGCTCTCGGAGAGCCACCTGAGGAAGCGCCTTCATAAACAAATGTGGTAGATTATCCTTTGTTTTTGTAGTAAACCACATCAATAGTCTCATCCAAGATCTTTTCTTGAATGAGATGGTAATGTATCTCAATGTACATCGACCTAGCATGAAACATAGGCTTCCATTCCAAAGGAGTGCAACTCTCATTGCTGTAATGAAGGGTTGTAGGACGTGTTTGAGGGTAAGCCAAGATTTCCTAGTACCCTCCAAAGCCACATTGATTCACATGTGGTAGAAGATGTTGGTCTATACGCCGCCTCTGTGGAAGAAAGGACAATTGTGGGCTGCTTTTTGCTACTTCACAAGATAAGACATGCACCCAAAGTAAAGCAATATCCTACTGTTGACCTTTATTGGTCAAGGTCTCTGGCCTAATCTGAATCTGTCCAGCTTGTAAGAACCAAATGTGAATCTCCAATACTTGCTAGATAATGAATAGCAAGATTAGGAGTCCCCCTTTAAGAATCAGGAAATCCTCATAACAGCCTTTCAATGAACCATCATGGGTTCACTCATGAACCTGGCCAACAAATGTATAGGAAAGCACAAATCAACCTGAGTGTTAAGAAGCCAGATCAAGGTCCCAATCAATCGTCTATAGCGGAAAGCATCCGCTATTGGTAAATATGTATGGCCCATAGCCTTCCATTTTGAATCCATAGGAGTAGAAATGACCTTATATCTCTCCATCTGGCCAAAAGCTCTTGCACATACTGTTGTTGGGAGATAAAAACCCCTTGGGAGTTTGCCAAAGCTCATGACCTAAAAAGAAATGGAGAAGGCCCATATGTGTCATCTTGAACACCTCATGTAATGCCTCCTCATCTACTTGACCTTCTAGGCATTGTCACTTGTCAATATGAGATCATCCACGTAAAGTGCGAACAATGCATGGCCTCCAATTGAGGTGTGGACATATAATTGGAGATCGGAAGAGGAATTTCAATACCCCAATTTCCCTCGGAGGAATGAGTCTATCTTCTTGTTCCAAGCACGTGGACCGTGTTTGAGGCCATAAAGGGCCTTCTTCAATCTGTATACTTGTCCATTGGATGAGGAATAGCCAAGAGGTTGCTCAACATATATTTTCTTTTTCAAATCACCATTAAGAAAGCTAGACTTCACATCAAGTTGAAAAACCAGCCATCTCCTATTGCTGGCTAAGGCAAGAACAACTCTAATGATAGGCATCTAAGTGGTAGATGCAAAGGTGTCATGGAAATCCACCCTTGGCGGTTTTGTGAAGCCCTTTGCGATGAGCCATGCCTTGTGCTTATGTAGAGTGCCATCATTGTGGTATTTGTTCTTAAAGACCCTTCTAAGACCAATCACCTTCCCATGAACGGGCCTAGGCATAAGATCCCAAATGCCATTCCGCTAAATAGCATTCAACTTTTACTCCATAGCCTTCTTCCAATGCTATGACTGCAAAACCTCCTTTACAGAGGTGGGCTCCCTATTCTGCATGGCACGAATCATCAAAGATTAGTTAGTACAAACAAAGTTAGTGGAATGTGCTTGGTTCCTTCAAGAGTGTCGTGGGCCATCTTGTAGTTGTCACTCCTTAGGGACTCCCTCAATCCCAGAATCATGGAGTGTATCACGAGCCCAATGAAGAGGGAGCCGATATTTCCCTTGTTGCTTCCCTTTTGCCTAGGGCTTTGAAATATCTATCAAGGCCGACTGAACAGGTGAATCTGGTGAAAAGCAATCTTCTTCGCCACTGAGGGTGGAGCCTCAATAGGTAGGGGCTTTGAAGGCAAAGAAGTATGTGCCCAAACTTTTTTAGAGCTTTGAGGATAGGATGTTCAACACCCCTCTATAGTTAGAAACTCCATGAACCGAACATCTCGACTCATGTACACCTCCTAGGCAACGGGATCATAAAGCCCATATCCTTGGCATTGTGAGCTATATTGCATGAACACCTGCTTCTTGGAAGCTCTTTCAAACTTGTTCCTCTTGTTCTTTAGGATGTGAACGCAGACATCACACACGAATACCTTGAAATGAGAGACATCTAGCATTTGTCCAAAGTAAGCCTCAAAAGGGGTCATACTAACCATAGTCGAGGCAGGGGATCGATTAAGGACGTGGATAAGAGTGTTGAGTGCTTTAGCCCAAAGGCACTTATGTGTTTATCAATGCTCCATCATAGTCCGTGCAGTATCGATCACATTGTGATTCTTCTGCTCCAATATGCCATTCTCTTGAGGTATTTGTGTTGGAAAACCCCTTGTGAATGCGAGGATCTACACGAAAACGAGTTAGCTCTTGGAAGAGAAACTCCTCTCCCTCTCCCTTGTCAAAACACAAGGTCTTGAGTTTGCTATGAGACCTATTCTCTTCAGAGATTGACTAATGCTTAAATTATGAGAATGCTTCAAACTTCAAGGCCAAGAAATACGCCCACGTCATCTTGCTAAAATCATAAACAATTAGCATAAAATATAAACTCCTTTTAAGGGATTCCATCCTCATTGGTGCACATAAGTCCCTTGAAACAAGTTTCAAGGGCACCTTAGCCCATCGTGAAGCCTTGCTAGGAATGGCATCTCTATGTTGCTTGCCACAAATACAAGATACACATGGTGGCTGACTCACCCCAATCTTTGGTAAACAAGCTGTCTTCTAAAGTACTCATAGTTGAGGTGGCCAAACTGAGAATGCCCAAGCTTGGTCCATGTCTGTGAAGAGAGAAGAAGAGAAGAAAAGGTAGAAGAAAACTGTATCTTGTAGACTCCATTCTCCTTAGGTCTTGCACAAAGAACTTGTTGGGATATGCCATCAAGAACTTGGCAGGAGTCCTTATCAAACTTGATTGTCAAACCAAGAGTACAGATCTTGCTTACTAAAAGGAGATGATACCCTAGACCGGGCACATAGAGCACCTTTGATGTGTAGGTAGTGCCTTGCCTATCCAAAATTAGGTGCAAACCACCCTTACCACCTTTGATGTGGACTGAAGAGTTGTCACCTTTGAGAATTTACCCATGCATCGAACGCATACGGGCAATCCCATTTGAAAAAGGAGTCATGTGGCGGGAAGAGCCACTATCTAGAATCCACTCACGAGACTGTGGGGTCATCATTGTTGCATCAGTGGTGGCTGGTGGAGAAACATCCTTTATTACCTATAGATGGTGGAAGGTAGTGGATGAAGGAGCAACGACCACTTTTGAGTCCTTTGTAGTCTTCTCTTTCTTGGTATCCTTCTTGTCCTTGTTGGCAAAATCTTTCTTCTAGTGACCTGTCTTGCCACAGATATGTGGCAAGTAGATTCTTGGCTTTTTCTTTTTTGGACTTCTCGTCGTTTGTCTTCTTCTTCTTCTTCTTCTTCTTGTTGGGAAGACTGGCTAGTCAAAGCCTTTGACTTGGGATTTTGAGCTTTGAGTTGTTCCTCTTGGTTTAAGACCATGGAAACTAACTCCTCCCACTTAAGGGTCTCTATCCACCCCAAGGCTATCAAGGCGGAGTTGAATGCACTAAATCAAGACGGTAATTGAGAGAGAAGAGTTATTGCTATGTCCTTCGAGGTAATTGCTCTTCCTACGTTGGAGACTTGCATCTACAATTGCCGAAGCTTATTGACATGCTCCCACATAGAAAGAAACTTGTTAGGAGTTAAGGTCCTCATTTAGAGACACCTGCTTCATCACGGTAATTTGTCTGTACATTTGATCTAGCTCTAGCCATATCTCCTGAGCCGCGGTTAAGTGCTCGATGTGAGCAATGATGGCTGGAGTGCAAGTGAGAAAGAGGAAAGAATGAATGCGGGCATTCAATTTGTCCCAATGTGCTTGTACCTTCATTAACTTGGCTTTCTCATATGCAGAAAGCTTGGAGGCATCGTGAGTTGTAGGATACTCTATAGTCTCTGTCACGATCTGTGCCAAATCATAAGACTCGAGTATGGCAAGCATCATTACACGCCAAATTGCATCAATTTCGTTCGACATTGTAAATGGAATGAGGTGCAAAAAAAAAGGGCAGCCCCCTCTAACTCTATGCATGGTGCTAGTGCTTGCTAGGGCTTCCTTTGCTTGTTCTCAAAGAGTTTTATCCATCGGAGGTGATGAAAACTCAAAATTTTCTCCAAGCAGGTACACAGCCTTTTCTCCTTCAGCAATAGCAAAAATTTACAAAAGATAGCAGCTTTGCTCCTTCTTTGTGCTTCACTTGTTCACCTCAGCATTTGTAGCCTATTAACTCGAACTTTTATTGTGAAGAATCCTCTCGATCAAATCTGCCCACGATCAATTAGTCCTTCTGCATGCTTTGATACTATGTTAGAGTGCAAGCTACAATGAATGCGGAAGCGTATGGCCAAGATTGAAAGACAATGAACATGAGAGAAGAGGGAGAGAGAATAGAGAGAGAAAAATGCAGAAATTTGCAGTGAATGAATGCTGAAATGAAGAAGGTAGATATAAGGGGGTCATAGCAGCCAAAAAATTTCAGAAACATTTAGAAACAAAACGTCAAAAACATGTTTCGTAAGATTCTTTCAAGAGGGGATAAAATAAGAAACATGGGTTTTTTATACAAGGAGTTTTTATAGGTTTAAGTGGGGAAAGAGGTTTTAATCTCTATGGAACTCTCTCTTAAACATAAAAAGGCCAATTGAGCTTGAGTGATAATACCTGACAGTCAATTCAGAATAAGACGTTACACATCTATGATCCATTATTGACTTGTGTCAAAGGGCTATATTATGGTTCAAATGTGAAACATTATGATTCATACATATCGCATAAATAAAATTGAAATAAACATGTAAATAGCACATGTACAATATGGATTGAGTCAAGCTGCAACATCACAATTCTCATTCCAAAACAACTTGATAAAATGTCAAAATCCAAAATGAGTCATAATATATAATAAATAACTCGTAAATGAAACTAAAGTCATAGATTGACAGAGTCCAATAACTAAACAAAATCTCAAAAAAGAAATTCTTTCAGTCATTCAAAATCTTGAGCCCTCATGAGCCATTACGCATCATCATCATCATCATCATCATCATCATCATTGTGTTTAACATTTCCCAACAGTTTTTGTCAAAAAAGGCACGCAAAGAAAAAACAAGAAATACACGTTTTGAACTCTAGAAATGTTTTGTAAGTTTCAAACTCAAAGAAACACGTTTCTTTGCTGCTATACAAGGGCCTATTGAAGCATCCCCTTGAGCTGCTCTCTCTCTCCAACACTTGAAAAGACAAAAGTGATGAAGGCATAGGCTGCCACTGGGGACTACTTAGGAGGAAATACAGCAATAAAATAATGCAAGTGGCCAGCAAACTGGCCAACCTGATCATAAATGCTGCTGAGTGCTGCAAAAAAGCGCAAAATAATCAGCAATCTGTCTTCTTGATGCCATGTGGCATAATTGCCTGCCTGACAAATGTTCATGACAAATGTCTAACCTACCCGGGAAATGGCGACTGCTGAAAGTGCCCGAAACTAACATGAAAAATGCGTAACTTTGCTCGAGAGAATTGATTGCACCAACTATAGCCTGAGAATGCTAGTCCAAGGGATGACTAATCTCTACCAATGCACCCCCCTCAGTTAGGGCATTGCTGAAGCGACATATCTTGTATGTATGTTTCCCTATTTGCATTAGATTTTGCATTCTATTCATGTTTTGTTAATTTGGGTACTTGGAACAGATGCAAATCTATGATCGCCTCCCTTTGGGTGAAAACCCTTGCTTAGTCTTCATGCATTCTCCCTTTTACTTCTATAGAGTGGTTGACTTGGATCCACGTGTGACAGTCACTCAAAGAAACATGTTTCTTTGCTGCTATGCAAGGGCCTATTGAAGCATCCCCTTGAGCTGCTCTCTCTCTCTCTCCAACACTTGAAAAGACAAAAGTGATGAAGGCACAGCCTGCCATTGGGGACTACTTAGGAGAAAATAAAGCAATAAAATAATGCAAGTGGCCAGTAAACTGGCCAACCTGAATACCTTCATTGCTGGCCTCCAATCAATTGTAGTGTTCGAAATTGTGAATGAACACTTCAGCTTGCAAAACCCTAAAAATGACAGTAAGGATCTGAATGCAAATTTATGGAGCATTTGCTGAGATAACTCATGTGCATAGTCTCAATGCAATCCCATGCTATTTGTCTCACAAATAGGGGGGATTTGTTGTGATGAAATTGTGAGAATGTTCATTTCTTCATGACAAAATTGCCCAGAGAGTGTAGGAGGCTTGAGATCTCAAAGAAGAAGAAAGGATCTCAGCCCATAGTGCTGTCATAAACTCTTTTTTTGATATTTAGCTCAAAAATGGCAGCATACCTTGTTGTATATGGAGTTACAAGGTTGCCCAATGGAATTCTCATGTCAAGATGAGAAAAATTGGCTGCTGTTCACATTCCATCTGTGCTGTAAGCTCATTCTATAGCTGAAATTTGCAATTTTTTATAGGAAGAAAGAAAACACTGGCTATCTTTAAAACTTGGGTTGGTTCAAATGAGAGAGAACAAGCTCTAAATAGCTAGGATAAGCTTTCCAAATGAGTAACCAACTGCTTCTTAATCATATCTCGTTTTGGATTAAGGGCTAAGTAATGACTAAGTCATTAATCGTAAGTGAGTTGCTGACTAGGTGAAGCTTTAGCTTAGGGCTTGCTTAATAACTCAAGCGCCCTAAGTGAGTTGCTTTTATTGGGTGAAACTTCCAATGTAACTTAATTCTAAGGTGCAAACTTTCAATTTAATGAAAGTTTCACATTGTAGCTTGTTCCTTTAGTATTGCCATGTACCAGATGGCCTGCATACTTGTCCGTTGTATGCTCCATATCAAATCCTTCACTGTCGGTGCAATGGTCATCAGGCCAAGTGTTAGGGATATCGAAATTAAAGTTTATTTTAATTAAAAATCTTCGTGAAGTTGTTGATGAATTGGGTTGAATCAACCCTTTTTCCAATAGCTAATTAACATGACTCATTATTTCTTGTTGTTGGGCAGTACTCACTCTATAGGGTGGCTTGTTTGGAGGTGTAGTAACAAGCACAAGGTCAATAGAATGATCCTTTGGCCTTTGAGGTGGTAATTCTTGAGGTATGGAGTTAGAAAAATAATCTTGGAATTCTTTTAAGAATTTTGTAAGCTCATTATTCAGCATTGAAACAGTAGACTTAGCATTATCTTTGCTAACATGTTTTGCAAAAATGAAGTATGCGGAAAGATGATTTTTCATTAGTGAAGAAATTGCTAAAGTAGACACAAGAGGAATAGTCTCTTGCTTCAACTTTACATCAAGAATATGTCACTTTTCTTTAAGAGTGAGTGATTTTTCTATTATATAAATTGATCATTGCATGTACTCTATGACACCATGGAATACCTAATAAGACATTGCAGCCCTTTAATGGCATAATGTGGAAATCCTCACTATCCACATGGCTGCAAATGAATTCGGAGTTTTCCAATGATAGGGGTGACTGGCTCTTGATGTTTAGGACAAGCCAAACTACCCTCACCCATGGGACCCATCTCATCATCTCTAATGCCCAGCTTGGCTGCCAATTATTTGGAAATGAGGTTGGCACGAGCTCTTGCATCAAAGAAAACTAAAGCATGCTAGTCTCTCACTTTGCCGCATGCATGACATAGCTCTGAAGTATTTGTGTGCGGTTGCTGACCAATAAGATCGGATACCAATCTAGCACAAGTTTTATGCTTCTTGCCCTTTTGATCCTTATTGTTATCTGCATGGTTTTTAGACTTACATTTTGGACATTCATGTGCTATATGACCCTCTTGTTCACAAATATAGCATTTTTTTTGCATCCTACAATGCCTTTTCTTCAACAACTTTCATAGTACTAGCAAATGACCTTTTTGCCTTGTATGCCTTTTTGAAAAAATGGCCTTGACTAACTTTCAACACGTTGACCCTTTTTTGAGGATTTAAACTTGCTGCCCAAAAATTTGGTCTTGCTGCTCTCATTTTCACCATTGTCCTTTGAAGCATGTTTGCTGCCCTTAGATCCTGTGACTTGTCCTTTTATCAATGCATAAGTTGTGTTCGTATTTTTAGTCAATTGTGCCATACGGGTCACTTTTGTCTTGGTGCAATAGTCACGGATTTCTTTGGGTAGACCACAATAGTTGGTCTCTATTTACTGAGCTATTATGACCTCATGAAAAGAGCTAATTGACAACAAAGCTACCAAGAATTTTTCTGTATACTCTTTCAAATCAACACAATGAATTGTATCCAACTTGTGTCAAGCTATTGTCACATGGACTTCAAAAGTGTTTGTGAGCCATCGAGAAGAGAAAACCTATTTGAATTGTACCCAAGGTTCTGGTGCCTTGCCTTGTATCAAAAAGTTTGTCCACCACAGAAGTACATTTTCTTTTTAAAAAGTGGTTACCTTGTGCACCTTTGAAGGCTCGAAAAAATCCCTCCCAGCGTAGGTTGTATCAAATTGTTGAATGAAGGTCAAAGCCTTCTGTCTATGCTATATACCATTGAAGGTTTCAAATTTGACTGTTGCCCCCTATCTTTGTAGTTTGTAACTTTACCCAAAGGAGTCAAGTTATTATACATGAGTAGTTCTAAAAATGGTGGTCTCAGTGATGCCATTATTGCATTTGCATTTGATATATGCTTAATAGTGCCTGCCAAGTGACCAAACATTCCAGTTTGCATACTTGGTTGCATACCAATGTTACTATACATGTGAATGTGCATTTGCGGTTGCATTGCCCCATGATCATTTTGGTGAAGACCTAACATAGGTGGCTGAAAACAAGCTGCATTTTGTATGCCAACGTTAGCAGGTGCAGTGGTATCCATAGCGTGAAACATTGATCCATCCCCAAAATAATCTCGCACTCCATCTATTTTGTAAGCTTATTTCATAGCTGAAATCTACAATTTTTTGCAAGAAGAAAGAGAAGAGTGGCCGTCTTCAAAACTTGGGTTGACCCAAATGGGAGAGAATAAGCCCCAAATAGCCAAGATAAGGTCTCCAAATAAGTAACGAGCTACTCCTTTATCATATCACATTTTTGATTGAGGTCTAATTAATAACTTAGTCATTAATCATAGGTGAGTTGCTCATTGGCCTTAAGTGAGATGCTTACTAGGTGAAACTTTCAATGTAGCGTAGTTCGAAGATGCACACTTTCAATTTGATGAATGCAAACTTTCAATTTGATGAAAGTTTCACGTTGCACCTTGTTTCTTTAGCCTTGGCCATGTACCACATGGCTTGCATACATGTCCATTGTATGCCCGAGTATCAAATCCTTCACTGTCGGTGCAATGTTCACCATGCCAAGAGCTAGGATACCAAAATTTAAGTTCATTGTAATTATAAATCTTCGTGAAGTTTAATTAAATCATTAAGTTCATTTCTCATTGTGGTGACAAGAAGGAATGTGATGAGACGAATATCGATTCATGTCTGCATATTTTGACTTGTATGAGTTTGATGATGCCCAACACATTGGGTATATATAAATCATATTACAGGAGAAGACGTATGCTCGGTAGAGCTTACACTCGAAGGCGGCGACTTGGATTGATTTTCAATTTGTTTTTTAAAAACATTTTATGACCGATGATCGGATTGAAAATTTTCGAAAAATATTTGAGCTTGATATAAGAAAGAAAAGCTTGGATGCATATTTGTAGGATTTTAAAGATTTGTTGCATAAAATGAAGGCCTCGGACAAATCCTCAAGCGCTGTTGTGTATGCAATACATTTTTGGATTGCTGCTAGACTATCAGAATGAGGTACTCTATAATCCTCTTGGCATACTCTCTTGGCATGCCATGGTTATTTGAGAAATACTCCTCCTTGTTTATTGATTATAAAAATCATGTACTTTTTTTGAGCTTGATGGTCATTTCCATGTGATCGAGGGTTATTTACCCTCTAGGATTACAAAAAATAATGTACATACGATTTTAACAATGGAGTTTAATCAACGTTTTTTTGATCTAATTGTTGCTACTTATATTTGCTTTGTTTTTCAATCGTTTGATTATTAATGTGATTTAATTTTTTAAAATTATAATCTTAATATGAGTTTAAGTATAAGTGAGTAATTGGATCGGATATTGCATGAGTATGATAATGTTTTTTCGTTCGAGTTACTTGAGGGACTTCCGCTGTCTCATGAAGGCTTAGATCATAACATTGAAACTTTGCACAGTAGCTATCCTATCTCTTGACAACCTTAGGGTTTACTGAGGAGGACGAGATAGCTAGGCAACTTCAAATCTATTTGGCTACGGGTTTTATTGAGCCAAGTAAATACTCGTGGGGCGCACTTATTCTTCTCGCCAAAACGAAGGATAGTAGGATGCGCTTTTGTGTCGATTGCAAAGGTCTAAATTAGGCGACCATTGAGTATAAATATCCGTTGTCAAGGATGGATGACCTTATAGGTTGATTTTGTGATGCGTGCTATTTTACTTAAAGGATGAAGGGTCTTTAGCAGATAATCTTAGTATTTTACTTTCGCATGAGCCAGGCGTAGAAATTTGAATTATATTCTAAATTACCATAACTATCCATATCGAAAGGGTGGATGCCTACATGCGTAATGTAAGTGAGGACATGAAGCAAGAAGTCACCGGAGTTCACTCGGCTAGCAATATGCAACTCCTTCTCAGTGAGGATGTGATCTAAATAAGGACGCCCCTTAATGTGTTTTTCGAGGGGTTGATTATGGAGGGTAGTCAACACCCTATATGAAGTTGGAGCTACATAGGTTGGGTCGTATACTGATGCCTTGATTGCGCATTGCTCAACGTTGGTCATTAATTGGCATTCCTCTAGCTCCCATTGCAATCGTAGAGTGTACCATTTTTCAAGAAGAGCAGTTGTTGACTGCAAGCTGTTTCAAGTCTTCTATTTCTTGATCGTTGGCACAAGCTGTGCGCTTGTCATATGTAGAGTTGAGGCATTGTCGCTGCGCTTGTTTGCAGAAGGCCTCAATGGCAATTAGCTCTGCAGTTGCTTCTGAAGCTTTTACAAACACGAATTCCGATTCTTTCCAAGAACAAGGGAGTATTTGTATTTCAGTCGCCAAAGGTTCGCCAAAGAGTCCCAAGTCTAAGTGGTCATAGCTTTTAGCAAGCGACATGAAAGTCATGTCCAAGCGTCTAAGGCAAGCAACCAAGTCATCCCGTGATTTTCAGCTAAGTCTGCGGCCAATGTTAGAATTGATTGCTGCTCATAAGAGGGTCTAAGATTGGTGGGTGGTACCAACTAACCAAAACATTGGGCACTGCCCATAGTATTGGCAAATTCTAACACCCCCTTGCAGTCCCAATGGAGTAGAAGTACAAGAAGATCAATTACTAGAGGGTAGCAAGTTCAAGAACTTTTGCAAAGCCTCAAACTTCTTACAAAGGAAGTGCGCTTTGGTGAAAATGTTTGTAACATTCTCGTGTGTAGGAATATACATCAAACCCATCTCTTTCGCATAGCATCTCTCTATCTGATAGAATGGTAATGTATCTCAATGTGTTTCATGCAAGTAGGAAACATAGGATTCTATGCCACTACAATAACGCATTAATCGTCAGAAAGAATGGTGCGTTCCGTGTCCGGGCCAAAGTCAATCCTGCACTTTCTGTTTGGGTTTTTGTCTTGTTTTCTGCAGGCTCAAGGCTCAAGCTTCTCACTATCCCTTAGGCCTCTCTCTCTCAAGCATGTTTCTTACTTGTGACTCTCCCTCTCCATCAACATTGTGACTTCTGAGAAGTATGAGGCCTTTAATTTGCACGCCATCCATATGGAGAGGGAGACAAAGATGCCCAACTCTCACCATTGGACGTGCAAGTATTGCAGGAAGCACTACATAAGTAGTGCGACTCGACTTCTCCAATATCTTTTCAAGATGAGGGTCAAGTTGCTCCAAGCAAGAAAATCCTTGAAAACATTGCGGATGAGATTGTCACCAGGTGTTGATACTTTTTACAGGTTCTTTTATTATTTACTTATATAAATATTTTATTTTTCTTTTCTTTAGTTGCTGTTGCTTTTTACCCCCAGAGTTCTCTTGGATTAAGCCGAGATCTTTGCATGGCCAGAAGAGGCAGCCATTGGGACAAATTGGACTAATGGTTTCTCTGAGCCTTAGGACCGGTTCCATATTGAATGAGCACTGAAGAATAAAATGCCAGTGGTTTGGGACTGTGTGCTTAGTCACTGGAGATAGTGCAGGATAATGAGCCTGGCCAAGTCAGAAGATGCACCTGTAAGAATGCTCACCGAATAAAAGTCATTGTAACTGAGCGATGTTATACTTTTTGATGTGATTGCAATGATAAAAGTTGCTTAGAACAACTTGAGGAATGTAGGGGTCACCATCCCTAAAATTTAGGGAGTTACTATTTTTGGACCCTAGAATCTGTTCGCGTCATTGTCTTCGTTTTTGCAGGAGGATTAATTCTCTTGTTTATGCCGAGGTCAAATTTTGCACTGAACATGGAGAATTTTAGATCGGAAGGTTTAAATGGGAAAATTGTTACATGTCTGCCATGTGGCACAAATTCCCGAGAGAGAGAGAGAGAGAGCATTAAAAAAAAACGTAATAAGCATAAGGGGCAGATCGGAGAATGAAGTTTTGAGGAGCTGAGGGCAGATGGCTGCAAGAATATCAGCTATGGAGAGTATTTCTTCGACTTTGACTTATGTACGGAGGTAGAGCTTGCTCCCTTTGGTAAACTCTCTCTCTGTTCTTAGAGGAAATGCTCTGCATGATGGGCTGTTGATTCCATCGAAGGGTTTTTCAGCTCTGATTTAGTGCTGTTTGTGGGACTGTTTTAAAGCTGGAATGATGCTTTCCTAAAAGGGATATTGTTCTAGACATGCTAGACAGTAAGAACAGTGAATTCAGAGATCTGAAGACTGCAATTTTGCACATGAATCATTGAGTTTTGGTCACAGAAAATGCTTTCCTAAAAGGGATGTTGTTTTGGACATGCTGGACAGTAAGAACAGTGAATTTAGAGATCTGCAGACTGCGATTATGCACATGAATCATTGAGTTATGGTTATAGAAAATGCTTTCCTAAAAGGGATGTTGATTTGGTCATGCGGTACTGTCCTTATGCAGCTTGGATTTACTTAGAAAAGATGAAAACCAATTGTTCATAGGTTATGTATTTTGGAACATTTCATTTTTGTAAATTTCCATCTTTTAATTGATAAAGAAACATTGAGAGGGGCACCGGTCTTTGGGGCCAATCTAGTGTTGAGCGAGGGAGTGAGGTCTCTGTTTGTGTGTGTGAGAAAAGACCAGGTATGAATTGAAGGAACTATCGCTTTATGTGAGTCATAGACCGGTTACGGAGATTCTCACTAAGATAAGAGGGGGTTCCAGTAGAGAAGGAGAAAATGGCGTATCGGCACCACCACCTATGCCTACTAGGGAGGAAGTATCAAATGTGGACGAATCTTCAACCGATGCAGGTCAGGCCTCCACCATTGGTGGCAAGGGCTTCATGTTCGCATTTGGCTCTAGCAAAAGACGAATGAAGAGTGAAGGCTCAAGCAACATTGGAGAGGCACTTCCTTCTTTCTCAAGCTCTTGGTCATGTATGTGGATCGGTTGTCTTTCTTAGAGAAATATAATGACTTACGGACATTGAAATTGCATACACGGTGATTGAGTACAATCTTGCATTGAATGTCCTAAAGCAAGAGCAATGGAAGAGGATGCTAAAAGCCATTGCCATTGTGGATCCATGTGAAGGATGACCGGTGTCACATACAAGGATATGAGAAGGAAAAAAAATGATGAAGAGAAGGAGAGAATTGATAGAGCTCTTGATTCTATTCGGGCTGTATGGATAAAATATGGTTGCTTCATTTTCATTGATGGATGGAATGATCGCAAGAAACAAGGTACTATCAACATACTCATCTCATGTCTACTCGACACTTTCTTTTTATGGATTGTAGGCACGGATAAGAGGGAGAGGAAAAGAACGAGTGTCTTCATCTATCGCCACATTCGACAAGCTATCATTGAGGTATACATTGTCTTTTAAATTTGTTTCTTTGATTATTCATAATTATCTATCTTCGTGTTCTCTCTAATATCTATCTCGATTCTCTTCCTTTGCTCCCAAAAGCCTCTCTCTCTCTCTCTCTCTCTCTCTCTCTCTCTAAGTATTATAATTTGTGGTTGTAGGTGGGCCTCTCAAATGTGGTATAAGTTGTTACCGACAATGCGTCGAATTATTGACACATGGGCCGTTTGCTTGAGGTCGAGTTCCCTATGATTGTGTGGACTTCATATGCAAGTCATTTCTTGGATTTAATCATGGAGGACATTGGAAAACTTAAATGGATGAAGAGGATGGTCCGTAAATCCACATCAGTTGTCACCTTCACGGTGAAGGTAAAGGTGCTTGTGATGTATCATGAACATAGCACACTGGAGTTGAAGAAGCCTTCTTCAACTTGCTTTCCTTACATATGGTTATTACTTGAGCACCTTTATGAGGTTTAATTTACATTGCACGAGATAGTGGTGTCCACTCTATTGAATGAGTGGGATGAGCACGAGATAGAGGAGACCAAAGCTATGCAACGCTTGTGTCTCAATGAGGTGTTTTGGTAGAAAGTTTGTACTATTGTTATTGTTATGACTCCCTTTTATAGGGTGTTATGTATGAGTGATTGCGAGGGGTCCACCATGGGTCTTCTCATTCACTTTTTTAGAGTGGCATTAGTGGAGGCACGTGCTTGCACGGTGATCACAGAGACATATCGTACACATGTTCTGGAGATAGCAGAGAGGAGATGGGCATGGATACATAAACCCTTTCATGGTTTTCCGCATTGATACATCTGACCTACAAGTCACTAGAGGTTATGGACGAGTTACGATAGAGAGCTTCGTTTAAACTAGCTTGCTTATTTGACTTTTGTGGTCCCTATAGATGCTTACAATGCAGCGTTGGAGAAGCTAGGATGCTATGCAGATTAGAGAGGGCATGTGGCTTTTGCTTCTTTCACTTGTGGGAGGAGAGAGTCACTTGTGAAACCTCTATTTTGGTGGAAAAACTTTCCATATGCGTAGGGGACTCTTCACCCCTTAGCCATGAGAATCCTTGCTTAGGATTACTCTTTGGATGCATGTGAGAGAAATTGGAGTGCTTATTCTCTCATTCACACGAAGATTCGTAATCGGCTTAGCACACGACAATTAGAGCAACTAGTGTAATGCTACACTAACTTACATGTGATGAGAGCTATGATGAGCATGGGTAGTCCAAAGCGGGTAAACACTTAACCATACAATTTGAAATTTGTTATTTTAAACATTAAATTTTAAACTTTAGACTTTATACTTTAAATTTATTGTTTTAAACTTTAAACTTTAAACTTTATACTTTACAATTTAGGCTTTAGCATTTACGATCTTATGTGCATTGTATATGAGGATGTTGATATATTTAAGTTGACGGGTGATACTCTTTTGAGTATACATCAAGAGATGAATGAGGAGGAGATGATCTTTGCGGAGCTCTATCGAAAGCTTATAGTAGGAGATACTTGTGATATTTGTAGTGAGCGTGGTCATTTGGGGGGGGGGGGGGGGAGTTCGAGTAGGTGATAGCAGGGGCATGGTCATTTGGCGCCCTTCAACACAATCGGCACCTAGAGAGCCATTATTTAATGACGATGGTAATCTCATTAGTGAGGATGAGTATGAAAGTGTCTCATCATTCGACGCCGTCGAGGAGTCATCTTCAGACTCTTTTGATGAGTACTTAGATGGTTCTGATGATGATAATAATGATAGTGGTCATAGTTGTTACGTATGAAAGGTACGATACGATAAAATACGGTACTAAATGGTACCTTATGATTTTATAAGGTACGGTACGATATTAGTACGTAAAAAAAGTAAGACGATTAAAAAAAAAACAAAAACCTTTAATAATTAAATGATAGATCATAGAATACATGTTTAAAGTGAAAATATCCATTTCATTACAGAATAAGATGAATACATGGAGTGACCAGCGTGGTCGCATGGGCTGCGTAAAACATGCAATACAACTACAGTTTAGTATATCTGATACAAAAAAAAAGAGAGACCTATGGCATATGAATCGATGATGAGGCATCACTATCATCATCATCATCATCATCATCATAAAAACCATCTGAGTGCTCATCCAGAGAGTTTGAAGATGACTTCTCGGCATTCGATGATGAGACACACTCATACTCATCCTCACTGACGAGGTTACCATCATCATCAAATGATGGCTCCCTAGGGTGGTGGTTATGTAGGCAAGGGGGGGATGTCATCATGAGGCATAAGATGTGAGCTACTAGAGCCTCGCCTTACATATATCTGCAAGCCACTTGAACCACCCCTCCTCGATGATGGAGGGCGTCGAATGACCATGCCCCTGCTACCACCTACTCGAACTCCTCGCCCACTAGCACGCGTATTGTGAGTGTCACGAGTATTTGTTGCTATAAGCTCTCTATAGAGCTCTGCAAAAATCATCTCCTCCTTCTCATCCACCTTCTTATATATACTCGAAAGAGTATCGCTTGTCAACTTGAATGTATCAACATTTACCTATACAATGCAATGATGCATGTAAAATTGATCATTGTAAATGCTAAAGTCTGAATTGTAAAGTATAAACTTCAAAGTTCAAAGTTTAAAAGTTAAAACAACAAATTTTAAAATTTAAATGTTATGGTTAAGTGTTTAAACTTTACCTGCTTCAGACTACCCATGCTCATCGTAGCTCTCATCATGCGTAAGTTAGTGCAGCAATAGACTAGCCGCTGTAACTGTCGTGTGCTAAGCCGATTGCGAATCTTTGTGTGAATAAGAGAATAGGCACTCCAATTTCTCTCACATCCATCCAAAGAGCAATCCTGGGCAAAGACCCTTATGGCTAAGGGCTGAAGGGTTTTCAGTGCGTATCCAAAGTTTTGCCACCAAAATAAAGGCTTCACAAGTGATTCTCTTCTCCAACAAGTGGGAGAAGCAAAAGCCACATGCCCTCTTTGATTTGTGTAGCATCCTAGCTCCTCCAGTATTGCATTGTGGTTATCCACAGGGACCACACAAGTCAAATAAGCAAGCTGGTCCGAACGGAGATCTCTATCATCCATAACCGCTTGTGACTTGTAGGCCGGATGTACCAATGCGGCAAAACCATGGATGGGCTTATGCATCCATGCCCACCTCCTCTCTACTATCTCTAAAACATGTGCACGCTGCGTCTCTATGATCATTGTACAAGCACATGCCTCCACCAATGCTACTTCAAAGAAGTGAACGAGAATGCCCATGGTGGTTTGAATCCCTCGCAATCAATCATACATAACACCCTATAAAAGGAAGTCACGACAATGACAACGGCACAGACTTTTTGCCAAAACTTCTCATTAAGGCACAAGTGGTGCATGGCTTTGGTCTCCTCTATCTCATGGTCATCCCACTCATTCCATAGAGTAAACACCACTGTCTGGTGCAAGGCGGATCGCTCCTCATAAAGGCACTCCAACAATAACCACATGTAAGCAAAGCGAGTTGAAAAAGGCTTCTTCAACTCTAGTGTGCTATGCTCATGATACATTGCAAGCACTTTTACCTTTACTGTGAAGAATGTGACAATTGATGTAGCTTTGCGAACCACCCTCTTCACCCACTTGAGCTTCCCAATGTCCTCCATGAGCAAGTCCAAACAATGACTTGCACATGGAGTCCACACAATCATAGGAAACTCAGACTCAAGAAAATGGTCCATGCATCGACAATTCGATGTATTGTATGTATTGTCGGTAACAACTTACACCACATTTGAGGGATCCATCTACAACCACAATTTACAATTTATAAGTAAGTATACTTATTACTTAATAGTAACAATACTTGGAAATTGGAGGTTAGAGAGAGAGAGTTGAAACTTGAGCCTTGTGGCTTGGGGGGAAAGAGAGAATCGAGATAGATCATAGATACTAGATAGAAATTAATTATTAGAATAGGGAGATAGATAGTTATGTATATAACATTATCCATAAATCAAATTTCAATTATGAATCCCGATATTATCATAATGAAAGAAAGTGAAACAAATTTAAAAGGAAAATTGCAATGTATACCTCAATGATAGCTTGTCGAATGTGGCGGTAGATAAATGCGCCCGTCGTTTTTCTCCCCCTCTTGTCGGTATCTACGGCCTGCAAAAGGTAAGTGCTGAGTGGACATGAAACGAGTATATTGATGATGCCACGTTTCTTACGATCACTCCATCTGTCGGTGAGAATGGAGCAACCATATTTTATCCATGCGGCCAGAGTAGGATCAAGGGCTATATTAATCCTCTCCTTCTCTTCATCAATCGTTTTCGTCCTCATGTCATTGTATGTAACACTGGTCTATCCTTCATATGGACCCACATTGACAATGGCTTTTATCATCTTCTTCCATTGCTCTTGCTTTAGGACATTGAATGCAAGATTACACTCAATCATCGTGCGTGCAATTTCAATGTCCGCAAGTCGTTGCCTTTCTCTAAGAAAGAGAATTGATCCACACACATGATTGGGAGCTTGAGAGAGAGGATTGTCTCTCCGGCACCGCATGAGTCTCCACTCTCCGGCTTTTTTGAAGCCGGATGCGGATGTGGAGCCCCTACCACCAATGGTAGAGGTCTCTCCTACATCGGTTGAGGATACGCCCACATTGGATGCTTCCTTGTCAGTAAGCATAGGAGTTGGTGCCGATAAGCCACTTTCTTATCCTCTTGTGGATCCCCCTCTCATCTTGGAGAGAATCTTCTCTGCAATGTTTTAAGGGATCTCCTTGCATGGAGCAACTTGCCCCTTGTGTTGGAGAAACGGAGTTGCATTACTTGTATAGCGCTTCTCGCAATACTTGCATGTCCAATGGTGGGAGTTGGACTTCTTTATGTCCCTCTCTACATGGATCACATGCAAATTGAAAGCCTGGTGCTTCTCACGAGTCATGGTGCCGATGACGGGGGGGGAGAGAGAGAGAGAGAGAGAGAGAGAGAGAGAGAGAGAGAGAGAGAGAGAGAGAGAGAGAGAGATGCTTGAGTCTCGACTCTTGAAACTCGAAAGTTGAGTTGTGAAAGTTGAAAGGGAGGGAGACTCAAGGGGCTTGAGGGTTGAGGTAAAGTTGAAAGAGCAAGAGTGAGAGAGAGGGGATCGGAGATGAGAATGGAATATGCTTTGATAGGGTGTGGGATAGAGGGGATGGGAGATGAGATTTGAGAATTTAAAATGCTTCGATAGGGTGTGGGAAAGAGGGGACGGGAGGTGAGATTCGAGAATGACAAATCACAAGTGCATTTAAGAATCAAGATCCAAGAGAGGAAGATAAGAATGGTAAGTGCTTGTTGAATTGGTGTGGAAGCATGGAGGAGAGGAGCATCTTTTGTAGATGAGAGAAGGGTGAAAGTTCAAACAGTCAAAGAGAGGGCTGCCAGCCAGAAGGAATCTAAAGAGGGTTGGGGAGGGGAGTGCATGGCTGGAAAAGGGGGATGGGATTAGGTATCCAAGGCTTCCCACCCCCAAAAAGTGCCACGCACGTAGGCGGAGTAAAAGCGGGGGTGCAAGAAACACGTGACGCAGGACGCACTGGCGACGTGGCTGAACAAGCCCAAAATAAAGTACGAATTCGTACGGATACATACTGTATGATTCGTACGGTACGAAAATGTCCGTACGACGTACGAAGGCAACTATGATAGTGATGCCTTATCATGGTCAATAGATCCATAAGTCTCCCTTTTTTTTATATCTACTATCATTGTATCCACATGCCACTATGATCTATTATCCATGTATGTACCAGACTAAAGTTGTATCGCATTTTGTAATGAAATGGCTATTTTCACTTTAAACATGTGTTCTATCATTTAATGATTTATGATTTTAAAAAAATCAAGTTAAATTTTTTTTGGGCACTAATATCGTACCATACCTTGTAAAATTATAAGGTACCATTTAGTACTATAATTTATCGTACCGTACTATATTGTACCTTTTGTACTTGACAACTATGCGTAACAACTTGTGGTCTGTGGATTATATATCTGCTCACCTGAGATACTCCGTACTAAACGTGAGGGCGTGTGTTGCAAAGGTAGATAAGATAACCAATAGCCTCGTTAAAAATTGCATCATCATGCATCTCTTCACCATCATGCATAGGAAATGTTAAGCCTGGCTCCATAGGAGTGCATATAGGTTTGCAGTCATGCATATTAAACCTATGTAACAGCTTATCCACATATTGTGATTGTGACATGATGATACCATGCTGATTTTTGGTGAACTTAATTCCCAATTAATAGTGTAGACAACCCATATTTGACATAGCGAATGTATGTTTTAATTCAGCCTTAAAATCTACAATTTTTTTCTCTTTAGGTCCAATGACAAGCGCGTCATCTGCATAAAGAATGATAATCAACAAGTCTCCCCTTCATTCTTAATGTAGGCAACCCATGTTTGACATAGCATGAATTTTTTTCTTTATAGGTCCAATGACCAGCATATCATCTATATAAAGAATGATAATCAACAAGTCCCCCCTTCATTCTTAATGTATAGAGTTGGAGCAGTTGGACTATTTTAGAACCCTTTGCCAGCCAAATTAGCATTAATTTTAGAGTACTATGCATGAGGAGCTTGTTCGAGACCATAAAGAGCTTTACACAACTTGCATACCATGTGCTCTTTCCCCTTGATCATGAACCTTGGAGCTTGTGACACATAAACATCCTCATGTAAATCCCCATTTAAAAAATTGAGCTAAATTACCATTATCTTTAATAATGAATTTTGACATTTCTTTTAAATTGGGGGTGGTTCAAGAAAGTTTCAATGTCCCACATGTTAACCCTAATTTGGGAGGCTCCAAACTTTCTATAAAAAGATAGCTTGCCTCCCATTCAACTAATCTGGTTTTTGCAAGTTTTAGGTGATCTAGCTTCGTTGTACACACCCCGTTCGTAGAGGACATCTCTGCCTGCTTGACAGTGTCACCATTGATTCGGCACCTATTTCTAGTCTCTCACATAGTCTTCTACTGCAGTTTGCTTCCGCAAGCTGTCAACTCCTCTTCGAAGGATGCGTTCAGCCTAGTGACCAGCCTGTTGCTTTATTTTGCTGTCCATACAGCCTGGCGACGGCCTTCCACTATTGCGTTTGGCATTTGTAGCTGCAAGTTTGCACTCCATTACCCTTTGTTTGTTGCATTTGCTCCTTCCAATTGCCACCTAAGCTATTGCGTATGTCCACAGGCTCTTTTGCTTGTCCCATACTGATTTGGCATCACTTTGGTTGCCTTTGCCACTGTCAGATGTTTCAGAGGCTACCTTGTTGTGTTTCGGGCATAGTTATCAGGTACGAAAAGTCCAGTACGGTACGGTACGATAAAATACGGTATTAAATGGTACCTTAAGATTTTATAAGGTACGGTACGATATTAGTACGAAAAAAAAAACCTTCATTATTTTGAACTATAGATGATAGAACAGATGTTTAAAGTCTAAATAGCAATGCTATTGGAGTATATAAGATGAATACTTGAGGGTAACACGCCAAAACCTCTATGGCATATGCCGCATGCGCAACATGCGCTACAACTTACAAGTACATACATAGGAGTGGATACATCATACATGAATGATCATATAAATAAGAGGCATGTATCTTTGAGAGAGAGAGAGAGAGTTTACGAAAAAAAAAAAAGAGAGAGAGAGAGATGAAATGACATGAGATGCAAGAGAGAGATGAAATGACATGAGATGCTTTATTAACGTCTACAAGAGGCCAAAATGACCTGTGAGACCAACAGTTACCAAACAAACCACCAAAGGTTTTGGTAAAAGATTTATGAATTTTGTTATGGTTTTGTTTGGCATTGCTGAGGCTAAAGTAGCTACTGATGGTACATTCACTAATTCGTGTACTCTTAGAAGGTACATTAGGCCAAGCTATCCTCTGGCCTAGTTTTATTAGCAATGTGTACTAATGCTTTGGGTTGGGTGGTGCAAAATGAGCTGTGAACAAAGGTAAAATCAATATGATTAAGCTACTTGATGATTCTCAAATGGTGCTGAATTTATTTATTGATGACACTAATATATTGTGAAAAATGATGGGACATCAAGTAAAATCAATAGGATTAAGCTACTTGATGATTCTCAAATGGTGCGGATTTTATTTATTGATGACACTAACATATTGTGAAAAATGATGGGACATCAATTAGAAACGTTTGGAATTGCTTGAATACCTTATGTATGGCCTTCGGCTCTAGGATAAATAATAACAAAACATGTATGAGGAGTCTAATCAAGCTTTCACCCCCTTTCTTGGTTGATTGATCAAGGCTACAAAATCACCACCACCACCACAATAACAACAGTCAACAACCCAAACCACCACCAACAACACAACCACACAAAAAAAGAAAAAAGAAAAAAGAAAGAAAGAAAGAAAAAAAGGAAAGTGCTTGTTTTTTGGTACGAATTCGTACGGTACGGTACGGTACGAACCGTATAGTATGAACCAGTTCATACTACGTACGAGTGCAACTATGGTTTCGGGATCCATTAGGAGTATGACACATTCCCTAGCTCATTACCTCTGCCTTGGTCCTCCAGACACGAGAGTTCGGGGTATAGTATTCATTCACTGAATAGTGTGTTTGTTGCATGAGAATTGTATTATTCAGATTCATTCATTTATGATCCTCACTATGTTCATTGTCTTTGTGTCATCCTAACCCGAAGTGTGTTTTGTTTAGTTTATGCTTTGTCATACACTTGTATTTGTGTTTCTACATTAGGGTATTTCTTTACAAACTAGGGTGGTACTCAGCTAAGGGTAGATACAAGATGCATAGTGTAGTGTGGCAATGTAAGCATGTGTGGGGACTCGTCGCATTCGAGCTATGAGTATGGTGCTATGTCCGTGAGTGGATCACCATCATGGTAAGACCGTAAGTCAAGACTAGAGTGGTACTCACTCAAGGGTAGGTGTAACATGCATAATGCGGGGATGGAGTTCCCTACAATGAAGCACCTTGAGGCAGAGAGTGGTACTTGCATAACACTAGATATAAGATAAAGCTAGCCCAAAACCACAGCAAGACCTAAACCAACCTGAGGTAATAGAGCATTATCCATATTAGAAAATGCAAGCAAAACTACTTGACACAACTAATCAAACCTTTGATTAGGAACTAGGAAAGTGTAGGAGCGGTGGGATCTCAAAATGGGATACACCAACGACAAACTCATTGCAAGCAAAATGCAAACATTTTGAGATTATGTATACGAGATCTTCTACTTCTACACCCTTCTTTGAAATATACATATTGATATGGTTGTGGGCAGGGTTGCATTTTGCTTGCGTACGGATCTATATAGTACAATCCGTCAGTTTGATCGGGTGTGTACAATCCATCTAGTTTTCGTTCCTTTTTTTTGTGGGGAGTTTGTGTAAAAAGAAAAGTGGTTCACCGTTTTATCCCTTTCCTCTTTATCCTCATTGACCTCTACCTATACCTCATTTACCACCTCCTCCTCTTCTATCTCTCCCTTACAAGCTCTTGTACTCTCCTCTCTCAGACCTCCTCCATCCACTTCTCTCTACCTCTACATCCTCCTCTTTTTTTTGTGCCTCATCCCCTATATGTAGCTCTATTTTTATCTCCTCTTCCTTCCCTCTTTCTCTCTCCCTACCTCTATCTATATCTCTACATTCTTTACCCCTATCATAACGCCTAAGCGTCTTCATGAAGCCTTCGCATTACACACAACTCACCTTGGGCCTTAGCCTTTAGTTTCTTTTTGTATCTACCACTTTTTGTACTTGCCACTTGACGTTTGTGACTTACCATACCGTGATCCATGAATCATCTTACATCATTGTAGCTAGTTTTTTTTTTTTTTTGATCCATTGTACATGTTTTCAATCTTATAAACGGAATTGGATCTTGGAAATTAATTGTGACTAGAGTCTTGGATTTATCTTTTGTCTCAACCTCTCATCATGTTCATGCCTCATTTTTGAAAATTGAAGCAATCACATTTATAGTTTGTAAATTATATTAGTATTGGATGGATAATGCCTTGTGACACTCTAGATAGCTACTCTCATATTTAAACAATCAATATTTACTAGTCTAACCCTTAATTTTCTATGTATTTTTTAATGACCGTATGAAACATCGGATTTTATCCGACATTTTTTTGTGTACGTTGTGAATCATACTAAGTCCATGGACTAGACGGCTTGGATGTATCATACTTGACTACCTTGGTTGTGGGTTGCTTGGGTGGGTTACAGCTGGTGCCTCCACATCAGGAGGAACAAGGAGAGAATATGACTCATACAAAGCATGTGCTCCGAACAGCAAGGTTTTTCATATATTTATTGGCAGGCAGTTCATCTCAATTTGTGCTACCAGACTTTCAGTCTAGATTTCTAGTGTACAACAGATTTTGCACATCATCCCTCCTCCCTCATTCTCTCACTCTTTGTCTTTTGCCTATGAGAGGGTTCAGCATGCACCAACTCGAGGCTCTCTGCAGCTCAGAGATCCCTGCCATACTGACAGCGGATTACAGTTTCTTTCTTCTTGCCTTTGTACTTCTACCTCCCTTTTTTGACTGTAGATAGGTGAGGCTACTGAGTAACTCCAGGCATACTAAGAACTATGTTGGTGATCCATCAAGATCTGATCACACATATCAAACAGAAGCTGTATATTGAGCATGTCATGTACATTAGAGATTTGTAAGGGACAAAGGTGTGATTCTGCTATGTAAGCAAGCTGGTCTAGCAAGGTCAGTTATCTTGGAATGTACAAGATAGATAATTTGGAACTGAGCTGTACATATGTCTTCACCACGACATTTTTGATATTAGATGTAAATGCCAAATGGCCCTTGATGGTAGATCTGGAACCATTCAGAACTTTTCAAGTACTATATATCCTCTCTATGTGGTTTGTCATTTTGAAAGTTTGGCAAGAAATTTCCCTGATACATTGTTCTATGAGACTTGATGAATAATAAACAGCTATTTTGGAGGGGAAAGACCATTCTCACCATAGTAGCCTGTCTCTATTGTTTTCATTTCCTTTCTTTTCCTTCCAGTTAATCAAGTTTTTAGTACACAATACTGCCAAGTTACACTCTACCTTGAATAATATCTCAACAGTTACGCACTATTTCTTGAGGCTTTGAAAATTCTCTGAATGCTCTGTAGGTGTTGTTGTGTCAGTCACGATTCCTGTGCTACTGGCTGGTGCTACTGGTTATGCTTATTTGCGATGGAAGGTTTGTCTTTGAGTTTGTAGCCTACAAAAAGAGTGCACACTGATGGGTTGTGTTTGCCTTCTACATTAATGCCAAGCTTTGTCAACAGGGCTACTCATTTTCCGATTTCATGTACGTGACAAAGCGTGGCATGTCAGATGCTGTTGCAAGTGTCTCCAAACAGTTAGAACAAGTCACCACTGCGCTCTCGGTATGTGCTTTGAGTTGAGTGAGGTGCTTCCAAGACCATTGTGATTTTCTTATGGTGATCCAGCTTCTATTTTGTCTGTAGATGTCATGTGAGATGGTATTTCAACGAACTAACCTGACTCCTAATTTGGCAACATGGCAGGCAGCAAAAAGGCATCTTAGTTCCAGAATAGATCATCTTTCAACAACATTGGATGACAATACAGAACTTCAGGGGGAGTTGAAACATGAGGTAAGTTAGAAGTACAGATTTGTGTGGGGAATCTGTTTGTTGAACTATGTAGACTGAGACAGGTCCAAGAGAGGGATATTTAGCAAACCAAGGATTTTAAAATCATTTCATTTTTCTATTTGATTAAAAAAGTCGTTTTTGGTGGCAGGGTGTCTGTTTGTGCTGAATTAATAAATATTCACATTTGTCATGTACTGACATCTTATTGGATTTTTACCTTGAAATTGGAGCTATTTTAATTTGAAGTGAATATTAAAAAAGAACTCAGAAACTACATGAACATTTCTGCTCGTGTGGGATCCTAACAGGTGGTTCAGGTCAGCAGCATGAGAAGAAACTGAGACTGATGACTGATGAGCAGCTGAGCTGGCCTGGCACCCACATCTGCCTGACTGTTGAGCAGGTGACCACCCATGCCTGCTCTTGCCACCTCTCTACCTGCACAGTGGCATTTTATCCTCCTGCACGGTGCTGCCTCTTCCTCCCAGCTTGCGCCAGCTTAGCCTTCACTCGTGCCCCTATTCTGCCTGCCACCAAGCACCTTGGTGCCACCAGTCCTGCTGCATGCCTGCCACCAGACGCTCCTCTTCTTCTCGTCATGGAAGATTTTTCAGCCTGCCCTTCTACCCTCTCTGCCTTCTTCCACTTCCTTGCCCAAGCTACTTCCATATTCCCATCATTCTCCCTTTTGCCTAAGCATTGGAACCAGTGCGACATGGGTTTAATACACATAATGGTTAGGATATTTCTGCACCACAAGTGGGAGTGAGACTTGTGAGATTGCAGCTGGTCCACCATCATCACCAGCAGTCTCCAGTGCAGCCCCTTTCACACACTCTGTCAATGCCTTGCTACTGATTCGCCTTGCTTTGAGTATAGAGCTCGCTGTTAAAGATGTTATCCTTGGGTTGTAGCATGAACCACCATTGCAATGCATTTCCCTTAAAGAAAGTGGCTGCCTTTTGAACCTTGAAGGATTTGGTGAAGTCGCCTCTCAAATAGGTTGCATCAAACTGGTGAAGAAAAGCAAAAGCTTTCAGCTTATCTCGTGCTCTAGTGAAGGCCTCAAACTTCACTCCTTTTCCATTGTCATCATAGTCCTTTGCTGTCCCTTTGGGAGTTAAGTTGTCATACACTAGCTGCTGTAAAAAGGGTGCATTTGTTGTATTTACATCATGACCAATACCATAAGAAGCATTTGTATGACCAACACTCATTCCTTGAGCCCCATAAGCACCAGGGGGTGCAGATGCATTACCATACATATCTCTTTGTGCCCGAGGCATCATGCCAATGCTTCAGTTATGCATACTACTAGCCATACTCGGATACATTGGGCCTTACATTCCATGCATTTGTTGCTGTATACCATAAAGAGTTGTGCTATACATCCCCGTATGCGATCCTTGTTTCACCATAGCATGTAAAGTAGTGCCTCCACCAAAGTATCCTGGCTGCCCCATACGTGGATGCATCATAGTTGAGGGAAATGTGGCAACGGGAATGGGAACGTCAATTTTCAAATGGGGCGAAATGGGAACGCCATATCATCTAGGGGATACAAGGGTGCATGTTGCATAATATCCTTCTGAAGAATATTTTAAGATGTGTATACTAGATTTATCAATATTTGGAGTTGAAGCTTGAAAGATAGAGATTTGAGAATCAGAATACGATTTTGAATGAATAATGGATGCAAGATTAAATTTATAAAATATGAAAGATCTAAAGGCTACATTCAAATTTGAAGGATAAAATGGAAAATACAAATTCTACAACAAGTAGAAGTGCTAAGAAGATAAAAAACATCAAATATCTGTCTCATCTAGAATTTTTTCCTCTTCATCATCTTCATTGATCTCATTGTCTTGAATCTCTTCGTCAACATTCTCCTCTTCATTTGCAGCTTCTTGTACAGAACCTGGATTGTGTTAATCTTTATGAAAGCCAATGTACAAGTGAAGAGTGTACTTGGTCTTCATTTGTGTTAGCAAATGCAAGTTTGCATTAACAAATACTAAATCATCAGCCTTCTGTGTGCCTAGCCTATTCCTCTTCTTTGTGTGGATTTGCTTGAATGTGCTCTAAAGTCTTTCTAGTACAAAAGATGCACAAACTTGGCTTAGGATTCTCATAGCCAAGTTTTGCAGCTCCGGAGAAATGGCCTCATAGTCCTTCCACCATGTAACTCCACCTACATGGATTTTACAACATTCCAACAAAAAAAAGAAAAAGAAAAGTTGTATTGAAAATCAAAACCTTCTATAAGTAGAAAAACTAAGACATTTGTAAATTACCCATCACGTTGGGCATCGGGACAAGCTGAGTGCCACACTTTGTGGATGTTATGTAGAGAGCCTTGCCACAACATGCAGTAAGGACACCTTCCAAGGAGTGGCTACGCACGATGGGGACCAACCATCACCAATGAGAGTTACCCCATAGTTATCCCATTATTGTTTGATTGGTGTGATAGTGGCCTTTATGCTAGTCACTTCCTCCTGTAGAAGTTTCTCACGTAAAGCATCATAGGTGAGGTTGATAAGATGGACCAAATTGCACAATTTTGGAAACCATCTCCTTGAAGAAAGGAGATCGTGCCACATTGAAGAGAATTCCACATGAGTAAAAAAAAGCATGCTATAGTTGCATCTACTTGAGCCTTTCCTTGTGGTTGCCATGTAGTGAACAAATTACTTTGTTTTGCTCGAGGGTTGGATGATGTACCTTGTGTGGCACTACTTGTTTCGCAAGAAAAGTAGCCGTCTAACTAGCTCCACTCTCACGGGCTGGACTTCCATTGGTAGTAGTTGTAGTTGAAGGCATTGATGCTTGGATGACACAAGTGTTCTTTGCAGGTCTACTTTTTGGATACATCTTCACATCGCTTGCTATGTGGGCATGATCCTCCTGGGGATATCTTGTCACAACCTTTGATAACATGGCCAGGAACGTCAAGGAGATGTGCCACCACTCAATGAGCACCTCCAGCTCATAGAATGCCATAAAAGTGACACTCAAAACGCATTGCTCCACCTACCTTGTTATTGCGTGATCCCATCACACTAACTTGTTGCCACCAATAATTGGTTTGGGTCATTTCTTTCTCTCAAGGGGTTTCATTAAGTTGGTCTTCCATGGTTTGAGGCCCCATTATGAGGTAAGAAGAAGGGGAGCAACTTTGAGAGAGAGAGAGAGAGAGAGAGAGAGAGAGAGAGAGAGAGAGGGGGAATTGGAAGTGTACTTAAGGCTGAAGTTGAGGGTGACTAAGCGTGCTTGAGGCTTCAGATTAAAATGTGAGACATGAGAGTGAGAAGTGTGCTTAAGGCTTAAGTTGGCTGCTGAATTGGAAGTGACTTGAAGTTGGAATTGAAACTTGAAAGGCTAGTGGCTTGAAGTTGAAATTGAAAGGCACGAGGCTTGAGGTGAGTTGGACTGACGCTTCATGCACATATTTACAGGATTAGGATAATATTTAAGGTAAAGGTGTGATGTTGTATTTTACTTTTCCAAAATATTTTGTTACTCATACTCTAGAGAGAGAGAGAGATTTACGGAAAAAAAAAAGAGAGACAGAGAGAGAGAGAGAGAGAGAGAGAGAGAGAGAGAGAGAGAGAGAGAGAGAGAGAGAGTGGAAGACAACTGTGATGGAGGGCTGGTTGAACAAGACACCTTTCGAATGCAAGGTCTTTCTTTGGAGGGTGATGATTGGTGGTCTTCCGCTTGCTTCAGCCCTTTCCAAGCGTTGAATCTCTAACGGCCATGGTTTCTTTTGCACCACTTCTGTGGAATCGGCCCGTCATCGATTTATTTCGTGTCCTCTTGCTAAGAATATCTGGTCGCTCTTGTCAGCGGTTTGGCGAGCAGTGGTTGGCTTCTCGCTAAGCCCTTTTGATTGGGTTTTTGTACGACCAAAATACCCCACACCGGCACAGGCGCATATGAAGATCTTGTTTCACTTTCTTAGATACTGGGGATTGGACCACTCGGAATGCCTTTCTTTTCGATTCGGCCTCTAATGTCCCGGCACATATTGTGAGGCTTAAAAGGTCTCTTGCATTGGCAGATAGATCTCGTTCGGCACTCTGGCTTACTCCCTCGGGAGGACTTACTTCCCTGGCATATGGCAATTTCCTCTGCGTCTTTGCCATGACTTTTGTAACTCTTTTGTAGTTTAGTATTGGGCCTTTATACATGATGGCTTAGCGTCATCGTGTATCTTGTAATCAAGTAAACTTGTACTTTTTTTTCGTAATTAATACAATTATCTTTTACGAAAAAGAGAGAGAGAGAGAGAGAGAGAGAGAGAGAGAGAGAGAGAGAGAGAGAGAGAGAGAGAGACCTGAAACGTCGGCTGACCTGTGACCTGGCTGACCTTTGACCTGGGTGACCTGCCCCGCGGACCTACGACATTGCCCTTGGCTACACGCCCTGAAAGAGAGAGAGGACGGTAGCATGGCTGGCCTGGATATGGATTTCATCGATCGGACAGTGGTAGCCCTTGGTCCTGATTCTGATACAGAGGAGCTGGAGGATATGGTGCCGTGCACGGAGGAGATACCTTCTAGTTGTGACCTGCCGCCTGCGGGTAAACGCTCCAAGCATACTTCCGATGAGACAATGGGCCCTAAGGAACGTTCCTATGCGCAGGTTGCCTCGGATCCTGTGGATTCGCAGGAGATTGACTTGGAGCATTTGCTGGAATTTGCCAATACTCTGCTTGGCGATTATGTCCAGCATAATCGTGAAGCTTTTTCTGACTCGGGAATTGATGAAGTGCTGGAAGCCACGGTGGACCCGAAATCAGTCTTGCGGTCTTTTTCGATGTTTTATGACCGTGCAGTTATACTCTTCTTCACTGGCAGGATCTCCGGTGCTTTCCTATATCCGCTAGTGGCTGCACCATTTATTACAAGGGGAGTGTGTTGAGGAGATCTTTTTTGGACCCCGCGGCTTTTATGAGGTGCTGCTGAAATCAGAGACACATCGGGCTGAGCTCCTATTCAAGTTGCCATTATTCTTTGATCGCCGCTTGGTCCATGCTGTGCCATGGCGCCCTATGGCAGTCTTTCAGCGCCTGCTTCAACGAGAATGCCCAGTATGGGTGGAAGTGGAAAATTGTCCGGCGGTCTATTGGCCATTGTTAAAGGAGGTGATGGCACTTGTGGGAATGGTGCTGGTTCCCCCAAGCCTAAGGGCTATGAATAGAAACCGTTTATGCATGTTATGGGACGTAGCCAAGAAAAGGCTTGCGTGGCTTTGCCTCAATTGCTCTGGTATGCATCCTTTGCACTTTCGCTTGAAATGGGGCAACTTTGCAGGACATTGCTTTTCATTTGGGTAAATAGGGGCATTTTATGGCCGAATGCCCAGAGAAACAATCATCTTCAAATGATGCGCATGTTGTGCTGCCTAAGGATGACATGGTGCTTGATGGCCCGGCATAGGAGGCCCCCCTATTCACCTAATGTTTGGGATAAAGGTAAACAATAGGTCCTGGGTTTGGATCCCCGTAGCAATGATTGGCTTGAGGCACGTCCAAAAAAAGGTAAAAAGTTGGATGAAGGCCTGGCGGATTCTGGGCCTAATGCTTCACAGGATTCCGTGCACATGTATATGCGTAGGAAAGAAATGCTCTCTTTGCAGCAGGCTGCGCGTACTATGGCTCCTTCAGCCAATCGTAATCAGTCTACAAGGAAAGTTTATACAGATGGTCCAAAGGGCCCACCTGCTAAGCTGGCGTTTGATACTAGAGGTAATGCAATTACACCCTAGGATCGTCATTATCCTCGTTCCACTCCCAAGGCAATGGATATTCCATCTACCTCTAAAGCGGGCCGCCAGAATTCGTTTGCAGTGTTAGCTGATTTTCTGGATGAGGGTGTCCTGGACGCTCTCGCGGAAAAGGTGAAATTGAGGCAACTGGTGCCTCGTTCCTGATTCTCTTTTTTTGAAGATATATGAAGATAGCCACATGGAATGTGCGAGGCATTTGCTCTCGTCATAAGCAACATGCCATGTGGACTGTCTTGCATGAGAACCAGTGGGATGTCTTGTGCGGTTGAGCATAAGAGTCACGGTGAAGCAGGAAAAGTGGTGGATTGCCATGGATTCCGCCTATTTTATGCAAGGACACATGCTATGCACTATTCGGGCGTGCTTATGATTGTCCATGAGAAATACTAGCCTGTTCTTATTAAAAATGATGTACAGGGCCGCTTTGTGGTAATTGAAGTCTTATTTGAAGGAGAGATTTTATGGTTGTTGGGCCTCTATGCTCCGAATGACCCCGTATCCTGACGGGATCTTTGGACGACTTTGCAGAGCTCCATGTCACTTGGCAGAAGGGGTTTTTTGATGGGAGATTTCAATATGTGTGTTGACTTTTCTCAGTCCACTTCAGGGCATTTTGTAATGGATGCTCCGGAAAGCCGGGTGTGGAATGCCTTTGCTCTTCACGTACTTAAGTAAGATCTCTGGTCTTGGCTCCACCCTTCTTCTTCAGGGTTTACTTTTCATTCCACACAATATGCAACTACTTGGTCGCAGTTGGACGGAATGTATATCATGCAGAGGGATGATTTTCTTCCCGACATGCTGGAAATGAAAGTCTTGCAGCAATATGCATTGTCGGGCCATTTCCCCCTCCAGCTTGAGATGCTTGCACAACCTATTGCACCTTTTATGCAGTTCCTGGATAGACTCTCTTTACATTTCAACTCGTCTTATTTGAAGCATCCAATCTTTCAGGGCTATATGCAGCAATTGATTGAGAGGTTCTTAGTGGACTTTGCCTCTGAGGGCTTGGCTTCCTTTGCACGGCTGCTCTCTAATGTGCAGCGGGTTGCTCGGCAGTATGGGATCCATCATGCCTCTATTTGTCGGCGGCGTCGACATGCAGCGGAGGACTTACTGGCTTTGGTTTGTTCGCTGCTGGTGGACACCCCAGATGATGAATTTCTCTTGTCACTGGCGATGCCTTTGGCTCATCTTAGTCAAGTATTTCAGTTGAAATCTTATCAGCAGGCCAAGCTGCACAACTTGACAGACACATTGCAAGATAGTGCCTGTCAGACTCATAAGTTCTTTCGCGCCTTGCATGCTTCTCCTACTCGAGGAAATATGACTAGACTCTAGGATTCAGAAGGTCGCATGGTCACTGATCCGCAGACCATTGTCAATGTGTGCAGGAATTATTTTATGGATCTTCTTGGTTCTTCTCCGTCGCCTTCCAGCTAGCTTACGTATGCACGCTCGGTCTTCTATGATCTGGTCCGACAACAGGTTCCACTTGATATGCAAGCTACTTTGGATGCAGATATTTACGAGGAGGAGGTTATGGATTTTTTGTTACACCTGCGTAAGGATAAAAGTCCTGGTTGGGATGGTCTCACCAATGAATTCTTTGAGAACTCGGCCACCCAGCTGGTGAAGCCATTGGCGGCTATGTTTCAGCAGGTTTGGGAAATAGGGGTCATGCCTTCCTCTTGGAAAGGCGGCCTTATCAAACTGCTTCCAAAGGTTCCTTCGCCGTCAGTGCTACAACACTAGAGACCAATTTCTTTGATGGGTTCGATGTATAAAATCTTCTCCAAAGTGCTGGCGAATCGGCTTCACAAGCACCTTCTAGCTATTGTGCATCCTCTCCAATATGGTTTCATTAAGGGCCGCAACATTCTGCATAATATCTTAAATGTGCAAATGGCTATTGACTATGCGAGGCACTTCAGTCAGGAAGTGGTATTGATTCAATTGGATCTCGAAAAGGCTTTTGACTATTTAGACTGGTCTTTTATTGTAGAACTTATGTCTGCCATGGGTTTTGGTACCCGGATGTCCCGATTGATCTACACCATTAGTGCTGCGGCTTCTTCACGTGTTATGCTCAATGGTGGGGTTACAGAGTCATTTGTCCTTGCACGCTTGGTGAGACAGGGTTGCCCTTTGAGTCCTCTCTTCTTTGCCCTGGCGACTCACCCGGTTTTTTCAATGTTATCTTCAATGGCAGCTTCTACTCAGCTGGCCGGATTGTCTCTTCCTTTGGGACAGCACTTCATTAGCCAATCTCTGGCTGATGATGGCTTTATGATTTTGCGGGCGGACAAGGACAACATTCGCAAGGCATTAGATGTTTGGACGCTCTTTGGTCATGCTTCTGGTCTTCGCATCAATGCCTTCAAATCAGCCATACTCAGTTGCACGGAGTCTAATTTAGAGTCATTGGGTTGGCAGGGCCAGGTTGTTTCCTATGGATCCATTGCCAGGCATCTTGGATACCCATTGGGGGTGGATGTGCGGCCAAAGGAGCTACTGGATTGGTTTTCACAAAAACTGGCAGCAAAGTTTATGTATTGGAAGACACAAGCGTGGCCATTCCATGTCCGCCTCAAAGTGGCTCAAACAATTATGCTGCCAATGCTTACATATTTCTTGCCATTGCTGCCGTGGACTCCTACTACTTTGAAGGCTCTTACTCGCCCCATTCGTTTCATGTTATGGAAGAAGGACTCATCGCAAGCAGGTATTTCGTGGATTTCATGGTCACATACATGTACCCCTAAATGCATGGGTGGTGGCGCTATTTTGGATGCTGAAACTCATATGCTGGCTCTTTGTTGGTCTCTTTTTCGTGCCATGTGTGTGGATTATCACCCGTGGACCATTATAGCCCGTTATTTCTTGAGGACAGCGGGCTACGCCATGGTAATAGACGACTTCGGGGCTCCTGGTGGCATGTCCTTAATGCAGACTCTCGATTTTCTAGTCCCTCTTCCTCTCTGTTATTGCATTTGATCGGCTCCTGGAAGGTGGTGCTCCACATTGCTTGAGGCTTGGCATGGCAAGAAACCGAAGATTGATTACTTTCGAGAGTTTGGATCCATAGCTTATGTGCATGTACCGAAGGAGCTTTGTGGCAAGCTCGATGAGAATGGCATAAAATGCATTTTTATTGGCTATAGTTCGGAAAGCAAAGGCTATTGCTTGTATGATTGACGTATGAAGAAAGTGTTTGTCAGTAGGGATGCGATCTTTGCTTAAAATGTAGTCTTTTTGCATGATTAGGTTGAAATGCCAGCCACCTATGACTTGGGTGATGTATTTGAATGCCTCCTACTACTTTCTTTGGGGTTTGAGCATGCTGAAAATGGCCAAACAGATTTATTACAGCAAGCTGTTGCTGCACCACCTAGTTCCGAACAGTAGGGTTTTGATAACGGTTTGCCTCTAGCAATGGAACATGCAATACAACAAGAAAGGGCTGCTGTGAATCCAGCCAGAATAGTCCCAAGATGGCTGTTATAGACTCTCTAGGAGAGTAAAAGGGATGCTCCATTGCCTCAGCCCACTAGAAGGATTGCTAGACATGTAGCACATCATGTAGGGGGGACTCATTTGGCAGATTTTTCAGAAGCAGATGATTCTTTTGATGAATATGCATTTATGAGCTCATTGTTAGATGATGATGAACCTACTTCCTTTGATTAAGCCCAGTAGGATGTACATTGGATATAGGCTATGAAAAAAGAATTGGATTCTATTGCCACCAATTCATACATGGAATCTTGTTGAGTTGCCCCATGGCAAGAAAGCCATTGGTACCAAATGGATCGATAAACGAAAGTGCAAGGCTGATGGTACTATAGACAAGTACAAAGCACGTTTGGTAGCGAAGGGATATGCGCAAAAGAAGGGCATTGATTAGGAGGAGACATTTGCTCCTACATCTCGTATGAATAGTTAGGTGTGATGGCTGCAAATTATGGATGGAAGGTACATGAATTGGACATCAAGGCAACATTCTTGAATGGTGACCTACATGAGGATGTTGAAGTGTCACAACCTCCAGGGTTTGGGGTGAAAGACAAAGAGCACATAGTTTGCAAGTTGCATAGAGCTCTTCATGGTTTAAAACAAGCTCCTTATGCATGGTATGCTAGGAGTGATGCTTATTTGGGTAGCATTGGATTCAGAAATAGTCCAACTGCATCCACTCTCTCTACTAAGAATGGAGGGGGAGACTTGCTGGTTATCATTCTATATATAGATGATAGGCTACTCACCGGACAAAAAGAGCATAAAATTGCAGATTTCGAGGCTGAACTAAAACATGGTTTTGCTATGTCAGAAATGGACTGTTTATTCTACTATTTGGGGACTCAATCCACCCAAAATGAGCATAGCATCATCATGTCACAATCACAATATTTTTATAAAATTTTGCGTAGGTTTAATATACAAGATTGTTAGCCTATGTGCACTCCTATGGAGCAAGCACTCAAGTTGTCCACATATGATGGTGAAGAGATATTTGATGTTGCAATTTACAACTAGGCGGTTGGCTGTCATATTTACCTTTGCAACACACAACTTGACATATAGTATGTAGTATGTTAGGTGAGCAAGTTTATGCACAACCCACTCATAGTACATTGGCAAGCTAGCAAGTAGATGTTCAAATATTTGCAAGGTTCACACATATGCTTTATTATTTCCCCGTGGGGGAGGGGGCGACGGGGAGACTTGCACTTATAGGCTTATAGCGATTTAAATTGGCTTGGTGATTCAGACACTAGGTAGTCTACTAGTGGACATTGTTTCTTTGTGGGCTATTCATGCATTTCATGGCTAAGTAAGAAACAACCTACAGTGGCTACCTCGTCTTGTGAGGTTTGAGTATAGTGTAGCCTCCACCGCAATAATGTATGGTTGTGTAGATTGTTGGCTGATCTATAGATTTCTTTGGAGGGTCCTATACCCATTCTTTATGACTGTTAGAGTGCTATTGCTGCTGCAGAGAATCCTGTGTTTCATGCTCACACAAAGGACATTGAGATACATTACCATTATGTTAGAGAGATGTTCTGTAAGAGAGGTTAGTTTGATGTATGTCGCTCCATATGAGAATGTTGCAGGCATTTCACCAAATCAATTTCTTGTAAGAAGTTTGAGACTTTTCGAAAGTCCTTCCACTTACTACCTTTTGGTGATTGATCTTCCTGTACTTCTATCGAATTGGCACTAGAGGGGGGTGTTAGAATTTGCTAAATTTATGGGCAGTGTCTAATGTTTTTGTTCATTGGTTTGTAGTGTGAACACAACTATATTAATAAGTTGTAGAGTTATCTAACTTGAGTTAAGTTGGGGGTTTGGTTTACCTTAGACCCGAGGTTGTACTTTCTCTCTATCACTTTTAATTTATTCAACTCACACCATCTGTTTCACACACACACACACAGACACACACACACACACACACACACTCTCTCTCTCTCTCTCTCTCTCTCTCTCTCTCTCTCTCCCCATTTTCAACAAATCTAAAGGCAAAAACTTTGATTTAGGTCTATTTGTCGTTGAGTCCGATACATCAAGATAAGATCCTACTTGGCTTGTGCAATGTCGTAAGGCCGAGGGACTCCATGGTAGTTCGATGGCTCTTCGGCTATATCCAATCTTTGTGGAGTAGCTTGCATGACCCACTTTGGCTTGAATCTTAATGTGCTAGGCTTTGGAGCATTATGATGTGGTGAAGATGTGTTCAAAGTCATCTTTCCTTCTATGGTTTTGACTCTTGTGAGGAGCTTTCATGTGAAAATGAGATTAAAGTTGAATGGAGGAGGGCAACAAACCTATTTATAGAAAGTTTGATATCCTCAATAATTTAGAACCTCTCCCCGTTTTAACTCTGTTGATCTGCTCTGCATTTTAGGATTTTTACATTAACTAAGCATGTTTTTGGGGTTGTTTCAGTGGCTAATTAACATTCAATGCATATTTTAGCTGAACTCCCTCTTAGGCCCAAAACTGAGCTAGAAAGGAAGGCCAACTCATATTTTGTTTGTTTATGATTATACTTCAAGGCGTTCCATCCCAAAGTAGCTAGGGCATTGGACAATGGGTGTACATTGGCTGCCCAGGGGCTTGCCAAGACTATAGAGGTGATGATTATCCTACCAAGGGAGTCCAAGTGATTACCCTAGAGAGGCTAGGACATTGAGTAAAGGGTGCACGTCGGTTACCTAGTGGCCTACAAAGTATTGAGAAGGCAGATGGAACCACAATGAACTTTTGTGTTCTTCTTTTAAAATTTTGATATTTGATTGTTTGTTTAGAAATGATGGGTTACAGTTGATTAAATAAGTTTGAGACTAACAAAAAGGATGCTTAGAGATGGAAGATCTTCTCAAAACAAGCAAGCTATCCTTACCATTATACTCGGTGTCGATGATGGAGGAATGTGCTAAGGGTGGGGGAAGCAAATATGGGGCGTATGTGGAGATCATTTGAGTAGGTTCCGGAGGCAGGGAATTTAAAACTAGAGCCCCCTTGGCATCCAAGCATCCTCCTACATTCAAACTAACCCACGGAGAGATCTCTTATGGCGAGTTCGGTTCACATTCCCATCACGGTTATTTGGAACCCCCTTGGCTAGGGTTGGCGTGTCAAGAATCGTGTGGTGGGAGCAAGCAAAGGGAGATTGAAACCAACCTGCCTCCTTGGATAGGGTGGTAAATAACTTGATGAAGCACTATTTACAGCAATTAATAAATTCACAAAATTGAAATGCACACTTTACTATTTAGTCTTGGACATTGGATACCCTGTTGGCTCGAAAACTGGCGCCCCTTTTGGTATTTATTTAACTTAATTGAAGAAGAAGTTGATATACAATGGGATTCTCCCAATCCCTTTCGATATTTCAACTTCCCTTGCTGTCCCAAAATGACCAGGAAGTCTTCAATCAGATTTTCCCCTTGATTCGGACAGTCAATTGGCCTTTGCTCACTTTGATGGAGATAGAAAATACCCCAAATTCATTGATTTTTTGGCCCCTCCACGTGAATTTGATTGAAAAGAGCTTTAGCCTTGTTAAATCCAAGACTTGGAGCTTCCAATTTTTGACACGCTGCCTGAGGTTGTTGTTAAACCCTAATTTTTGCATGTAGATTAGGGTTTACAACAAAGAAATCCGAAATTTTTGAGCGTCAGTTGATCTCAATGCTGTTATCTTTGAAGCAAGGCTGTAGAATCTAGGAGATGAGAGAGAATGCTGAGGAGAGAGAAAATTCAGACTTTCTTCACCAAGAATTGAAGAAAATCTGCCATTCACTATTGTTCTTTGTCTCAACAGCTTGTAGATGCAAAGAACTGAAGAAAATTAGCCATTTATTGTTGTTGCCTTATCTCAACAGTCTATAGATGCTGTCACTTGCTGTTGATTGGTCTTTTTCTGTCTCTAGCTGTCTTAGAAGGTTCTCTGATGCTTGCAAATCAGGCTAGTAGCATCTCCTCCCTCTCTCTTATAAGCTGAATACACTAAAATGTTAATCTTCATTCTCTAAAGACGTTTTCAAGTCTTGCATGGGCATTTTTGACAAGTGGCAACCTTTCCAAATGAAATTTTCAGCATTATTCATAATCAAATATTAATTTTAAGTCTTTAAATAGTGAAAATTAATCTAATATCTATTTAGGTGCCTTGAAAAATAGTTTAACTGGCTAATAATTTAATTGGCTAGGCAACTTGCATTCTCGAGTGTCTCTGCGCCATCTTTAACCATTAGATTGGCCTTAGGTACCATTAAACGCCACTTCCGCAGTGTCACCAATTGACATTTATGGACAAATGAATGACCTAGCCCAATAACTGGCACCAGATTACACCAAGTACATGTGTGGCATGCCACACAACTTATAGCAACTTTTGCCTTTGATATCCTATGATTTCCTGGAGTCTCGAGCTCGTAAATTTACTCTAATCCGAGTTACACCTCACATGTGTAACATTTTCTTAACCACGTGATAAAAAATTAATCCACATGTAAAGTGAGGTTTCAAAAATACATGTTGTCATGATAGCCCTCCCCCTTAAAATCCTTACCATAGTCCTCGATTGCACTGCCAAACGCATCAAAAGCAAAATAGAGGACTAGAATTTCAACAAGGCATCATAGTTAACACAACATTGTGCACTATTTCTGAACCATTCCATATGTCCAACACATGCTGAAAATTACCAGTCAATCATAACATAGCATAAGACTCACAAAGAATCTTAGAAACACTGTCAAATTATCATGTGACATGTCTATTTCTCATGAACTCAACTCATTTGGCAAAGCCGAACCATAGCATAGTAGAACCAAGCATAAACCATGGCTAAAACATCAATGGCATCATAATATATGTTGTTGGCCATGGAACCAGATGTAAACCATTGAAAATTGCTGATCTGGTTTACATCTGGTTCCATGGACAACAACATATATTATGATGCCATTGATGTTTTAGCACATCAATGGCATCATAATATATGTTGTTGTCCATGGAACTAGATGTAAATCATTGAAAATTGCTGATCTGGTTTACATTTGGTTCCATGGACAACAACATATATTATGATGCCATTGATGTTTTAGCCACTGATAACTTGCTGATCTGAGAACTAATTAGAAACTGCTGCAAATGTGACTTCAAATTGATGACAAACTCATTGCAAAAGCGGACTTGCAATCAATGCAAAAACTAATGCAAAAGTGATTCCAAAAGTGACTATAAACGACTCTAAAGCTGATCAAAAAATTGAGCTCAAACTGATTAGAAAATTTGTCCCAAAATTGAGACAAAATTCATGCCAAATTGATCATAAGCTTATACAAAATTATAGTTTCAGTGCCGCCCGGGTGAAACTCATACTCATCTGTATACATCTCACAGTGACTAGTAACCTAAGTAGTGACCTCATGGCAAATATACTGTAAGCGCAATACCTTGGATGCATGCTAAATACATTCGAGATTCACTACATACGAGAGCTGTCCATAACTGGAGGAGTGGAAGTGCTATCTTCCCCTTAGAGCATCACGCAATACTCCAAACCCTTGCTTTGCTGAACCTTATGGAGCCCGTACTAAAGTCCGCTCTAACTAAAAGGCATCTAGGTAAAGTTGCAACAATTGAGGATGGTTTACCAAGTCATCCTCTTCCTTCCATTTGGCGTCCATTGGCGTCCATTGGCGAATAATTTGGAAATTTCACCAAGTATCTCCTCGAAACTTTACCTTTGACCTTTCTTTCCTTATGTGTCAAAGTTTACTCGGGTACTAGAATCTCATCTAGCTTCTCAACCTTAGGCTGATTTTCAGCAGACATATTCTTTGGCACATCACCATGAAAAGGCCTTAACAAATTGTCATTAAAGGCATTGTGTATTTGCGAATGTGGAGGTAATTTTAGTCGATATGTCACATTGTTGATCTTCTCCAACACTTGAATTGGTCCATAGTATCTCATACTCAACTTTGGAGACAAATCTTTCTCTTCCTTTCATCTTTTTCAACCTTGCCTTTTCAAAACAGAGCAATATATAATCACTATCTCAAATTGCAAAGCACGTTTGTGGCAATCAGCTGCCCTCTTTTGCTTTGCTCGTAGAACTATGCACTGTGTTGTTGTAAGCAAACTCAACCAAGGGCAAATACTGCTCCCATTGTGTCTTATGGTTTGAAACATAGCACGTCAAAAGATCTAACACTGTGAAATTTGCTTCCTTAGATTGACCATCTCTCTATGGATGGAAGGATGATGAGAATTTCAGTGTGGTACTTATATTCTCAAACAACCCCTTTCAAAATAAGCTTGCCATCCCTTGTTCTTAATCACTAATGATCAACTTTGGCATACCATGATACGTAAAGATGTGCAGTAAAAACAATTGTGCCATATGATTGGCCTTTATTTTCTTCCTCACTGGAATGAAATGGGCTTGTTTGCTAAATCTGCAAATGATAGTCTATATCCCATCATTCATTGTAGGTGTTTTACGAAGCTAAAAAGTAAAGTCCATTGCAATGATCTGCCAAGGCCTATCTGGAATAGGCAAGGGCTGCAACAAACTTGATATCTTTTGCATATCATGCTTTTTTTTTCCAAATAAAAAGTGGCTAATTATATTACTTTGGAAAAAAATAGAGAGGCCATCCTCTCCTGGGCATTTCTGCTCGTCCTGTGTATGGAATGCCTCCTCTAGTTCCTTCTTTGTGAAGGGGGCTAGGACGGAGCATCCCATCTCCTCTATGACGAGGGACGGGATGTGAGCCCAGACTTGCTGTCTGCATTGTTATCCTCTAGTTGAGGCTGTCCCCTGTTGGAATAGGCGATTGTAGTAGTCGGTGGCAATCTCCATCACCTTGTCTGGGCTAGAACGACTCCTCTCATGCTGATCTCGAAGGCTGTGTATCTGCTCTCCTAAGGTGCAAGGTTGGTGCACCTAGAAAAACTCCCTACACATCGTGTCCCCTTTACACGTCCAAAAAGCTGCTGAGGTATAGAAAGAGAACTCCAAGCGCCTGTCCTCAAGGCCAGCAATGGTTGCTCGCGTGTGCACCTCCTGTGCGTGGAGGGTGGGATCCCCTAGTGCCTCCTGTAATAATCTCTGCGTGGCTGCAAGGTCCTGTTGAAGTGCTCTCTCCTTCTTCTAGCTTTGCTGCCTGGCCTGTATGGCTGCCTCTTGGCAGATATTGCTCGATTGGGCTAGGACCTCTGTAACCTCCTGTGCGATCTGGTCCCTCCTGCCCCACTCCCTGGTCCAAATCTACTCAATCTGTCTTGTCACCTCCCTCCTATAGGTCGAGTTCGGGATCCGACAGGATCGTGTGTCAAGGGCAAATGCTGGAGGATCAAGTGTCAGGAGAATTGGGCAATGATCGGACAACGTGGTGCCCGCTAACTGCCCAATCTGGCCTCTGTGAGAGTATCCGCACTCTCCCACATAAAACCTGCCGAAGCGCTCTAGCAAGACACCACCTAGCCGCTTGTATCCCCAAGAGAAATCCAGCGACCTGTCCCTTCTATGCAAGGCAGGATCTCTCTAGGTATCGGATGCTCCTACTGGCAGTATGAAGACCTCCCATGCCTCTTCCTGCTCCCCAGTTATGCCCTAGTGGTTTCTGCCTTTGCCCTGTTGGTCTTCTAAAGGCACCAGGTTGTTGAAGTCTCCTCCAACGATCCAAGAGTCCACCTTTGGGAGTCCATCCACGATTTCCACCCAAAACCTATTGCGGGCCCTTACCTGAGTAGGGGCATAGACATTGACGATTCCAAGGCAGGAGTTCCAAATATCCAATTTGATCCATAGAACCCTCCCTGCTACTATTGTCCCTTGGTCTCGTACACAGGGGTGGAGACTCGAGCCAATAGAGGTAGATACGCCGCCGGGAGCAAGTGTGCGAGCTGCCTCGGAGTACCTTCCCTACCCTATGAGCCTGGGTGGGAGTGAGCTTGTGCTCTTGTAGAAGTAAGATGTCAATCGATTGGTAGAGGCAAGTTGCAGCTCCTGCGGAACAATCAACTTCTTGGAACCACGTGTCCCACTATAGTGGAGGCTATTCACATTCTAGGATGCAAGGTGTAAACTCATGGAGAGACATGTGACTAACCGAACAAGCATCTGCTCGGCGTGGAAGCTGTAGACGAAGAAGAGGAGCTATGAGGCATGCGGATACGCTTCGTTGCCAGCCTGGATGGTGAACTCCTTTTCCCCATGGTAGCCCTCCATCGGACCATGGGGGTGATGGATGGTGAACGCCATTCCCCCATGGTAGCCCTTGGTCGGGGACCATGGGGGTGATGGATGTGCCTGGTAGTACCACCAGGGCATCAATCAACCAGGCTAAGAGGCGAGACTCTGTACACTGGTAGAAATGGGCCGTCTATGCCAGGGGCCACTCAATCACATCTATTGACACTTTCCACTGTGGGGGGAAATCGAAAGATAATGCTAAGATGAGGGACCTCGGTTCCTGCCCTCTGGTTGATGTCCGCCACGGTGAGGAGAGGGGGGTCGCGTGGTGCTCTGTGGGGGGGGGGGGGAATGCATGCTCTCCAGCTCCTTGCCGTGGCTATGCTTGAGGAGCTCCCTGGGGCCCCCCCCTACCATCTCCCTTTCTGTTGTCTCTGTACTCGTGTGAAACCGTTCGCATCCACTTGCGGGCCTGTTGGCGGAGCCGCCCTAGCATCGAAGCGTGTACACTTTGTTACCTGGTGTTCAAAGTCATGGCAACGCAGGCACTGTCCTAGTTGCCGAGTCACAATGGCATGTTGCTTAAAGGTGTGTCCGCTTGCCTCAATCTCTAGGAAGTGTGGGATATTCTTGACTTCTTTCACTGCCACCCATACCTTTGGGACTCCTGCGGCTGTCACTGCGTCCGCGAAAGGCGCGGGAAGGTTAGTGCTGACGAGCCGTCCAAAGTCTTCCATCAATTGGCAATACTCTATCGCCAAGCCGGGAAAGAGAAGGGTGATTGGGTGTTGAAGAAACTTATTGTGGAGTGCAAATGCCTCCACTGTGAAGCCACTGTACCAAGAGACCATTTATATGACCCCCTTTGTGGATGCATAGGGTGAACTGGCTAGTAACTCACGAGTTGCATTTGCCGAGCCGAGCCGAACCATGAAGATCCCTTAGCCCATTAGAACCGCCTCCATGATCTACGCTGTGACGATGCGCAGCATGGAGTGGAGCGAGTCCTGAAGCTAGGCCCTGGCTGGGGAATATCCTACTACCTGACGATAGATCACTGTTTCCTTTAGCTCTAGCTCTGTAGCCTGGATGGCTAAGAGCTGCTCCTTAGAGAGGACGACTCGCAAGGTGTTTGACTGGGGGGCACTCGCTGAATGCGCCGACATCTGACCAGAGGTTTCCATTATGTGTCCCTTCTGAAAAACTACCAATCATGTTGTGGTGCTACCTGAGGGGGGAAAGTTGTTGCAGATGGAGGGAGCAACTGGAGGGTGGGGGGAGGGGGAGCTGTTGTTTTTGGCGGTGGGGGAGTTGTTGGATGCCATGGATGGTTGAGTTACAATGGGTACTGCGCGGCTAGCCAATAAAAGAAATGCTCCACTGCCTTGATCGTGGCATCAATACCTCTGTGTCTTGCATACAGAAGAGCATGGCGTCCAGTGATAACCCTAGGCCTTAATTGCTTTGTGGTACAGTCATCTATGCATCATTAGAAATCCATCTCTTAGCACAAAGTGTTCATGTGCAGAGCTGTTCATAAACATTAGCTAAGTCTGAATGAACAACATATTGCTCTTTCATGGCATCCAACTCAATGTGATAAACCATGGTGATGGCTGAAATTTGTGGCTTATGTGACAATGCATAAGCCACAACATTCTTTTTACCATAAATATGTACAATCTAAAAATGAAATATAGACAGAAAATTTTCCCGTCTTATATGCTTCTTTGATAACTTTGTTTGTGTTAGAAAGTACCACAAAGTTTGATGCACTGTGAAATCAATCCTCAACAAATAATGTTTCAGATTGAGACTTGTTAGAATATCTACTATGGCCATTTCCATCCTGTTGGCCTCTCACAATCAATGCATGCGACGTACGGGAAGCATTCACATTCTTTTTGTTCACCTCTTCTATCAAGAGGGCACTCTCAACATGCTTTAATTTCAGCCCATCCTGAGTACACATAGAGCCATATGGAAAGTGTCCCATGACTCAGGTAGAGTGCTAGGCAAAAATAAAGGATGCAAAGTATGCTTGAACTCAATCTCCTATGAACCTAAATGGCTGATGATGAAGTGAAACTCATTTAAGTGTGCAGACATAGAAGTCCCTTCCTTCATGCAGAGATCCATCAAGTGTTTCAGCCAATACATTGGAGATGCAAGACTCCGCTTGTTATAAAGATTCTTATTCTGTGTCCAAAGCTTGTATGTAGTTTGATTTCCAATTACAACATTGTAGTGAACTTGCTTAGAGATTGATAAAATGATTGTAGTGGGAGACGAGATATTGCCAAAGTAATGAGCTGTCCACAATCTGTAAGCAAAAGATTGTTAAGTCCATGTAACTGCCCTAAAATAGAATGCATAAAATTGAAATGAGGGGCTGTTGTAATAAATTGCAACAATATGCCAACACGCAATTGTAAGCAACCAAGAAGGAAGAAGCCGAGAACAATTGGCATTGAAGATTGTCACAACTACAGTGTGTCAAAAACCATATATGCAATAGGCATAGACATCATGTATAGGGTAAGTGTCAAGGGTAAATGAAGAGAATTGCTAGATTCATAACCCACCAAGCAAAAGCTCAATACATGACCTAGAAGCATATAAATACCATTGACAACACCCTGACAGACGTAAGTACTAGGTCGAAGCTAAAAGATCAAATCAGTCCTTAATAGGGTAACTGCATCCATTAAATATTAAGAGAGCATGTTCATGTCACAATGAGTCCCATTGTCTTATTGTGATAAGCTCAAGCTCAACTGTATAAACCAAATGCTCTGTAGTACATCCAAGTGTCAATGTGAATACACAAAGCCGAGTAGCTCCCATTAAAGCAAAAGTCAAATGCCAAATGAGCAAGCAAAGCTGAAAACAACATGTGAAATGACATCCAAACATCCAAGTTCCATAGAGCATATATGTGAAAGTATAAAACTGAATATGTATTCTTCAAGCCCGTAATGGTAAGAACGAAAGCAATGAAAGCATAAAACCAAGGCGTCAAAACTTCCAATGTGGCTCAAAATGGAGCCTTAAATGTCACCATAGACATGTCCAGGCCGATACATCAGTACCAAGGATGTACATTAGCATATGTCGGATCTGAGAAGCATATAAGCGTTCAATGCATAAAGCTTTCAAGTGAAATACTTATTGTCCATTGTATATACAACAAAGAACCCTGCTTCAAAGTGAACAAATAAAGCTCAAACCTATCCAAGAGGCATCTTAATACATGTATCGAGCATCTCCAAGTGATTCGACATCAAATAGACATTCTGGGAAGCATAAGTGACCTCCAAACAATGAGATAAGTGCTGCCTTGAACTGTATTACAGGCTACAGCAAACTGTCATAAACTATGAGACAATGGCTGATCTTAGGAGCTTCATATGATGCCTAAACTCAGTCCCAAAATGCTGAGTACAACACCAAGTTAATGTCCAAGAGTGCTTAGGAGCTGAAGATGATGACCAGGCTGATCAGAGATAGAGCCCAACGAATTGGCACAATTCATGTTGAGTTGCTGGTCATTTCAGCTGCCATTGCTGAGTTGAATGTGGCACAAGGGGAGCTCCAATAGGTCCTAAGGAAGCCCTAGAATAAGCCTTAAGGTGGGAATTCCAACAGTCACAATGTGTGACCGCCTTTCCGTTTATTCAAATGCCATTGAAAGAATAAAGAATGAAGTGATAGTGATGGATACCCGCCACTTGCAGTGTATAGGTATGCAGTATTGTCAATGTAGTAGTACATGGGCAGCTAGGCACAGGTGCCTTTACCCCTAACATATTTTAGGTCTACGGAGAAGAGCCTTGAGGATAGTTCTTTATGGCACAACACAAACTATGATATCAACTGAGCTTGGGTTAGAGCTAGAGGCCAAGATGTTGAGTGGAGTGAATCTTTTTTTATCACTGGCTAGCGTTTGAAAAGGATCCCCTCTCCAAATTACTTGCATGCATAGTGGACTTGGGGGCATTGTCACAGATGGGAGCTGATTGTTAGTATCATTGCTTGGTTTATTTGGAATGTGAGACGTAGTCATGCTATTGACCTTCACAATGTTTCCACTATAGAGACTCTTTGAAACCAACCTTGCTTCATGGAGAAAGTGGCGATGAACTTAATTTACAGCAAGCAACTAATTTATGAAAAAGTTAAATTCACACTTTACTGATTCACAAGAGAACCAACATTGATTGGCCCGAAAATTGGTGCCTCTTATAGTATTTTTTAAGTTTCTATCCCAAGTTCTTGTATACAACCAAGACAATGGCCGGATCCTTGAGAAGATAGAAGGCCCTGCCATAAACTCAAGGAATACCTCCTAGAGTTTTCAACTTCCTTTATTGACTAAGTACAATCTACCACAAAATCTGGAACATCTAGCTGCCCCAAATGACCAGCAGCAGTTTCCCCAACTTGCCCCTTGATTTAGAGTGCTGGTGGTGCCAAATTTGGTCTTCAATCCTTGCATGTAACTGTCTTCAAATCCGCTGTAATGTCTCCAATTTACAGCAGAAGGGCTTCATGCATGACTGATTTCTTCATGCACACATCCCAAGACAGCTGGTAGAACCCTAATTAGTACAGTAATTAGGTCTGAAACAGCAAATCAGGGCTGAGATTATTCAGATTTTGCTGAGGAGGAAGAGATTTCTTTAATTCTGGGCAGAGATGGATCCCCAACAGCAGTAGCCTGCTGTCCAACAGCCCCAAAATTAGGTTGCTGCTATCTCCGAGGCCTCAATTGCTGTCGCCTGGTGCCAGATGGAGCAGAAATGCTGTCAGCAGTTCAGAATTGATCTTCCATTGCTGTCAAAATCCTAACAGCAGCAGTCACCCAGCTAGAATGCACTCTCTCTCACCTGCAACTACCCAGAATTGCTCTCCACATGCTGCCCAGCCTTGCAAGCATGGAATGTTCGCCCTCCTTGTGCCAAGTGGCAAACCTGCCCATGCATACTCAGCCTCTAGAGACTGAATTTCGAGCAAATAATATTTGTTGAAATCAAAATTCCCTTGGCCCTGCCCATCCTCATTTAAAGATCCTAAGTCCCTTGAACCTGAAAGTGTTCAAACTTTCATTAATCTTTGTCCAAAGCATTAATTGTTTAAAATTATCTAACCCTCATCACATCAAAAGTTATTTCCAAGGGTACATTTAATGTCTTGGGCCAAGATTTGGCACTAGGCAACCGGTGGTACACGTCCAGCACAACTGCCAATACCCACACTACCCAAGCGAGGGTTTGTGCAATATTGTGTCCACAATGTAACTTCCATTCACGTGTGCACCTCTCATCTGCAGAACTTAATTGCTCTGAAGAAATAAGTAAAAGCTTCAGGTCCCATGACACTTTTCCTGGATTTTGATAGAGATCATTTATATTTTCATGGGAGATGGTTTTGAGCTGATGAGGAGGATAAATGGTTTCATGTGGACATTGGATTATGACATGGTTTTTCACCTAGCTCCTGATATAGTCTGGCACTATAGCCAAGGAGACGTGTTCCTCTGAGGTGTCATTAATAGAATCTCCAGAAAAAAAAATGTCAATTCTACAATCATGCATGTATAACCTTTTTACTGTTTTTGGCAGTATGAATTTGTAGAGTGGTAAATCAATGGTGTAGTCACTATGTTGTATGGTGCTTTAGTTCTCTAGTTGAAAGCCTGACCATTCCTTGAACAGGTCCTTGAGTTACGCGGAGATTTAGCACGATATGGCCTTGAGATTGAGACTGTCCAAAAGATTGTACAAGCTTTGGTAAAATGTTTTGGCATATGCAACTTAGTTTCAGGTTCCAGTTCTTGTGTCCCTTATTATTCTGATTACAATGCTTCTCTTGTCCAAACAGGGCTCAAAAATTGATAGCATTGAAAACAAGCAAGTGAGTTTTTGAAGCACATAAACATAAAATCAAGGTACAGTAGGTGCATCTTTATCAGTTTTTGACATTTGTTTTTTTTATGTGTTACTGGCAACTACAGGATGTAGCCAATTCAGGAGTCAAATATTTGTGTGACTTTGTGGAGGTTATGCAGAATTTTCAACAGCGTGAAAGTTTACAGGTTTGAAACTAGCACATGTCAATGCCTGTGTTTGATGACTGTGTCTTCTGTTTAGAGAAGCCTTAAGGAAATCAGACTTGGTTGACTATTCTTCTCATTAACTTGCCCCATGCTGTCATTTGTCAGCATTCTGACTAGCATTCCTTCCTATCTAATCTCTACTTTCTTCCTTGTGTTTTGTACTCTAATTCAGTCATTGTCTCTTGCATCCTGTTTAGCAAAGATTCTTTCCAACCTTCAGAGTCAGAAAGAGCAGTACAGCCATGAGTTTCTTGACAGAAGTGGCACAGTTTGCACTTTCAGTGTTTGATAGGGGACATTAAAATAAAATAATTATCATAATTTTTGAAGGGGTCATTCTGTATATTTAGTGTTACTATGGATGCCTGAAATTTCGCTGTTGTAGCAAGTGGATAGCTATGTTTATGGTATTTTTAGAGGTGTGTATCATTTACTATGGTGGATGTCTGAAATTTCACTGTGGCAGGGAGTGGATGGTTTGTAGTTTCTGAATGGGCAGTAGAAGATCCTTTGTTTAGCCCTGTGTCTGTTACCTAACTTTGGTATGCAAGATGGTAGTGGGTTGGGTGTCTACATCCTAGAGTCACTATATTGTGCCTCACTAGTGCCATTAAGTTTTAATGAAACAGTTAGGTAACAGTTCACACTCAAGAAGAAGATTGTGAACTGTGACATGGTATGCCCCTGTTGCTAATTGATCTTCCCCCCTGCTGTGTGCTGTGCAGGAACAGTGCACATATTTTTCTCCATGCAGGCAGTGAAAAACCTGAAGCTAGAGCAACAAGCTCTTGTACCCCAGTCAAAAACCTTGCATATTGTTCTTTTTGAGGACTTAAAACCAACTCCCTTGTTGCATATTGTTCTTTTTGAGGACTTAAAACCAACTCCAAGGGAATACACCAAAACAATAGGCTTCGGGGCCCCCCCGCCAAAATAGTGTGACAGCTAGTGTTACGCACTCATGCCATATCGAAGAGACTGTAGGGTTTGTAGGGAGAAACATGAGTGTATGGCAAGCACTGAGAGAAGAAGAAACTAAAAGAAAACATAGAAGAAGAATATGATGAATGATGAATTATTGAATCATGCTGAATAAATCTAGCTGATACAATAGAGCAAAAGCTCTGAAGATGACTGCAGTGTCTTGGCTGATTACATGGCAGCACCTAGAAGAAATTTAGAAATTCGCACTATGAAGGAACACAGTCCTTTGGGTAGAGGTGTTGATGACGAGGGAAAGGGCTACTCTATGGAGGGAGAGAAATACAGTCCTTTGGGCAGTGGAATGTTGGAATAGACATTGGAACATGAAGGGCAGCAGTAGAGGGAGAGAAACACAGTCCTCAAGAGGCGTCAAAGATGAAGGATATGCTGAAATCTCTCCAAGATGATGGCTACTATCAAGGCGACTGTTGGGCAGCCAACTAGAGAAGAAAACACAAGAATATCTAATGAAGATCTCTCCATGTAAGTAGCTGTAGACAGGCAACTGCTAGGGAGCCAGCCCTTTAGGAATGAAGTAAATACAAAAACGGAGGTATCTGATGTAGGGCTTATAAAGATCGTGTAACTTGCTGTAGACGGCTTGAAACTGCTGCAAATGCAAGCCTAATGATGATGCCAGGTGAGGAGGGCTGATGCCAAATGATGTAGGGTGTGAAACGCTAGGTGGAAATGGATGTAGAAGAATCATGGATTGGAAACTGTATGGCAAGATGTTAAAGATGTTGTCTCTATGCTTATTAAGAGGCAAAGAAGAAGAGTTGGGATCCATATTGGGCCTATATCTTCAGCTTCAAGGAAAGTAAGTGGATATGCATGCAAGCAATTGGCTTCTATAGCTACTCTTGTAAAAGAGTATATGATGGTTTGATAGGTTAGGCGAATGCATGGCCTACAACTAAAGCTTGCAATATCCTCCTCGTAGGGTGTCATGAGGACATGTATTTTTAAAACCCCACTTAACATATGGATTAATTTTTAATCACATGGTTAAGTGAATGTTGCACATGTGAGGCGTAATTGGGATTAGAGTAAATTTACGAGCGTGGGACCCGAGAAAATCATGGGATGTCAATGGCAAAAATTGTTGCAAGCTATGCCGCACAGGTACTTGGTGGTATTTGGTGCCAATTGTTGACCTAGGTCATTCATTTGGCCATAAGTGTTAGTTGGTGACACTAAGGAAGTGGTGTTTTATGGTATCTAACACCAATTTGATGATCAAAGATGACGCAGAGACACTTGGGAATGAAAGTTGTCTAGCCAATTTAATTATTGGTCAGTTAAACTATTTTTCAAGACATCGAAATAATTGTTAGATTAATTTTAAGTATTCAAGGACTGAAAATTAATATTTAATTATGGATAATGTTGGAAAAACCATTTGGGAAGGTTGTCACTTGTCAAAAATGCCTATGCAAGACTGAAAAATGTCTTTAGAGACTGGAGAGAGGCATTTTTAGTGAATTCAGCATACAAGAGTGAGGGAGGAGATGATGCTGGTCTGATTTGTATCGATTGGAAGACCTTTTGAGGCAGCTTGGGGCAGGAGAAGACCAATCAACAACACGTGACACCATCTATAGGCTGTCGAGACAAGGCAACAATAGTAAATGATTGATTTTTTCAGTTCTTTGCATCTACAAGCTGTTGAGAGATCCGCAATTGTGGCATATCGGGTGAAATTACCTTCACATTTGCGGGTACACAATGCCTTTCATGTCAATTTGTCGAGGCCTTTTCATGGCGATGTGCTAGAGGATATCTTGAGACATAAGGAAAGAAATGTCAAAGGTAAAGTTTTGAGGAGATACTCGGTGAAATTTTAGAATTATTCGCCAATGGATGCCAAATGGAAGGAAGAGGATACCTTGGCAAACCATCCTCAGTTGTTGTTGGCTTAGGTAATTCATTTGGCCTTAAGTGTCAATTGTTAGTGATACTAGAAAAGTGGCATTTAATTGTATCTAACGCCAATCTGATGGTCAAAGATGATCCAGAGACACTCAGGAATGGAAGTTGTCTAGCCAATTAAATTATTGGCCAGTTAAACTGTTTTTCAAGGCACCAAAATAATTATTGGATTAACTTTCAATATTTAAAGATTGATAATAAATATTTAATTATGGATAATGGTGGAAAAACCATTTGAAAAGATTATCACTTGTCAAAAATTTCCATGCAAGATTGAAAAACGTCTTTAGAGGCTGGAGAGAGGCATTTTTAGTGTATTTAGCCTACAAGAGTGAGGGAGGAGATGATGCTAGTTTGATTTACAGCCATTGGAGGACCTTTTGAGGTAGCCAGGGGCAGGAGAAGACCAATCAACAGGAGGTGACAGCATCTAGAGGCTATTGAGACAAGGCAACAATAGTAAATGACTGATTTTCTCAGTTCTTTGCATCTATAAGCTGTTGAGAGAATGCAGCAACAGTAAATGATAGATTTTCTTCAGTTCTTCGCGAAAAAAGTCTGAATTTTCTCTCCCCTCAGCATTCTCTCTTATCTCCCAACCTTTCTACAACCTTTTACGGAAGATTATAGCATTGAGATCACCATTGGAGGACCTTCTGAGGCAGCCAGGGGCAAGAGAAGGCCAATCAACAGCAGGTGACAACATCTATAAGTTGTTGAGACAAGGCAACAGTAGTAAATGATTGATTTTCTTCAATTCTTTGCATCTACAAGCTGTTGAGACAGTGCAGCAGCAGTAAATGATTGATTTTCTTCAGTTCTTTGCAAAGAAAGTCTGAATTTTCTCTCTCCTTAGCATTCTCTCTCATCTCCTAGCCTTTCTATAGCCTTGTTCGGAAGATTACAGCATTGAGATCACCAGAGGGTGAGATTAGGGTTCAATAGAAATTAGGGTTCAATAGTAGCCTTCGGAAGCTTGGCAGAAGTTGGGCAGAAGTTGGAGTCTCCAAGACTTGGATTCAATAGGTTGTTTTCAGTCAAATTCGGGGGGAGAGACTAACAAATCAATGAATTTGGGGCATTTTCCATCTCTGCCAAAGTAGGTGAAAGTCAATTGACTGCCCGAATCAAGGGGCAAATCAGATTGAAGACTTGCTGGTCATTTTGGATAGCAAGGGGGAGTTGGAATACCGAAAGGGATTGGGAGAATCCCATTGTACATCAACTTCTTCTTCAATTAAGTTAAATAAATACCAAAAGGGACGCTAGTTTTGGAGCCAGTAGGGTGTCCAATGTCCAAGATTATATGGTAAAGTCTGCAATTCAGTTTTGTGAATTTGTTAATTGCTGTAAATTGTGCTTAGTCATATTATTTATCACCCTATATGAGGAGGAAGGCTGGTTTCATAGGGTGTGAACATTAGTGGAGAGGTTGGAGAAAGGAGTGAAGAATATGGAAGAGAGTGATAGAGTGTCAAAAGGAATGAATGTGTGGGATATTAAATGAGGGATTGTTTGGAGTGGTGCCACAACTCTCTCGAGTGGCACCCACTAAAGTCTCTCGGATGGTTGCAATCTCTCTCAAGTTGCACCTAGAAAGCCTTTTTGGGGTTGTAAATGGAAATCAAAATAGGAACAAAGGAGAAAAAATTACCGAATGACTTGGTTTCTAAACACCTTCTCTTAGGCCCAAAAAGGAGCAAAAAAGAGGAGTGAGAGAGAAGAAGATCAACCGTGAAATCCTAATATTCCACTTGTAAGGTGACCTATAGTGAAGAATAGTAGACATGATGAGATGATAGTACCTGGAACTCAACCTTGTGAGGGAAGCCACAATCTCTGTTACTCCATGCGAGAAGATATACGAAGGCCTAGCCATCAAGCCATGGCTAAAACATCCGAAGCCCAGAACTAGGAAGAACCCATAGATCCTAGGTATCTCTGGGAATCAATGGGTTGGGGAATCAATGGGTGAGGAATCAATGGATGTGATAGCCTGGAGATCCACCCCAAGAAGGTAAAGGGTTGCTTCCACAAACTCTCCCAAATGTGTAGCAGGCTATCAAGAAAGGATGAGTTGGGTAATATGGGCAGTGCCGTATTGAATTTCCATTTTAGAGGCTTGCATTCTTGAAGACCCTGTTGGACGAGAAGTTTGTTGGCCATTAACTCTTGATTGGAGAAAATAGAACATCACCTCCACAAAGTGTAGGAAGAGGTAAGAAGCAAAGGGGCAGTCTTGTTTGACAAATCTCTCCAAGTGGAACTTTGCACGTATCTTCCCCTTATAATCACTTAGTTGTTGGCCAAGCTATTTGAGATAGTGCTGGTAGATTGTTGAGGAGAGCCAACCGGACCATGGCACCTTTGAAGAAGTACAAGTCTCTCTTGTCATAGGTCTTCTTAAATTTTAGATGGAGCACTGCAGCCCTCTAGCCTCTATGGGATGAATGCACACAAGTGGATGTGGGGGAGACACTAAAATTGATTTGAGAGCATAGTAAATAAGAAAAGCACAACCACCAAACAAAGATGACTTTTGAATGTTGCCATGGAGGAGGAGGAGAAAGAAGAGAAAGTATGGACACTACATGTTTGGGTGGTGGTGTGGAAGGAGGAGAAGACACACTTGGCCCCTAAAACATGATCAAGCTCTATGTCAAAATATGGGGATATAAGATAAATGTATGGTCGTAGGAGCCTCATGTGTAGGATAGGAATCGACAAAAGTAAAACCATTGACCTCACGTTTGAAGGACTTGGAGACAAGGAGATCTTTCCTCTCTAAGAGAGAGGTTCTCAAGGGAGAGTAGATCTACCTAGAGGATGATCTCACACCAACTGAAGGTGCACGCTGCTGCGAGTATATGACAAAGATTACAGAGGCAATAATGCAGCAAGTGGATAGTTGATAGAGATAATCATATGATCTTTATAAAGTAGCACACATGACGATACATGGCTTGCGAGACATGGCTGGGATTAATGATGTGGAACTACAATGGAGTGGTGAGAATAGATATTGTCCTGTTTGAGAAGACCCTAGATGCAAAGAAATCATAATGTACACAACATGTCGAGCTCAGAGGGCGCGAAGATCGAGACACGCAGTGTTTACTAGCAGCAGAGAGAGTAAGAGAGATAGAATGCAGAATAGTCAGGAGAGTGAATACGATTTTTGGGTACAATGACGAGTGTACCACTTTAGGTTTTTAGAGAGATATATATATATATATATATATATATATATATATATATATATATATATATATATATATATATATATATATATATATAAAAGGCACGAGGGCTTTATTCCCAACAACCTCCCACCTAAAGGCAATGTGCCTTAAGAGGAGAAAAGAATCAGCTAGGTATGTAGAAAGCTGAAATACATATATCTATCCAACTCCCATTATCTGTCGGCAATGAGCAAACCCTCTGCTGGAAGAACCTTCATGAGAAAGTCTGCAGGATTGTCATTTGTATACACTTTGACAAGCTCAATGCTCTTGTTGTCAAGTACATCTCTAATGAAGTGGTACTTCACCTGTATGTTGTTCGTCTTTGCATGAAATACGGGATTTCGTGCTAGCATGATAGCACTTTGACTATCACAATGGAGAACATGTAACTCTGTAATGCCAAGCTCTCCCACCAGATATGAAAGCCATAAAGCCTCCTTGCATGCCTTAGTGGCAACCACATACTCTACCTCTATAGTAGACAATGCAACACACTTTTGTAGCCTAGAGATCCAAGAGACTGCTCCTCTTGTGAAGGTAAATACATATCCAAAAGTGGACTTTTTGCAATCCGCATGACTTGCATAGTGTGTATCCGTAAAACCAACAACAGATGCCTTCTGCTTTCCAAAGTAGATGCATAAATTCTTTGTACCTTTGAGGTATCTTATAATACCTTTCACTACTTCCCAATTCTTTTTACTAGGGTTTGCCATGTATTTGCTAATCACTCCCAGTGCAAAGGCAATGTGAGGACATGTATCCCTTTAGTCAACTGCACCAGGTCCCAAGTGTCATTTTTCTCAAGAGATTCCATTTTTGACAACATGGCTTTATTCCATTTCTGACAATAGGGTTTTATACCATTTGTCGCTGTCCTGTCTGTTCATTGCGTCCTTGAAGCAAGACGGTTCACCAGTCTGTTAACATGACATAATCAGCCACATTGTTTGTACCAAGAATGAATCTGTTAGGTTATCTAGTAGCCCTAGATGATCTCCTAACCCAATGATCATTGTTTGCTGGCTGTTGAGCATTTTCAGCTTGTTGTCCTGGCATTTCAGCCTGCAAATTAGCATTAACAACTTGCTGTCCTAGCTATTCCTGCACATATAGTGGCTCATTATCATGGGCAATAGCTGGCTGATCATTTCCAGCATTATCTACATTTACAGGTTCATTTACAGCAGGTATTTTTTGTTGTACAGTGGGTACATTTTGCTGTCCAAAAGATATTTCTTTCCGGAATACAACCCTACGGACCTCCTCAGTTCTTTCGGCCTGTTTATGCATGCGATTTTCCTGGAAGATAACATCATTGCTGCGTACTACTTTCCTTTTCTCGGCATCCCATAATCTATACCCCATTTCACCCTCGTCACCATATCCTAGGAAAATGCATTTGCGGGACTTTCGCTTAAGTTTGCTGCGTTTTTTTTACGAATGTGCACAAAATGCTTGTAGCCAAACACTTTCAGGTGAGCATATGAAGGTGGCTTGCCCGACCACGCTTCTTGGGGAACTCCCCTCTCCTCCCCCTCCCGCCACCCTCCCAAAGACCTGTTTGGTGACTGATTAATCAAGTGTACGGTTGTCATAATAGCCTCTGCCTAAAAACCATGGGGTAATGCATCATGAGACAACATTGTATGGACCTTATATTGTATGGTCCGATTCATACACTCTACAACGCCATTTTCGGGCGGATTATGAGGGGCAGTGAACTCCCTCTTTATCCCTTTGCTGTCGCAAAATGCCTGAAAGGCCTTGGACACATAATCCCCAACCATTGTCAGAGCGAAGACACTTAAGTGTCTTATCAGTCTGATTTTCAACCAATGTCAATAAATTTTAAACTTGTCAAGCACTTCATCCTTGCTACGAATAGGATGAATTCTTACCTTCCGTGTAGTATCATCAACAAAGGTGACAAAATATTTCTTTCTCCCTAGAGATAATCTTGGCATCTGATATACATTGGAATGTACTAACTCTAAAGGAGAAGATTTCAGCGAAAGAGACTTTTTATGAGACGTCTGTGTATGTTTACCATAAACACAATGATTACAATGCTCAAAATCAGCATAACGAAGACAAGGCAAGTATCCCAAACAGGAGAGCACTTTCGTTCCAATTTGACTCATGTGTCCCAATTGGCCATGCCACAAAGAAACACTTGGTTACATGGCCACGACAACAATATGATGACTCACACTAGATACATGGAGATGATACAAGATATCACTTTTACAACCTCTGCCAATCACTCTAGATCCCTTACAGATCTTCCACTTCCCATCACCAAAGGTGATATGAAATCCATCGTCATCTAGCTACCCTGTGCTAATCAAGCTCTTCTTGGGTTGAGGTACATGCCATACATGCCGAAGTGTGAAGACGGAACCATATTGAAACTACAACTGCAAACTGTCAATACCTGCAATGTCACATGCATTGTTCCCCAAGATGGATAACACCATGTCGACCCCCTATATAGTTAGAGAACCACTCATGATGAGGGGTGGCATGAAAGGAAGCACCTAAATCGAGAATCCAGGTATGCATTTCATCATCTGTATCTGTAAGTAAAGCATGTGAACCAAAGTGTGAAGAGACAAAGAGTATGTCTTTCCCACTGTCACTATCGTAAGTGTCTACATTCACCTCTTCAATTTTGACATTGCTCTTCTTAGGTTGACTCTCTTTTTTCTCTTCCTTGCTATCATCAGTCTTCTTGCCCTTTTGAGATACAGGAGTTCGAGGTTCAATATTCATTCACTGCACGGTGTGTTTGTTGCATGAGCATTGTATATTCCGTAGTTATGTCACTTCAGTTATTTTCTGTGTTAATTGTTTCTGAGTACCCTAACCCTAACTATGTTCTTTTATCAATCTCTGCTTTGTTGTATGATTGCTATGTGTTTCTATATCAAAGTATTTCTTTACAATGTGTATACGTACAAAATATTCAACTTTCTATAATCCATAAAAACCTGAATATTCTGATTTTTTTTCGGGACAACCACTATTAGCGACTACCATGTAACTTCATTAATAGATTTGATGAAACCCACTCTAGGAAACTTATCAATTTCTTCCTTTGCCTCCTTCACATAGTTTGGGTTCATACTGTATCTCTTCCGCATAATTGTCTTGGCATTTTCTTTCAATTTGATTCTATGTTGACATATGCAACCAACCCTTACCCTTGAATATGGTGGTAATAAGTTGATTTAATAGTAATGACAGGAAGTAATTAATTCACATAAATTGAAATGCACACTTTAGCTTCTAAATCTTGGACAATGGACAAACTCTTGGCCCCAGAACTAGCACCCTTTCAGTATTTTTTAATCTTTTATTACAAATGGATGGAGTACAAATGAGATTCATTGATCTTCTTTGCTAATCCAAGTTCTACTTGCTGTCATTAATGATAAGCAAGCCTTCAAACCAATTTGCCCCTTGGTTTACTTAGGAAATTGACCTTCACTTTACTCCTTGTGAGACAAATTTAGCGCCAAATTGAAATTGATTGGTTGGCCTCTTGAATCTCCCCAAATTCTTCAATTTCAGTTGCTGGAATTGAAGTCTTAGGCCTTCAATTTTGAGCACGCATTTCAAGACAATTGTCAAAACCCTAATTTTTGCTGTAAATGAGGGTTTTTAGTAGAGATTGACTGAAATCTATTCCTTGGATGACTCAAACTGCTGCAAAATGTTGAGGGCAACTTAGAAATGGCTAGAGAATAATAGAGAATGCTGGAGAGAGAGAAATTTCTGATTTTCTTCGCCAAAACCACTTGCAATTTACTATCTTGATCGGGAGAGCCCCACTTGTAGTTAGTATCAGTTTGGGAGCAAAAAATGGATGTTGCCAGCGTCCAATTGCTTTCGCCTGTGTGTTTTGGCCCTAGTTTAGATTGTATGAATGCATGGCTAGTTGTTGCACTTGAATTTGCTTGTTTGCTATGAAAAATTCTTCCGTTTAGCTAAAATTTATCAATATAAGCAAAATAAATGACTTGGCTAAGGCTTCTAGGGCTGTCACTTGCTATTATACACCTTTTAACAAATATTTGCAAATTTCATGTAGGTCTCTAATGTTATAGAATAGTTTACTAGCCTCTTCTTGTCCAATAGCCCCCTTTCTCTCATAAAGGCTGGAAAAAACTTCCACCAACCTCGAAAACCGTTTTTTCCACTTGAATGGGCAAGTTTTGCCAAGTGGTAGTCTTGTAATCCTATTTTCCAGCATTATTCAGCTGATGAAATTATTTTTTAATATGTTAATTTTAAAAATTTATTTAATAATTATTTTACTATCGAGAAAAATAAATTTACTAGGGAATATGATTGGCTAGGCTATTTTTTCTCCCAAGTATCCTCAAGCAGTTATTGATTCTTATACTAGCATTAATTAATTAATTAATAGATAGTCTCCTTATGTCACCCAAGGGTTATCAAGTACGAAATGTACGATATGGTACGATACAATAAAATACGGTACTAATTGGTACCTTATGATTTTATAAGGTATAGTATAATATTAGTACGAAAAAATAACAAACAACTTGGTTATTTTGGATTATAGATAATAGAACACATGTTTACAGCTGAAATAGCAATGTCACTTGAGTTAATAGTATGAACACATGAGGGTAACAAGGTAAAACTTCATGCACAACATGTGCAATGCTCTACTAGAAGACAGATGGGAGTGTATATGTAATACATCATACAACAAGGCAAAGTGTAGAGTGGATGGACAAAGAGGTTCTTCATTCTTTTGTGTGTGTGTGAGAGAGAGAGAGAGAGAGAGAGAGAGAGAGAGAGAGAGAGACACTTGAAATTATGATAATAAACATAAGGATATTGTGTGGTCTAGTCTTCATAGGCCAAAAATAGCCTATTTTTTGGTACGAATTTGTACGGATATGTACCATACGATATGGTACAAACCCTACGGAATGAACTAGTTCGTATGTAGTACAAATGCAACTATGATGTCACCATTGACATTAGTGGCCAATAAATTGGTCTAGGTCCAAATCTGACATTAGATACCACCTTGTATTTGCCATGCATAACTTATTACAACATTTGCCTTTGGCATCAATTGATATTTGGGGGTCATGATGAAATAATTAACTTGGACCTCACATGTGCAAGTTACCTTTGCACATTTAATTAACTTTTAATTAAAAGCTAAGCCAGGGATTCAAATTTCATGGCCTCGTGACAAACTTTCCCCTTGAAATCCTTGCAATCATCCTCGATTACACTGAAATGCGCCGAAGAAAAACATACTACACTAGAATTTCCAAAAGTCATCATACTATAAACAACATTGGTTACTTTTGCTTAACCAAGCTAATGCCAAACACTTGCTGAAAATAATTTCCAGCTGGCATAAATACAACACAAGACTTGTTTAGAGTCCAAAATTGCTGCTAGAAATTCATAGAATATATTTCCCATTAGCATATCTCAAATTTTCTAGACAAACAACCATAGCAAGGCATAAATTGAGAGTAAACCATGGCTAAATTATCAACGGCGTTCATAAAACATGCTGTTGTTCATAAAACGAGTTGAATGCCATTGAGAATTGATGATCATTGATTGAAAACCAACAACAAATAATTAATCTTTGATGATCATACACTATTGCAAACTGATGCAAATTGATGTATGTGTATAGTTCCAAAGCTTATAGGTGAAAAATCATACCCTGTGCATATCAAATTGTAGGGACTAGTATACTAAATAGTAACCTCATAGCAAACATATTGTTAGCACAGAACCCTAGATGCAAGCTGAATACATGCGAGATCCACTATACAGACATCTGTCCATCTGTGGAGCAACGGAAGTGCTTTTTTCCCATTGAGCATCAAGCAATGCTTTAGACCCTTGCTTTGCTGAACCTGACTAAGCTTGATCCAAAGCTTGCTCTAATTGAAAAGCCTTGAAGTAAAGCTGCAATAACAGAGGATGGTTTGCCAAGTCTTCCTCTTGCATCCACTTAGCATCAATTGATTAATAGTTCTGAAATTTCAACTGAATAGTTCTGAAATTTCAACAAATAGCTTCTATAAACTTTATCTATGATGTTTCTCTTTTTACATAGTTGCCTTCGTACGTCATACAGACACATTCATACCGTACGAATCATACGGTACCGTACGGTACGTATTTGTACGAATTCGTACATTATTTTGGGCTTGTTTTGGCCATGTCTTCTGCGCGTCCTGCATCCCGCATCACATGTTTCCTACACCCCCGCTTTTATTCCGCTTGCCTTCGTGGCACTTTTTGGGGAGTGGGAAGCCTTGGATACCTCATCCCACCCCCTTTTCCAGCCATGCACTCCCCTCCCCAGTCCTCTTTGGATTCCTTCTAGTTGGCAACCCTCTCTTTGACCGTTGACCCCTCTTTGACTGTTTGAACTTTGACCCTTCTCTTATCTACAAAAGGCGCTCCTCTCCTCCATGCTTCTAGACCAATTCAGCAAGCACTTACCATTCTCATCTTCCTCTCTTGGATCTTGATTCTTGAATGGACTTGTGATTTGTTATTCTCAAATCTCACCTCCCATCCCCTCTTTCCCGCACCCTATTGAAGCATTTGCCATTCTCAAATCTCATCTCCCATCTCCTCTATCTAGCACCCTATCAAAACAGTTTCCATTCTCATCTCCCATCCCCTCTCTCTCACTCTTGCTCGAGTCTCCTCCCTTTCAACTTTCGAGTTTCAAGAGTCGAGACTCAAGCATCTCTCTCTCTCTCTCTCTCTGTCGGGTCTCTTTATCCGTTATTGGCACCATGACTCGTGAGAAGTATGAGGCCTTTCTTTTGCATGCAATCCATGTGGAGAGGGACACAAAGAAGTCCAACTCCCACCATTGGACATGCAAGTACTGTGGAAAGCGCTATACAAGTGGTGCAACTCGGCTTCTCCAACATCTTTCCAAGACGAGGGGGGAAGTTGCTCTATGCAAGGAGATCCCTCAAAACATTGGGGAGGAGATTCTCACCAAGATGAGAGGGGAATCTACAAGAGAAGGAGAAAGTGGCTTATTGGCACCAACTCCTATGTCTACTAATGAGGAAGCATCCAATGTGGATGTATCTTCAACCGATGCGAGAGAGGCCTCTACCATTGGTGGTGGGGTCTACACATCCGCATCCGGCTTCTGTAAAAGACAAAGAGTGGAGGCTCGTGCGGTGCCGGAGAGACAATCCTCTCTCTCTCAAGCTCCCACTCATGTGTGTGGATCGGTTGCTTTTCTTAGAGAAAGGCAACAACTTGCGGACATTGAAATTGCACACACAGTGATTGAGTGCAATCTTGCATTCAATGTCCTAAAGCAAGAGCAATGGAAGAAGATGATAAAAGCCATTGCCAATGTGGGTCCATGTGAAGGATGGACCGGTGTTACATACAATGACATGAGGAACGAAAAAGATTGATGAAGAGAAGGAGAGGATTCATAGAGCCCTTGATTCTATTCGGGCCACATGGATAAAATATGGTTGCTCCATTCTCACCGACGGATGGAGTGATCATAAGAAACGTGGCATCATCAAGACTCATCTCATGTCCCCTCGGCACTTACTTTTTGCAAGCCATAGCTACTAGTAAGAGGAGGAGAAAAACGACGGGCGCATTCATCTGCCACTACATTTGACAAGCTATCACTGAGGTATACATTGCAATTTGCCTTTAAATTTGTTTCACTTTCTTTCATTATGTTATCATGATTCATAATTGAAATTTGATTTATGGATAATGGCATATGCATGACTATCTATCTCTCTATTCTAATAATTAATTTCTCTCTAGTATCTATGATCTATCTCGATTCTCTCTTTCCCCCAAAGCCGCAAGGCTCAAGTTTCAACTCTCTCTAGACTCTTTCTCTCTCTAACCTTCAATTTTCAAGTATTGTTAGTATTAACTAATAAGTATACTTGTAAATTGTAAATTGTGGTTGTAGGTGGGCCCCTCAAATGTGGTGCAAGTTGTTACGGACAATGCATCGAATTGTCGGTGCATGGGCTGTTTGCTTGAGTCCTAGTTCCCTACGATTGTGTGGACTTCATGTGCAAGTCATTGTTTGGACTTGCTCATGGAGAACATTGGGAAGCTCAAGTGGGTGAAGAGGGTCGACCGCAAAGCTACATCAATTGTCACATTTTTCACGGTAAGGCAAAGGTGCTTGCGATGTATCGTGAGCATAGCACACTGGAGTTGAAGAAGCCTTCTTCAACTCGCTTTGCTTACATGTGGTTATTGCTTGAGCGCCTTTATGAGGTGCGATTCGCAGATAGTGGTGTCCACTCTATGAGAGTGGGATGAGCATGAGACAGAGGAGGCCAAAGCCATGCAACGCTTGTGCCTTAATGAGCAGTTTTGGCAAAAAGTCTGTGCTGTTGCCATTGTTGTGACTCCCTTTTATAGGGTATTACGTATGAGTGATTGCGAGGGATCCACCATTGACCTTCTCGTTTACTTCTTTAGAGCAGCATTGGTGGAGACACGTACTTGTACTATGATCACAGAGACACAGCATGCACATGTTTTAGAGATAGCAAAGAGGAGATGGGCGTGGATGCATAAACCCATCTATGGTTTTGCCGCATTGGTACATCCGGCCTATGAGTCACCAGCGCTCATGGATGATAGAGAGTTCCGTTCAGACCAGCTTGCTTATTTGTATTGTGTGGTCCCTATGGATGACCACAATGCAGTGCTAGAGGAGGTAGGATGCTATACGGATCAGAGAAGGCATGTGGCTTTTGCTTGTCCCACTTGTTGGAGGAGAGAGTCACTTGTGAAGCCTTTATTTTGGTGGCAAAACTTTGGATATGCATTGGAGACCCTTTAGCCCTTAGCCATGAGGGTCCTTGCGTAGGATTGCTCTTTAGGTGTATGTGAGAGAAACTGGAGTGCCTATTCTCTCATTCACACAAAGATTCGCAATCGGCTCAGCACATGACAGTCTTCCGAGTATACATAAGAAGGAGGAGGAGGAGGAGGAAATGATTTTTGCAGAGCTCTATAGAGAGCTTATAGTAGCAGATACTCGTGAGACTCGCAGTTAGTGTGCTCATGGGCAAGGAGTTGGAGTAGGTGGTAGTAGGGGCATGGTCATTTGACGCCTTGCATCATCGAGGAGGGGTGGTTCGAGGGGCTTGCAGACATATGTAAGGCGGAGCTCTAGTAGCTTACATCATGTGCCATGATGACATCCCCCCCTTGCCTACACAACCACTACCTAGGGAGCCATCATTTAATGATTATGGTAACCTCATTAGTGAGGATGAGTATGAGTGTGTCTCGTCATCGGATGCTGAGGAGTCATCTTTAGACTCTCTTGATGAGCACTTAGATGATTCTGATGATGATGATGATGATAGTAATACCTCATCATAGATTCATATGACATAGGTCTCTTTTTTTAAAAAAAAATGAGATATACTAGACTGTAGTTGTATCACATGTTTTGCGCAGCCTATGCGACCGCGATGGTCACTCCATGTATTCATCTTATTCTATAATGAAATGGCTATTTTCACTTTAAACATATATTCTATGATCTATTATTTAATGATTTATGGTTTTTGTTATTTAAAAAATTATCTTAATTTCTTTCCGTACTAATATCGTACCGTATCTTATAAAATCATAAGGTACCAATTAGTACCGTATTTTATCGTATCGTACTGTATCGTACCTTTCATACCTGACAACTATGTCTTTTTATATGCCAAAATCTACTCGAGTACTAAAATTTCATCTATCTCCTCAACCTTTGGCTGAATTAGACACATCACCATGAAAAGGTTTCAACAAGTTGACATGAAATACCTGTATGTGCCAATGTGGAGGCAATTTTACATTTCATCTTTTTCAACCTTTTCAACATAGAGCAATACGTAATCACCCTTCTCAAACTACAAAGCATGCCTATGAGATGTTTCCCTTTGCTTCTCTTGAGACCTCTGAACAACATACTTAACCTTTGGATAGGCCGCATCCATGTTTTCTGCATACCAACCAACCTCAAAGATCTTGTCATTTGTATGTAAACTAGGGGGCACTTACTTACCACCTTCCACAACATCAAATGGACCTTTGCGATTGGAACTATGTATTATATTATTGTATGCAAACTCTACCAAAAGCAAATAGTGCTCCCACTGTGACTTATGCTAAGATACATAACATATCAAGAGCTAAAGCACTGTAGAATTTGCCTCTTTTGACTAACCATCTATTTGCGGATTGAAAGATGAAGAAAATTTCCACATGGTATCCTTATTTTCAAACAATCCCTTCTAAAACAAACTAGTCATCCAATAGTCTCGGTCATTGATGATTGACTCTAGTATACCATGATACTCAAGAACATGTGCCAAAAATAAGCATGCCATATAATTAGTACCATATGAATTATTTGCATGACCAACAATCATTCCTTGAACCCCAAAAGCACTAGGCGGTAAGATGCATAACCCAACATGCCACTGTGTCCCATGCATAATGTGAATACTGCCATACATAGGGTTATGTATACTATCAGCCATATCCAGATACATTGACCCTTGCACACAATGCATTGGTTGCTGCATGCCATAAGGAGTTATGCCATATATTTCCATATACGGTCCTTGACCTAGCATAGCATGAAAAATAGTGCCACCACCAAAGTATCCTAGTGTTGGGTATTGAGTTCGTGTGTGTCGCTAGCAAGCTATGGGGGAGAGAGAGAGAGAGAGAGAGAGAGAGAGAGACTCTTGCAACTACACACAATTTGAAAGATAGATTGATAATAATGAGTGAGATAATAAGAGATGAAAGTACAAGTGATAGAGCTTGAATATATAGGTTGAGGCATCCACTTGCACCTTTGATCCTTGTTTAATTCTAAGTGGTGTAAAATGTGTTGACACCTAGACACACTTTTTTACACAATAATGTGTATTCACATATAGGGATAAATAAATTTAACAAGTTACGAAGTCCCCCCTTTTGGTCACGGGTGATTGAACCTATGACATGAAACATATGAAAAGGCAAAGGGAAGGTTTTACCTCGAAGATAGTGTGTCTAATCCCGTACAATGATTTTGGAAAGGAGATACATAAGTGAGAGAGGTGCAACGTGAGAATGACATAACATAGTGTACCGAAAAGCTCAAGGACCTAAAGTAGATATAGTTCAAAGCTGCATGTGCATGGCTGTGAAGTTGATCAAAAGCTAGGTTGGCTCACAGGCACCGAGCACATGACTAGAGGCACGGAGTACATGACCACAAGTCAAATACACGGATATTGCTTTCAGGATCAACTTAGAAGTCAAGGAGAAAGTGGTTACGATCTTTTGCAAATCTTAAGAAATCATTTCATTTCATTTGAGCTCTCTCTCACAGCTTTGCCAGCAAACAGTTTCTCATCTAGTAGTCATACTTCAGGTTCACTTTTGCATGTGGACATTTGATTACTGTAACCACATTAAAGCAGAGATGTTTTAGCTTTGATATTCATTGCACGCTGTGATCAATTAAAGTACGGTATTTCAGGGCTTCCATAGACCTCGACTTGAGCGTGCATCAGCATCATTTAATGGTTTGAAGGTATGTTTTTCTGTATATTCAGACAAGTTTGTTGGGAGTGTTGATAATCACTACAAAGACGCTTGTTTCTGCCCAGTTCACCTCTGTGATGTCTTACGCTACAGGAGTTACAGTCCATATCATATACTTTACAATCCTCAGAATCTAGCACAGCCATAAATGTTAAGGTCCAGGAAGATGGTGCGAGCAGTAGTGGTAGCTCTGATCTAAGGTCACAAAAGAGCTCAGGCACTTCTTGGTAAGATTAACCCTATTGCTTCAAATGCATTATGTAGTCTTTAGACTTCTGTTAAATGTGTGTGTGCACACTGTCTGCCTGTGCACGTGGCATGTGCCATGTGCAGGCATATCAAGCTTATCTGTGAATGTGGAACCTAATTTTTTATCAAACTTAGAAGTCATGAGCTTAACATGACTAATTTTCTTGCAGGGCGCCATTTATTCTCAAGAAGTAAAATAAATCAATTAAAGATATCAGATGCAGTGCTTCTTAGAAGATGAATCCCCTCCATACTCAACTTAACAGCTATATTTTTTTGTATTGGAGACTAAATGAGCACCAGGGGACTATTTGCAAGACACATAAACAATGTGCTTGAACCTCGGGTGCAGAATATTAATGCCCAACATGATGAACGGCTTCACCAGGAAAGGCTGCATGACATGGACCATGACTAAAGATTATGTCTCGGTTGAGGAAATTTAAACAACTGTGTCAGTCTTTATTGTATGTAATAGCGTTGAGCTCCTTTTAGCAGAGTAAGCCATTTGGATGGTGAAGGATTAATAGGCCCTCAATCAGGTCCCCTTTATAAACTGGTCACTGTAAACAAGTAATTCTGATATTAACTGTTCTGTTCTCCTCTTGGTAATGCCATGTACAGCCTATGCAAATCTGTTGAGTTGTGAGCATTGGAAAGGTGAAGAGCAACAGTTGTTTTGGTTGCTTCGCTGATACAATGATTCCGAAACTTTACTATTGCAGATAATTCAGAAGGCCTTGAGTCGCTTGAAATCAGCCTCAGTATTTGTTTGCTCGTGACAACGATACTGTTGGCTTGCTATGTGTGTGTGCTTCTGTGTGTAGGAAACTGGAATTCAAATATGCAGAGGGAGCTATGTTAGGAGGCGAGGAATCTATCACCTAATGGTGTCTGAGTTAGACTCTTCCCACGAGATGCCAGGAGGTTGAGTCCAAAAAACTACATGAATCGTTTGTTAAGCTCTAACCTTGAAACTGAAATAGGAGCATACATCACAAAGTTACAACTAGGAAGTCTTGTCCATGGTATTTTGAGGAGGAATATACCCATATGCCTTTGAAGAGCAATTCTTTCTTAAAATATAATCAAGATATTGCAAGTTAAATGGACTATGAGTAGGGGAAAGGCTTATTCAATATATTGCAATTTCAAAATTAAAGTAGAAAGTAAGCATTAGTGTCGCAAATTTGTTGAATTCATCAAATGACACAATAGGGAACTTTGGTAGAAATTGGATTGTAAATTTCAAGTATGTAATGCATGAAGTTACTTGGAAGTGTTTATATAAACATCCTTATAGCTTGAAGGTATTAGCCTTTGAAATGATGAGCCTTTTAAAATATTGTAATCTTATCGGAGAAAGAGAAGCTTGATTATTTTCCTAGGAACTCAAATTTCAAGTCATCGACTTTCACAAAAATTTCAAGTCATCAACTTTCACAAAAATTAGTCCTTCCAAGAAACGTATTAAATGTCTCTTTTTGTTTTGTAGAGGTATGCAATATAATTTGTGTTGAGGTTTGGTTGGTTTCTCACACCATGGAGTTCGTTTTGGGGGTCAATTGATATCCTTAAAGTTGTCTTTTTATTTTTTAAAAAAAATCATTAGGTTTGGTCTCAAACATCCTTTTTGATACTCTTTCATGCATCCTTTCCCTTTGTATGCCATGTCTTCTTTCAAATGCAACACCGTTAAAACTTTGTAGAATGATTTTCTTATCATATCAAGATTAGTTCATGCAATCGACACTTCTAAAAGTATGTTGGATCGAGTATCCTATTGCATTCAAGGTAGATTCATGTCTTGCAAAGCATATACATATGGCATTTGCATGATTGTGTTAGGGTGGTGATGAGTCATAATTTTCTACTTTTTGCTTTTGCTCCTTTAGGTAACACTCAATTTAAATTTGAATGTTAAATTAAGTGGTGGACAAAGGGTTTGGATGGGCTGATATAGTCTTCCTATGGAAGAAATATGGAAGGAATCTAGGTCAAGTTTGTGTTTCAGGTAGAATGTCACTTTAGCTAAGGATGCAAGTGGGGCAACTTTATTAGATGTTAAGTGTCATATAGCTTGGTTTTATTTTCTACTTTAATTGTCAACTTCAACATCATAGTTTTGCCTTATAATAAGACCCCATTAGATATACTAGTTGTTTATTGAAAGGGAGCTTGGAGAGGCACCCCTCATGTTAACACCAATGTTAAAAGATGAAAGAAGAGTTTAAGATTATGGAATTGTAAGTAGCAATCAATTTACAAATGTTATGGATATTGATCAATTATGAAGGTTCATATTATAGTGGATCTTCATAAATGAGTCATAAATTTCTACTTTTTGCTTTTGCTCCTTTAGATGACACCCAATTTAATTTTGAATGTTAAATTAAGTGGTGGACAAAAGGTTTTGGATGGGTTGATGTAGTCTTCCTATGGAAGAAATATGGAAGCAATCTAGGTCAAGTTCGTATTTTTGGTAGAATGTCACTTTAGCTAAGGATGGAAGTGGGCCAACTTTATTAGATGTTAAGTGTCATATAGCCTGGTTTTATTTTCTACTTTAATTGTCAACCTCAACACCGTAGTTTTGCCTTATAGTAACACCCCATTAGATACACAAGTATAGTTGTTTATTGAAAATGAGCTTGGAGAGGCACCCCTCATGTTAAGACCAATGTTAAAATATGAAAGAAGAGTTTAAGATTGTGGAATTGTAAGTAACAATCAATTACAAAGGTTATGGATATTGATCAATTATGAAGGTTCATATCGTAGTGGATCTTCATAAATGAAGTTATCACTTGGACAAGCATATACACTATTTCTTTGTGTATATATGTGCACATGTGCACATGCATAAATGTTTCCTTAGGTAAAATAACATTTTAAATATTAGTTGTGCGAGGACAATTTATTCCATAAAGTCCAGGAGGGCATTATAAAGCAATGAAATATCCACACAAAGGCAATGTAATAATTACAAGAAACCTTTGTTAAAGGAATGTAATAGTAATTTTGGATAGCAACATTCAACTAATCTCGATGCTTCAGAATTGAATTTCCTAAGGGACTAGTTTAGAACTAATAATAAAGTTACTACTAATTGTAAAAGGCTCATATCCAAGAAATATATGTAATGAACAAGAAAATACGAAAGCCATGGTTAAAATAAAAATAGCAAATGATCTAATTATTATGTTGGAACATTACACCAAGAGAAAATAGAAATGGCAGCAAGATATCCACCTCTAGCAACAATGGACCAAGGTGCTCACCTCTTAGCTATAGTGAAAGGTCCACACACGGAAGCTTCAAGAGAAGATTTGATTAATTGGCAAAAAGATAATATACATATTTTTTGCTTAGCTTTATATGTCTCCCCTTCCCCCACCCCTTTGTGCCGACATCATAAAGAAGCCTTATGCTCAAGCTTTTAAACTCCTTTGTGATAAATTACTCATTCACATTTTGGTTTTCTTGTAACATTTTTATTACTTAAACACGTGTAGAGCATCACTATTTCATTGGTGGGAAATATGTGAGAGATTGTTTTCTATCGACTTAGAGGATGGCAAGGGTAGATTATGCTATGTACTGTCAAGTTGGAAGGCAATTGACATGAGATTATGCTATGATTGAAAAGAATAGAAGGGTGTTGGATTGCTCCAAATTGTGTGAGGAGTCTAATTTCGTCATGATAATGCGATAAAGCGGCGGTCATGCATATGAAGGTGAAGAGAAGGAATGGTGTGGCATAGTGTCATAAATGAAGAGATGTGAAATATATGACGCTGCTACGTGTAATGGATATCGTGGTCATGCTTGGCCAAGCACAAGATTATAATGTCTACATCCTCTTGGTTCACTTGGGGCCTACCAATGGCTCAGCTGAATGATTTTTCTATGGCTCTAGTGATGTTGCAATCTTCACATACCCCATCCCAAGAGGGGCAAGTGCGAGGGTGGAGAAAGAGCATGTTGTTGCTATTTTATTCTTAGATCACTTTGGGCATTTAGACACATTGCCAAGCAAGGATGTTCTTCAAACATTACCACGCAAGGATGCTCTTCAAATGCCTTGTGTGGAAGAAAAAGCGAGACTACTTGGAAAAAATGGAGATAGAGATATATGAGGTATTTCTTGCAAAAGATAGCAAAAGAGCATTGAGAATGTCTCATAAGAGATAGCTTCCATATACATCTTATATCACTTGATACTTGGCTCCATCATGGAAAACAATTATACAAGGTATTGCGACGGATACCCATGCAACTTACAATACTTGATACTTGGCTCCATTATTGTATGATGTATTCAAAAGGACACAAGATGAGGAGAGTGTAGTGACAGAGCGCTTCTCACATGCATGTGGCACATTGGCACCCATATTGGCTTTTATACTCAATAGAGTAGTATGTGAGGGATTCCCTAAAATATGGTCGGACCATACTATACTATAGTCCCACTGTTTAAGAGCAATGACCCTTCGGTTCCCAGTAACTACATGACCACCATGATTAGCTACACACTTGCTAAGTTATACAAATTGATATTGGAGGATGAGCTCAATGCACGGGTTGAGATGCAAGGCAAGAGAGCACAAGGGTAGGTTGGTTTTAGACGTAGGCACACCACATTCTCACACTTAAAGCAAACATTAAGAGTTGAACACAAGATAGGAGGATGTACTATTACTTTGTGGATTTTCGTAAGCCATTTGACACAGTACCTTGAGCAAATTTCATGCAAAGATTGCGAGGGATTGTTGTGCCAAGGGCATGTAGTGAGGCATTTATGCATTATATGAGAGAGTGATAGGCCATGTGCACACACCTAGGGGGATGTTTGGGAGGATTGACAACACCATACGAGTAAAATAGACATACTCGCTTTCACCCAAAGTATTTGGACTATGCATAGATGAGGTGTCTAACTAGATTGATGGGGGAGGTGGAGGTGGAGGTGGAGCTAGCGTAGTTGGAGTGGTGATATAGATACTATTGTATGTCCGTGATATTGTACTCATTTCAGATTCACAATAGGGCTTGCAATGTCACTTATATGCACTATATACATTTTTTAGAGATAGAGATCTCACAGTGAATCTTGGAAAAACCAAAGTCATGGTATTTAATAGTTTTGTGGTATGGGTGGCCTTATGTTAGGAAGGGTCATATCACAAGTTCACAATACCCACGACTTTATTTGTGGGGACTTGTCTTTACTCTTTATTTGGTAATTGGCCAATCTAATTTGTGATAGGACAACTCCTTTACTTTTGTTTATGAAAGGAGGGAGTGTGGCCACAGCCCATCGTCCATTCATGTGCTTGCAAATTCTTGGTGTGGAGAGAGGAAGCTTATGGAGTGTGAGTTGGTGCTCAGCCGTTGTACTAGTCATAATTGTCTCTTTCATTGTTCTGTTGCGTGTTTTACCCTTCCAACATGGTATTTGAGACGTTAAGGTTTGATGTTGGCAGTTCTAGCTGAGATTATTGTGAGGCTCTCATTCAATTTGTGTAATTTGATGCCTGGATGGCATGCCTTTAAGGTTGACCTGCATGTCATAGCATGGCTGGCCGCTGACGCTGGAGTGGTGGACTTGCCGTGTCATGTGTTCTTGTTGACAGTATGGCACGTTGTTCGTATAGACATACTTGGATGGCTGAAGGCCTGGTAGTATTAGTAGTGCTATCCATGCTTGCGTTGGTTCGATCGGACGGCCTACCATTTGATTCGATTGGACTGCATATGCGCCTGCACTTGACTTCTCATGTCACGATCGACCGGCCTTCACGTTTCACCTCTGCGTTTAATTGCGCGCGCCTAGCTTCCAAATTGCCGCCATGCTTGCGTTGACTGACGTGTTGACCCTTAACCTGTGCTGTTCCTGCACGTGTGCCTGACGATCGTGCATCATGCATGCCTAACGTTCGCGTGTCGTCTAGTCTTCTGCTGCGGCAGTCCACTTCTTACTTGATCGTCGTACTTATGAGGCATCCTCTCTGTGCGTGCGTGCGTGTGTGTGTGTGTGTGTGTCGTCGGGTCTTTTGACGCAGCAGTCCACTCCTTGCCTAATCGTCGTACTTACTGGGCATTATGTAGTCGTTTCATTAATGGCCATTCATATGACATGTTTGTAATTTGGTTATTATGGGTGTTCATGTGCTACTTCCATGGTTTCTTCATTGCACTTTGCATGATTGGTTTTAATCTTGTATTTGTTGCAATCTATGTAAACTATTGAGGCTATTCATGCTCCATTTGCTCTTCTCTCCTTTCTAAGGTAGTTGTGCAAGTATCCTTTCTCATTTTTCATATAATCATGTCACCCCCTCCTACTAATAGTGCGACAATGAACTCAATAGCTGTCATTATGCTCATTGGAAGCTATGTATAAAGGCTTGGTTTGTGTAGAAAGCTCTATCCCAAGTCGTTGCAAGTCTTTGAGTCCAAGCCGGAGGGTCCATCTATCCCCTTGAAGTGGACAAAGAAGAGTGAGGAAAAGTTTCAAGAGCATCTTTTCAGATGGGACGTCAAGGATGCCAAGGCCTTTACTACTTTGGTACACTTGCTTCACCCCACAATCTCCCCTACCAAACTTGGAGACTTCCATTGAAGTTTGGGATCAACTATAGGAGCTCCATGAGGGATATCACCCTTCGAGGTCAAGTATATAACATCAAGTTTAATTCTCAAGACTCCATGCATGCATTTCTATTGAGATTTAACGTTATCCATGATCAGTTACTCACCTTGGGGGTAGCTCTTACCTCCTCTTAGTTGTCTACATTGGTTCTTACTAAGATTCCTCTCAAGTATGATATGGTGGCTCAAGCTTTGAGGGTCTAGGTCTCCACTCGATCTTGATTTTGATGATCTCATGTCTCTCTTGCTTGATGAGGAGTCTTTGCTACAAGGAAAATGAAATATTCTGATATATGGTGATTATATTCAAAGAGCATTGGCAGTATCTTCGAAGACCAAGCATGCTTGTTACTATTCTTGTGGGAAGTAGAGCCATCTCGAACTCTCTGACCAAAGAAAGGTACTAAATCCAAAGAGAATGACAAGAAGACAAATACTTCATCCTCGAACTCTCTGACTGAGTCATCGAAGACCACTCTAACCAAGGTGATCTACAAAACAATCTTCTAGTGATATTGCACATTCTCAAATGCTCCTAGCCAAAGGAGACAAGTGTGAGGGTGGAGAGAGGGCATGATAATGCTCTTAATTTTATAAGTGTATTTGATGTGTGTGTCAAGTTTACATCTTTTAGTGATCCAAACCTTGGACATGTGTGTCCAATGCAAGTTCATGCTCAAGTGACATGATATGTTCATGTTGAAGGGCATGCATATGCTCTAGTGGAGGAAACTTAGTGTCACAACAAGCTATCCATGGAGCTTGTACAACTATAAGAGGTACAAGGTGGCTAGCTCAGCTACTTTGCTTTCAAAGAGGGATTATGGCACTTGGATTTCTTCTTTAGAGAGCTTTCTTACTGAGGTGCATCTAGCGGGATGCACCCTGCAAGAGTATCCATGGTGTATCTTGGGTATTCTTGTTCATTGCTTGTTTACGTGTTCTCTGAGGGGGTATTAGAAGTGGATATCAAAGGTTCACATTGCCCATGGCCTTTTTTATGGGCACTCTCTTGATTCTTCATTTGGTAATTAGCCAATCTATTTCGTGATACAACTCATTTATTTTTATATATAAAAGGAGAGAGTCTGGCCACAATCCATCGTCTGTTCATGTATTTGCATATTCTTGGTATGGAGAGAGGGAGCTTGTGGAGTATGTGAGCTAGCGCTCAACCATTGTACTTGTCATAGTGGATTCCATTTTCCGGTTCCATCTTGTGCATTGTCTCTTTTATCAATCTTATGTTTTTCATTATTCTGATGTGTGTTTTACTCTTCTAACACCTTCCTTACACCAGGTATCTTAATAGCTGCAATTCCAAACTTTTCATCTAGGTTATGCTCAGAGCCATCTACATTCACATCAAAATGGGAGAAACTTGATGATACAATAGCCATAATGGGAAAGTTCCCAACCTTCTTCTTGTCTTTCTTGATACCTATGATATAGTTGGAGTTAATTGTGACCACAATCTACCACTCCATGGTCAATCAACAGACCCATGACTAGGAGACTCATGTGGCCTGTTGGGGATAAAGACACCTTTGCCTAGCCGCCCATGTATTACTACACTGACAGTCACCGCCACTGCACACTGCAGGTGGCGGGCGCCCGTCACGGTCACTTTATTCTTTATTCTTTTAGTGACAGTTTGAATAAAGGAAGGCTCGGTCACACATTGTGATTGTTGGAGTTCCCATTTCTAGTCTCTCCCTTTCTTGCTCTTGCTCTTCCGCCATAGCTTTCGAGTCCAACATTCGATCCGTCGCTTCCTTTCAACTGGTATTAGAGCTTTGCTTTCTGACTCTTGAGCTTGGTTCGTGGCATTCTCAGCATCCCATCGACTCCCTACTTGCATTGGGTCTCCTTCCCGGGAGCCATATCCGACTCCTTCGAGCTCCCGTCACTCCCCAGCTTCCTGAGCACCTTCCCGACATTGTTGGGCACCTTCAGGGCATTACATCAGAGGTATTTGATCATTTTCTTTAGGGTTTACTTCAGTTCTCAGGTCTCACATGCTGTAAACAAGATTGGGGCAGCCACCATTGAAGCTCCCTTGCTTCATATCTCACTTGCCTTTGAACAAGACTTGGTGGAGCTTGTTTGAGGCCTTTCTTGGCTTTAACCGAACCCCTCCGAAGTTTGGCCACCATTTTTTGCAGCCCCAGGACCAACATTTATAGTTGGCGGAATCACACAACCCTCCCATATGTGTCTTCAGCATTGATAGTCACAACAACAGCTCTCCCCCTCCATTGGCACTTGGAAAGGCTCCATTTCGAGCATATGAACATGCTTTGATGCTTGATTTTGATGGTTGATGTGTTGGCATAGCATTTGGACTGATTTAACACTGTTTTGGGACTGTCATAACAGTCCACGGGCAGTTTATGACAGTGTTACACTGACATTTGATGCTACAGCTTGTTTGGCATTGTCATTTGATGCCCGGTTGGTCCAGTTTGATGCTTGGATGTTAGGGGAATGTATGCCTATTGTTTGGCAACCATTTGGAGATGATTTTGGTGCTAAAATTCTTAATTTTGAACAGTAAATCACTCCTGTACATAGTTGGGCTGAAGTCATTTTACTCATGTATACTTATGCCTATGCTTTTCGGGCTATGTTTCGACATATATAGTGATGTATTGACACTTGGGGCTCGACATAGAGCTTGGTTTTGATTCGGGATCATTGGTTGAGCTTGAGATCGCTTTGTAAAGCATTTGGATGCTCCATCTTGGATGTACTTATGGTATGTATATTGCTTATGTCTGACTGGTCTTGACATGCTTAGCCTATGCCATTACTACATGCTAGTTACATTGTTTGGAGCCTATTGCTACTGGAGCTCGGTCTTGGCTTGACCTTGGATTCTTAAGCTTACTTGAGCTATTTATTGGCTTGCCAGAGTTGTATCTTGGGATGTACTTGATGTCTTACATGCTTATGGATGCTTCATACGGATGCTCTAGTGCCTATATGTTTGGGATGTACTATTGATGTATTATCTTGGACTTATGTCATTGGCACTGTGTCTTGCCTTGGCTTGAGCTCTTGAGCTCGTACATAGGGCTTTTGTGCCAGTGGGAGTATTCTTGAATGCTTATCAAACTTTGAGCAAGTAGTACTTTTATGCATTGAGCTGTTACATGCTATTGAGCAGTTAGAGATACTTGAGACTTTGGGACTTCTTACCTTTTGGGATGACACATCATATATCTTGGTTCACTGTATGCTTATGAGCTAAGTCTCAGTTTTGGATCCGTATCTTTGTGAACTGACACCTACTTGTGTCAAGTTTTGGTAGTGGCAGTAACACTTTGCCCCGTTGCCTGGGGGGTGTGCCTACTCATCACTGGCAGATGTTTGTATGATATACTTGGATGTTGGATTTATGCTTATCGACCGTCATATGCTTATGCTATGCCTGTATGATGCCGACTTTGGTCTTGGCAGTATCTGATTGCCTTGGGATCCGATTTTGGCAGTGTTAGCTCTCTTTTACTAAAATCTGAAATTTATTACAGCAAGCATATATGTATGGACTGAATGGATTTTTCATGCTGAAACACTCTGAAATGATGTACTTTCACTAGTACTTGGTGGGCAGCAGCTTTGGTTCCACTTTCTTCGCCATTTTTCCTCGATTTTGGTGATTTTTTTGGTCATTTTCTGTAGTAAACAACAAGCAGTTTTGAACTGTCTACAGTCTTCCAACCTGCATTATGGCGAGTTTGTGCACTGATCATGCTATTTTCAACATCATTAAGCTTGATGGTACGAATTACTCTTATTGGAAGAGCCAGATTTGACAGATGTTGGTGCAGAAATCGCAGATCAAACCTTTGAGGTTAAGCGAGCATCCGCCTGCAACTATGCCAGATGAGGAATGACTTGAGCTTGATGAGTTATGCAAGTCCACTATTGTATTGTCTCTCATAGAACAGGTTCACTATAATGTCTTTGAGGAAGAACAGAGTGCATGGCAGTTGTGGGAAAAGATAAAAAATCTCTATGACAAGAAAAGTCCAGCGAGTCAGATGTATTGATGAAGCAACTTATGGATCTGTGCATGAAGGAGAATGTGACTATGTCTGCTCACTTGAGCCAATTCCATGCTATACTCAAGAACTTGACTTCGCAGGACATTACTTTTGCAGAGGATGCCACTCCTTTTTTCTTGCTTGGTACTCTTAATGAGTCATAGAATGTATTCCGCACTGCATTATGTGCCTCTATTGCTACCTTGAAATTATCTGATGTTAAGAGTGCTCTTCTGCAGGAAGAGGTTAACCGTAAGAATTTGGATACCTCTCGTGTGTCTCATGCTATGACAGTTAGAGGCAGGAATGATGGATATGGAAAGCATGGCAGTGGTAGTGGTAGTGGCCGTGGACGGGATTCTCAGAAATCTCAGTCCAAGTCTCGTGGGAAGTCACGTAGCAAATCACGTGGCAGAAATGCAGATGTTACTTATCACCATTGTGGAAAAAATAGCATATTAGGCCACAATGGCATGAATTGCGCAATGAAAGGCACAAAGATAAGGGGAAAGATAAAGTGCAAGATAAGTCTTCTAATCGCAACATAGTACCTACAAAGTCTAGTGTTAAAATTGAAGAGATCAATGTTATGCAGCCTAAGAATGTTGATGATGATGATTATATCCTAGCAGCTTCTTCTAGTGCTTCGCAGATGACAGAGATACACTCTATGTATGCACAGTGTTGGCTCTTGGACTCAGGTGCATCCTTTCATGTGACACCTTGTCAAGAGTGGTGTTTCATTCATACCGTATTGTTTCGGGTTTTGTGCGCTAGGGTGATGACAGCTCTCTTGATATTGTGGGCATTGGTGATGTTAGGCTGCAGTTTCCTTCTAGCAGCAGTTTTGTTATGTAGGATGTACGTCATGTATCTGCTTTGACACGTAGTCTCATGTTAGCTGGACAGCTTGATGACGCAGGATATCATGTATGTTTTGGAGACTCTGTATGGAAGATCACTCGTGGCAGACTTGTGATTGCGAGAGGTACCAAGGCTGGAAGTCTCTACCCCTTGATTGTATCAGTTTCTTTCCTTGATCATGTTTTGTATGTGGATTCTATCCCACATGTATCTCTTTGGCATGCTCGTTTGGGCCATATGTCTTTGAAGGGAATGAAAATGCTTTTTGGTTTGGAGTACTTACCGCTCCTTGATTATGCATGTTTTGATTCATGTGAGCATTGTCTTTATGGTAGGCAGACTAGGTCTACGCATAAGAAGTCTAGTAGGCCACGCATGAGTGAGCCCTTGGCATTGGTACATTTGGATGTCTGTGGGCCCATGCCTTGTCAGTCTATGGGTGGTGCAAAGTATTTTGTTACGTTCATAGATGATTTTTCACGGAAAGTTTGGGCTTATCTCATTAAGCTGAAATCTGATGTCTTGGCTGTGTTTCAGAGATGGCTTGCACTGGTTGAGAACCAGCCTGGGTAAGGCTAAAATGCCTAAGGACAGATAATGGGGGTGAGTATGTCTCACGTGCTTTTGAGCAGTTATGTGATGAGAGGGGTATTAAGCGTTAGTTGACCGCCCCCTATACCCCCCCAGAATGGTTTGGTTGAGTGGATGAATAGAACTATCCATGAGCGTATACGCAGTATGCTTAGTGATGCAGGCCTACCACAGAGCTTTTGGGCTGAGGCAGTTAGTACAGCTGTGCATGTCATAAACAGATCACCCTTTAGTGGTTTGGATTTCCAGGTTACAGAGGAGGTATGGACTGGAAAACCTCCCTCTTATGCGCATCTCCGTGTCTTTGGATGTGAGGCATTTTGCCATGTGCCCAGGGACAAGAGAAGTAAGTTGGATCCCAAGAGTGTCAAATGCATTTTTCTTGGTTATTGGGATGCAACAGTCTGAGATAGACTCCCTACATAAGAATGACACTTGGGATTTGGTTTCCTTGCCTATGGGCAAGAAGGCTTTGCCATGCAAGTGGGTGTACAAGCTAAAAAGTACCCCTGGACACCCCAAGCCGGCATACAAGGCTAGATTGATAGCAAAGGGTTTTAAGCAGGAGCATGGTGTGGACTTTGACGAGGTCTTTTCTCTTGTGGTTAAGATGACCACCCTGTGCTTAGTCTTGGCTTTGGTTGCTCAGCTTGACTTGGATTTATACCAGATGGATGTCAAGACATCTTTCTTACATGGGGACTTGCATGATGAGATTTATATGGAGCAACCTAAGGGCTTTGCAGAACCTGGCAGGCAGCACCTAGTGTGCAAATTGAAGAAAATTCTTTATGGCTTGAAACAGACACCTAGGGAGTTGTATCATAAGTTTGATGCCTTTATGCAATCACAGGGCTACAGCCGGAGTGCTATGGATCCGTGTCTTTACACGAAGAAAGCCCGTGATGGTTCTTTATTGATTTTGGTACTCTATGTGGATGATATGCTGATAGCAGGAAAAGCTCACGATGAGCTAGATGCTCTTAAGGTTCAGCTCAAGAAGAGTTTTGAGATGAAAGATCTGGGACAGGCCGCTCACATACTTGGTATGTGCATTAGACGCGACATGCATTAGGGACTCCTCTACTTGTCACAGAGGGAGTACATTCATAAAGTCCTTGAGCACTTCCGCATGCAGGACATAAAGCCTATTGGCTGTCCATTGCCTTCTTATGTGAAGGTATCACAGGCTAATTGTCCACAAACAGATGAGCAGAGGGCTGAGATGGCCAAGATTCCCTATGGATCCGCAGTGGGCAGTCTTATGTATGCCATGATAGCCACTCGTCCAGATATTGTCTTTGCAGTTGGTGTTGTGGTGCGCTATATGGCTACACCTGGCAAGAAGCATTGGGATGCCGTGTGAAGGGTATCATGAGGTACCTGAAGGGCACTGCAAATATGTGCATATGCTATGGCAGCCAGGATACAGGAGTCATGGGGTACACTAACTCTGATTATGCAGGACATGCAGGTAGTAGGAAGTCCACTTCCGGCTATGTATTCACCTATGCTGGAGGTGTTGTTTCTTGGATGTCTAGGGTGCAAAAATGCATGGCCCTTTCTACTATAGAGGCCGAGTATGTTGCAACCACACTGAGGCTTGCAAGGAGGCCATTTGGTTGGATTGTTTAGTTTGCTGACCTTGGTATTGATGCTATCCCTACACTGCATTCGGATTCTATGAGTGCTATTCAGTTAGCCAAGAATCCGCCGGTCTTCCATGCGAAGATGAAACACATTGAGGTGAGGTATCACTTCATACGTGGGGTCGTTGAGGACAAGTCTGTTGATCTTGTCAAGATCTCGAGTGACCAGAATCCTGCAGATTTGCTCGAGAAAAGCCTCTCTTCAGAGCGCTTTGCCTTCCTCAGGAGGTTGATGGGCGTGGGATGAGATGACGTCTTTCCTCATCCTGTTGTACATGTATACATGTTGTACTGTCTTTTTTCTTTTTCTTTTCACTCCTCACTAGGGCAAATTCGCCTTTAAGTGGGAGGTTGTTGGGGGTAAAGGCGCCTCTGCCTAGCCGCCCGTGTATTACTACACTAACAGTCACGGCCACTGCACACTGTAGGTAGCGGGTGCTCATCACCGTCACTTTATTCTTTATTCTTTTAGTGATAGTTTGAATAAAGGAAGGCCAAGTCACACATTGTGACTGTTGGAGTTCCCATTTCTAGTCTCTCCCTTTCTTGCTTTTGCTCTCCCGCCATAGCTCTTGAGTCCAACCTTCGATCTGTCACTCCCTTTCATAGCCTAGAATCATATCCTGCACATTACTATACCAATCATATAGTTAATAAAAGATAGCATCCTTACTAACTATCAAGTTGTGTGTAACATGGTTATAGTACATGTATCCCTTTCGCTCAAGATAATATCCCATAAATACACATTTTTTTGTTTTGCGAATCTATTTGCTATGCAACTCATCAAGAATATGCACATAAGAAATATATCTAAATACTTTAGTTGGTCTAGATTTGGATTTTTATCTATATACTTATCCTCATATGTCACACCATGTAAAGCAGCCGATGGTGTCTTGTCTATAATATATACAATAGTAGTAATTTCTACAATCCAATAATAATGGAATAAGTTTCTTTTAGACATCAATATACAAGCTACCCTTTGCATTATGCCTAGTTTTTCACTTAGCAACTCCATTATACTATGGATATAAATTGTCTTTGTGTGCCATTTTTTGCAAAGAAAAAACTCATTGAAGAAGTATTCTACCCCTCCATTTGACCTTATGTATTTAATACGCAACCCCATCTCCTTCTCAACCAAAGCTTGAAAGATTTTGAAGTGAGTGATAACACAATTATTTTGATGCATAAAATAAGCCCATATGTTTTGAGTGTAATTACTAATGAAGGAGATACAATAGTTGCAGCCATTCATATTTGTAGTCTTTGTAGGACCTCACACATTTGAATATATTAATTCAAGTGGCTTCTTGCATACATTTTTTTTCATATAAAAATACATGTCTTTCTTCCTTTCCAAATTGACATATCACATATACTTTATGCATCCCATCATCTCTAAACTATGATAACCCATTTGTAATATATTTGATTGCATATTTTTCAAATACTACACATTTGCATGACTATTCCACCTATAGCAAATGTTAATATTGGTTATAACACTTAAATATTGTGCAAACATAACAATATTCATCTCATGTTTTGGGTAGACTCACATCAAGAACAAACAATCTATTATCACTCTTACCTTTTGCAATCAACTTGCAATCATTGCAACAGTCCTCTACATGACGACCATCATATGTAAAACTGGCAATCCTTATTCTACCCCTTGACCAATAGCAATACTCACGTTTGACATCAATGTTTTTGTCAGTGAAATCATAGTTGCCCTTCTATTTTGTTGTGCATCATAACTTTTGCCACAACCACCACATTGGCCTTGGCCACGACTTCTATCTCTAATAGTAGATTAAGGTATCTGTTTGGATTTGTTCTGACTTTGAGAAGAAGAGAAATCCAAGCCAAGATTCTTCTCCTCAAGTATCAACATAGAAATCCAAACTGCAAAGTTAGGGATATTATAACTAGTATTCATACCTGACCTAAAGCTATTATACTCATCTCCAACTCCATCCAAATATGCATGCACAACATCATCAACTATTATACCATTCCAAGATTTTTAAATAATTCTCTTGATCTTTAATGCATAATCATTGATGGATAGATTCACTCTTTTAACCTACTTTAACTTGAGTTGTAACTTTCTTAGCATTTATACTTACTTCAAATGACCTTACTAAACTTTTCCATTTAGTGGGGCAAAGATTTTAAATTCCTACAAATAGCCCATCATTCTATCTATAATACTCACAGACATCAAATACATTACTTTACTCTATGTTTACTCCAAATGTTTCTTAGTCCTTTTTTTGTAGTAGTAGTAGCTTTTTATGTAGGAGCTTCAAGTCCTATTACATTGAATCCTACTTCACATGCGTACACAAGAATAGCTATAATATGCAATTTGTATCTAGATGCCCTTTGTGTATGCAACCCAAAAACACTTGAAACCTTACAAATTAAACATTTGTAACCTTTGCACATATAAATGGCCACTATAGTTGAAACCATAGTATGCCAAAAAAACTATTGTCAACCAACTTGCGGAGTCAAAACAAAGGCCATAACAACCTCAAATGGAAAAAATTAATAAGGGAAGATCTTAAACAATGCATTTGTAGCATATATACTGCTTTTCAAGAGTCTCCTATGGCTCTATTCCAAGACAAATTGAATAAGATGGAAGAGCTTCTTACCCATTGCTTGCTTCTATACTTTGTTGCCTTTACCTTAGTCTTCATTCAATCTCCACATAACCATGATAAAGCTATGATACCATGTTGGAAAAGAAGAGGGGAGAAAGATGAAGCAATCAAGTGCATATACACACATAATGGACACTCGAACACATAGAGAAGTAGGGCTGATTTCTTTTCTTTTTCTTTCTTCTTCTTTTCTACAAAAAGATTTCATCTACAATATGATAAAGATTAATATGAAAGCACTAAAACATATATTGACATCTCAATACCTCCAACTTCACCTCTCACCAAGAAGCAATGGATAGAAAGAAATGAGATTGGTGGAGCTTCAACTCTCAAGTCTCATACTTCCTCTCATTCTCACTATCTTCCTCTTGTTTACGCTCTCACAAGCATGTGAAAATAAGTAAGAAGCTAAGAGACTCAAGTTTATTACACACATGAATAGCTTTTCCTATTATTTTTTATCACTTATATACAAGATTTCTAGGCTTTCCACCCTGTTGGGCAGCCTACCCACCACTTTATGGCCTTATGCATGGTTTTATTCTAATTATGATTTTCCTAAGGTCCACGAGCCTTTCTAAGATGGAAAACTACAATGAACATTTTACTTTGACCTTGTGAGCCTATAGAAATATATACAAGTTGCATAGGAGCAAGCCCAACTCTCATAAATATTCTATATATTACTTAGAGCTTTGCCTTGGGAATCTTTAACCAACTAGAAGTTCTTGAGCTTGTGCGGCACAAGGAGGAGAGGTTTGGTATTCAAGAAATAAAGAGGCGGTTTTTTAAAGGGTGATATAATAATGAAAAGGGAAAATGTGACTCTTTGAAAAGTTGTAAGTCTCTCTCTAGGGAGAGAGAGAGAGAGGTTTTGTATTCAAGAAATAAAGATGGGTTTTTTTAAAAGGGTGATGTGATAATGAAAAAGGAGACTCTTTGAAAAGTTGTTTCTCTCTCTCTCTCTCTCTCTCTCTCTCTCTCTCTCTCTCTCTCTCTCTCTCTCTCTCTCTCTCTCTCTCATGACTTTTTTTCTAATTGAACGGATGAGATGAGATGATCCAATATATTTTAATGGTTGAACATGTGTATGCAATATGTGCATACTCTAAAAACACCCATGAATGCACATGCACTATACAAAGAATAATGCATTTCCTTTTAGAGAGATGAGATGATATTTTAATAGTTGAACGTGCATGTGCATGTAGTGTGTGTGTGTGTGTGTAAACCCATAAATATACATATACTATGAAAACACACACACAATGTATATTCACACATATGTGAAAACACATACACAAATGTATACACTTAAGGACACATGCATGTACACGTAAATATATGAGCAAGAGAAAAAATAGAAAGAGATGCAATTTAAGAATCTACTTATAAGTATAAATAAGTACCATTGCATTAAATATTTAATATTAATATTTATTAATTATATTACTTTATTATTAATATTTATGCACGTATATATATATATTAATATATAATATTGATATGCATTATTCATATTAATGTTGATGTTTCATACTTATTAAATAATGTTGTTATTTAATATGCTAATCTTAACTCATAATATTACTTTTGAATGTATCATAATAGTCACACAGTTCTTACAAATAAACCGTTCAATTTTGACATGTAAGAGAGCAACTAATTTTCTCTAATGAAAGTTGCTTTATTCTTTACATAAATGTTTATAAATGTCATAATGATTTTCTTTATGCTTGCACCAGAGAGAGAGAGAGAGAGAGAGAGAGAGAGAGAGAGAGAGAGAGAGAGAGAGAGAGAGAGAGAGAGAGAGAGAGAGAGAGAGAGAGAGAGAGAGAGAGAGAGAGAGAGAGAGAGAGAGAGAGAGATGGATGATAATAAGGATAATTTGATGACATGGGTGTGGCCTTCCACTACATACCAATGATGGGCATTGGCATGAACAACACATATCTTCTTATTGACGTGACAAAGTTGTACATGTCAATAGTACATTTGAATAGATATATACCAATAATATGTCATGTAGCAAAGCAACAAAGGAAAGGCATATAAGCTATTTAAAGCTCCAACGATTACATCACATTAATATTACTCAAGCAAATAGAGCGACAAATGAACTACAATAAGTTATTTGAAGATCAAAGCATGGGTATTACCATTGTTGTAGATCTTGATCACTTCCACATCTTACTACATTGATCCATGATTCTTTCAAACAAGCCATGTGGATGCTAGTGGCCACAGTCTTCAAAGGATTCTATTTATAGCATCTTACAAATATTGATGCAATTTGGCCAAGAAAGTGTTTTCTTGAGATTGCATGCTCTATTCTCTTGGGAGCTTGCACTGCAAGTTAAGAGATTGAGGGAGAGTGCTTCTCTTCCACCCATCCATCCCTCTATTTGCAGTATACCTAGAATTTTGCAATTAAATATACTCAATTCAACCTTATTTGTTGTTTGTTTCTACTCAAAATTATTTAAATCGATTCATGATTTTTCAAGAAAACATAAATTTTAATGGACTAATTAGGATTTTTCTAGATTAAAATACATTATTTTGGATTTTTAGATTTATTTTAAGATTTTTGCATACCCAAAACTAACTTTTACATTATTTTATTAATTAAAAAGTTTTTAACAGCAATTTATTTTATTTTTTAAAAAATATTAAATTATTAAGGATTAATTTATATTTCTTTTTTTTTCATAACAACGTTTTTCTTAAATATTTTTGATATTATATTGATATTTTCATAATTTTTAGAAAAAATTAATATTTTTATTATCGTAATACAATCCCATAGTATTACTATTATTATATATAAGTAAAAAAGATATTTAAAAATCATTCATAAAAAATAATTATTTAAAAAAAGTCTAAGATTAAAGCTTAAAGTGGTCTTATTACTCTTGGGGAGGCGTTGTCTTATAGTAGCCCATGATGACCCCTACCCCCTCTTTTCGCCCCACCAAAATATCACATATAAAACAAAATGAGAAGTTGAAAAAATTGCAATAAATTCATTACAAATCATGTTTTCTATAAAAAAATGAAAGAAAATCCTTTTGTACATAAACGAAAGTAGTTTCCCCTTGCCAAAGCACCACTTAAATATGAAACTCCCTTGCCCCTAAAACTACTTAAAGGAGGGTCCTTCTTCTCATTTTCAACACATGATAACGACGAGTCAACTCTTGAGAGTGAGAGAGGAAACAAAAACCATGAGTTAGAGGTGAGAAACACGAAAGAGTTAAGGGTAGTTCAAGTGTCATTCACTTATCTCAAAATCCTTTCTTTTCTCATCATTTTCATCCATCATGGCTCCTCACAAGCACATTCATGTAGCAAGACCCTCGAGCATCCATAATTCTAAAATTTTGATCGTTTAATATGTCCAAGGTATAATATTTAATACTTTATTGTTAAAAACAATTAAAAGAATGTATATTGATCTTTAAAATATATTAAAATATCAATTATTTTTAATTAAAAATAGATTGAAAATTTTAATCCTAAAATCTCCTTTTAAAATAATAAAATAATCCTTATCTTATTTTTCTTTAGTATTTTTAACTTTTAGATATTAGAAATATAAATGAAATAATACTAAAAATTATTTTAAAACTCATAAAAATAAAAAAATAAATACACTAGATTAAAAGTAAAAATTAGATAAATATTATTTTTGAGTAGTTTTTAATCAAGAAATCACTTTAAAGTTTTTTATAAATACTTATAATTAATATAAACTCGTCAAAAAATCTTATTTAGTATCCAAAGGATTGGTTTATTAAATTATTTAAAAAATAAATCTATTTATTTTTAGTAATTTAAAATTAAACTCTATAAAATTTTATTTTTAAAATAATTATCTTATTTATTTTATTTGATTACTTGCATAAATTAAAGATTCAAATTGTCATTGCTTTTTCAAGGATAAAATTAATTTAGTTCTCCTTACTTTGTTAAAGTGCATTTATGCACATTAAAAAGCATTCACATATAAGAAGAGTAAAATATGTACAAACGAATGAGATGCTCATCCACTTAAATTGGATAATTTAATTGAAAAATAATTAATTTTTACTAATGAATTAATTATTTCACTTAAAAACAATCAATATGCAAGAAAAGCAAAAGAGTGTAAGAAAGGCAAAAAAGTCACCTTTAGTACACATGGGCTTTTATCATACCAATAGGCTATTCCTGATCAATCTTGCACCTAGCATAGATTATGTTGTTTTTGGAGCTGGCAACCTTATTTGGAGACAAAACAAACCTATTCTAGGCATGGTGATAGCTATTCTAGGCATGATGATGATTGGCCTAGGCAAGGCAATGTTATTCTAGGTTAAACAATGTTGTCCTAAGCATGATCATGTATCCCTTTATCTAATATGAGCACCTGCGAGTGCTATCATTGGGGCCTATGTTCTTCCTAGTTGTATTTTGTGACATTTGGAAGAGATCTATCACGACAAACCTTGTTAAAAGGGAATCGTTCTTCTACGATGGTCATGAAGGATCAAGGCAAGATTATGATCTCTCACACAAAGGCTTTGAGTGTTGGATGTGTGTGGTGAAGATTTTGTTAGTTCGAGCATTCCTTGCAAATTGCACTACCAAATGAAAATTTGACAAGGTCCAAGGTTAGGGAAAGTTGGTCTTTTTGTGTTTTTGTGGATTCATGAAGAATTATAGTAGTTATGTTCAAATCTAGTGTTCCATGTCTTTAGCTAGTGATAGCAACAAGACACACGCTTTAGAGCAATACAAATTTATGGAGGAAAAGCATTAAGTTTCTAGTCCAAGCCCTAGTCCAACCTTTCTTTGTGTCATGGTGTAGGAGTATTCTAGCTCCATAGTTTTCTTTTCTTTCCTATTGCTAAATTTCAGTCTCAAAGATTAATTGCTTGCAACTTCAAGTCTATTAGCCTTTGGTTTACTACAAACTAGTTTCACCTTGTCTATAACCATGGAGACACTTTCATGAAGCTTTTAACTAGCCATGTTTTTGGACAAGTTGCTCTTCCTACTCTCTACTTGTATGTCCTAGTACATATCACATGGGCACTTCAAAAGGATTTGTATGCCTTTTAGATCAGCATCATTGACAATGGTTGCAAGCCACATTGTTACCCTCTTGAATTGGAACCAAGGATTGAATGGAAAAAGACATGGAGATGCTAAAGGAAGTATGCAATCTCATGCTTGAAGCTAGTTCACTATTCTACCATGGATGTTTTGATGTACAATTGTTGTTCTCGAGTCATGAAATCCACAACACGCATATCCCCTCTAGTTACAATGATATCAAAGATGTGCTCCTTTTCTTCTTTCACACAAGGAGGCATCCAAGGCATTGTTCAATTGTGTAATAGAGATTAATTACTAAGCAAAGAATGGTAAGATTGGTAAAAGAGCATGCAAACTTACAACATCAATTAGCTACATTTAAAAGTGATTTGAATTGGTAGGCTTAAGATCATAGTTTTCTCAACCTAAGCAAAATTTGTTTGAGAATAGGTGTTTGCACAAATTGAATGGCATCCATCGCCACACAACTTATTCATGGCTTAGACTAAGCATGTTCTACCCAAAATATACAAAATTTTTCCATTGGTTGCACTCCAAGGTAAGATGCATATTTGCACGTCCATCAGTGAGATGACTATTAGTTTTTGATGTGTTTTTTCTTTGACATTTGGTGGCTTGATGTGATTGCTCTTAAAAAGCTTTACAACTCATACCATGATCTTGGCCTATATGATAGGTTTTATTGTTTGGCTCTTGGGATAGCATCACACATATGCAAATCCCATGTTGGTTTTTAAATAACACGAGAGCATCACAAACACTCTTTAATGGTAGGTATAATGTGATCCAAAAACCTTAAAATACCCTCACCACTTGTAAGTTATCCAATACAAGTGAAAGGGATTTCGTAATATGCTCAAACATCATGCCCCTAAAGCTTTAAAATGTCATGGAATGCCTCCCTATGTGTAAGAAAAAACCTAGATTCGGCCATGGGGCTTGGAATGAGTCATACATGAATGAAACAAAACTATAATGTGAAAATGGCATTGTTATACTACCTGTTCAATGGGCCTACATATCTACATTTGAGTGTATACATGGCACATGTTGTTGCAATGTGTGGTGCACAAAGAGAGAGAGAGAGAGAGAGAGAGAGAGAGAGAGAGAGAGAGAGAGAGAGAGAGAGAGAGAGAGAGAGAGAGAGAGAGTGTGTGTGTGTGTGTGTGTGTGTTATAGATTGACTTGCAATGACACATGAACTAAGTTGTGGTATACTGGAATGGAATAGTTAATAATGTAATGTAATTGAAACACAAACATCTCAAAATCTTTACATGAGCAATGATGGCTAGTGTATGCATCATAAGTTATAACCTTAGCGATACTTTTAGATAGTATGTGAGCTCTATTTGAGGATGCATTTTACGTATGGTCAACAATATCCCTACAAACCCCAATCGTCTATCTTTTTTCCAATTTGGATTCTTACCCTTAGGGTTCTCACTACAAAATATTGGACTTAACTTTTTATCAATAAAGCTATCCTTGTCTTAACATTTGGTGTGATCTTCTCTTAAAATGTTAGAATGTTTCTACTATTGATCGATATCTATATAAACCTTAAGTATACGATAATGTGGTGAATGTTTCTATATACATGTTAAAACTTATAAACATTAGGGTGAATTTAACCTATTTCTTTGATTTTTTCTTTCATATAAATGGCAAAAAAGCCTTCACAACCTCAATAAACTTAGAAATGTGGGTGAATAAAAATTCACTAAATTAAAGGCCAACATACTTAACTTTTCAAAAAGAAAACCACAAACATATAAAGCTTTAACCAATTGGCAAATAATAGCTAGTAAGGAAACCATAGTCAAACTAAAAAGCACCATTTGCTTATTGTTTAGCCCTTAAATATATATCAAGTGCTTTGTAAGATCAAATGATATGGAGGAGTTTTTAGTATTTGCATAAAATACATGTGTAAATGTGTACTACAAAGGCTACAATAGGAGAATATTAGTAAGACACACTCTATGATGCATAGTAAAGCCTTATAGGTTTTTATTCTATCTTGTCATTCATCTATAACTTTATAAAGATTTTACTTCACTTTACCATGAAGACATTGTTTTAATATTTTTTATTTAAAAATTTTCCTTAATTTTAACAAATATTTCACTTTATAACACCATTTAAAAATCAATGGATGAATGTGAATAATGACCTTACAATGCATTGACCAACAACCTCGAAATTGTGTAAAAAAAGAAATGCAATTTTAGTGCTTGTTCTACTTTCTGTTTAGAATAAATGAATATAGATATAATTAACATCTAATGTAGTAAATATGTGTAACTCCATTGGCATAACATGTCAAGAGGTTGAACTAGTGAATAACATATTATAAAATATCATGGCCCTCAGGGACACAAAAGGAAAAAACGGCAACTCCCTTTTGACCAATGGGAAAATTAGTGTTATATCCATTTCCTCCATAAATGCAATTGTTCGATATGGAAAAGCCACCATATATGTTGGAACCTGTGGAGTTAGACCATAATATTGATCCTGTCAATGCATCCATGGCATAAACATCTCCAGAATCGGCAAATGAGCCTGCAAAAACTACTCCATTTGCCACACTCATTGGTCCAAAAGCTCTTGCCCCATGAGGTTCCGCAGTTGTCCATAAGATTCTTCCTGTCCTTGCCTCTATTGCCACCCATCCACCCCCTATTGTTGAATTACGGTGTGGGAATAGTGTGAAATTTTTCTTGTCACCATTTACAATATTTGTGTATATTCTCTCTCCATCTGTACATGATCCCCATGATGCTCCTCCCAATGCACCTCCTGGACCTCCGACCTAGCACATGATGACATGCAAAAAGAGTGTGAAAATTAATTTTAATACCATAAAGTATATGATGATAATTAATTGAGATCTTAAGTAACATCGTGAGACTCGGATAGCCTTTTTTCTCAACCTCATGTTACAATGTAAAATGATGATTAAGATGAACAACCTACATGTAAGTATGTAATAAGATTATATATTTGAATACTCAAATATGAACTATAAGGAGCCCTTGTTAGATCCCAACAAGTATACAGTGCATTGTTGAAGATGAAATTGCACATGTTGAGGTGAGTTTTGTATGTGTGCATGTGCGTGCACACACATGTGTACTATGTAATTTGTACTTGCCCAAGGTTTTTCCATTGCACATATTGAGGTGAGTTTTGTATGTGTGCATGTGCATGCACACACGTGTACTATGTAATTTGTACTTGCCCAAGGGTTTCCCATTGTAGTGGAATTTTACTTTAAATGTTGGACAAGTATAAAGTAGCTTACCGTGGACCATACAACTTTACCAGTATCACAATCTAATGCCCAAACAACTCCACTCTTTTGTCCGGACACCACAAGACAAGTTTCCTTGCCTTCATATGTGTGATTAATAAACTTATTTTTGGTTTGAAAATCTATCAACATAGGTGCTTCTCCAAAGTCATAATCGGGGCCCATGATAGCAGGGCAATTTGGAGTCTTTGATGATTGAGCACAAGGTAAAGTCCACACATCATAACCTTGAAGACGCTTGCTCCAAGCAATGGACCCATTATCTATATGAAGGCCCATGATAGAGTCTTCATGATCATCAACATCAATGCAAGGATCGGGAAGAAGTTGGGAGTTGTTTGCCCACTTTCTTTCACACTCTTCAACGGAATCGGGGACTCGGTAATTATTCCCTGCACAATCTTTTTTGATTAGCGAATAGCATGAGAGGAAAAGCTATCTTAATTAAGCATTGCCTCAATAAAGACCTCATCCATATAAAGTCAAACACAAAAGAACACGATTTTACATTTAAGTAATGCATGAATATGTGCAAAGTTGAGAAGGTTGATGCAAATAACTATTGTTAGTGTCACATTAGCTTTGGATTTGCAAGTTAAGATGAGAGAACACCTGTTCCAAAGTACACCAATCGCCTCTTTTCATCTATTGATGGGCTGCTACCCCATATAGAAACACCATAAAATTGGGAGTTGAGGGGGACCATAGATATTTTCCACAATACATTACCATCTTTCAATCTTAGCTTTTGAAAGCTCCCTTGAAATGAGCAACAAGTAGGCAAAAACTCTTCAATAGATGATATGCCAACAAAATATGATCTGTAGACACAAGAGCAATTCCTCACAATAGTAATCACATTTAGTCAAGTTTCTTGTGCACGTTAATCTGCGCTATAAATGTTTGATTCTTTGTGCAAAGTGGTTTATAGTGGCTGAACATGAGAATACTATAGATTTGTGTGTAAAATGTATGCTTGGATATGATTACTTTGTTGAATAACGTTTCTTTATTGTCCCATCCATAGTAATAAAGTTGTTAACATATAAGGCATGTTAAGTGTATTTTCAAGCTTATTTTCTCACGTAAGCATTTAACATTTAGCACATTCCCAAACACGTATATCCATGCATGCTACACATCACAAACTATGATATTAAATGTGAAATGGTAATCCTTCTAGATGTGATTATATCTTAGCAGTGATTCAGTTTGAGCTAAACATGTAGATGCACTTGAAGCTCATATGCTTTTGAATGCTTTGACTTAGTGTATCTTGGGTATCCAATACAAGAAAGGGGCACACAACCCCATGAACTCCCTCCTACTTGTATTCTATACCCCGAAGATACAATCAAAAGATCGTCGAGAATGAAAACACAATCACAAAAAAGTGTCTGAAATTATCTCTTTAATTTTACTAAGATAGTCATTCAAGCTTCAAAGATAATTTTGCCAATTTTGAAAAATGTTCATATTTTTCTTTACCATCGTGTACAAGCACGTACCCTTCAAAGGCGGTTCCTGACATGGTAATGACAGCATTTGGGGAGGGGTCAAGGTGGGCAGACATCCAAAGCAAGGAGCCACAATGTCGATTGAGGGCAAGCACAATGGGTGGACCATGGAGGCCAACAAGGAGGAGGTGCTTGCAGATGACAGGGGTGGTACGGGAAAGAGTTTTCACACCTGCAAGTTGGCTAGGTTAGAGCTTTCCCCTTCTTTTTTTCCTTTTCTTTAAAAAGCGGCCTATAAATTTGTGAGAATATCACAAAGGTTTAGCTTCTAAGCTCTTTCGACACAAGAATATAAGAATCCATGTTTCTCAAATTCTAAGAAGAAAGACAATATCTTAAGCATTTATAATAAGGGAGGTACCACATACCTAGCCTGTTGCAATGGAGGATAGGGATCATACGTGTGCCCTGCTTGCACTTGGAGGGTGTCTTGTGTGTGGGGGTTTGGGGGGTTGGTGGTCCCTATCATCCATTGTAACATGCTAGGGATGGGGCAGCTCCCTCACAACCCATGATGATGTTGAATATCACTGGAACTCGAGAATACCATGATGAAGGTTCCCACTGTGGCACCATAAGCATTGACTAGAGTTGAACTAAGGCCTAAATTTGCAATCGACACTGTGAGAAATTTTGAAGCCCGGTTTAATAAGGAATTCCCACATGTGATTTCCATATATAGACGAGCATCTTATCTTAACATGCGTACGTATAAGACTTGAAGGAACAGGAAGAACGATGTGTTCCAAATCAATGTTTAGTATTTTGGGGAGATGGAATTAGATGGGAAGATGCATCCCTAAAGAAATATTGAGAGTGTCCAAGGAACATAGGCTTGGGAAAGAAAGGAGAGAAGAGAGGGCGTGCACCCACACCTGTGAGTTGGGTAAGGTTGAGTTTCCAGATGAGGTCGCCGGAGCGGGCGGCGAGGGCGTAGAGGTGGCCGTCCCAGCCGGGGAAGTAGAGGCGGTTGCCGAGGGTGGATGGCGTGGCCGACACATCGAAGCCCGTGGGGAACCTCCACTGCAGCTTCATCCCTGACGACCGGACCGACCGGGGCGTGATCCTCTGGCGTGGCCCCTGCGCGCTCCTGTGGTTCAATATCCCGCCTCCATGGTTCACCCACTAGCCAATTATATAATTAATGCGCACACCCAAGATCAGATTAATGCATGCTGCGGCCCATGAATGAATAGATGATATATATATATATATATAACATATGCGAGAGAGAGTACCCCTCCTCCCCACGCAGCAAGCTCCGGTCCACCCCCCCCGAAAAGAATCGCCACGGCCAACAAAAGCTTGTAATTTGCAAGACTTACGAGCTTCAATATCCTCATGGTCTGGGGACGTCGTCGTGTTTGATCCAGGGCTTATCGTGAATCTGATTGATTCTAAGGCCGAGCGACTTCGCCAGCCTTTCCGTCGGACGTCCACTTATAAGAAAGACAGTACGTCCCCTACCAAGCAACTTACGGTTGGCGTGTAAGGATACCGTTTTGCGTAGAAGCAAGGTCAGAGTTACAAGGAAAGCATAATGGAAGTTGGCCTTCGAGCACAACCTAAGGATGCTGATACTTCCATCCATTGCCCCTCAAACCAAATGATGGCCCCTTTGAAATTTTGATGGGCCACCTCAAAATTTTCGCCCTTGACTCCTGTTCCCATGCTTTATGCCACAATCTTTGACATTTGTTCTCATTTTGCCCGACTCCATGTTGGAGTTGTTAGTCTTCATTTTAAAAGATGATATATGGTGTAAAAAAGCTTATTCTTCCTTGTAAAGAGAGAGAAACTACTTATTCTACATTAACAATTCACACCCAATGTAGAGGCATTAGATTCTATTCCTTCCTCATGCTACACAAGGCTTAAATAATATGATAGGTATCCCGCATACACTAATCACATGTATTGAGGATGTAAACTAAGCTTATTTCATGTTTCCATTTTCTTGTCGTACATCTTTCTATGTAGCCTTGAGCATTACATTGCATCAACCAGTATGCTTCATCAATAACATATCAATATGCATCAAATATATTGTGCATGTCTCAACCTAACGACCTCTATGGTAGTGATATCCTCATCTTGAATGCATCAAACTCATTAAACATGGAATCCATCAAATCAAATCAAATTTTGGTGCATCAGTGGAGTTCAACAAGTCGTAATTCTCATCATAAGGATAAGGTGCACCATACATGTGTGCTAATATTTTTAAATTATCAATAATCATGATTATTAATTGGGTAATGACAAGTAAATGATAACATTCATCAAATGCTTAATCCTTCCTCCTGGTCTTCAAAAGCTTCCTAAATATTGTTCCTACTCCTCTTCTTCTTGCATGCTCATGTGTGCTAGTGTTGGTCCTTTGAGAGCTCTACGTGTGTGCGCATGTGGTTGTGAGGATATTTTACTAAATTGAAAAATTCTCCATTTTTTGGGCTTATGTACAGACTAGGATAAAGGGGCCAATAAGTTGAAACCCCCCAAAAGCAAAATACACGCCACCCCACTTTAATGATAGTTTTACACAAAGTTGCATTTAAGCTACTTACAGTTATGATACAAATTCTTATATATTACATATAAACTTGTTGTGAGTCAAATAATTGAACCATAATGTATATTATTTGACTACCTTAAAACTATTATGTGAGAATATTCTACTAAATTGAAAAGTCCTCCCCTTTTTTGGCCTATTTACATGCTAGGATAAAGGGGCTAATAAGGTGGTGCAACCCAAAAGCAAAATTAAGTATAAGCTTATTGTCAGTCAAAAAATTGAGCCATGTAAGTTCTTTTATTTTTCAATTATGTAAGTTATTTTGTTTTTGGGTTTTGTATGTCTTAAAATTTTAGAAAATTAATGTAACTCACATGGGAAGAAAGAGATATAGCAAAGGACTACCAAATTTTATGTAAATAGGGTGAGTAATTACCATGTTGATATGCTCACTCTCATTTTTGTTCACCCTTGAATAAAGCACATGTGACTTGATAACCTACAAAAAGCTCACCAAGATTTTTATTTTTCCATTAGGTTATTAGGAAGAATAAATAGCCTAGTGGATCTACCAAACCCAATCAACATGTGGGGCCCATCAAGATTTCATTGTTTCACTTTGTTGGAGGTTCTCTCTCTCTCTCTCTCTCTCTCTCTCTCTCTCTCTCTCTCTCTCTCTCTCTCTCTCTCTCTCTCTCTCTCTCTCTCTCTCTCTCTCTCTCTCTCTCTCTCTCTCTCTCTCTCGTGTGGTGTGTGTGTGGTAGGGGGGCTATTGATCGAGGCAACATTGTACATTCAACATATATGCCATGAGCTAGTCCTCTTTTTCTACTTAATGTGTGTACGCAAATGCACATGTATGTAACAGTGCGGGCCTAAGCTTGAGATTGGCATGCATCATCATAAACTTGGCATATACATATCATGAGGACTCATCAGACATTCCTCTCTTGTTACTCACTATATGTGCACATGTATATTCTATACACATGTTTATAGTAACAAAAAAGCATGTTGATGGATTGGCATACGTTATGCATATCATGAGACGATTCTCCTTTATCACTCTTTGTGTGCTGAAGTTCTTGTGTGTATATGTATTTATATGGGACATGTAGATTGACACGTGTTGCATTTGTATGCCGCCATTGACTTCGCATTGTGTCATGAACTTGACATACAAGTGTCATTTTGGTTGTGACACCCTGTTGAGATATCGAGCTCCACTCGTGATATGCCAGGGTGACCGTTGTGCATTTATGTCACCGACTTGTCAGTTGTTGCAGATGCGGTTGGTACACCGCCCATGAATAATAGCTAGATGACAGCTATCCTTATCTACTCTAGTTCGTGGCTCAGTTAGTATGCCACCTTAGTTAGTTGAGTTTGGTTTGAGACCCATATATAGGGTTCTTCTATTTTTATGTACTAGAGTTCTTTTGGCTTACACAACTAAGAAGAGGAAAACTGTTTTCAGCCTCCACCTTTGTGTGTATTCCCCCATTGTGCAAGCAAGAAAGCTACAAGTGAGACTCCTTCCTTCTCTCCCACAATCTTGACATGGTATCAGAGCCTTGTTCGTGGTAAGGAGCTCAAGAAAGCAAGCCAATTTCGTGGTGTTCTGGTAAGAGGACCAGTGTTGCTTTCATTTTTCTGTTTTGGGAGCAAGTCTCTGCAGGTAGCACAGCCGGAAAGTGCAAGAGTGCATTGTCTCAGATTGAGACGCCCTTCGTGGTGTAGCAAGAGGGCAGTATATGCTGCAGGATATGGCTTTAGCCCTTGGTTGCTCTATTTTTTTGATTTGAGGCCATTTCGGGGCCTGTTTTGGAGGCGGAAGTTTTCTGCACGCACTCAAAAAAAGGCCCTGTTTGATGCTGTGCAACCACTGTTCTACAAGTCGGTGAAAAGTTACCACAGAAATAGCATCATATGCTTGTGTGCAGAGACATTGGGAGTTACAGAATCATCCTTGGTTCCTGTTTATGCAAAATCGTCACTAGGAAGTGACTATGTGGTCAAATACCACTTTCACCAGCTTTGCAGATTTGCCCTTGTGAGGGTGAAGCTGTGTTTTTTGCAGTGACAGAATTTTTTGCAGTGTTCTGTAATGGCGTCTGATTCTCTTTCACAGATTGTAACTGAAAAGCTTGACAAGAACAACTTCCAAGCATGGAAGTTTAGAATGACGAATTTCCTTATGGGAAAAGGATATTGGGAATTTGTTGCAGGAAATGAAGAAGAACCAGTTCTTCCTGATATTCCCAATCAACAGCAAATGCAGGCATTTAAAGCATGGCATGAGAGAGCCAGGAAAGTTATGTACTGGCTGTCTATTAGTATTTCAGACTCTATGATTGTGCATATTCAGGATGCAAGTACGCCAAAGGAGACATGGGATACTTTGTCAAAAATGTATAGCACAAATACACAAGCCAGGAAAATGCAGCTCAAGCAAGAGTTGCATAATGTGCAAAGAGAAAGTATGAGCATCAATGACTACTACATGAAGGTGAAGAAGATTGCAGATGCACTTGCTTCCATTGGGTCGCTAGTGGAAGATGATGATTTAGTTTCTGTGACCTTGAATGGTCTAGGAAAGGATTATACGCAGTTTCGGATATCCATTTCAGTTCGTGAAAGATTTCCTGATTTTGAGGAGTTGATTGTTCTTCTAATTTCTGAGGATCAGAGAAATGGTGGTGCATCTTCTTCAGGAGGAACTTCAAAAGAAGTTGTCTTCTACTCAAATGCTGGAAGAGGTAGAGAAGGCCGATCTGGAGGCCGTGGTAGAAATCAGAATATGCAGCAAACTCAAGAAAACCAGTCCTATGGAGGAGGACGTGGTAACTCTAGAGGCAGGGGGAGCCAAAGAGGTCGTGGTGGATGGCAAAGAGGCCAAAATGCAAACAGTAATGTTGAATGCTACTACTGTGGTAAAATGGATCATATGGCTAAAGACTGCTATAAAAAGCAGAATGACGTGATGAATGGAAAATTGCAACAAGGGAATTATGCATCTTCTAGTAGACACGGTGATGGCAGAAATGAGCATTTGTTTATGGTGCAACACATGAATAATTCTGTGACAAGTGTAGAAGAAAGCAGCGATGTATGGTATGTTGACTCAGGTGCATCAAACCACATGACAGGTCATGCAGAATGGATGGAGGATGCAAGGAAAATGGAAAAACCAGGATTTGTGGAGATTGGTGATAATACTGCACATCCTATTGTGCAGATTGGAAAAATTCCTTTGTCTATGCAGGATGGGAAAAAGAAATACTTGTCCGATGTATTTCATGTCCCGAATATCACTAAGAATCTGGTTTCTGTTGGTCAAATGGTTGAGCAGGGCTTGCAGGTCAGATTTAATCCTCATGGATGCTTTGTTGAGGATATGAAAAATAAAGGTCGCTTGATAGCAAAAGGAATGAAGAAGGGCAGAATGTTTATGTTGGATGCAGACATGCCTGAATTGAGTGCAGTAATGTTTGCACATGGGACCGGTGTAGTTGCAGATATTGATATCTGGCATAAACGCATTGGTCATGTTAATGTACAGCGACTTAAATCAATGCAGGCCCAAAATATTGTTGCAGGATTGCCTAAATTCAAGGTTACAGAAATGCATAAGGTATGTGAAGCCTGTCAGTTTGGAAAACAGGCAAGGAAACCATTTCCTAGACATGTTCAAGAGAGTAAGAAGCCATTGGAATTAATCCACTCTGATGTGTGGACTACTAAAGCTGCATCTCTTGGAGGCTGTCATTATTTTGTCACTTTTATTGATGACTATAGCAGAAAAGTTTGGGTGTATTTTATGAAAAAGAAAAGTGAAGTTTTTGGGCATTTCAAAACTCTTAAAGCTATGATTGAAAAAGAAACAGGCCTGCAAATAAAATGCCTAAGGTCAGATGGAGAGGGAGAGTACCTCTCAAATGAGTTTGCAAGGTTCCTGCAGGAGCATGGCATAAGGCAGCAATATTCATGCAGTCATACCCCACAACAAAATGGAATTGCAGAAAGGAAAAACAGACATATTGGAGAGGTATCTCGTGCCATGCTCAACGAAAAAGACTTGCCAGATTTTTACTAGGCTGAAGCAGTTGCTACAGCAGTCTACATAATGAACAAGACTCCCACTGCAGCAATACATGGGATGACTCCAGAGGAGAGGTATACTGGTAGGAAACCAGATATTTCTCATTTGAAGATTTTTGGTTGCATTGCCTATGTTCATGTGCCAGATGAGTTGAGATCCAAGTTGGATCCAAAAGCTGAGAAGTGCATCTTTATTGGTTACTCTGTGCAGCAGAAAGGGTATAGATGCTATAACCCTTCTACTCGTAAGTTTACAGTGAGCAGAGATGTTGTTTTTTATGAGATGAGTAGCTGGTATAAACCAGTAAATGTGATTGATGATGTAGATGCACAAAATGGTAATGCTACACAGAATTCACAGCAGCAGTCACAAAATATTAGTGGACCTGGAGCGTCCTCTAGCAGTGGTTCACATACTTCGCCATGGACAGGCAGATTGAGATCAGGAGAATCTTCTCAAAGCAATGCAAATAGTGGTATTCAGGTATCACGAAAAGGAAAAGAGAAGGTAGATCAGCCCATATTTGATGTGAATGCAGGTCACTCTTATGTGGATGGTGAATCCAGTAGCTTAGAACAGAGCATTGATGATGAGTTGGGTATTCCTTCTATTGTTACACCTGTAGTAAGGAAGACCAGGGATGTTTTGAGAGCACCTGGGAGTGAACCTACTTTGCGCAGGTCCACCAGAGCTAGGTATCCTATGGATAGGCTGAAATATGATGGATTTACAGCCATTCACTATGCCTATATGGTCAAAGTGATACAGGAACCAGAACCCACTTCTTTTGAGCAAGCTATGTGAAAAGAAAAATGGGAGAAAGCCATGGATGAAGAAATGGATGCCTTGGAAGCAAATGCTACATGGGAATTGGTACCTTTGCCTAAAGGTAAGAATGCAATTGGCTGTAAGTGGGTTTATAAGGTGAAGCACAATGCAGATGGTTCTGTGAACAGATACAAGGCAAGATTAGTAGTCAAGGGGTATGCACAAACATATGGCATTGATTATGAAGAAACTTTCAGTCCGGTTGCAAGGATGGCAACCGTAAGAGCAGTCATTGCTATGGCTGCATCAAAGGAATGGTCTTTATATCAGATGGATGTAAAGAATGCCTTCTTGCATGGTGATTTGCAAGAAGAGGTATATATGGAGCAGCCACCAGGTTATGTGCATGCTGTTCATCCTGAGTTTGTTTGCAGGTTGAAGAAAGCATTGTATGGCTTGAAGCAAGCACCTAGAGCATGGTCTGACAAGATAGAACAGTATCTTGTCACTATTGGCTTTCAGATTTCCAAGGCAGATTTCTCACTTTATGTGAGAAAAAAAGAGAAAGGTATTATGCTACTTGTCATTTATGTTGATGATTTGATTATGACAGGTGACAGTGATGAAGATATCCTTCATGTAAAAATACTATTGAAGCAGAAGTTTGAGATGAAGGATTTGGGAGAGTTGCGTTATTTCTTGGGCATTGAGGTGATTAGATCACCGAGTGGGATACGGCTCTTGTAGAGGCAGTATGGATTAGACATGCTGTCCAAATATGGGATGACAGGCTGTAAGCCTATTTCAGTTCCTTTGGAGTAGAATGTGAAGCTGAGCGGCGCAGATGCAGGTGAGCTTCTGGAAGACCCTACTATGTATAGACGCATAGTAGGAAGTTTGATTTATATGACTATTACCAGGCCAGATTTGAGCTATGCTGTTGGATTGGTAAGTCATTTTATGCAGGCTCCAAGGAAACCGCATTTGGATGCGGCTAGACGCATACTCAGGTATGTGAAGTCCACATTGCAGTATGGACTACTTTATGAGACTGGGGTTCAGATACAGTTGCATGGATACACTGATGCTGATTGGGCTGGTAGTATTTCTGATAGACGATCTACCAGTGGATATGTGTTCTCTTTTGGGAGTGCTGCAGTCACTTGGAGTAGTAAGAAACAACCTACAGTTGCCTTGTCGAGCACAGAGGCTGAGTACAGGGGTGCAGCAATGGCTGCATGTGAGGTAGCTTGGTTGCATAAGCTACTTTATGATATGCATCAGCCTACAGATGGGCCAGTTGTCATTTACTGTGACAACATGAGTAGTATACACTTGGCAAATAACCCAGTCTATCATGCTAGAACAAAGCACATTGAGGTGCATTATCACTATGTGCGGGAGAGGGTTTTACTAGGTCTTATTGATCTAGTTTATGTCAGTACAGAGGATCAGGTAGCTAACATATTTACAAAGGCATTGGGCGCAGAGAAGCTATGCAAGTTCAGAGACCTGCTTGGTGTGCAGGAATTGGGATTGAGCTCGAGGGGGAGTGTTGAGATATCGAGCTCCACTCGTGATATGCTAGGGTGACCGTTGTGCATTTATGTCACCGACTTGTCAGTTGCAGATGCGGTTGGTACACCGCCCATGAATAATAGCTAGATGACAGCTATCCTTATCTACTCTAGTCCGTGGCTCAATTAGTATGCCACCTTAGTTAGTTGAGTTTGGTTTGAGACCCATATATAGGGTTCTTCTATTTTTATGTACTAGAGTTCTTTTGGCTTACACAACTAAGAAGAGGAAAACTGTTTTCAGCCTCCAGCTTTGTGTGTATTCCCCCATTGTGCAAGCAAGAAAGCTACAAGTGAGACTCCTTCCTTCTCTCCCACAATCTTGACACACCCTTCCTTTCTCCATCAAGTATTTGATGGACACTTGGTTGTGAACTCAACAAAATAGTGTCTTGATGAGCTACATAAGATAGTAAAGTGATTGGCATTTGGTGGTGCATTCAACTAGATAATGTCCCCACCTATGTGTGATTTTAATCAAAACTTACAACCTTTTGTATTCTTTAAATTAAAATAATCATTCAATTTATTTTACATTTACCAATGACAATGTTACATCAACAAACAATAAAATAATAGAACTTATATAATCTAATAACACAGAAGATAGAATGTAACACCAATTTTTTCATGAAAACAACAAATTTCAATATTGGTTAACTAATCTATACAATGTACAATACTAGACTTCAATTATTTTTCTCTTATCATCTCTCTTCCTCTGTGTGTGTGTGTGTGTGTGTGTGTGTGTGTGTGAAAATTCAATCTTGATACTCTCTCTTAATCATTTCGATAGATTAAGTTAACCTTAGTATATTCATTATCTTAGATGATTACATCTATAATAATCATGGTGAAAAATGTCTAAGCACACTTAAAACAACTAATAGTCTTGATTATCTGTAAATGCTAGATCTTGATTTTTTTCTCTTATTATTACTATATTCTCTCTCTCTCTCTCTCTCTCTCTCTCTCTCTCTCTCTCTCTCTCTCTATTTAAACTTGATAATCACAATGAGAAAAAGGAGCCAAAAGTGAACCAAAATAATCTACATTGTTTCATTCTCTCTCTCTCTCTCTCTCTCTCTCTCTCTCTCTCTCTCTCTCTCTCTAAATTTAAACTTGATAATCACAATGAGAAAAAGGAGCCAAAAGTGAACCAAAATAATCTACATTGTCTCATTCCGTCTCTCTCTCTCTCTCTCTCTCTCTCTCTCTCTCTCTCTCTCTCTCTCTCTCTCTCTCTCTCTCTCTCTCTCTCTCTCTCTCTCTCTCTCTCTCTCTCTCTCTCTCTCTCTCTCTCTCTCTCTCTCAAAATCATTCTAAGAGAGATTAAGTTAACATTATTATATCCATCGTCTTGGGCTTACAAGTCTATATACATTATCTTAGACTCGCAAGTTTATAATAGTCATGGTGAATGATGTCTAAGTCGCCTTAAAATAATTAATGGTTTGATTATCTATAAATTCATTATATTTTAAGATGGATTGGCTTGGATCTATGAGTCATAAGTGGACTATGCATAAAAACAATTAACAATTAATAATATTGTGTGTGTGTGTGTGCATGCGTGCACGCGTGCGTGCATGGGGGCATGCGTGCGTGGGTGTGTGTGTGTGCGTGTGTGTGTGTGTGTGCGTGCGTGTGTGTGTGTGGGTGTGTGTGTGTGTGTGTGTGTGTGTGTAAATTCAATCTTGATCCTCTTTCTCAATCATTTCGATAGATTAAGTTAACCTTAGTATATTCATTACCTTAGATTATTAAATCTATAATAATCATGGTGAAAAATGTCTAAGCACACTTAAAACAACTAATAGTCTTGATTATCTGTAAATGATAGATCTTGATTTTTTTCTCTTATTATTACTATATACTCTCTCTCTCTCTCTCTCTCTCTCTCTCTCTCTCTCTCTCTCTCTCTCTCTCTCTCTCTCTCTCTCTCTAAATTTAAACTTGATAATCACAATGAGAAAAAGGAGCCAAAAGTGAACCAAAATAATCTACATTGTTTCATTCTCTCTCTCTCTCTCTCTCTCTCTCTCTCTCTCTCTCTCTCTCTCTCAAAATCATTCTAAGAGAGATTAAGTTAACATTATTATATCCATCATCTTGGGCTTACAAGTCTATATACATTATCTTAGACTCATAAGTTTATAATAGTCAAGGTGAATGATGTCTAAGTGGCCTTAAAATAATTAATGGTTTGATTATCTATAAGTTCATTATATTTTAAGATGGATTGACTTGGATCTATGAGTCATAAGTGGACTATGCATATAAACAATCAACAATTAATAATATTGTGTGTGTGTGTGTGTGTGTGTGTGTGTGTTTTTTTTTTTTTTTTTGGTAGGGTGTTAGGTTAAGTTTTGGCCACAACACTCATATACTTGTCTTTCATTGTTAAAGAGTATTGCAAGAACGACCCTCAAAGTGGCCAAAATGTTACACATTTTCTTAGTAGAAGCCATCTTGTCCAGCACAAACAACCAAATAGAGCACATCAATAGCAATGAGGCTACACTTATAAACTTCTATAATCAAGCATGTGTTTTCATGTTCACAATGCTTCACAACAAGAAGATCCATAATCATGGGCAAGGATACTATGGCACACACTCAAGAATCACTAGTATGCACAACAATTGGGATGCTCTTCAATGCACTGAAGCTAGACAATGTCATTGGGCAAGGTGTCTTCAAACAATACATTGAAATCATAGTATATAATATTAGCTATTTTTCCTCAAATATCAAAGATTTATAAAGGCTCTGACAACACAAAATGGCAACAATTTCCCTCAAATCCTATGCAAAGATACATGTATAGGGGCTCTAACAACACAAAACTTTAACAATTTCAAGTGAAGTAAGGCATAGAGAAGGTTAATGCATAGATCATGCAATGCATTGCTTTCACTTATGAGCCCATTTGGGTGACTATTTTCCCTCTCTTGAATGGCAGTATATATACTCAATGATGTTCCAATGTGGGGCCCATATCATGATTGTAAGTACAAAGTAACAATTGATAACCTATGAAACATAAACATTAGCTTTAGACTAGATCCAAACATGGTCCTCAATGAAGAGAAGATGGCTAGAATTCTAGGATGATTAATAATATGTTGCACATCATTCATGCAGTGGTCGATAGGATGAAGGCTATGCATAGTGGCAATGCCATCCATTTTGACTTACATGCAAATAACATTGTGTTGTACTTCACCATAGATAATACCCCCAAGGTCAGCATAATTGATCGAGGTCTAATAGTCATCTCCAGAATGACAAGGCCGAGCCTCAACTAGCAAAGTAGTGCACAAGAGGATCCTCTACATGTCATTGACGAGTGTCGAAGGAAAGGGGCCAAGAAAGAAGGAGGCCATGAATTGTATCAGAGATTTACGATCCCTTGAGCCTAGAAGAAGAAGGACATGAACAATGCCAAAGATTTAAGATGCCATGTGCCAATCTACTTACACCAAGGAGTGTGATGTGTACACTTTAGGATGGGGCAGTATGTACCTTCAAGTTTTAGTACTTAGGCCAATACCTTTGGCTATGTAGATTGTGGAGGGATGACTCTACAAAATGTTGATGCACTTTATAGAATTAAAATAGGGATTGCATGCTAGTAGAAGACAAGGCCTTTTGACCATCTTGTTGATTTTTTTTTAGGGGCAAAATGTAGCATTGACCCTGCAAAGGTGCAACAACCTCTTATTGGCCTTGGGCCAATCCTAGGCCATCACTTGAAGAAATCCCCTTTTTTTAAAAAGCAAAACAATATCAAAATGTGTCTTAGCAACTATCATTGTCTCTATCAGTCCAACAGTGCATTGAATATCATAAAAATTGATTGTGAATCTAGGGATTTTATGATGTATTTTGTATCTCAATGTATTTATAATTGGATCCGGGGATTTTTTTATTGAGATAACAAGTCACACATGCTAGCATATGCATTTAATTATGTCTGATTGGTTCAAATTTAAAGCATTGTAAGATGTATTATATAACTAGGGCTCATAGAGCTCTATTTATTGACACAAGCTGCTATGTCATATGTGCTAACTTGTGCATTTAATTATGTTTGATTGGTTCAAAGTCTAAGAATTGTGATATGTATTGCGCGATTGACTTTGGGTTCTTTGTCTCTCAATGTTTCTATGTAAGATGTGCTAACTTGTCTCTCCTTGTGTTGTGGATGCATGTATTTGTGGCCACTTCATCTTCATGTCTTATATGCAAACAATGAACACCAAGCGTTCTCAATCTTAAAAAATGGGAGAGGGCTTAAACTGTTGATGGGCAAGGGATGAGGGCAAAGATAATGTTCAATAAGGGCCAAAATTTGTATATTTTGTGCCAAACTTGGTACAATGTATCAACTTCGCATATCTGAGGTGAGATGCACATATGATGGTTATGGTGATTGACACTTCAAAGTGAGCTTGAGCATCTTGACAAGATTGCTACTCATATTGTCTAATTCCTTTCCACCTTCTCAGTCACAATGACAATTGCAAACCTTTTTGAATAATATTACATTTTAGGCAAAATATTTGGAATATTTTAAAGATTCTCTAAAAATAAAAAACTCACATATGTTTTTGAGTCATAATGTTTTAAAAAGAATCTTCAAAAGTGTTAACTTTTTGGGTACATTTAAAATTTTATGGTTCTAAAATGGAAGCTAATTTTAAGTGCATTCTATGTGTCGTGCTAAAAAATAACTTTGCACATACAACTATGTCCTCATTCTCATTACATTTAGAAATGCATATGTGAAGCTTCTCTCCTTGAATGCTTAATATAGTCCTTTTTAAATTAAAATAATCTTTCTTTATGGAATGCTTTGCTATTTTCTTTATATGGTTCAAGAATTCCTAGTTTTCTTTGCAAAAGCAATAAGATCATGTGTAGAACAAGAAACAAGGTAGAAACTTAGTTTTGTTGTTTCTCCCTCATTTAGAGTTGGATTTCAAATCTTTTAGAGTTATTTCGGGGGTTTTGTCACATTTTGGACATGATGGAGATGTTTAAACATCACGATTCAGCACACAATTTTGTTTGCAATAATTACAACAAAGTTACAAAAAATCTCTTAATATATAAAACTCTATACTTTCATTGATATTTGTGTTTTCTTATAATTAGATATATTATATGAATGTAAATAGTTATGGAATCAATACTTCATAATAGAGGATGAAAAACCATGGATTTGGTTTATCCAACAATGATATTGATTTTGAAACATTTGGATGAGGTAAAGATGCTAATTTTATTCAACTAAAAGTGATTTGTAGAGATGGTCCTTTTGCACGCACGCATGCACATGTGCGCGCGCGCGCGCGCACACACACACACACACACACACACACACACACACACACACACACACACACACACACACACACACACACACACACACACACACACACACACACACACACACACACACACACACACACACACACACACACACACACACACATTAAGGTACAAACAAACATAGATATACATGAAGCACACCTTTAAAAATGTTATTACTTGAACTTCTAACATTTTTTATTGAAAAACTCAAATAACATGTATTTCATGGACGTTTTTCACTATGAATGATTACTACTTATGGAGGAGGTGCCCACTTATTATGGCTATGAAGGAAGGAGCCCTAAAATTATTAGTTTTCTAGTAGAATTTTTCAAAATTCTATTGGCATTTTTTATTAATTCTATGATAAATAAGCTTCACTCAAAAGAAGAAAAACAACTCCAATCTTGAATGGTATTGATGATATCACATGAAAGAGTATCCATATATTATCAAGAAAAGCAATGATACCAAAGACTAAGATTGATTATGTAATTATGAAAACCCAACAATTGTAAGAAGGGAAGCATGGTGGGGGCCAGTAAGGCCTACTAATCATGCTTCATGCAGTTGGTGTCATTGTGAAGCACCTGAGCTATGCCTTGCTTGATTCACATTTTTGTGAGCAAATGGAAGAAAACACACTTTTCTCATAGGAATAGCTTCATTTCATGTTACACCATGTCGTGAGTGGTTCCACTCTACCGCACTGTCTCTGGTTTAGTTCGCTTGGGTGATGACAGGTCACTTGCTATTATTGGCATTAGGGATGTACGACTATAGTTCTCTATTGGTAGTACTTTTCTGTTACAGGATGTACGTCATGTACCTGCACTTACATGCAGTCTTATGTATGCAGGGCAGCTTGATGATGCTGGGTCTCATGTTTCATTTGGGAATTCTGCTTGGAAAATCACGTGTGGTAGACTTATGCTTGCTAGAGGTGCCAAGGCTAGTTGCCTCTATCCTCTTGTAGTTGATGGGTCCTCTATTGACCATGTTTTGTTAGTGGGTTCCATCCCACATGTATCTCTTTGGCATGCCCGTTTGGGCCATATGTCTTTGAAGGGAATGAAAATGTTTTCTGGTTTGCAATACTTTTACCGCCCCTTGACTATGCATGTTTTGATTCATGTGAGCATTGTCTTTATGGCAAACAAACTAGGAATACAAATATGAATTCTGGTAGGACACGCATGAGTGAGCCCCTGGCATTGGTACATTCAGATGTCTATGGGCCCATACCCTGTCAGTCTATGGGTGGTGCAAAGTATTTTCTGACGTTTATTGATAATTTTTCGTGTAAAGTTTGGGCTTATCCCATTAAGATTAAGTCAAATGGCTTGGCTGTGTTTCAGAGATGGCTTGCATTGGTTGAGAACCAGACTAGGCATAGGGTGAAATGCCTTAGGAATGACAATGGGGGAGAATATGTGTCATGTGCCTTTGAGCAGCTACGTGACGAAAGGGGTATTAAGCGTCAATTGACTGCCCCCTATACCCACCCTAGAATGGTTTGGCTAAGTGAATGAATCGAAAAATCCATGAGCGTGTACACAATATACTTAGCCATGCAGGCCTACCGTAGAGCTTTTGGGCTGAGGCAGTCAGTACATCTGTGTATATCATAAATAGATCACTTTTCAGTGGTTTGGATTTCCAAGTTGCAGAGGAGGTATGGACTGGGAAACCTCCGTCTTATATGTGCATCTACGTGTCTTTGGATGTTGAGAGTGGAAAAAGACTCAATTTTTGACTGAATTTTGTTGTTTTTGAGGTCTGAATGATTGATTTTTGATGGATTTAGAGTGGTGTATGGTTGTTAAAGGAAGTATTTGAGAGTGTTTTGGATGATATTGATTATCTTTTGGAAGTTCATGATGATTCTCAGTGGAGATATGAAGCTCTATGATGTTCTGTTGATGTTCTGATTGGTTCTATATACCTTCTGTATAGCTTCAGTTTTGTTCTGATTGTCTTCTGTATGAAGCATGGATTGATGTGACTGATGAAGATTGAGATCTTTTGGAAGCTTATTGAATAATTTTTGATAGTATGGAATGGTTTGAGTATGAGTTATGAGGTTCTTATGACCTTTTGTAACCCTCTGTAGACCTTCTATAGAGCTTCTATCTTTGCTCTGTCTCTGCTCTGTAATTGTACTGTAGCTGCTCTGGTACTGTACTGTAACTGTTCTGTAGACCTTCTGTAAGTGTTCTGTAGAATGTATGTGTGACTTTGGAAATTTTTTCTAACTTTTGGAAAGGATGAATCTAAGTTCAAAAGAGCTAAAACAAGTGGAAGAAGCAGTTGTTGAAGACTAAAGAGAAGACTAAGTGACAGTGACAGTAGTGAGCTGTGAAAAGACACTGTAGTGGCTCTGCTGACTCTTCATATCAGACATACCTCTTGGGAGGTGCATCCACGACCTAAGAAGGATTATTAAGAGTTATTATGAGAGTATTGTAGTGAGGAGATGATGTACTATTGATAGAGAGAGAGAGAGAGAGAGAGAGAGAGAGAGAGAGAGAGAGAGAGAGAGAGAGAGAGCCAGAGATAGTCAATTCTATCAAAACAGTGCAACTGTACATGAGAGATTGAGAGAGAGAACTATGAAGACATTGAAGATGAACACTATGTCATTGATTTCCATTCAAAAGATGGTGTATTAATTTGTGTTTCTTTGTTATATTGATGGATTCTATGAAGATGTTGAAGATTATGGTTGATTCTATCAAATCTATGGGAGATATCTATTATGATGTTGCATGAAGATTTGTTGTTTTCTTTGTTTTAGTTATCAAAATAATGAAATAAAAGCTTGTTGATGTTACAAGATAGATTTTCTTGCAGTAGAATCCCCTTTTCCTTGGTGTTCCTCTTGGGGCTCCATGTTTTTGGTGCGCAGTCGGGGAAACTTGCCATCAACAAGCATCAGAAGAGGCTGAAAATGAAGGAAATGGCATTGCCAAGAAGAGGAAAATACAATGGATGGTTGCAAAATTTCTTCTTCTACTGAAGAGTTGGAAATTCTCATTATCAAAGCCACTTTCCACAAGAAGTTCATCCCACAATGGCGGAAACATATCACCATCATGATGCATGCTCTATGTGGTGGACTGTTTCCTCTTCCTATTGAAGCAGCAAAAACTTGCATCTTGGTGGCAAACTGTTTGGGAGCAAACTGAAGAGCAGAAACGGAGAGAATGACCACCCATGGAAGATTTGGCATTCATTGAGAAGTTTCTAGACATCATCAAGTGGGAGATTGTGAAGAAGCTTCAGGAGTCGTGGTTTGTGGAGGTTCACGAAAACAAGAAGGAAAAGAGTTGGAATTTGTTCGTGGATGCTCAACAGCAAGATGTGGGATGCTTGGTGCACTGACAATCTTCTATTTGTCCAATTAGCAACCCACTGGAAGTTGGTATATAGAGTGTTTTTCACAACATACACTTTTGAAACCCTCAGAAGCTGGCATTATTATAATGATACAAGAACCTCCCATAAAGCCAGACATCCCTAATGCCAAGAGCCAAAGCCGGAGGCAGAAGTAGAGTTAGAAGTTGTGACAGAAGCAGAAGCAGATGCAGAGGTAGAAGATCTGTTCTTCTCCTACAGAGCCTTTACAGAAGCAGAGATAGAGCCTCCAGAGGAAGAGGATGAAAATGATGAGGAAGAAAATGAAGCAGGTTATGAAAGTGCAGATGAAGAATTTCCTCTAATAACGGATGATCTTGTTGATGTTCCTACAGAGACCTCAGAGGCCAAAGATCTCAGGGTGCTGTATGGAATGACTATGGTTCCATTTGGGTTGGCCAATGGACCAAAAAATATGCAAAATCCGTATAAGCAATGGATTAAAAGCATAAAAATTAAGTTCACCAGTGGCTCCTGTCACCCTGACCGTTCAGTCCAGAGAAAAGATGATGATGATGCCTCTTACCAACAGAAGCCAGAGCTATCAAAGCCTCGGCCCATAGAAGGTCCATGCTATGTGACATTCCTGGATGCATCCTCTGAAGATGAATCCTTAAGTCCAGAAGAAATTACCACTCATACAGAAGCAAACAAAGCTCTGATACCCTTTCAGCAACCTCAACAGACAAATGAGTCATCTGTTTAGAAGGAGGACACTGGTTCTAGTGGAACATCAGATGAGGACACTACTTCCTTGAAAGAGTCAGATCTCTATCCACAAGCAATCCGTGGTACATTCATCCGCGAAGTGGAAGGTGAAAGACAAGTGACATTCTTGGATACTGACGGTATTGAACGTCACCTGAAAGTGGGCCTCAATATTCCAGAAGAGGAATTAGTGGTCCTGCGAGACCTACTCAAAGAGAACTTAGATGTGTTTGCTTGGTCATACAAAGACCTAAAAGGGATTGATTTCACAATATGCCAACATCACATTGACCTAGAGCCAGATGCCAAACATATAAGGCAAAGACAAAGAAGTATGAATCCTAATTACTAGGCTGAATTATTGAAACTTCTTAAAGAAGAGTTCATTTATCCCGTGGCTAATAATGAATGGGTTTCGCCCTTTGTGGTAGTACCCAAGAAGAACGGGAAACTTTGAATATGTGTCGACTTTCGAAAGATCAATTCGAAGATGAAAAATGATCATTTTCCTATCCCTTTTATTACAGACCAACTGTTGAACACAGTGGCAGGCCATGAACTGTATTTCCTCTTGGATGGATTCAGTGGTTATAACCAAGTCCAAATTGCAGAAGACGACCAATCTAAAACAACCTTCACCACAGAATGGGGGACCTATGCCTATAGAGTGATGCCATTTGGGCTCTGTAATGCTCCTGTCACCTTCCAACGAGTAATGATGGCTGCCTTTCACAATCATCTTCATGATTTCATTGAGGTGTATCTTGATGACTTCTGTGTCTATAGCGTAATCCGCGAGCACTGGGGACATCTAGAGCAATGTTTTGACAGATGTCGAGAGTATGGGATTTCTCTCAACCCCGACAAATGTGTATTTGGTGTCTCATCAGAAGTTCTTTTGGGCCATATTGTCTCCGCACAAGGGATTGCAACAGAACCAGTGAAGATTGAGAAGATTACCATTTTAACAGCACCAACAAACCTCAAGCAATTAAGAGGATTTCTTGGCCATGTGGGCTACTACAGAAGATTTATTGCACATTTTGCAACCAAGGCAGTCCCTCTACACAAGCTCCTAAGGAAAGAAGCTAATTTCCTTTGGACTGATAACTGTGAAGAAGCCTTTAATACCCTCAAACAGTGCCTTATCCAAGCACCTATCTTACAGCCTCTTGATTGGACGAAGGAGTTCCATGTGCACACAGATGCATCAGTTGAAGGGCTAGGTGTTGTTCTATGTCAAAAGGGCCTTTCTAAATTAGATCAACCAATTTATTATGCAAGTCGAAAGGTCACTGATAGGGAACGGAACTACACAGTGACAGAGCTTGAGTGCTTGGCAATGGTGTTTGCACTGGAGAAGTTTCGACAATATCTACTGTCAACACATTTCAAGTTCTATGTGGATCATGAAGCCCTGTCCTTCTTGATGAACAAAGCAGATGTTAAAGGACAACTGATAAGATGGTTACTCCTATTCCAGGAGTTTGATTTTGAAGTGGTCACTAAGCCTAGCCATTCCCATGTCCTAGCTGATCATCTATCACGGATCCCTCAACCAGAAGAAGAGGAACAGGATGATCCAGACCTTCCTGATGCTTCCTTGTTTCTAGTTGAAACAGTTACTCCCTGGTATGCAGACATAGCCAACCTCTTGGCAACTCAATAGTATCCTCCTATCATCTCAAGTCGTGAGAAGAAGAATCTTCTGTTAGAATCAGCCCCCTACACCTTGCTAGGCGGTGCACTGTACAAGAGAGGCAAAGATGAAGTGTTGCGAAGATGTGTTGCAGGGGATGAAATCGGCATAGTATTGAAAGCATGCCATGACGAACCATGTGGTGGACACTTCGCAGCATATGATTATTGTGAGAGATGTGATGCTTGTCAGCGAATGGGAAAACCCACCAAAACAAGTGCCATGCCACTACAACCCATTCTTCCCCTAAAGCCGTTCGAGAAGTGGGGGATTGATTGGGTCCCATTGATCCACCTACCAGACGGAAGCAGAACAGATCCATCTTAGTATGTACGGATTATGTCACAAAGTGGTGTGAAGCTAAAGCCCTGAAGCAAGATGATGGTAACATTGTAGCCTTGTTCATGTACGAGAATATTATTACCCATTTTGGCAGTCCCCTCGAGTTGGTGAGTGGCAGAGGTACTCATTTCCTTAACAAAATCATCGAGGAGCTGACGGAACTATATAAGATCCGCCATCACAAGTCCACTCCTTATTACCCTAGAGCCAATGGCCAAGTTGAAGTCACCAATCGCATCCTCTACTCGATTCTGACAAGAATGATTGCCACACATCGTCGCAATTGGAATGATCGACTTACAGAGGCCCTCTGGGCATACAGAACCTCTCATAAGGAAGCTACATGACAAACCCCTTTCCAGCTAGTGTATGGTACAGAAGCCGTCTTTCCTGTTGAGCTGGAATTGTCATCTTTGCGAGTGGTAGTTAAAGAACGCTTGGGAGATAATGAGTCACTGCAATGCCGCCTCCTGCACTTGGAATGCTTGGATCCTTCACCACAGAATGGGGGACCTACGCTTACTGAGTGATGTCGTTTGGACTCTGCAATGCCCCTGCTACTTTCCAGCAATCATGGTGGCCCCATTCCAAAATCATCTGCATGACTTTATTGAGCTATATTTGGATGACTTTTGTGTCTATAGTTTGATCCGTGAATACTGGGGATATTTGGAACAATGCTTTGACCGATGCCGGGAGTATGGGATTTCCCTCAACCCCGACAAATGCATCTTTGGGGTCTCTTGTGGAGTTCTGTTGGGCCACATTGTCTCTGCACAAGGGATATCAACAGACCCTGCAAAGATCGAAAAGATCGCAGCTCTGACAGCACCCACCAACCTCAAACAGTTGAGGGGATTCCTAGGCCATGTGGGTTACTACAGAAGGTTCATAGCTCATTTTGCAACAAAGGCAACCTCCTTGCACAAGCTTCTGAGGAAAGATGTAGAGTTTACTTGGATGGAAGAATGTGACAAAGCCTTCAACACTCTGAAGCAGTGTCTGATTGAGGCACCCATTCTACAACCTCCTGATTGGATGAAGGAGTTTCATGTACACACTGATGCATCCATTGAAGGCTTAGGCACAGTCCTATGCCAAAAGGGCTCCTCTAAGCTGGATCAACCGATCTATTACGCAAGCCGAAAAGTCACTGATAGGGAACGGAACTATACAGTGACAGAGCTGGAGTGCTTGGCAATGGTGTTTGCCCTAGAGAAGTTCCGCCACTACCTCCTATCTACCCACTTGAAATTTTATGTGGATCACGAGGCCCTGTCCTTCCTGATGAACAAAGCAGATGTGAAAGGACGAATGATGAGATGGCTTCTTCTATTCCAGGAGTTTGACTTTGAGGTGATTACCAAACCTGGTCGTTCCCATGTTCTGGCTGATCATCTGTCGCGTATCCCACAAACTGCAGACGAGGATCGGGATGATCCAGACCTCCCTGATGCTTCCCTATTCCTAGTAGAAACCGTAACCCCCTGGTATGCAGACATTTCCAATCTACTGGCAACCCAACAGTACCCTCCTGGCATTTCTAGTCAAGAGAGGAAGAAGCTTATGTTGGAATCAGCTCCCTACACCCTGCTCGTTGGTGCACTGTACAAGAAAGGCAAAGATGAAGTGCTCAGAAGATGTGTTACAGGAGACGAGATTGGGATTGTTCTAAAGGCTTGCCATGACGAGCCATGTGGAGGCCACTTTGCAGGAGAAGCTACAGCCAGGAAGGCTCTGCTAGCAGGTTACTGGTGGCCTACCCTTCATAAGGATGCCTATGATTACTGTAAAAGATGTGATGCTTGTCAGCGAATGGGCAAACCCACGAAGACAAGTGCCATGCCACTTCAACCTATCCTTCCCCTGAAGCCTTTTGAGAAGTGGGGCATCGACTTCTAGGTCCACTCGATCCTCCCACCAGAAGGAAACAGAACCGATACATCCTCGTATGTACAGATTATGTCACAAAGTGGTGTGAAGCTAAAGCCCTAAAGCAGGACGATGGTAACAGCGTGGCCCTGTTCATGTACGAGAATATCATCACCCGTTTTGGCAGTTCCTTAGAGCTGGTAAGTGACCGAGGCACTCATTTCATTAATAAAGTCATGGAAGAGTTGACAGAGTTGTATAAGGTCCGCCATCGCAAGTCCACTCCTTATTACCCCAGAGCCAACGGCCAAGTCGAAGTCACCAATCGCATCCTCTGCTCGATTCTGACAAGAACGATTGCCACACATCGTCGTGATTGGGATGATCGACTTACAGAGGCCCTCTGGGCGTACAGAACCTCCCATAAAGCAGCAACAGGACAGACACCCTTTCAGCTGGTGTATGGTACAGAAGCTATTTTCCCTGTTGAATTATAATTACCCTCTTTGAGAGTGGCTATCAAAGAGCGTTTGGGGGACGATGATTCACTACAACGCCGTCTCCTGCACTTGGAATGTTTGGACGAAACTCGCAGGATGGCTCTACAGTGCATGGAAGCCACGCAAGCTCGACGCAAGGCTTACCATGACAGCTTCATCAAGCACAAGGAGTTCCAAGAAGGTGATTTGGTCCTAGCCTATGATTCACGATTTGGCAAGTTTCCTAGCAAGCTCCAACAATGGTGGATGGGCCCATATAAGGTACTTGCCATAAACCCTAATGGCTCTGTCCAAGTGGAGACCGTTGATGCCTCTGATGATCCCTTCCTGATTAATGGATATCGCCTGAAGAAGTACTTTCCTCCTTGGGGATCTTGACAATCATGGTCACCTGATCCTTTCCCTCGTTGGCGCAGCACTATACTTCTTATGATGCTACTTTTGATAGCCGTTCTTCAGCCACTCCTGATGAGGTGGATGCAACCCTCTGTCCCCTCAACCCCACCTTCCAGCCTTGATTTCTTATTCTATATTTTCCACCAACGACAGTGGCGAGGTTGGTTCTGATACATGGTCTTTCTACCATTCCATTGCTTAATTCGAAAAAACAAGAAGAAAAAAAAATATACATATCGGTCATGGGAGAAAAGGACTTAGGTCCCTGTCATGCCGACCTATTCTTCGAGAAAAGGTGGAAACACCCTCGGGAATAGGGGAAAACAAGAAAAAAAAAGAAAAGAAAAAAAAAGAAAAACAAGATTAAACAGAAAACATGAAAAACAAAACTGTTATGGGAGAAAAGGAAGCAATTCCCTGTCATAGCAAGCCTCGTTCCAAGAAAAGGTGGTCAACACCCTTGGGTGAGAAGCTGGCTGTGGAAAAGGTGGCAACACCCAGTAGTCCAGAAAGTGGATTCATCAATTGATATCCTCAGGATCCAGTTCCGAAGCTACCTCCCTTGGTACGTTGTGTCCTGTGTCTCTCTGCAGAGCGTCTAACTGTCCTCTAGCAGATGCCATGTTCCTATCCAACACAACGTTCGATTTGATGGCTACCTCCTTGGGTATGCCTCATCTTCAACATCTTGATGACAACAACCGACAACGCGATCTTCATCGACAAACAATTGAATGACGTGAGCTTTCATCCTAACCGGATGGGGAAGTGAGTATGGTTGCCCTCTGTAACTATCAACAACGAGTGAGACAGAGGGTGGGTCGAGAGACCAGTCTTTTCCCTTTAAATCAAATGAGAGGTGAGTAGTGTGAATGAAGTGTTGCATGCACGGGACAGGCCTCTCAATGCACAAAGCACAATTTGTTTCTGTGCACTGCACCATAAGGCTCCCTGGCCTTCCTTCTCGCACCGTATGCCGGCACAGGGCGGGATGCACAATTGCACCATCCAATGCGCACAAGGCATACAACCTTTGCACATGTGCCAGGATAACATCAATGGGTTTCAGGAAATGGTTGCCCTCTTGTATCTATCAGCAGAGTGTGAGACAGAGGGTGGGTTGAGTGTGACTGGAGTTTCTTCAATCAATTACCGAGAGGTGAGATTGAGGGATGTTACGACACTTGGAGTAAGGTATGTTTCCGTTTTCCTATGCACCCACGGGATGGGTCTCTACCGTCATCACAGGACACGTCACCATGTTCTGAACACTGCACTGTCAGGCTCCCTTGCCTTCCGCCTTGCACTTATGCCAGACGGGTTCGACGCACTAATGCACCGTCAACTGTGCACCCTGGCATACTCCCTCTGCACCATCCCCTTGTCGATTCCTAAACTGGGTATGCAATATGGGTTTCAATCCTTATTCCTCGAGTGATATTAGTCATGGGGTGAGTGACAGTTCTTTCATTCCATTTGAGTGATTGTGAGTTGAGTGCAATATCCCTCATCATCGACAAATTTCTTGCGATCCCTTCAATCAGCTACCTCCCTGGGTGCTGCTGCATGGTCCGTGCCATGAAGGACGTGTGCCGAAAAGATGCCTTGGTACCTCCAGGAGCCGACAACGACACAGGACGTGCCATTGACAATCAACCTTGATCCTCAACAATATGGGCCAAGTTTTTCTAACCCTACACTCTGTTTCTCAGTGACGTTCATGTCTTAAGTGTGGGGACGTTAGGGGATGGTCTGCTATGTGGTTCTAGGTCCCTGTTGTTCGGTTAACCCTATCCGTTAAGGTCTTAAGTGTGGAGACGCGTCCCTGCGTGTCTACATTGCATATCCTTCTGCATATGCCTCAACCTGCTCATGCATGTATGCCATGACTTGCTGTTATCTTAATGGGATCCCTTCCCACCTATTTGTTCATTTTCCACCTGCCCTTGGGGCTGTTCCCTTGCAATTTTCCTTCATTCCCTGCTTTTGTGGTCCTGCCATGTGAACGCATCCTACGTTCACCGAAGTCCAAATCTAACCTTGTAGCCCTGTTCCTCCCTCTGACCTGCCCAATTTTCCTTTTTACCTACCCTGTTCCGGTACACGGTTTTTGAGTTATTAATTTTTGAAACATTTTGCGCAAATTAGTCAGTTTTCCATATGAATGCGCTTTTCTTGCTTCGAAACCGTGATCTGACATTATAGCCCTGACAACCACTTTTCCCTTGACATTTTTCCTTTTTACTCCGAGTCATTCCGATGCACGGTTTGTCCAATATTAATTTTTCGGTTTTTTAAAGACTTTTTCGTGCGTCTTTTTGACATTTTTCCATGTGAACCTGCCCTGTTTGCATCGGCATTCCAATTTGATTTGATAGCCGTGTCCCCCGTGCCTTCCCCCACCTTTTTCCTTTTTCCTCCACCTTCTTTCAACTTTTAGATTTTTAATTATTAATTTTTCAATGTGTTTTCGGGTGTATTTTTTGTGTTTTTTACATGTGAACCCCTCCTACTTCCACCGGAACTGCGTTTTGACCTGACAACCCTGTGTCACACTTTCCTGCGGACATTTTTTCTTTTTACTACATGTCATTCCGGTGAACGGTTCGTCCAATATTAATTTCTGATCCCATTTTCGGGTTTTTTTTGGGTTTTTTCCACATGAACGCGTCTTATCTCAGTCGGAACTATGTTTTGACGTGATAGGATTGTCGGGCATGTCTTTTTGCACATTTTTCCTTTTTCCTGCACCTCATTCCGATGGACGGATCTTCCGATATTAATTTTTAATTGCGTTTTTGGACCCGTTTTTTGTGTTTTTGCACGTGACCGCCCTTCCCCCCCCCGAAACCTCTGTTGCGTATTTTCCCTGTCTTCCCCTTGCCGTCCTGCCCACTTTTTGTTTTTACGCCATTTCGTTTTGACGTCTGGATTGGGAGTTATTAATTTTTCTTTATTTTTATGTGTTTTTGCGCGTCCCGTCCCGTGCGTGAACGTGCCCGTAACCCCTACCCCGCCCACTAACCCTAACCCTACCCCGCCTACTAACCCTAACCCTAATCCCTACCCCGCCCACTACCACTGACCCCTACCCCTACCCCCCTTATGACCTACCCTACCCCACCCCTTGGGCACCCCCCCCATGGCCTACCCTACCCCTACCCTGCCCATTGCCCTTCCCACCCCTACCTTTTCCTATCCCCCCTCCCCTCTCACGACCCCTTCCCCTCCAACCGCCTTCCTCTCCCCCATCTTCTTCTCCCTCCCTGTCGTGCCCCTCCCCTCCCTCTCCTCCATTTTCTCCTCCCTCTCCACCCTCTTCTCCATCCCCTCCTCCTCTGCTCCTCTCCTCTTCCCCTCCTTCCCCTCCACCTTCTCCCTCCCTTCCTCTTGCCTGCCCTGCCTGTGGCCCATCGCTGCCACGTTGCCCGCCGCAGCGCCCTCCAGGCTGCCCGACGCTGCCGCCCTCCAGGTCGCCACGTTGCCCGCCGCAGCGCCCTCCAGGCCGCCCAATGCCGCCGCCTCGTACACGGCCCCTGTTGGTGTCGTTGTCGTCCTTGACATGCCCGGACAGCTCGTACCGTCTCCTCCCTGTGGTGCAGGGCCTCCTGCAGCGCCCTGCCCTGCCCTCTGAGCGCCCTCGACGCATGCAGCCCCGCCCGAGTCGCACTCGTCCGTGCCCCCTTCGCCAGGCAGCCGCCCTCCCGGTTGCCACGTCGCCAGGCCCTCCCGCCGCCGCCCTGTGGCGCAGCGACCTCTGCCGCCCTCCAGGCCGCCTGCCACGGTTGCCAGCCTGTTGGCTGTTGTCCACGCCGCCTTCCTCGTCAGCTGCCCCACCCGCCTCGACAGCCTCCCGCCTTCCACCTCCTTGCCACGTGTCTTCCCCCATTACCCCCCACATTCAAACACACCCCCCCACCCCCAACCAAGCCCCCCTTCCCCCAGCAAACCCACATCCCCCCCCCCCCCCCCCCCCCCCCCCCCCAACCCCCAACCAAGCCCCCTTTCCCCCCATTAACACACACCCCCCCCCCACCCCCAACCAAGCCCCCCTTCCCCCCAGCAAACCCACACACCCCCCCCACCCCAACCAAGCCCCCTTTCCCCCATTAACACACACCCCCCCACCCCCAACCAAGCCCCCATTCCCCCCACCTACACCCCCATTCCCCCCACTAACCCCCCCATCACCTACCTTCCCACCCTCACTAGCACACACCCCTATCTAAGCCCCCTTCCCCCCACAGGCACCCCCGCAAGACATACCCCTTCTTAAACCATTGTTCCCCCCCGCAGGAACCCCCCCACCGCAACCCCTCCCTAAGACCTGTTCACACCCCTTACAGACCCGCAGCACCTTACCCCTCCTTAACCCCCCGTCACGCAGAAACCCGCAGGCATTTCTTTTCCGCCCTTGACACCCGCAAAGGGTGTGTACGCACGTGGTTTTTCGTGCGAGTGTGATTGTTCGTGATTGATCCTGCGCGGGTGCGGAACTTTGTTCGTCCGTTGCTGCCACGCAGTTGACACACAGCTGCCACGCAGCCTATTTCTGGGTATTTTCCCAGATTTTTTTATTCAAACACCCGAACCCTTTACAACACTAAAAAAAAACACACAATAAAAAAATTAAAATTAAACAAAAACCAACCTTTAAAATTCTTTAAAAAAATACAAAAAAATCTAGAAAATTTCCTATTATTTCTGCAACCCATGGCCATATTTTTCTAAACCTGTAAATTAAAAAAAAAACACACATTTTTGACCATTTTAAAAATACCCAAACAAATGACAAAAATTCATCAAAAATGCTAAAAAAATCCAAATTAATTTTCGAAAATTTTCTAACACTTCCATTACCATTTTTACTTATTTTTGACATATTTTCTAAGCTGAAAAACTACTTCATGTAACACCTAAATTCATCCACAATAAAATAATACAACACATTTTTCATCCAAACACCAACTAAACCTCTAGAGAAAAAATCCAGATATTTTTGGCTTGCGGAGAGCGCATTCTTTGCATTTACATACACCCACTACCAAGTATTTTCCCTTTTATTTGTTATTTTTTCAGCTACCCCAAAACCCACGGTTAATTCAAAAATAAAAAACAACCAACAAAAACAAACAAAACAAAAACAAAAAAACAAATAATAATAATAATAAAAGAAAAAAAATGATGAACCCTAAACACCACCATGGCACGCGCATTCGCGCTAAACACACCATTTTTTAAAAAAATAAACTAGCCGTTCACTTAGCACGCGCTAAGTGCGCTATAGAGGCACTTTAATATTTTTAATTAAAATGAACCAGCCGTCACAAGAGCACGCGCTGGCAAAAAAGTGCTCCACATCACCTTAATTTGTAATCAATGAACTTGCATTTAGAGACCCAGTCTGGGTATCGAAGTCCGGGATTCGAATTAACGCACCGCTTTCACCTAATAATTGGTAATTAAATTTTTAAGAAGGAACCGCCGTTTTCTTCTTAAGGTTTATCACTTAATAAAACTTCACCCATTTCTTAATAATTTATTAAAATGAACCTTTCATTAAATTAATTCCCCCTCACTGCACTTATTTTCCCTTTTTAATGAACCCGTTTCGTGGGATGGGTATGCGCAGTCTTTGGAGTTATTTCCATGGTCAAACACCGGTTTATCACAAGTTGTGGTCTTGATATGTGTAGGTCGTGGTGATGTTTTGGTTTAGTTTCTTTGTTACGGTTAAGGGTACGGTGTGTAGTTTTTTTTTTCTTTATTGCCTAATACAGGGATTTGGGTGTTTGTATGTTGCATAGCATGAAGCTTTCGGTTGCATATGTCTCAAGGTCATGTCAATTTTTTTTTCTAGGCTGTGGTTTTCTTGGGGTTAGTTGGTCGAGTCACGTTTTATTGTTTTGGTTGTTCTCTTATCCTTGGTTTTTTTTTTGTCTGTTGCTTTGTAGGCATTCTCCTTGATTGTCTGTGTTTGTGGTGTGTGTGTAACCATCTGAATGGCGCCTTCTCACGCTCCTCCCCCTATCCAGTATGTCCCACTAGTCAGTAGGGATTACTCTTCCCTACTCACTTTTGAGCCTCTCACGAAGGCGGGACTCGCTGCTTTTGTGGCTACCTCCTTTCCATTGCTTCCAGAGGATCCATCGTTGTGTGACGAGTTTCTGGCCTCCTACAGCAAGAAGTCGGGACTGGTCCAGGGTATTTCTATGACTTTGACACCTCGAGGCCTAGGAAAGGCTATGTCTCTTCCCTCCAAAGGTGAACCCTTTGTTACCACTCGTCAGCTTTTCTCTAATGAAGAGATTCTGAAGCTGTTACAAAAGCAGACAAGGGAAATGCTGGATGTTAAGAAGGTGATCAACTCTTCCGGAGTTTCCTTTTCCATGATCACTGATCCTGTGTGGAAGATGGTCTGTCGGTTTCTCCAGGATAGGTTTATGCCTGCCAAAACGCCATCCCAGTACTTGTCCAAAGAGCTTTTCATAGCTTCCAGGATGTTGTTGAAAGGAGTAGCTATTGATTGGAGCACTTACCTCCTCACTAAGATGGATCAACATTTCGTCAAAGTCACCAGGGGTAATGTTACCAATGTCACCTATGGATTGTACTTGTTTGCCTTCTTGACCTACTCAGGTTTACAGAAGAGTGTGCCTCCACCTCCTCCATCAGATCCAGTACCTCCTTCTCCACCTTCAGATGAGTCAGAACCCATTGATATAGAGGATGATGATTCTCTGCCTCCCCTGGTCATACAACGCAAACGCTTGAAGCGGGTAGCGGATAAAGCTCCTTCAGTTCTTCCTTAAGTGCCCATTCCTGCTACCTCTGGCAGTGATCTCCCTGGGTATCTCACTTGTAATAACCTGTTCAGAGAACATCGCGAAGGTTCGTTGGACATATCAATTCCCTCACTGAACAGTCTAGTCTCAGGAGATGCCATTCCTTTCCTCTGTAAAGACATTCAGAGTTCCATTGAATTGTCAGTGACAGCTTGTGTTCAACAGCTGTACGCTTCCTTTTATGAAGAGCTGATGCAGTCTAAGGACCAGTTGCATAAGGCAACATTCGAGTTAGCCTCTGCTAAGGATACCCTAGCAGATTTGTTTAAGCAGATGGAACAACAAACCCAATTGGTTGCAACCCAAAGAGATGAGATCTCTTCTTTGAAGATTCAATTAACAGAGGCTCAATCATAGGTTATTAGCCTTTCAGAGGAGAAGGAGAGGATGTCCAGAGAAGCGCAGGAGTTCCAAACTCTCTTAGATGACAAACTTTCCGCCTTACAGACTGCTACTGACACAGTGGAATCCCAAGCTTCCCAAATCAAGCAGATGCAAGATCAACTGGCAAAGTCACGGTCTGTTCCTCCAAGCCCTAATGTTCCCTTGATCCCTTCTCTCTCACAGCAGGACTTGGCTGCTCTTCAGAGACATGCTACCTTGTGTCCTCTCTTCCAAGATAAAGTGGAAAGATTGCAATCCAGGATGGATTTGTTATGGTCTACATTTGAGCAGTTTCAGGAATATGTTCCTCCAGACCATTCTTTCTTTGTCCACTACCACTTACAGAAGTTAGCCTTCTATGAAGCTTTCCACGATGGATTTACCTCTTCTAGAGGATGGATGGAGTGGGGCTTGGTCTGCTGAGTTGCTGACAGAGGTGGTAAGGATGGTGTTTGAAGATTCTGTCACGGCAGATACCATGTTGATGTCATACATGTATCTACGAGGAGACTTGTTGATTCCAGATGAGGTGGATATGGCATGGTATGTGGGAGACGTGGTTCTACAAGCTGTTTTGTATGTCAATCATTTGGAGTTGTGCATAGCTGACATGTTCCAGAGTTACTCCTCCAAAGTGGCTAATTGCCCTGATAATTCCTGGCATACCATGATTGATTCTGTGGTCCTGAATCAAAGACAGAACACAGCCCCTACCTATGCCCAGAGTACTAATCAACTGAGGGTGGATCTCTTAGCTTATCTTTCAAAACATAATCCGTTTGATTCTACATTTTTTGATGCCTGTCATAGAAAATCTCTCTTAGGACCTTCTGTTCCTACCCTCCTGTATTACCAACAAATGGCTCACCGATATGATATATATCTTTCCCTTTGTCAATCCAATTCCACAACCATTTTACCCCTTCTTTTCCAACCTTCATCTTTTCCTCAAATTCCCATTTTTACATACTGTTCCTTTATTGAGGATAGAGTATTTTCCCCTTCTCCACCATGTCCTTCTCCATCCATTCATGTACCTTCCACCTTTCCTATTTATCAATTAACACCCTTCCTTACTGATTCCCTACAAATTTATGCCACTCCTTCTTTAAACTCTTCTTCCTTTTATGATTTTGCCTATCCCTTACTTCATCCACTTTTCCTTATTCCACTTCCCTCTCCTAACACTTCTATATCTCAACCACCTCAGTTGGTTAGTGACTATGACGGGTTTGATCATCAGATTTCCAGAAGAAGGGGATGGAGCTCGAATGATTCCCTTACAGGACCTTAGATAAATTGGCCAGTAATCCCAGGAGAATGGACAAATGCCAGTCAAGCATACCAGAACTATATTCATTTTGCTCAGCAGTATTCACAGTCTGCAGATCCTTCAGTGAGATTAACTGCTCACTTTGCTTGGTACTTGGCGTATATGCATAGGCACTCTCATAATGATTCCAAGCCTATTCCAAAGTTGTGCATGAATGTCAATGTGAGCATTGATTCCCAGCAGCTGGATATATTCTATTTTCATGCCCTTTGTTTGCCTACCTGATACCTTGTCCTGTTGGAAAGGATGTGCTGCCTTCAGTTTTTTTAGAATCCTCCCAAAACATTTGTAGATGAATCCTTGTCTATGGATCGTTTCCGAAATCACCAATCTTTTAAGAGGGATCATCTTCATTGATACCCTGAGGTGAATACAAGTGCAAAGGAGCTGAAAGAAGTGAAAGAAGTAGCTACTGAAGACTGAAGTGAAGATTGGAGTGAAGTGACAGTAGTGAGCTATGAAAGGACACTGTAGTGGCTCTGGTGACCCTTCATATCAGACATACCTCTTGGGAGGGGTATCCACTACCTAAGAAAGATTATTGAGAGTGATTTTGAGAGATTGTAGTGAGGATATGATGTATTATTGATGGAGAGAGAGAGAGAGAGAGAGAGTCAGAGATAGCCAATTCTACTGAAACAAAGTGATTGTATATGAGAGATTGAGAGAGAAGACTATGAAGATATTGAAGATGAATACTATGTGATGTATTTCCATTCAAAGATGGTGTATTCCTTTGCTTTCTTTGTTATATTGATGGATTTTGTGAAGATATTGAAGAATATGGTTGATTCTATCAAATCCGTGGGAGATCTACATGATGCTGCATGAAGATTTGTTGTGCCTGGTGTTCTTTTCTTCATTGTGATCATATGAAACCTAATAAAAAAGCTTGTTGATGTTACAAGATAGATTTTCTTGCAAGAGAATTCCCTTTTCCTTGGTGTTCCTCTTGGGGCTCCAATCCCATTCCAAGAATAGATGAACTTCTTGACCGTCTTCAAGGTGCGAAGATCTTCTCTAAGATAGATCTCAGGTCTGGATATTATCAGATAAGGATCAAGGAAGAAGACATCCCAAAGACGACATTCAGCACAAGGTATGGACACTTTGAATTCCTGGTCATGTCAGTCGGTGACAAATGCTCCTGCTACCTTCAACAGGCTAATGGAGGATATCTTTAGGCCATATCTTGATGACTTCGTACTCGTCTTCTTTGACGATACCCTAGTCTACTCCAAATAGGAAGAAGATCATGAACCCCAGCTTTGCATTGTTCTTGAAACAATGAGAGCACACAAGCTTTATGCCAAGAAGAAGAATTGTGCATTTTTCAAGCGACCGATTGAATATCTGGGATTCATTGTATCAGCGGAAGGAATTTCAGTAGATCCAACCAAGGTCAGAGATGTTTTGGAGTAGCCAACACCAACTTCTATCAAAGAAATACGTAGTTTTCTTGGATTGATAGGATGGTACAGGGTCTTTATCAAAGACAATGCTTTGATTGCAGCACCTCTGACTGATCTACTAAAGAAGCAAGTATCAATTGTATGGTCACCTACGGAACAGTCCAGCTTTGACAAACTAAAGCAAAGCTTGGTATCAGCACCCATCCTGAAACTTCCAGATCTTAGTAAGAAGTTTGAAGTGATAACTGATGCTAGCGCACTAGCCTTAGGATGTGTGCTTATGAAAGAAGGTCATTCCGTAGCATACTCTTCAAGGAAACTGAAGAGCCATGAAAGGAACTATGCTACCCATAATCTGGAGCTATTGGATGTCATACATGATCTCAAAATTTGGAGACACTACTTACTGGGTAATAAATTTACCTTAGTAACGGACCACAAGAGTCTTAAATGGATTTTTACCCAGAATGAGCTCAATATGAGGCAACGTCGATAGATTGAAGTGCTGGAAGAATATGATTTTGAAATCAAATACCGGCTTGGAAAGGAGAATGTAGTTGCCGATGCACTCAATCGCAAGGCATTTCTAAATTCTCTGATTTTGCAAGATCCATCAACAACAAGATCTCTAGCCACAAAGGTATCCATGCCACACAACCCAATTCTTGAGCTAGCTAGAGAAGAGGCATGCCATGACCCAACCTATCAAAAATTGCTAAGGGAGATCCCCATCAAGGATAAAGACTTGAAGCTACAAACAAAGTATCAAGAATTCTCTATCAATAGTGGACTTGTCTACTTTAGGACAAGATTATGTATACCGGCAAGCCAATCACTCAAGGAGAAGATACTTTGGGAATCCCATGACTCCCCTTTCTCAGGACATCTTGGCTATGCCAAGACCCTTAATGCAGTCAGGAAGAGCTATTATTGGGAGAGGCTCAAAGGTGACATTCTCAAATATGTCACGGAATGTTTGTCTTGCCAATGTACTGAACATGTCAAATTGCCAGGGAAATTGCAACCACTTGACATTCCCCAAATGAAATGGGAATTCATTAGGATGGACTTTTTTGTTGGCCTGCCCCAAGTTCAGGGAGGATACAACTCCATTATGGTTGTGATTGATATGCTCACCAAGGTTGCACATCTTATCCTTGTTAAGACAAACTATAAAGCCTCTAACATCACAAGGTTATTCATCAAGGAAATATTCAAACTGCATGGGTTACCCAGAAGAATAATTAGTGATCATGACTCTCTCTTCACATCACACTTCTGGAGGGCTATCTTTGAGGCCATTGGGACTCAACTCTGTTTCAGTACAGCTTATCATCCCCAAACTGATGGTCAAACAGAACGAGTCAACCAAGTCATTGAAGACATGCTTAGGGCACACTACTGTCGTGAACCCAAAAAGTGGATTCAATATTTGCCACTGGTTGAGTTTTCCTACAATGCTTCTTACCAACAAAGCATTCAGATGACCCCCTTTCAAGCATTGTATGGGCACGATTGTCGTACTCCTTTAAGCTTTTTGGATCCAACCTTGAGGGTTGAAGCCTCAAAGAATATGTTGGAAGACATGGATGACCAAATCAAGTCAATAAGACAGGATATACAAGCTGCCAAGGACAGACAAAAGGCTTACGCGGACTTGAAATGGCAAGATAGATCCTTCGAGGAAGGTGATATGGTCTTCATTCACGTACGTTCAAAGAAGAGTTCCCTATCCTTGGGTGAATGCAAAAAGCTAAGTCCAAGGTATTGTGGACCCTACAAGATTCTCAAGTGCCTAGGGCCTAATGCTTACAGACTACAACTCCCTAAAAACCTAAAAGTTCATAATGTATTCCATATCAGTCTATTGAAGAAGTATGTGCCTAACCCTAGTCACGTGCTTGATGATCAACAAGTTATAATGCCGAGCCAAGGAGTCCTTGAGCTACAGCATGACAAGATCTTAGATGTTAGGGAGAGGCATTTGACATCCAAGACCTTGAGAGAATACTTCATCCAGTGGAAAGATTACCCCGAAGAGGATGCCACTTGGATGGATGAAAGTACTCTCAACCAACAATACCCCCATATTTTCTCGAGATGAGGACATCTCGATTCCTCTAAGGGGGAGAGAATGTAATATTTCCACTATGAAATATTCAAGACCCTAAATCTTGTGCAAAAGCGGTTTAAAGTAATCTCTCGCAATGATAAAAGTTGATGGCTAAGTGTTCCCTCCGCATGCATCAATGAACTCTAGCCCGCGTTGTGCATAAGAGACCATGGCTAAAAACCCGTAGCCCACATGGGAACACCCCTTCAATGAGGAAAAAAAGGGATAATGGATAAATTTTTGCAAATTTTTTTATTATTAACCCTCTCCCCTTCAGTCATTGCATGGCGCAGACAGGGAGTATGAGTAATGGCATGGAGGGGCATGGGGGAGGAGGGCATGCACCTTGCCACGTGTGTGGCTACCCTCCCCCCTTAGAGCTATATGAACCCCCCCTCTCAAGCTTGAGAGGAGGGAGGAGGGAGATTGGACTATGCTGCTGCTACCCACCGTGGAGATCGTGTTGCCCGCTATGCTGCCACACCACTTGGGAGCCTGCCGCCGTCGCCACGCTACTGCCGCCTCCACCTTCCCCATCATTATCAACATCATCATCAGCATTGTCATCATCATCTTCATCTCCCTCATCGTCATCTTCATCCTCCCAATCATTTTCTCTCTCCACGTCATCTGCCTGACAGAAGCTAGGAAGCTTCTAATTTGGAAGCTTCCATTAAGGCTTCCATAAGCCTTATTCACCCGTGCCTTCCCCGGATTTTTAAAACTGGTCTTGTAAGCCCCCAAGTTCTACGAGGGAGAAAAAATATCGGCCTAGTAGGCAGTTTTGGAAATCGAAAAAAGGGCAAGGAGAGTTCGCGGAGTCCAAGTCCACTGCGCCAATGGCTCCAAAGCAAAAGGCAAGAGGAGTACACGCGGGAGCTTCCAACCCGAGTACGCGAGTGGACAACGCCCCAATTCTTAATGCCTAGGTTCCTAAAATTAATTCCGCATGAAAAGGATGCACTAGGCATGTTTAATTCTCGTAGGCAAGTTTGAACACATTGGAAAATTCATATACTCGCATCGAATTACCAAGTTAAGTTGCATGATGAGTACTTGCATGGTCAAGGGTAGTTGCATTCTTGAATGCATATTGCATAAGTTAAAAGGTGGATTTGTCTAAAGGCATCTTTGTTGCCTCACAAGAAGAACAGAGCATATAACACATAATGCATTTAGGTAATAATTTCCTAGTTGTGACTCATGTATGAGATAATCTTAGACGCCCATTGAATGATGTCCAAATAGTCGCAATGCATGGAAAGGAAATTATGAAATTTGCAAATTGCATGCGAAGATGGTTACATTTTAGGTCGGGTTAAGTGATAAAAGGAAGGATTAAATCAAGGATGGACTCATGGCATTCGCTCATGCATGGAGTTCTCTTATCAAAGTTTGAATGAAAATTCATTAAAAATATTAAAGCTTTGATTTCATTGCAACAACGTAGGGTTTATAAGAGTTAGCTCTAAATTGTCAATCATTATAGTTTAGGGCAAGGAAAAGTAACGATCATTATAGATCTTATATAGCTGCATAGAATGAGAAAGGTCTATGGTCTTGAAATCACATATTTGCATGGAATGTTATATCTTCCAGTTACTTACATCTTTTAGGGGAAAGTACTTGCAAATTTAGAAGAATGTATTTGCATCTTTAAAAGAAAGATCAACTTAAATCGTGGATTGGTTAGAGCAACTAAGTAATCCGAATATAGCTGAGTAGCTTACATGAAAATTATAAAGGTACGATTAGATTGCAAATGACGATCACCTCAAAGTGCTAGGTAGGGTTAAGTTATGTTAAAATTCTGCCTAGTATCGCACTTAGGATGCCAACCTAATATTTCCGATCTCAAAGGTCCTACCGACATTCACGGAATGTTAGGGTTATCTAAACGCCCATGCAAGAATGATCTAGGGTTCTCACCCTAAGGATCAATTGACCAATTACTAGACTTTCGTATGAATTTTAGGAACCCTAGGGCCAAAGCATTATCGGCCTAGTAGGGTTAAGGTTGGATTGGGTCAAGAGGAACCCTACATCTTGACCAAAGGTATTCTTGACCAAGGAATACCATGTGATGAGAAAAATAATCCCACAAGTTAAGTGTTGACACCTATCTCATACAACAAGTTGCAACGTCGCATGGTTTTGTATCTAAATCACAAAATAGTATTGCCACTCCTTAGAACAAGGTTGGCGAGTTCTAAGTATAAGTTTAATTTTATAAAGAATGAGTAGTCATCTTGCTACATCACCCTTCCTTGGGGCTGATTTGCCAAGTTACGGGAGTTATGAATTGCCTAGCAAGCAATTGACCAACCAAGTTAGGGCGACGAGGTTGCCCAGGATGTATTGACCTTAATATAAGGAGACCTAAAGTAGTGACAATTTGGGTTAACAAGGGTATAAACCCTAACCCAAGGAAAGGGGTAAACAAGCAACTCAGCTTACGAAACCCTTGGGATCTTGCCAAGTCGCGATTGATCCCGTATCGAATGCTGGATGTTTTCGGAGAGAAGGATTCACACCTTAGCAGTTGGCTGTGTAAACGACCACTGGAGTGCTTGTGTTTCTACACTTAGGAGCACTGTTTGTACTTCTTTGATCAAGGAACTAATGCCGGAAAAATAACTAATGCTTCAGGTTGAAAGCCTGGAGGGAGAGGCAGTATCAATTACCTCCAACTGTCTGCCTAACCCTATCCAAGGGGGTTGTTAGCCGTGCCGGGTACGTGGACCCAACCCACTGCGAGAGGTCTCTCCGTGGGTGCTACTTGGAGCAAGAGGATGCTTGGGTGCCAAGGGAGGCTCTGGCCATAAATCCCTTGCCTCCGGATCCTGCACAAGAGGTTGACGTGACTCAAGATGGGATCTTGAGGCCCGCATACTAGTCTACAGGCGGAACTTGGAATAGCGATCCTTGTGGATTGCTGGAATGGCCTTCGGGCGGATTATTTGATGTATTCCAAAGATTGATAAATAAAGATCAAATGTTGAAAAGGAACTTGTTTGACATTGCTTTTCTATGTCAGTGCTTAAGTTACATGAAGGAACCCGTGATTAATTGGTTAATTAAGGAAGCTATTTTTGCTTCTCAAACTAAATGTGGTAGGTAATTAGATAACTAAAGCAACCTGAGGAAAGTGTGGTGGATGTGACCCTGGGTCCGTCCTACAGAAGGGTGGTCGCGGTTGGTCGGGAACTTTTCTCAAAGGAATTGACAGCAAGGTAAACAATGACCTAGAATCTATAGAGCTAGACTCCCAATTTATGATGTTTTAGGGGAAGGGAATGGGACTATGCCTTATGAGTAGAGAGGTCGAGCTTCGCATCCCTCTCGTTTCCCATTCTCCTTGAACCAAGTGCAGTATAAATTCGCTTCGATCCTGATTTTTCTACGCAAAGTGGTTCATCTGGGGGACGATGCTAGCTACCTTCTAGAAACTTGTCCATTAGGAAAACCCTGATTGAGGTCGATCCTAAGTGGGAATAGCCGGAATGCTTCCGCTTCGTGGCAGACTCAGGAAGACCTGGATCGCAAACCCCGTGACATTCCTTGGGAGTGCTGGGCGGTGCTTTCTAGACTCTCTTCCCGATGGGCTGCTAAGACTTGTCCTACAAGTGGACAGGGGGACACGTTACACAGCTGGACTTAGTGCAGGAGTCGGATTTGGAACGTGCGCTTGGGGTTGCGTCTGAACAATAAGATTCTTTATGTTAACATCTTATCATACTTTCCCATATGTCTAGCACAGCTTTTTGGCCAAGTGATTTAATCACTTAACACCTCAGTTAAAATTTATGATCAAGATAGATAATTGTAAAAAGTCTTGAGGTCATAGCCCCTTGAGTACATTTATTTTGGATAAGTAGAACAGGCTGATTGATACATCAATTTGGGGAAAACAGGATTGTGTTACAATCGGCTACAGGGATGGAATAATAATATGGAGTGGGGTCATGGATTTTCAGGAAACGGTAAGTCATAGGAAGCTTGGGGTATCCCTTCCTTTGATACTCGTTCTTCTCATAGTGCCCTAACACTTTGATTCTGTCAGCAAAGATCACCTGGGTCACTTCTTCATAGACATACTTGTTCTACTTGACTTGCCCGCTAACGTGCAAAGCTGCATTTACGCGAGCTTCGACAAAGATGAACAGCTTCACGATCTTTAAATCCTCCATCCACTTGATTTTCTTCAAGTTGGTCTGAAGGTACGCGAGTCAGTGGGCTGCTATGTAGTATATTCCCGAGTCTCCCGTCCATCTCCGCTCCGCATACAGAGGTGAAGGATTATAGATGTGGTCCAGGATATTCATCATGCCAAGCCTCTAACAATAATTCGAAGCATGCATTGCAGTCATGAACATGACCTGGAACGCCAAGACCTTGCTCCATGCTTCATGACTCTGCAACCCAGCATCCATGAGTGAGTAAAGAAATGTTTTCAACAGAAAACACTACTCTATTCTACTCACCTTCCCCTGTTTATCCCCTTATTCCCTTTATTTTCCTCCATTAAGTTCCCTTCTAATCTTTAGATCTCGTTAGTTTGCTCTGATACCAATTGTAACGTGCTCGCTCGTCCAATTGTGGGACACGTCTTAGCAGCCCATCGGGAAGAGAGTCTAGAAAGCACCACCTGGCACTCGCAAGGAATGTCACAGGGTTTGCGATCTAGGTCTTCCCGAGTCTACCCCGAGCAGAAGTATCCGACCGTTCCCACTTAGCACCGACCTGAAGTCAGGGTTTCTTTCCTATCAGCAAAGTCTCTAGGAAGTAGCTAGTGTCGAGCTCCAAATGACCCACTTTGAGTAGGAACAACAGAGTCGAAGTGGATTTATGTTGCACTTGGTTCATGGAGAATGGGAAACGAGAGGGATACGAAGCTCGACCTCTCTGCCCATAAGGCATATTCCGATTTCGCTCCCATAAAATAGCATAAATCGGGATTCTAACTCTACTGACTCTAGAGTCTTTACAATATCATTTTCACGTATTTTGAGAAAAGTTCCCAGCTAACCGGGACCACCCTTCCGTAGGACGAACCCAAGTCACGTCCACCACACTTTCCTTGGTTTGCTTAGTTATCTAATTACTTACCACATTATGTTTGATATGCAAAAGCAGCTTTCTTAATTAATCAATTTAAACACAGTTTCCTTCACGTAACTTAGGCGCTAACACAAAAACAATGTCAAGCAAGTTCCTTTTTCAAATATCTGATCTTTATTTATCATAGTCCCAGAATACATCAAGTATCATGCCCAAAGATTATCCCAGCAATCAATAGGATTACTGCTCCAAGTTTCGCCTGTAGACTAGTACACGGGCCTCGAGATCCCATCTCGAGTCACGTCGGCCTCTTGTGCGGGATCTGGAGGCAAGGAATTTATAGCCTCCCCTGGCAGCCAAGCGTCCTCCCGCTCCAAGCAGCACCCACAGAGAGACCTCTTGCGGCGGGTTCGGTCCATATACCTGGCGTGGCTAACAACCCCCTTAGATAGGGCCAGGTAGGCACTCAGAGGTAATTGAACCTGCCACTCCCTCCAAGCCTTTAACCTGAAGCTTTAAGTGTTTTGCCTTGAGTTAGTTCCTTGAGCAAAGAAGTTCAAACAATGTACCTAAGTGTACAATCACAATTATTTCAGTGGTCGTTTGTACGACTAACTGCTAAGGTGTAATTCCTTCTTCTCGAATGCTCCCAGCATTTGGTCCTGGGTCGTTCATGACTTGGCGAGACTCCAAGGGCTTGGCAAGCTAGGTTGCTTGTTTTCCCTTTTTCTTTGGGTTAGGGTTTGTACCCTACCGACCCTAATTATCCTTACCTTAGGTCTCATTGTAAAATAGATCATGGACAACCCCGTCATCCTCGGTTGGTCAACTTGCTGGTTATCTCCTAGATCCCTTGTAGTACCTATGTACCTTTATCTTTGATCTTAATTGATCAAGATTGTCTATCCCCTTGACCATGGTTGGTCAAGATGGTTCTGTTTAGAATAGTTCCTACTCCGTCTTAAGTGTAATCTTCTTAAGCCCTCTTAATAATACTCACAGCCCCTTAAACTTTTACCTATCCCTCTTGAAGTCACCAAGGACTTTGACATGGGACTCATGGATCTCAGTCCCTTTTGGTAGATTACAAACAACGTTAAATTTTCCCGACAACTTTAATGCACGCAACGTAATGCCATGCCTTCATTTCAATGCTTACAATTTTGATATAAACCATATGATATTTTATGCCACACATGCGAAGGTACTTTCTATGCATGCAATCTTAACATTATCCTCTATGTAATTATTTACACGATCTATAACCTTCTTGAATGATCTGATCTTTATAACTTGATGTAATTATCATATGAGTCTAGCTACGCTTTAATCTTTTCTGCAGCTTATTACATGTACCTCGGAATCCTTCTTGCGATACAGAGATGCAATTTTGCTTCTTTCAATGTCCTCTGAAATGCATTTTAAGCAAGAATTTGTGTAAGGAGCAATGCACTTTATGCAAGAATTCTTGCAAGATGTTTTTGGTAATTTACCATGCAATTATCTAATCAATTTCACCTATTATGATGTCATCTTACAACAGAAATTATCTTGCTTGTTACATACATCACAACTAAGTTCATACCTAGGAAATTATCAAACACGCAATTAATGTGATGCATTTGAATATGATTTTTCACCGTGATAATTATAACCTATGATTTAATAATAGAGCAACCTGGGTTTGGAGTGATGCCTTGATTCCAGTGGTATTGATGCCAGATGAACCGTTTGTGGTTGCGGTGCCACCTTGTTTCGAACCTCCATCTACACTTGCAGGGTTTCCGGCCATCTTTGTGGAACTACTCTTCGAGGCCATACTCAAAGACGCGTGTATGAGAGATAGAATTCCCGCACTCTCCTATGCAAAATTCTTGCCGCTGGAGAAAAGATAATGAAGGGGGAGGGGCATATTTTTGGAAATATCAAGAGGGGTGTGTGACCTTTCTTTAAGGAGGGGGAAGAAGAAGCTTCCAGAAGCTTCTCTCTCTCTCTCTCTCTCTCTCTCTCTCTCTCTCTCTCTCTCTCTCTCTCTCTCTCTCTCTCTCTCTACGATGATGATGGGGGGGTGGGGGGGGATCTTCCCCTTTATAATGGGGGGAGGGCTTCACAAGGGGAGGGAGACGGCCGTTAATGGCTGCCACCCTCCACCTAGGGGGCTGCATGCCCCCCCTTTCACTCTCTTCACTCCTTCTCTCTCTCTCTCTCCCCGGCGTGTTGTCGGTGTGGAGAGTGGGAGGGAGTAAAAAAAATTGTGTTAAATTTAAAAAGTTTAAGGGGGGGTTCTTATGGGGAAGGTACGGGGGGGGCTATTACAGAGTTAGTATCTTGCATTTTTTGGGATCCACCAGTCATAGAAATTCGAATTGTACTCTGATTCAGCAAAAGCACCCAAGTCACGTGGTTTGGTATCTAGTCCACAAATGTAAGTAATCAGATTGCCAAGCAAAGAGGATCTTGCAAAGCAATTGGCAATGTGTATTTCCTCTTCGATCAGAATCTTGTCAAGTAATGGGTCATATATCAACTTTCATGGCAAGGCAAGATTTTGAGCTAGGATGATAGAGCACAGTGAAGTGATCTCATAGTGAGTTGGGTCAGCTTGAAGTGTAATAACCATATGGCATTGCTCAGTTATGGTCATAAGATGACTCTGCAAGAACAGACTTGAGGAATGACAATTCTACTCGAGCTCATCAAGTATTGATTGGTCTTGGATTTTGGTAATAAAAGCATAAGAAGGAATAAATCAACATGATGGCAAGTGCTCCTGAGGGAGAGTCCTAGCATATTCCTTCTAAATCAAGAGGGTTTTATCGAAAAGATATTAATTGTCCTCCCAAGTGTAATTCTATTTAGAAGCAACTTGAATTGCCTCATCATCAGCAAGGCCTAGATTAATCATCGCAAACAACTTGGCATAAGTAGTGTATATAGCCTCAAATCAAAGTAGGCATTCTATTTTAGAGGAATTGAATTTCTTTGCCAAATGAGTAGCCATGGTACTCACAATGGTTGGCATACTAGTAAAGGCTTGATGCTAGAAAGAGGATCAGGTTTAGTAGGGCTGATCTAGAGATGTTTCTCAGTAACCTCCTCAAGAGCATCCCGAGGTTCAACCGGCTCAATCGGGACTAACTAATGGGGTGAGTTAGTAGGGGGGACATTAGTGGTGTTGGGCCTAGGATCTAGAGTCACAAGCCTAGCTCTTCTAGCCACTATGTCTAGGTTAGTAGAAGGTTTATCTACATCACTCTACTTCACATCATTTGATGAAGATTCAATCATTGTAGTACTACAAGTAGAGGTAACAGTTAGTGTTGTGTCACTTAGCCTTAGGATAAACCATTCATAGAAATTAGGATTATATTCTAATGAAGCATGGTCATCAAGAAGTTGTGGGTCATGGGTGAGACGAAAGATATATCTAATGACATCAATCATCATGTCTCATTGTCCTACTCAGCTTGCAATGTGTAGCTCTTCCTCTGAAAGAAGCTTGTCACACAAGGGATCAAGTTTGCCAATTTAGAAATGTTGACACAATGGACAAGTGCAAGCACTCGGAGAGATGTAGGGGCAACATATGTAGGATCATGCATTGAAGTCCAAAGTTCCTTTCTTTGCTCAACAATAGTCATTAGGTGGCTACCATATCGTGCAACTAACCCTCAACTAGAATACCATTTCCATTCAAACTCACTTTTCCCTTCTGCTTTCTTGGCCAATGTTGCAACATCTTTCCAACTTGTTGTGTGCTTCCTAGTGTAGAACACAAGAATTAAGCAATGCTTCTCCTGCTCTACCTTGGTCATTTGCTTTATAACTTCTCCCATGACTGTTGGGTGAATCCAACAAATTTGTGATTGCTCTAACCATATCAAAGGCTTTTCTAAGAGTTTTTTATGCTCAATAGTCTGAATTCCAAGGTTGGTGTGAACATATGCATGAGCAAGTGAAGTCAAGAGTGTTTTCTCTGGTTCTTGGAAACTCGTAGCTTTTGATTGATCTCTGTATTGCCCCCTCTTTTCTAACATCTCCATGATCAAATGCTTAGCTAGTTTCAAGTGTATCTGAGCTTTTCGTGGAGAAGAACATGACTTGTGAATCAATGAATTCATTATGCTCTATGCACTAGATTCTATATCCTTGTGTGAGACTAAAGTACGAGAGGCTTGTTCTTCAGTTGAAGTGACAGCCTTGGTCACAACCAAGGGTTGTGATTGTATGGGTTCCATCTCAGAATTGGAAGTAGTAGCTTCCAATTCAGTGGAGTAGTCAATCATAATAGTCAAAGATGACTATGCACTTGGATCCTCGGACTGGGTGGAAGCATTCATGATCTTGGTATTTCTAGATTTCTTTGTGACAACACTTGTAGAGGGAGGTTGTCGCTCTTTTGATGTTTTTGCAGCTATCCCTTGTGGATCCTTTTCCTTAGATTGAGCAACTACACTAGGTTGTTGCTGCCATATTTTTTATTTTGGTTTGGGTGACAAAGGTTCTTGGTTTCGAGGAAACTTTGGTTGTTTTGAAGAACCAGCAACAACTTGGGGTTGCTTCTTATCAACACTCGAGGGCTTTATCTCATCTATCCTTGGACTTTTCATTTCAGGTTGAGCAACCTCACATGGAAGTGGTTGCTTTAGCTCTAGCTTTTCCTCAGGGAAGGGCAAGAAGCGAGTTTTTATTGACAACCCCTCTATTCTTATTCCACATAGTTCACTTATTCTAGCCTTAGATGTACCCACCTCAACTTTCACTTCCACCACCGCCACCGCCGTTGCCACCGCTGCTAGCTCTACCGCCATCATTGCCTTCACCGCCTCTCTCTCTCTCTCTCTCTCTCTCTCTCTCTCTCTCTCTCTCTCTCTCTCTCTCTCTCTCTCTCTCTCTACGTCATGTAACTCATTCTCATTCTCTCTCTCTTTCTCTTCTCTCACACAACACACACACACACACACACACACACACTATATATATATATATATATATATATATATATATATTGCAACCCAAAAACAATTTGTGCTAGCACTCTCAATTGATAGAATTTGTATTATATTGTATTATGAAAGGTGTTTCAACAAATAGTTCACACACACACTACACGCATCCGCTCTTCAAAACCTTCACGCCTGAATTTAGTGAGGAAGGCCAACTTCAGGTCGTCCCATGTGCCAAAAGTTCCTGCTACTTGTCTCTCATACCACTGAAACGCCGCGCCCTTGAAAGTGACGAGGAATATTGCTAACCAATGCTCAAGGGTTCTGGCATTGTTAGCCACACATGCTACCATAAACTCTGCTACATGAAGATCGGGGTCTTCATTGTACTCTCCCTTAAAAACTGGCAATGGGACTACATTCGCTGGCCTGTCATCAATATTTCCAGGACGGATCTGGCTTGGAAGTGGACCTCCAGCAGGAGGAGGAAGGGCTTGATGTGCCATTGGGACTTCTGTAAAGAGTTCCGCAAGGGCGTCAAAGGCAGCTTCTGCTGCGAGCTCCCTCTCGGCTCTGATTTTTGCTTTCTCTCTTCTCACGTACCTCTGGACTCGTTCTAACGCTTGCCTCTTTATTGTGTCATTCACATGTATATGAATGCGCACACACATACACATAGAGAGACAAATCAAGGTAGGTTTGTCTAGTGTATATTGCATAACTAAAGACATAGCTTTAAATGTTATTGCTCATACAAACTCTAATCCACCTTAACTAAGTAATTCATCAATGGTTTGCCTAGTCTTTAAAATCAAAGATATATTCTAGATACTTTGAATGTAAGGAATTTCAATTGGAAGGGTATTAGGACTCAATGGAGGAGAGAGAGATAAAAATAACTTTTGGATGAGAGAGAGAGAGAGAGAGAAGATAAAAACAATTATTGATGAGAGATAAGAAATAGGTGTCTTTTAAAAAATCATTGATAAGAAAGAAGAGAAAGAAATGTGAAAAGTACTCTAGATAGAGAGGTACCTTTTTCAAATTAATATAGGAGAGGCCTAAAAGTAGTACTCTGGATAGAGAGAGTGCTAGAAAATTTTTGGCGTCCCTTTGTTTGGCTTCAAAAATTTCTAGCATTCTCTCTTATTATACTACCTTGGACCCTCTCCTACATTAATAATTTTGGATCTTTACACATACACATGCACACACACACACACATGCACACACACACACACACTCTCTCTCTCTCTCTCTCTCTCTCTCTCTCTCTCTCTCTCTCTCTCTCTCTCTCTCTCTCTCTCTCTCTCTCTCTCTCTCTCAATACTACAATATTATCTTTGGGCCATTCTTACACATTAATAGCTTTGAATTTTTATCAACACACACACACACACACACACACTCTCTCTCTCTCTCTCTCTCTCTCTCTCTCTCTCTCTCTCTCTCTCTCTCTCTCTCTCTCTCTCTCTCTCTCTCTCTCTCTCTCTCTCTCTCTCTCTCTCTCTCTCTCTCTCTCTCTCTCTCTCTGTGCTTAAAAAAATTCTAGCAATTCTCTCCTACAATACCACAATACTATCTTTGAACTTTTTATCAAAACACACACACACACTCATATACACATATTCTGTGTATGTGTGTGGCTTTAAGTTTTTCTTTTAACTTTCTCTTACAATACTATATTTACTATATTTGGACCTTTCCTACACATTAATAGCTTTGGATCTTTATCCACACACACACACACACATCTATGGCTTAAAACAATTATAGCAACTCTCTTATATAATACTACAATACTACCTTTGGGCTTTTTAATAACTTTGAATCTTTATCAAAATACACACACATTCTCTCTCTCTCTCCCTCTCTCTCTCTCTCTCTCCATCAAATTTCTCTATTTAAAAGTTTTTTACCCAAGTACAATTAGACCCAAAAGTCACATTTTTATTATAATTTCAATAGTATTAAAAATTTTAAGTCTTTGATAAGTCTATTTTTTAAACATACAATGCAAAAAGACAATAGCCATTATATGTTATGTTAATTATTAGTTTTCTATGTAACAAATAAAAATATTCCAAAAGAGAGGACTTCATTTTGTTCATAAGATTCAAACATTTCAATATAGTTCATTCAAAAAGTCTCAATCTACTATATCTCATATTAAAACATATCATAAATATACACATAATTTGATCTTTCTAGCTATAATTATTTTTTATCACTTCTCTCACTTCCCTCTCCTCTTCTCTCTCATCAATATATATATTCCCGCTTTCTCTATTGACTTTATTAAGTCCTAATGACCCTAGAGAGAGAGAGAGAGAGAGAGAGAGAGAGAGAGAGAGAGAGGCACATACACACATATACAACTTAATTTATTGCTTAGTTAATAACTTAATTACTAATTATTTTTAGTTAATTGGTAAATAAAAATATAAAGAGAGGAGGAGAGAGAGATAGAGACGAATGAGAGAGAGAGAGAGAGAGAGAGAGAGAGAGAGAGAGTACTACAACATTCAAGTGGACAAATATTTGTTCTTTTAGTTCACATAGGAGATAAAGAGAATTTTAAACTAGATCATGATATTGAGTCTCAAAAGTCATGCAAGCTAGCAGCATGGAGATTTCTCTATAGACATAACTTGGTATCCTTCTATAGAAGTATATTTGCAATGGTATCTTGTTGATGTGTACTCTATATGTAATAGAACTATGAATGGTAAGTTCATGTGTGGGCAATTGGAGAATGGGATGTTGCAAACTTTGCGAGGAAAATACACAAATTAGGTGCACTTGAAGGTATAGCTCATATATAAGAATCAGTTGTTGCCAGGTGGCACCTACGCAAAGGAATGAATGCCTTAAATGGTTCTTCTTTGTGTGTACATTGGTAGGATGAGCGGCTTAAATGGTTCTCCATCAATGCGGGGTACGTTCCTAAGAATTCTCTTAGGTGGAAGGTCGATGGGGATGCCTGTCCTTTCCGGGTGTCGATGCAAGTGTGAATGTGAGTGATACCATTTTATCCACACGAGTATTAACGTCTTCGTGAATTAATTATTGTATGAAATTCCAAATTAATTGATTTATGTGGCTAACTGTAATTATTCAGTTAGTTATTATCCTAACATGATTTTCTGAATTTTTGGCAACTAATGTATAGAGCAAGGTGAATTGGAAAGCCACGCCACGTGCAAGCATTTTAAAGATTATTTCCTCAAGAATTTATTTGGCAATTATTGGATTATTGTATTAGATGCACCGCTATTTCTTATAAAGCATGCGCATAGCCTCTATGTAAATATTTATTAGCAAAATAGATTTTTAGAATATATGTCCAATAAAATATTAATGGTTCTAGAGAGTTGTGGGATGCACAACTGCTAGCATCCATTAATTCAGAATACTCTATCTCTTTTTCAGTACACTCAAACTCTTTATGCAAAGAGTGATTGTAAAGGGCCTAAATCTTGGGCAAAGAAGATTTTATAATATTATTATAAATACGGCATGAAGGGAGCTACCCACTTCATGTCGGGGGGAGATTGTACCCAATCTTGTGTCGCTTCATCTTACTTTACCCTCTCTTTTAGTCTATTTTTACTTTCTCATGAGTCGTATGCAATTTTATGAGTAAAAGAGAGAAAGAGGGAGCTTCTTCCATTCGCTACGTGCAAACCACGCATCCCTAGCTCGCAACACTGGTATCAGAGCCTAGCCTACCTCTTGGGCTTCCAATTGCCTACCCTCTGGTGTGAAGGCGAGCCCTCTGCTGCAAACGGGCTCTACAGTCCGTCTCATCGCGAACCGACTACACGACTGGATTCCCAAGCCTTCAAAACCCCCAACCCCTCTATCACAATCAAGAAATTATGTTATTTTCTCGGACATTGAAGAAGACCCACTCCCACATCATGGCGCCATGTTTCGTGAAGTATTGGAGCTTCAAGGTGATTAGCAATCTTAATTAAAGCCTAATTAAAATGTAACATGTCCACCTGTTTCCTTCAAGACACGTCTTAGCAGTCTATCAGAAAGGAGATCTAGAAAGCTCCGCTCGGCACTCCCATGGAATGTTACGGGGTTTGTGATCTAGGACTTCCCGCCTTTGCCATGTAGCGGAAGTGTTCTGGCTATTCCCACTTAGGACCGACCTGAATCAGGGTTTCCTCTAATGGTCATTTCCTAATGGCAACTAGCGTCGAACCCCAAGCAAACTACTTTACGCAGAAACGCCAGGGCCGAAGCGGATTCACACTGCACTTGGTTCAAGGAGAATGGGAAACAAGAGGGATGCAAGGCTTGACCTCTCTGCCATAAGGCATAGTCCCATTTCGTTCCCCTAAAACAACATAAATCTGGGATTATTATCACCTAGACTATAGGTCAGTGCCTTTGCTATTCATTTCCTTTGAAACGACCTTCTTGCTGTCCATTATGATTGAGAAAAGTTCCCGGCCAACCGGGACCACCCATCCGTAGGACGGACCCATGGCCACATCCACCGCACTTTCCTCTGTTGTTTTAGTTGTCTAATTACCTACCACACTTAGTTGGACATGCATCAAGCAGCTTCCTTAATTAGCCCGTTCGGCACCGGTTCCTTCACGTAACCTTAGCACTTGACATAGAAAAACAGTGTCAAATAAGTTCCTTTTCAAGAGTTTATCATATTTATCTTGGAATACATTCATAAAGTCCAGCCCGTAGGCTTATCCATAATCTGCCCGAAGGCTATCCAACAATCCACAGGGATTACTAATCTAAGATTCTGCCCGTAGACTAGTATGCGAGCCTCGAGATCCAATCCCGAGTCACGTTGGCCTCTTGTGCAGGGCCCGGAAGGCGAGGGATTTACTGCCAGATCCCCCCCTGGCACCCAAGCATCCTCTCGCTCCAAGTAGTGCTCAACGGAGAGACCTCACATGGCGGGTTCGGTCCACCTTCCCAGCGCGGCTAACAACCCCCTTGGTCAGGGTCAGGCAGATAGTCGGGGGGTAACTGCCTCTTCCTTCAGGCCTTCAACCTGAAGCATTAGATATCTTTTCGTCCTTTAGTTCATTGAGCAAACAAAGCAAACAATGCTCTTTAAACTGTTACAAGCACAATCATTTCCAGTGGTTATTTATTTGGCCAACTGCTAAGGAGTGAATCCTTCTCTCCGAATGTACCCAGCATTCGATCCGTGATCAATTGCGATTCGGCAAGATCCCAAGGGTTTGTTTGTTAACCTTTATGTCCTTGGGTTAGGACTGTACCCTATTAACCCAACTTAACCAATACCTTAAGTTCTATGTTATTGCAAATTATTGATTGGTCTTTTACTTCCAAGCAAATATCTAATCCCCTTATCTTGATCACTTTTCCCAAGAAAGGTGCTATATCAGGATGACTACTTATCCTCTTGCAAGATAAACTTGCGCAAGAATCTGCCAATCTCATTTCGAGGAATTGGCCATTCTCTTGTGATCAAACCACAAGATCATGCAACTTTGCAACTTGTTGCACAAGTGCCGCATCTAATCCATGGGACTATTTTACCCATTGAATGGCGTCTTCTATTCATGGAATCATGATTAGATAAGAAATAGGGTTAGGGTGTCTTCATATCCAATCCGTTCCTGATTGCACTAGGTCGACATCGTCGGTCCTAGGGTTCCATCTCAATCCGAGTTTTGTCTTTTTAGTGATCGATCCTTAGGGTAGAAACCCTAGATCGTTTCTTGCAAGTATGTACTATTGTCCCTACATTATGTGAATGTGGGCAGGTCTTTAGGGTATGAGAGTTTCAACTTGGCAATAAGTGCGACTAGGTCACGTCCTCAACGTGCTAAACCCTAGTTAGCACTTGGGATATGTTGCATCGATTTAACCATTCCTAAGAGAGTCCTTTGTGGTTTAGGTGTTTAGGGTAAAACAATGTACTTGTCTATTCCTAAAGATATTGTCTTGATCAAAGAGGGAAAAAAAACTAGTCGCATTACAATACCATTCTCGTAAGCACATGATTCATTGCCTATGTATGATTAGATTTATAAACCTTAACTTTTCTGGTTAAGGTCAAAGCATATGTTAAGTTATGGCATAATTCCCCTTGATGCATTCATGATTCATGCTGCTAAGCTTTTAGGGTTTATGTTAAAACGAACCATGGAGCCTTTCCCTAACTTCATTTCTGAATGAAATATTCGTACACTGATTGAGCATTACGAAACCTTTCCTAACTACTTACGTAGTTGATTGAGATTTATGCCAATTGACTAGAGTTTAACCTACTTCATGCAGCCCTAGAATCATTTCCATGCCTTGCAAATTCCTACAGTTGTTAGCAATCTTTTTTAATGAACCATTACTAAGAAAGATCCATCTAATAATGCAACATGCGATTTAATCTTTCCATACATAGTCGAAGGTGCACTACAATAATTCCGACTTTGTAATGATAATCATTGTTGTTCTAAGATTCGTTACTTTGCAATGCACAGAAGCCACTTGCAAAAAATGCATAAACATCTTTCATTCATTCCCTTTAAAAAAAATACAATTGACCAATTTTCATTCATGAGTTATTTTCTTTAAAATAGCCAATGTATTTCAATCATAAAAGTGCATCCTAATTCCATAAATTATCCTTGCACAATTGCAATATTTTGACGTAAACCAAAATTAGGAAGAAAACCTGGACTTGTGGGTTCTGTGAAATATCCACATGAATGTTAGGAGATGATCCTCCTGCGGTTGCGCCTTGTGCCTTTTTAGGGGCCATCATGAATTCGATCTTCTTGCCTTGGCCGCAGTCTTATGATCTTGGCTCGTCTCCCTCGTACATGAAATTCCCTTTGTGGTATGGCTTCCTTGACCAAAGCACTGTCTTGCAGAATTGGGCTTTGGAAATGGGGACTTATGAACTTTCCCTTCCTTTCGTAAAAGTTCCAGGAATAAAATGGTCTTCACGAAAAGGGGGCTTAAGAAAAAAACCCCGTGGTAAAATGGCTTGTGGGAGCTACAATGGGAAGGAGGGCTTTTAATTTCGGAGGGTAGAGTGGACTTAAAGAAGATTCGATGGGAAAGGGGTTAAAACCCAACTAATATGGCTTTATGTGAGTCCACGGGAAGGGCTTTAAAAGAAAACCGAGGGGTAAAGTGGACTTAAGGAGATTCAGTGGGAAAAGGGGGACTTAAACTGGCTAGTGTGGGAATCCACAGGAAGGGGTAAAATGGCTTTGTGGAATGCAAGGAGGGAAAGGGGGCTTAAATCCCGGGTTTGTAAAAACCGCTTTGTAGGGAGCAATGGAAAAGGGGGCTTAGAGAGCCCCCTTAGAAGCTTCCAAGAAGCTTCTTGGAAGCTTCTGGGCTGCAGTACATGGCATGGAGGGAAGAGGATGGGAGCTTGATGGCGGCCACGATCTTCAGGCGGCAGCGAATCCAGACAGCGCTGGCGGCTGCTCAGGTTTCAGGCGGCGGCGGCACGGCACTCGGTGCCTTCTTCAGCTCCCTCCTCTCACGACAATGACAGCCAACAGTACTTCTCACCTCTCTCCTTTCTATCAGCCTCACGACTCCCTTCCCCTCCACCCCATAGAGGGGTTTATATAGGACAAGGGGGGAGAGCTCCCTCCCACGTGGTGCCCCGCATGGCTATCCTCCCCTCCACCTCTCAAGTTCCCATTTCAGTCCATCCCCTTCCCTCAGCCACGCTTCGGCTGGGGGAAGGTAATAAAAAAAATTTGCAATAAATATAACATTATCCTCTTGGCCTCCTCCCAAGAGGAGGTTCACATGTAGATATGCGGGTTTTTAAACCATGGTCTTGTTTGGCCAGTGGAGAGTCATGATACGTCGTGAACCGTCAGTAACTTCAATGCCGACATCGTCATTTGCATGAGTCTCACGCAGCTAGTAATATTTTCCAACAAAAATATTACATTCTCTCCCCCTTGGAGGAATTGAGATGTCCTCATCTCGAGATAAACTGGGGATATTGATGGTTGAGAGTGCTTTCATCTATCCAAGTGGCATCCTCCTCAAGATAATCTTTCCACTGGACGAGGCATTCTCTCAAGGTTATGGATCTCAGTTGTCTCTCCCTAACATCTAAGTTCCTGTCAGGTTGGAGCTCAAGGACTCCTTGACTAGGCATTACAACTTGTTGGTCATCAAGTACATGGCTAGGATTAGGTACATACTTCTTCAATAGGCTGATATGGAATACATTATGAACCTTTAGGTTCTCAGGGAATTGCAGTCTATAAGCATTAGGTCCTAGGCACTTGAGGATCTTATATGGTCCACAATACCTTAGACTTAGCTTCTTGCAATCCCCTAAGGATAGGGAACTCTTCTTTGGCCGTACGCGAATGAAGACCATGTCTCCTTCCTCCTCGGGGGGTTCACTATATATATTTCTGTATATAACGGGAGTTCGTGGCCTATTTATAAATATCCTAATCTGTGATTTTTTCTTGAATATAACACAACCCTTTTCTATTCAATTTGCAAGTAACCCCTTTATATGACACCCTTCTGTATGTAAAAAATGTATAAAAATGGTGTTTTAAAAACCCCTTATTTTGAACTCACGTTATATTTACATATATTCATGAGTGACCCCCACCCGAGCCTTCCTCGAAGGTTCTATCTTGACTCTTCAAATCCGCGTATGCCTTCTGTCTATCCTTGGCGGCTTGGATGTCCTGTCTTATTGACTTTACTTGGTCATGCATCTCTTTCAACATCTGCCTTGAAGCTTCAACCCTCAAGGTTGGATCTGAGAAGTTTAGGGGACTTCGACAGTCATGACCATACAATGCTTGAAAAGGGGTCATCTGAATGCTTTGTTGGTAAGAAGCATTGTAGGCAAATTCAACCAAAGGCAAGTATTGAATCTACCTTTTTGGTTCATGACAGCAGTGTGCCCTTAGCAGATCCTCGATGACTTGATTGACTCGCTCCGTTTGGCCATCAGTTTGGGGATGGTAACCTATACTAAAACAGAGTTGAGTCCCAATGGCTTCAAAGATATCTCTCCAGAAGTGTGATGTGAAGAGAGAATCACGATCACTAATGATTCTTCTGGGTAGCCCATGTAGCTTGAATATCTCCTTGATAAACAACCTTGCAATGTCTAAGGCTTTATAGTTTGTCTTTACTGGAATAAGGTGTGCAACCTTAGTAAGCATGTCAACCACAACCATGATGGAGTTTTATCCTCCTTGAACTTGGGGTAGGCCAACAACAAAGTCCATATTGATGAATTCCCATTTCATTTGGGGAATGTCAAGTGGTTGTAACTTTCCTGGCATTTTGACATGTTTGGCTTTGATACGCTGGCAAGACAAACACTCAGTGACATATTTCAGAGTGTCACCTTTAAGCCTCTCCCAATAGTAGCTCTTCCTAACTGCATTGAGAGTCTTAGCATAGCCAGGATGTCCTGAGAAAGGGGAATCATGAGCTTCCCACAGTATCTTCTGCTTAAGTGATTGGCTTGCCGATATGCACAATCTCATTCTATAGTAGACAAGTCCACTATTGATAGAGAATTCATGATATTTAGCGTGTAGCTTTTGGTCCTGGTCCTTGATAGGGATCTCCCTTAGCATCTTTTGATAGGATGGATCATGGCATGCTTTCTCTCTAGCTAGCTCAAGTATTGGGTTGTTTGGCATGGACACCTTTGTGGCTAGAGATCTAGCTGTTGATGGATTTTGCAAGATTAGAGAATTAAGGAATGCCTTGCGAGACTGAGTGCATCAGCAACTACATTCTCCTTTCCCGGTCAGTACTTGATTTCAAAATCATACTCCTCCAGCACTTCAATCCATCGACGTTGCCTCATGTTGAGCTCGTTCTAGGTAAAGATCCACTTGAGACTTTTATGATCAGTCACTAGAGTAAACTTGTTACCCAATAGGTAGTTTCTCCAAAGCTTTAGAGCATGGATGACAGCTAACAGTTCTAGATCATGGGTAGCATAATTCTTCTCATGGCTTTTCAGTTTCCTTGAAGAGTATGCTACAGGATGACCTTCCTACATGAGCACACATCCTAGGCAAGCGTGCTAGCATCAGTTACAACTTCGAACTTCTTACTGAGGTCCAGAAGTGTTAGGATAGGTGCTGATACCAAACTTTGCTTCAATCTATCAAAGCTAGTTTGTTCGGCAGTTGACCATGCAATGGATGTTTGCTTCTTCAGTAAGTCCGTCAGAGGTGCTGCAATCAAAGCATAGTTTTTGATGAAGACCCTATACCATCCTCTCAATCCAAGAAAATTGCATATTTCTTTGACAGTTGTTGGTATTGGCCATTCTAGAACATCTCTGACTTTGGCCAGATCCACTGAGATCCCTTCTACTGATACAATGAATCCAATGAATCCCAGATATTCAATCTGACATTTGAAGAATGCACATTTCTTCATCTTAGCATAGAGCTTATGTGCTCTCATTGTCTCAAGGACAATCCGAAGTTGGGATTCATGATCCTCTTCCTGTTTGGAATAGACTAAGGTGTCGTCGAAGAAGACGAGTACGAAGTCATAAGATATGGCCTAAAGATATCCTGCATTAACCTGTTGAAGGTGGCAGGCACATTTGTAAGCCCGAATGACATAATTAGAAACTCAAAGTGTCCATATCTTGTGTTGAAGGCCGTCTTTGGGATATCTTCTTCCTTGATCCTTATCTGATAGTAACCTGACCTGAGATCAATCTTGGAAAAGATCTTCGCACCCTAAAGACGATCAAGAAGCTCATCTATTCTAGGAATAGGGTACTTGTTCTTAACAGTTGATTGATCCAACCCTCTGTAATCAATACACAGATGAAGCGTTCCATCTTTCTTTTTCTGGAACACTAATGGAGCTCCCCATGGTGAGCTGCTAGGATGGATGTAGCCCTGATCTAGCAATTGCTTGAGTTGTTCCTTCAGCTCAATTGCTTCCGAGTGGACATTCTATAAGGTCTCTTTGCAATTGGCATAGCTCCTGGCACTAGCTTGATCTCATGATCCACTTCTCTTTGAGGCGACTCTTCAGGAAATACGTCCGCATACTCCTTTAGCCATGAAGGTTCTTCACTAGACTCTTGCTTCTGATCTAACTTATTGAGCTTAATCAAGTAGACAGGTAGTCCCTTTCTAACTCCCTTTATAATTTGAGATGGTTCGGCCAATTGAATTTTCGGCTTTCCAGCCTCACCTTGAGTTGTGACCAATTCCCCTTCAGAGTTTCGAAAGGAAATTTGGCCTTTTGCACAATGAATGTGGACATCATTAGGTTTAAACCAATCCATTTCGAGTAGACACTCATGGATACCTAGGTTCATGACTCTGAATTTGACCGAAGTCATCTTTCCTCCTAGAAAGAATTCCACCTTAGCAGTTTGCCTGGTACAAGCTACCTCACGACCATTTGCTAATTCCAAAGCAAGGTAGGTGCTTCTACTGTGGCTACTCCTAGTCTTCTTGCACAAGCTGGTGAGATAAAGGAATGTGTACTGCCACAATCAATCAAGGTTTTGAAACCTTTACCTTGATAATCCGATGGCATCTGAATCACCAAAAACTGGCGATTCGGCCCTTTCTTGTGAAGAGCAGCATGGACTATCGCCCTTTCAAACTCTACTTCCATGGTCGGATCTTCTTCTTCGCACATTTCCCTGTTGGCAACACAGGCGGTTCTTCCTCTGCCTCGAGTAGTGACTCCCTGGCCATGGCCAGTTCCTTGGAAAGGTGCTTGGCGATGTCCTCCTCCAAGCTTGGGACATTGCCTCTTGAAATGATCAGGCTTGTTGCAGTGGAAACAACGGAGGTTTTGGCCATTGCTTTGAGTAGGGACAAAGCTATTGGCATTATTAGTCCTTGCTTTCTTTCTTTGTCCCCAATTCTAACCTTGAACTCTCTTCATTTGAGGCCTATATGCTCCTTTGTTCGGGTCATTATAAGACCAAGTTTTGTTACCTCTTGGTCTAGCCTACACCTCCTGAATTATAGGCGCAGCTCGAATGAGTGCATCCTGAAGATCTGATGGGCGCATAGATTGGAGACGGGTATTCACTGGTGGGTTTAAACCAGCACAAAATTTTGACACCTGCTGTGTTATGTCCATCTGTGGTGCATACTTAAGAAGTGAGACGAATTTAGAGTAGTATGCGTCAAGAGTGAGTCCTAGCTGTTTCAACTCGTAGAACTCATTCATTTTCTGCATGCGATACATAGGTGGTAAGTATCTTCCTTGCGCAGCTTTCTTCAACTTTTCCCAGGTAACAGATCCTTCCGCGATCCCTTGATCTCTGCACCATTGCTTCCACCAAAGCCTGGCTTCGCCGATGAGCTTCAACTTGGCGAGCATAGCCTGGTTGGCGGGTGTAGTACCAGCCGCTTCAAAGTAATCCTCCATGGATTCTATCCAAATCTCAGCATCCGCTCGGACAATCCTACCTTTCTCGTCAAATTCAGGTGGCTTAATCTGCTTGAGAAGAAACTTCTTCTCTTGGATCACGGTTGTACTTGATGTAGGAGGCGAACTGGGAATCTGTACCTGGGGTTGTGCCTGGATAAAGGATTCTTAACATTATAACTCGCTAATTGTTATGATTTATATTTCATACCCAATTCAGCTATCAACCAAGAATCCTAGCCACTTAACTTTTTATCAATTCTCATGGACAAGTCAGACATTGATAAAAAGAAGTCTTATTGCATTTATATGGGCATAGCCCTTTCAGAGTACAACATTTCCTGAGATGATAGAGCAACTGTTACATTTAGTTTGAGGAGAATAATGTTGTATTACATTTATCTATGGGAACTGGATAATAGTATGGTTTTGGGTCATGGATCTTCAGCAATTGGTAAGTCATCGGAAGATTAGGGTATCCTTTCCTTTGGAACCCATTCTTCTCATCGCGCCCCAACACCTTGATCCTATCCGGCAGGGATTACACGGGTCACTTTCTCATATACATATGAGTTCAGCTCAACCCTCCGACCTTGAATATGTAAAGTTGAGTTTACATGAGCCTCCACAAAAATGAACAACTTCACGATCTTCAGGTCTTCCAACCACTTGATCCTCTTTAGGTTGGTTCAAAGGTATGCAAACCGATGGGCAGCTATGTAGTAGATTCCTGAGTCACCCGTCCATCTTCGTTCCATGTATAAAGGCGATGGATTATAAATACGATCTAGGATGTCCATCATCTCAACCCTTTGTCGATAATCCGGGGAATGCATCGAGGTCATAAACATGACTCGGAATACTAAGAACCTGTTCCATGCTTCATAATTCTGCAAGACAGCATCGAAAGTAAGGAAATGTTCTAAATAGCAACATTTTCTTTACTTCTTCTTATTAAGATTTCTTAAAAACAAATCCTTCATTGGTTCGCTCTGATACCAACTGTAACGTGTCCACCTGTTCCCTTCACGACACGTCTTAGCAGTCCATCAGAAAGAAGATCTAGAAAGCTCCACCCGGCACTCCCATGGAATGTTACGAGGTTTGCGATCTAGGACTTCCCGTGTCTGCCACGTTGCGGAAGTATTCTGGCCGTTCCCACTTAGGACTGAATCAGGGTTTCCCCTAATGGTCATTTCCTAACGGCAACTAGCGTTGAACCCCAAGCGATTCACGCTGCAGTTGATTCAAGGAGATGGGAAACGAGAGGGATGCAAGGCTCGACCTCTCTGCCATAAGGCATAGTCCCATTCCGTTCCCCTAAAGTAACATAAATCTGGGATTATTATCACCTAGACTATAGGTGCCTTTGCTATTCATTTTCTTTGAAACGACCTTCTTGCTGTCCATTATGATTGAGAAAAGTTCATGGCCAACCAGGACCACCCATCCATAGAGCAGACCCATGGACACATCCACCGCACTTTTCTCGGTTGTTTTAGTTGTCTAATTACCTACCTTAAGGGTAAGACATTTTGAGAACATCAATAGACCTGTCACCTTGAGCTTTGCATTACACCTCCCCTGGCACCAACTGGGTACTTGATGCCAGGAGGCATATTCCACGGTGGATTCCGTGCCACGGTGGATTCCGTGAGGATTTACGGTGGATTCCGTAAACTTAGATGACCGGGGCTCATACACAAAGAGGATTATTTGTGCGAGAAGTTGATGGGGACGCCTGTCCTTTTCGGGCGTTTCATTAATTTAGTGTGTACATGGGTGATTCCATAGCGGGTGATTCTGCAAAATGCATATTAAATTAATAAACGTTTATGAGTTTAGAGTGCGCACTCGTAATAAATTAAGGTTAGGATTTATTTCTAACCAGTTGATTTATTTATGTAGCTGAAGACTGCTAGGTATTCACTTTTGTCGGTTTAATTGTATTATTTTACTAACGATTGTGAATGCTTCAGTTGATGTGTAGAGATAGCAGCAGTGGCGGAGGAAAGCATTGGAGTCTAGCGGGTATTCGACATTTGGACTATATTTTGATAGGCGCCACGCCTATATTTTGTTATGTCTATAGAGACATTGATTATTGATTATTATTTTGTATGCGCTTATGCGCCCGGATATATTATTTCTATTTGGACATTGAGATTGGGCGTGCCAGACTCTATGGGCACCGTCCATTAGCTTTATTTTCCTATTTTTGTAGAAAGCAAACTCAAAAGCTAAAAGCTTGTCATATTTTTGTAATTGGGCTATTATTGAGAATGAAGATTGGAAATATACATTAAATACATGCTTTGTGAAGCGCTCACACAAGGCATGGGGGAGATTGAACCCAATTTGTCTCTTGCCTCTTGTCGTGCATGCTTTTACATTGTTTTTTGTGCAAAAAGGTAGAGTTCATTGTTCTTGGGGACCTTCAGGGATTCACTACGTGAGCTATCTGCGACCGATCTGCGCACCAGTGGTATCAGAGCGGAGCAGAGACCAAGAGCTTCCAATCGCTACCAATCTCGGGCAAAGGCGGAGCTCCAGGAACAAACGGGCTCTACAGTCAATCTCGTCGTAAACCGTCGATACAGGCAGACTTCTGGCGATCAAGAACCCCTGTTTCTACTGTCAGATCGCGAAGGACCAGGCTCTGCAGGCGGAGGACCACGCATACATCTCCTTCATCAAGTCGTTGAAAACAGTGAGAAAAAATTCTTAATCTTCTTAACCAAAAGCTTAATCTTAAGCTTCTAAGCCTTAAAGAAGCTTAAGAAGTTTCATAATTCGAAATCGTGGCCTCAGGAGATCTTTCCGAAAATTCCGCGTGATAAAAAACGGCCCCCCCTCGAAAATTCACGCCGCCTGCTAAGTCCTCCATTAAGCTATTAAAGCTTAAGCTTAATCACAAAAGCTTAAGGCTTTCTGCAAGTTACACAGGGCAGACAAGTTCAGTAACTCTTGGTCCCGCACTTCTGAAGTCAAGTTCAGCAAGTCAACAACTCTGCAAGTCTGCTAAGTCTGCAACTCTGCAAGTCAGACTAAATCAGAACTGACTAGTGCTCAAAACTCCTAGAAGACTTGTTCGTATGCAAAAACTCTGAACTGGAAAGTTGTTCGCAGCAAGCTGTTCTACCTATCTACAAGTTCGTTGAAGTACTTTCAGCAAACGGATACAGAAATATTGCAGATTTTCTAAAAATATACAAAGAAATACCCAAAAATACATAGCCTTGTAACCCCGAATTTGAGCTACGCTCATCCCACTAACCTGATTTTGAGAGAGAAAGGTTTGTTGAGTTTTACAGGATGACTACCCCACATATGGATGATCCTATGGCTGAAGATGACCTACCTGAGCCTACCATGGAACAAAAGCTGGATCTAATCATGCTACAATTGGAAGAAGAGCGAAGGGCTAGGCAAGCGTTGCAAGCGCAATTGACAAAACTTCAAAGAGTGTCCATTGACAAAGAAGAACCTCAAGCTGAAGATTTGATTCGACGTACCATCGATGCCACTCTTGAAGCACAAACCATTCGCAAGGAATCCAAGATAAGTAAACGAAGTTTCAAGTTTCGCACTTTCAATGGCATACGAGAAGGAAAGACTGTTTTATCATTCATTAGCCAGTTTGATGACTATTTCCATGAGGAAACTTATCCCGAAAAAGATAAAATCAAGTGTGTTACTAATCATCTGATAGACAGAGCATCACTTTGGTGGACTGTAGTCCGCAAGAGCATAGAATGTCCTGCTACTTGGGAAGATTTCAAGAAGAAGTTCATGCAGAATTTCCTTCCACCGCAATTTCATGAGAAGGCTATCAAGCAATGGGATTTACTTCAACAGCGAGATCGTGAGCCTATTCCACAATATACAGAGCGTTTTTGGAATGCACTCCTACAGCTACGCATGCTTGAAGACATCCCAGAGACGACACATAAGCGGAAGTATATGTCTGGACTTCTTGGACATTACTACGCTGAAGTGAACATGTTCAAGCCTGCTACCCTTGAAGACGCCATCTCCTTAGCTCACGACAGTGAAGATAAGTTACGCGGAAGAGATAGACGACCACAGCAATTCCAAGCCAACGGTAATTATGGATCTAAACAATTCAATTCCAATTTTAGAAGGTTTAATCCAGGTCGTTTCTCATCACCATCTTTCCGCAAGAATTGGCCTAAACCACCTGCATTACTATCCACTGTCAATCCAAACCCAAAGCCTATTCCACAAGCAAATCCAAATGTACCCAGACTTCCAGCCATTGCAAATAATGTAACAAAAGCCAAGCCAATAGTATGCTACAAGTGTCACCAGCCAGGGCATCTCGCAGCAAATTGTCATTCAAAGAAGCCACCAGCACATATCAACTACCTTGGAGCCATGGATGAAGATGAGCATGAGGATATGCCGGATTTCACTGAAGATGAGGATGATCCTACTACTACTTCCGACACTTTACCAGGTATGCCTACTCCACATTCATTGTTGACTATGAAATGTATGGTGCATGGAAAAGAAAGAACTATATTGCATGATGATGGTAGTACCCATGACTTTATTTAAGCAAAATTGGTAAAGGAATTGAAATTGCATACAGTACCTACGCATTATCGCATAAAAGCTGCATTTTTAGGCACTAGGTACAATGGCACACAAGAAGTACAAGATTTAGAAATTCAAATTGGTCCATATATTGAAAGAAGAAATTTCTTAGTTGTCCCATTACAGTCAAGCGTCATTATTCTAGGAATGCCATGGAGACACCAGCATAATCCAAATATAGATTATTCCACACACACAATGAATATTAATTTTCAAGGAAAATCTATTACATTATATGGTATGCATGCATCTCATATTTTTCCACTGCTTTCGCATACTCAAGCAAAACGTGCACTACTCAAGAATACTAAATCATATCTCATTTGGGTGAATGAATTGCACGCAAAGGAAAATCATATGCACCCTAGGCATAAGGAATTTCTTGCATATTTTAAGGACTGTTTTGCAGAAGACCTACCACCAGGTTTACCTCCTTCACGTCCAGAAGACCATAAGATTGATCTAATACCTGGCACACAACCACCTTGCAAAGCACCATATAGGCACAATCAAATAGAGCAAAAAGAAATCCAGAATCAAGTTGAAGAATTACTAAATAGAGGCTTAATTCGACCTAGCAGTTCTCCATTCGGTGCACCTGTACTCTTAGTCAAGAAAAAGAATAATACCTATCGTATGTGTATTGATTACCGAGCATTAAATAAGATCACTGTAAAGAATAGGTATCCTATACCTAGAGTTGATGACCTTATGGACAAACTGCAAGGATCTTCTATATTTAGTAAAATTGACCTTAAGTATGGATATCATCAGGTGAGGCTAGATAGAACTGACATATTTAAGACTGCATTCAGGACACAGTTTGGCCATTACGAATTCTTAGTCATGCCATTCGGATTGACTAATGCACCTGCTACTTTCAGTAGAATGATGAACCGTATCTTTCTGAAATATCAATATTGTGTGATTGTTTTCTTTGATGATATTTTGGTGTTCAGTCAAAGTGAAAAAGAGCATTATGAACATTTATCATTAGTTTTTCAATTACTGAAAGAAAATCAATTGTTTGCAAATCCTGAAAAGAGTGAATTCTTTAAGACAGAAATAGAATATTTAGGTCATATTGTATCAAAAGAAGGAATTAAAGTTGATCCTAAGAAAATTGATGCAATATTGCATTGGCCTGTTCCTAAAAATGTACATGAATTACGCTCATTCCTTGGTCTTGCTAGTTTCTATAGGAAGTTTGTACGTAATTTCTCATTACTTGCTTTACCATTAACCAAACTTCTTAAGAAAGGAATTGCTTATCAATGGACTGAAACTCAGCACAAATCCTTTGATTTACTGAAACGTGCATTAACTAATGCCCATGTTCTACAATTGCCTGACTTTAATAGACCATTCTTTCTAGTTGTGACCGATGCTATCGGATCAGGAATAGGAGCCATATTAATGCAAGACAACCATCCAATAGCATATTCTAGTTCTAAGCTGAAACCCTCTGAGCTCAAATATTCCACTTATGACAAGGAACTATTAGCAGTGGTACAAGCATTAAAACAATGGAAGCATTATTTAATGGGTTCAGAATTCATGATAAAGACCGACCAGCAAAGCATTAGACATCTACTTAGCCAACCCCAAATTTCTGATCGTCATATCAAATGGGCTTCCTTCATTCAAAGTTTTCATCCTATCATTCAATACCAACCTGGAAAAGAAAATATAGTTGCTGATGCATTGAGTAGAAGACCTGCAATTCATAATATTTCTATCATATCTTTTGATTCTTTGATTGCTATGAAAGACACATATCACCAGGATATTACTTTTCATTCTGATTGGCAAAAATTAGTTCAAAATAATTTCATTCCTGTTGATTCATTGTCATATAATGATGGATTTATGTTCTTTGAAAAGAGACTGTGTGTTACCATTCCATTCCGATCTTTTGTTTTGAATGAAATTCATTGTCCCCCATATCAAGGTCATAGAGGTATCATTTCTACATTACGTATGTTAACTGAAGATTTTTATTGGCCGCATATGGATGTAGATGTATCTAATTTCGTTTCTGAATGTTTGATTTGTCAAAGAATAAAGAGACATCATGGTAAACAGTATGGATTATTAATGCCTTTGTCTATTCCATCTAAACCTTGGGAACATATTTCTATGGATTTCATTACTGGTTTACCAAATACTAAATCTAACCATGACATGATTTGGACAATTGTAGATAGATTTAGTAAGCAAGCATATTTTATTGCATGTAAGAAAACTTTAACAGCATCACAAGCAGCACAGTTATTTTTGAAAACTGTTTTTACTAACCATGGATTGCCAAAAGTGATTATTTCAGATCGAGATTCTAGATTTTGTAATAATTTTTGGATTACACTGTCTGCAAATCTAGGCACAAAGATTGATTTTTCATCTGTATTTCATCCAGAAACAAATGGACAAACAGAAGCCACAAATAGCACCATTTTAGATCTTTTACGTGCATACACTATCTCTAAACCTCAGACATGGGATACTCATTTGCATTTATTACAGTTTGCATATAACAATACACCCCACACATCTACAAAGAAAGCACCTTTTGAAGTCATTTATGGATATAGATTATCTACACCTGTTGCATCTTTGTCTAATAGAATTCAGAGTGCTGATGATATTGCTACTATGCATAATAGTATTTTTGATGAGGTTAAGGATATGATTGCTAAAGCCCAACAATCATATACCAAACAAGCCAACAAGAAAAGACAAGCCATGAATTTCAAAGTTGATGATTATGTTTGGCTTAGAATAGAAAAGCGTAGACTGCAAAGTATAGATAGACACCCAGTTGTCAAATTAGCTCCTAGATTCTATGGACCATTTAGAATTATTTATAAGATTAATGACAATGCCTTCAAGTTAGAATTGCCATCTCATTGGAAAATTCATAATACATTTCATATTAGTTTATCGAGACCATTTAGAGGCCAATTACCTATCCACCCTGTTTATGAAAACCCACCTTTATTAGAGGAAGAAACTGAAATACTTGAACCAGAAGCCATCATAGACACTGACTACATGACCACTAGAACTGGCCGAAGGTATTCTAGATATCTAGTAAAATTTAAGAACCATCCTGTAGAGGAAGCACAATGGATGCACGCTAGAGACTTAAATGCTTTCCCCACTCTGTTAGCTCCACATTGAGCTAATAGCAATTGAGGTCAATTGCTATCCCACCCTGGGGGTATGATGCCAGGAGGCATATTCCACGGTGGATTCCGTGCCACGGTGCATTCCGTGAGGATTTACGGTGGATTCCATAAACTTTATGTGTACATGGGTGATTCCATAGCGGGTGATTCCGCAAAATGCATATTAAATTAATAAATGTTTATGAGTTTAGAGTGCGCACTCGTAATAAATTAAGGTTAGGATTTATTTCTAACTAGTTGATTTATTTATGTAGCTGAAGACTGCTAGGTATTCACTTTTGTCGGTTTAATTGTATTATTTTACTAACGATTGTGAATGCTTCAGTTGATGTGTAGAGATAGCAGCAGTGGCGGAGGAAAGCATTGGAGTCTAGCGGGTATTCGACATTTGGACTATATTTTGATAGGCTCCACGCCTATATTTTGTTATGTCTATAGAGACATTGATTATTGATTATTATTTTGTATGCGCTTATGCGCCCGGATATGTTATTTCTATTTGGACATTGAGATTGGGCGTGCCAGACTCTATGGGCACCGTCCATTAGCTTTATTTTCCTATTTTTGTAGAAAGCAAACTCAAAAGCTAAAAGCTTGTCATATTTTTGTAATTGGGCTATTATTGAGCATGAAGATTGGAAATATACATTAAATACATGCTTTGTGAAGCGCTCACACAAGGCATGGGGGAGATTGAACCCAATTTGTCTCTTGCCTCTTGTCGTGCATGCTTTTACATTGTTTTTTGTGCAAAAAGGTAGAGTTCATTGTTCTTGGGGACCTTCAGGGATTCACTACGTGAGCTATCTGCGACCGATCTGCACACCAGTACTCAAGTGTGGGACAACACTCCAAGCTCTCTTGGGTTCAACTCATCTCCTACTTGCACTAGCATGTGCATAAAAGTCATAGCATGGTGAGATAGACACCCCTTAGGAAGTGCATACACATTCTTCTATGGTGAGAACCTAGCTTGAAGAGCAGCTTGATGAAACCAACAACATCGATGGCCTACATAATCTTGATCCTTCCCTCTTCTACCTTGACAACAAGCCTACCCCCAAAGTCTAAACTGAAGCTAATCCCACTTCCACCAACACTAGCCCAAAGCATAAGGATACTAATTGTTGCCCTTTCCACCTCCCACCGAAACTAGCTACACATAAATTCCATTAGACCACAGAATGTTATGGCATTGGCACAAATTTATGATGGGGTAATGTTAATGCAACCAAAGAGCATGTAGAAGAAGGAAAAAGAAAAATTGAAAAATTATAGAGATGCAAGAAAAGTGAAAACATAAAAATATCTTAGTGTGTGTAATTTTTGAAATTAGAAAGCTACTTGGAATTATTTTTGTACAAAGAGCATCAGGCTTGCTCCTATGCAAATTGTAAGAAGCTAGTTGGAAAACAATTGAAAGAGTGTAAATGGTGTATGCAAGTGAGATAAGGCCGCTTTGGGAAAATGTAAAAGGAGGGTTCCAAAAAACTGAGATCATGTATACAAACTAAAAATTTGAATGGATGAGCCATTCTTGTGGTGTGCAATCTTGAGAGCTTTTTTCTTGCTTCTTGCTTGTGTGAGAGAGGAACAATGTGGGATAGAGTGAGGAACCAGTCAAAGAAGCTCTTACTTCCTCCTCCTTGTCATCTTCTTCTCTTTCTTACTCTTTGTAGAGCTTGCATGGTGATCAAAGCAAAGGAGGTGGAGCTTGCTTGAGGTGCATTGCAAGGATTGTGGAGCCATCAATGAACCTTTCATAGATAGACTACAACGAGAAAGTAAATCAATGGGTTTGCTACATTTGTTTTGAGAGTTATCAATGGTTGGGTGAGAGGCAGTCATAGCCACATTGCTCAAAATACTTGAAACAATAAGTAGTTTGTGAGCCCAGGAGTCTAGCTCATGAGAGCAACAACAAAGCACTTCTCCATTATTTAGAGACAAAAAATAAGTTGTCATTTTTGTTAGGATTGAATGCACAACATCAAATGATTACCAGAAGCATGTGAGATACATCACCCAACATAATCTATAGATCTTGGAAAATTGTGCCTATGATGTTTGAGATTCTCTCTATTTTAAACAAGGTGACCTTGGTGGGTCTAGCCTTTGGTAGATAGAGTAGTTAAGTTGGTAGCAAATCGAGATATACTACATTGAGTCATGGAGTGTGGGAGAGTTTGTTGGCATGAATGAATTCATGGTGGATCAAAAAGTGACACATTGATGTAGCCATACAAGTAAAATGCACTAGATGTTTTCCAACTCACACTCAATTCTGTCCCCTTTGATGTTTCATTGTCAACATACATGTCTAGTGGGTAGGCTAGATGACACTATACTACTCCCTTCTTCAAATATGAGCTTTTCGTGGTCTAGGCACATTGCCTTCATGTGGGATCACATTTCCTTTCATTGGCATGCCAATTTCTTTTGTGGCCACCCTCCATAACGACCATCAAGAGTGACATGTAGATTGGCTAACCATCCTTGTGTTTTGGCCACAACATATGAAGATATCCCTTATGTAATCTTTATTAAGAGTCCATTCAAATCCTCAAGGAAACAATTCAATTGATTGAGCTATAAAATGAACCTTTGCTATGGATGTAGGCACCTTGTTAGATGTCAGTGGAGGCTCAACCCCCAAACCATATGTCACAATAATGCTAGAAAGGATTACATTATATTAGCGTATTGGTATTTCAAATGAGGCACATTTGCGATATAGATCTATTGATTTTTGTCTCCAAGAGTGTGGGTAAACTCTCATCATCTTCTCAAACACCACCCTCAATGTTCTCTATAGAGAGTGGTTCTTTTGGCTTGCACCAACATATGTGCGAACCATAGACACCACCCTCAAGGTTGTTTATAGAGAGTGGGAAAACTCCCTTCACCTTCTCAAACACTACCCTCAATGTTGTTTATAGAGAGTGGTTCTCTTGGCTTGCACCAACTTCATATGTGTAGATCTTAAACATATATTAGTATGATTTGGTAGCACAACTGCAGAGAATGGGATCCCAATCATGTTTGTTTGGAAGGTTGAGTCTCTAGCATGAGCATCATAACACCATGTCTAATGTCCATAGATATTGGATCACATGGATGAAGGGTCTCCCTTCTCATTGGATACATGTGGATATGTATGACCCACAATACACCTTGTATTGTGCTTTCAACTATACATCCTCCATAAACATAGGACCCAACCATCATTTGACAATCATCCTAAAATGCAAAGATCCCACACCTTACGTAGTTCATACATGCAAAATGAGCACATTTCAAGACATTTTATCTATGGATTACTTTCAGTTTACAACTTCTCTTGCATATATTGTATCTCCTTTGGTACCATGAAGAACCCAAGGGTAGTTTGGTCCACCAAAGATGATTGCTTGATGTGGAATGCCTCTTTTGGTTCCCCTACACTACGATAAAGCCCTACTTTTTACTTGTAGTAGGGTAATTGACCACCATTTGAAGAGGGTATGCATGCTTATTTGATGTGCACAATCTTTATAGAGCATCCCCATCTTATCCATTTTGAGGCACCTCATGCTAAATAATTTGGTTAACTATCTCCTCCTCAACTTCAAACTAGATCACCTCTTCAAACAATGCAACATGACTTCAACACTTTCAATTGAGATCTCAATCATGAAGGCTATGTGAACGTACAATACCCTCAGCTATCGAACTTCATGCATCAATATATTTCTTTGTGGGCTATTGTAGGACCCAATGCTCTAGGAATGGGAGGATTTAAACATTCAAAAGACAATAATACTTGCTAGGTATGGTATCATGTCAATAAATCCACATCCTAAAAATATGGATACATTAAAGTGTCCCACATGGTTAGAGTGAGTCACAAACAAGAGATTGCATTGCACTCAAGCAATAGCTCTAGCTCCTTACGTTGAGGCCTCCTACATGCTTGCACACCCTTAAGACAAGGTTTGGCTAGTTGTGCCTTTTAGCAAACTAGATTTTAGACCAAAGGTATTCTTAAGGGATTAGGTCATGGGTAGGGCCACATTAGGGTTTCTCTATATAAGGGGATACATGGCAGCCCGGTTCATTATCTTTGCAGAAATTCATATTTTGGATGCTTGGTCTCTCTTGGAAAGCTTGGTTATCTTGGGTAAATGTAGCTTGGGCTTAGGTGTATGGGGGAGCCAGCCTACATTCATTACACAAGGGGTTATGTTTCTTAGCTCAAATTTAATGTCTTAATTCATTAGCATTGGTATCGAAGCTTAGCTCTTAATCCTATAGTTTTGGCTAGCTTTAGTGTTAATTTTCCTTAGTGTGTTTCATGACTAGCTATGGCATATAATTGGAGCCATAGTTGGCCAAATTTCCCTCTAGGTTGGCACTTTAGTAATTCATGTTGGGGATGATTTGCTGATTGGACATATCTTTTTGGCGATCCTACATTTTTTGAAGATTTGCATGGGAGAGTCCTAACTTTTTTGTGGATTGTGTGGTGATGATAAAAGGTTAGAGAAGCTTCTTTTTCTTTTTTTTGTTCCCTCTTACTTCATCCTTTCTAGGCACATCGATCATGCTACCATGCATTCTTCACACTAAGCCACCATGAACCATAAGCTTTGATTGGCATCCACATTTATTATAAGTGGGGGAAGAGTAAATCCCTCTCTCTTACTACGTCATTCTCAACTTGGGAACAATCAAATACAAGGCAATCATAACAAAAAACTTAAACTCTATCCCACTCTTTTACTTCTAAGCCATAGCTATCAAAATTTCTTACCTTTTCTACACCCAACATAGAAGAGAAAAATTGTGGGAGACAAGACAAGACCAATAACAGCTCCCATAAAATTTTATGTGGATTTACAAAACATGGAAACTATAGCTAAAAACACAAGTCATCAACATGGAAATTATAGCCAAAAACACAAGTCATCAAGCTCTTTCTCTTCATGATGATGTTGATTATAAACTCTATTGAAGGCCTAAATAATTGAGGGTAGCAAGAAGAAATCAACAATCAAGCATGGAGCATGGGTACATCAAGGTGTGACGGAGCTCCCAAGGAGGGCAACAATCTCCATGCTTCAAACTCAAGAAATTTGTCATTACTTGTCTCCAATCTAATCCATAAGAATTGGGAAACCAAGGAGTTAGAAGTGACACTAATGAGAATGAAGCAAAATGGCAAAGTTCTAACAATCTCTACTTTGAGCTTTCATAATAAAGATAAAGGATAGAGTTGGTGTTTTCTTTAATATTTAAGCACATAAGAGGGTATGTTCAAATCTACTTCTATTTCTTTAGCTTATGATGCAAAGCCCTCACACATGAGGCCTCAAATTTTAAAAATCTATGTTTTAATGATTAATCTTTGGTTGTACAAGAACAAGGCTTACAAAATCATACAAGATGACAACAAAGAAATATGCACCTTGTATAATGCCAAATCATCCAATTCATCAAATAGATATGGATATGCATGTAGGAAGGGGTACATATACGAATGCAATATGCCAAAGAAAAAAAGCCTTTAAAAGCATAAAGAGAAAATCTCACTCATTTAATTTCTTGGATATTATGTATATGTGTGAAAGAACTTGGGGAGTGGGATTCTTAATCCAAAAGAAGCATCAAGTTTGGGAATTTTGGCTATGTTAAAGGCACCAAGAATAAAATAATAAAGACTTTTTTTGTGAATTGGTGTTAAACCATCCATGAGTTCTTCAACGCATCAAGGATTGGATTCATCCCACAATGGGGTACTAGAATGCACATGAGACATTAGTTACAATGTGGAAGTAATGGCGTTTCAAAATGCATATGAGGTAGTAGGTGAAATGTGGAATCAACCCACAAAAGGGCTTGGAAATTAATATGAGCTAAAATGTGGAAGCATATCTTGGATGGATGCACTAGAAGCATCACCATTTCCATGAGTGACAACCATTTTCTAACATAAGGAACTCCATTTATTTATGTAGGAATTTTAGGAGAACAAGGATATAATAAGCTATTTTGTCTCATTTGCCATTGGAGGAGCCGTTCAAAGCTTAGCCTTGGACATATTATTAGAGGATGCATGCATATGTTAAAATGGTGGGATATACTCATATCTATGTGGACAAGTTTTGGACAACTTATAATGGACTTTCATTTGCACCCTTGGCTTTTTAAGGACCCTTAAGGTTTATACACACACTTAACTATCTCTTGAGGGAATTTTGTACAATAGAGGAATGGATTAGTGGGAATATACACATTATTTTAGGTGGAATCCATACATTGACTCTTATAAGAGTTTTCATGCACCTTTTACATGAGGATCAGGAGGCTTGATATGCTTCACATGCTATGAGAGACACTGATTATGATGATTATGGGATCCATGATAGGGATCATGGGGATTCTACTCCATGAAGAGGTCAACTAAAGCATGAGTCAATTATGAATAAACACATTATACCTATGGTGGTGAGGATGCTTATGACTTGTATAGGGATAATTATGATGAATATCATGAGATGGAAAGTCTTATTTTCACTTTCTATGCTTGTGAGGATCATGCCTATCCAAAGATTGTTAAGATTATGTGCATACTCATGGAGTGTTTGTGTTGAGTTAGAGAAGGTGGATGATGATGCTTATGTTAATAGAAACAAAGATTTTGCTTGTGATCACAAGGAGGTCTATTTTTACAACATAACTTCCTAAAGTTCAATCTCTCTTAGAGAGGTCAATTAACTTGGCTAAATGTAGCCTAGGAGGTTAGGCCTTGGGGTTTATGTGAGAACTTAACCACATTCTTTATATCAAGGGTTATTTGTGTTTCCTAGTTGTGGTTTCAAATCATTATATGTTTGTATCTACGTACTCTGATACCTAGGTTTACCTTACATGTTATACGTGTCAAGGTTGTATCCATCTTGCAATTTTCATTTACACAACTAACTATACTTAACAACACGACCTGAAATCATACAATCCTATTGCCACTATTTTTTGACCATGTTAATCGATTGCTCACAACTCATTGACCTCTATAGTGACCACCTACCAATTTAGTAAACAAACCCATAAAAACATGCAAATAGGCAATCATCTTTCATTCTCAATGCCTTCAAATTTGTATATCCCCCAAAAATGGGACATTTAGTATAGAATGAAAGAGTTTCAATGTTGGTGCAAGCCAACATTCTCATGGGAGAGAGAAAGCACCTTTTTTAAACATGTATATAGGGTCCTCTCTCTCTCTCTCTCTCTCTCTCTCTCTCTCTCTCTCTCTCTCTCTCTCTCTCTCTCTCTCTCTCTCTCTCTCTCTCTCTCTCTCTCTCTCTCTCTCTCTCTCTCTCTCTCTCTCTCTCTCTCTCTCTCTCTCTCTCTCTCTCTCTCTCTCTCTCTCTCTCTCTCTCTCTCTCTCTCTCTCTCTTTGTGTTTCCCCTTCATTTTGATAGCAACAACTTCATCATTGTATTTTAGTAATTTTTACATGATTAAAATTAAGGTAATGGCATTATTCTCAATATTGAATTTTTACAAATAACTTTGCATGTCCTAATTCATGTTGATAGTATAATAAAGTGATGCATCATGGAAAGCCCCATCATACAAAAAAGCTATAAAAGCACAAGCTTAACCCCATACCTTAGAAATAGCCTTTTCGTGGCTATTTTATACACTTGGGAATTATTTCTAACACATCTCAAAATTGCAAACACATCCTCCTTTAGTTTGGAGAATTTGTCAATAGGTTTAAACTAAGAGGATTCATTTTCAAGAGTAAAGGCTTTCTCCAATACCAAATAGACTTGATGACAAGACCATTAATGATATTCTAGATCTTCAAAGTCTCCTCATCCATCCCCTTAAGTCCATCACCAATAATATTGTCACAAAGATACTCTCATTAAAGCATGCAATCTTCACACATTTGCTTCAAGCATTCCAAAGCTTCTTCACTTCTACTGCATAGTCCCAATAGAGACTAAGAATGGTCACCTTCTTTCTCATGTAGAAAACACACATAAGTGAAATAGTCATTATAACTTTAACTTTCTACTCTCTCATACATTTTTCCATGATGGGTTTCCACATAGTCAAATCTAGCTTCATTGAGGGTGTATTAGACCACAACTTCATGCAATTGTATTATTAGGTCCTCACCTTGGACATGGGAAATCTCACTCCACTTTTGAGTATGCTTTCGGAAATGTGAATCATAAGGATTATGAAAGTCATTATCTTTCATGTACCACCAACAAAACTTTCCCCATGGGTGAAACCAAAAGCCTTAAAGGATGATTACATTTATTTCTTGCATGAGTAGGCCACATCACTTTCTTCATGAACATCACCAATTGCAACCATCTAGATCTCTTATCAAAAAGCTCAATATATCAAATTTTTCAGCTAAATCCCATAGCTCTTATGCCTAGTCATCCACATGTCGAATTGACATCTTAGGCATTTATTACAAGTAGCTCTAGAAATCCTCATCTTCTATGGGCTAGGAAAACCTGATCTATGAAGGCAAAGCGAGAGAGCCATATATTTTGCAACAATGAAAAACACCCATCTGGTCCCACAAACTCTCCTATCTTGAATGAATAAGCAATGGAATTTGTGCCATGTCCTTATTAGGAATTTGGTAAACATCTAGTAAAGAAATGATCCCTTTGACTATTTTAGCTATAGAGAACCCATTTGACTATTTTAGCTTAATTTGAATATCAAATCGTTAACATACGTACAAGTAGAGGAACTAGAGATTAATGCATTAATCATCCTTTCAAAGGCAATATTGAATTCCAAGGATTTCAAAGAGCCTAAAATAAACCCCTACTCACTTTATTCCTATGTGAATCTTGATAAGCCCAATCCGCTTGCCCTCAAACTCCCATATAAAGCAATACTTCACCTCGATAGGCTTTATCTTTGCATGAAAAGTAGGATTTTGTACCAACTGAATGGCCCTCTAACTATCACAATGAAAACGAGCATCTCTTCATCAATGCCTGGATCTTCCACTAGATAAGTATGTAAAAATTACACGACGCAGTGAACAAAATCTGAGAAAGAGATAGAGATAGAGAGTACACAACAGATAAGAGGAGAATTAGAAAATTTCTTTAGCTCCAAACAATTGATACAGAGATGGCTCTGTCCACCCGTGCGCTTTCACTGTGAAGCTTAGATGGCGATCTAGACAGAAGATAGGTGAAGAGCTAAGGCTAGCTGGAACAACTCTAATTGGGTGAAAGATAGATGATTGATGGCTGTGAAGGGGTTTAGCTTTTATAGCCCGCAAAGGCGATTAGGTCTGCATGACCAACCCACCATATGAGCCTCCACTAGACGGCCAGGGAATATTCCCTTTACTGTTGGGCCGAGGGTGCTGCCCCCGGATCCCTGCCAGGGGGGCCAACGGCCCCCCTGGGACCCCCCCATCTACTAGGGGCTAGTTCCGCGGCCCGTAGACCCCAAAATAGGGGCCCCTTTTAACTCCCTTACCCCGCAACTCGATGCAATGTGCCTCGAGTTTCTTCCAGCTTAACTACTCAATCCAACCCAAAGATTAGACCCACAATGGTCACCTTTTTGCAATTCGGTCACATAGACCTCATCTAATATATAAGTCAGGACTCCACCAAAATTAACAGCTTTTGCCTAAAAATGGTTAGCCAATCCCTTGCCCTTTAGCATGCATCTTGCCATCTCCACAATGGTGCGATTCCTACATTCCACAACACCGTTCTGCTGAGGTGTTGTCAATTGATGCTTGATCCCTTTGCTCTTGCAAAAGTATTCAAACTCCTTTGAGTTGAACTCACCACCACCATCTGCTCAAAATTTATTCACACTTTTTCCTATTTCATTCTCAACAAGTTTTAGACATTCTTTAAACTTACTAAAAGCTTGAGCCTTATCACGAAGGAAGTACACCCACATCTTCCTACTGTAGTTGTCGACAATCAACATAAAATAAGAAGACCCCCCCCAAGGCCCATGTAGGCATCTTTCCGCACAAGACAGCATGCACCAACTCTAGAGAAGCATGTGCTCTATTCTTGCTTTCTTGTGGAAATGCCTTTCTCTGTTGCTTGCCCATCATACAAGCTTCACAAGGTTCCTTCAATTTAGTCATTGCATGTAGGTGAGCAACCATACCTTGCTTGTGCATCTCCTTCAACACTGCAAATCCGATGTGTCCAAACCTTTCATGCCAAAGCTTACTTGTGCCCACTCCAACAGTGGCTGTAAGAGCACTTAGCTCATATAAGTTGTTCCTTCTTTCTCCTTTGCCAACAACTTTGCCATCACTGTCAAGAATTTCTGCACCTGTCTTCTTGAACCTCACTTCATGACCAAGATCAGTTATGGCAGCAACCAATAACAGATTTCTCCTAATTTTGGAAACATACAACACTTGCAGCAACAAATGAAATAGTACCTGTGCTGCTCGCAGTAGAGCATTTTGCATCATTTCCAACCATCGCAGTGATGGATTCTTGTAGAGGCTCCATAGAACTGTATAGACCTTTCTTGTTGGTCATGTGACAGGAGGCCCCACTATCCAACACCCATGAGTCATGTGGTACATTCTTCTTGCGCCAAGGAGCACACCTCCTCAATGGTCACCATGAATAACTCCAACTTTGCTTCAGCCATATTGGTTGTCTCTTTCCCTTTACTTTTAAGGGTACCATTCTTTTCATCTGCCTTCTTGACATGACAATCTGCGATTGCATGTCCTTTCTTCTTACAGTAGAAGTGCTCTCCTTGAAACTTCTTCTTACCGCCCTTCTTCTTTTTGTCACCATCATTTTTGGTGGAGGAACCACCTTTGCCTTTTGCATTCGCAGAGAATGTTGCATCTCCATTGTTGCTTCCTTCTCGGGCTTTCAGCTGCCTCAACTCCTTCTCTAGCAATAATGCACAAAACTCCTTAAAACTCAAAGATTGAGGTCTCACTTGAGTACTAAGGGCAGTTACTAGTCCATCAAACTTTTGTGGACAAATCCGAAGACACCTTTGAGCTAGCTCCTTGATAGTCTTTTGTATCCCAGCACCAGTCATCTGGTTGTACAGATTCTTAATCCGAGTGATGAATGCTTCAGCTGCCTCTCCTTCAGCAAACTTCTCCGCTGCTAGTTGATTCTCCAAGTTTTGAATCCTTGTTTGGTTTCGTGTTTCATACTGACTCCTTAGTACATTCCAAGCCTCTAATGCTTTGGTTGTATGCTGAATCAAAGTCAGAATACTGTTAGAATAGCTTGTAACTAAGGCACACAATGCATTTGCATTCCTTCGTTTCCAAGCTCGTAAAGGATCTGTATTCGGAGGAATCATCACAGTAGGATTTGATGGGTCGGGGGTAGGCTGTGGTTCTACGTCAGTCCCTAGCATAGTCCCCAAAAGCTCATAAGAATCAAGGATAGTTGTAATTTTGAACTTCCACAAGGTATAGTTTGTACCATCTAACTTGCCTTCGCTGAAGGTTGATGGACGAATCCTCACTATTTGAATAGCTGGTATAGCAGCACCACCTCCTGCACTGCTTCCTGATGCGCTAGAACCGCTTCCGAAAGATGATATTGTTCCTCTTTACTGTTGAAGCCTTTGCCTCTTGCACACTCTTCGATCCCTAGAGCCCCATGGGATCTGATACCATGTAAAAATTACACGGCGCAACGAACAAAATCTGAGAAAGAGATAGAGATAGAGAGTACACAACAGATAAGAGGAGAATTAGAAAATTTCTTTAGCTCCAAACAACTGATATAGAGATGGCTCTGTCCACCCATGCGCTTCCACTATGAAGCTTAGATGGCGATCTAGACAGAAGATAGGTGAAGAGATTAAGGCTAGTTGGAACAACTTTGATTGGGTGGAAGATAGATGATCGATGGCTATGAAGGGGTTTAGCTTTTATAGCCTGCAAAGGCGGTTAGGTTGGCGTGACTGACCAACCATATGAGCCTCCACTAATCGACCATGGAATATTCCATTTACCATCGGGCCGAGGGTGTTGCCCCTAGACCCCCGCTAGGGGGGTTTCTGGCCCCCCTGGGACCCCCCAACCAAGGGCTGCTTCCGTGGCCCTCGGACCCCAAAATAGGGGCACCTTTTAACTCCCTTGCCCCGCAACTCGATGCAATGTGCCTTGAGTTGCTACCAACTTAACTACTCAATCCAACCCAAAGATTAGATCCACAATGGTCACCTTTTTGCCATTCGGTCACATAGACCTCATCTGATATATAAGTCAAAACTCAACCAATATCTGGGCTCATATTTGGATTCTCCTCATAATGGGGGCCTTACAACCTTGAGCACCATGGATCATTGGTTGCACCTTATGAGGGTGGGGCATTGAGCATATCTAACAAAGTAAGCCATATGGATTCCTTGCATCCCTCAGTGTCTTTACCATATTAAGCATGAGTGATAGACAAGGTTGTACATGGCTGCAATTAAGACACCCATGAGATTGCACCTCCTATGAATATGAAGACAAAAAGTACCATAGACTTCTTAAAGTCCACATTTCTTGCATCACTCCTTCCAAAGCAAATGTATATAGCTCTAATGTCATTCAAGTATCTCATGATACTCTTCATTGCTTCCCAATGCTTCACTTAATGGTATTTTGAGAAGGTTGTTGAAGCTCAAGTGCAGATACTATTTTTTGGTGGACATTTATTTTTTGGAAGCCTCATTATATTATTTTGGGCACTTGTGTATTATGGACATCTTCAGATTATCATAGATGTATTAGGATTACTCTCATGCACATTGTATTTATTACACGTAGTTGTATTTGTCACACCCACAAGTGTTGTGTGGGTTGCACACATGTATTTTTCATAGTATTAGCATAGTTCAAGCATGTATAAGGATTGACTAGTCTAGATCCCGTAAAGGGGATAGGACATCCAAAATAACGCACAAACCCTAAAACACAAAGTGGGGGTGCAAACCCTTATCCTAAAATGATGTGCCGTCTTAGAGAGGTGACCTAACCCTTAGCCTAATTTGTGTTTATATAAGGGTATGAGGTCTTAGTTAACAAGCTAGAAAAGAGGTCGAATAGAGATGTCTATAGGATGGTAGGTATGGATAAGAAAAAAGTTTTTATGAATGATGGAATCAACTTGGCTAATATTCCTAAGCCCACTATTAGACTGCAAGCAAAGATGGTCCACGCCCACTTCTCAAGTCAAATATATAACGTCCTTATGAATAGAACATGAGTACCCTTGCTTGAAAGCCTTGCAGCAAATGTATTATGGATGAGGTGAACTAGAATGCTTATGTTTGAAAAATAATCTAGGCATTAGAAAAGATACTAGCAATAGCTCCAAATGGTGCAGGAGGAGAGTCTCCGACTACTCCTTTAGTGCATCCATGCTGCAGAAGCTCTATCAGTGCAACTATTGAAGCTTTCTATTCTCTTCTTGTATTCTATCATCTTGCTTCCATTGCGTTGAGAGTGAATGAGAGTGAGTGAGTGAGAGGTTTATTGGGTGAGAGATTGAGGGAAGGTAAAGCTCTTCACCATCTTCTTGCTTTTCTCTTATTCTCTACTAGCTTACCGACTTGTTCGTGTGCTTGGTGGTTGATGTGAAGGAGTGATGGTATCGAATCGTGTTTCTTGGGTCATGGAACCATCTTTGAGCCTTCAAGCTTTTGGACTATAATGTAAGAAGGTAAGTTTGTGAGTTCACTACACCTTGAAGCCAATCTTATGTTCTTGCTTTCTTGGGATAGAGAGGAGAATGCTTGGTTAGTTAGAGTGGAGTGTTGAGAGATAAGGTGAGAGATTGCTATCAAAGTGAGTTGCAACTTCTAAAAGAATAGAAGTCCATCCAAACTCCAATTTTGCTGTTGCATTTGGCTTAGCAGTTTGATTCAGTTGAGAGACCAAGGATGGTGCAACTACCAAGGTTCTCACACTCCTATCATGTGATGGAATAGGAGACTTGTGCATGGGCATGGATGTGATCGATGCGGTACTAATAGTTTGCATTTGTGGCTAGCATTTTGAAACCCATTTAGCTAAGCTATGAAGGTTGAATCGAAAGGAACCAATTCATTCAATTAAGATTAAAGCAATAGGAATTGTTAGGGTAGGAAAAAATACAAAACTCAAACTTAAAAATACAACAAAACTAAAAAAAATACAAAATTACAAAAACACAAAATGTAAAACTCAAAACTCAAACTTTTCTTGCTTAAGCAAACCATGTGACATTTTTGTAGATTGTAGATACATCATGGTTGTCATGCTTGTTGGATTGTGTGTTTATTAAAGTGAAAGCAACACAAAAATACAAAATGCAAAACTCCAAAAGTAAAACTCAAAATGCAAACTTTTCTTGCTTAAACAAATCATGTGACATTTTTGTGGATTGAAGATACATCTTGCTTGTCATGCTTGTTGGGTTGTGTGTGTATTGAAGTGAAAGCAAGGTAAAAATGCAAAACACGAAACTCAAAACTCAACTCTTATTGCATGCAATATTGTAGACGCAACTTTCTTATTATGGATGATTGAAAGTGTGAGCATTGAAGGAGGAAAAGTGAGAAAAACTCAAAAAACTCCAAACTCAAAAAACACAAAACATAAAAGGCAAGGTAGAAACTCAAAACTCAAACTTCTCTTATATGAAAATTTTTTGTCATACTATTGTGGATTGAACAGTCATCATGATTGTCACAATAGTTCTTTGGTTACATATGAATTGAAGGAATATAAGTGATCAAAACTCAAAAAACTCAAAACACACAATGCAAGAATCAAATATATGGCCATTGTTTCATTGTTTGCTTGGTTGTTGCTTATTGCCATTTGATAGTTAGGGTCCTTTGCACCTAGATTTAGAGTTCCTTTGTACTAAAAGATCATCATCATTATAGTTCGTAATCACACTAAAAGTTTACTCACATTCATAGTTCACTTACATTACCATTCACTCACACTCACACTCACCGTTTACTCACACTCACACTCACACTCACATCCATAAACCCTAACTAACACTCATACTCACCATTCACTCACTCACACTCATCGATCAGTCACACTAACTTGAAAGAGCTTGTTGTTCTACAAGATCTAACTACTCAAACCGACTTTCAAATTCTCTTAATAACTCACACTCCTAAATCCTAACCAATTCACTCATGCTCACACCCATAAACCCTAGGATCATAGTGCAAGACCACAGCAATCATTTCCACAGCTTGGCATAGAACACACAACAAGTTGAGGGGGGGGGGGGGGGGGGGGGGGGGGGGGGAATGATCGAAGCTACCATCAAGAGCTAAAGTCCAATCACTACAAGAAGGGCCCAATGAGAGAGAAGTTATTGACTAAGGTATCAAGAGTATCATGATAAATTCACATAATTTAGAGATTTAGAAGAATAGAAACACACATAAGAAACCACACAAGAACTTTAATTTGCAAGAAGAGTATCATTTGGCTTTTCAAAGCCTAAGACTCAATTGATGTGCCTCATATTGGACTAGGCCATAGGTCTACAATTGAAGCTTGATCAAGTTACACTCATGCCTTCATGCATGAGAGCTTAGATTTGAAGATTTCTCTTCTCCCATGGGGTTGGATTCTTAGGGTAGTAGTAGGTATCTCTCAAATTGAAGTCTTTCCAAGAATCTAATGCTTGATCCTCAAACACTGGAGCTTCTTTGAGACTCCCTAAAGGCTATACTTCTCCATTGGAGCATTATCTTTCCCCATTATTGCTACTATAGTAGGGCATCCATGGTTCATGTAATCCAGCTCCATTAAAGGGGCTTTTATCCAAGAAGCGTCAAGAAGCTTATCTTTAACATATCTAAGCATTATGGGGCCATAATTGTTGCAATCTTTCAAAATTGGAGGTGCTTTTACTCAATTCAAGAGGCTATGCAGTAGTAGGGCTTCAAATCTTTCCAATTTTAGTCCATTTGAAGGGGCATTTATCATCTATTGGCTTCAAGGATTGTGCTTAAGACTTAAGGCAATCTGTGCACCAAAATTGGACCATTTCTCCAAGGTAGGGAGGATATTACCATTGCAAAAAAAAGTATACAACAAGCACTCAAAGGCACCTGAAGCATTGAGGATTTATTCAAGCATTGATTAATCATTGCATGGGATTAGTACTTCACTAAACAATGAAGAGTATGGATCATTTTGAGATGGTGTATTGATCAAATCAAGTCTTCATCAACACTCTTTCTTGTCATTCAAGAGGTACATTTGATCCTAATCTCTTTAATCTCTCTTGAAATTAATTGATTATCCTTCTCCACTTGCTCAAGAGAGAGATGAATAGTCATTTACTTTCATGAAAAGAGTATGGCCCACCCTAGGATTGATTTGGATTAATCACCACTAAGGGATAAATTTGTATCCATTTCCCATCTTATTCGAGCCTTTTGTTCCTATCAAATCTTACATTTCATTGAAGAGCTCAAAGACTTATTTCAATCATGCATATTACAACTACTTGATTACACTTAGCATGCACTTGCCATGTTGAAAATACCCACAAGAAAAAGCAAATTCTGGGTAAGATGTGAGACAAAAGAGAGGCGACCCTCCCTCACATCGATGATTCAAAAGGGATGCTCAATTTGAAATAGTGAATTAGTGGATGCTATGAATAAGCTTGGGAATCAAACTCAATCCTCTCTTGATAAGCTCGTTGCTCAAATTACAAGATGGATGGACTTCCAAATGCAAGAGAAGGAGAAAGAGAGGCAAGAGAAAGAGAAAGAGAAGGAGCATGCAAATCAAACTCGGTCCTCTATTGACAAACTTGCTTGTCAAATTGGAAAATGAATGAAATCCCAAATGAAAGAAAAGACAAGGAGAAGGAGCCACAGCTCAATGTAGATAAAGTGTCAGGTCGTTAGCCAATGCATCTCTTCGGGCATCCTAGGGGAGATTCCTCATTCTTGTTATGGGATAGATGAGGCTCCACATAAGGGCAATGACCATTTGGCCAATGCAAGTGGAGGTGGTTTCTTTGCTACTAGAATACCCATTCCAAGTGCTAAATCTCATCCCTCTTTTAATAGAAACTACTTTATCAATAGTGGCTTTGGTGGTACACATAATGATCAACCCCCATGGCAAAAGTCAAATTATGGTCATAGAGAATTGAGGGATAAGAGCATACTATCTAAGTATAATAGCAATCCATTAGACCTTACAGAGTGGTTTTCCAAATTGGAAGATTGCTTTGATATATTTCCTAGGGTTGATGATCAAAAGTTCCACTTTGCCACCATACACCTAAGAAAAGCTTTCTAAGCATTGGTATGGCCTAGAGCAAAGGGTTTTTCCCATAAGAGAATACACTAATCAATTTTTGAACCTTACTATGTATGTGGAGTGCCTCAGTTGATGATGCCAAACTTCACAAGTACATGTATGGTTTGGATCTTAGTCTTTCAGCTAATATGATGGCACAAACCCTTGCAATTTTTTTAAGAGCTATTGAATTGGTTGAAAGGTATTCTAGGAAATGTAGGAGAGAAACTCCTTTGTAGTCACCTTTTGGGCAACAAAGAAATACATTGAAGTAAGGCGATACAAGGGCAGGTTATGGAGAAAACAACATGCTATTTAGCAACCCTAAAATTCCTACATATCTGCCCTTTAATGCTACTAAGTCAACATGTGATTTTTAGATTCCAAATAGTTTAAAGCCAACTTCTACTATTCCTCCAAATAATGATAAATTGATCCCAATTGATCTCTATAAGGATTGAAAGAAAAAAGGTTTATGCTTTAAGTGTGAATAAAAGTATCCACCAAGCAATGCTTCTAAGTGTATCTATGGCAACACCAAAGTCAATGGTATGATTGTCTTTGAAGATTTGGAGTATGAGTTAGTGCATTAAGATGATGTTGTGGATCAATTTTATGACCTAATGGATGCTTTAGATGATACCTACCCTTTTGATCTAGGTGGATGATAATTTTTTATTGAATTAATCTTTGTTTGGACACATTCCTATCATGGATTCTCCAAAGACTACTTAGCTAAAGACCAACTAAATTGGCTTTGTTATACTACAAATAGTGCATAGACAACAATTTGGTTTAGAGATCTCATCTCTCCCATTTTCAACAAAATGCCACCTATGTAGGTTCAAAGTACTCTCTCACAATCTCCATTATAATAAGTGGTATGCCCTATTTGGATAAGTCCTTAGAAAGTTATTGCCACTTTTATCCAACTAGGTTTGTTTGGGTAGCAAGTTGTCCCCTGTTTGCAAGTATTCATTCATCAAGATCTGATGCTCAAGATTTTACATTAAAAAGACTTTTAGATGCTGCCCATATACTAGGCATTTTCATCAACCTTCATTTCCCTCCAATTTTTCTAGATCCTTGAAGATTCTTTCATATTTTATAATGTTTGAACAAAGTATTCTATCCTCCCTACCATTTTATAACTCATTGTAATAAGTCCCTTCCTTATTTTTGAGGGAAAAAACCTTTTGAGTGGGGATGGAATATAAAGAATGGAAATAATGTGGAAAATATTAATGCAAGAAAATACTAGCTACACCTGATAATATATAAGGCATAAGGGACTTTTATTTTTCACCATTAGATAATACAAAAGTCTCTTCGTCTTGCATCTTCTCTCTCACAGCTTCCATGGCTTCTCTCACCTCTTTCTTATCTTTCTCTTTCCTTGTTTAGAATTTCTCTCTCCTCTACACTTATCTTATCTTCTCTCTCTCCTACAGTCTTCTCTCTCTCTTCTTTCTATCTTTCCTAGCCCAATCTTTACAAAACAACTACAAAAATGAAAAAAAAAAAACACAACTAAAACACACAAGCAACAAATACATACTCACAAGAAGATAAAAATTTTAAGTGCAAACAAACCAATAGAGGCACAACTTATTGAAGGTAAGGTAAAATTAACCTCTTTCATAATGACTAAAAGAGATAAACTTAATCAAGAGATTCATGATCTCAAATCTCAAATGACTACTCAAATAGCTAAGTTGCAATAAGCCAAGGTTATCATTGATTGACAAGTTAAGAAGATTAAGGAAGTATAGGAATAGTTAGTACGATCTCGTTCCATCCTTCCACTTAGTCATAGTATTTCAGGGATTTCTTCCCTTTCCTTTGTGAATTTGGTTGCTGTTCAATTTAATGCTTCATTGTGCCCTCTTTTTCAAGCAAAAGTTAAAAGAATACAAGCTTGAATGGTAAACATTATGACTACCTTTGAGCAATTTGTGGTGGTTGTTCCCCCTAATCATTCATTTTGGGTTCATTACCATTAGTAGAAGTCAGCCTTCCATATTAAGTTGTCCATGATGCATCTTCCTCCTCTTTGAAGGCTCTCTTACTCTAGATACAATGTTGTATGTCTTTCATATATATCAGGAGAGACTTAATTATTCCTAATGATAAGGATTTGTGTCTTGGGGGTGTCTTGGTATGTTGGGGATGTTCTTCTTCAAGCATCTGGAAATGTGAACTGGTGAAGTCTTTCAAGCCTACTCTTCTAAGATGGAAAGCTACTCTATAGTGTCATGAACATCTCCCAATGGACCCAATGGTTCTCAACTAAAGACATTTAAAAGCCTCTACTTGAGCCACAAATAATAACCGATGAATCAATTATCCTATCTTGCCCAAAATCCACCATTTGATTCTACCTTCTCTGATACTTACTCTCACTATTCTTCCCTAGGCCCAACTATTCCTTCCCTCATGTGCTATCAATAGTTTGCTCACTACTATGAAGCTTATCTTTCCTTGTTGAAACTCAACCTAAAGTTCTTCCACCATTATTATTTCAACCTTCTCTAGAATTGCAAATTCCTATATTTGCTCCTTGTCCCTATGTTGTTGACTATATCTTTTCCCCAACTCCTCCTATTCCTCCACTACTATTCTAGTCCAATTTACCTTTCCTACTTATTGCTTAACACCTTTCCTTTCAAAATATATTGTACTTTTTTATATTCTTTCTCTATCCTTCTCTTCATTTTATGATTTTTCTTATCCCCTTCATCCTTAGACCTTTTTTTCACTTCTCCTTTTAAATTCTCTTTTTTCCAAATCCTCCTTAGTTGGTCAGTTAATATCATAAATTTTGTTCTATAGTTGCTAGAAAATGAGCATGGAGTCTAAAGATTGGTTAACAAGTCCACAAATTAATTTGCCTATTACTCTAGAAGTTGGGATGATCCATCTAATGCTTTCCATAGTATGTCCAATTTGCAAAGTTTTATTATCAATTGACTTTGTCTTACAACACACTTTGCTTGGTATTTAGCTTTCATGCACAAGCATTCCCATGGTGATCAAAAGATTGTGCCAAAGATGTGTTTGAATCCAAACAATGATATTGATCCTCAATAGTAGCTTGATATTTCATATTTTCATGCTCAATCATTTCCATACCGTTACATTGTTCTTTTGGAGAGGATGTATTGCTTGCAATTTTCACAAAATCCTTCTAAAATTTTTATGGATGAGCATCAACCTTTAGAGAGGTTCAAAAACCTTAAAACCTTTAAAAGAGAACATTTATGGATCTTCTTAATTGTATTTTTTAGTCATAATGAAATTATCTATTCATCTTTTTCTCTTGATTTGGGAATGGCATTCAAATTATTATGTATGTCTCTATGTAATATATGTGTGTATTATCTTCATCATCAATGTGGAGGCTATATTGGAGACTTGTCTTATGGAGCCAATGTGGTTGAGGATGATGTTGTTGTGATGATGGTTCAAGTTGAAGATTTTTTTAAGATCAAGAATGTGTACAAGAAACAAAAAAATCTTGTATCCTTTGCTTGTTTGTGCTAATGTATTTTCTTAATAATTCAACAGTTTGTGGAGTTTAGTGTTTTCCTTGCATTATGTATCCAGACCCTATATTTTTTTGAAGCTATTGTGGGGTCATCATTGTGCTTGAGTTGATGCTATTGGAGTAAATTTGGAATACAAGATATCTAGCTATAAGATTTTTGTTTATTTTTCTATTTCCAAGATCACGAGGAAACTCCCTTCCTAAGTTTGGCGATACGTTGATGAGTGCTAAATGGATTGGATGTTTAGTTAGTTTTTGTTTTTATTTGGAGTCAAATTGTTTGTTAGATGCGAGCTTTTATGGATTTTATGTTATGGGTGGTTTAGACAAGTTTGGTTTGGTTTGAATATCTTTTGTAGCTCATTGAGGTTTTGGTTTGGTTTACTATGTCATGATGGGTTTTATTGGGTGTTTGTTTGGTTCAAATGTGTTTTTCTTGTCTCTATCCAACTCTATTTTCCTTCTATTTGAGATTTATGGTTGTGCATGGATGTGTCAGGTTATGATTGAAGATCTTTTAGATGTATTTTGATGGGTTGGAATAGGTTTGCTTATACTATGTGGGTTTTAATGAGTTTTATTGACCTTATATACCTTTTGTGAGCTTATGTGTTGCTTTTGTAAGCCTCTATATGTGTCTATATGTGTTATATTTGATGGGTTCTTAGGTTGGGTATATTTTTATACTTTGGAAAGAGGAGAATAGAATATCTTTTTAGCTAGTGTAGGTGAAGACAATTGTAGTTGAAGACTTGAACCTAAAGACTTGGAGTGATACTATAGTAGCTAATTAGAAAAGTTATTATAGTGGCTCTCTTTCATATCATGCATGCCCTTTAGAGGGTGGCTCCACAACCAAGAGAGGATTATGAATATTCTATTTTATTCCACTATATCTCCTGTATGAGATCATGTGAGAGAGACATCACCATTTTTGACACAAAAACATTGTATATTAATGAGAGATTGTGAGATTATGAGAGTAGAAGACTATGGCTTCTGTGTGAAAGATATGATTTGAATGCTACATTATCATTTTCCATTCATATAATCCTGTATATGAGTTATTCTTCTTTGTGGATCATGGAAATAAAGAATACTATGTGTTTTATTTTATTTATTACTATGGGAGACATATTATATGATGCTGCTTGAAGTTTTTTTCTTATTTTTCTTGAAGAGAAGTTTCTGGTTGCTGCTACAAGATAGATTGTGTTGTAGTTCTTTCTCTATTTCCTTGGTGTTATCTCAGAAGCTCCATCATGCAAAGGGGAGAGCAATACTATATGGCAAATCCCATGTCACAACTGAAAAGTGGAGAAAAGGCAACTAGCGTTGATGACAATATCCTTGAGGCTCGTATATTTAGGATTAAGTACGATGCTCAACTCTTAAAAGCCAAATTAGTGGGTTGATGATATCATCAAAATATTACAAAATGAGTTAATTGGATCACCAATTGAAAAGGTGAGACTTGCCTATCTTCTAATCAAGGCTTGACCCTATCAAATAAATGTGGGGCAGCTATATATATTAGGGTAAGGTTATCTTCTTCGGAGATGTGTGTGTGAGCATAAAATTGGGGAGATTCTACAACAAACACATGGATAGAAAAAACTTCATTTAGGCTCATATATAGAACTGATGCCATAATGCCAATCAAAGTCATGGTCCCTACTCATCATATTACAATGTAGGAATGACAAGAAGGCACCGAAGTGTGGGCCAATCATCTAGTTGAATAAGAATTCCTAATAGAATCTCACCTCTTGGCCATACATGCCTTGCTTGTTGAGAAGGCAAGATGAAAATCTTGGTTTGGTTTGGTAAGTATGTATAATAAAGAACCTTTAATAAAGGGGATTTAGTGCTTTTATTTTCAACTAAGGGCGACAAGTAGAAGCTCAAACTTAGAGGCATTGGACTTACTTATTGCATTCGTGTTATCAATACGAGAGTCAATGTAGATTGGAAACCCTGGATGGAGAAAGCTACTACCCAGGGTTTATCAATATGAAAGTTGCATTAAAAGCTACTACCCAAGATATTATCTACATGACCTCCTATGCAAGGACCTATTATTTTCATCAAATTTGACAGGGTAATAGAATAAACATTGTATGAGGAACTAGAGCAATAGACACAACTTAGTTGGTTATCTTGACCAAAAAATTCTCCCACAACCACATATAGTAATGTCAGAGTCATTGCTATTTGCAACCTAGACTCCAAGGGTGAACTTGTCATACCACCAGTCTACCTCCCAACGTTAGTTGATTATAACAAAGCTTGTTGTTGTCGATGTGTTGATTGATGAGGGATTTGATTTCAATATCCTCTCATGCTTTTTTGAAAAGAATTCAGTCAAATGCAATTAACTCCCACCAATTCCAAATGCTTTTGAGGGCCCTCCTTGTTAGGAAAATGCAAAATGGTGCTTATAGTGATCATTCCTCTTCTCTTCTATATTTTATTGAATAGGAAAGTAATGGGAACCAAGATACTCCCGGGATGAGGCTCTTCCCTTCCTTTCCTCTTCTATATTTTACTAAATAGGGAAGTAGTAGGAACTGGGATACTCTTGAGATGAACCTTCAAATACTTGAAGAATTGTAATCTCAACTATGTTAACAAATGAACTCACTTATAATTCTTAATAGCACACAACATCTCTACATTTAACTCTCAAAAATTAACTATAAGAGATACACCAATGACTGATCCTATCCCATTGCCTCATAATTCTAGTAGTAATAAAGTTGGACAAAATGCTATAGAAACAACTATTGGACACTTAGGCTTAGAATCTATAATAGTTTGTAGGCCCTAGTCACCTGCTTAACTTTAATGGAGGCCCAAGAACAAATCCCAACCAAGAACTGGCCCTTACAAAGCCACCAAACCATCATGTAGATGACTGAAACTCACAAAAGAGAAATAAAGAAGGCCTTATGTATCACTCTAATGGATCTCCAAAGCCCTTCTTAAGGCGCAAGGGAACTATCAGGGTTTTTATTATCTTTGTCTTTTGAAATGCTCCACACCCAACCATCCAACCATAACCACACTCATTCAAAACCTCCATGTTTAATGGTGTTTTGAGAAGATTGAAAAAGAAGAAGTGCTAGCAACTAATTTTGGTAGATATTATTTTTGTGGAGCTTTAGTGCATTATTTTTTGGCACTTGGATTATATTTGTACTTCATGGACATCACCATATTATATGGATGTATTACTTTGTGAGAGCCACCCGTGCACATTGTATTCACCACTTACAATTGTATTTATCACACCCACAAGTGTTGCGTGGGTTGCACACATGTATTTGTGATTAGAATATCTTAGGCTTGGTCTAATTAGGCTAAGGTTGAAGCATGCAATGATGATTGATTGGCCTAAAGCCCACAAAGTGGGTAGGATGTCCAAAAAGGGGCGCAAACCCTAAACACAAAACATAAAAGGGGCACAAACCCGAAATGTAAAACGCAAAAGGGGCACAAACCCTAAATGTAAAGGGGATGTAAACCCTAAATGCAAAATACAAAAGGGGTGCAAACCCTAACCCACCCCTAATTCTTGGTCTATATAAGGGTGGCAGGTCTCAATTGTATTCACCCTTTTGGCACATCCATATGCTGCGAAAGATCTATCACAGTGACTACTCAAGCTTTCTATTCTATCTTTCCATTCTATCATCTTGCTTCCATTATGTTGAGAGTGACTGAGAGGGAGAGAGTGAGAGATGTGTTGAGCAAGGGACTAAGGGAAGGTGAAGCTCTTTGCCATCATCTTGCTTTTCTCATCTTCTCTACTAGATCTTCGACTCATTGGTGTGCTTGATTGTGGATGCAAAGGAGCGACATCATGGGATTGTGTTGATCATGGTTGTGGAACCATCTTCAAGCCTTCAAGTCATCAAACACAAGAAGATATGTTAGGTGTTTGAACGCCATTAAAATAAAGTGTGAAGACTGCAACAATTGAGAGGAGAAGCTAACCACTAAGCCCATAATTTCACCACTTTCACTTAGTGAAAGATCACAAGATCAATTGACCAACGAGAGACAAATGTGAAGGATAGGAACTCAAGAAATAAAGTTGCAAAATCCAAGAAAATTTGACAATCCTAGAGAGTTGAATGAGAATACCCACACCAAGAACCACACAAGACTATTGCAAGCAGAGTTTGAAGAGTTTATCGTTTGGCTATTAAGAGCCTTACACTTTGTTGATGGGCCTCATAGTGCACTCGACCTTAGGTCTCGAAGTCCTAAAACTTGATGAGTCATGTAACGTGTCCGCTCGTCCACTTGTGGGACAAGTCTTAGCAGCCCATCAGGAAGAGTCTAGAAAGCGCCACCTGGCACTTGCAAGGAATGTCACAGGGTTTGCAATCTAGGTCTTCCCGAGTCTACCCCGAGCAGAAGTATCCGGTCGTTCCCACTTAGGACCGACTTGAAGTCAGGGTTTCTTTCCTATCAGTAAAGTCTCTAGGAAGTAGCTGGCGTCAAGTTCTAGATGAACCACTTTGCGTAGGAACAACAGAGTTGAAGCGGATTTATGCTGCACTTGGTTCATGGAGAATGGGAAATGAGAGGGATGCGAAGTTCAACCTCTCTGCCCATAAGGCATAGTCCCATTCTGCTCCCCTAAAATAGCATAATTCGCGATTCTAACTCTACTGACTCTAGGTCTTCACAGTTTTGTTATTATGTCTTTTGAGAAAAGTTCCCAGCTAACCGGGACCACCCTTCCGTAGGACGGACCCAAGTCACATCTACCACACTTTGCTCGATAGCTTTAGTTGTCTAATTAGGTCCTACCACATTTATGTGTGACATTTAAAATCGGCTTCATTAATTAATCCTTTTAAGGCACATAGTTCGTTCACGTAATTTACAACACATGCAGAAAAACAAAACAAGCAGTCCTTTTATCAAACAAGTTCCTTAACTTATCTTCAAATTAATCTTTGTCTCCTGTCCATACAGGAGAATTATGTATCCCTTCTGTCCAACAGAAGTACCCGGTCCAAATCACATGGCACTGAAATTTCCATCCTTTATCTAGAATAGGATCTTCCAACGTCCCAAACATTGGGCTCACGGGGATCTCCAACTCCATTCTGGAGAGGCAATGGGGTGTCTAGAGCTCCACCTGACCCACAAGCAGTCTTGGAGTGAGATGCCATTTCCGTGGTTGGCCTTTTCAACACTCGACCATCGGCCTGTGAATCGAGCAGTGCCCTCTCGGGTTAATCCGCGATGTGATCTTGGAGATGATCCACGCGTGCAAAATATCCTTCCTTAATTAATCCAATTAAAATTCAAGCACAATCAAAGCAATCAGCCCTAATATCATATTCTAGAAAAACTTTCCTTTATTCCCATGGCATCTTGTCATTATAGATCCTTGCCATGCATTTGCCATCAACACAAGCCTTGGAATATTTATCCAAATCACAATGCAACAATCCCTTGATTGAAAGAAAAACATTTAGGGTATTGTTTAATCAACCAACAAAACTAATTGTATTTTTTCCAACAATATAATAATAGATGCGACAATAATTCCATCGCATATTCACTCTTCCCCTTGGGGCCAAAGAGTAGAATTTACTTAATATTCCCTCCTTTAGCCTAAGGCATATGCTAAAGGTTCCAATACTATACATGACGTAAGTCCTATCATTCCAATGCAAATTAATCAATCTAGCAAGAGCATTTATGCCTCTTCTCTAAGTGACAAGTATCTTTTAGCATTTCCCTACTATGCAACATTTTTTCTTGGCTTTATCTTCCTTTCTCCTAAGGCGAGGAGTCGCATGTCATCGATGTAAAGTTTACGTAATCTCTCCCATGTATGTACCTTGTCATCGAGCTCTGGACACCCCATACATGATTGATAGTGCAATTTAACTCTCTTTGATACAAGCACTTCACAAACTTCATCTTTGAATATTTGAGATGGGATTTATCCTTTTCAATGACCTATTGTAGGACCACAAGGTATGGAGCCTAACGTATCTCTTGTGATCATTAAAACAAGCATCTATCAATTTGAAAATACATTACTTACAACCGGTACCGCAATTGGATTGACAGTGATGCCTTCACCCGAAGCTCTGTTGGTTGTTGGATTGTCATCTGCACGCGTCATTCTTTGCTTGGAGGCCATCATCCGCAAGTAGACTCAAGAGATTAAGAAGGTGGAATAGATTCGAGATGGGAGAGCATAAGAGAAGATGGTTAAATCGAGGATCGAGATAGAGGGAAATTGTGCGGCCTCTCGGGGTAACTCTTCTCTCTCTCTCTCTCCCTCTCTCTCTCTCTCTCTCTCAAGCTCTCTCTCACAATCTTTTGGAGGGGTATACTCTCTCTCTCCCTCTCTCTTGCAGCCTTTCGAGGTCTCCTTATGCTCCCTTGTGCCTCCTCATGCCTCATATTTATAATGAATTAGAGAGAGGAGGGGATAAGTCTAAGAACAAGAGTGGAGGGGCTCTTAGAAGACTCAGTGATCTGATACTTAGATCATAAATTTGATGGTTGCATTGGCTCCAAAAGGGGGGTAAAACCCCAAGACACTTGTTTAGAAAGCTATTAGTTCACTCCTTCTTCTTTTCTATGTTCGAAGTGTTGTTTTCTGTCTATGGACTGCAATCGCGGCGCGCACCATTTTGCCAGTCACTTTTCTTTATTTCTCTTTTTTTAAAATCTCCAAAACTAACTAAAACGTCGCTTGTCTTTTCTTTTAAATGACTTTTAGTTCTATCTTTTTAGGATAATATCTAAAATATAATAGTTCTTTTCCCCCCCAAGAATCTAATATTTTTGTACCATTCAAACTATACACATTAATACTACTGATTAATATGGCTCATAAGTCCAGTTCACATTGTACTTTTCGTGAAGGGTAGCTACAATCCTTATCAATTCGAGAAAAATGTCAGATTTATGAGTCTTGATTTTTTAAAATATATTTTTAATTGAATGAAAATTATTAGCTATTAATGCTAGTCAGTTTTTACCTTAGTTAGTCTTTAGTTAGTAATCTTACTAACTTATTAATTGACTAACTAACTTTTGAACTAACCAACTAACTTTTATTGCGTGGAAATATTACATCCTCCCCCCTTAGAGAAATCGAGATGTCCTCATCTCGAGAGAAACTGGGGAAGACAAGCACTAATGGGGCTTATGACTTGTGGGTTAAGACCCACCATGCATCCATTGCACTACTCTTAATGTTTCAAGTAGTGTACTCATATTATTCGAATTAACCATAGGTACAAGAGTAGGACTTATTCTCAATTGTGTTACATGTCGATTAAGCTTCTAAGAATTTTAGTCTTCCTAGTAAGGTTTAGTGGGCTCTAGATCTTCATCTTCATCTGATTCGTCTATATATCCGTAGACTGCACCGGTGTAGCTTCGTTTTCTTGGAAGATCAATGTCTTCTGGACTTAGATCAGGGCAGCCTGCTTGGATGTGTCCTAGCTCATTACAATGGAAGCATTGATGGTAGGGACATCTCCCACGGATGCGCCCTATCTCTTCGCACGTATGGCATCTCATATCCTGATCTCCATAGTCATCTTTGCTACAATTGCCCGATTTAAGGTCTTGGACGATTGGATTCGCTCGGAGTAATGCGTCTTGCAAGTCCGTTGGACGCATTGCTTCAAGACGGTGGTTCTGAGGAGTGTTCAGGCCATGGCAAAACTTGGATACTTGTTGTGCAATATCCATAGGTGGCGCATATTTTAGTAGGATTACAAACTTTGAGTAGTAAGATTCCGGGGTTAATTCCAGCTACTTGAGCTTGAAGAATTCATTTATCTTAAAGGTTTGGTAGGTTGGCGGAAGGTATCGTCCGCGTACATTATGTTTCAACAGAGTCCACGTAATAGCGGCTTTAGAAATACCTTGATCTTTGCACCATTGCTTCCACCATAACCAAGCCTGGCCAACTAACTTCAGTTTTCCAATCATTGCTTAATTCATGGAGGCAGTTCCCGAAGCATAGAAATAGTCATCCATTGTCTCAATCCATATCTCTACTTTTGCTGCGACGTCTGACCCTTCTCCATCAAACTCGAGTGCCTTAATTTGCTTGAGAAGAAATTTCTTCTCTTGCGTGTCAGCATTCGTGGGTGTAGAAGATGCCTGACAATCAAACCATACCACTCAGGTTATTTCTGTTTAGGATATGTGTATGAAGTGAACATTAATCAATCATGTATCATCATGAAGTTTTGCCCTGATACCAAATGTAACATGTCCGCTCGTCCACTTGTGGGACACGTCTTAGCAGCCCATTGGGTAGAGAGTCTAGAAAGTGCCACCTGGCACTCGCAAGGAATGTCACAGGGTTTGCGATCTAGGTCTTCCTGAGTCTACCCCGCGCGGAAGTATCCGGCCGTTCCCACTTAGGACCGACTTGAAGTCAGGGTTTCTTTCCTATCAGTAAAGTCTCTAGGAAGTAGCTGGCGTCGAGTTCTAGATGAACCACTTTGCGTAGGAACAACAGAGTCGAAGCGGATTTATGATGCACTTGGTTCATGGAGAATGGGAAACGAGAGGGATGCGAAGTTCAACCTCTCTGCCCATAAGGCATAGTCCCATTCTGCTCCCCTAAAACATCATAAATCGGGACTCTAACTCTACTAACTCTAGGTCTTCATAGTTTTGTTATTACATCTTTTGAGAAAAGTTCCCAGCTAACCGGGACCACCCTTTCGTAGGACGGACCCAAGTCACATCCACCGCACTTTCCTTGATAGCTTTAGTTGTCTAATTAGGTCCTACCACATTTATGTGTGATATTTAAAATTGGCTTCATTAATTAATCCTTTTAGGGCACATAGTTCATTCACGTAATTTACAACACATGCACAAAAACAAAACAAGCAGTCCTTTTATCAAACAAGTTCCTTAACTTATGTTTAAATTAATCTTTGTCTCCTGCCCATATAGGAGAATTATGTATCTCTTCTCTCCAATAGAAGTACCCGATCCAAATCACATGGCACTGAAATTTCCATCCTTTATCTAGAATAGGATTTTCCAACGTCCCAGACATTGGGCTCATGGGGATCTCCAACTCCATTCTGGAGAGGCAAGGGGTGTCCAGAGCTCCACCTAACCCACAAGCAGTCTAGAAGTGAGATGCCATTTCCGTGGTTGGCCTTTTCACCACTCGACCATCGGCCTATGAATCGAGTAGTACCCTCTCGGGATAATCCGCGATGTGATCTTGGAGATGATCCACGCGTGCAAAATATCATTCCTTAATTAATCCAATTAAAATTCAAGCACAATCAAAGCAATCAGCCCTAATATCATATTCTAGAAAAACATTCCTTTATTCCCAGGGCAACTTGTCATTACAGTCCCCTGCCATGCATTTGCCATCAACACAAGCCTTGAAATATTTATCCAAATCACAATGCAACAATCCCTTGATTGAAAGAAAAACATTTAGGATGTTGTTCAATCAACCAACAAAACTAATTGTATTTTTTTCAACAATACAATAATAGTTGCGACAATAATTCCATCGCATATTTACTCTCCCCCTTGGGGCCAAAGAGTAGAATTTACTTAATATTCCCTCCTTTAGCCTAAGGCATATGCTAAAGGTTCCAATACTATACATGACGTAAGTCCTATCATTCCAATGCAAATTAATCAATCTAGCAAGAGCATTCATGCCTCTTCTCTAAGTGACAATTATCTTTTAGCATTTCCCTACTATGCAACATTTTTTCTTGGCTTTATCTTCCTTTCTCCTAAGGCGAGGAATCGCATGTCATCGATGTAAAGTTTACATAATCTCTCCCATGTATGTACCGTGTATATGCATTTGTGAACTTTTAACAATATTATCCTCGGTATAGATTAATCAAAGACTCATCGATGCTCAATACTTTAGTGTCCCATATGTTGCTTATGCTATGCATGGATTCATCACATAGCAACTAGGTGCAATTTAACTCCCTTTGATACAAGCACTTCACAAACTTCATCTTTGAATATTTGAGATGTGATTTATCCTTTTCAATGACCTATTGTAGCACCGCAAGGTATGGAGCCTAACGTATCTCTTGTGAGCATTAAAACAAGCATCTATCAATTTGAAAATACATTACTTACGACCGGTACCGCAATTGGATTGACAGTGATGACTTTGCCCGAAGCTCTGTTTGCTGGTTGTAGGATTGTCATCTGCACGCATCATTCTTTGCTTGGAGGCCATCGTCCACAAGTAGACTTAAGAGATTAAGAAGGTGGAATAGATTCGAGATGGGAGAGCGTAAGAGAAGATGGTTAAATCGAGGATCGAGATAGAGAGAAATTGTGCGGCCTCTCTTCTCTCTCTCTCTCTCAAGCTCTCTCTCACAATCTTTTGGAGGGGTATACTCTCTCTCTCCCTCTCTCTTGTAGCCTTTCGGGGTCTCCTTATGCTCCCTTGTGCCTCCCCATGCCTCATACTTATAATGAATTAGAGAGGAGGGGATAAGTCTAAGAACAAGAGTGGAGGGGCTCTTAGAAGACTCAGTGATCTGGTACTTAGATCATAAATCTGATGGTTGCATTGGCTCGAAAAGGGGGGTAAAACCTCAAGATATTTGTTTAGAAAGCTATTAGTTCACTCCTTCTTTTCTATGTTCGAAGTGTTGTTTTCTGTCTGTGGACTGCAATCGCGGTGCGCACCATTTTGCCAGTCACTTTTCTTTATTTCTCTTTTTATAAAATCTCCAAAACTAACTAAAACATCGCTTGTCTTTTCTTTCAAACGACTTTTAGTTCTATCTTTTTAGGATAATATCTAAAATATAATAGTTCTTTCCCCCCCAAGAATATAATATTTTTGGACCATTCAAACTATACACATTAATACTACTGATTAATATTGGTCCTAAGTCCCGTTCACATTGTACTTTTCGTGAAGGGTGGCTACAGTCCTTATCAATTCAAGAAAAATGTCAGATTTATGAGTTTTGTTTTTTTTTTAATATATTTTTAATTGAATAAAAATTATTAGCTATTAATGCTAGTCAGTTTTTACCTTAGTTAGTCTTTAGTTAGTAATCTTACTAACTTATTAATTGACTAACTAACTTTCGAACTAACCAACTAACTTTGATTGCGTGGAAATATTACATCCTCCCCTCTTAGAGAAATTGAGACGTCCTCATCTCGAGAGAAACTGGGGAAGACAAGCACTAATGGGGCTTATGACCTGTGGGTTAAGACCCACCATGCATCCACAGCGCTACTCTTAATGTTTCAAGTAGTCTACTCATATTATTCGAATTAACCATAGGTACAAGAGTAGGACTTATTCTCAATTGTGTTACATGTCGATTAAGCTTCTAAGAATTTTAGTCTTCCTAGTAAGGTTTAGTGGGCTCTAGATCTTCTTCTTCATCTGATTCGTCTATATATCCATAGATTGCACAATGTAGCTTTGTTTTCTTGGAAGCTCAATGTCTTCTGGACCTAGATCAGGGCAGTCTGCGTGGATGTGTCCTAGCTCATTTCAATGGAAGCATTGACGGTAGGGACATCTCATACGGATGCGCCCTATCTCTTCGCACATATGGCATCTCATATCCTGATCTCCATAGTCATCTTTGCTACAATTGCCCGATTTAAGTTCTTGGACGATTGGATTCGCTCGAAGTAATGCATCTTGCAAGTCCGTTGGATGCATTGCTTCAAGACGGTGGTTAAGAGAAGTGTTCAGGTCATGGCAAAACTTGGATACTTGTTGTACAATATCCATAGGTGGGGCATATTTTAGTAGGATTACAAACTTTGAGGAGTAAGATTCCGGGGTTAATTCCAGCTACTTGAGCTTGAAGAATTCATTCATCTTAAAGGTTTGGTAGGTAGGCGGAAGGTATCGTCCGCATACATCATCTTTCAACTGAGTCCACGTAACAACGGCTTTAGAAATACCTTGATCTTTGCACCATTGCTTCCACCATAACCGAGCTTGGGCAACTAACTTCAGTTTTCCAATCATTGCTTGATTCATGGAGGCAATTCCCGAAGCAGAGAAATAGTCATCCATCGTCTCAATCCATATCTCTACTTTTGCTGCGACGTCTGACCCTTCTCCATCAAACTCGAGTGCCTTAATTTGCTTGAGAAGAAATTTCTTCTCTTGCATGTCAGCATTCGTGGGTGCAGAAGGTGCCTGACAATCAAGCCATACCACTCAGGTTATTTTTGTTTAGGATATGTCTATGAAGTGAACATTAATCAATCATGTATCATCATGAAGTTTTGCACTGATACCAACTGTAACGTGTCCGCTCGTCCACTTGTGGGACAAGTCTTAGCAGCCCATCGGGAAGAGAGTCTAGAAAGCACCACCTGGCACTCACAAGGAATGTCACAGGGTTTGCAATCTAGGTCTTCCCGAGTCTACCCCGAGCAGAAGTATCCGGTCGTTCCCACTTAGGACCGACTTGAAGTCAGGGTTTCTTTCCTATAAGTAAAGTCTCTAGGAAGTAGTTGGCGTCGAGTTCTAGATGAACCACTTTGCATAGGAACAACAGAGTTATAGCATATTTATGCTGCACTTGGTTCATGGAGAATGGGAAACGAGAGGGATGTGAAGTTCAACCTCTCTGCCCATAAGGCATAGTCCCATTCTGCTCCCCTAAAATAGCAAAAATCGCGATTCTAACTCTACTGACTCTAGGTCTTCACAGTTTTGTTATTATGTCTTTTGAGAAAAGTTCCCAGTTAACCGGGACCACCCTTCCATAGGACGGACCCAAGTCACATCCACTGCACTTTGCTCGATAGCTTTAGTTGTCTAATTAGGTCCTACCACATTTATGTGTGACATTTAAAATCGGCTTCATTAATTAATCCTTTTAGGGCACATAGTTCGTTCACGTAATTTACAACACATGCAAAAAAACAAAACAAGCAGTCCTTTTATCAAACAAGTTCCTTAACTTATCTTCAAATTAATCTTTGTCTCCTGCCCATACAGGAGAATTATGTATCCCTTCTGTCCAACAGAAGTACCCGGTCCAAATCACATGGCACCGAAATTTCCATCCTTTATCTAGAATAGGATCTTCCAACGTCCCAGACATTGGGCTCACGGGGATCTCCAACTCCATTCTCGAGAGGCAAGGGGTGTCCAAAGCTCCACATGACCCACAAGCGGTCTAGGACTTAGATGCCATTTCCGTGGTTGGCCTTTTCACCACTCGACCATCGGCCTGTGAATCGAGCAGTGCCCTCTCGGGATAATCCACGATGTGATCTTGGAGATGATCCATGCGTGCAAAATATCCTTTCTTAATTAATCCAATTAAAATTCAAGCACAATCAAAGCAATTAGCCCTAATATCATATTCTAGAAAAACATTCCTTTATTCCCATGGCAACTTGTCATTACAGACCCCTGCCACGCATTTGCCATCAACACAAGCCTTGGAATATTTATCCAAATCACAATGCAACAATCCCTTGATTGAAAGAAAAACATTTAGGATGTTGTTAAATCAACCAAAAAAACTAATTGTATTTTTTTCAACAATACAATAATAGTTGCGACAATAATTCCATCGCATATTCACTCTCCCCCTTGGGGCCAAAGAGTAGAATTTACTTAATATTCCCTCCTTTAGCCTAAGGCATATGCTAAAGGTTCCAATACTATACATGACATAAGTCCTTTCATTCCAATGCAAATTAATCAATCTAGCAAGAGCATTTATGCATCTTCTCTAAGTGACAATTATTTTTTAGCATTTCCCTACTATGCAACATTTTTTCTTGGCTTTATCTTCCTTTCTCCTAAGGCGAGGAGTCACATGTCATCGATTTAAAGTTTACATAATCTCTCCCATGTATGTACCGTGTATATGCATTTATGAACTTTTAACAATATTATCCTCGGTATAGATTAATCAAAGACTCATTGATGCTCAATAATTTAGTGTCCCATATGTTGCCTATGCTATGCTGGATTCATCACATAGCAACTAGGTGCAATTCAACTCCCTTTGATACAAGCACTTCACAAACTTCATCTTTGAATATTTGAGATGTGATTTATCATTTTCAATGACCTATTGTAGCACCACAATGTATGGAGCCTAGCGTATCTCTTGTGAGCATTAAAACAAGCATCTATCAATTTGAAAATACATTACTTATGACCGGTACTGCAATTGGATTGACAGTGATGCCTTCGCCCGAAGCTCTGTTTGCTGGTTGTAGGATTGTCATCTGCACGTGTCATTCTTTGCTTGGAGGCCATCGTCCGCAAGTAGACTCAAGAGATTAAGAAGGTGGAATAGATTCCAGATGGGAGAGCGCAAGAGAAGATGGTTAAATTGAGAATCGAGATAGAGGGAAATTGTGCGGCCTCTCGAGGTAACTCCTCTCTCTCTCTCTCTCAAGCTCTCTCTCACAATCTTTTGGAGGGGTATACTCTCTCTCTCCCTCTCTCTTGCAGCCTTTCGGGGTCTCCTTATGCTCCCTTGTGCCTCCTCATGCCTCATATTTATAATAAATTAGAGAGAGGAGGGGATAAGTCTAAGAACAAGAGTGGAGGGGTTCTTAGAAGACTCGGTGATCTGATACTTATATCATAAATTTGATGGTTGCATTGGCTCCAAAAGGGGGGTAAAACCCTAAGACACTTGTTTAGAAAGCTATTAGTTCACTCCTTCTTCTTTTCTATGTTCGAAGTATTGTTTTCTGTCTGTGGACTGCAATCGCGGCACGCGCGATTTTACCAGTCACTTTTCTTTATTTCTCTTTTTATAAAATCTCTAAAACTAACTAAAGCATCAATTGTCTTTTCTTTTAAATGACTTTTAGTTCTATCTTTTTAGGATAATATCTAAAATATAATAGTTCCCCCCTCCCCCGCCGCCCCCCAAGAATCTAATATTTTTGGACCATTCAAACTATACACATTAATACTAGTGATTAATATGGCTCATAAGTCCCATTCACATTGTACTTTTCGTGAAGGGTGGCTACGGTCCTTATCAATTCGAGAAAAATGTCTGATTTATGACTCTCGATTTTTTAAATATATTTTTAATTGAATGAAAATTATTAGCTATCAATGCTAGTTGCTTTTTACCTTAGTTAGTCTTTAGTTAGTAATCTTACTAACTTATAAAAAAACTTTCAACACAAATGAGTGAACATTCCCATCCATCTATCCATTCACATATTGCTAGAGCTAGCAACACAAGAGCTTAGGCCATAGCTAGCAGACCGCATGGTGAAATATAAATTTCCAAAGGGTCACCTTAGATGCATTGAGTGCAACATCACTCACATGTATCATGACTATCCAACATGTAAGGTTTCATGTAGTACCCTAACTAGGTCTACAATGCCTAATACCCGAAAGGTCCAAGGCACAAACAGTGACCCAGAAGATGAAGGGCTAATCTGTCCTACATATCTTAGGGTCAAATTAATTGGTAAGCGAGAGCTCATAATTGACGCTCTCATAGATGAAGGCTTAGATTACAACATCTTGACCTATGAGGTGTGGATTGAGATCGGACAATCTGAACTTGTCCCAAAACCAATGCCGCTATCAAGCTGTATGGAGGATGAACCTATTCCCTCTTAGAACGATGCAAAATTCTCTTGACTGTTGAGACTAAAAGCATGCCCACAATGTTTTATGTGCTTCCAAATCGAGCAAATATGGGAAAGCAAGTCTTTCTTGGAAGATATTTCAAGCATGCAACCACATGCATTGTGGACTACGAAGCACATCGTATTCACCTAAGCTTACCAAACGTGGAGATAGTCACTAGTTTCAACAAAGGGGACCTTGTCTCTTCTCTAGAGAAGTGCAATAAGCTTTATCTTAGAGTTAGATCAAATGCCTAGAGAGGATAGCCTCATAGAGTTGATAAGTTAGTGACTGATGAGCTAGTTCTTGTGACACTTGAGTCCACAAATCCAAAAGATCAAGCACTTGAAGTTGCTGCTGATCCACATGAGGAACTGGTAGTGTCTAAAAAGTCATCGAGTAAGGAGGAAAAGGAGTGTATGTGAGAAGCAAGCTTTTGGAGCGAGCTTATGGAGTGAGCTTTTCTTGGCAACCTCGAGTTTTATTCCACATAGTCCACTTAGTCCTTTTTTTCTTTTGGGCATATATTAAGCACCAATGCTGCTCCTCCATTGCCACCACCACCACCACCACACATCTTATTCTCCCCCTCCTCATTAGAAGTAAAACCAATTCTCCTCTCTCTCTTCTCATATGTTGAGGACCAACCACCAACATCTTACTCCTCTCAATAACATTACTAGCGCTAGCACTGCCACTACACCACCACATCTTACTCTCCTCCTCCTCATCAGAACCATAACAGATTCCTCTCTCTCTCTCTCTCTCTCTCTCTCTCTCTCTCTCTCTCTCTCTCTCTCTCTCTCTCTCTCTCCTCATATATTGGAGGCCAACCATTGACATCTCACTCCCTTTATAATAACATCTCTCTTTCTCTCTGTCTCTGTTTATCTTTGTCTCTCTCTCTCTCTCTCTCTCTCTCTCTCTCTCTCTCTCTCTCTCTCTCTCTCTCTCTCTCTCTCTCTCTCTCTCTCTCTCTCTCTCTCTCTCTCTCTCTCTCTCTCTCTCTCTCTCTCTCTCTCTCTCTCTCTCTCTCTATAGATTAGTTCTCTCTCCTTAATTGCTCTACATTACTACACTAAGCTTATGTGATTTTTTAAATAATATTATCATAATGTTATAGTTGAATTACACATACACAAGTGATGTCACACTCCGTATACATTCACATCTCCCTCTCTTAATTATTTGCATATATGTTATAATTACATCATGATGTATTAGTATTTCAATTGTGCACATAGAGCAAAACCAGATACACTTCTTACACTTACACATTCCTCTCTCTCTCTCTCTCTCTCTCTCTCTCTCTCTCTCTCTCTCTCTCTCTCTCTCTCTCTCTCTCTCTCTCTCTCTCTCTCTCTCTCTCTCTCTCTCTCTTGTTGGGGATCCATGACATGCATCTCCCTCTCTTCCTTCTAGATAACAACCTCTCTCTCTCTCTCTCTCTCTCTAACAATGCATTAGTTGTTTTCTCTCCTTAACTTATTTACAATCACTAGATTAAGCTTATGTGCTTATCTTTGATAATATTATCACAAGGTTAATGGTTCAATTATGCATACATATGAGATATCACACTACATATACATTCACATCTTCCCTTTTTTTCTTCTTTGCATGTATTTTATAATTACATCTTGATGTGTTAGTACTTTAGATATGCACACACGAGCAAACTATAGATACATCCACTTATGCTTGCACATTGCTCTCTCTCTCTTCCTCATTTGATAAGGCTTACATATATATTTGTAACATGCCTACGTATCGGCTGTTGGAGCATATTTTTAGCAGTCCATCGAGAGACAAATCCAAGCGACGCTACCTAGCACTACCATGGAATGTTACGGGATTTTTCACCTAGGGTTTCTCGAGTTCACCTCACAATAGAATGTTTGCGGTCGAACCCAATGGGATTGACCTAAAATTCATGTTCCTAGTGGTCAAGGTCTCATGACAACATTCTAGTGTCGGCTCTTGGATATCCTACTTTATGCAGAGGTACCCAAGCCGAAGCAGATCCATGCCGCACTTGGTTCAAAGAGAATGTGAAACGAGAGGGATGAAAACACAGCAAGTAGTCCTTTTTGACAAACAAGTTCCTTAATTTATCTTCAAGTAATCTTTGTCTCTTGCCCATATAGGAGAAATTATATGTCCCTTCTACCCTGCAGAAGTAACTGGTCCAAATCACATGGTACCACAATTTCCATCCTTTATCTAGAATAGGATCTTCCAATGCCATAGAAGTTGGGGCCATGGAGGTCTTCCACTCCATTCGGGACTTGGCAAGGGGTGTCTAGAGCTCCACCTGACCCACAAGTTGCCTAGGAGTGAAACATTTTTCCCGTGGTTGGCCTTTTCACCACTCGAACTTCGACCCATGAATCAAGCAGTGACCCTTTTGGGTTGATCCGCGGTGCGATCATGGAGGTGATCTACCCATGCAAAGAACCTTTCCTTACTTAATTCATTTAAGAATCAAGCACAGTTAAGGTAGCCTAATATCATCTTCCAAGAAAATATTCCTTTATCCCCATGGCAATTTGTCATCACAGACCCCTGCCATGAATTTGTCATCAATCGCAAGCACTTAGAATAATCATCCAAATGACAATCCAACAATCACTTGAATGTAAAAGCATTTAGGATGTTGTTTGATCGACTAACAAAACCAATTGTATTTTTCCAAACAATGCAAGAATAGATGCGATAACATTTCTATTTGTATATTCGCTCTCCCCTTTGGGATCTAAGAGCAATACTATGCAATATTTTTCTTAGCACTTCCTTCCTTCGGGTAAGGCATATGTTAATGTCTTATACAACTATACAAGATGTAAGATCTATTGATCACTTACATTGATCGATAATCCAACCTTCTTCCCAAAAAGTATAAAAGTATAAGTCTTCCCTTTGACTTAGGGTTTTCTAACCCTCAAGCTCTCCACTTGCCTTTGAAGACTAGAGTTGTAGTTTGTACCTAGCCTAACCCCTAATTGCATTGATGAAAGTAGTAGTTATCAAACGGATCTCAAGGCATCTTAGTTTTAATCCTTATGATCGTTGTTTGTATTGACTATGCACATCATCAAGATCCCAATCTATCAAACAAGAGCTATTAGTTCATGATATTAGCAAGAGCTAGGCAAAGATCTAGAGTTTCTAAGATGAATTTCTTTTAGACAAGGTTTCTTACCATGCAATCCATTAGGCGTGCAAGTTGCAACATATAACTTCAATGTGGTGAAAAACATATCTATTATTTGCAAGAACGGGGAGTCGACAATACTTTGGAATCTTATATGTTTCTCATACTATGTATGGATTTATCGCATAGCAACTAGGTGCAATTAACTTCTCTTGATACATGCATTTCAAAAACTCAACCTTTTGAATATTTGAGACATAGTTTATCATTTTCAATGAATTATTCCCATGTGGTATAGTATGGGACCTAACATGTCTCAGGTGGGAATCAAAGCAAGTATCTAACAACTTAGAAATGTACTATTTATATCCGGTGCCGTAGTTGTATTGGCGGTGATATCCTCGCCCGAAGCTTCATTGCGGGTTGTGGGATTGCCACTCGCATGTGACATTCTTCGCTTGAGGGCCATTCTCGATCTTCCTCTCTTCTAGGCACAACCCCCACAGGGATTTTAACAACCTCTTATTCAAATAGAGGGGGGAGCAAATGGGAAAGTAAGCTTGCGAGGTTGACGAAAGAGGGGAGATGTGTGTGATCACCCTCTAAGGAGGGGAAAAAATAGGAATCTTCTAGAATGCTCCCTCTCTCTCTCTCTCTCTCTCTCTCTCTCTCTCTCTCTCTCTCTCTCTCTCTCTCTCTCTCTCTCTCTCTCTCTCTCTCTCTCTCTCTCTCTCTCTCTCTCTCTCTCTCTCTCTCTCTCTCTCTCTCTCTCTCTCTCTCTCTCTCTCTCTCTCTCTCTCTCTCTCTCTCTCTCTGCCCGTCAACGTGCCATTCTTCTCCTCCTCCTTTTTTCGTTTTGATGGGGGGTTTTATAATGGGAGAGAGGTGGGGAGGAAGTGGAGTGGTGGTGGTGGTGCATGATGGCGGGGAGTTCTGGGCCTCCCCCTAGTTGATTGCGGATGGGCTGAGAGGGCTAGGAGTGGTGGTAGGTCACGTGGCCTCCCCTTCATCAACATCATCGTCATCTTCGTCTTCACTTCTTCTTCCCGTCATCTTTGACTTCTTCCCCTCGCCACCTGTTTGACGTCGACAAGGGGAAGGGAAGTAACAAAAAATTACATTAATTTTAAAATTATAGGGGGGTCCTATGCGAAGGGGGGAATATTACATCCTCTCCCCCTTAGAGAACTCGAGATGTCCTCATCTTGAAAGGAACTGGGGATTTTATTTTGGAACCTGTGGGATAGGACCCATCACACATTCTTTGCGACACTCTGACCACTCATAAGCTTGCACTCTTTTAAAACAACAACTTATTGTATTTGATATATCCGAGTCCAGATTACAAGAGAAAAGTTTATTGTAATTGCATCTCATGAATACCTTCTAGGTTGTTTATAAGTATCTAATAATTTCATGGTAGGTTCTGGGTTACTGAAGCTTGTATATCTTGATTTCTTGTGCATTCAAGTTCTCTTTAAGTCCTATTGGGACAATTGTCATGGATATGTCCAATGTTGTGGCACTAGGAGCATCAGTGTTTAGGGTGCTTCGAACATCCCCTTTTGAAATGACTTAACTCATTGCAATAGAAACAACGCGGAACTTTATCACTTGGAGTCACAAGATTCTTGGTTATTTTTGGCAGGATTTTCTTCTTTAGACGAAATTTCCCTAGGATCCTTTTAGCGGCCCGAAGTGGTCCTTTATCTCAGAGACTCTATTTCGAAATTGTCATCTTCTTAGATTTGGACTAAGATTCATGGACAATCGGCTTTGCTTGTAACAGTAAAGAATACTCCCAAGCTTCAACATTCTGGTAAGGCCCAATCTATATTAGTTGAGAATAACAATTTAAGAGAAATTCATTGTAAGTTATAACTGTTGTTCCTTGCTAAAGTATCTTTAACCATTTGTAAATACTAGGCTCAAAATTGATGCAACTCATATTACTCGAGTTAACTGTAGTTACAAGAGTAAGGTGTTAACCTCAGTTTGAGATGGTAGAAATATGAAGCAAAAAGAAAAAAAAGGACAGAAAATGAGCAAAGCCACAGAGGCGCCCCCTAAAGCTAAGTTGAGGCAAAAAGCACAATTTTAAATGGAAGATACCTCAAAAAAACTCTAAAAACTCTTGTAAAAGAGTACCAGGCTTCCTCTTGTATCATTTATAAAAGAATGGACGGGTGTAGGCTTAAGGCATGAAGCAAGAAGAGGGAAATAGGAAAAAGGACCTTGCCACAATGGCCAGTCATGTAAAAAGGGGTGGGTGCGCATGGGATTTTTGGGTTTGTATATAAAGTTAAAAAAGTGAATGGAAGCTCATTCTTTGGTGTGTGGCTAATAAGAGACCTCTCTCCTTGTCTTCTTCTTTTCACCTTGTTTGTGTATATGTGTGTGATATTAAGAGAGGGAGAGTGAGAGGATGAGGGAGTGAGCTTGTGGGCTTGAGGGATCAAGAGGGTGAAGCTCTTCACCATCCCCCCTTCTCTACTTCTCTTCTCTTCTCTTTTCTCACACGTGCACGGCTGTGGTAGATGGAGCTTGATGGAGGAGGCTCGAGGATGCTTGAGCTAGCATCTAGGATCGTGGAGCTACTGGTGTGTGTGAAGGAGGAGGCAACTCATTTCAGCATTGAGGTAAGCTCACTACATCCGTAGGATCAAAGGCGCGTCGGCTAGGTGAGAGATAGCCATTAGAGCTCGCTTGGAATGCTTGAACAATAAGTGGTCCGTGGGTCTTGGTGGTTGAGCTTGAGCTCCCTCTAAATTTCGGTTTCATTATTGGGACAAAGGATTCAAGCTTGAGCACTTGCGTGCCTCATATCGAGCATTGAAGTAAGGGATTCATCCTCAAACTAGACCTTGAGATAGGTAGGAAGTTTGGGCTTTTGATCTTCAATACAAGTAAGTATTCTGGTTATTTTGGTTGTTCGATGATTGGGAAAGAAAGGGAAATCATTTAAGTTATTTGCTTTTGATTCTTGTTGCATTTAGCGTAGGTTAGGATTAAGAGATCAGATTGGAGAGGCATAGGGTTTACTATTGTAAAACAGGAAAAAACAAGAACAAATCGGGGGAAATGAGGGAAAAAGATTGGTTGGAATGATTAATGCTTGCAAGGGAGTGATTGGGGATAGCAAGACCTTGCCCAAGAACGGGTTTAAGCGCTAGGAGACCATAGAAGAGCTCATCTTTCACCCTACCAGAGAGAGAGAGAGAGTGTGTGTGTGTGTGTGAGGGAGAGAGTTTCCATTGATGATTTGATTCGATCTTGCCATCGGGGAGTTCTTCGCATACTTTAGGTATAGCAAGACCTTCATGCTATGTATTTGTTGTGATCTGGAAATTGCGGTGTGTCTGGTGATTGCTTGGATCATTGGATTCAACAAGATCATCCTCGGTGTAGCCGTCGTCACACGCGATTTGGCCCGCTATCTAAGTGGCTTGGTTTTGGGCCGAGTCCCATAATTGACCCTCGGCCCTCGTGCATTTGGCCATTTCGACCCGTCCGAATGGACAACTTGGCCCCTTAACTCGGTCATTTCCACTCGGCCTGTTCGAGTCGGCCCACTTGGACCAACTTGATATTTGCCCAACATGGCACTCGGCCCTCGACCCACTCAGCCCTCAGACCATTCGGCCCCCTCAACCCTCAAACCATTCGGCCCACTCGTCCCACTAACCTAATTCTACCCTCAGCCACATCTATTCGGCCCGTTCGAGTCCACCACTCGGTCCCTACAATTCAGACGAGTTGGGCCGAGTCAGAATTTTGTAAATTTTGTGAAAGTTGGTACTAGACCCAGCTAGATCTCAATAACACCAACCTTTGTGAGCCATCGCGACGCCCATAACTCAATTCTGGTTCAAGGAATAGGCGAATTTGCAAGATACAGCTGCTTAGCAGCTTGAGTAGGTTGTCGAGAGAGTCAACACCTTAACGGCAGCTAGTGGAGACCTAAACCCTAAACTAACCTATACCGAGTAAGAGGTGCAGCAAGAAACCCTAAAATCTACCAAGATGGCTAGAAATTGATTGAACAAGCCAATCAGGCCTAAGAGGAGATGAGAGAGTGCGCAAGCCGCTTAGACACTTGCTCTTTGCACTCACCTTGACTTCCGGCACTTGAAGTACACCGAAGAACATCCGAAATCCTGATTGAGCACAAGTGCATGGAAAAGAACACACTCGTTGAGTGGAGGTAATTTGAGGATTATATGCAATAATTAAGGAACTCACTCAGATAAAAGAACGTGAAGGAACCCACCAATAAGAGAAGATCCCAAGAAATAAACGAGTAATCATAGCCCAGTGTAGGACTAAGCTAATAGCAATAGAGACGTGGATCTACCCGACCTCCTTAACCTTATCGACAGCTTGGTGGAGCATGAGAATGCAACCATATCAGAAGAAAGCTCAGACTGTAGGCAAAATGAGGAACTTAACTTAGGAGTTTTCCCAGAAGTGATCCAGCAGTTGGTGAGTAGATACGATTCTCACGCTCGGTATGAGTACCGCGGTAGGATGGCAAAAGCCATCATAGCTGACCTTGAGGAGGAAAGGAAACTAGCCCACAAAGCACTACAAGGCATAGTGGAATATGACCAAGACCAGCAAACTAGGAGCCTGAGGCAGAACACAAAGATGCGAGAGATACAACAAGTGTTGAACCTAGCAGACAAAATCAAACTGACCATGAGAGCACACTAGAAGGAGACTTGACGCTAAATGAGCTTCTCATGAAGCGATTGCTAGACAACACAATAGCAGAGCAGAGTGCTATAGCATTAGCTACGTCACTACTAGCAGGGTTAGGAGTGAACCAAGGCTCCAAGAGCCAGCCTAAGATACCCGCTATCACTAAGCAGCTCGATAAGTACCAGCCCCAAGATGGATCCGTACAGCTTTATAGAGCAGTTTGAGCAGGTTTGCGAGGCCAACGGTCTCACCAACTTGACTCAATGCTCTCAAGCATTTGGGCTTTGCTTAGGTGACAAGGGTCGGACTTGGTACACAAGTCTAGATGCCATAGAGTGAGCGAACTTCAATGGAGTCAAAAACCTCTTCATTAAGAGATTTTTCGAGCGTGGATACTCTGAAAACCTGCTTGTACGACTTATGAACGTCAAGCAGAAGGAAAAAGAGGACATCCCTGACTATGTGACCCATGTAAGGAGTCTCTTCAAGAGAATCCCGAGGGGGCGAATGATTGATCAAAAGAGTAGTGTGGACGCTATTCATTAGTGGGATAGAAAATGAGGAGCTTTATAAAGCCTTGGTAGGCAACTCGAGCTTGTAACGAGACGCACTAGCTAGGGTGTTTGAAGAGGCCATTCGAGTAAACAACCAATTGAAGGAGAGGAGCTCTAGGAACTTGAACCAAGAAGAGACCAACTCTAGAAGTTCGGAGAGAGCTTCAGCATATCCAGCAAGCGATTAGGCATAAGTATCCAAGATAAGGGAAAGGCTGCGGACACCAACCAGGAATTGGCTGACATGAAAATGGAAATAGCCAAGATGTAGGAAATGCTAAGATGACCAATGCAACCACATGTCCAATGCGTGTACTATGGTGGGAACCACTTGCCAGCCGAGTGTTAAGACCCCAGGTCATGACCTTGTGCTAATTGCGGTAGGTTTTGTCATGACGTTGCGCATTGTAGATTGCCTAGAAGACTTCCATACTCACAACGGTATGGTCAACCTTACCTAGCGAATAGGCTGTAATAATTCTTCGGAAGCCCTTCTCGCACCAAATGATGTTAAGCTGGCTGTTTCTAGAATGGATATAAATCCTACTAGAATACCCAAACCACCTGGTCCCAATGTGACACATCCACCAACAAGCGATGCTCCAATCCACTACATGGAAGAGCCAAATGAGAAAGAGCTTTATGTATTCCCTTATGTCTCACACAATGATGAGGGCAACACAATCCTTATGGACTATCGACTAGTACCGGTGATGGTGTTAGGTAGGGGACAAGGTAGAGGCCTAGGAGGGTAGACCCAAGATCCAATAATGTGTTGGACTTGCAGTCACCCGAGACATGTCTCATCACTCTGTTCTGAAAGGGAGCAATAAAATAGAGAAAAGGCTGACCTAAGGTGTCTTGAGTGTGGAATCACTCATCTCTTCATTGACTATCCAAAGCGAAAGCCATCCTTGAGTTCAGCTAACGTGCCATCCGTCCCATTGGGGTTGTTCGGTGTCAAGAATCTTGACGAGGAGGCTACACCTATCCCATTGCTTGTCATGACCCATGCATAAATGAAGCAGGCCGGCATATCACTGCTAGGTCCTAGCAATCTTGATGTAGCCTCGATAGGGAAGAAGAGCGATAGGCGAACGAAGAAGAGACCCGAAGCTAAAGTCACGCTCAAGACTGCGAGTGCTGCAATGCTACCTACTAGAAAGAAAGTCACTGACGCTGAGGTAGAGACATTAGCCCTAAAGACGGCTGAAAAGGGAAGCACTAAGGTAGGGAAGTACCCCAACCTGAAGCGCAAACTAGAGGCCATCGAGAAGGTGAAGGAGTGGGTAAAGGAGGCCTAGGAACACCTAAAAGATGTGGAGCCCATCTTAGAGGACGAGATCGAGGATCTCTCCAGCCATGAGCATGCCAGTCTCACCCCCTCCACCGAAACCGAGAGATGTGACTGTGCCACAAGCAGTACTACTTAGGCAAAGCCTTAACGCTATGGGCCAGCAACCCAATCATGGCCAGTGGCTAGGACAATCTGGAATAGGAGAAAGACCAACGGCCTCCTTACCACTCTAGTGACCACCCCTGTGACACTAAGCCTAGGACATATGCTTAGATAGCATCCGACCCTATAGCAAGACTTGAAGCAATGGGTTGAAGGGTCACAAGAGCAAGCTGCTACAGACCTACAAGAACATGATGCAGAGATGCAAATAACAAGTTTGACGTTGCACTCCATGTCTGAATCCTTGCATGTTAATGCTTTTGGGAAAGACACCGAGATACACGCATCTTACCAAGGTCTTAGCCCTAGGTGACACAATAAGAAAAGGGATTTTAGACATAGGGGTAGGAGTTAGTGTACTGAGCCACACAGTGCTCTAGACTTGGGGCAACCCACTTGTCGAGACTCCTAGGTTCAATATCACATTAGCTAACTGAATGAACGTGAAGCCATTTGGGGTGCTAAAAAACTAGCCAGTGAAAATCGCCGAAGTCCCATTCTCAGTTGACTTTATAGTCATGAAGAGAGTGGACTACGGTATCCTATTGGGCTGACCCTGGATGCACAATGCCAGAGTGATCAAAGATTGGGGGAATGGTCTCATCTTCCTAGGCAATAGAACACAAGCCATAAGGGTAGAAATGGACTCTTGGAAAACTACGCCAATCGACCTTGATGCTATCTCCGCGATGCTTAAGGGTGATACCCAGATCAAGAAATCCTATGGGCCCCTGACTAAGTATATCCCATGTACTGAAGACGAGTGAGACTGGATGCATATCCTTGCTACCATCAACCTGCTGTTCTTGGACAATTAGGAGTACGAACATGCCATTAAAATGATTGGCGAGCCCAAGGGTGCACCCTTAGTACCAATCTGCATGATGATAGGAAACCTTCACAGAGAAGACCCAACCCTGTCACTTTCCAAGTGCCAACCAACAAGAGGGAGCTCCAAGTTATTTTAGAGTATTTGATTTGCAAGCTAGTGATCAATCCAGTAGCAAAATTCAAGCCACTCCAAGATCTCTTAAATGAACCAAGGTGGCAATGGACCAGGGTACATGACCTAAACCTTAGGTACAATTGGGCCCTAGTTTCTGATCAAACACATGAGACATACCAAGACCTAGGAGACGACAAGCGGTTAGACGAAGATGCTTCCGATGACGAATACAAGGACTGTCGCTTCTTCAATAACAAGAGTGAGAGTGAGGGTGTGATAGATACCATAGAATACGACACCAAAGAACGAGAGATAAAACATATACAGGTAGACTCCAAGCCACAGAGAAAGAACACCTTCAGGATAGAGCAAAGGGTCATGCATGTGGATTGTGACCATGCTTGGTTGGAACATATAAGAGCCATAGATCTTGAACAAGCAGGCCTAACCCAACCACGTACCATGCTAGTGCTTAGAACAAAGTCACTCTTTGAGTCATGAACACTGGGGGAGACTACCTCGTCTAGTGAAGATGGGGATTTTGATTCCGAGTAGTCAGAAGTGAGTTCAGAGAGCGACCCATAAATACCAAGGCCTCCTAGGACTAGACGTACCAAGGGGGACTTGCCCGTGCTTAGAACAGAGTCACTCTTTGAGTCATGACCACTGGGGGAGACTACTTCGTCTAGTGAAAACGGGGAGGTTGATTCCGAGTAGTCAGAAATGAGTTCAGAGAGCGACCCAGAAATACCAAGGCCTCCTAGGAACTAGACGTACCAAGGAGACTTGCCCGTCCACCTGAGGCGTAGACGGTTGAAAGAAGAAAGGGCAGAACAATCTAAGGATGCAAGAACAGACAAACAACGAAAACCACATGACCTCCCTAAGATATTTATGAAGTTTAAAAAGGGTGATAGGGTAGTGATATTGCTGGGTGCCAAATGTCAAGGGCAAACAAGTGAACCCATTGAGGGACCTGCCAAGGTCAAGGAGGTGAACTTAGCCCAGGAAGGGGAGACACCCCGACCTATCTTTATTGCTGATGACTTGATAGAGGAAGAGGAGACAAGTCTCGTTGCCCTCTTATGAGAGTATATAGATGTGTTTGCTTGGTCCTTAGAAGAACTCAAGGGGGTAGATCGAAGTATCGTGACTCATAATATACCCATGACACCAGACGCAATGCCAGCCAAGTAGCAACCGTACCCTATGAATCCAAAACATGCTCATGCTAATGAGAGCAAGATTCATCTACGAAATTGAGCACACAAACTTCTATCACCCATGGTCATTGTAATGAAGAAAAATGGAAAGATTAGGGTGTGTGTTAATTACAAGAAGGTGAATGCTGCCACTAAGAGGGACAACTACCCATTGCCGTACATCGAGCACATGCTCAAGAGAGTGGTGGGCAAAGAGGCCTACAGTTTTCTAGATGGCTTCTTTGGATACAATCAAGTGCAGGTGCATCCTAATGATAGGCATAAGACTGCATTTGCCACTGAGTGGGGTATCTTTGCCTACATAGTCATGCCCTTCGGGTTGACTAATGCTCCAGCCACCTTTCAACGCCTTATGTGCACTAAATTTAAAGACATACTAAGGAAAGAGTTAGAAGTCTTTGTAGAAGACTTGTGTGTTCACTCGATGTGGAGAGAACACTTAGACAGACTCCGAGCGGTCTTTGAATGGTGTCACCTATATCGTCTCTCTCTGAATCCCTTAAAGTGCCAGTTCTGGGTAAAGCATGGATGCATCCTAGGGCACGTGGTGTCGAAGAATGACATTGCCATGGACTTTTCGAAAGTCAAGGTCATTGTTGATCTTCCACTCGCAACCAACTATAAGGGAGTGCAATGCTTCTTAGGCCATACAGGGTATTATCGACGATTTGTGTTGAATTATGATATGATTGCTAGACCTTTGTACAAAATATTGGTTATATTTGAATGGACTGAAGAATGCCAACATGCATGTGAGGAACTAAAAAAGGCTCTGACCACAACACCAATTCTATGAGCCCTAGATTGGATCATTACCTTCCACATGCATATTGATGCTTCAAAATTCACTGTGGGGACAGTGCTGTGCCAACCTAGCAAACACAATCTCAACTATTCAGTGAGATTTGCTAGCAAACAACTCATTGAGACCAAAATGAACGACTCGACGATAGAAATAGAAGGTCTGGCCATGGTATTTGTCTTGAAGAAATTTTGGCATTATTTGTAAGCCACGTCTTTCACCTTCTTTGTGGATCATCAAGCCTTGGTATATTTAGTAAGCAAACCTTGTGCTACAGGCTGCATAGCTTGATGGCTCCTTTTGCTTTTAGAATTCAACTTCTCCATGGTTGTATGAAAAGGAAAGCAACACTACATGACGGACCACATGTCATGCATCCCCATGGGAGAGGCCGTTGGACAAGGCATCGTAGATGATTTGCCAGACGCGCACTTGTTTAGCCTGTCTAGTGAGAGAGATTTATTTCGAGCCGATTTGATGCCATATTGGGTAAACGACATAGTCCAAGTGCTTGAACATGGACTACCTGAACGACCAATAGAGAAAGCCCGACTTAGATGACTCATCCTCAAGATCCAACCCTATCAGTTGATAGCAAGTCAGCTGTATAGGCTAGGGCAAGACGGATTGTTGCGTAGATGCCAAGCTCCTATGGGAGCAGGTGATCTCACGATTCGGTTGTCCCATCAAACTGGTTAGCGACCAGGGCACACACTTCATTAATGAAGTAATTACACATCTTCTATCCACCTTTCTAATTATCCATCGAAAATCCTCGCCATACTACCCTCATGCAAACGGCCAGGAGAAATCCACCAATAAAATTCTAGTAAACGTCCTGACCAAGGTAGTCTCTCCTTTGCGGCTGACTGGGATAACAAGCTGGTGGCAGCCTTCTGGGCTTACCACATAGCCTACAAGACGGCTGTAGGCCAGAGGCCTTTTAGGTTGACCTATGGAACTGAAGAAATCCTACTTGTAGAGTTCTTCGTTCCTAGCTTGAGGATCACACTTCATGAACGATGGGAAGGGAAGGAACCATGAACGAAATGTCTAATTGAACTCGAACACCTCTCGGAAACTCGCCTTCTAGCTACCCATGTGCTCATATGTGAGAAAGAACGATGTAAAAGCTAGTTTGACAAGCATGTCAAGCAGCGTGACTTTGAACAAGGCGACTTAGTGATCCTATACTCGTTAAGGGGCATAAACAGAAAATGAAGTTTAAAGGTCTAGGGCCTTTCAAGGTTCCATGCCATCAGTCGAACCGGTAATGTCGAACTCGAGACTCTAAAGGGCAAGGGCATAGGCTTCTTCAATGGAAATCGCATTAAGAAGTACTACTCTCCCACGCATCCTTTGCACGAACCACCAATGTTAGAACCATCAGTCAAAGTACGAGTAGCCACAATCACGGAGATTGACAATGAAGATGAGAAAATCGTAGAGCCTACTTACCTCTGCATCAAGTCACTGCCAAGCAAACATGCAATGTCAATGCCTTGATCGATGAGGAAGAAAACTTCAATGTCTTAACCCACGGTCATTGGACCCATATTGGCAAATCACAACTACAATCCACTATAGCCAAACTGAGCCCATATGGGGGACCGATCATACGCACTTCTAGGAAAATGCAAGGCCACAGTTTCTATTGAGTCTGAGAGCATACCAATGATACTTTATGTGTTGCCAAATGCTAAAAATGTAGGCACAGAATCGCTATTGGGTCAAACCTTTAAAAAGCAAGCTCACTGCAATGTCGATTATGAGTCACTCCTATGAGACCCGCAACACCACCGGTAGAAACACATTCAGCCAAGTCCAAGGAGGGGGGTTGTGATTTGTTACAACCCCCCAAGCCTCTATGCCAGCAACCTGCTAAGGCCAAAGTCAATGCCCATGAGCCCCAGTTAAGGTGGGTACCTAAACATCATAGCTTGCCACCAAAAAGCAATCAATCACACCTTTGCAAGGCTAAGAACGCAACCTCAAAACCTAGGAGGCCAAAACAAAGCTGCAGACATCGATGTGTGGTCAAGCCGCAATGGGTTCCTAAGACCCTATTACAAGCGCAAAGATATTATGAGGGTAATGCTTGGATATGGATCCCTAAGGCTAAAACAACCAAGAGCACTGATCAAATGCCACCCTCACACGTAACCATACCCAACCATACAACGTGTCAAGTCCTAAAGCCGCAGAAGCCTCGAGACACCAAGCCCATCGACTCACAACTGATTATGCCCATGAAAACCGACCAGGTCTACTGGCCCAAATCTTAGCATGCTACTCCCGAACAAGTACCATGTAACTCAACCAAGACTTAGGAAGCCACATCTGCAAGTAGTGGTGCCCCATTAGTAGTCCAATTGTCCTAGCCCATTGTGCAAAGGACTGAGCTGCAATCTCAAGAACAACCGAGCCCGCAACTATCTGCTGCCAAACTCTCTAGTTCTGACAAACCTCAACCACCCATAGGCCTTAGACCCTCCTATGAGCGGAAATCATTCTTGACACTAGCCGTAGATCTAGTTGAAGACACAAGGGATGATGTGATTGCTTGCATCAGATGCTTAGATGACACATTCATGTCGCTGGCTCTGAGCTATGACCGCTTGGACTTAGACCTGTTGCAAGAGCCCTTTGCGACAGAAGTTCGTATAATGGCTTGTTCATGGGACACACTGGAATTCGCATTCATCAAAGCACCCCACTCAGCTGCTGCAGACTCCATCCACACCGAGAGATCTACAAAGTAGGCCATCAAACAACGTCTCATTATGTCATATGATAAGCGAGCTACTTCTGCTATCACTAACCAAGAAATTGAGGAGTTGAAACAACTTGTTGAAACCAAATCCCTATTTTTACAGAACTAGTATGATCTTCGATTGCAATGGGAACTCAAAGGATGCCAAATGATGACCAACGCTAAGCAGCGGCGTGCCATCAAGACATCAGAATATGACCCAACTTATGTTGCCCCAACTTTATATAGGGTGTTAACAACTATTCGTGACCGACCCCTAGAAGAGCACATCAAAGGACACCCTTACCTTGATTGCCTCCTAACAGAGGAAGAGTTACATATTGCTGTCGTATCGATTCCGACGACTTCCTAACAAATGTCCTTACTTACATCACACACGTAGGTAGCCGACCCTTTGATCTGGACTGGAAGCTCAGTTGGAGTACAATCCAGACTTCTATGCTTGTCTCATGCGAAAGTAAACACTTGACCTGTATGTTGAATACCCTAGGCCCGCTAGCTTTCAATCCTAGGAAGGATTCTTCCCAAATCCGGAAGGGGAGGGGATAAGGTGAGCGAGTCAAATCGAAAGCAATCAAAATCAAGCAAACACATAAACACTTAAGAAAAAACACACCACTGTGAAAAACTCAGTCAACACTTAAACGCAGGAAGGAAAGAAACATGTTAATTTGCTATTGAGAGAAAATATCACAAAAATGTTGAAATAAAGGGTGAAAAGTCTGAAAGGAAAGTTTATGTTGGAGCTTATATGTTTTCATTCAACAAACATGAAGCATTTCCTTTCAGCAAATAACTATTTCGAAAGCACTAATGGGAATGATGGTTCATGACAGGAACAAAAGATGTCGTAGTAAGATTGTGCTCACCGACTCCCTTTCACGGAGGAGGAGAGGACGTAATACGACATCAACTTAGAAAACCTTGCTTATAATCAGCTGAAATTCCATAGCATCCACAACCTTTAGAAGGTGGTAGTTAAGGAAGAGGCCACAAGGAGAGTAGTGGAACAATGTAACCTCTCGAAGTACCTAGAGAAGTTTGCACAGGAGCCTGACCACACGAAGTGTGTGGAATTTCTGAGAATGTACAACCCCGATCAAGAATGTGGAATGGTGACTGTGGGAAGAGGGGAGAATGCTCAACAGGTGTAGGTGCCATTGAACCATGCCTTGGTGGAGAAGGCACTAGGGCTGGAACCTAAGGTGGAGAAGAAACATAAGAGAGATGTGTATGCTATGCTAAAGATGAAGAGGGAGGATGTTTTAACAAATGACGAAGTTAGCATACGGGATATCCTCGATGCTGAGGCCCAAATGCAGGCAAAATTAGTGCACTCACTTTTCTCTAGCTAACGCTATAACTCCCTCATACACCGAATCCATGTGCATGTGCTGGAGAATGTGGCAGCCTGCACCTTGGATGAGGTAGACTGGAATGGCTACATGCGCAAGACTATAGACCAAGCAGCCAAAGCACTAGCCCTGGGTAGTAGACATGTAGGCAGAGAATCCCCAGCCTCTAAAAATATTGAGAGGAAGAAACCTTCCTCAAAAGCCTTCTTCATCGGGTATGGAAGTGTGCTGACGGCCATCATCTAGGAGGCTGTAAAAGAAGCCCAGCAAGGAAACGGAGTGGATGAGACTCCAGATAGGTTGCTGACCCACTAGAGGAAAGAACCATCGAGTGACAAGACAAAAACTGAGACAGAGAAGGAGGATCAGGAGGCTCAGTCCAAAAGGAAAAAAACAAAGAAGCCCACTCAAAAGACAGCACAGAAGGAGAAACAAAATGTGGGCAGGAAGAAGGAAAAAGTAGATCTAGAGAGAGCCAAAAGGGAATCCCTAAGAGAGGCTGCACAGAGAAAGAAGAAGGAGAAGGAAGAAGCTGAAAAGTTGGTAGAAGAATCAAGGAAAACAGAGGAAGAGAGAGAGAGAAGAGTTGTAGAAAAGGAGGCAGAGTCGAGGAGAAAGAAGGAGGAAGACATGGCCAAAGCAACTCGCCAGTCCATAGAACAACAAAGCCCACTCGATGGCCTAGGGGCTTTAAGTCCGCCCAGGGATGATGGACCTGGCTCAAGCACTCATGTACCCAAAGTCATGCCGCCTATGGTCATCGAAGGAAAGGGTAAGGCTCCCATCCATCCCATCCCGTCCCTCTTGGTGCCCGCTAGCGAAGCAACCACTTTCACTCCACGCATCCCAACCAACGTTGATGTAAATAGTTTTGTGGTCTGGATGTAGTACTTCATCAATAAGGAACTAGCCCAAGGAAAGAGTGTGGAGACTATGACCACTGGGCAGAAAAGGTTGGCCATAGATGTTGAGTCTAGGTAGGATCCAAAAGGCCAAAATATGGAAGCTTCGACCACCCCAATCTCTACTACTATGACGCCACCGTCAAACTATGATGAATATGTTGCTGAATTTCTCTCTCAGTTAGAGAAGGCAAAGGAGGAAAGAAAGATAGTGGTGGCTGAGTTAGAAGTGGAAAAGGAGTCAGTGGTAGCCTTACAGCTTGAAAAGATGAGGCAAATTGCTATGCAACAAAAGGAAATCTTTGATCTAAAATGGGAACTAAAGGCCAAAGATGACAAGGAGGAAAATTGGTGGCAATGGCTCATAGATGAAAATCAAGAGCTAGTGAAAATGCAGAGAGAGTATAAGCTTTTAATCATGCAACATGAGGATCTCATAGCAAAAATAGGGCGGATCGAATGGGGCATGAAAGAGTTTACCGCAAGGGAAGAAGGAAGGAAGCAAGAAGAGGAGCAACAACACAGAGAGGCAAGTCGTGGCACATAGCTCATAGTCATTGCACCTAGGGGTCCTCAAGTTAGGCACATCCGGTGGCCTCGGTCAATCGGCTCCATTCCTAACCTCCTAACCCTTTTTGCCTCCCCACTTCATGCTTAGGGCACCCCAAGGGCAGGACATACCTAGGGAGATAACACTCACCTATGGTTAGACCTATCAACCTAAGCTACACACACCACACCTCCCTTTTCATGAACGGGGTTCTCAACTGTGGAATATCACCCAGGCTTACCTAGGGTTAGACCCAACTCCTTGTTCCACCAACATGAGTACAGAGCACTGCACGACAAGGTAGACACTCCCCTTAGGTCGAGCACTTTCTCCTTCCAGGTACAATAAGATGCTACAAACCACCAACTTCGGAGGCCCCCATCATCCACTCGACACACCTTGGGTTCTTCATCCAAATCATTACCAAAGCTTCCCAATCAAAAGAGTCCACACGTGGCCCTATCATCACCCCACCAGCCACTTGCCCAGACCCCACTCTTCCACAACGAAGACCTCGAAGTGCCACGGGACTAGCACCCATCTCGGATGGGGGTAATGTTAAGCTCAGTTCAAGATGGCAGAAATATAAAGCAAAAAACAGAAAAAGGATAGAAAAAGAGCAAAGGCATAGAGGCGGCCCCGAAAGCTAAGCTTAGGCAAAAAGCACAATTTTAAATGGAAGGCACCTCAAAAAAATTCTAAAAACTCTTGTAAAAGAGTGCCAGGCTCCCTCTTGTGCCATTTATAAAAGAATGGATGGGTGTAGGCTTAAGGGATGAAGCAAGAAGAGGGAAATAGGAAAAAGGACCTTGCCACAACGGAGAATCATGTAAAAAGGGATGGGTGCCCATGGGATTTTGGGGTTTGTATATAAAGTTCAAAAAGTGAATGGAAGCTCATTCTTTGGTGTGTGGCTAACAAGAGATCTATCTCCTTATCTACTTCTCTTCACCTTGTTTGTATGTGTATGCTATTGAGAGAGGGAGAGTGACAGGGTGAGGGAGTGAGCTTGAGGGAGTAAGGGATTAAGAGGGTGAAGCTCTTCACCATCCCCCCTTCTCTTCTTCTCTTCTCTTCTCTTTTCTCGTGCGTGCACGGCTATGGTGGATGGAGCTTGATGGAGGAGGCTTGATGATGCTTGAGCTAGCATCTAGGATCGTGGAGCTATCGGTGTGTGCGAAGGAGGAGGCAACTCATTTCGGCATCGAGGTAAGCTCATTACATTTTTAGGATCGAAGGTGCATCGGCTAGGTGAGAGATAGCCATTAGAGCTCGCTTGTGGCTTGAACAATAAGTGGTCCATGGGTCTTGGCGATTGATCTTGAGCTCCCTCTACATAAGGTTTATTCTGATACAAGTTGTGTTACATGTCGATAAAATTTCTAGGATTTCTAATCATCTTAAAGAGGTGTAATGGATTCTAGGTCTTCGTCTTCATCTGATTCCTCTATATATTCGAAGACTGCACTTGTGTAGCTTCATTTTCTTGGGGGCTCAAAATCTTTCAGACTTAAGTGAGGGCAGTCTACTTGGACATGCCCTAGCTCGTTGAAGTGGAAGCATCGTCCATTGGGACATCTCTTACGGATGTGCCCTATCTCTCTGCATGTGTGGCATCTCTTGTCCTGATCTTGAGAATTATCTTTGTCGCAATTGCTCGATTCAAGTCCTTGGATGATTGGCTTTGCTCGAAGTAATGCATCTTGCAAGTTTGTTGGATGCATTGCTTCAAGATGGTGGTTTAGAGGAGTGTTTAGGCCATTGCAAAACTTGGATACTTGCTGCGCAATATCTATAGGAGGTGCGCATTTTAATGGGGTTACAAACTTTGAGTAGTAGGCTTCCAAGGTTAAATCCAGATGCTTGAGCTTGAAGAATTCATTCATCCTCAAAGTCTTGTATATTGGTGGAAGGTATCATCCGTGTACAACATCTTTCAGCTGAACCCAAGTGACAGCGGCTTTAGAAATACCTTGATCTTTGTGCCATTGCTTCCACCATATCTGAGCCTGACCAACTAACTTGACTTTGGCTATCATTGTGTGATTGGTAGAAGCACTTCCTATAGCAGAGAAATAATCATTCATCGATTCAATCCACGTTTCTGCCTCCGCTGCGACATCTATCCCTTTTCCACCAAACATGGGTGCCTTAATCCGCTTGAGAAGGGATTTCTTTTCTTGCATATCAGTATTTGTGGGTGTAGAAGGTTCCTGGCAATCAAGCCATACCATTTAGGTTATTTTGTTTAGGATATGTCTACCAGCCATACATTAATCAATCATGTATCATTACAAAGTTTCGCTCTGATACCAACTGTAATGTGCTTGCCTATCAGCTGTCTAGGCACATTTTTAGCGGTCCATCAATCCAAGCGATGCTGCCAAGCACTCCATGGAATGTTACAAGGTTTGTCGCCTAGGGTTTCTCAAGTTCACCTCGCAACGGAATGTTCGCGGCCGAACTCACTGCAATCTGGACCTAAAATTCGGGTTCCTAGTGGTCAAGGTCTCCTGACAACATTCTTGCGTCAGGGTCCTAGATATTGTACTTTATGTGTAGAGGTATCCAAGCTAAAGCAGATCCATGCCACACTTCGTTCAAAGAGAATGGGAAACGAGAGGGATGGGTTGCTCAACCTCTCTATCCATAGGGCATAGTCCCATTCCAATGTCCACTAGAATTGCATGAATTGGGGTTCTAACTTGAAAATTTCTAAGTGTGGACGTTGATAAAACCTTGTGAGAAGCCTCCCAGCTCTATGGGATGACACTGCCGTAAGGCGGACCTATCGGGGGTTCCACCCATCCGCTTCCCTCAATAGGCATTCTTTAGTTATTTAATTAGGTCCTACCACATTTATGTGTAACATTTAAAATAATATTTCCTAATTAAGCCTTTTAGAGAACAAGGTTCATTAGTGTAATTTATAGCACCGACACGAAAACAGAGCAAACAATCCTTTTGACAAACAAGTTCCTTAACTTATCTTAAAGTTAATCTTTGCCTTCTATCCATACAGAAGAAATTATGTGTCCTTTCTACCCTGCAAAAGTAACTCGTCCAAATCACATGGCACCACAAGTTCCATCCTTTATCTAGAATAGGATCTTCCAATCCCACACAGATGTTGGGGCCATGGAGGTCTTCAACTCCATTCCGGACTTGGCAAAGGGTGTCTAGAGCTCCACCTAACATACAAGTTGCCTAGGAGTGAAACATTATTCCCGTGGTTGGCCTTTTCACCACTCGACCTCTGACCCATATCTTTACTGTTTGCAAAGATGGGGAGTTGACAATACTTTGGAATCTTATATGCTGCTAATACTATGTATGGATTTATTGCATAGCAACTAGGTGCAATTAACTTCTCTTGATACATGAATTTCCAAAACTCAACCTTTCGAATATTTGAGATGGATTTTATCCTTTTCAATGAATTACTCCAATGTGGTGTATAGTACAAGACCTAATGTATCTCATGTGGGAATCAAAGCTAGCATCTAACAACTTAGAAATGTACTATTTATATCCGATACTGTAGTTGTATTGGCAGTGATACCCTACCTAGAGCTTCATTGCGAGTTGTGGGATTGCCACTCGCACACGACATTCTTCACTGCTCAGGGGCCATTCTCGATCTTTCTCTCTTCTAGGCACAACCCCTGCAGGGATTTTAACAGCCTCATGTTCAAATAGAGGGGGGAGCAAATGGGAAAATAAGCTCGCGAGGTTGATGAAAGAGAGGGGAGGTGTGTGTGATCACCCTCTAAGGAGGGGAAAAAATAGGAATCTTCTAGAATGTTCTCTCTCTCTCTCTCTCCCCCTTTGCTCGTTAGTGCGTCGTTCTTCTCCTCCTTTTTCTGTTTTGATGGGAGGGTTTGATAATGGGAGAGAGGTGGGGAGGAAGTGGAGTGGTGGTGGTGGTGGTGGATGGTGGCGGGGAGTTCTGGGCCTCCTAATTGGCTGTAGATTGGCCAAGAGGGCTAAGAGGGGTGGTAGGTCACGTGGCCTCCCCCTCATCAACATCATCGTCATCTTCATCTTCACTTATTCTTCTCGTCATCTTCCACTTCTTCCCCTCCTTGCCACCTGTTTGGTGTCGACAAGGGGAAGGGGAAGTTAAAAAAATTTACATTAATTTTAAAATTATAAGGAGGGTTCCTATGCGAAGGGGGAGGGGGAATATTACAGTATTGAAGTTATGAATTTGTTTACAATAGACCCTTGCACGCAATTGCTTCACAATCTCCATAAAATATTTCTCCATATTGTTTTATTACTTATAGTTGTTATTACTTTCAAGAATTGTTCATTTTAAACTCCAAACTTCAATAATAAAATATTTTAATATACTGATATATTTCACATTGTATTGCATAAACTTACTAAAAAACTACAAAAAATATACTAAATCCACAAATGCATTTGTAAGTTAGTGAACTACTATATGCAAAGAAAATGAACATATTTATTGCAAGCATTAAATATCAATCTAGTTGTCCATTGTTGGAGGGTGAAATGGATGTTCTCTAACAAACTCCTAGACTCCCCTGTGAAAACCTGCTAGCTCAGTCAAGTATGGAAGCATATATTCCAAGAGCATAGTATTGAAGGGATGTGTAAACGAGTTAGGTGGGTTACATTGCATCTTCTTTATACTATCATCCACAACTAGTATCTTTGTAGGGCTGAAGTGTCGCCAATCAATATCATTAAATTTTTTTAGAAATTGTGGCTTTAGCCTGAATCCTTACCGAAGAGTGAGTTAAGAGAACAAATGCACTCAAGGTATCACTTTCCTATGATTAGCCATATTCTCTTTAGAAGAAGACATACAATAAAAGTGTGACACATTCTAAAGAATACATGTGGAATTACTTACCAGAATCTAGATCGTTATGTCTCTTGCACATTTTTATCTTTGAGTATTTTTGGTATAATGCATTCTTGTTAGAGGGGAATTTCCCTTTAGGTTGTCGAGGAAGATAGAATATCTTTGGTACACCTCCTCATTCCATTGTTGTTCAATCTACTGATGTTGCGAGCTACGGATGCGTGGTTTGCACGTAGCGAATGGAAGAAGCTCCCTCTTTCTCTCTTTTACTCATAAAATTGCATATGACTCATGAGAAATTAAAAATAGACTAAAAGAGAGGGTAAATTAAGATGAAGCGACACAAGATTGGTACAATCTCCCCCTGACATGAAGTGGGCAGCTCCCTTTATGCCGTATTTATAATAATATTATAAAATCTTCTTTGCCCAAGATTTAGGCCCTTTACAATCACTCTTTGCATAAAGAGTTTGAGTGTACTGGAAAAGAGATAGAGTATTCTGAATTAATGGATGCTACCAGTTGCGCATCCCACAACTCTCTAGAACAATTAATATTTTATTGGACATATATTCTAAAAATCTATTTTGCTAATAAATATTTACATAGAGACTATGTGCATGCTTTATAAGAAATAGCGGTGTATCTAATACAATAATCCAATAATTGACAAATAAATTCTTGAGGAAATAATCTTTAAAATGCTTGCGCATGGCACGCCTTCCCAATTCACCTTGCTCTACACATCAGCTGCCAAAAATTCAAAAAATCATGTTAGAATAATAATAAACTGAATAATTGTAGCTAGCTACATAAATCAATTAATTTGGAATTCCATACAATAATTAATTCATGAAGATGTTAATACTCGTGTGGATAAAATGGTATCACCCACATTCACACTTGCATCGACACCTGGAAAGGATAGGCATCCCCATCGACCTTCTGCCTGAGAGAATTCTTAGGAACGTACCCCGCATTGACGAAGAACCATTTAAGGCGCTCATCCCACCAACGTACACACAAAGGAGAACCATTTAAGGCGCTCATCCCTTTGCGTAGGTGCCACCTGGCAACATACCCCCGACCATAAACAATTTCAAAAGGTGCCTTTTGTGCAGCAGTGTGAGTGGTATTATTGTAAGCAAACTGTAGAAGGTGAAAATGATTATCCCATGTGGCTGGAGAAGAAATTGTGTAAGCACAGATTAAATCCAAAATTGTGCTATTTGTGGCCTCTATTTCACCATTAGTCTCTGGATGAAATGCACAGCTAAAATCAATCTTAGTTCCTAAGTTAGAAAACAACGTAATCCAAAAATTATTATAGAATCGAGGATCTGGGTCAGACACAATAATTTTCGGCAATCCATGGTGCACAAAAATATTCTTGAGAAATAAGTTAGCGGCTTGGGTAGCGCTTAAGGTCTTTTTACAAGCAATGAAGTAAGCCTATTTACTAAATCTATCAACTATGGTCCATATCATATTATTCTGTGAAGAAGTTTGTGGTAAACCTGTAATGAAGTCCATAGAAATCTGCTCCCAAGGTGAATTAGGGATAGGTAATGGAAGTAATAAACCATATGACTTACCATGATGTCTTTTTATGCGTTGACATACAATGTATTCAGAAACAAAATTAGAGACATCACATTGCATATTTGGCCAAAAAAATCTTTGTGTAAATTTCTAAGTGTGGAGATAATACCATGATGTCCCATATAAGGAGGCTCCTGTACTTCTTGCATAATGAAATGACGAAAAGGATTAGTAATACATAACCTTTTTTCATAAAACAGAAAACCATCGGAAACAAAAAAGTTATTAGTAGGGATGCATTGATTGTTAGATAAATTTACCCAAACATCATGAAAATCGGGATCTTGAAGATAAGTATTTTTCATTGTGTCTAACAAAGAAGTAGTAATGACAGAAATGTTTTTTAATGATGGCCTACGGCTAAGTGCATCGGCTACTATATTTTCCTTACCTGGTTGATATTAAATTAGTGGATGAAAGGATTGAATAAATGATGCCCACTATATGTGTCTATCAGATATTTGTGGTTGTGACAATAAATGTTTAATACTCTGCTGATCGGTTTTAATCATAAACTCTGAACCCATTAAATAGTGCTTCCATATGCGCAATGCATGAACTACAGCTAATAATTCTTTGTCATATGTACTATATTAAACTTCAGAAGGTTTCAGTTTACAACTAGAGTATGCTATATGATGATTGTCTTGCATCAATACTGCACCGATGCCAGAACCACTTGCATCAGTAACCACAAGAAAGAATGGTCGATTGAAATCAGGTAATTGCAAAACTGGTGCATATGTAAGTGCATGCTTAAGTATTTCAAACGATCGTTGTTGGCTGTCGCCCAACGATAAACAAGACCTTTCTTTAACAAAAGAGTCAACGATAAAGCAAGCAATGAAAAGTTTCTAACAAATTTTCGATAAAAGCTAGCTAGTCCTAGAAATGAACGAACTTCATGTCCATTTTTAGGTGTTGGCCAAGACTTAATTGCTTCAATTTTACATGGATCTACGTGTATGCCTTTGGCAGACATGATATGACCTAAATATTCTATTTCAGATTGAAAGAAATAACTTTTGTCAGGTTTAGCATATAGATGATTTTGTTTTAATAAATCAAACACTAAAGATAAATGTTCTTTGTGTTCTTTTTCAGTTTTACTGAAAACAAGAATGTCATCGAAAAAGACTATTACACAATGCTGAAAATGCAAAAAGATTCTATTCATCATTCTACCAAATGTAGCTAGTGCGTTATAAATAAATTTTACTAAACACTGTCGCTCCTTGTAATTTATCTAGAAGGTCGTCTACTCTAGGTATTGGATACCTATTTTTAACCATTATTTTATTAAGTGCTCTATAATCTATACACATGCGATAAGTTTGATTTTTCTTTTTAACTAATAATACAAGAGCTCCAAAAGGTGAACTACTTGGACGAATTAATTTTCTGCTTAGAAGTTCTTCAATTTGCTTTTGAATCTCTTTCTGTTCTAATTGGTTATGGCGATAGGGAGCTTTACAAGGTGGTTGACTACCAAGAAGTAAATAAATTTGATGGTCTTCGGGTCGTGATGGAGGAAGTTGTATTTAGCAATAAAATGCTGTTTCTTTGGAGTTAGTTCAGTTTTTGTAACATCAACTTCATTAATCCATACTAAGAAAGCTTTTGATTGTTTACGCAAAGCTCGCTTTGCCTGTATATGACTAATAATTGGAAATAATTCGGTTTTTGTTAACCCTTCGAGTAAAATTTGTTTACCTTTGTGCTCAATGTGCATTGAGTGTGTGTTGTAATCTATATTGGGGTTGAATTGGTGACGCCATGGCATTCCTAGAATTATGTTAGCATATTGCAAAGGTGTTACTAAAGATTTTCGCTTTTCCTTATAAGATCCAATACAAATTTCTAAATTATGAACTTCTTTAGTACCATTATATTGTTGCCCTAGAAATGCAACCTTAATTTTATAGGCAAATGGAACAGTTTTAAGTTGTAATTTTCTAACTACTTTTTCTAAAACAAAATCATGAGTGCTTCCATCGTCATGCAAAATAGTCATATCATTATTATTGATTTTACATTGCATCTTTAATAAGGTATGCATAGAAATTTTACCAGCAAGGTCTTCAGGTTCGTTAGAATTTTTGCCCATAAGTGTAGCCTCATCGAAGTCGGGCATTGCTTCAAGGTCTTCGTTGGATTCTTCAGCTCCAAGAAAATTCAGATGCATCCTGGGTTTCTTCAAATCACAGGTGTTGCCCATGGGACAACGACTCGCAATATGACCAAGACGCTTACAATTATAACAAATTACATTTTTGGAAATGGCATTGGAGACACTTGGGTTAACATTTTTAGGTTCACTAGATTTAGGAAAATTTGAAGGTAGATTGGGGGGTTTAGAATTGGAAACTGATTGACCATGATTATTAAGAACATTTTGCATCCATGGCCATCGGCTAAAATGATTCTTTCCATATTGAGAATTGAAGTTACGGAACGAAATAAAACGAAAGTTTTTACCCATGTTGTTACCGTTGGATGCCGAAAATTGCCTTCGGTCTTTAGACTGCTTCTTTTCAGCATTGTGAGCTAGGGATATGGCTTCGTCCAGATTATTGGGCTTGAACATATTGACTTCGCCTTGGATGGATGGAATTAAACCGGACATATACTTTCTCTTGAAGGTAGACTCAACCACTGGCTCCACCATTTGGAGCTGTAAGAGAGTGCTCCAAAATCTTTCTGTGTATTGAGGGATAGACTCACGTTCCCGTTGCATGAATAGGTCCCATTGTTGTTGCATGCGGAGCTCAAATTGTGCAGGGAGAAAATTTGCAAGAACCTTCTTGCGAAAGTCATTCCATGTGAGAGGACGATCAACGCTTTTACACATGACATCCCACCATAATGCAGCTTTCTCAATAAAATAATGAGATGCACATTTAATTTTATCACTTTCTGAGTATTTCTCATTGTTAAAATAAGCTTTGAACAGACTTAACCATGACAGAATTTTGCGACCATCTTTAAGACCATCAAAAGAATTACATTTGAATGTATGCTTGCATATCTTTGACTCCTTTCGACTAGCGTGGACATCCAAAGTAGCGTTGATGGCGCGAACTAGGTTATTGTCGTTGGTAGAAATTTGAGTGGCAGGATGCTTGAGGGACTTCAGTTCTTGCTCCAGTTGTACGCAGTGTTGACACTCTTCTTCAAGTTGCATGGATATTAAATCCATATGTTGCTCCACGGTCGGCTCAGGAAGAGGTGATGTAGAGTCGAAATTGGTAGTGTCGGATGGCCCTTCATGTGACATGATTCCTTGATAGAGAAATTCAAAGATTTAGGATGCCTTGCTTGTCGTTGAAGAATTTTGGCGTCTAAGACCAAAATTTTAAGCGACCTTTGGACAAGAAATTATGGATGGAAGTAGGCAAGAAAGGCTGGAATTTTTTATGGGAATTTTGTGAAATTTATGAAGCTGGAAAGAACTGTGCAAGAACTACCTCTATGGAAGAGATAGTCAGCTGTGACTTGTGAAGATTTGCAGAGTCTATGTATGACACGGAGTAAGAGAAGATGAAGTCCATTATGTAAGTGATAAAAGAGATAATGTAACTTGCTTAATAAGGCTTTAAGCCTTAAAAAATTTTGAGGATTTAGGACAAAAGGACATTGTGAATGTTGCCGTGATGGCAAAAACGGCACCCCCAACGAAATCAAGATTTCGCTTAAGCTCATGATTAAGCTTAAGCAAAGCTTTTATGTAATATTTCTGTTGGAAAATATTACTAGCTGCGTGAGACTCATGCAAATGACAATGCCGGCATTGAAGTTACCGACGGTTCACGACGTATCATGACTCTCCACTGGCCAAACCAGACCAAGGTTTAAAAACCCGCATATCTACATGTGAACCTCCTCTTAGGAGGAGGTCAAGAGGATAATGTTATATTTATTGTAAATTTGTTTTATTACCTTCCCCCAACAGAAGCGTGGCTGAGGGAAGGGGATGGACTGAAATGGAAACTTGAGAGGTGGAGGGGAGGATAGCCATGTGGAGCACCACGTGGGAGGGAGCTCTCCCCCCCCCTTGTCCTATATAAAACCCTCTATGGGGTGGAGGGGAAGGGAGTCGTGAGGCTGACAGAAAGGAGAGAGGTGAGAAGTACTGTTGCGCTGCCATTGTCGTGAGAGGAGGGAGCTGAAGAAGGCACCAAGTGCCGTGCCGCCGCTGCCGCCAGCGTCGTCTGGATTCGCTGCCGGCCTAAAGATCGTGGCCGCCATCAAGCTTCCATCCTCTTCCCTCCACGCCACATGTTGCAGCCCAGAAGCTTCCAAGAAGCTTCTTGGAAGCTTCTAAGGGGGTTCTCTAAGCCCCCTTTTCCATTGCTCCCTACAAAGCGGTTTTCACAAACCTAGGATTTAAGCCCCCTTTCCCTCCTTGCATTCCACAAAGCCATTTTACCCCTTCCCGTGGATTCCCACACTAGCTGGTTTAAGCCCCCCTTTTCCCACTGAATCTCCTTAAGTCCACTTTACCCCTCGGTTTTCTTTTAAAGCCCTTCCCATGGACTCACATAAAGCCATATTAGTGGGGTTTTAACCCCTTTCCCATTGAATCTTCTTTAAGTCCATTCTACCCTCCCAAATTAAAAGCCCTCCTTCCCATTGTAACTCCCACAAGCCATTTTACCACGGGGTTTTTTTCTTAAGCCCCCTTTCCGTGAAGACCATTTTATTCCTGGAACTTCTATGAAAGGAAGGGGAAGTTCATAAGTCCCCATTTCCAAAGCCCAATTCCGCAAGATGGTGCTTCGGTCAAGGAAGCCGTACCGCAAAGGGAATTCCATGTACAAGGGAGACGGGCCAAGATCATAAGACTGCGGCCAAGGCAAGAAGGTCGAATTCACGATGGCCCCTAAAAAGGCACCAGGCGCAACCACAGGAGGATCATCGCCTAACATTCATGTGGATATTTCACCGAACCCACAAGTCCAGGTTTCCTTCCTAATTTTGGTTTACATTGAAATATTGCAATTGTGCAAGGATAATTTATGGAATTAGGATGCACTTTTACGATTGAAATACATTGGCTATTTTAAAGAAAATAACTCACGAATGAAGATTGGTCAATTGTATTTTTTTTAAAGGGAATGAACGAAAGATGTTTATGCATTTTTTGCAAGTGGCTTCTGTGCATTGCAAAGTAACGAATCTAGAACAACAATGATTATCATTACAAAGTCAAAATTATTGTAGTACACCTTCGACTATGCATGGAAAGATTAAATCGCATGTCGCATTATTAGACAAAAATGCCACATTGGGGAATATGGGAATTTCCCATAAGTTTGGGACACATGGTCAAATCTTTGGATTTGTCATAACTTGAACACTATAACTCCAAATCAAGCGCTCTATAGCTCAATAGATTCCATTTTTCAAGTGCTTTCCAATGATAGGTCACATCATATGATTTTGAGAAACTTATGGACATGTTATCCGGGTGCCACCTTTTTAGTATTCAAAAAATGGGAATTGGGAGATTCCCAAACTCACTAATATTGTGTTCAAATCTTTCTTAGTAATGATTCATTAAAAAAGATTGCTAACAACCGTAGGAATTTGCAAGGCATGGAAATGATTCTAGGGCTGCATGAAGTAGGTTAAACTCTAGTCAATTGGCATAAATCTCAATCAACTACGTAAGTAGTTAGGAAAGGTTGCATAATGCTCAATCAACGTACAAATATTTCATTCAAAAATGAAGTTAGGGAAAGGCTGCATGGTTCGTTTTAACATAAACCCTAAAAGCTTAGCAGCATGGATCATGAATGCATCAATGGGAATTATGTCGTAACTTAACATACGCTTTGACCTTAACCAGAAAAGTTAAGGTTTGTAAATCTAATCATACGTAGGCAATGAATCGTAAGCTTACAAGAATGGTATTGTAATGCGACTAGTTTTTTTTTCCCCTCTTTGATCAAGACAATATCTTTAGGAATAGACAAGTACATTATTTTACCCTAAACACCTAAACCGCAAAGGACTTGCCTAGGAATGGTTAAATCGATGCAACATATCCCAAGTGCTAACTAGGGTTTAGCACGTTGAGGATGTGACCTAGTCGCACTTATTGTCAAGTTGAAACTCTCATACCCTAAAGACCTGCCCACATTCACAGAATGTAGGGACAATAGGACATACTTGCAAGAAACGATCTAGGGTTTCTACCCTAAGGATCGCTCGCTAAAAAGATGAAACTGGGATTGAGATGGAACCCTAGGACCGATGATGTCGGCCTAGTGTAATCAGGAACGGATTGGATATGAAGACACCCTAACCTTGTTTCTTATCTAATCATGATTCCGTGATTAGAAGACGCCGTTCAATGGGTAAAATAGTCCCATAGATTAGATGCGGCACTTGTGCAACAAGTTGCAGAGTTGCATGATCTTGTGGTTTGATCACAAGAGAATGGCCAATTCCTCGGAATGAGATTGGCAGATTCGTGCGCAAGTTTATCTTGCAAGAGGATAAGTAGTCATCCTGATATAGCACCTTTCTTGGGAAAAGTGACCAAGATAAGGGGATTAGATATTTGCTTGGAAGTAAAAGACCAATCAATAATTTGGAATAACATAGAACTTAAGGTATTGGTTAAGTTGGGTTAATAGGGTACGGCCCTAACCCAAGGACATAAGGGTTAACAATCAAATCCTTGGGATCTTGCCGAGTCATAATTGATCCCGGATCGAACGCTGGATGCATTCGGAGAGAAGGATTCACTCCTTAGCAGTTGGCCAAATAAACAACCGCTGAAAATGATTGTGCTTGTAATAGTTTAAAGAGCACTGCTTGCTTTGTTTTCTCAATGAACTAAAGGACGAAAAGATATCTAATGCTTCAGGTTGAAGGCCTGAAGGAAGAGGCAGCTTCAGTTACCCCCGACTGTCTGCCAGACCCTAATCAAGGGGGTTGTTAGCCACGCCGGAAAGGTGGACCAAACCCACCGCGTGAGGTCTCTCCATTGAGCATTACTTGGAGCAGGAGGATGCTTGGGTGCTAGGGGGGGATCTGGCCGTAAATCCCTCGCCTTCCGGGCCCTGCACAAGAGGCCAACGTGACTCGGGATTGGATCTTGAGGCCTGCACACTAGTCTACAGGCAAAATCTTGGATTAGTAATCCCTATGGATTGCTGGATAGCCTTCGAGCGGATTATGGATAAGCCTACGGGATGGACTTTATAAATGTATTCCAAGATAAATATGATAAACTGTTGAAAAGGAACTTGTTTGACACTATTTTTCTATGTCAAGTGCTAAGGTTACGTGAAGGATTCTGTCCACCCGCTTTCCTTGATAGCTTTAGTTGTCTAATTAGGTCCTACCACACTTATGTGCGACATTTAAAATCAACTTCATTAATTAAGCCTTTTAGGGCACAGAGTTTGATCACGTAATTTAAACACATACACAAAAACAAAACAAACTATCCTTTTATCAAACAAGTTCCTTAACTTATCTTTAAGTTAATCTTTGTCTCCTGCCCATACAGGAGAATTATCTATCCCTTCTATCCAATAGAAGTACCCGGTCCAAATCTCATGGCACCGAAATTTCCATCCTTTATCTAGAATAGGATCTTCCAACATCTCACACATTGGGCTCACGGGCATCTCCAACTCCATTCTGGACAGGCAAGGGGTTTCCAGAGCTCTACCTGACTCACAAGCGGTCTAAGAGTGAGATGCCATTTCCATGGTTGGCCTTTTCACCAGCCTTTTCACCACTCAACCATTGGCATGTGAATCGAGCAGTGCCCTCTCGGGATAATCCGCGATGTGTTCTTGGAGATGATCCACGCGTGCAAAATATCCTTCCTTAATTAATCCAATTAAAATTCAAGCACAATCAAAGAAATAAGCCCTAATATCATATTCTAGAAAAGCATTACTTTATTCCAATGGCAACTTGTCATTACAGACCCCTGCCATGCATTTGCCATCAACACAAGCCTTGGAATATTTATCCAAATCACAATGCAATAATCCCCTGATTGAAAGAAAAACATTTAGGGTGTTGTTCAATCAACCAACAAAACTAATTGTATTTTTTCCAACAATACAATGATAGATGCAACAACAGTTCCATCCCATATTCACTCTTCCCCTTGGGGCCAAAGAGTAGAATTTACTTAATATTCTCCCCTTTAGCCTAAGGCATATGCTAAAGGTTTCAATACTATATATGACGTAAGTCTTATCATTCCAATGCAAATTAATCAATTTAGCAAGAGCATTTATGTCTCTTCTCTAAGTGATAATTATCTTTTAGCATTTCCCTACTATGCAACATTTTTTCTTGGCTTTATATTCCTTTCTCCTAAGGCAAGGAGTCGCATGTCATCGATGTAAAGTTTACATAAACTCTCCCATGTATGTACCGTGTATATGCATTTGCAAACTTTAAACAATATTATCCTCGATAAAGATTAATCAAAGACTCATCGATGCTCAATACTTTAGTGTCCCATATGTTGCTTATGCTATGCATGGATTCATCACATAGCAACTAGGTGCAACTTAACTCCCTTTGATACAAGCACTTCACAAACTTCATATTTGAATATTTGAGATGCAATTTATCATTTTCAATGACCTATTCTAGTACCACAAGTTACGGAGCCCAATGCATCTCTTGTGAGCATTAAAACAAGCATCTATCAATTTGAAAATACATTACTTACAACCGGTACCGCAATTGGATTGATAATGATGCCTTCACCCGAAGCTCTGTTGTTGCTGGTTGTAGGATTGTCATCCGCAAGTGACATTCTTTGCTTGGAGGCCATCGTCCGCAAGTAGACTCAAGAGATTAAGAATGTGGAATAGATTCAAGATGGGAGAGCAAAAGAGAAGATGGTTAAATCGAGGATCGAGATAGAGGGAAATTGTGCAGCCTCTCGAGGTAACTCTTCTCTCTCTCTCTCTCTCTCTCTCTCTCTCTCTCTCTCTCTCTCTCTCTCTCTCTCTCTCTCTCTCTCTCTCTCTCTCTCTCTCTCTCTCTCTCTCTCTCTCTCTCTCTTGAAGGGGTATACTCTCTCTCTCCCTCTCTCTTGCAGCCTTTCGGGGTCTCCTTATGCTCCCTTGTGCCTCCCCATGCCTCATATTTATAATGAATTAGAGAGGAGGGGATAAGTCTAAGAACAAGAGTGGAGGGGCTCTTAGAAAACTCAATGATCTGATGCTCAGATCATAAATCTGATGGTTGCATTGGCTCCGAATGGGGGGTAAAACTCCAAGGCACTTGATTAGAAAGCTCTTAGTTCACTCCTTCTTTTCTCTATTCGAAGTGATGTCTACTTCCGGTAGACTGCGATCGCGACGTACGCGATTTCGCCAGTCACTTTTCTTTATTTCTCTTTTTATAAAATCTCCAAAACTAACTAAAACATCACTTGTCTTTTCTGTTAAATGACTTTTAGTTCTATCTTTTTAGGATAATATCTAAAATATAATATATTTTTTCCCCCAAGAATCTAATATTTTTGGACCATTCAAAATATACACATTAATACTAGTGATTAATATGGCTCATAAGTCCCGTTCACATTGTACTTTTCGTGAAGGGTGGCTACGGTCCTTATCAATTCGAGAAAAATGTCAGATTTATGACTCTTGATTTTTTTAATATATTTTTAATTGAATGAAAATTATTAGCTATTAATGCTAGTCAGTTTTTACCTTAGTTAGTCTTTAGTTAGTAATCTTATTAACTTATTAATTGACTAACTAACTTTCGAACTAACCAACTAACTTTTATTGCGTGGAACTATTACATCCTCCCCCCCTTAGAGAAATCGAGATGTTCTCATCTCGAGAGAAACTGGAGAAGACAAGCACTAATGGGGCTTATGACCTGTGGGTTAAGACCCACCATGCATCTGCTACACTACTCTTAATGTTTCAAGTAGTGCACTCATATTATTCGAATTAACCATAGGTACAAGAGTAGAATTTATTCTCAATTGTGTTACATGTCGATTAAGCTTCTAGGAATTTTAGTCCTCCTAATAAGGTTTAGTGGGCTCTAGATCTTCGTCTTCATCTGATTCACCTATATATCCATAGACTGCACCTGTGTAGCTTTGTTTTCTTGGAGGCTATTCCCGAAGCAGAGAAATAGTCATCCATCGTCTCAATCCATATCTCTACTTTTGATGCTACGTCTAACCCTTCACCATCAAACTCGGGTGCCTTAATTTGCTTGAGAAGAAATTTCTTCTCTTGCATGTCAGCATTCATGGGTGCAGAAGGTGCCTGACAATCAAGCCATACCACTTAGGTTATTTCTGTTTAGGATATGTCTATGAACCGAACATTAATCAATCATGTATCATCGTGAAGTTTTTTCTCTGATACCAACTGTAACGTGATTGCTTGACCATTTGTGGGACACTCTTAGCAGCCCATCGGGAGGGGAGTCTAGAAAGCGCCACCTGGCACTCGCAAGGAATGTCACAGGGTTTGCGATCTAGGTCTTCCCGAGTCTGCCCCGAAGCGGAAGTATCCGACCGTTCCCACTTAGGACCGACCTGAAGTCAGAGTTTCCTTCCTATCAACCAAGTCTCTAGGAAGTAGCTAGCGTCAAGCTCCAGATGACCCACTTTGAGTAGGAACAACAGAGTCCAAGCAAATTTATGCTACACTTGGTTCATAGAGAATGGGAAACGAGAGGGATACACTGGTGTAGGATACTTGTTCTTGACTGTCACTCTATGTAGTCCTCTGAAGTCAATGTAGATTCTAAGAGATCCATTTTTCTTCATTTGAAAAACAAACAAGTTTACACTAGGGTGAATTACTTGCATCCATGAATCCTCAATCAATTGCCCTAGATATTCCTTAAGTTCAATGGCTTCAAGTATGGACATCTTGTATAGTCACTTGGATAATGGCTCAACTCCAACTATCGATTCCATCTAGTGTATTATCTTCAGAATCATTGATCCAAGAAGGTGATGTGCCTTCTTTAGTCTTTTTGACCTTGTTTAACTAGACGGCTTGCTTTGGTTCATTTCTTTATTCTCAACAGTAATATCATGTATAGATCCTCTTTCAAAATCTTCACCTAGGGTGCATTCTTTGGGTTGACCTATCACAGTGCTTACTCAATCTCTGGTTATTCTTCAACATCCACAGCCTTAGTTGTTGTTATCATTTCCATAGCCTATATTGGCTAATTGATTTAGACTAGGATCTTGAGGATGGTTTGGATAGTAAGCCCTCAAGTTTCTAGTTCTTCCACATTGGTAGCATTGCATATTGCTTAGCTCATTTGGTCTTGAGTAATGGCATTGGCCCAACCATTTTCTCTCACATTGCCCATATTAACCCCATGATTTGGATAGTTCCTTCTATCATTCTTGTCCACATGGTGGTTCCTGTCACCATTACAAGAAATTTCTTTAGATATAGGCTTTACTCACACTAGGGCATCTTTGAGTGTTGCCAAGCTCATTGATTCAAAGTGGATTCAACCCTTGACAAAAACCTCACAATCTGTTGAGTTACTACCATTACTGGTGCATACTTGCAAAGCCTCACAAATTTTACTTTAAAATCCTTCTAGGGTCAAGTTGAAGAAGGCTATAGAATTCATTCAGCTTGATTGATTCAAAAGGTGGGGGCAGATAGTACCCTTTTAGTGCTTTAATTTGCTCCCAAGTCTAGGAAGCTTCAATCACTCCCTTATCTCAATACCATTATTTCCACAAAATTTTGGCTTTGCTAGTAAGACAAAGGTGTACAATCATGGATTGATTTTAGCAATGATAATTTCAGCAGCTAGAAAGTGCTCATCTGCCCCTTCAATCCAAGCTTATGCATCTTATTCCACCCTAAATCCTTCTCCATTAAACTAGGATGGCAATGTTGCTTTAGAAGAAAATTCTTCTCTTGTAGTTCCTTATAAGTGTTATCAACTTGTAGTACTTGGTGATTCCAATTAACGCACAATTCGAATCATAGAATTCAATTGCTTAGGAGTTTCAGACCTTCCTCTCTTACACACTTTGTAATATGAAATTATCATAGTCTTTATTATCAAAAAATGATGTTGGATTTATTGGGTTCTCAATGATGAGATTTGGTGGCACGATTACAAAAATAGGGGGTTTTTCCATTATTTTGAGGGCTCTATAGGTTGTAGGTGCAAAGAAGGGCAACCTTTGATAGCATATCCATTCTAGCCATCTTTCCCATATACCACTACACGATCAAGAGGTATAAATCAAGTGATTTGATCATATGCCCAATGATGGTAAGGTCATTGTTTTTCCATGAATTGTAAGAATCATTGGTCCTTTTTTTTCAAACATGAAGCAACTAACTATCCTTAACTCTTACATCCATTGGATTCTGCTGAGCTCTATTTAGAGTCTTCTAGTTTGATCAGGATTGATTGTGGGGAAGTTATGAGAAATTATCCATGGTGTTCCTCATGACTATTCCCATTGCATTCTAGTGGATTGTGGATTCAACAAATTCTCATCAAGGATTATCATCACGATCTCACAAAACATAGTGTCCAAGGATTGAGAAAGGAGTCATGTGCATTACTTTAACATCATGAACTAATTATAGGCATGACCAACATTTTGAAAGATCATAACATATCCATCAAAAAATAATAATGTATTTATTATCATAGGTATTTAATCATGTATCTCGTGAAGGCCTTACATTAAAAAGGAAGGCATATTTACTTTTCAGAAAACAAAACATTTTGAGAGATGAGAATACTTTGAGAGTTCATAGTTCTTAGACTTTACTCAGCCAATAAGAGCAATCCTATCTTGTAGAATAACCTTGGTATATTGATCATATATCCATTTATTCATTCATATAGACTTCACATTTATAAACTTCACTTTTTATTTTCGAAGGGTGTCATACCTATAGAGTTCAACTAATTGAAATTCCTCAAGCCACTTTAAAATTTTAAGATGAATTCCCATATATGTATACAATCTTGCATCAAGATACAAGTGCGGGTCAACCCCTCTCTAAGTTGGCTCCAATTAAAGCCTCTTCAGAAACTCAAACAAGTCTAGAAATGTATATTGGCCTTATGCTCATTAAATTGCAGACAATAAGCCTGATTAACCTTCATATGAGAAGGAAAAGGATAGTTAATAGGCTTACCATCATGCATATGAAACCACTCAAGAATCTTTTGGATGTACTTCTTCTGCAACAAGTAAAAGAGACCCTTAGAGCGATTGTGTGTGATGCATATCCCAAGAATATGTGAGGCTTGTCCCATGTCCTTCATCTCAAAGCTCTTCTTGAGCTGATTTTTCAAGGCATCGAACTCATATGAGCAATTCCAACAATCAACATATCATCCATATAGAGTACCAAAATCATGAGGCTACTATCATGAGCCTTTTTTTGTATAAACATGGATCCATATTACTATGGGTATGCATAAAAGCATCCAAATTGTGGTACCATCCCTAGGTGCATCCTTAAGGACATAAAGGCTCTTTCTCAACTTGTGCACTAAGGTGTTCCTTTACTTTTTCCTCAAAGCCCTTACACTATTGTATATAAATCTCATCATGCAAGTCTCCATATAAGAATGTTGTCTTGATATCCATTCAATGGAGGCCTAGATTGAGTTGTGCAACCAAAGCCAAAACCAAGTATAGAGTAGTCATCTTGATGGGACAGGAGAGAAGATTTCATCGAAGTCAACACCATGATCTTGCTTAAAACCCTTAGCAACCAATCTAGCCTTATAGGTTGGCTTGGGGCATCTAGGGATACTCTTTAACTTGTACACCCACTTGCATGGCAAAGCATGTTTTTCACTAGGCAAAGGAACCAAATCCTTTGTGTGATTTTTTTGTAGTGAGGTATATGGCTTACCAACATCTAACACCATAACATAATTTATAGAGGATGCAAATTGATCAAGTTGATGTCTTTCTTTAGTAGATTATCACAAAATAGACTATGGGGCTTGTATCTCTTGTCTAATATCATGGTCTTGGGCCATTGAAGTATCAACTACTACATGATGTCTAGCTAGCTGTACAATAATAGGAGGCTCATCCTAAAATATCACACTGCATACCTCCAGACCGGATCAAGCTACTTATCCATTTTCTTCTCATGAAAAACAACATCATGGTTGTGGATGACCTTCCAAGCCTGTGGATCCCATAGGTGATAGCCCATCTCATGTGCATCCCCATAACCAATAAATATGCATCTCATAGACTTAGGATCTAGCTTATTGTGCTTTGTCCTTAGGAACATGGAAGAAAGCCTCATAATAACGAAAGACACGCAAATGAGTATATTAATCAAATGTACATCAGTAGTAACTACCTCATCCACAAGTGTTGCAATAAGTCTACCTAGCTAAGCATATTACAAACTTGCTTTTGAATCGTTCTATTCATGTGCTCAGCCACCATACCATTTTGGGATGGAGTGTAGGGGGCGTTCAATTGATGCTTTAATACCCCTCTCATCACAAAATTGCTCAAAGTCTTTAGATACATACTCACTCCCATTGTCATATCATAGGCATTTCAACCTATACCTAGATCAGTTCTCAACAAAAGTAAGCCAATGTGAAAGGTAGCAAAGACATTTGATTTTTGCTTTATGGAGTATGCATGGATCTTATGTGACTAATCATCAAAGAAAATAACAAAATACTTTACACCACCTAACGACTTGTTGGGAATAGGTCCACAAATATTAGAATGAACAAGAGCTAGAGGCTTAACCATATGCGTAATGCCAGTCTTCTCATGCAATTTACAAGTCTACCTACCATGAAGACAATGATCACAAGAATCAAAACACTTATAGTCAAGGGGGACAGAAGATACCACAAACATGTAAGTATTTTCATTTCCTTTTATGACAAGTACTTAAGGTAACAATGCCATAAGGATACATGTGGTACAATAGCCACTACCAAAACATGGTCAATAGAACTAGATACAAGTAACGGATGAAGAGTGCCAAACTTGGCATCTCATGCCATGACAAGATTCCCATGGGTAAGCTTCCATGAGGAATCACCAAAAGATACAACATAACCCACATCATCCAATTGTCTAGCCAAAAGTAAGCATTAGGTCAAAGTTGAAACATGGCATACATCATGTAAAGTAAATAGATCGCTTGAAGGAAACTATAGATGGATATCTCTAATACCAACAATATCCAAGGCCAAAATCTGATAGATCCTATCATGCTATGTTAGGAACGGAACCACTCTCTTGATGAGGGGTGATATGAAATGAAGCCCTTGAATCAAGTAGCCAACACTGAGCATAAGTAGACGAGGCATTAGTCAATTGCAAAGCATCAAGGGAAGAAGCTACATGTATATAGTCATCATTAGAATCAGTCTACATAAAATTAATCTCTTCAATCTTGATACTAGACATTCTAGGGACAATGCTGCAATTATCATTCTTTTCCTGTGCTTTATCCTTTCCCTTTTCTTTGCACTTGTCATCATGCATTTTATGGCACTATGGCTAGATAGGATTATGTTTCTCAAAATAGTGGCAAGTCAATGTGGACTTATGGCCATGGGATTTATTGTCAGACTCTCTACATGACTAAGAAAAAGACTTTTGAGAGTCTCTCCTATTGTGGTCATTACTGCTCCTATCACTATTGCCTCTAACTATCAAAGCATGAGAGGTGCAGGAAACATTTCCCTCCTTCATACAAAGGTCCATGAGTTTCTTTAGCCAATACATCCATGAAGCAGGGCTTTGCTTGTAATAGACATTATTTGTGAATCTTATGCCATAACTCCCATGTGGTTTGCATGTCAAAGACAACATTATAGTAGACCTACTTAGAGAGTGACAAAATGATTGTAGATTTACGTAACTCGTCTAGTTTAGTCTAATCATCCTCTACATCAAAGCATTTGGGCTTTACACCCTCATGTCTCAATGGCTTAATTTGCAAATTTTGTACTAGAACCTACCAAATTTATGTCTTCCAATAGTTGTAATTTGTGCCATCCAACTTCTTAATTAAAAATAGTATTGTCATTCAATCCACCAGTCATAATGCAAGTGATAAAGGCATAATCCAAGACAAATAAGAAGCTCTATATGACTACAAAATGACCCCAAAATCACAGTCAAATCAAGGGTTGATGAAGAGAAATTGCCAGAAGGATGAGTTGTCCACTAATTGTAATCAAGTAACTATCAAATCCAAGTGACTACCCTCAGATAGAATTCCTAAAACTAAAATGATAGGTTGTTATAATAAATTGTAGTAATATGCCAACAAGTAGGTGTAAGTAACTAAGAAAGAAATATCAAGAATAGTCTGCACTGAAGACTATCACAACTGCAGTGTGTTAGTAGCCATACATGTGGCAGGGATAGACATCATGCACATACATGATCTTAGGGTAAAGAGAGAAGAGCTTCCAAATGCATAACCCGCTGAGAAAAGCTCAATACATAACCTAGAAGCATATAAATATCATTGATAGCACATTGAGAGACATAAGTGCCAGGTCCAAAGTAAGCGATCAAACTAGCCCACTATAGGATTACTATATCCAATACATATGAATAGAGCCTGTACATGAAGTAAGTATCCCATGGTCTTGATGAAAGTAAGCTCAAGCTCAACTACATAAATCCAAAGCTTTACGTAACATCCAAAGTAATAGAGGTAACTTCCATAGAACAAAATCAAATGCCAAATGAGTAATGCAAGCTCAAAACATCAAGTACATGATATTTGAGTATCCAAGATACATGAACTATAAGTCGAGAACACAAAACCTAATAGATTCTTCAAGCCCATAACTGTGTAAGCCATTGAAGTAACCAAAACATGTAAACACAGCTAAGATTAATGTAATGGAGCTCAAATCTTAGCTCAAAAGCATGCCATAGCATATCGAGAAGTATACACAAGAAGCGAAGTAGCATTATATCCACTGAGTATCCCATAGAGCATCATCCACTGAGTATTAGGCACAAGATTTTTATTGATAATGCTTGCTACCTTGTTATTACAATATTGAAATAATAGTGAAATTTAAGCTATTTCAAGCTCAAATCAGTCCCAAAAGCATAACCATACCATCTGAGCACCAAAATAACATCCTCGAAGCATCAAATATGCATTATGGAATTTACTATTTGTTGTCCAAGCCAAAACCATTTTATTATGTACTAAACAAAGAATAGGAAACTACACAAAATCAATTGTGTGAGTATCTAGATTTGTAGCTCTTGTTCCACTCTTCATTTCTAACTATAGAATGCCTAAATTTGATACTATATGCAAAAGTTATGGCCAACATACGACAGTGTTGTCAAGTTGCCATGTTTGTTTAAGACTTCTATAACATGCTCAAGGAAGCCTTGGGAAGCTTCTTAACAAGCATGGGGCAAGTTGGAACAAGTCGAAAGAAGGAAAGACTCAATACATATCTTGAGACGAAGAAATAATGGTTGTCATGAAACCTTGAGTTGAAGCTTTGAATCTGGGTTGAAGCAAAGGATGGCGAAGCTCCTCAAATGGTTGGCTTTGATACTGCCTGAAAGGTAGAACCTTAGTTGAAGTAAGAACAAAGTAAGAGCTGTGGTGGATGGAGCAAGAGAGCAAGAATCCAACAGTCACAATGTATGACTGGCCTTCCCTTATTCAAATGTCACTGAAATAATAAAGAATGAAGTGACAATGATGGGCATCTGCCATTTGCAGTGTCGTAAGCATGTGGGTATTGTTAGTGTAGTAAATACATGGGTTGTTAGGTAGAGGCATCTTTACCCCCAATATATTGGTGGTAGGGTGGATCTATGATAGTGGGATACATCCTCAATTTTATCATCAACCACTCAACATTACTTTTTCTAAGCTCTCATATACTCTCTATTAACCTTTTAAAATCCCTTCTATCTCATACCCATATCTAGACAAGTTCATTTTCTTTCTTTGTCATCCACATTTTGATCTTCCTATTGCAAACAATAGTTTCACGATATATCTTAATTTTGATATTCCCATTGCAAACAATAGATTCGTGGTATACTGTAATTTTGATTGTGCTGGCTATTCTTAGATACAAAAGTTATAGATTTTAAATCTGTAAGCTCTAAGGTGTTTGCCAGGAAGCAAATATAAGGTTTATCTGCAAACAAGTTGATAGATTATATGTATTATTGAATAGTTAGTGAAAAAGGGTGTCTACTTTATTGTTGTGCACATCCTATGAAAGGTTGCAAAAGACTTTCCTTGTTTGGTACTCAATTTTGTCATGATGGTCAAAATAGTTCCTATTATTAAGAAGCTAGACAAGAACAACAACTCATCATGGAAGTTCAGTGTGATGAAGTTTCTTATTGGAAAATGCCTCTACAAGTTTGTTTTAGGTGAAGAAAAGGAACCAGATCTAAGTGATCTTGCAAGACTACAAAAGAATTAAAGGCGTGGAAAGAATGGAATGTAAAAGACAAAAAAGTAATGCATGGCTTGTCAATAGTCATCTATAATACTATATCGCAGCATATAAAAAATGCAAAGAATTTGCATGTAGCTTGGATAACCTACAAAAATATATTTTAGTAAATATAAAGGCATGGAAGAATTTACTCAAAATCAAGAGTTGAACACTTTGAAGAAAAGAAAAATGTCTATAAATGAGTATGTTTTGAACATAAGGAACATTGCAAATGCCTTAGGAGCTATTGATGCAATGCCTAATGATGATGATTTGGTTTCATCTCCTTTAGATGGCCACAAGAAGGTATGGAAATATTTTGTTACTTTTGTGTATATAGGAAAGCCATTTCTAGATTTTGATGAGTTGGTATGTCTCTTGATTACTAAAGAGATCAAGATGCAAGGTGAATCAACAAAGCAGTGAAGAGATCCAAGAATTTTACTTAAATTGAGGAAGGAGACATGGCAAATCCTCTTCAAGTGGCAACGATATGGGTTGTGCTCCTTGAACTTGTTTTGCAGATATTATATCAAAGTTAACCAATCGCTTATTCAACTTATCAACAATTGCTTATGCATTTGAATGCTTGACAAGTTCATGCACAACAATTGCTTATTCAAGTGATCAATCGCTAATGCAACTTGTCTCTACTCGACTGTTGAAAAGGGTAATCTATCGCTTGAACCAATCTTTGTTCCCATAAGTGATTCATGTATGGGAGATGCTAATTCTGTTGAGATTTTTGTTGCTTTGATCTATTGTAGTCATTTGATTCTCTGTTGTGTATAGATCTTGGGAGAATAATTTTGATTGAATGTGCTCTCTCTCTCTCTCTCTCTCTCTCTCTCTCTCTCTCTCTCTCTCTCTCTCTCTCTCTCTCTCTCTCTCTCTCTCTCTCTCTCTCTCTCTCTCTCTCTCTCTCTCTCTCTCTCTCTCTCTCTCTCTCTCTCTCTCTCTCTCTCTCTCTCTCTCTCTCTCTCTCTCTCTCTCTCTCTCTCTCTCTCTCTCTCTCTCTCTCTCTCTCTCTCTCTCTCTCTCTCTCAGTCACAACCTGTGATCCTGTTAGTTCACTTGATCATTCCACACAATTTTTATTACTATGACTCTTTAATCCTACTCATTCACTCAATCATTTCGCACTATGTTCAATTAAAAATACATTGATGAATCTTGTTAATCCATGCATATGTAGAATGGAGATGCATCTACAACAGAGATGCACATGTGTTGGAGCTTGGATAGAGCTTGCATGTATAAATCAAATATGCACATAATGAAAATCAGAGGTGCAAGTACTCTTTGCATATTGTAGATGTAACCTAGCTGAAATTCAAATGTAGTTGCATGTAGTCAATTTGTAATTGCAATTCATATATGTAGTGCATTTGTAATGGTTGCCTAATACAAAGATGCATATTGGGAACTACATGTTGTGGAAGCAATTTCTAGTCATGATAGATGCAATTGGGGTAGGCTTTGTTGTCATGTTTTAGCAGTAATGGTAATTTGTTGATAAGATAATAAGATTGTTAGAGCTAAGATTAGGATGCTTCATGCTCCAATTATTTAAATTACTAAAACAAACATCATATAAGCATAAACACATATAAATATTGTACATCTAGATATAAGGATGCCTCCTTTAAGCTTTGCAATGGATTGTCATATGTATGTATCCAATTTTTAGCACACGACAATGTGGCAATCAAAATCCAAACAAATGCAATCAAATACATGCGATCTTACTTTTGTGCTCACCGTCAAAAATCAAAATCATTTGACTATCAATGATCACTAACTATTGAAGAATTTTGTAATGTTTATCATGTTCAAGGTGGAAGCAAAATGAACTCTCAAGGTAGTAGCCCTATGGAGAAATTTCAATACTTTATGTCCTAGATGAGTCAAGAGCCAGTGTATAGTAATGATATGCTATATTTCAATGTGGCTCCTCGAACTCCCCATATTCCAAGCCAACCTTTGGGTGGGGGTGCTCTAGTGAATGCACGTTTGCCCTCCTTTCATTATCTATCATCCCCCTCAATTTACACCATTTCAACATCCAACATAGCTAGGTATAGAGGCAATTGTGCTGCCAATATCACATAGTCCTCTACTTGGTCCCTTGTCACAGATGCAACTTTCATCCCCTCAATAAGGAGTGCAAGATATAAGATGTGATCCAACCCAAGTCACATGTTATTATGTTGATGTGATTGAGACCCAAGTGTTACTGGTGCCACATGTTGAAATTGCAAACAAGCAACACCCATGAAATACTTCATTTGAGTCCGATGTAGAAAAGAATCCTAAACTAAAGAGGGGAAGAAATGAAAGAATCAAAAATCCCCATCCCAAGTACAAGATCAAACAACAACAACCAAAAAAAAAACTCAATGAAAGGATGCATGGATAGTACAACTTGTCCACATTTGAGGGTTGATGAGTGCGTAAGTTTTCCAAACCACCAAAGCAAGGAGTGGATATTTGGTCTAAGGTGGTCACACGACTAGCTTCATTGTTTCCAAAGATTGACAAGGATGGAGAGGCATGCATGAAATGTTGGGGACGTGTCTATGAGTCTTATTAGAAGATAAGATCCACAATGCAATAGCAGGCAATGATTGCAAGATAACTTGTGGATGAATATATGTGGTACAATCTTGTGGATGAATATATGTGGAATCATGCGAGTGTTGTCGATGATGCACATGCCTTGGGCATGAGTGGTGTGTCTTCATTTGAAGACAACACTACAACTATCTCCAATTATGTAGGTGTAAACGTTGCATAAGATATTGCCTCAAATGAGCCTCCAAAATCTTGGCTTGATCAAACAAGCACCCAAGGAGTATGCCAAAAAAAGAATAGAATGATAGAGGACTCTCTTAGTCTTATGGCTAGCATTGCTAAGCTAATATTAAAGGAAAAGAAAGCATTTGAAGATTAGTAGCTTGTTATGCCTATGCCATTCAAAAGAGTCTTTGGAGTCCTCAAAGCTCTATTTTGCATATTATGATTGACATGTTCTTCAAAATGTATTGAAGATGGTGGTAGCATGCCTTGTTCTACATAATATGTGCATTATACATGGAGGTAGCTTTGATGATGCATGGATATATGAAGCTATAGCAGAACGGGAGAGAGAAAATAATACACCTCATTAGGACATGGACCAATGAAATAGTATAAGGAATGGACTAGTAGAGATTGCTACTATGGGAGCTTTCACTCAACCGCCAGGACCCACGGACCGCTTATTGATTCAAGCGTTCCAAGCCGAGCACTAATGGCTACCTCTCACATAGCCGACGCGCCATCCATACCTATGGGTGTAGTGAGCTTACCTTGATGCCGTTCGAGTTACCTCCTCTCCTGCGCACTCCGGTAGCTCCACGATCCAAGTGCAAGCTTCAAGCAAGCTCCCCTCAAGCTCCACACTCCAAGCTCCATGTCCGCGAGCAAGACAAGAGAAGAGAAGAGAAGAGAAGAAGAGAGGAGAAGATGGAGAGCTTCTCCTCCTCGGTCCCTCACCCTCACACACTCACTCCCTCACACTCTCACACTCCCTCTCTCAAGCACAAGCTCAAGCAAGCAAGCAAGAAGAAGAAGAAGAAGAAGAAGAGGAGAGCCACTTTTGGCCACACACAAGAATGAGCTTCTCGTTCACTTTTCAACTTTATATACAAAACCCTAAATCCCTTTTGGGCGGTCATCCCCTTTTCCCCTTTTTACATGGCCGGCCGTAGCCTAGGCCCTTTTTCCCATTGTCCTTCTATCTTCCTAGCTTCCTTTCCACCGCCCATCTACATTTACAAATTGCACGGGTGAGAGCCCGGCGCTCCTTGAATTAAACCATGATGCGCTTGCACTCTTTTACAAAAGTTTTGACCTGCGCTTTTCCTTGTGCGCCTTTCTCCCTTATTTAGGACTCTTCTCCTTGTGCGTCTTTGTCTTCCATTTCTCTTTGCCTTGGCCTCTATCTTTGTCTTCTTATTTAGCTTTTCTGGATTTTCCACCTTCATTCGTTTGAGGGTTAACAGCTACACTAACTAGCATAGATACAACGCAATCAATTCAATGAGCTCAATCAAAAGAGCACACACTGGAGGAGAGAGAGAGAGAGAGAGAGAGAGAGAGAGAGAGAGAGAGAGAGAGAGAATGCTAATGTAAAAATAGTATTTGGAGACATTGACTTAGCAGAAGAGATCGACAACGAAGATAGAGAACGACCACTAAAAGACTTTTAGATTTGCATTACATGTCGGAAGGTGGAAAGGGGGTGGTGTATCAACAAATTTTCCCTATTTTCTCCTTCTTATAGAGGGCTAGGTAGATCCATGCTTCAACAGTATGGTGAAGAGGTTCAACTCCCCTGCTCTCTAGTAAATTATTTGATTAATTGTATTAATTGGTAGCCCTTTTATAATTATTGTGACATCAACAATTGAGTAATTTGATTGTTGTGCCAATAATTTGAGATTGATCAATGCATGTTTTGATATGTTGATATTGTGTGCTAATGTGGGGGTGTTCGGTGATAAGTGCTGGGCAATGTGTAAACACCTACAAACAGACAATGGCTGGCTAGAAAAAGTGTCTACTACCCAATGTCTAAACAAGTGGTGGATAGACAACAACTAATTAATTTGATTGTTGTGACAATAATTTGAGTTTGATCAATGCATGTTTTGATATATTAATCTTGTGTGCTAATATGGGGGGTGATCGATGGGTGATGTATAAACAAACACCTACTACAGATAGACAATGGTTGGCTAGAAAAAGTGTATGCTACCCAATGTCTAAACAAGTGGTGGACAGTGTATAAGCACCTACATATAGACAATGGTTGGCTAGAAAAAGTGTCTACTACCTAGTGTCTAAACATGTGGCAACCTAGCCAAGTCACATTTTCCTATGCCCACAAATTGGGTGCCAACTGGGTGGGTAATGGCATATGTAACTAGCCTGATTCTAGGGAAGAACCTATTGTGGAAACCTTTTTTTTAATCTATCTCTTGGGCATAGGTCATGGCACTAGTGAACTAGTGCAAGATGTCATCATCCACACACATGCATGTAGGTCATCTCTAGTCAAGCTTTTGTTGGCTTGTCTTCTAGGCATAGGTGCATAATAATTCAACCAAAAATTGGTGTAAAGAAAAAATCAACCAAACAATTTGACTTAGCTAGTTGTTTCAATTATTAGGCCAAAAATGCCTCAAAATGAGCCATTTGATTACTATTGAGTGATGAGGTTAATGAATGGATAAACAAGACAATGCCATGTGTGGTGAAATGTAACATTGGACTCTCAATTGATTCAACTAATTGTCATTTACTTTTAGCAAAAATGTAGGAGTTTCCCCTAGTGGTCGCAGCTCCTCTGAGGCTGACTTAGCTCTAAAGAGTGGTGCGGTACTTGGTTGAACTAATCCCTCTTGCTCATAGTCTATTACATTTAGGTGGTCCAACCAAGTATGGTCGCATTCCATCCTGATGACTCCTCTTTCAATCCTAAAGATGTTGGCTTTTCGTAGCTTGGAGTCTACTCGTATTTATTTGATCACTCGGCTATCCATATCATATTCTATCTTCTCACGACATTTCTACCAAAAGATTTATGCTTGATGTGACATTTTTCACCTCTCATTTTCTAGTTTAAGCATTGTTATTGTGGCTTTTGAAAAGTGGTACCCAAGTTCATTAAAGAAAGTAAAGAAGATGCGAGTTTGTGAGTATAAGCTCCCATAAATTTTTTGAGAGATTTAAGGTTTTTCTATGCAAAATTTTAAGGTGATTAAATGGATTAGAGAGAATAAAATCAAGATACGTGGCACATACAATATAGAAAACCTCATTGAAAAGAGATAATAATTGGAAAAAGAAAGACTGAATTCAATGATCTATTTGAAGCATTTACAATAGAAATGATTAAATGACCTAAGAACATTAATTTGAAGTCTAAGCTTTTTTTCTCTTTCACACACACACACACACACACACTCTCTCTCTCTCTCTCTCTCTCTCTCTCTCTCTCTGAACAATTCATAAGTGATTTCAAGCTTAAAGTATTTCTTAACATGTTACTCATATCAAGTGAGTTCCATATATCAATGCTTTATTCTCACTTTGGTCACTTTGGCACATTGAGATGCATTTTCACTTTGTTGTCCTCCTTTCTCCTAGTTTTATATGGGGATTTTACTCACTCACTCTCTTATACTCGAAAGTTACACCTAAGATGAAGAGGTGGACTTGGGCAATGATATTCCTCTCTCTCTCTCTCTCTCTCTCTCTCTCTCTCTCTCTCTCTCTCTCTCTCTCTCTCTCTCTCTCTCTCTCTCTCTCTCTCTCTCTCTCTCTCTCTCTCTCTCTCTCTCTCTCTCTCTCTCTCTCTCTCTCTCTCTCTCTCTCTCTCTCTCTCTCTCAGAACAATTCATAAGTGATTTCAAGCTTAAAGTATTTCTTAACATGTTACTCATATCAAGTGAGTTCCATATATCAATGCTTTATTCTCACTTTGGTCACTTTGGCACATTGAGATGCATTTTCACTTTGTTGTCCTCCTTTCTCCTAGTTTTTATATGGGGATTTTACTCACTCACTCTCTTATCCTCGAAAGTTACACCTAAGATGAAGAGGTGGACTTGGGCAATGATATTCCTCTCTCTCTCTCTCTCTCTCTCTCTCTCTCTCTCTCTCTCTCTCTCTCTCTCTCTCTCTCTCTCTCTCTCTCTCTCTCTCTCTCTCTCTCTCTCTCTCTCTCTCTCTCTCTCTCTCTCTCTCTCTCTCTCTCTCTCTCTCTCTCTCTCTCTCTCTCTCTCTCTCTCTCTCTCTCTCTCTCTCTCTCTCTCTCTCTCTCAAAATAATGAACAATATGAGACACTTTTGAGCATCAGTTATACTCAGCTAGTTCATAGTCTTAACTTCAATAATATTGACACACTCTCTTAATGCTACATTTGTTCTACTTTTATTTTAATTTATGTCTACAATATACTAAATTTTGTCACCTCTCATTTTATTCCTTTATCAATGTGCTCTATATTATGCAAGTCTTGTGTATGTGACCATAATATTGAATATGTTTCTTAGCCTCGAGGGGTTACCTCTATATTATGGTCATGGAACAATTCAGATACCATAGAATATGTGGGTAGAGTGCATGAGACAATAATATTGTATATGTTACTTGGCCTTTTGGGGGGGGGGGGGGGGGGGGGGGGGGGGGTGTCAGTCACTCAGATATGTAATACTATCATGTGGGTTCAAATAGGGGAGTCTTAAAATACCCTTTTGGAACTTTTCTTTACATACAAAAGGGTGTCATTTAAAGAGTGTATTCACATATTTAATAGGAAAAGGGTGTGTTTTGTTCATCAAAGATTCACATATAAAGGGTTTTCTAAATAGGCCTTAAATGCACATGATAGGGAGGGGTTACAAATAGTAAACCCGCTTAGAACTTAGCCTTGGAGGAGCAAATGCATTCTAGGGATGATACATTAAGTAGCTTTCCTAGTATGTTCCACCCTATATGTCGATATAGTCCACAATTGCATTAATGAGCTATTTGCCATTATCAAGCTTTGCTAACCGAGAGGTGTAGTTTCAAAGCCCCTTTACACATATGGGTATTTTTTATAAACCACTCACACCATGATGAGAGAGAGAGAGAGAGAGAGAGAGAGAGAGAGAGAGAGAGAGAGAGAGAGAGTGTGTGTGTGTGTGTGTGTGTGTGTGTGTGTGTGTGTGTGTGTGTGTTCTTTCGAAGTGTATTATGAAAACACTAAACTCACTAAGATCTAAAATGCATTATAATCCAATGATTGAAAATTGAAATGCATGAACAATTAGAGCTTCTTTGTCTTCATTAGACTTTGATGGAGCTCACAACGAGGAGATGACTAGCATGAAAAATATAGGAAAGCTAATAGAACCTAGCTAGATGTGACTTGCTTGTCTAAGATGGATTGGTGACATTTGTAGCAATTGACTAATTGCCATGTTTTATACCAGCTCAAGCATATACTAACATAGAGTTTTAAATGGTTTATTAAAACCCTTGTCTTTAGTACCACTCTCATTAGAGGTTAGTGTAGAAATTACATGGCACAATGGACATAATCTGAGCAAGGAGTAGATAATACATAGAAAATATGAGAAGAATAGTGACTGCTTAAATTTCAAATTAATTGATACAAAGATGGCTTTGTCCACCCATGCACTTCCATTGTGAAGCTTACATGGCGATCCAGATATATGATAGGCGAAGAGCTTAAGGGTAGTTGAAAGAACTCTGATTGGGGGGTCTTCCTTTTATAGCTCAGGAAGGTAGATTGGTTGGTATATTTGACCATATTATAAACCTTTTCTAGTTGGCCAAGGCATATTCTCTTTACCGTAAGGTCGGGGACACTATCCCTAGATTCCTATTCGGGGAGTTACTAGTATCCCTAAGACCCCACAACCAGGTGCTGCTTTTGTTACCCTCAAACCCCAAAATATGGGCCTCTAATAACCCCACCCCCCGCAACTCGATGCATTGTTGTGCCTTGAGTTACTACTAGTATAACTACTCTATCTAACCCAAAGGCTAGATCCATAAAGGTTACCTTTTTGCCATCCGATCACATAGACCTCATTTGACATACAAGTTAGGACACACCCAATGTCCATTCTCACACATGGCTTCTCCTCATAATGGGGTTCTTACAACTTAGAGCATCATGGATTATTGGTGGCACCTTATAAGGGTGGGGCATTTAGCACATTTAACATCCCCCTCAATCTCTACCCCCGCAAGGTGGGGCATTGAACTACATTCTCGGTCCAATGCCAAGTCTCTGAAGATGAATTCAAAGGAGATCCTTCGTAAGAGCTTTGGTGAAGATATCTACTCCATTCTCCTCCATTGGATAGTAAATTAGCTCTATTATCCCATCCTTGATCAAGTCATGTATGTAGTGATACTAGATCTCAATGTGTTTGGTGTTTGTGTGCATGAAAAACTAGATTTTTGGCAATAGCAATGCAACTCTGATTGTCACATCTTAGCATAGTTGGATCTTCATCTTGTACTCCCATATGCCATAAGATCCTCCTTAACCATATTGCTTCATATACAACAAAGCAAGCTGCCTTGTACTCTGCTTTGGTAAAACACAATACCATAGTTGGTTGCTTCTTACTAATCCAAGAGAAGATTCCTGAACCTAAAGAGAAATAATATCCAAAAATTGATTTCCTATAATTACTGTCATCTATCCAATCCGAGTCACAATTTCCCATAAAAGAACTTTTGGAATTGTATGTGATACCATAGTCAAGAGTTTCCTTCAAGTATTTGAGCACCCGCATTCCAGCTTTCCAATGACTTTCTTGGGGTTTGTTTTAGAACCTACTCAAAACCCCAACATCAAAACTGATATCTAGCCTAGTGTTACACAAGTAGATGAGGGTACCAACTAAGCTCTTGTACCTCCCAATGTCTACTAGTGCTAATGTATCTTCAATGGCTAACTTCACATTGACTTCCATAGGTGTAGCAATCTCCTTACACTCAGTCATACCAAATGCTTTTAAGATCTCCCATGCATACTTTGTTTGAGAGATGAAGATTTTGCCAAGCACAAGACTTCAATCCCAAAAAAATAGTGCAACAAGCCCAAGTCTATCATTTCAAACTTAGAGCTCAAAGCCTTTTGAGTCTGATGGATCATATCTTTACAGTCACCTGTAATAAAAATGTCGTCCACATATAGAACAACACTACAGACTTTTCACCACCCCTATAAACATACAATTTAGCATTTGAGGCACATCTTTTGAAATTCCAGATAGCTGGACCCCCAAGAGGAATGAAAACGGGTTTCCCATTTTGTTGTGAAGGTTGTTTTGGATTGATTTTCATCTACAATCTGGACTTGGTTGTATCTGCTAAATCCATCCAAGAGGGAATAGAGCTCATGGCCTGCCACTGTGTCCAACAATTGGTGTGTAAAAGGGATAGGGAAATGATCCTTCTTAGTCTTGGAGTTCAGCTTTTGGAAGTCCACACATATTCGCAACTTTCCATTCTTCTTATGTACTATCACGATAGGCGAAACCCATTTACTATTAGCCACTAGATAGATAAACTCGGCTTCAAGGAGCTTCGGCAATTCGACTTTCACGAGGGCAAAATAATTAGGATTCATGTGCCTATGTCTTTGCCTCACAAGCTTGGCATCAAGCTCTAGGTCGATGTGGTGTTTACTTATCGTAGGATCAATCCCCTTCAGATCTTTGTAGAACCATACAAACACGTCCAGGTTCTCCTTTAGAAGGTCATGTAGGATTGATAGCCCTTCTTCCAAGAGACTAATATCCACCTTCAGGTGACGTTCAGTACCATTAGCATCCACGAATGTTAATTGCTTTTCACCTTCCACTTTACACATGAAGGTACTATGGACTACTTTTGGGTAGAGATTTGACTCCTTCAAGGGAGTGGTCTCCTCTTTTGATGCTCCAATGGAACCAACTTCCTCTTTCAATGAAGAGTGAATTGGCTCCTTGGTATGTTGAAATGGTATCAAGGCTATTTCGGGTTTTATGAGAGGGTTACGTATCTTTTGACTCAAAGATTCATCTTTCGAGGATGCCTCCAAGAACGTCACACACAATAGGAACCTTTGGAGTTCTATTTGGGCTTTAGGACTAGTAGTTGTTGGCACAATGCATCATCATCATCCTCTTTTAGGAAGGATAACTTTGAGCAAAAATAGCCACTGCTGAGGAAGGCTTATTTTGTTGCTTACTCCATTTCTTATAAAGGTTTTAAAGATGAGAAGATCCATTCGTCAATCCAAAGGATACCCATAGTCATTCTGTCCAATAGCATGGGGTCTTCTGCTTTTGTAGCCTTTGGAACTTCTTCCTCATCTGTGCCTTCTGTGAGTAGGATAGATTCTTCCAATTCACTTTCATTGTCTTTTTCTGCAATGTCATCTTTGTTGTGTCATTTGCCTTTGCTTCTGTGTCTGTCTCTGTTTTTGTCTCTATCTCTAGCTTTGACTCTATGTCTATCTCTATCTCTACTACGTCCATGTAATAGGAAGAACAATACATCCATGCTTCTATCTCGCTATCAGAGGTGACTTCAAAAGTCAATTCGGGTTCAGGCATGAGGTATTCACCCATTGAGAAAGACTTTGCTTCTTTTAGGAGTTGGCTTATAATGCCCATTATCAGGGATTGCGCCTCTATTTTCTTGGAAAAAAACTGTTTGATGGCTTATTTGTTTCTTGATGTGCCATTTTTATTTCGTTGGAAGAGTATGTTATAGGAAGAACAATACATCCATGCTTCTATCTTGCTACCAAAGGTGACTTCAGAAGTCAATTCGGGTTCATGCAAGAGGTATTCACCCATTGACAAAGACTTTGCTTCTTTCGGGAGTTGGCTTACACTGCCCACTGTCACAGGGATTGTGCCTCTGTTTTCTTGGATCTGTTTGATGGATTCTTCATTTCTTGATGTGCCATTTTTTATTTTGTTGGAAGAGTATGTTAAGACTTCAATGGAAGTGGATCCATTACATTTTTGCGATCGATACAGCTTCATCACCACTTTGTTGGATCCTTTGCCTAGGGTTAGGGTTCCTTTGAACCAATCCTTTCGTGCCCTTGCTTCAAGAAGCCATGGTCTTCCTAGTAGTAGATGGTATGAGGTCCTGTAGGAATTTGGTTTTACCACCAGATAGGTACAAGTAATAGTCTCTTCATGCGAGGATTGTCTTCACATATGGGAGAATGCCCAAAGGCTTAATTCTGCTTTGGTCTGCCAGTCTGATAAGCCACTGCATAGGCTGCATACCTTGCAAGCCTAGATCCTTCATTGTCACATTTGTCATTATATTCACTAATGAACCTCCATCAATCAATGCATCTACTATAAAGCATCCTTCAATCCACACACTAATTTTTAGGGTACCAGGATCCAGGACGACGTTAGCCATATCCACTTCTTTCACAAGCTCTAGGGCTTTGTTAGACTTGGTTAATGTTGAGGGAGAAATCCTTAAGCCTCTTCTTCTTGTTAGTATACTTTTGAACTTCTTTCAATAGTTAGGAGACATCATCAACTTCCAGAATATTAGGTTTGGTTTGAAGGTATCTAGGTCTTTGACCAAGTCATATTCTTTGATAGGGTCCACGACCTTCTCCAATTGACTAGGGAATGAGGCAATACCCACTTTTATCTTCCCTTTTTCCTCTAGAAGTGGCAATATTTGCAATTATTCTACTTTTGGAGGCACTTTGACATCCTTCGCCTCTTGGACCTCTAGTCATGTCTCTGCAACTATCTTTGTAGCTCTTTGTGGCACTCCAGTGCTATGTACTACATTGTTAAGCTCTGCAATGTTCCGTTTCTCCTTGGGAAGGTTGAACTTCACTATTTTAGCAGAGGGATTACCGGCTTTTGGATGAACGGTTCCTTCTTCTTAGTATACATGATGCTGACCACTTCCAATTCCACCAAGTTGAAGGCAGATTCTTGGGTCTTCTGTTGGGTATCAATGGTAGCTTTTACAGGAGTTGGGACTTGGTCAATCTTTTGCAGTGTGGCCTTCTCCTTTACATCGAGCATAATTGTAGTCCATAGACCTTCTAGGGTTTGGATAATTTGGTGAGATGAGTCCCTTTTCTCCACATCTGTAACACTCCACTTCTGATCTCTGGCCATCGCCATAATGTCCTCCTTTGTAACTTTGAGATTAACCTTCTTGGGCTAAATTTAGAACCGAACTCTCTAGGCTTGGGTCCAATATCCTGAGTGGTCATCTTAGATTCCAACAAGTTGAATCTTGATTCTTCATCTTTCTTTCTTCTTTCATGCATCTCCTTCTCAAAGAGCAAATATCCTCTCTATGGTCCTTCCTTAAATAGTACGAATAGAAGGCTCTAAGGATTATTAGTTTTCAGGTACATTCAGTGGCTAAATGTCCTACTTGATGACACTTCTTGCACCATGTATTAGATCGCACCACATCTCTTCCACCTCCTCCAGAACTAGATATGGTTGCGGTATTCACCTTCAGCGTCTGCAGCAGCTGTTCTGTAATCATGTCCATCAACTCCTTGATGCTTGATAGAATTGGATATGTAGTCATTCAAATTGTCTCCTCGTGGAGTACTTGTAGTAGGGTTTTGGGAAGCTTCTGTAATCACTACATAAACTAGTTGGGTTGATCTAGAGGGCCCTCTATTTTGACTTAGAGCTCTTGTTGAGACTAGGGGTTGTTGATTCCAATTGGTAGGGTTTCATTGTTGTTGTTGAGTCACCATTGCAGGAGCTGTTTGAGGCCATTGTTGTTGTGGTTGAACCATCGTTTGAGGTACTGTTGTTTGCGGCCACCACTGTCGATTCACTGCACTGGAATGCGGCATTGTTTGCATTTGAGGGTAGGGGTAGGGAATTGTCCCTGGGACCACATTTGGTAGATATACCATTCCTAGCATGGGAGGAGGTAGGACTCCTCTTCCTCTTGAGGTCATTGACTGCCTTGCTTCTACTTCATCATATAGTCTTGCACCTTCTACTGTAGCTTGTCAGTAGTCTTCTTGATTCCATGAACTTACAAAGTTTTGGTTATAGGCCTCAAAGAAAAACTCCCTTCTGAATGCCTTCATCCAAGTGATGGTTGGTCCATCTCTTCAATATAGGGATTCCATTCTAAAGGCATATGCTTCCACCTGTCACTAGAGGACTGACTTATGTTCATGAACTCCTCTCATATCCATTCTTCAAAACCTTCACGCTTGAATTTAGTGAGAAATGTGAACTTCAGGTCGTCCCATGTGCCAAAAGTTCCTGTTGCTTACCTCTCATACCATTGAAATGCTACACCTTTGAAAGTGGTAGGAAATATCGCCAACCAATGCTCAAGGGTTTTGGGATTGTTAGCTACATACGCTACCATAAACTTTGCTACATGAAGATCAATGTCTTCATTGTATTCTCCCTTAAAGATAGGCAAGGGGACTACATTCACTGATTGGTCATCAATATTTCTAAGACAAATTTGACTAGGAAGGATACCTTAAGTCATCATGGGGACTTCTATAAAGAGTGTTGTTAGGGCATCAAAGGAGGCTTCTATTGCACCTAGTTTGTCTATACTCAACGGAACAGAATTAGAAGGGCTTCAGTCTCAGGAGGACTCTCTTGCCAACATTTTTTCTACTTCCTTCTTTTCAACGTCTTTGAATTCAAATTTCATTCCACTACATAGGGGAAGATATTCAGTTCTGAAGGTATCAAAACTCATTCTTTTGAGAATCATTGTGATGCCATCATCATAGTAATACCAGCTTTTGATCGTTTCAACAATATATGTTGTGAAGAACACTCTGTCTACTAGCTTCTAGTGGGTTGCTAATTGGACAAATAGAAGGTTGTTAGTACACCAAGCATCCCATGTATCGTGTTGTTGAGCATCTACAAATAGATTCCACTTCTTTTCCTTCATGTTCGTATAAACTTCAATTGACCACGACTCTTGAAGCTTCTTCACAATCTCCCACTTGATGATGTTTGGAAACTCTTTAATGAATGCTAAATCTCCCTGGATTATCATTCTCTCTGTTTCTACACTCAGCTTGCTCTCAAACAATTTGCCACCAAGATGCATGTCTCTATTGCTTTAGAAGGGAGAGGAAATAGTCCACCACATAGACCTTGCATCAAGATGGTAATATGTTTCCACCATTGTGGGATGAACTTCTTGTAGAAAGTGGCTTTGGCAATGAGAATCTCCAATTCTTCAATGGTTGAAAGAGCTTTGCAAGCATCCATTGAGTTCTTCTCCTCTCAACAATGCCATTTCCTTCATTTTCAGCCCCTGCTTCTAATGCCTGTTGATGGCATTTTTCCCCAATTGCACAACAAAAACATGGAGCCCCAAGAGGAACACCAAGAAACCGGGGAATCTTCTGCAAGAAAATCTATCTTGTATCATTAGCAAGCATGCTCTTCATATTTTATATGACCAAAACAAGGAAAATAACACCAAGAACAAGAAATCTTCACGTAGCTTCATAGTAGGAACAATTCTCCCATGGCTTTATCTATGACGAAATTGATTATGCTCTTCATATTCTTCTTAGAATTCATTAAGAGACCATAAAAACAAGAGAATATACCACTTTGAATGAAAATCATCACATAGCATTTTTCTTTAATAGTTCCATAGCTTTCTCTCATAATCTCTCACTCATAAATACATTATTTGACATAAATTTGGCTCTCTCACACACTCTCTCAATCATACATGCTCTCTCTCAATAGTACAATGGGATAATCAAGAATAATCATCCATAACCCCTCTTTGATGGCAGATACCCCTCCCAAGAGGTATGTTTGATATGAAAAGTCACCAGAGCCACTACAATGTCCTTTCGTAACTTTAGGGTGGTGAGAGGGTTGCTTTGTACCTGGGATTTCTAGTTGGAGTCAGCATGCCTGCTCAATAATTTGTTTTCTTCTCATTGGTGCTAGAGAGCTTCTCAATGATTTTTGTAGAATGGATTTTTTATCATCGATTTGAGGCAATGTGCTTGCTCAATAATTAGCTTTATTGTCATTTGCATCATAGAGTTTCTCAGCAATTTTTCCTAGTAAGGATCACCATTGCTTTGCACTATTTGTTGTACTTGGTAGTACCCCAAACACAAATGAAACATGAATTATAAATTTACAATGCATTGTGTTGAGTGAAGAGGGTTGCTTTCAATTTGCTACATCTAATCTCTTTTAATTGAGTGTTTGACAATAAGGGATATCTCTTTAACAATGTCATGAGAGTGAGCGGACAATGGGGTTTAGGGTTTGCTAAATAAATGGTTATGTTTGAGGAAGAAGTATCTCATCCATTCAAAAAAAAATTCATGGTATGAAAATTGATATTTTTGGAGCTCTCCACCAATCAATTCACTTGATGCTTCCATCGTCAAACACTTGGTGTACTTTGTTAATGAATGTCACATTATGTTGAGTGAAAAAGTTTACTTTCAATGGATGAATCCAATCTCTTGCTGTAAATGGTTTAATACTAAGTGAGCTCTTTTCAACAATGCTATGCTTGTGAGAAGGAGTGTAAATTTGTTTTGCTATGTTCATTGTGTGGCATTGAAATGGAATCCTCATCCATCTTTTGCCAATACCATATGTTGTTAGTAATGTTATCAATTGAGCAATCATTGCAACATTAGTAATATTCAACTAATTTGAAAGAACCATCAATCAAGCTATCATTAAAGTGTCAATACTCTGAACCATGTCCAAGGTGGGAGCCAAGACTCGATGGACTCACAAGACAACACCCCTTTAGAAGAGTACCAACATTTCCTATCTCAAATGAGCCAAGATCCAATGCTCAGCAATGACATGATGTATTTCCACGCAACACCACAACTTGCCCATCCCAAATCAAAGTGTGTTTGGTGGGGTTCTATTGGTGGCATTTCCAAGCCACCCTCCATTGCTCACCCCTTGTCCTCCCCAATTTGCATCGTTTCAAATGCCTAGACAATTAGGCATAGTCTTTCACACTTGCATATTAGAAGGATATTGTGCACCCTATTGCCCATAGCCCTCAGCATGCTCCTTCACTAATACAACAAGTGCCTCCTCCACTAGGAGGATCTCATGCAAGAAGTTCTTTTGATCCAACCCAAGATACACGTGTTGAAGTTGAGCCATGGATTCCCAAGTGTCCACAACACCACAAGCTCAAAAGCGGCGCACACAACAAGCTCCAACATCTCAAGATGTTATGCCAAAGCCACCAATTGAAGAGGGCATGAAAAGGAAAGACTCAAGAAACCCAACCAAAGGATCAAACAAGTGCATCCAAAAAACAAGTTCCTTGATGGAAAGATGCTTGGATTGTATAAATTATACATATCCAAGGGTCAATGAATACTGAATTCTCAAAGCCACCCAAGCAGAGCATTGAGATGTGGTCCAAGCTGGCTACATAACTTGCATCCTTGTTTTCTGATTTTGACAAGGATAGCGAGGTATGCAGAAAGTGGTGGAGACGTGTATATGATGCCTATCGAAAAGACAAGGCATTGTGCAATGATTGCAAGGTCACTTGCCAATGGTACAATCTTGTGGATGAATACATGTGGAATAAGGAAAATGTTGTAAGCGATGCACATGCATCCGCTACTATGAGTGGTGTGTCCTCATCCGAAGACAATACCATAGTCATTTCCATTGATCTAGTCATGAACATTCTGGATGATGTTGCCTTGAATGAGCCTCCGAAAGCTGGGCTAGACCAAGTAACTTCTCAAGTTGCATAACATAAGAAAGATAAGAAAATAAAGGAGTCAATGACATGGCTTGCACTGCTCGTTTGATGGCAACCAACCAAAACTCTGAAGACAAGAAAGCCTTTGAGGAGCAAAGGCTTGAAATAATGGACACACTTTCATCCTTGGTGTCTAGTATGCTAGATGTAACTAAAAGTTTGATAGGGGATTGAGCAATGTGATTATTTCTGTTCCTTTAGTCTTTTTTTTTTAATATTCAAAGTGTGATTGCATGAATATAATCTCTCAAAAACTTGTTAAGTCCTTTTTTGTGGTTTGATAAGTTACGGATGACGATATTGTAATGGTGGTTTGTCATTGATATCCAAATTGTTGTCATTGCCATGGTTGAGCTATAAAGTGATGTGGATAATGATGACGAAGATACTATGCATTTGCAGTTTCTAATGGAATGTATGGCTCGAGGCTTTGTAGCTCATCGTGCAAGGATAGCTTATCAAAGGCATGATCATCGAGCATGTTGCGCTTATCCGAAACCTTAGACATTTATGGAGCAAGGACTTCTAAGTAGTTTTTTGAGTCAAATGTTTAAAAGTAGACCGTGCATGGGTTAGTAGGAGTAACTTTGAGTGTGTAGTCACAAAGTTGGCATCACATATGCAATGTAGAACAACGAATTATCGAAGAGCAATACCTATTGAGAAGTGGGTTTGTGTTAATGCATCACAAAAGTCCAATACCTAGAACTTATTGCCGATTTTTACGGAGTCTTAATATCATTAACACAAATGGCCATATTGGACTTTTGTGATGCATTGATGACATCAAGATTGCATGACATGTGTATAAAGTGGCCAAGTGCACAAGAAATATGAACATTTGGAGATGCATTTCACAGCATTTGAGGTATACCTTTCATGATTGGTGTAGTGGATGGCAGCCATACACCGATTATCGCCCCAAGACAAAACCGTGAGGATTATTTTAACATGAAGGGATTCTAGTCACTAATTCTTCAAATCACAATGGTTGCAATGTCTTATTTGGGACTATGACATTGGTTGGTCAGGTTTAATGCATGATTGGAATGTTTTTCAACGTACTGATTTGGGACAACGATGTGCAAATGGTACTTTGGGTCAGTATTGTCTTCTTGGTGATTGTGCATATGTTGCACACTTGGATGCTACCTCATTTCAAGGGCAGTAAAGATGGACTATCTCTAGAATGTTACTATTGGAACTATATACAATCAAGTAGTCATATGCTAGTTGAAAGAGCCGTTGGAATCTTTAAAGCTTGTTTTCGGATATTACTGAAGAGGTGTGATATGCTCCTACAAAGTGTCCCAAAGATGGTGGTAGCATGCCTTGTTTTATATATAATATGTGCATCATGCACAAATACAATTTTGATGATACTTGGATATGTGAAGCTACACAGAGCTAGAGAGAGATAGCAGTGCACCTCCACATGTCACAGATCACCAAAATAGTTTAAGGAATGAACTAGCAGAGTTTGCTACATTGATCAACAGAGATACCACATGATTAGTTCATCCAGCACAGAGCTTGAGATCAGATCCAATCAACTTGGTGGAGTAGCTCGAAGGGACAACATTGCTCAAAGCATGTTTAGAGAGAGAGAGAATGCAAATGGGAGAACTATATTTAGAGATAGCGATTCTACAAAAGAGATTGATGATAAAGATGGAAATGACTAAAAATACATATGGTTTGCATTGCATGTGGGAAGGTGGGAAGAGGGGTGGTGTGCAACTTGAATTAAAGCCCTCTTTTCACCTTCTCGCAAAGAGCTCAGTAAGTCCATGTGGCAATTAGTATGGTGAAGATGTTCTACTCCCCTACTCTCTATTGTATTTCTAACTAGTGTTAATAGTGCCAAATATTCAAAACCGATGTTGAATTAATATGTTGATTTATTAGTAGTAATTAGATGTGTGTGTAATTAACTAATCTTGATGGTTTACTTAGTCAATGATAATTTGGTGTATATATTTGTGTAATATTCATTGTGTTAATCATGCTACAATCAGTGTCAATTATATTTATTATATTAATGAAGTTGATTTGCTGTGATTAATTTTTTATTATGTTAACTATATCAATTATATAAAATATTGATCCTATGTTGTAGATGATTACTATTTATTTGTTATATTAAGTAGCTAACATTTGTTGTGTTAATTTGTAATGAAAGCAATCAACCATGGAATGAGACTTAACAGAAATTGAAAATTAACTAAGCTACAACAAAGAATTAACAAATCTATTGCACCAAGACATCCTCATCATGTATTAATGGTTGGGGATTCAAGAATACATGACGGCCATGGCTGAGTGCTTCATAGGCTAAGAAGAAGCTAACTCCAAGAAATGGTAAAGCCAAGATTATTGAATGATCAAAAGATATCTTGCCTTTGGCCTCTAGTCCCTTTTATTCTAACCCTCTTCCAAACTTAAGGGCTATTCACACATGTACACATAGGCTAAAGCTAAATTTACAAAGGCTGGAATTAATCCAAGGTGCAAATATTAATGTTGCATTTTTCCTTCATGACAAACCATCCCGTCCTGAAGATGGTTTTGTCCTCAAAACCAAGAAGTAATGGCCTAAATCCAAGTCAAGGATGATAGTAATCATGCCCATCCATCTTCCAAATGATAAGAAAGCACTACCCATGAAAAGAATACCTTTTGCATGCCAAACTGTGAGAAAACTGGCTGCTGTCCAAACAGGGCTGATTCACTAAAACTGCCATAACTTTTGATATATTGGTCCAAATAAGGCGTACGAGGTGTGGAAACGAAGTATACACTCCCAAGCATCACCCCATAACATCAGAATCAAATTTCGATGAAGTCAGGACAGTTTTATTGTCTGCAAAAATTTCATACAGCAAGCTGTCTCTGCACAGTCACTGCATACTGCATCATATATCATCCTGTAATAACCAAGGAAAGTTACTGACATAAGTGGATGGTTGCCAAGAAGACTCTTCAATGGGCAAATTCTTCCACTTAATAAGATACTCAATGAGAGTACGATTTCTGAGAACTTTCTCTCTTTTTCCAATAATGCTTTCAGGTTCATATATGATCAGTCCTGCCTCATCCAATGGTGGTAACTCTTCCAATACTTGTACATCGGGCCCAACATACTTCTTCAGCTGTGAAATATGGAATACATCATGTATTCTAGTGGAGGATGGTAGCTGAAGTTTATAAGCAAGCTCTCCAATTTTGTCCAAAATCAAATATGGCCCATAAAACCTATGAGCAAGCTTGTTATTCCCACCCTTTAATGAAGCATAATGCGTCTTGGGCACTTTGAGAAATACCCAATCTCCAACCTTGAAGTCTAAATGTCTTCTTTTCTCATCAGCATAGACCTTCATTACGTCTTGTGCTTTCCTTATGCTGTCCTTGCATTGCCTCATGAGCAACTCCATTCTTTCCAACTCTTCCTTTGCTTGTGGGTTGATGTCTTCATGGAATAAAACTGATGGAAGTTGGACTTTATACCCATAAAGAGCTTCAAACGGAGACATCCCAATGCTCATGTGATGCGTGTTATTATAGCAAAATTCAGCAAGGTGGATCCAACGATCCCATGAAGCTTGTGTGTCATGACAATAATGCATAAGGTACACTTCCACCCAATGATTAACTCTCTCCGTTTGCCCATCAGTCTGAGGGTGATAGGCCGTGCTAGGAGTGAGGAAAGTACCCATAGAGGAGAATAGACTTTTCCAGAAGTTGCCCATGAACTTCGAATCACGGTCTGATACTATTCTCATAGGCATACCATGTAGTTTGAACACACCTTCCATAAATTGCTCGGCGACTTACCTTGCTGAATATTGGACTTTAGTTGGGATAAAGTGGGCTGATTTGGTCAATCTATCAACTACCACATAGATACTGTTCCATCCATGACTGGTAATAGGCAATCCCATTATGAAATCCATGGAAATATCTGTCCATTTGCCCGTAGGTATGGGTAAAGGCTGAAGTAAGCCAGCTGGTAATAGAGTGGAATCCTTATTTTGCTGACACTCCAAGCACTGAAATACATACTCTTTAACATCTTTCCATAGACCTTTCCAATAGAAGCTTTGATGAACTCTATCAAACGTCTTGAAAAGGCCCAAGTGACCAGCCATTGGCGATGAATGCATCTCTTGAAGCACCTTCAGCTTGAATTTACTGCTGGGAATCAAGTACACTTTACCCTTAAACCATAAGAGGCCATTATGCACTTTAAAATTAGGAAATTCAGCATCACACCCTTGCTGTAATTTCTGTAAAATATGGGCAGCATGCTCATCAAGCACATATTCCTCTTGAATGTCTTCAATCCAATCCTTATAGATAGTGGACACAGTAGATAGACTGCATGCCCACATTCTTGATAACGCATCAGCCACCACATTATCCTTGCCAGCCATGTATGATATTTCAAAATCATATGATTGCAAAGTAGCCAACCATCTCTTTTGCTTGGGAGAAAGATTGGGCTGCGAGAGAAAATATCTCAAGACCCTATGATCGCTTTTGACTTTGAAGTGTGTCCCATAGAGATAGTGGTGCCATTTCTTGATTGCATGTAAAATAGCAAGCATCTCCTGCTCATAAACATGCATCTCTCTCTCTTTGTCATCAAATTTTCTGCTCTTAAATGCAATGACACCATGCTCCTGTACCAAAACTGCTCCCAAACCTCTACCACTGGCATCTGCATAAATGGTAAAAGTCTTGGAGAAGTCAGGGCAAACTAGTATGGGTGCTGAAACAAGCAATTGCTTCAGCTCATTAAAGCTCTTGTCAGCGATCTCATCCCAAAAGAAGGCTTCTTTTTTTAGCCGATCGGTAAGAGGAGCTACAACATGAGCATAGTTCTTCATAAACCATCGGTAAAAAGATGACAAACCAAGGAAACCTCTTAATGAAGTGGCATTGGTTGGTGTAGGCCATTCTTTAACGCACTGAACCTTCTTAGGATCCACTTTGATTCCATCTTCTCCCACTATATGACCCAAGTATTCAACTTCTTTTGTCATAAAAGAGCATTTAGTGGCCTTGGCAAACAGTTTGTGTATCCTCAATATGTCAAAGACCTCTTTTACATGCTGCAAATTGTCTTCTTTATCCTTGCTATAGATTAAAATGTCATCAAAGAATACCAAAACTGTTTTAAAGAGCAATGGCTGAAGTATCTTATTCATGAGAGACTGGAATGTGGCTGGAGCATTTGATAACCCAAAAGGCATAACCATAAACTGATAAAGACCCCTCTCCGTCCTGAAGGCTGTTTTGAGTTCATCCCCTTCCTTCATGCGTATTTGATGATATCCCGATCTCAAGTCAATTTTGGAGAACACCTTGGCATCCTTCAATTCATCTAATAGATCATCTATTCTAGGTATTGGATACCTATTCTTGATAGTGACCTTGTTGAGATCGCGGTAATCAATGCACATTCGAAAGGAGCCATCTTTCTTCTTCACAAGAAGGACTGGAGAAGCAAAAGGTGATTAGCTTGCCTTAATGAGACCCATTTCCAAAAGCTCTTTGACTTGGCGTTCTACCTCTTCTCTTTCCACTTTGGAGAGGCGATATGGTGGTTTGTTGATGGCTTTGTATTGGGCAGCAAGTCAATGGGATGATCCACTTCTCTTTTGGGAGGAAGAGAGGTAGGTGGCTGAAAAATATCATCATATTCTTTCAGTAATTTACAAAGACATGGGTCCATATTTTTGGTAGGAGAAGAGAGCTGATCCTCTTCAATCTTAGAAAGAAGAATGGTGAACATACATGCCTTTACATTTATCTCTTTCTTAACCTTCTTGGGACTGATCATCTCCATTCTTTTCTTTTCAGCTCCATGTAGTGTTACTTGTTGTCCACACCATTTAAACTCCATTTCCATGTTGTTGAGATCCATGGTAAATCTGCCCAAAGATTTCAGCCAGTTGCAGCCAAGTATTATATCAATGGGACCCATTTCTAATGCAATTAGGCTCACTGATTCATGCGTATTCAATTTCAGCCCATTGAGTGACTTAGCATTAATGAAGCTATGTGTACTTCCCGTATCTATGAGTATATGAGCGGTCATTCCTTTGATTTGACCTTTAAGGCGTAGCGTATTATCCCCTCTTGAACCACTCCATGCATCACTTGATATGGCACATAGCGATGGATGTGAATCAGTCCATGAATCATCCAAATAATGACCACCCGGGTCGAAAGGAAACCCATCCATCGGATCATAGAACTCATCATGGCCATTCTCTTCATTTTCATGCGCCTCTTCTTGAATTGTTGTGACATCAAGCTGAGCCAAGCTTCCTTCAATTGATTCAACATCGGAATCATCCTCGATGATCATGCTAATCTTCATATTTTTGGCCTTGCATTTGGACTTATGATCGGGTGACCATTTCTCTCCACATTTGTAGCATAGACCTTTAGCATACATATCTTTGAGCTTGTCATTCCATACATGTTTGCCTTGAGTAGGGACTGAAGTTTTGGCATTTATATCAGTCCTCTTTCCATCAAATCTATTTTCAGCATTAGGTCTGAAATTACTGCTTTGTTTTGACCCAAACACAGTAGGAAAAGTGGGTATCTTGCTGTAGGTATTGCTGAAAGTATTTGATGGCTTCCCAATATGCTGAAAATCAGTTTTAGCATGCCCATAATGGCCTGATGTCCTTGAGAACTGCGTAGGCTGAAAAGAATGCCCTGTTTTTGGCTGAAAACCCTTGTATTTCTGCCCATAACGTTCAGCCAATTGAATGGCAGCTTGTAGGGATGTAGGATTCATGGCTCCAACTTCAGAAGAAAGAATAGGTTCCAAACCAAATATGTATTTATTCAACTTGGCACTATCGGAGACCCCATGAACATACATCGAGAGGTTCAAAAACTGATTTGAGTACTCTCTAACCGAGAGACCACGTTGCTCAAGTGCATACCACTTTTTCTCTAACCGCTCTTTTTCAATAGGGGAAACAAAGACTTCAATCATAGCATTTTTCAATGCATCCCAAGACAAGAAGTCATGTCCCATCCTCGCCATATATCTCCACCAAGTGTGAGCATAGCCTTCTAGATGAAGGGCTGCAAATTTTACTTTGGCATTCTCGGGCCTTGGGTAAAGGGAAAAATACATCTCTAACTTGTCAAACCACTCCTCCAACTCCGTGGGTGAAGGGTTCTCTCCCTTGAAGTTTGAGATAATTATTTTCTCCTTGTACTCTCTCTCGTATTGAGGAGGTTGTCCATTAGGGTGCTGCTGCCCACTATGGTGTTGTGGCCCAAAAGAATTGCCAAAAGGTCCTTGCCTAGAATATTCATTATTTCCATGCCCTTGTGCATAAGGAGTTTGCTGTCCATAATGCATACCATGACTTTGTGGCTGGAAACAATGTCCTTGAGGCTGAAAGTATGTGTTGCTCACATTGGGAGGTTGTCCATGCATCGGTGAATTGAAAGGTGGTTGCTGCCCATTATTTTGCTGATTCCAACCATGATTTAACATGGGACTTGGCCTATTGGGCTGCACTTGAGAAGAGAAATTATGTTGTGGCTGTCCAAAAGCATTTGGGGATGAATTCACATGTCCATGTGGCTGCCCATAAGAGTTTGGGGCTGAATTAACATGCCCTTGCTCATAGCCACCAACATTTGCTTGAGGGTAAAATTGCTTGTAGAAAGAGTTGCACCCATGGATGTCTTCATCATGCTTTAAGTTTGTTTGCACTTTTTCTTGAAGATCCTGTCCATGTGGCTGAAAGTGACCCTTTTGTTGATGGAATTGTGGCTGAAGTGAAGTGGGATGAACAAAATCCTTAGCTTTAGATGACTCTCCAACTTCAAATTGACCTACCACCTTAGGAGTAGGTGGTTTAGGTGGTTCTTCAGCCCTATGAGGATATGGGATATTAAGACCAGCTGTAGGCAACATTTTCTCACCAAGAAGTGCTACAAGCTTGTCAATACCCAACCTCATACCCTCGAAACCTGATTTCATATACTTTATGTCATTTGACAATTGTTGAAAACTGTTTGAATTCATTGAGATATGAGACATCTCTATGGGTTGATTGGTAGGGGAGTGGGTGGAACTTGCATCGACCTCATCGTTCTCATAATGCATTCGGTAAATGGCATCTTGAGAAGTGTCATGTTCACCCCTTTCCTGTTGATGTTCATCCCTTTCCTGCTGATATTCCTTCAATTCTTCATTGATAGTATCCAATACAGGGTCTCTCTTCTTATTCCTAGCCATGGGTTGATTTCTGTCCTGAATTTCCTGCAGTAGAAAAACTTGATTATCTTCACTTCTAGAGCTCCAAATTACAAGGTCTCTGGCTCTGTTCCAAGCTTGAAGAGCCCTCTATCCAATGATCTATCAAGTGCAGAAAATGGATGAGTACAGAAATTTCTGTAAGGGATTTTCTGTTGCTGTCTGAAAATTCCTGCAGGCAGTGAATACCCTGTTCTAGTCAATTAATGGCTTGTACCATCAATACCAATCATGTACCAACTTCATAACCCTATAGGAGAGTCTCATACATCTGCCCATACTGAAAATGACTTCTGTAACCAGTAAAATGGCTGTCTAACTCAATGTAGACTGCAATCTTTAATGAGGGTATGTATACATACTCTGTTCCAATCTTTCATGCTGAACCATAGTGTCTTTACCATAGGATGCATACATTTTACTGTAGCCATATGTCTTCATACATTTGCCATACCATACATTTGCCAATATCACAAGAACTCACTGTCCATAACTCATGCTGTAGGCTGATTTCAAATGCCTTTGAGATTTGTACCTGCACCTAAACTTGAAAATACGTGGGATCCGAGACCCGAGGGGTTTGCAAAGTTCTCTCTCGGGCCGGGTTGCGCTCCCCTTCAGGGTCCTCGTCGGTAGGGGAGAGTCACCTCTCTTTTGTCCTACCGACTCGCCCGGCATCCACTTTTCCTCGTGGGCAAGTACATGGCAAGTGAATTCTAGCTCTAAAAATCAGTATGATATGCATGGAATAGGAAGGAAATACAATTGCCTTTCATTTGCCCTTTTCATTATATGCAAGATTGGAATTGAAAAGGCTGAAATGTAAATGAGAAGTGGAGAGGTATTTACCTCAGCAGTGACTCACTGCTTACAAAGCTTTTCTCACTTACCAATTGGGTAATGATTTTCTTATGATCAAGAGGCAAAATAGGCAATCAATTTCATGTCAGGGTTAGGCAATAAAGATTGAGTAATGAAGCTCAAGAAATTACTGATTTCAGTGAATGAAAGTAGATGGGTAATGCTCATTCATTATGGAAGAGTTTGAGACATTTAGAGATGGCCATTTCAGTAAATTGAAAAGGTTTAGCAAAGACCATGACTGACATAACCTATAGGCTTCATGTAATGCATTAAGCTATGAATGAAAGCTTCATTAATCCTCTTATTTCTCTTCAGCAATTGGAAATGAGATCAGCAATTGGATGGAAAGAGAAATTAAGAGTGATTAGAGTACCTCATTTAATTGATTGGAGAAGAGCATTGTTGATGGAATGACCTTCAATCCATAATGCTTGACATAGGTGAGCTGAGCTTGATAATCCGACTAAAATCAGTCGAAGAGATCTTCAATATTCAAGGATAATCCCTTCCTTGATAAGCTTCAGCTTCATTAATCCCATGAAAGCTCCATGACTCCATGAATGCTCCAAATGAGGGTTGATGAAGACCAATTACCTTCTCTACTTGAAGTAGGTTGCAATAGATAATAGAGAGGGCTTCAATGTGTCCAAGAGATCCCGAAATTTGAGAGGGAATGCCAAAATTTAATGGCATAAAAGCTTCATGCTGTCCATTGAACACCTAGACCACCATTGGCTTCAATCTCTTCAATGTTGGTCCAATGTTGATGGATTCTTGAGGGGAAATGGTTGAGGAAGCTTCAGAGATGCTTTACCCACAAAAGCCCCATGAATTGCTTTAAAAATTTCAGGAATCTTTAATGCTGTCCCAAACTGTTACACATAGAGTTTGCAATCTCCATATCCAAGCTCCAACAAAGCTTCAAGCTTCAAGATCAATCAATGTTGGTACTAGGATGTATGTAGAAGCCTCAGGGAGTATAATAGAGCAAAAACCCTTTGATCTTGATGAAGAAATCTGAGAAATTTGAGTGCTGTCCAAAACTGTCATAGAACTCCATAACCAGGGTTTTGAAGAAGAGGGAAAACTCCAAACTAATAAGGATCTTGAAGAAATTTGTGAGAGATCTCTTGCCCAGGGTTTGAAGATCAATAGCAATGCTCAAGAGGCATCATCACTCTGAAATTTTTCACGCAGTATAAGAGTATGTACAGGCGGCGCAAACAGCGTGAGTACATACTCACGTACCAGAAATCCACAATGGTGCTAAATAGCTATATTAGCTACTCCACTTGAAGCTCTTGAGGCAGGGAAAAAGGTCATCCAACACATTCTCATGATAGAAGTGAGAAGGAGAAGATCTGATGTTGTCTTGGCCATGGATTCTTGTGGACAGCTTGAAGGAATGAGGAAAGGGAAGAAGAAACCCTTCCTTCTCAAAAGTAACCACAGTTAAAGTGTCCTGTAACCATTTGTTTGTACACTTACCCCAAATTTTGGCTCAAATCTTGATCACGTCCTGCTATTTTGGTTGGAGCCCTCCATTTCTTCCATTATTAATGCCAAGAATCACCATCTTCATCCCTGTTTGTAGCAGTCTTTCACAAGTAACTCCGGTTTGAATCCTTCATGTCCTGTCAAGTCCTGTCACTCAAATTTCTAACTATGGTTTGTTCTCTCTCTAGCCTAGGAAACTGAATCTAGTACTTGAAAATGACTTCTGCAAGGATCTAAGCTAATGCTCTGATACCAATGTAATGAAAGCAATCAACCATGGAATGAGACTTAACAGAAATTGAAAATTAACTAAGCTACAACAAAGAATTAACAAATCTATTGCACCAAGACATCCTCATCATGTATTAATGGTTGGGGATTCAAGAATACATGACGGCCATGGCTGAGTGCTTCATAGGCTAAGAAGAAGCTAACTCCAAGAAATGGTAAAGCCAAGATTATTGAATGATCAAAAGATATCTTGCCTTTGGCCTCTAGTCCCTTTTATTCTAACCCTCTTCCAAACTTAAGGGCTATTCACACATGTACACATAGGCTAAAGCTAAATTTACAAAGGCTGGAATTAATCCAAGGTGCAAATATTAATGTTGCATTTTTCCTTCATGACATAATTATAACCTGACCAATGAATGGGTGTGTTATTTGATTAATATGTATCCTAATTTGGAAGTGTCCAGCGGACACATGTGGGAAGTGTGTAAACAACAACGGACAGATTCTGAACAGACAGTTGTTGTGTACAAAAACTGTCCGTCACCCAATGTGTAAAGGGGTGGTGGACAGATGCTGCCCAATTCCAATATTCTTGTGCCAATAAACTGGGCAGGCAATGGCAGTGTGTAACCAACCTTAACACAACAACGATCTGGGCTAGAAACGAAGGGAAGATAAAAGGGAGAACGATTTAGACCACGTTCCTTTTTTTTAAAAAAGAAATATCAAGTTTTCATTTTTATGTTTCGTATTTTAGGTGCTAAGGAAAAATATAGCCCAAGGTGATCACTATGGAAAGAGCCCCCCTTATGCCCACCCAAAAAACCAAAAAAAAAAAGATTAATTAATTAAAAACAAAAACTCAGAGCCATGCCTTTAGGCTTTAGGTGTGAAGTTTTGGGTAAAAGATGAGTGTTAAATCTATCAATAGAAAATACTGCCGAAAGCCGCCATATTTGCACGTTCAAGTAAACTTTCCTTATTAATGTAGCTCTGTAGTGGTCATGTAATGAAGTAACTCTTCTTTATTCTCCTAATTAAGAATCTAGCCACCTAGTACTACACGTCACATCATTGTTACATGTAGCTTAACGTTTGGGAGTCGGGACCTTGCCTAGAGGGCTTTGAGCAGGTCCAACAACTCCGATGAACAAGCCACGTAGTCACATATAAGGAAGCGAGATGAAGTGGCCTTTGCATCTGATGAGTCCAACCAAACACTATCAGCCGAGCATGGCAGCAACTCTCCTGGTGTGGCACAACCAATCTCGCAGCAGGAATACAAACTGCGGCCAGAAGCCAACCCATAGGTGGTGTCGGATCTCTCGGCTGAAACACTCTTCAAAAACATGGAAGAGAGGCGAGAGGGGGCGGCCAAAAGAATCACTTTGGACTCAGGTAAAGTCTGCAACAATGTCCTTTGCTTTAATACTCATGGAATGCTTGTGTTCTTTACCGGGAAGCCTCCCAGAGCTATGGAGGTGGCCAGATGGCTTGATGCGATCCTCAGCATGCCAGCGCAAGTGGAGCAGGTATTCTATAGCAGCAAGGGATTCTATGTAGTCCATTGTAGTAGTAGGGAGGTTGCATGCAAGGTCCTAAATCAAGGGGTATACTTCTGGGGGATGGATCTGGTATACATCACTGCATGGAAGCTGGTGGAATTGGAGAGGGAATCTCTACGCAAAAATTGCCCGGTGTGGGTCGAAATCCCTGACCTACCTGCCCACTTATGGTGCATGCTCCCTGACACGACTAAAGAATTGGGGAAATCTCTGTACATTACACCTTTGGTGAGCCCAAATAGGAACCGGGTATGCATCCTATGGAACCCTGAGGAGGTTTAGCCCGAGTTTGTGGACCTGGACGTCTTGCATGTCAGGGAGCTTCATCTTTGTTTGGTGTGGAGTAAGTTTGTAGGTTCCTGTGTTAGAACTGTGGCAAATGGGGGCATTACACTAGAGAATGCACAAAATTGGTGGACAAAGATGGAGATATTGCTTGCCCTCATAATCTGGCATGGGTACAGGTGGCTAGGGATAACATCCATGCAGGCAGAGGCAAGGAACAAGAGGGCCAAGGAGGAAGCAATGCCGAATGGTGGCAACAAGTCAGAGGCAAGAAAGGGAAGCCCACCCTCCAGCAATCTAGTGCACACAGGCCTCTGAGCCCACCAGCTCCACTCAGCAATATGTCAAGGGGTTTTGGTCAAAAGTGGCCATTCCTTAAGGCTCCCAAGGCCACGCTAGCTCATTCGCCCAACTCAACAAAATCCTGTTGGAGGAAGTGGCCAAATAATATCCGAGCTTGGAAGCTAAAATTTGTGCCGCATCAAGAGGAGGCTACAGAGATCAACTGGCTAACAAACGCAATGACTGGTTCATTGTCAAGCTCTATATACACCATAGGACAATGGAAGAAAATGAGTGTCCTAGCCCCATTTAGCGATCCAATCCCTAAGGAGTTGGAGGTGTGTAGGGATGGGGACCCTAACTTTCTACCTAATCATCCCAATGGAGACAACTAGAAGATGAATTATGATGGCAACCATCAATGGTAAGGGCTTGAATGGAGGGGCTAAGACACCTATTTTGGAGTTGGGTGTACAAGCATGACTTTGACATTGTCATGCTCTAAGAACATAAACTCCACAAATAGGGAGGTTCAAAGTTTCTCTACAAGGATTACATCTGCATAGTTCGGAGAGATCAAGTAGCCTACTCAAGTGCTTGGCAATGGTTAAAAGTGCTTAGAATCTAGCTGTGCTCTTCCAATCAGAGGAGGGATGTATCCTATCCATAGTGATCACATGGGAGGGGGGTTCTTTTATACTCAAGAACATATTTGGCTCTTTGATCGGAGAATTAGTAAGGTGCAATGGGACTTATAGACTGACTTAGCAAAAGGGAGTTGCCTTATTTTCAACACGGTGGTGCACCACAAGGACACTTCCACTGACTCAGTCGTGGCCTATGGTGATGAGCTAGCTGCATGGCACTCAAGGATGGATAGCGGGGGCTTGGTGGACATTGCCAACTACTTCGGTGGCTCGCATGCATCACCAACATACAATTCCCTTGTCCACAAAGGCTACTGGGAAAGGCTTGTGACAAGTGATATTGCTCCCAGAGGAGGATTGGCTCCTCAATGTCATTCTGATGAGCATGGATGTCAATTGTCTTCTCTTGGATCACCTTTCAATTATTTTGGAGTTGTGCATGGTTGAACCCTCTAGAGAGGTGGGCAAGCATAAGCGATTGATTGCCAATCGCAAGCATCATGGTCAGATGGCATTTCAATACATGCTCTAGGATGCAGCGACCAAGCTAAATACATTGCAACCAGAAACGTTTAGAAACGAAATGTCAGAAACGTGTTTTGTAAATTTCTTTTAAGAGATGGTAAAATAAGAAATGCGGGTTTTTTTATATAGGGATTTTTTAATAGTTTTGACTAGGGAAAGAGGTTTTAAACCTCTATGGAACTCTCTTAAAGAAAGAACATTATACGTTACATATCCATGATTCATTATTGACTTGTCACTTATGTCAAAGTTAGTCTTTGGACAAGCTATACTATGGTTTAGAACTCAAACATTATGATTCATACATATCATACAAAGAAAATTGAAATTAACATATAAATAGTCTATCTATAATATGGACTAAGTCAAGTTGCAACATCATGATTCTCATTACAAAACAAACTGACAAAATGTCAAAATCGAGAATGAATCGTAATATATCATAAATAACTCATAAATGAGACTAAAGTCATATAAAATCTCAAGACAAAAATAGATACTAGATTAACAAAGTCCAATAACTAAACAAAATCATCAAAAAATCAATCTCTTGTTCAAAATCTTGAGCTGTCACAAGTCATTACACATCATCATCATCATGTTTAACATTGCCCAATAGTTTTTGTCAAAAAAACCATGTTTTGGATTCCAACTCACCAATAAAATAAAATAAAATAAAATAAAAACGCCCACGTCTTTTACTCTCGGAAACATTTCGCACTTTAAGACATGTTTCATAAGTTTCAATTTGAAAGAAACGTGTTTCTTAACTGCTATGGGTACATGAGGATCTATGTCACCAAGGGCAGTCTCCGTGGGGGGCTTTTGTCAACACCTTGCAACATGCAGTTACCAAGGAAAAGGAGGAGGAGGAGTGGGCAAGAAACCTACTAGTCAACCTCTCAAAGATGGCAGGTCACAGATCCCTACTCAAAGAGGAAATTGAAGGCCTTGCCCAAGCACAAAGGATTCAAACTAAGGCCTTGAAAAGAGAGATGGAGAAGATTAACCTTATTTTTGGCAAAAGGCTAATGATTGAACCTGATTGCATTTCCTCACAATTCATCGGAAGTCTATATAGGGGGAGGAGAAGGGATAGTTTGCCAACCCTCCAACTCGGCAATGGACATTGGATCTCTGATCAACATCGGCAGGTGGCACATGTGTAGAGCACACTTTGCCAAACTATATCAAGAGTCCTTAGGCAAGGTGAAAACCGATGCAATTCAGATGCTTCTGGAGGCAGGGAGTCCCCTGGGTGACACCAAAGCCGACAACCACAGCTTGACATGTCCATTTTCTACAGAGGAACTGGAGGTGGCTCTTTAAAATTTGGGTAGCAGGAAATCTCCAATCTTGGATGGGATAATGGTGGAATTCCTTCGTTTTAATTGGGAGATGCTGAAGCAAACTGTAAGTGACATGATTAATAAATATTGGCATGCTGGAGAGTTCCCTGAATCATGGGCAGTCTATAAAATCTTCACAAAAGCTATGGCTAATTGGCTCATGCCATTGCTTGGCAAACACATTCACAAGCACCAATTTGGGTTTATAAAAGGCAGAAATCTCACTGATAATGTCCTCAATGCTATGATTGCAATCGACTGGGCTAGATCCTCTAAGCAGGAAGCGGTGCTACTTCAACTCGGCAATACATAGAGAGGGTGTTGAAAAAGATAGCGTTTCCTAGCAAAATTTCAAGCCTCCCCAAGTTTGTGGCTAACTGGGCTCGTGCTGGCATCTCACTCAATGGCCTTCTTTTGGAATCATTTCCAATCTCCTGTGGAGTCAAGCAAGGCTGTCTTTTGAGCCCTTTCCTATTTGCATCAGCCACTCATCCGTTATTTTGTACACCTGACCAATTGGCAGAGAAAGGTGAACTTCAGGGCATTCATTATAGGGGCAGACAGTTCCTGAGGCAGGGCTTTGCAAATGATCTCTTAATTGCCCTAAAGGCCCAAAAAGAAAATTCAGAAAGGGCTCTGGGGATATTGAGTATCTATGAGTAGGCTGCTGGCTTTGTTATCAACCTAAGGAAATCCAAGCTAATCAGCCTGTCAGAAATGGACCTACTAAACCTACAATGGAGAGGAGGTGTGGTGAGGAGAGGAAATGTCTTCAAATACCTGGGAATGCCTGTGGGGGTGGACACCCATGAATCAAGTAGGTCCAAAGTCAGCAGCTGGGCTTCAACCAACTAGTTGTTTCACATAAGCTCGAAAATACTGCATTACTTCATCCTTCCAATGCTAACATTGTGCTTACCATTCATCAGGTGGGGGAACAGAAGCAAAAGCAACCGGACTCTCTGGTCAATAGATTCTTATGGGGCAAGCAACGAAAGGCAAGATACTCTGCACCTATTGCTCTGTGCAAGCTCAAGGCTTCACTTTTGGATGGTGGCATGAGTCTTCTCGATCCCTCGAAGGAGGTGCATGCTCTCAGGGCCAAACTGCTAAAGAGGTGTTGGTCTGAGGACCTCCCTTGGTCTTGTATGCTAATAGACTTGGTGGAGGCAAGTAACAAAAAGCTATGTAGCACGTGAGGATTGTCAGCTTCGTCTCTGATCAAAACCCGTACCCTGTCCAAAGTGAAAGCCCAGGGGCTCACGTAGGAATTGTTAAAATCATGGGACCGGGTACTCAGCATGGTGGAACTATCCCAGTCATCAAGGGTGGTTGACAGTGAGGGTAACATTTCTCGTCCAGAAGATTCAATCCTCCCTTGGTCTCTAGCTTGGGCCGAACAGCTCTACAACTTGTTAAAAGAGGTCTCGCCAGGTTCAAGCATTGGGTCAGGGAGGGGACTCAGTGGCCAGCCAGTTTAGAAGAGCTTGATCGGGGCACAACTAAGTCGATACAGCTTTCAGTAAGGACGGGATCATCCAGTGAAGTGAGGGGCTGCAGCTTACCTCAACACTAGGGGTGTCAAAGTTCATTTCAAAAGGGCTAAAAGCAGTCTGGGTATCAAGATAGCTACGATTTGGGACTTGCAGCTGCCAATGGACAAAGCCAATGAATGCTTTGGTAGCACTTGGGCTCTAATGTTCCCACTAAAAGATAGAATTGGGTCAGGGAGGGGACTCAGTGGCCAGCCAGTTTAGAAGAGCTTGATCGGGGCACAACTAAGTCGATACAGCTTTCAGTAAGGACGGGATCATCCAGTGAAGTGAGGGGCTGCAGCTTACCTCAACACTAGGGGTGTCAAAGTTCATTTCAAAAGGGCTAAAAGCAGTCTGGGTATCAAGATAGCTACGATTTGGGACTTGCAGCTGCCAATGGACAAAGCCAATGAATGCTTTGGTAGCACTTGGGCTCTAATGTTCCCACTAAAAGATAGAATCTTCCTTTAGAGAGTGATCATTGATGGCACGTGGTCTGTTTACGGATCCAAGCTAAAGAAAGGGGAATAACCAATGGCCTCTACGTATATGGAAGGGAGGAAACTCTCCAACGTGTGTTTTGGGACGGTTGAATAGCTGAAGGTGCGTGGTCGTTAGTGTTCAGGCGCCTTTCCAGGGTTAACGAGGGGTAGGGAAACCTTCAATCTTGGGTTTTAGGCTTCTTTGACCTCGCAAATAATCGTTAGCTTGCACTGCAGTCAATCAGGCTCATAGTGTTAGACCTCTTGTGGCATGCTGGAAATCAGGTAGTCTTTCAAGGCAGGCATTAGATCCCCACCATGCTCAAAAGCTTGTTGTATCTAGTTCACGTGTAATGTTCGCATGTTTTTGTAAAAACAAAGGAAGGAGAGGAATTATGTAATGTCCTTTTTGGCCAGAACCCAAAATATTCAAAAGCAAATGCTTTCCCATTTCGTTGTTTTGTATCCAATGATTCCTCAGTAACCTCCTCCGGTCACACATGCAAATGTTTCTCAATCGGTTGTCGGACAGATTGAAGTCCAGTTTGTGACACACTGTGTAGTGAATCCATCGCTACAAAATAGGATGCCCCAGATGTTGAGCCAATTAGGAGTTCCATTCGAGTTTTATGGAGGTGGAGAATCACAGAAATCCCACTTTCTATTTTCATTTTTCAAACCTCAAAAATGTGCCAAGTTGTAAGAAATGTCACATGTTAGGTTCGCATGTGCCAAGATGTAAAAAGTGTATCATATGTCAGGTTGACACTACTACTAATACTATTACTACTACTACGGCCTCATCCACAAGGTAAGAATGCCCAATAAGAAGTGTATCATACCTCAAGTTTTAGACACTATTGCTGCTGCTACTAATCCACAAGGTGAGAATGCTCGAGTTTGCATCAACGAACTACACTTGTGTGTTTTTACTCAGACCATCAACATGAAAAATTCAAGCAGCGGTACCAAACCAAGAAGAGAACCAAGTAGTAGATCAAGAGCAAATGACCAAGCAAGACAAGACAACAAAATGAAAAGGCCAAACAAAGTTATTAGAAAAAGCATATTTGAATAAAATAAGCATCCAAAACTAGCCAATGGTCAATCAAATACATGCTTGATAATCTTGTCTACTTCCCATGACTCTTATTGAATCCAATGTGCAGTAGGTCACACCTCAAGCTAATAGATTGGGAAAGCAAGGCGACTTATTTATCAATACAATGAGCCAACACAACCCATTGCTACAATAAATAGAGCAATAAGAAAAAGGAGGCAATCATGTAAGTAAAGAGAGGAAGAGAGAGAACTCAAATGCCACATACTAACGTAGTTGACTAAAAATTCAACTTATTGAAGTGATGTTTGCCAAATTGCTACACATCTCAACTATCCAAAGTTAGCAGTGAAGGGATTTAATCCAAAGTGTTTCATTATTAGTAAGTGATTATGTTTTTGTTTTTCATTTTTCATCCCAAATAGCACACTATAGCTTTAAATAGTTAAACTAAAAGTCCATATTTTCCAACACATGGAAGAAACTTACAATTTGCGAGGATGTGTTACTTGTACGCTTCAAGTTTTGACCTCTCATCTACATACAATGTGGTGGCTATGCCTACTATATGTTCCCTTTGTATAAGGTGTTGAGGCCTAACCACTAGCACCATAATACAAAATTGTGATATAGGACAACACATCTATAGATATTATTCCCTCAATGTGTTGATAAATCAAATAAATTTTTATCCTTTTCTACATCATAGCTACTGCTACTCTTTTGTCATTAACTAATCAACTAATCGTATGAATGAATCCTAGCTTTACTATTTTTACATTCATGCTTATTACTTTGCTCTTAGTTTTGTTGGTGAAATTTTTAAGAGTGATCAATCTTAGAATAACTATCCATGATAAGGCCTCTCCCTAAAGGCAACCAACAAGGATAGAGTAATAAATGTTAGTGTCTTCATTTCTCCCCCTAAGTAAGTTTGTTGCTTAGGCTCATCCAATGGTTGGCTGTATTGTAGCATAATGTCATATTCCTTGGCAAGATTGACCGCTCTTCTTTGTATCCACCTTTTGTTGACATCAAATTTGGTTAACTTTAACACCACTAATGTATGTTTTCCTTCAAAGCACTCACCTCTCCTAGGGGCCACCCCAAGAAGATACAAAGACCAAGGGTATGACATTGACACAAAAGAAACCATAATCAACATGCATTTGTCCATGCTACTTCATGAACAATTTTACAAAAGCTAGAGAGGGACTCAAAAATGTAATGTCTAAATGGATTTCTTTTATTTTCAAATAATATCAAGCACTTCCACACACACACACTCAACATAAAAGGTTTTAAAAATTGAGTTTTAACAAATTCCACAAATTAGGTCATCCAAGTCCATTGAGAAATCTTCAAAGCTAGAGAAGTGTGAATATTCAACATTATAATGCTTAATGAGGTTAGGAGCATCAAAAACACCATAGAAATAAAGGCTAGCACATATTAAACCAAAATTTAGCACCAATAGGATGGAAACCACCACATGAAGAGCACACGATTGTGACTTTGATGGTAAATCATTGTGAGAATGTTACATATATGCAAATACAAGAAGCATGTGATCTACTTGTGTTGCTTCTCATCTTGATTGCACCACAAGCCTTCAAGCAAAGCACCCTTGGTACTTCTATCCCAACAACTTTACAAGATGCCACGACTTTTTCCCAAACTAAAGAAGTTTCACATGATCACATCAATAAAACAAGCCAAGAGAAACCACAATAGGAGGGAAGCTTTACTTCGTAAAGAGACTCAAAGGAAGAACATCATTCCTCTCCTTGATGAAGCATCAAATAACTAGTCAACTATGGCAACCAGTAGTTACCTAGAGAAAACAAGATGCATACACCATCTTCTTAACCTTACGCGAACATCTTTAGCATTGGCCTTGAGATTTAGCTTCCAAAGAGTGGCTAAAACAAGATTATTGTCAAGCTCATTGCCATGGTGGTGGTATTTAGAATGACTCTTAAACAATGTTTGAGGTGGTTCCAAACGTGTTCTAGGACTACATTTTTCTTGCACATTTGTTTGACGAGCGCATCAAATAATTGACAACTACAATATTTATACAAATCAATTGTATAAGTAGCAATTAAATGTGAAAATGATTGTGAACTGCCTAAAGACGTTGAGAAAGTTGTTGTGGAAATCTCAAATCAGAGAGACTTTTTTCCTAATTCTTTTGCTTAGTTCCATCCTCCAATAGACGATGCCCATCTTTACCTCTTTTTTGGCAATGATAACCTGTCACATCTTTTAAAAGAGTAGTCTTTCCTAATCTTGAACCATCCTAATAGCTCCTATCTTGTGTCAATGAAAACCCTTGTAAGAACTCCAAGATTATTGATTTGATGTACAGTACATCCAAAGATGATGAATATTCTTGTACATGAATAACCACTTCCGATTTTCTACTACATTTAATGCTTTGCCTTTAGAGCAAGGGCAATGCTAACAAACATTGACAAAATAAACAAACAATTAGAGTTGAGAAGGCTGAAATCCATCTACTTAAAAGCTTTCAAGATACTTCAGGAAAGAGGATTCCATCACATTCAGGAACTGGAAACGTGGCCAACTAACCCGCTTATATTCACATGTCTTTGGCATACCTCATTATCAAAACCTTGAATTTGGTTTTTTACTAGAAAATAAAATCGATCCAATTTGGATGCTGAAGAAGACAGGGTTTTGTTTGCACTGCACTCCATTTGTTGTAGAAAGGCAACCTGGTTTCCCTTCAGCAGAATCTATATTACCTGAGGCCCACCTTCGGCGGAAACCAGACGATCCTTTCTTGGTGCGGTGCTAGCAGTCCCAAAGGCTAATGCATGTGCAGCCAAAATGAGTCACGCTTATATCAGCAAGCCTCTTTGCAAAGGCATTATAGCTCGCTGCTCTGCTTTCAAGCTTCTAAATTTGAGAGGGCAAAACTTGCACCAGTCGATTGAATATGGACTTACAGTACAACAGATTTCTGTACGTATATATGGTGGCTGAAACCAGTGGCCTCAGTCAAAGTTTTACCATACATCTCGAAGGTATCTTCCTTCGGTTTGCAACTGTTTCACTATTGCCTCAGCCTTAGTGCTGTCTACAGAGGCCTGTGAAATGCATAACGATAAGATGTCTATAAGCTTTGAAAATTAATGTACTGCTGCAATAAAAGAGTGATTATTCATTCATACCTGCTCCTCCACAATACCATGGAGAGTCCGGTGAACATCTCTTGCCATACCCTTTGCATCCCCACATACATAAAGATAACCTCCATCTGACAGGAAGTTCCAAATGCTGACAGCCTACACAACCAATCACATCATCATCAAATTCGGATGTCCAATACAAGAAAACAAAGGTATTGAAATAATCTTCTGTTAATCTCTTAACCTGCAGTAGCATTTTGTGCTGCACATATTCTTTTGTAGGTCCTTCTCTTGAGAAGGCAACAAACAGATCAGATATGGCACCATTTTCAACATATGAGTTAAGCTCATCTTCATATATGTAGTCCTGCAATATCACCGGTCACTTGTATGCTCGTCAAGAAAACCTCAGAATTGCATTTCCATCCATGCTGAACATGACTTTCAAATACTACCTGTTTGCGGTTTCTGCAGCCAAAAAATAGCATTGCGGGTCCTAGAATCTCACCACTCTGTTTAAGATAAGCCCTTTCCTGGAATCACCAAGAAATCATTGAAATGCAATTTGTACTCTATATAGTTTGCAAAGATACCACAACTTCAGCATACCTGCACAAAGCCCCTGAAAGGTGCAAGACCTGTACCAGGTCCCACCATTATTATTGGAACTATATGGTCTGCCGGAAGCTTAAAATTAGATGTTCTGACAAATATGGGTGCCCAGCTACATTTTTCTCCAACTTCAGAAGCTGGCAGTGAATTCTAAATTTCAAAAAAAAAAAACAAAAACAAAAACAAAAAAACAAAAAAAAGCTCAAGTTAATAGCTGAGTTTGAGGTGTCAAGCACCCAGCAAGACACCTAGTGCAAATAGTACTTGCCTTCATCCAGGTAGAGCAGACACCACGGTGAAACCGGCCAGTTGGACTCACTCCATAGACAAGTGAGCAGGTTACATGGATCCTATCAGGTGCAGTTCTGTTACAAGCATCCAGAAGCATACTTAGCACAGACCTTCAACTTATGTAGGTGCTAGTCTACAGTTTCCAATATTTGAAAAACTGTGTTACGTGCCTTGGTGAAGAAGAAATGGAGTAATAACGAGCTTGGAGACGAGGTGAAATAGCTGCAAAAAAGACACCAAGGGGTGGTTTCGCTGAAGGAAACTCGTGCATGACTTCTAGAAGGCTCCGCTGGCTAACAGTTATCCACTGATGGAAATCATCCTGTACATTCCAATTATTTCAAATTGAAGACCAGCCATTCTCAACAGTACCTAGGAGAAGTGTACTTTAAGAGCTTCAATGTTGCACCTTGCCTAGGGGAGAGGCTAGGAAATTCAGACGGTCCTTCTCACCAGGGTCAGAGGCATGAGCTGCAAGTGCACCGAGCGCTGCCTGCAATGTAGCAAATGCTGAAAATTTCAAGAGTGAAATTGACATGGTGTTCATAATTTCCATAGGTGATGTTTCCAAACCCCTATGTACCTTCCTGGGTGGGCTGAGAAGGTCTGCATAACGAGCAAGTGCCGTTCTCAAATCACATGGCCCAGGGAATGGTGGAGGTAAAGAGCCACCAATTAGTGACCCATCCTCCTTTTCAGTATGAAGTGTGAACTTGGTTTCCAGAGGATAGTTTAGCAATCTAGCAGCTTCCTCAACATTTTCGTGTGTATTCTCAGGAAACACTCCAACATGATCCCCTGTCTCATATCTGAAAATCAAATTGTACATTGCGAAGAGTTGAACCAAACTACCAATGTGTACCCACCTTTTCTGCAAAACACCTCATACTCACCTCAAGCCCGTATTTGAGATGTCGAACTCCAGATGTATACATGACCGATCAGACAAAGGAGTGTGCAATTCACGTCGCACAGCAACATTTGCCCTAGACATCAAACCAGAATGATAATGTGAATTCTCATCATGTAGCAGGATAAACAACACGCGAAGCTTGCATACCTGCATGGATGATTTGCATCAAATGATGCTTGGCCATTCACTTTAGGGAAAAATGAATCTTCATGCACTGGAGTATCTTTATCATGAAAAGTCACACGATATTCAAGAATAGCAGCTCTATAAGGAGTGGTAACTGCTGGAGTGGCATCACTTTCGTCAATCAGAAGAGGATCCAGCTTTGGCCACAACTGCTCACGCCTAAACATGTTAAACAACCACAGCATTACAATGGCAGACCTTAAACCTTAACTCCTATAGCCATTTCTCCAACTTTCATTAGAGGTCCACATGCATTTGAGAGGAACTCCAGAATGTAGGATAAAGTTGTAGTGTTTGAAAGCAAATAGAGCAGTTGCTTCAGTACATGAGATCTAACTCTAGGCACGTTTTGGGCTATTTGAAGTATATACAAGAACAGGGCCTAAAAACTTAAGCTGAAACCAAAAAGTTGAATAAAAGTGTCTGTTGTTTCTTTTTATCCTTGTACTGTCCAAAATGTAACAGATCACATGGAAATTTAGTGCTTTCAGCAGAAATTATAACATGATGTCAAAGTCCTAACATGGAAACAGCCCACGAACCAAAGTTGCATATCAAATGGTATACTACAAGTTGTTAGCGAATTTTTCAGTTTGTGGGTGAGTCTATGCACATCCATGTGGGCTGCGCTTTATTTTACCAGTCATGATGTAGTCAGCCTATTTTTGGGTGCCTGTTTCTTGGTCAACTGCTCATTTATTGCTGGCCGACTTTATTTAGTTGGTGCATCATTTCTGGCTGACCAGATCATGATGTTGACCGATAAATATACCGGGTACTCCCTCCTCCAGATTGTACTCAGAATACACCTTCACATGTAGGTCCTGGTGGAGAGAGGGAGCCAGTGCTAGTGCCAACACAGGCCAGTGACTCACCATTGATTCTGTACTCTCGTCATGGTATATGGATTCTGTTTCCCGAGGATGTATCTTCTGAGTTCTTTTGCAGTGTTTCTCTTTTCTCTTGTGTTTGTGCAGTCTATTACAACAGATTCTCACACTTCCATTGCTGCACCCAATTCTGTTATGGTATTAGACATCCGTGTTAGTGATCTTGGTGCTGTGCTCTGCTGTTGTAGGCCTGCCTTCACCAACTTCTGCTGCTCATCTGTTCCTGCCCCGTATGCTGCAAGCTATCTTCAGCCTGGGCAATCACCTTCTGTAAATTTTCTGTCTGTTTTCTGCCCCTGACATTAGTATTTCTGCATACAGTAGCCTGTGTTGACTGGTTCTGCTCTGTTCCACAGCTGAACTGACTTCTCTATCGGTTGTATGCTGCTAAAAAAGCATTTAATGCTTCCCAAGTCTGTGTTTTGATAACCAGCATCTGTATTTTCATTTTCTCCTCATGTGCAGGGCTGGACAAAGGTATTTTCAGGCTGAGCTCTGGATTTGGTGGCTGCATACTATGCATTTGCTGTTCTCTGGCTGCATTTGATTCTCTCACCTGTTGATGTGATTCTTCTCTCTGCAGCAGTCATTTTGTGATTAGCTGTTTTCTTTGCACTACGTATGACCTCTTGGGCCATACTTTCTCTATGTATCTCTTCTTTCCTTCATCTTCTCTTCCTAGCCCCTACAAAGGCACCTTCTTGTTGTTCAACTGATGATAAGCTTCATGGTTCCGAGTATCTCACTTGGAGTGCCATGATGACATCATGGTGTTTGTGCAGAAGTGTATGTGGTAGTTGGGATTGTGAAGACTATAAGGAAGTAGTTCTTACTTGGGAGTCAGATGATGCATGTGCTTATTTTGCTCTTCTTCAATGCATCTCTAAAGAGGTCCTTCCAAGGGTTACCTCCTACAAGGAGGGCTTTAGATGTTTGAAGAGAGTCATAGATGTTGTACGAGGCTCCATTGGCCATGCATGTTATGACCCTCTATGGTCAAATACAGACTATGAAGTTCAAGCCTAAGAATACAGTCCAATTTTTTCTACTTCAAGTAACACACATACAAGATCAGCTTTGGGACATGCAATCCACCCTTCAAAATGCTCGTCTTGTGGAGATTGTGCTCTATAAGCCCCCTCCAAATTTTGATAGAGGGGCCAACACTTTCAGGATTACACATCGGTAACCCTTGTCAACTTTCATCATATGTCCTCCATGCTACTTGAGCATGAAGTATCTTTGCACTTGCAAAGGAGACTTCCGTAAAGAGGCTTTTACCACTTTAGAGAGGGGTGACAAGAGGAGGAAGACAAAGGCCCAATGTAGTCACTATGGTAAGAAGGGATATCTAGGTAGGATTGCAAGAATCTAGTGGTGTTGCAGAAGAATAAGGAGAAGTAACAGCAGTAGCATACGGACTCCTCCAACAAGTTGTCATCCTCATCCAACTCCAATTCCAACCCTTCAATAAAGGCAAAAACCAAGGCTCGGAAGGATTCGTCTTGTACAATGAAATGCCATAGCAGTCCCCTTTGCTGCCTTCTAGCTTTGGTGATGCAGTCATCCCTCTCACAACTCTCCAATGCCAAAGAGGAAGTGTGTGAAGGTGGTAATAGTGGGGCAGTTGAGCCTCATCTATATGTTCCATATAGGTGCAAAGGACACTGAGAGGGGCTTCCCCTCAACCTCGATGAAGTCTTGCAGGTTTTGAAATTTTGGACATGGGATTGATATCAAGGTTCATAACGAGTTGTTTAGCTTGACAAAGAATGGGTCTTGCTCCTAGTCTAAGCTCACATGAGGAGCAGTTTGGCAATCTGATTGAAGGCAAGGAATCCATGGTCATGTATGCTACTACATACACATTGTTGACAAGCATAGAGAGTTGCTTTGACACTTTTTGTTTTCACAAGTGAGTATGATCGCCACATCGACATTAGGTTTTCTCTGAGCCACCTTGGTGGTAGCTTGATCACCTAGTACTTGGGTATCCATGGTCTATTCTAATGGTCGTCATCGTATGTACTATGATGGGTTGTTATCATTGTACACATGATCTAAGAGAGGATGTTAGCATATCTGTCAATTAATGAGTGAGTCTATGCATGTCCATGTGGGCTGGGCTTTATTTTACCGATCATGATGTGGTTAACTACAACCAACCTTTCTTCTTAGAGAGGGTGGTAGTGAGCTGATTAATCAACAATCAAAGCAAGCATGAAGTTCACATACACTGAAAATGCAAATGTTACCACTTAATCTTGGACAATAGACAACCAGTTGACCCCAAAACAACAATTCCTTGAGATATTTCTTTATCTTGAATTGCAATCTAGAGTGAAAATCCAGACTCCCATTGCAAGAAAATGCCTTTTTCTAGACAACCATGATAGTTATGTCCATTGATGGAGCACCCCAAATATGATGCTACTTAGCTCAAATAGCCCTCAAACTACTATCACCTACTAATGTAGTTTCTTCTGGGCATGTCACCAACTCTTGGAGAGTCTCTTGTTAATTGGAAATGGCCTACTAATTGTTGCAGTAGCAATGGTAGCTCTCTCTCTCTCACACAGCTTGCACACGGCTAGAATGATCCTCTCTCTCTCCCTTCCAACCTCCAAAACGTTTTTCCCACTTGCATGTACAAGTTTTGCCCAGTGGCAGCCCGCTAAGGAAAGGCGAGCACTACTCCAATAGGTCAACTTCCTCCGAATAGAGTCGAGGACTGGAAGAAACTACTAGGTAGGAGTGATGTCGAGTCCCACCTGGAACCCTAGGTAATGAATGGTTTGCCCTCTACACACCCATCTAAATCCCAAGTGGACGCCCCACTCCGTGCTAGAGTCCGGGTCTATAAGCAAACCAACCGACTTTGGCCAGTTGATTTTCGCTCCCACTGCAGTACAAAACACCTCGAGAGCTAGTCTCACTCTCTCCAGCATCAACTCATCGTCCTCTATGTAAAGTGTCGTATCATCTGTATACTCTGAGTCTAACAACTCCATCTCCTCTCTCACTAGAAGTCAGAGGCCGCGTAACCCGCTATCACGTGACTTGAGAAAATGAGATATCGCCTCTGCAAAGAGTAGGAACAGATACAAGGCCAGAGAGTAGCCTTGCCCGGACCGATCTCTCTAACCGAAACTTCTCCCCCTGCCTCCCACCTATGAGAACCTTGATAACCGATCTGTAAAGTGCGGAGACCCCGCAGATCCAAGCCTAAGGGAAGCCCAACCTCACCATGATGCCCTCTAAGAAGTCCCAATCCACCCTGTCATAGGCTTTCTCAAAGTCCAGGAGTAGTACAGCCAATCCCTAACCACTGTGTTGGGCCCACTCAGAACCCCTAAAAAAAGGTGAAGACATTGTCTAGGATGCTCCTATCCCGGACAAAGCCTGTTTGTGCGTCATGAATGATGTCTAAAAGCACAAGGTTGAGTCACCTACCAATCATCTTTGCCAGTGCCTTATAGGCCATTGACAACAAGGTGATCGATCTCCACTGGGATAGCTCCACCAACCAGTCTCCCCCTTTGGGGAGGAGACTGATAACACTTGCCAATAGACTCCCTAGCATCCATCCTAAGCTAAAAATCTCCTGGAAGGCCAACAGTAAGGGGTCCTTCACCACCTCCCAGTAGGTAGTGAAGAAGGCCTTAGAGAGGCCATCCTCTCCCGGGCATTTCTACCCATCCTGTGTATGGAAAGCCTCCTCTAGTTCCTTCTCTGTGAAGGGATCTAGGAGGGAGCGTCCCATCTCCTTTATGACAAGGGATGGGATGTGATCCCATACTTGTTGTCTACATTGTTGTCCTCTGGCCGAGGCTGTCTCCTGTTGGAAAAGGCATCTTTAGTAGTCGGTGGCAATCTCCATCACCTTGTCTGGGCTAGAAAAAATCCTCCCATATTGATCCAGAAGGCTGTGTATCTGCTCTCCTAAGGTGCAGGGCTGATGCACCTAGAAAAACTCCTTGCACATCGTGTCCCCCTTCTACGCCCAAAAGGCTGCTGAGGTACGGAATGAGAACTTCGAGTGCCTGTCCTCTAGGCCAGCAATGGCTGCTCGTGCGTGCAACTCTTGTGCATGGAGGATGGGATCCCCTAGTGTCTCTTGTAGTAATCTCTACGTGACTACTAGGTCCCGCCGGAGTGCTCTCTCCTCCTCCCAGCTCTGTTGCTTGGCCTGTAGGGCTACCTCTTGGCAAATACTACTTGACTCGGCTAAGACCTCTGCAACCTCCTCTGCGATCTGGTCCATCCTACCCCACTCCCTGTTCCAAATCTGCTCAATCTGTCTCTTCACCTCCTCCCTCATGTAGATCAAGTCAAGGATTCAACAAGATCGTGTGTCTAGGGAAGATGTTGGGGGATGAAGTGTTAGGAGAACCGAGTAGTGATCGAACAAAGTGGTGCTAGCCACTGCCCTACCTGGCCTCCATAAGAGCATCTCCACTCTCCCACATAGAACATGTCCAACCGCTCCGGCAAGACTCCGCCTAGCCATCTGTATCCCCAAGAGAAGTCCAGCGACCTCTCCCTCCTGTGGAAAGCTAGATCTAACCAAGCATCACGTGCTCCTACTGCCAGTAGGAAGACTTCCCATGCCTCTTGCTCCTCCCCAACCATGCCCTAGTAGTTTCTGCCTCTGCCCTGCTGGTCCTCTAAGGCCTCCAAGTTGTTGAAGTCTCTTCCAACAATCTAGGAGTCCACCTCTGGGAGTCCTGCTGCAATCTCCACCCAAAACCTACTGCGTGCCCTAACCTCAGTAGGGCCATAGACATTGAGGACTCCAAGGTACGAGTCCCCAATATCCAATCTAATCCATAGAACCCTCCCTGCCACAATCGTCCCGTAGTCCTATACATAGGCGGTGAGACTCGAGCCAATAGAGATGCATACGCCTCCAGTCCTGCCGTAGGCACCGATGGTGTGCTCCCAGTAAGTGTGTAAAACTGCCCGAGAGTACCTTCCCCACCCGTTGAGCCTGGGCGGGAGTAAGCTTGTGCTCCTATAAAAGTAAGATGCCGATCCGTCCATTAAGGGCAGGCTATAGCTCCTACCGAACAATCAACTTCTTGGAACCACGTGCTCCACTATAGTGGACGCTCTTCACATTCCAGGATGCAAGATGTAAACTCATAGGGAAACATGTGACTGACCAAACAAGTATCTATTCGGTATGGAAGCTGTTGACGAAGAAGAGGAGCTATGAGGCATGCAGATACACTTCATTGCCGGCTTGGACGGTAAACTCCATTTCCCCATGGTAGCCCTCAAGCGGACCATGGGAGTGATGGATGCGCCTGGTGGTACCACCAAGGCATCTGTCAACGAGGCTCAGAGGCAAGACTTTGTACACTGGTAGAACCACGCCGGATGTGCCAAGGGCCACTCGATCACATCCATTGGAGCTCTCCACTGTGGAGGGGCTCGAAAGATAATGCTCAGATGTGGGACCTCGGCCCCAACCCGCCAGTTAATGTCCATCATGCAACATGGCTGCTCAAAAAAAAGTGTCAGTTCTCCTTCTCCCATCCACTAGGAGATGTGGTCTGCCACCTAACTTTTCACCTCCTCTATCTGTATCATCATTCAGTCTCCTGTGTGAGAGGTCTGAAGGAAGAAAGTATAGTTTGGCCCATTCAATGGTGCTAGTAGATGGACCTTGCCGCTCCTTGTCACTTGACTTGCGTACCACGAAGATTCCCACTTCCAGGGGTAGTGGGAACTCTCCGCGCTCCGCAACTCTCAGGTAAGACCACGGCCCACTGCGAAAAAACTCATGTCGTAGTAATTGCGCCTGTCTCGGGAAAGTGTGACGGGTAGCATGGACGAATGAACTGGTGGTTGTGTGGTGAGGGGGCTAGACTGCTGGTGAGTGGAGGATATTAGCATATGGGGCTCCTCACCTCCTGTGGGGGAGAGGGGGGATGGATGGGGGGGCCTCACCTGTACTCGGTGGGGATCAGGAGGGCTGGTCAGCGAGGGTGATGGTGGAGAGCGAGAGGGAGAGGATCGGGGGATGGTGGGGTGGTCGGAGGCACAAGGCGGGTGTGTGGGGGGGCAGTAGCTTTGGAGGGGGGGAGCTATGAGCTAGGGTCGGGGGGGGAGGAGAGGGTGTGGGGGATGTGGGCCCTTGGGTGAGGTGGCCTATGATGCCTTCGTGGGGGGGTGGATGTGTAGGCCTATGGTCCTGCACATCGAGAAGGGGCCACGTGCTGCTCTCCCGGGGGAGCAACGCTCGCCTTCCTGCTCCCTGCTACCGTGGTTGTGTTTAAGGGGTTGACTGCAGGCCCCCCCCCTGTTGTCTCCCTCTCTGTCGTCTCTGGACCCATGTAAAGCCATCTGCGTCCACCTATGGGCTTGTCGACGAAGCCACCTTAGCTCCGAAGCGTGTGCACTCTGTTGCCTGATACCCCAAAGTCATGGCAACACAGGCACTGCCCTAGCTCCCTAACCTGCTACCTGAAGGAGTGTCCGCCTGCCTCGATCTCTAGAAACTGTGGAATATTCTTTGTCTCTTTCACTGCCACACGTACCTTTGGGACTCCTGCAAATGTCACTGCGTCCACGAAAGAGGCGGGAAGGACAATGCTGAAGAGCCATCCAAAGTCTTCCACTAACTAGCGATACTCTATCGCCAGCCCGAGAAAGAGTAGGGTGACAGGTATCCAAGGAAACTGTTGTGGAGCACGAATCCCTCCATTGTGAAGCCACTGTACCAGGAAACCATGTAGATGACCCCCTTCGTGGAAGCATAGGGTGAGCTAGCCAATAGCTCACGGGCTGCGTCTGTCGAGGTGAGTCGTACCATGAAGATCCCTTGACCCATTAGAACCGCCTCCGCGATCTGCACTATGCCGATGCGTAGTGTGGAGTGAAGCCAATCTCGAAGCTGGGCTGTGACATTAATGTGACATTAAAAGTGATATTTAATGTCACATTAAGGTCATAAATGTGGAATGTGACATTAAAAGTGATATTTAATGTCACATTAAGGTAAATTTAGGGGAACATGCACGAGAATGACCGTCCGGGCTCTTGGGCGCCCGAACGGGGTTAAGGGGAGCCTAGAGAGTAAGGGAGTCCAGGAATAGTAAGGACTACAGGAAGTTGACGGCTGGCAAAGGGATCGGCTCAGAGGGCCAGCACTTATCTAGGCGTGGCTGGGTGGTGAAGAACATTCGTGCTTTCCATCGTTTTGAGTTTTTCTGACTCTCCGTCATCTATCATTGGTATCAGAGCCGTGAGGATTCCTGGAAGTCTTCAACGGAAGGGCAGTGACGAATTTGCTCGTAATCTGTTCAGGCGAAAGATTGATGGACCAGACGTGACGTGACTCGTCACGAAAGTAATCGCTGGAGTCGTTGGTCATTCGAGACGTCGATGATGATCGACGGATCTGTAACGGCCCGTAAGTCACTGGTTAAAAGTGACGTGACACGTCACGAAAGTTAATGTGACGTGTCATTCTGGCCACGGACCATATCGAAAGGGGCAGCCGTTCTGTTTTACGGTTTTTTTTTCTGGATCGTGGACCATCGAAAGCTGATCGTGGACCATCGAAAGTTGATCGTGGGTCAGCTGCATCAGTCGTGAGCCAAAGCTGATCGTGGATCATCGAAAGTTGATCCTGGGCCAGCTGCATCAGTCGTGAGGCATCAGCCGTGAGGCAAAACGTGATCTGATGGTGCCCAACGGAGGCAAAATGTGTCACGATTGCTGTGCGTGAGACAACTGCTGTGAGACAGACAGAAAAATATTATACACGACTGAAGCCACAGCTTGCCATTAAAAATCAGGGAAGTATTTTATCTTGTATACAAATTTCTTATTTTTGCTTTCCAATTCCAGTGTATTAATGGCAGAAAAAGGGAAAGAAAGGGTAATGGAAAGTTCTAGTTCCGGGGATCAACCTATGGTAGATCCCCATGAACCAGACATACAAGAAGAACAATGGGAAGAATTTTTTGCCACGCGAGAGCAATTCGATGATCTTACTGCTCGTGTGCAAACTCAGGGGGTTCAAATGGAATTTTTAACCCAAACACTTACTGAAATAAAATCTCAATTAACCTTATTGTTGGAAAGAGATAAAAATAAGATAGAAATCTCGGATGTCCCATCTTCATCGAAAGATTTAGATGTGACTATGCGAGATCCTAAAGAACCCCAAACTTACCATAAATTGAGGGATAATCCGGTTTTAAAGGATATGAAACCACCTCAATTTTACGGGGAGGAAAAAGATAGGAATAAAGATACAATCTTTAATTTCCTCCAAAAATGGGAAGATTAACATACATTGAAAAATACCCCACCACATCTCCAAGCACTGGAGGCTAGTAAAACTTTGGGGCCTAAAGCATATAAGTGGTGGCGAACTTTAAAGGAGGCGAATAAAATACCTGAAACTTGGACTCAATTTGAATCCGTCTTTTTAAAAGAATTTCTTCCTGAAAATGAAATTGAAAGAAATTGGGAAGATTGGGATTATGTCAGACAAAAGGGACGACCCCTACTGACATATCTGGAGGAATATCGTGAGATAATCCTCAAATTGGAAGGAATTGATGAATTCCAAAAAACAAGAGTATTCATTAGGGGACTAGATAAAGCCGATAAAAAGGAAGTAAAACGGAGTTTACCCAAGACGCTTGAAGAGGCAATTAAATTTGCATTAATCTATGAAGATAGTACGCGTCCAGGTACACTCACTAGTCCCACTGATACGGAGCCCAAGTCTAAGAAATTGGAAACCTCAAAATTTGTGGGCAAATTTAAAAGAAAAATGCCATTTTTCAAGGGTAGAAAACAACCTTTTGAAAAGAAACCATATATGAGGCCAAAGTTAAGTCCTGATGACTTTGATAAGGCCAAAAAAGAAAAATTGTGTTTTAATTGCCTATCCCCTAACCATGCTGCTTGGAATTGCCCTCAAAAGAAAAAGGGGGAAGATAAAGGAAAAGATAAGGACAAGGGCAAGAGAAAAGAAAAACAAATCCATGTAGTGCAGACCTTAGAATTAAAGGGCCATGAAAAGTATAAATCTTTAGAGGTCTTGCACATGGATGTACAACATAAGTGTTGTATGTCAACTTCTATGTGGCAGCCTACTTTTGGGCCACATGATTTACTTAGAGTACATGGATTGATAGCTGGAAAACGGGTTAGAGTCATGATTGATGACTCTGCCACACATAATTTTATAAATTATGCACTTGTCAAAAAGTTGAAACTTCCCCAACAAAACAGTGAGCATCAATACGTTGTTCGTATGATGCAAGGCCAAGACAATAAAATATGGGATACAATGGTATCCAATTTGGAAATCGAGATTCAAGGATATAAAGATAAGCTTGATTTCCAAATAATGAACATGGAAAGAGCTGATATTGCTCTAGGGAGGGAGTGGCTATGGGGATTGGAACCATCCTTAAAACGTAGCTATCACCATAATACACTGGAATTTGAAAGGGATGGTAAGATTTTTGACATTCAAGGTGAACATGAAGTATCTGATAATCCTTTACTGTGTTCTACTGAAGTTCAGAAGCTGATAAAGAAGGAAGTTTGTGAGGTATATATGTTATGGTCTCTTCCTGTACAGAATACTTTTACTTTCTGTAATATAAAGCAACAATTTTCTTATGTTTGTGAATTGAATGTTAATAATGAATTGAACAGTTTGTTAGATGATTTTAAAGATGTGTTTCCTTCTGATTTACCAAGTGGCCTTCCACCAGATAGGGGTGATATAAATCACCCAATTGATATAAATAAGGATACACACCCAATTTCAAAACCACCGTATAGGTTAAGTGAAACACAGCATCAAGAAGTTGAAAGACAAATTAAGGATTACCTGGATAAAGGGTTTATTCAACCCAGTAATTCACCTTGGGCTTCACCAATTTTATTGGTAAAGAAAAAAGATGGTTCTATGCGACTTTGTGTTGACTATAGAGCACTTAATAAAATAACGGTGAAGAATAAATTTCCTATGCCCAGAATGGAAGATCTTTTTGATCAATTGCAAGGGGCAAAATTCTTCACAAAGATAGACTTAAGATTAGGCTATCACCAAATAAGAATTAAGGCACAAGATATTTCCAAGACGGCATTTCGTACTAGATACCGGCATTATGATTTTTTGGTGATGCCTTTTGGCCTCACTAATGCACCAGCTACTTTTATGAAGCTGATGAATAGTGTTTTACGGCCCTATCTAGGACAGTTTGTAGTAGTCTTTTCGGATGATATCTTGATCTTTAGTAAATCAAGAGAAGAACATTTGGAACACTTACAATTAGTATTCCAACTGTTAAGAACACATTCCCTTTATGCGAAGAAAACTAAATGTGAATTCTTTGCACAAGAGGTCAAATATTTAGGGCATATAATCTCGAAAGAGGGAATCAACATGGATCCAGAAAAAGTAAGGGCAATTATTGAATGGCCATCTCGAAGGAACCTGGAAGAGCTGCAGATCTTCCTAGGTTTATCTGGATTTTATCGTAGATTCATTCGAGATTATGCCAAAATAGCTGTTCCAATGACAGACCAACTTAAAGGGAAAGGGAAAAGTTTTAATTGGGGAACAGATCAAAATGAAAGTTTTCAAAAACTTAAGGTAGCTATTGCTACAGCTCCAGTATTATTAATAGTGGATCCCAATAAACCATTTGTGGTTGAAGCTGATGCCAGTGATAAGGCAATAGGCGCGGTCTTATTACAAGAAGGTCGACCAGTTGCTTTTGAAAGCAAGAAATTAGATCGTGCAAAACAGAATTATTCTGTTTATGAGAGGGAGCTGTATGCAATAGTACATGCAATGAAAAAATGGAGGCACTATTTGTATGGTGCCAAACTTTTGATTTTATCGGATCATGAAAGCATTAAGTGGCTTAATGATCAACCAGATTTACACGGGCGTAAAGCCAGATGGGCCGAACTCCTTCAAGAGTTCGACTATGAGATAAGATATAGAAAGGGAAAGTATAATATAGTAGCTGATGCACTCAGCAGAATGCCCATCATTAATGAATTGAGTTTTACTCAGTTCACTTCCAATTTGCTTGAATCTTTAAAAGGGAAATGCCAGGTTGATCCGGCATATTCCAACATATGGGAAGCAATAAAAAATGGGGATCCAACTGAAAGTGCTTCTACTGAGGAAGGAATATCTGAAGATGTTCAACAAGGAAATGGAGCATCAGGGGTTGCTCAAACTGGATTCAAGTGGAAGAATTTTACCATTGATAATGGTTATTTACTCTACAAGGGTAGGATATGTGTCCCGAAAGATATAGAAATAAGGCGCCAGATACTCTTTGAGTGTCATGATACCCCTAGTGCGGGACATCCAGGAGTTAATAAGACTTATAGTCTTATTAAAAGGCAGTTCTATTGGCCTGGAATGAATAAGGACGTCCTTGACTATGTGGTCAAATGTAATAAATGCCAGGTTAATAAAGCTGAAAAATTAAAAATGGGAGGACTTCTCCATCCATTAGAAATTCCTTCGGGAAAATGGGAGAGTATCTCCATGGACTTTATTGTTGCTTTACCTAGAACACAGAGGGGGCACGACTCTGTGTAGGTAATTGTGGATAGGTTAACCAAAATGGCTAGGCTTATTCCAACTTCAACTGATGTTAAAACACCAGAATTGGCTAGATTGTTCGTAGAGAACATATACCGATTGTATGGCCTTCCGGCAAATATAGTTTCTGATCGGGATAGAAAATTTGATAGCCATTTTTGGCGTGCGGTATTTAGGAAATTGGATACTAAACTTAGCATGAGTACGGCGGATCACCCGCAAACAGATGGGCAAACTGAAAGGGTTAACCAAATTCTTGAAGATATGCTTAGGGCATATGTAAGTAAAAGGCAAACTAATTGGGAAGAGTATTTACCGATAGCAGAGTTTGCATATAACAGTGCCAAGCACTCTTCCACTGGATATAGTCCATTCATGTTAATGTATGGGTTTCAGCCCAGAGCTCCTTTTGCAGTAGGACTGCATAAGGAAAAGGTCCAGGCAGCTAAAGATTTTTTGGAGGATATGAATAGTATGTTAAAATTTGCTCAAGAAAATATTAAAAAAGCTCAAAATCGAGCTAGAGCATATGCAAATCCTCACTGAAGAGACATCTCCTTTGAAGAAGGAGAATTGGTCTATCTTAAGGTGCCTGAACAAACTAAAACTATGAAAAAGGGACATTGTCCAAAGCTTTCACCAAGGTATTGTGGTCCTTTCATAATACTTAAAAGGGTGGGAGAATTGGCTTACAAGCTCCAACTACCTGCTGGTAGTAAAATACATCCAGTTTTTCATGTAAGTAAATTAAGGAAGAAGCTGGGTGATTTGGATAATCTAATCTTAAATGATGATATTGAGGAGTTATTCTATGACCAATCTGATCCACATGAACCAGAAAAAATATTAAATGTTCGTAATAGACAAACGAGGAATACTATTTATCAAGAATGTTTGGTTAAGTGGAAAGATTGTTCAGAAGAAAGCTCAACATGGGAGCGAGTAAGTACTTTAAAGAAAACGTTTTCCGATTTACAGTTAGACCTTCCAAGTATCGTTTTCGAGGACGAAACCGATTCTTAAGGGGAAGGAAATGTGACATTAATGTGACATTAAAAGTGATATTTAATGTCACATTAAGGTCATAAATGTGGAATGTGACATTAAAAGTGATATTTAATGTCACATTAAGGTAAATTTAGGGGAACATGCACGAGAATGACCGTCCGGGCTCTTGGGCGCCCGAACGGGGTTAAGGGGAGCCTAGAGAGTAAGGGAGTCCAGGAATAGTAAGGACTCCAGGAAGTTGACGGCTGGCAAAGGGATCGGCTCAGAGGGCCAGCACTTATCTAGGCGTGGCTGGGTGGTGAAGAACATTCGTGCTTTCCATCGTTTTAAGTTTTTCTGACTCTCCGTCATCTATCATGGGCCCTGGATGGGGAGTGTTCTACTACTTAACCAAAGATCGTTGTTTCTTTTAGCTCCAGCTCTGTGGCACAAATGGCTAAGATCTGTTCCTCAGAGAGGATGACTCGCAAGGTGTTTGACTGGGGGTACTCACAAAATGCATTGACGTCTGACAAGAGGTTTCCATTGCACGCCCCTACTAAGAACCTACCAAACACGCTGATGTCCTACTGAGGGGGAAGGGAGTTGCTACAAAGGGCGGGAGCAACTAGAGAGGAGGGGAGGAAATGTTTTTCCAACGGTGGGGGAGGTGATGGACACCACTATAGGCCGACTCACAACGGGCACAGTGTGGGTGTTGGGCCTTCCAAACGGGGCCAGGGCCGCAGGACGGAAGAGGCAGGGGATCAGGGCAAAGGAGGCGGGGAGTCAAGGCGGAGGAGGCGGGGAATCAAGCCGTCACGCGAGAGAACAGAGAGGGTTCAAGCAAGGGAGAGCTGGTGGGCATGGGTGAAGCAGAGGTAGCACTTCGGGTGGGGGCTAGGGAGCAACGCTCCACAGGGAGGAAGTAGGTGGAGCAAAAGGCGAAGGAAACAATGCGCCATGAGCAATAGGCGGGGGGGGAGAGCTGGTACGATGGCGGGGGCGGAGCAGTAGTGCACGCAATGGCAAGAGCTTGTTGATAATTAAGAGTGATGTTCTAAAGTGCTAATGAAATTTTGATGCTTTGCTTAGCATTTAATTAAAAGTTAATCAAATGTGCAAATGTGAGGTGTAAGTTAATTCTTTCACAATGTGGAATCCAAGACTTTGAGATATCAATTGGGTGCTAAAGGAAAAAGTAATAATAAGTTATATCTCGCATGTACTAGGTGGTAACCAATGTTAGAACTTGGCCTAGAAAATTCAATTAGCCATTAGTATCAATGGTGACACTAAAAATTAGTATTAATTAATTAATTAATTAATTCTAATTTCGGACTAATAACTACTCAAGATCACTTGGGTGATAAATTGGCCTAGCCAATTCAATTGTTGGCCAATCAAATTATATTTTTGAGGCATACATAATTATGAAATTAATTTTTAAATATTAATGTTCTAAAAATTAATTTAATAAGATTGGATAATGCTGAAAATTATTTTGGAAGACTGTCACTTAGCAAACTAACCCATACAAGTGAAAAAAACGTTTTTGAGGCTTGGGTGGAGAGAGAGAGAGAGAGAGAGAGAGATGCCATTGCTACTACAACAGATGATAGGCCATTTCCAACCAAGAGGAGACCCTCCAGAAGTTGGTGGCATACCCAAAAGAGATTACCAACAGTAGGTGATAGCAATTTGAGGGCTGTTTCAGCCAAGCAACATTATATTCACGGTGTTCCATCAGTAAAGACAACTTTCATAACTGTCTAGATATGGCAACAGTTGATTTCTTCCGTTTTCTCATGATGGAAGTTCGAATTTTCTCTCTTCTCAACATTCTCTCTCATCCTCTAGCCTCTTCTCATTCTCCCTCAACAATTTCCGACAAAATCAACCATTGGAGGTGGACATTTTAACTAATCTCTATTATAAATCCTAATTTACAGTAGAAATTAGGGTTTGACAACCACCTTTGGATGTGTGCTCTAAAATTGAAGGCCTACAAACATGAATTTCAATCACTAAAATTAGGGCAATTTCAAATTATTCAAGTGACCATTCAACCAGCAAACATTTGAGACTGAATTTGTCACCCAAGAAGCACAATTGAAGGCCAATCCCCAAGTAAACCAAGGTGCAGATTGGTTTAACGGCTTGTGGGTCATTTATGACAGAAGAGGCAATTGGAGAGCAAAGAAGATTCAAGGAATCTCATTGTATTCCATCCAAATTGCAATTCAAGATAAAGAAATACCACAAGGGGCACCAATTCTAAGGCCACTTGGCTATCCATTGTCCAAGAGTAAGTAGTAAGATTTGCATTTTTAGTTTATTTGAATTCTACGCTTGCTGTAATTAGTGCTTGATCAAGTTATTCGCCACTCTATCCAAGAAGGAAGGCTGGTTTCAAGTTGGTTCCAAGGTTCCATTGCCAGAATACTATCAATTTCCTTGACTTGGGGGTCGACGGCACCTAATTAGAAGTCAAAAACTTTACCCAAGTGCTGAAATTGTTCTGGACTGAGCATTTACAGCAAGATGTCTTCATATAGTGAGATGGGAGATCAAGCAAAGATGATGCCTCTCAGTATACACATTCACACGGGAAAGGAGGAAATGCAATGCTTGATCTTGGACATGGCACACAGCATGGATAGCAAGTTGAAAATGTTGCTGAAGGTCAAGTTGTATGGTCTTCAAGACAAAAAGATGTTGATGACCAACAAGAGAGAGGAATTTGATGACCAATTCAAGAATCGAATGAGGACAATAACAAATCTCTTTGCCGAATTGCCAAAAGATCCTCAGTTCAATCGATTTTTAATTGCTCCAAAGAAGGATAGAAAGGGCAAGAAGAGAAAGTTATCTCCTAAAGCTCCAAAATAGTAAAATGCACCCAAAGAAATGCCTAAGCTGCCTCGAGATGCTCCCAAATCCACGTCTGAGGGAAACCAATTAGTGCTAATGGGGCAAGAAATGCAATTGCAAGGCCATCATGGAAATGCCAATCCCATGGATTTGGGGCAGCAAGGCATGTATGCAATTATGAGGCAACCAAGGTACTCTAGTGGTGGCACCATTTTTCATGCTATGGTGGGTCAAGGATCACATATGGAAATATATATGTACAATTCCTTATGGTATGCAACAAACAATGCATGGTGCGCAAGGCCCAATTTATCATAACCCCATGTGTCAACATCGACATGATGCTTGGGGCACGAAGTGGCATGTATGGTAATGCATTTGCATCCCCTCGTACTTACCGGGCTCAAGGAATGAGTAATGTTTATGCAAATGCTTCACTTGGTGTTGGTCATGATACAAATATAGCGAATGCATTTGAAAAGGCAAGGCTGAAAAATATGAAAGGTAGAGAGAGGTTGTATCCAAAGCTAAGTATAAGATATTATGGGCCCTTCCAAGTGTTGGAGAGGATCAACAATGTTGTGTATAGGTTGACATTGCCTCTACACTAGTAGATACATAATGCAGTTCATATGAGCTTGTTGAGGCATTTTCATGGTGATGTACTTGAGAATATCTCTATTAAAATTCAACCTGATGTTGAGGAGTTGGATGGGATTTTGATAACCGTGCAAATTTTAGCACATAAAGAGAGAAAGATCAAAGGTAAAGTTTCCAAAAGATATCTTGTGAAGTTACAACCCTCTTCGCCAATGGATATTAAGTGCATGGAAGAGGATGACTTGGCAAACCATCCTCAAATGTTGCAACTTTACCGAGGCTTTTCAATCAGAGTCAACACTAGATCAACCTCAATCAGGTTCAATAGAGCAAGGGTCCACAGCATTGCCTAATGCTCAAGGAGAAGGCAGCACTACAACTCCTCCAATGATAGACAGTCTCATGTATAATGGATCTCGAATGTATTCAGTATGCATCCAAGGTACTGTGCTGACAATATGTCTACCATGAGGTCACTATTTAATGTACTAGTCACCGTAGTTTGGTATGCAAATTGATATGGATTTCTTTGTGGCTTTGAAACTATACATTTGCATCACACTTTGCATCAATGAATGATCATACATTGATTATCAGTTGCTGGTTTTCAATGAATGGCCATCAATTCTTAGTGGTATTCAGCTAATTTTGTGGACATCAGTGTGTTTTATGAATGCCACCGGTAGTTCAGCCATGGTTTATACTCACTTTATGCTTTGCTACGTTTGATTGGCCAAAACACTTGAGATATACTATTGAGAGATACATTCTCTGGATTTCTGACAAAAGTTTTGGATTCTTTATGATTCTTATGTTTTATTTCTGTAGGCTGGAAATTTTCAGCAAGTGTTTGGCTTTAGCATGATTAAACAGTAGTGGCCAACGTTGTTTTGACTATGATGCCCTTTGGAAAATTCTAGTGCAATATGCTTTGCTTTGGCACATTACAATACAATCGAGGATGATTGCAAGGATTTCAAATAGGTGGTCTGTCATGAGGACATGAAATTTTGATGCTTTGCTTAGCATTTAATTAAAAACTGATCAAATGTCCAAATATGACTTGCACAAGTGAGGTGAGGTGCAAGTCAATTATTCCGCAATGTGGGACCCATGACCCTGAGATATCACTTGGTGCTATGCTTGACAAATACTAGGTGGTACCTGGTGTCAAACCCAACCTAGAATATTAATTAGCGGTCAATTCCAACCTTGTGCAAGCTGTTTGGGGGGGGAAATAGAGAGAGAGCGAGAGAGAGAGAGAGAGAGTTGGCTGCCATTACTACTGCAACAATTGACATCATTTTCCAACCAATTGGAGACCCTTCCAAGAGCTTGTGACATGCCTAAGGGAGACTACAGCAGTAGTGATAGCAATTTAAAGGTTGTTTCAACCAAGCAACATTAAATTCAAGGTGCTCCATCAATGGAGACAGCTTTCTTGGCTATCTAGATAGGCAGCAATTAATTTCTTCCATTTTCTCACGATGGAAGTTTGAATTTCATCTCCCCTCAACATTCTTTCTCATCCTCCAACCCATCCCAATCCTCCCTTAGCAATTTCGAGCAAAATTAGCCATTGAACGTGGAGATTTTGACTAATCTCTATTGTAAACCCTAATTTACAGCAAAAATAAGGACTTGGCAATCATCTCAAGAAGTACGCTCAAAAATTAAAGCCCTAGAGACTTGAATTTCAGTCGGTAAAATTGGGGCATTTCAAGAGATTCAAGTAGCCATTCAACCAATAAACATTTGAGACTGAATTTGTGCCTAAGGAGCACAATTGAAGACCAATCCCCAAGCAAACCAAAGGATAAATCGATTTAAAGGCTTACAGGTTATTTATGACAACAAGAGGCACTTGGAAAACGCAAGAGATTCAAGAATTTAATTTTATTCCATCCAAATAGCAATTCAAGATAAAGAAATATAGCAAGGAGACCAACAGGTTATCCATTGTCCAAGATTAAGTGGTAACATTTGCATTTTCAGTTTATATGAATTCTATGCTTGTTGTAATTAGTGCTTAATCAAGTTACTCACCACTTTATTCTAGAATGAAAGCTAGTTTCACATTAGCCTGGGACTGGCATTAATTAATTAATTAATATAAATTCCCTAATGTCACCTTTGACACTAATCGCTAATTAAATATTGTAGGTTAAGTTTTGACACCGGGTACCACCTAGTACCTGTCACACATGACTTATTACAGCTTTTGTCCATGCCACCCACTAATTACTAAGGTTACTAAGGTCTCACTATAACTTTGTTGACTTGCATTTCACATGTGTACCTTACATGTACACAATCATGCCAAAGCTAAGTATTAAAAATACACGTCCTCGTAACATCTACCTATTTTTGGGCACCTAGCTGACTACTCATTTATTGATAACCGAAATTACTTTATTGGTATATCATTTCTAGTTGACCACTTCATGATCTTGGCCTATAAACGAGTCTAGCACTTGCTCCTCCACATTATACTCAATATACACCTGCACATGCAAGTCTTGTTGAGGAAAGGGAGTCAGTTCCATTCCCCACACAGCCAATGACTCACTGTTGGTTCTACATTGTTTGTCATCTTGTTATATGGATTCCATTTCTTGAGCATCGATCTTTTGAGTTGTTTTACGTTATTCTTTTTTCAAAATGTTTCTCTTTACTCTTCTATTTATGCAATCTATTACAACATATTCTCACGATTCCCTCATTGTACCCTATTCTGACACAACCCCATTCCTACATAACCAGCCACCATTGCAAGACGATGTACTCCCTTATGTAAGGTCATCATATCTGCATTGGTTAGCATTGTACAAACACCCTTGTCATACCTACACAATCATCATACCCATCATCGATTGCACTAAATAACTGTATGCCGAAGCTATTCTTTAAAGTGACAGTTGGAATTATGTGTCAATCACCTTGGGCAAAGAAGCAAATGAACAAAGGAGATTACCACAAAATGTAAACAAAGGATCGCATATCAATTTATGGGTTTGGTGACTAAATGGCTACACCAATTTGCAAAAACCATTTGTTATACATGCACAAGTGTCAGCACGATTTGAATGGGTGACCCCTTGTGAAGGATCCTCACAACAATTTCAATAATAAGATCCCTTATAATGTTGCTGCAGCAATCTCAACAACAGTTGTAATGAAAAGTTTTACAACTTCTGAAACATTCAGAATATTTGACATAACTATGTGGGTGCAAAAATCATCCTTAGGAAGTCATCCATCCATAGGTCTTCATCTCTTCAAGCCAAACTATTTCAAAGGTTTAAATGTGGATGTGCCCAGATGGTGCAACAATTACTACGAAGAAAAATCACACGAATCCTATACTAAGCCTAACAATGAGGCAGCTTCCACAAGCAAACAAGAGGTCAAATGTCACAAGGACATGAAATGTTGAGATGCTTTAATCTTGTTGATAACATTTGATTAAGTTATTAATCTTGCAAGGTTGTTTAAGCACATGTGATACACATAGCAAATATTCCATAGTAATATGCCAAGGACCCTGAGGATGCAATGGGTGTCAAAGGCAAAGGTTGTAATAAGTTATGCCGATTAGTTTTGTTGGTCAATTGGAATCAAATTTGACCCTAGGATAGTGGTTCGACCAATAAGTGTTAGTGGTGACACTAGGGACTAGCATTAATAGATTAATTAATGGCATTCTAAAGGCCAACCATAGTTGCCTCCGTATGAGATACGGTACTATTTGTACCATACGATCCGTACAGTATCATATGTTACGTATCCGTACATTTTTGTACCTTTTTTTGGGCCCATTTGTGCCACCACGCCTGCGCGTCCTGCGTCTTGCGTCTCTTGCACCCCCGCCTTTTTTCCTACGCATTCCACCTACTTACGTCGCACTTTTTAGGGGGGTGGAAAGCCTTGGATACCTCATCCCACCCCCTTTTCCAATCATGCACTTGCCCCCCCCAAACAAACCCTCTTTGGATTTCTTACAGCTCGCAGCCCTCTCTTTGACTGTTGACCCCTCTTTGACCATTTGAACTTTGACCCTTCTCGCATCTACAAAAGGTGCTCCTCTCCTCCATGCTTCCACACCAATTCAGCAAGCACTTACCATTCTCATATTCCTCTCTTGGATCTTGAATGGACTTGTGATTTATCATTCTCGAATCTCATCTCATCTCCCATTCCCTCTTTCCCACACCCTATCGAAGCATTTGTCATTCTCAAATCTCGTCTCCCATTCCCACTATCCCGCACCCTCAAAGCATTTGCCATTCTCATCTCCCATCCCCTCTCTCTCACTCTTGATCTTTCAACTTTACCCCAACCCTCCGGCCTCTCAAGTCTCCCTCCCTTTGAACTTTCAAGACTCAAGTTTCAAGAGTCGAGACTCAAGCATCTCTCTCTCTCTCTCTCTCTCTCTCTCTCTCTCTCTCTCTCTCTCTCTGTGTGGCCTCTTTATCCATCACCGGCACCATGACTCGTGAGAAGCACGAGGCCTTCAATTTGCATGCGATCCGTATTGCAGGAAGCGCTATACAAGTGGTGCAACTCGGCTTCTCCAACATCTTTCCAAGGCGGGGGGACAAGTTGCTCCATGCAAGGAGATCCCTCAAAACATGGCGGAGGAAATTCTCGCCTAGATGAGAGGGGGATTCACAAGAGGAGAAAGTGGCTTATCGGCACCAACTCCTGGGCCTACTAACGAGGAAGTATCAAATGTGGGTATATCTTCAACCCATGCGGGAGAGGTCTCTACCATTGGTGGTGGGGGCTCCACATCCACATCCGGCTCTAGTAAAAGACAAAGAGTGGAAGCTCGTTCGGTGCCGGAGAGACAATCCTCTCTCTCTCAAGCTCCCAGTCATGTGCGTAGATCAATTGCCTTTCTTAGAGAAAGGCAACGACTTGCGGACATTGAAATTGCACACAGGGTGATTGAGTACAATCTTGCATTCAATGTCCTAAAGCAAGAGCAATGGAAGAAGATAGCAAAAGCCATTGCCAATGTGGGTCCATGTGAAGGATGCACCAGTGTTACATACAACAACATAAGGACCAAAAATATTGATGAAGAGAAGGAGAGGATTGATAGAGCCCTTGATCCTATTCGGGCCGCATGGATAAAATATGGTTGCTCCATTCTCACCAACGGATGGAGTGATCGTAAGAAACGGGGCATCATCAACATACTTGTCTCATGTCCACTCGGCACTTACATTTTGTGAGCCATAGATATTGGCAAGAGGGGGAGAAAAACAACAGGCACATTCATCTACTGCCACATTCGACAAGCTATCATTGAGCTATACATTGCCTTTTAAATTTGTTTCACTTTCTTTCATTATGATAATTGATTTATGCATAATTATCTATCTCCCTATTCTAATTTCTCTCTAGTATCTATCTCAATTCTCTCTTTCCCCGTGGGCCGCAAGGCCCCCAACCCCCATCTCTCTTCATTCTTGAATCTTGAAAGTTGAAACTTGAAAGGCTCAACTCTCTCTTTCTCTCTCTAACCTCGAAGTATTGTTAGTATACTTACTTGTAATTTGTAAATTGTGGTTATAGGTGGGCCCCTCAAATGTGATGCAAGTTGTTACCGACAATGCATTGAATTGTCGGCACATGGGCCGTTTGCTTAAGGCCGAGTTTCCCACGATTGTCTGGACTCCATGTGCAAGTCATTGTTTGGACTTGCTCATAGAGGACATTGGGAAGCTCGAGTAGGTGAAGAGAGCGGTCTGCAAAGCTACATTAATTGTCACATTCTTCACAGCAAAGGTAAAGGTACTTGCGATGTATCGTGAGCATAGCACACTGGAGTTGAAGAAGCCTTCTTCAACTCGCTTTGCTTACATGTGGTTATTTCTGGAGCACCGTTATGAGGTGCGGTCAACAGTAGTATCCACTCTATGGAATGAGTAGGATGAGCATGAGACAGAGAAGGCCAAAGCCATGCAACACTTCTGCCTTAATGAGCAGTTTTGGCAAAAATTCCGTGCCGCCGTCATTGTCGTAACTCCCTTTTATAGGGTGTTACGTATAAGTGATTGCGAGGGGTCCACCATGGGCCTTCTCGTTCACTTCTTTAGAGCGGCATTGGTCAAGGCACGTGCTTGTATAATGATCACAGAGACACAACGTGCACATGTTTTAGAGATAGCAGAGAGGAGATGGGCATGGATGCATAAGTCCATCCATGGTTTTGCTGCATTGGTATATCCGGCCGACAAGTCACCGGCAGTCATGGATGATAGAGAATTACGTTCGGACCAACTTGCTTATTTGACTCGTGTGGTCCTTGTGGATGACCACAATGCAGTGTTGGAGAAGCTAGGATGCTATGCAGATCAGAGAGGGCATGTGGCTTTTGCTTCTTCCACTTGTTGGAGGAGAGAGTCACTTATGAAGCCTTTATTTTGGTGGCAAAACTTTGGGTGCACGTTGGAGACCCTTCAGCCCTTAGCCATGAGGGTCCTTGCCCAGGATTGCTCTTGGGATGCATGTGAGAGAAATTGGAGTGTCTATTCTCTCATTCACACAAAGATTCGCAATCGGTTTAGCACACGACAGTTAGAGCAACTAGTCTATTGCCGCACTAACTTACGCATGATAAGGGCTATGATGAGCATGGGTAGTCCAAAGCAAGTAAGGTTTAAATACTTAACCATAACATTTAAAATTTGTTGTTTTAAACTTTAAACTTTGAAGTTTATACTTTACAATTTAGACTTTGACATTTACAATGATCAATCTTACGTGCATCACTCCATTGTGTAGATGAATGTTGATACATTCAAGTTGACAGGCAACACTCTTCCAAGTATACATCAAGAGGTGGAGAGAAGGAGATGATTTTTGCAAAGCTCTATAGACAGCTTATAGCAACAGATACTTGTGACACTTGCAGTCTTCCTGCTCCTGGGCAAGGAGTTCCGAGTAGGTGGTAGCAGGGGCATGGTCATTCGACGCCCTCCATCATCGAGGAGGGGTAGTTCGAGTGGCTTGCAGATATATGTAAGGCGGGGCTCTAGTAGCTCACATCATGTACCTCATGATAACATCCCCCCTTGCCTACACAGCCGCCACCTAGAGAGCCATCATTTAATGATGATGGTAACCTCATCAGTGAGGATGAGTATGAGTGTGTCTTATCATCCGATGCCAAGGAGTCATCTTCAAACTCTCTTAATGAGCACTCATATGGTTTTGATGATGATGATGATGAAGATAGTAATGCCTCATCATAGATTCATAGGTCTCTCTCTTTTTTGTATCAGATATACTAGATTGTAGTTGTATCGTATATTTTGCACAGCCCATGCGACCGTGATGGTCACTCTCATATATTCATCTTATTCTGTAATGAAATGACTATTTCCACTTTAAACATGTATTCTATGATCTATCATTTAATTATTTGTGGTTTTTGTTATTTAAAAAATCATTGCAATTTTTTTCCATACTAATAACATACCGTACCTTATAAAATCATAAGGGGCCATTTAGTACCGCATTTTACCGTACCATACCGTATTGTACCTTTCATACATGACAACTGTGAGATCAATAGAGGTTGTGAACCACTTCAGGTTGCAAATGGCCTAGTTAATTTAATTATGAATGGTCACACTTAATTTTAGGCAAGGTCAGAAGAGCTTAATTTAATTTTCAAAATTATTTATTTCTAAAAATTAATTAAATGACATGATAACACTGGAAAATGGATTCAGAAGGCTACCACTTTGGCAAAAATACCCATGCAAGACTGAAAAAGGCTTTTAGAGGCTGGAGAGAGGGATTCAAGTATACAAGCTGAGAAAAAGAGAGAGAACAAGTCCGTGGTCTAAGTTCTCTGCTGTAGAGGATCTTCTGGAGGCTGGAACAATAAGAATCAGGCCATCTTATGCAAATAACAACAATTCTAGGACCTTCAAGAGTTGGCAACAACTGATTGAAGCAAGAGACAGAAGTTTGAGGTCTCTTGGCAACTGGCGACAACATTTAATGTTGTCTTACACAAGCAACAATCAAATTTAGGTCTTGCTCACGTGAAAATCAAAAATCTCTCTCTTCTGGCACTCTCTCACTCTCTCCATCTTGTGCTCAGTCATTCTCAGTATTTCTCAGCCTTTTGGATCAGATTTCAATCAAATTTGGTGGACAACAAAGAGGTTTCTATTGTAAACCCTAAATTTAGGATTTGACAGCCACCTCGGGACTCACGCCAATTGGTGAAAGCATCACACACTGAATTTATCGATGATGTATTGATTGTTGGGTGAGCTCGTGAGATAAGATGGATGCTTTGAGACTCGACTCAAGAAGAGCTTTAAGATGAAGGACATAGGGTAGGCCTCATATATTCCTGGTATGTGCATCATGCACGATTGCTCTAAGGGGCTCCTTCATATGTCACAACACGTGTACATATAGAAGGTGCTTGAGCGATTGATGTTAAGCCTATTGGTTGTCCTTTATGTTCCCATATGAAGGTTAATCAAGCAAATTGTCCCCAACCAGATGGGCTGGATGCGATGGCTAGGTTCCCTTATGCATCCATAGTGGATAAAGGATATGCAATGGGAGTTGTGGCACACTATATGGCTATACTTGGATGTGACATTGGGATGCCATGAAGGGTATAGTGAGGTACTTGAAAGGCATTGTAGATATGTGTATTTGCTATGGTGGTCAGGATACTACAGTCATTAGTTACACTAATTTTGACTATGCATGACATACAGATTGTAAGAAATCCACCTCTCAATATATCTTTACTTTTGCTAGAGGTGTTATTTCTTGGATGTCCAATATGCAACAATGCACAGCCTTAAGATTTTATTCAACCCACTTCATTTCAGCCTCAGCTCCATCAATCAAAGGCCTATTCTCAGCCACATGGGCAAGATCCACATAATAGGGTTCAAGCAAGCTCTAGGCATGAAGAGGACATCCATGGTTGCAATCCATTTTATAAACAATTCTATTCTCAACCAAATATTGGTGGGCATGAACAAGGGCATGTGAATTCAGCCCCAAACTCCTATGCACAGCAACACAATTCTCATACTCAAGTTCAACCTAATAGACCAAGCCCCTTATCCAATCATGGTTGGCCTCAACAAAACAGTGGCCAGCAACCACCATTTAATACTCCTATGCATGGACAACATCAAGGGTACCATGGACAACCTTCCAATATGAGCAACACTCATTTTCAGCCTCAAGGACATTATTTCCAGTCACAAGGTTATGGTATGCAGTATGGACAGCAAACCCCATATGCACAAGGAACTTGGAATAATGAATTCCCTAGGCAAGGCTCATTTGGTATTTCTTTTAAACAACACCATAATGGACAGCAACACCACAATGGGCAGCCACCTCAATATGAGAGAGAGTATAAAGAGAATATTGTCATCTCAAATTTCAAAGGAAAGAATCCTTCACCCACGGAGTTGGAGGAGTGGTTTGACAAATTGGAGATGTACTTTTTCCTTTATCCAAGGCCCAAAAATGCCAAAGTGAAGTTTGCAGCCCTTCATTTAGAAGGCTATGCACATACTTAGTGGAGATATATGACAAGAATTGGGCATGACTTCTTATCTTGGGAAGCACTAAAGAATGCTATGATTGAAGTCTTCATCTCTCCCATTGAAAAAGAGCACTTGGAAAAGAAATGGTATGCCCTTGAGCAACGTGGTCTCTCGGTTAGAGAGTATTCAAATCAGTTTTTAAACCTCTCAATGTATGTTCATGGAGTTTCCGATAGTGCCAAATTGAACAAGTATATATTTGGTTTGGAGTCTACCTTATCATCCAAAGTTGGAGCCATGAAGCCTACATCTTTGCAAGCTGCCATTCAATTGGCTGAGCGTTATGGGCAGAAATACAAGAGTTTCCAGCCAAAAACAGGGCATTTATTTCAGCCTACACAGTCCCCAAAGACATCAAGCCATTATTGGCATGTAAGGACTGATTTTTAGCATGTGGAAAGGCAATAAATGTTCACAACAATACCTACAACAAGATACCAACTTTCCCCACTGTTTATGGACCAAAGCAGGGCAGCAATTTCAGATCTAATGCTGAAAATAAGTTTGATGGAAAAATGACTGATATTAGTGCCAAAATTTTAGCCCCTATCCAAGGCAAGCATGTGTCTAATGACAAGCTCAAAGAAATGTATACCAAAGGACTATGCTTCAAGTGGGGGGAGAAATGGTCACCTGACCATAAGTCCAAGTGCAAGGCTAAGAATTTGACGATTAGCATGATTTATGAAGAAACCTATTGAGGGGAGTCTTGCACAACTTGAAGGCTCTACTACTCAAGAAGAGATGCATGAAAATGAAGAGAGTATCCACGATGAGTTTTATGACCCAATGGATGGCTTTCCTTTTGATCCGGGCGGTCATTACATGGATGATTCTTGGACTGATTTACATCCATCGCTATGTTCCATATCAAATGATGCATGGAGTGGTTCAAAAGGGGACAATACCCTACGCCTCAAAGGCCAAATCAATGGAAGGACCGCTCACATACTCATTGATACGGGCAGCACACATAGCTTCATTAATTCCAAATCACTTAATGGGCTAAAATTGAGTACACATGAAATGCCTTCTTCCCTCAAAATCCAAGTGGCAAATGGAGACACTGAAAATAGCAATCAATGCTACCCAAATGTTCCTATTACTCTATCTCCATTGTGCACTACATCAGTGAGTTTGATCGCATTAGAAATGGGTCCCATTGACATTATACTTGGCTGCAATTGGCTGAAATCTTGGGGCAGATTTACTATGGATCTTAACAAGCTGAAAATGGAATTTCAATGGTGTGGACAACAAGTAGCTCTACATGGTGTTGAGAAGAAGAAAATGGAGGTGATCAGCCCCAAGAAGATAAAAAAAGATATAAATACAAAGGCATGCATATTCACTATTCTTCTTTCGAAGATTGATGAGGATCAGCCCTCTCCTCCTACCAATGACATAGACCATGTCTTTGCAAGTTGCTGAAGGATTATGATGATATTTTTCAGCCACCTACTTCCCTTCCTCCCAAAAGAGAAGTGGATCATCCTCTAGACTTGCTACCGAACACCAAGCCTATTAACAAACCACCATATCGCCTCTCCAAAGTGGAAAGGAAAGAGGCAGAGCGCCAAGTGAGAGCTATTAGAAATGGGTCTCATCAAGGCAAGCCAATCGCCTTTTGCCTCTCCGGTCCTTCTTGTAAAGAAGAAAGATGGCTCTTTTCGGATGTGTATCGACTACCACAATCTTACCAAGATCACTATCAAGAATAGATATCCAATACCTAGAATAGATGACCTTCTAGATGAATTCAAGGATGCTAAGGTGTTCTCCAAGATTGACTTGAGATCGGGGTATCATCAAATACGCATGAAGGAAGGGGATGAGTTTAAAACAGCCTTTAGGACAGAAAGAGGCCTCTATTAATTCATGGTTATGCCTTTTGGTTTATCCAATGCTCCAGCCACATTCCAATCTCTTATGAATAAGATACTTCAACCTTTGCTATTTCGGACAGTTTTGGTATTCTTTGATGACATTTTGATCTATAGCAAGAACAAAGAGAACCATTTACAGCTTGTAAAAGAGGTCTTCGATATATTGAGGAAGCACAAACTATTTGCCAAGGCAACTAAGTGTTCATTCATGACAAAGGAAGTTGCATACTTAGGTCATATAGTGGGAGAAGATGGAATCAAAGTGGATCCTAAGAAGGTGCAATGCGTCAAAGAATGGCCTACTCCAACTAATGCCACTTCTTTAAGAGGCTTTCTTCGGTTATCCTCCTTTTACCATAGGTTTATGAGGAATTATGCTCATATTGTAGCTCCTCTTACCGATCGGCTGAAAAAAGAGGCCTTCTTTTGGGACAAAATCACCGACAAGAGCTTTAATGAGCTGAAGCAATTGCTTGTTTCAGCACCAATACTAGTTTGCCCTGATTTTTCCAAGACTTTTACCATCTACACGGATGCTAGTGGTAGAGGTTTAGGGGCTGTTTTGGTTCAGGAGCATGATGTCATTGCATTTGAGAGCAGAAAATTCGATGATAAAGAGAGGAAGATGCATGTGTACGAGCAAGAGATGCTTGCAATTCTACATGCGATCAAGAAATGACATCATTATCTCTATGGAACACATTTTAAAGTCAAAAGCAATCATAGGGTGCTGAGGTATTTTCTCTCACAGCCCAACCTTTCACCCAAGCAAAAGAGATGGTTGGCTACCTTGCAGTCATATGATTTTGAAATAGCATACATGGCTGGAAAGGATAACATTGTGGCTAATGCGTTATCTAGAATGTGGGCATGCAGTTTATCTACAATGTCTACAATTTATAAGGATTGGATAAACGACATCCAGGAAGAATATGTGTTGGATGAGCATACTGTCCAGATTTTACAGAAATTACAGCAAGGACATGATGAAGAATTTCCAAATTTCAAAGCGCATAATGGACTCTTATGGTTTAAGGGTAAACTGTACTTGGTTCCTAACAGTAAATTCAAGCTGAAAGTGCTCCATGAGATGCACTCATCACCAATGGCTAGTCATTTGGGTCTTTTCAAGACCTTTGACAAGGTCCATAAAAGTTTTTATCGGAAGGGTTTATGGAAGGACGTCAAGGAGCATGTATCTAAGTGTTTAGAGTGCCAACAAAATAAGGATTTCACCTTATTACCAGCCGGACTCCTTCAGTCTTTACCTATTCCTACGGGCAAATGGACCGACATTTCCATGGACTTTATAACGGGATTACCTACTACTAGTCATGGATGGAATAGTATCTATGTCATTGTTAATAGATTGACTAAATCAGCCCACTTTATTCCAACCAAAATACAATATTCAGTAAGGCAAGTGGCTGAGCAATTTATGGAAGGTGTGTTCAAGCTGCATGGTATGCTAATGAGAATAGTATCGGATAGAGATACAAAATTCATGGGCAACTTTTGGAGAAGTCTATTCTCTTCTATGGGTACTTTTCTCACTCCTAGTACAGCCTATCACCCCCAAACCAATGGGCAAACGGAGAGAGTCAATCACTTCGTGAAAGTGTACCTTAGGCATTATTGTCATGACACACAAGCTTTGTGGGATCATTGGATCCACCGTGCTGAATTTTGCTATAACAACACGTATCACATGAGCATAGGTATATCCCCATTTGAAGCACTTTATGGGTACAAAGTCCAAATTCCATCAGTTTTAATTCATGAAGATATCAACCCCCAAACAAAGGAAGAGTTGGAAAGGATGGAGATGCTCATGAGACAATGCAAGGACAGCATAAGGAAAGCACAAGAAGTAATGAAAGCCTATGCCAATAAGAAGAGAAGACATTTGGATTTCAAAGTTGGAGATTGGGAGTTTCTTAAAGTGCCCAAGACACAATATGCTTCATTGAAGGGTGGAAACACTAAGCTTGCACACAGATTTTATGCGACATATTTGATAGTGGACAAAGTTGGAGAGCTTGCTTATAAGCTCCAACTACCTTCTTCCACTAGAATACATGATGTATTTCATGTTTCACAGCTTAAGAAGTATGTTGGACCTGATGTGCAGGTATTGAAAGAGTTACCACCAATGGATGAAGCAGGACTTGTCATATATGAACCTGAAAGCATTGTTGGAAAAAAAGAAAAAGTGCTCAGAATTCGTACTCTTATTGAGTACCTCATTAAGTGGAAGAGTCTACCTATAGAAGAATCTTCTTAGCAACCATCCACTTATGTGAATGATTTTCCTTGGTTATTACAGGATGATACGTGACAGACTGTGCATGGACTATGCAGGGACAACTTGCTGTGAGATATTACTGTCGGCAATAAAACTGTCCTGACTTTATCAAAATTTGACTTTGATGTTATGGGGTAATACTAGGAATTGTATACTTCATTTCTATACCTCATATGTGTCATTTGGACCACTCTATCAAAAGTTATGATAGTTTTTGTAAATCAGCCCTGTTTGGACAACAGCCAGTTTACTCACAGTTTGGTATACATAAAGGTCTCTCTTACATAGAAAGTGCTTTCCTATCATATCGGAGCTACATAGGCATGATTACTATCATCCTTGGCATGGATTTGGTCCATTTATCCTTGGTTTTGAGGACAAAACCATCTTAGAACGGGATGGTTTGTCATGAAGGAAAACTACTTTGATATTTTTGTACTTTGGAATCATGCTAATTCCATACCTAGTAATTTCCAGCCCTTGTAAATTCAGCCCTTGCCTATGTAAATGTGCCCTTAACTTTGGAAATGAGGGGTTAGGATAAAGAAGGCAAGAGGCTAGGGAAAGACATATTTTGGCTCATTCACTAAGTTTTGTTGTTCACTTTCTTGATGTTAGCTTCCTTCTTGCTAGATGAAGCATCAACCATGGCTGTCATATATTTTTGGAACTCTCATCATTAATACATGGCAAGTTGTCTTGGTGCAATAATTCTCTTGTTATTTCATGCTTATTCCAGTTTTTAGTTAGATTTCTTTTCTTGGTTGAATGCTTTATTACGCTTTCGGCTTAACGAGACCACCCAATCATAGGTCTCGATCCATCAGGGGTCCATCCTCCCACTTCTTTCAAGAGAGTAGTTTCAGTTATTTAATTAACTACCACTTTAGGTTCAACGTATAAAATCAGCTTCCTTGAATTATCTCTTGATACAAATTCGTTACACGCTTTTAATTTACAACACAAAAACAGAGTAAAGCAATTCTTTCTTGATAGTTCCTTTCAGAAAAATGACTTTTACAATGTCTTCTATTCGAAGTATTATTATCTCCGAGTTACGTTCCCCAACTAGTATTGGAACCCCAGAACACAACCTAGAAATCGAAGGGTAGCCTAGAAATCGAAGGGTAGACCACCCAACCATAGATCTAGATCCGTCGAGGGTCCATCCTCCCGCTTCCCTCGAGAGAGTAGTTTTAGTTATTTAATTACCTACCACTTTATGTTCAATATATAAAATCAGCTTCCTTGAATTATCTCCCGATACAAATTGTTATACGCCTTTAATTTACAACACGAAAAAAAAGTAAAGCAATTCCTTCTTAATAGTTCCTTTCAAAAAAATTTGACTTTTACAATGTCTTCTATTCGAAGTATTATTCTCTCCAGTTCCGTTCCCCCCGCACACAATCTGAAAATCGAAGGGTAGTTGGCAATTCGTAAGAGCATAAGGAGTTTATGACCAGAGTCCCTCTCGTATCCTCACCTCCTCCTGCCAACAAGAGTTCCCTACAACAAGACCTTTCGCATCATGATTGGCCTAAACTCACTAACATGAAACCAAAAAAAATTTTAAAAAACCCTTGGAGTAGGTTTTCTTCACGCTGGCCTTGGGGAGATCCAATGCCATCAAGAACACTACCTCAGTCGGTGTTCAGTGTTCACCAAAATACTGCTCTAGTCGGCAATCTATACTCAGTCATCCATCTTTTAGCCTGATGATTTTAGGAAAGATAAATACCTAGCTTACAATCACAAACATCTTATTTCGAATGCATTATACACAAACTCTTAACAAGTTTATTTCCAAGACAAATCTTTTCTTTCCAAAAATAATAACATCGAGGCAATTTAGCATAAGTGGCAAAATAACTATAAGTGACAAAATAACTTCAAGACAAATCAATCTAAGTAGCAAAATAACTTCGAGACAAATCAACATAGGCGGCAATACCTTCCCATAGTCTTCCAGGATTCCCTCTTCCTTAGGGATTAGTTTGGATTGAATTTAAGCAAGAATTTCATACTTGAGGATAACTCCCTTAGAGTTTCGTGGGTCTTTCCTCGCAATAAAAGAAAATCTTAATTAGTTTAATTACGAATAGTATCATTTGGCGATTGCGTCTCAAGGTCTCTTATATACCGAGGATTAACATTTGTGATTCAGAAATTTCATTTGATCAATACAAAAATCAAAAATATTAAATCTTTTAGGGACACAGGACCTTCCTTGTACTCGCATAGGCTCATCTTGTACAGACCCAATTTAACCCTTGGAATTCACGGTTAAGAATTCCTCTGAGAAATTATATGCATGAATCGAATATAATCTTATTTTTCACATGCAGCTTTTGTTGTCTATTCATGGAATAAAGACCTGCTAGCTGCTTTTATTTAAGAAAATTAATACTTGAAGATCTGTGACGGGTGCTTGGTTGATGGTATTCGTGGCTTCGTTTGTAATCTCCATTCTCGCCATTCCGTTTATAGTAGTTGTGTTTGCAACGTTATTGGCAGCTCTTGCCTCCGCGACCTGTATAGCTTTCTTCTTTGGAGCCATGGTCTTTAATTGTGAGGCCACAAAAAATGAAAATTTGGCAAAGGAGCTTAGGGGTAATTAAATTGACAGAATTTTGACTGACCGGGGAGAGGGGGGCGGAAGCGATCGCCAAAGATTTCGAGAAATCAAGAAGAGTCTTGATTCCATAGGAAGGAATAGGATAGAAGGGCTAGACGAATTGAATTTGAGAGCTCGCAGAATATCCTCCTTGTCTTCTTGACGAGAAATTCTTATGCTCGCGCTTCTTTCGTCTCACTCTCCTCTTGTTCTATACTCCTAAGAAGAGCCTCTCCCCCTCTTGCTTGGACTACTCTCAATGGCTCCCCATGCCTCTTATTTATAGCTAAATTAGAGAGAAATGGTTGTAACTAAGAAGAAGAGTTCTTTATGGAGGGGATCTTAGCAAAATCAAAAATATGATGCTCAGATCACAAATCTGATGGTTCCGTTGGCTCCGAAAGGAGGGTAAAACCCCAAGACACTTGATTAGAAATCTTCTAGATCGCTTCTTCTTCTTCTCCCTGTTCGAAGTGCTATTTGATGCCTGTAAACTGCGATTGCGACGTGCACGATTTTGCCAATCCCTTTTTTTTACATTAAATCTCCAAAATTGACTGGAAAAAAAAAACCACTTGTTTTTTTTTTTTCACGACATCTTGTTTTAGAAATTTCTATATCTTTTTAGGATATTTACAATAAATGATATCTAAAATATGCTAGCCTTATCCAAAAATCTAATATTTTTGGGCTATCCATACTATACACATTGACACTAATGACTAATATGGCTCATAACTCTCATTCATGAGGTAACTTTCGTGATGGGTGGCTACAGTCCTTTTCAATCCAGAAAATATCAGGTTACCATCCTCAGGTCTTTTTGCTTGAGATCTTCTTTATTTAATGATTTTAAAGTCCATTTTGCGAGAAGTTGAAATTTTTTTAAATTAAAGTCGAGATATCACATTACACGTAAACCATGTTATTACCACCCTATCTGAGGAGAAAGGTTGGTTTCATGGTTCGATTGCTGAGACACTATCAACTCCCTTGAATTGGTGGGCTCGAGGCGCCTAATTGAAGGTCAAAAGTTTTACTCAAGTACTAAAATTATGTTCTATTGAGTGTTTACAACAAGAATATCTTTAGATAGTGAGATGGGATCAAAAAGTGATGATGTATCTCATTCTGAAAATGCACATAATGAAGAAAAAATACAATGCTTAATCTTGGAACATGCTTACAGCATGGATAGCAAGCTAGTAATATTGGTTTAGACCAAAATGTGGGTCCTTCTAGGCCTATAGAGACTGATGACCAGCAAGAGAAAAAGGAATTTAATGACCAATAAAGATCAGCAAAGAATAATAATTAAAATGTTTGTGCAATTGGCAAATGATTCTCAATTCATGCACTTTTTTAACCCCTTAAAGGGAGCAGCAACAAATACAAGAAGAGGAAATCGTCTTCAAGAGCTTTCGAACAGTAAGATGCACCAAAGGAAGAGCCAATACAACAGCATGATGTTCCAAATGTGGGTAGAGAGCATAAGCAAATGATACTAGTGAGTCAATTGATGCGTATGCAAGGCCAACTTGGAAGTGTCAATCCAATGCTTTTTGAACAACAAGGCATGCATGCAATGATGGGGTAGCTAGGATACTTTGGTAGTGGCGCTAGTTTCCATGCTATGGTGGGTTAGGTACTGCATACACAAATATATAGCATACCTCGATGTGCATGGTGTGCAAGATCCAATGTATCTAGATATGGCCGGTAATATGCATAACCCCATGTATAGTGATTCGATTTCAAGGCCGACATGTTGTCAAAAAGAAAAGAGAACTCTTTCCACGGCCCCTGCCAGCGTCTCCCCATTCGGTCACGTTGCCATCCATCGCCACATCCTGGTTCGAGAATATTAGCTCGATTTCCTTTCGATCAGTGGTGCGCATTGTGCCTTGATACAAGACTGACTGTCCCATCCCTTAGGATCAACTAATCCATGTCCAATTGTTGTTCACATGGAACCTTTCTCTACTTCAATCTTCAAAGTTCTCATTTGAATATTTGCTACTACCACTAAGATCTGCAATGGAGCCGTTTCACTCGAGCGTGAGCAATGTTGGCATGAGAGACACAAAGTGGCAAGTTTAACAATGCATGTATGCACTATGTTTGGGACTCGTGGTATTAATGTTAGTCGTGCAAATGCTCGATATAGTCTTGGTCATGAGGAAAAATGCAGCTAGAAATGCCTACATGAGGGAAATGCATGCAACATACAAGAAAATGTATTTTGGAATGGCTCGCAATATGCAAATTCCCATACACACTCAAATTGCAATGGTCCAAAGTATGCAAATAAAAATAGTTCATAATGCATTCGGCACTCCTAGCATGTCAAGTACACATGCGGGGCTAGTCAACTAGATGCAATGTTGTATATTAGTTAAATTGGAACTGCAACAATGTGAAAGTATAAAGCATTGCAATGCTCAAGAGGGAAAAAGGCCTAGAACCTAGTGGAGGTTTTGAGGCAAATAAGTGCCCATGTGCTTCTTGGTGAAGCTTCAGCATTGTTTCGCCTAAGAAAGAATGCAATTGGATGAAGAAGAGTGACTTGCCAAATCATCCTCAGTGATACACTTTTCCTTAATGTGTTTCAATTAGAGCCAATTTTGGATCAAGCTCAGCTGAGCATAGAAGGTTCAAAGTATTACCTAATGCTCAAGGTGAAGGTTGCAACTCCACTCCCCTAGTGATTGACAACTCAGTTGGTGGATCTCGTATATATTGGTTCGTATCCAGGATACTGTATGCTGACAGTATTTCTACCATTGGGATTACTATTCAATGTACTAGTCACTGTGAACTGGTATATTGATATGATTTGTACCTAGGCTTTCAAATTATACATTTGCAAGGTCGCTAGCATAAATACATGGAATGTGCATTTGGATGTGATGTACATTTGCAAGGCATGTATAGGATACATGGATGGTATGCAATATACATTTGCAGGTGATGCAAAAGAAATACAATTGCATAAGTTACATGTGGTTTGCAACTGATGTACGCTTTACATGACTATCTTGTGGTACATCATCACTATGAGGTATCATTTATACTTAGTTTATGCACTGGAATGCCTTAGTGGTCAAAATAGTGTTGGGTTTTGGCATATGGATGTATCTCTTATGGTTTCTAACAATGGTTATGATTCATATGTGTGGATTGTAACTAGTTTAAGTTACTGGAATTTCACATGCAAAGGCCATGAGCATGGTTAAGTAGCAGTGACCAATGTTGTTTACACTATGATGCGTTCTAAAAAACTCCAATGCACTATGTTTTACTTTGGCACATTGCAGTGCAATTGAGGATGACTCCAAGGATTTCAAGGGGGAGGTTTGTCACGAGGATGTGAAATTTTAATCCTTTGCTTAGCATTTGACTAAAAGTTGATCAAATATGCAAAGGTGACTTGCACATGTGAGGTGCAAGTTACAATGTGGAACCAAGGACCCCAAGATATTAATTGGTACCAAAGATAAAAGTTACAGTAAGTTATGGCTGACAAGTACTAAGTGGTACCCGATGTCACATTTCAATCTAGACCAATTTATTTCAGTCAAATTTGGTGGACAAAAGAATGATTATTGCTGTAAACCCTAATTTACAACGGCAAGTGGGTTTTAGCAGCGACCTTGGGACCCGTGCCAAAGATTGAAGGCTTAGTACATTGAAATCAATAGCTGGAATTCAAGTAATTGCCAAGGATTTCAAAAGCCAGCTCATTCCAATTAAATTGAGGAAGAGGTGGATACAGGTACCTAAGAGAGTGTTGAGAACGAGGATAAGGATGATCTTGAAGCGGGTGATGGGGGCTTTGGACTGACATAAGCATGATAGTTTGGCACATATGAGGGGATGTGCAGATTTGGGGGGGGTGGATGCCATACGATTTAATGTCTATATTATGCAGACATATGAGATCCCATAACTTCATGCATTAAGGAGATTTGATCTACCAATGGTAAATTGAAGGTCAAGTCTTAGGTGAAATCAAGGGACAAACTTACAAGAAAGCTAGCAGGTCATTTATGACAATAAGAGGTGATCGTAAGGGATACTAATTTTGGGCCAACAAGCTATCCATTGTCCAAGATTAAGTGATAATGTAGCATTTTCAGTTTGTGTGAATTTTATTATTATTGAAATAAGTGTGAATCAGGCCACTACCACCGTTTTTCCAAAAGGAAGTTTGGTTTTGTTTCCCACCCTTTTGCTCTGTAGTCCTCTTAATGTAGAAAAAAGATGGAAATTGGTACATATGTGTGGACCAAAAGGCCTTTAATGAAATTACTATTTAGAACAAGTTTCTCATACCAAGAATTGATGATATTTTGGATATATTGGATGAATCCAAAGTATTTAGTGAGGTTGACTTGAAGATTGGCTACAATCAAATAAGGATTTCTCATGAAGATATTTGTAAAACAACATTTAGAACAATCTTTCGTTTGTATAAGTTTCTTGTATTACCATTTGGTCTCACCTACGCTCTTGAAACCTTTAGTAGAATAATGAAAAGTATCTTTAGAGTACATGAACTTATAGCTTAGCACTATAAGAAATGTTGTTGCCTTCTCTTGTATGTTGATATTTGTGCCAATAGGACCTTGGGCTGTTGTCACTTGCACCTAGAGGGCTCCAAATTGCTTTGCTTGTTGTAGGACTAATCCTTGGTGGTTGTAAATCACATCAACAACATCTCCTTGCTCTCTAATAGCTTCCTCTCTTACAATGGTTTGAATAGGCTTCCACCGGCCGCTTAAAACCTTTTTTTCACTTGCATGGGCAAGTTTTGCCAAGTTGCAGTCTTTTAATCCCATTTTTCAACATTATCTAGCTTATTAAATTAATTTTTAAAATATTACTTTTTAAAATCAATTCAATAATTATTTTAGTGCTAAAAAATTAATTTCACAAATCAATAATTAAATTGGCTAGGCCAATTTGTCTCTCAAGTATCCTTGAGTAGTTATTGACCTTTAGAATTAATTAATGCCTACTCTCTAATTGTACCATTGACATTAGTGTGGCTTATTGAGATATGGTGAAAGAAAGCTGAAGATCGAAGAAGAGTGCTATAGAGGTAGAAATTGCAGAATTTCATCGGGAAAGACTGATCAAATCAGTTGCTACCCTGCTCACAACCTGCCTACCTGCTGTCATCTATTACCAAAAGCCCCCAAACTGCTGTACCCAACCTCAAGAAGCTGTCGCCTCCCACTAGACACCATTTTGGAGTTGTCACTTGGCCTTGCACAGCCTCTTAATGGCTGGAATTGGGCTGCAAATCCCTGGAGCAACTATGGTAGCCTTTTCTCTCTCTCTCAAGCTGAAAAGACCATTCTCCAGCCTCCCACAGCCTTCCTCCCACTTGCATGGGCAAATTTTGCCAAGTAGTAGCCTTCCTAATCCATATTTCACTTTTCGATCATTCAATTAGTTATTTTCGAATATTAATTCAACCCTTTCACCCTATCCATAAAATTGATTACCCATCCACAATTTGATTGGCTAGGCCATTTTGACCCTCATGCATTATTTGACCCTTGAACATGCATTAATTAATTGATTAAATCCTAGTTCCCAATGTCACCACTAGCACTTATTGGTCAAAAAGTTGCTCTAGGCCCAAACTAACACCAAGTACCGCCTAGTACCTAATAAGTGTACCTCTAGCACCAAACAACTAATATCTTAGGGTCCTATGCTCCACATTGTGAAATAATTAACCTACACATCACATGTGCAAGTCACATTTGCACATTTAATTAACTCTTAATCAAATGCTAGATAGCATCGAAATTCCACATCCTCATGATAAACCTCCCCCTTGAAATCCTAGCAATCATCCTCGATTACACTGCCATATGCCAAAAGCAAAACACTACACTAGAATTTCCATAAGGCATCATAGTAAAAACAATATTGGCCATTGTTGCTCAACCATGCTAATGCCAAGCACTTGTTGCTGAAAACAATATAGCTATAGCATAAGGTTCATAAAGAATCTAAAACTTCTGCCAAATACTCATAGAATGCATCCCTTAGTTACTATGAAGCCTAGAGCTTTGAGCAGTCCAAGATCAAGTAGACCAAGCCTAAAGACTGCGTCCAGTCCACCAATGAGAGTAGTTGGTATAAGCCAAGGAATGGGCAGAAACCACCCTGCAGATCAGATCCAGCCAGAAGCTTCCTCTGCAATCCAGACACTCAAATCCACACCCCACACCCCACTCAGATTGAGTAAAATCTGGCAGCATCAAGTCAGCCAGAAGCTAGAGTGCACAACCCTGGAACTAACAGTGCCACAATATGCTGAGGAGGAGCTGCCTTGCTCAGAGATCCCTCTCATCCTAGATTCAGAGCTATTGGAAGACCTCTTGCAATGTAGGGAAACTCACACCAGGGCCTCCATGGCTGCTATCAACTAGCTAGCCTACTGTTTCTCATCAAATACAAACTGGACACCTTTGGATTATTGATAGAGACCACCTAAGAGGAAGGCATTAACCTATTATTCTACAGCATATGAGAAGCAAACGTACACTCAATTGAGGGAGCTGTGTCAAAATTGCAAGACTGTTGTCTGGAACAAAATATCAGCCAACACAACATTAAACTACAGCAACATGCTCAACACCAATACACTCCTCTGGTGGATTTCTCAAAGCTTCACAATATTTCAGTGGCATTCTAGCATCAATAAATCACATAGCTGACTTGAAAGACTACTGAACCAAAATAAATTTTCTGTATTTTACCATGCTGTGAAGTCATCTTCTATGCACTGGTCATCATCACCAAGCCCACAAGAAATCAGTTGTTTGCCACCTGCAATATGAATAAAAGTGAAGGAAATCATAGTCAGTAAAACTGTTCGGTATAGAGTGTCAAAATCATATATGACCACAACTAACCTTGATCTACCAGAGCTTCGTCAACCTTTTTTGCAACCTAAAAGAAGGGTCTTGAGAATAAGTGGAGTAGATGATAATCAAACAAAGTACATGGACAAAACTTCCAAACATCCACCTCATTGAAGTGTTCATACTGCCTGTTGCCTAGCCCAAACACAGCATAGTTAAGGCTTGATAGCCAATTCCCTCTGCTTTCCTTCCCCTGAAACAAAGAAATAAGATTGGATCTACCTCCTTGTTAGAGCTAGAAATAAGGATGTCTTCCCAAATATGTTTCTGCACTAATTAGGTGACTCTTTTCCTTTCAGTACCTCCATAAACCATTTGTAGAACCTTGCAGCATTGTCAGTAGGCTCTCCATCTCCATAACTGCAACACTTTAAGCATCAACTCTAAACTCGACTAGAAGTAGGCAAGTTCTACCTCAAAAATTATTCAAAAGGCCTCTGAGAAAAGCCTGCCTAAGCACTCACGTTGCAAGAGTGAAAAGTGCCAAAGTCTCTTTCCCTAGTTTCTTTTCATACTCCTCATCATCAGCCCCATACTCATCCTTCCACAACCATATACAAATACACAATGTCAAGCTGCTTTTACCCCTCATTTATAAAGCCCAAGAACAATACAGTATCCAATGTTCATACTTTCCAACTTGAAAAGTCTATTACCAGTTGCAGGTGCAGCAAGGAAACAATACTCACCAAATCCACAACCTTGAACAGTACTCGGTTATCATATCGAACTTTTCCTTCCTCAGCAAGCGCCTAAAATTACAGGCTGGGAAGCTTAATAAGAGATCGTGTGTTAGCAATGCTCCTGCTTGGAAAATTGAATGGCATTATACCTTAGCAAAGCCCTCTGCTGTTCCAGTTTGAGTTCCAAAAAACACTGTGACCTTTCTTTTGGTGAGATCTTCTGGATTCAGTTCAGGAACCTCTACAACCAGCTTTCTTGGAGCAGGAGGTGGGACTGATGGCTTCTTTACCCCTCGAGGCCGCCAGAAGAGCAGTGCAACAGAAAAGAGGAGGACTACAGCTAGTAGAGGCAAGACTAGTGGATTTTCTGTGAGAGGGGAAAGCAGCACCTCAACCATGGCGGAGCTATTGCCAAACTTACAGGATTCCCTTTCTGCCTTGATCTGAAAGGGAATTAGGAAAGCCGAGACGGATCCAGAGGCCAGATACCAGGATTAATGAAGTAATTCCTGGAGTGTACTTCGACAAAAACAAGATCAAACGGCACTTACAAATATTGCACTCAGCTCTGACGGAAGAATCTGAACAAAGAGAGTATACCTGCAAGCTCAAGCAGACAATTTGGCAGTGGAGTGGAGACCGGTGGCAATAATCCGGTAAAGGAAGAGCCTTCTCTTGAATCGGTAGATTGATTAATCAGTTCTAGAGCGGATCCGAATCCAAAATTTGCGCTTGATTGTGGAGGGGTGCAGTCTCCGGACACAGGATTAACTCCTTTCTCGAGCCCCTGGAGTTGGAGAAGGTGCGAGAGAGAGAGAGAGAGAGAGAGAGAGACCGGAGCTTACCAAACTATTTTCTTTCTTTTTTTTTATCTTTTTTCTCTCTACATGGGATTTAGAGCACGTTCACACTAATTTTCTTTTTTCTCTCTACATGGGATTAAGAGAGAGAGAGAGAGAGAGAGAGAGAGAGAGAGAGAGAGGGGGGCCAGAGCTTACCAAACTATTTTCTTTTTTTATTTTTCCTTTTTCTCTCTACATGGGATTTAGAGCGTGTTCACACTAATTTGTCCACCAAAGAACACTTCCAAAACAACAATACAAAAACCTTTAACATGACATCGCACAAAAAATAAGATTAGAATGACCGGACAATATGGAAGTGCTTAAGTTGACCTCTCTCCTCAGTAGGTATGTGACCTTCTCGATCGTTATTGCAGGATTGTCACGACCATGATTGTACTAGTTATTTCTCATGTAATCTTCTAGTGTGTCAAGGGCCTTCTTTTTTTATCACTTCTACCAATTGGTTGAGCGAGATGTTAAATCCGTAGTGAAGCAGCTCAATTGGGTACATTTTGATGCCATTTGTTATTATGTCCAATGCTTGGGCCATGCTTGTTCGTAGTGGATTGTAACTGTGTCTTCGTACTCAAGTTTGAGTCTGTCGAGTATGTATTTGAGGAATCCTACATGTTAAGTACATATAAGTTAGCGTTGTTGTTTCAAGTAAAAAGTAACATTGCGAAATTTAGGAGGTTGTGTGCCAGTTGTTGCGAGCTTGTCATCCCATGTGAGACTCCATTCATTGTCGAGATTTTGAGTGCATGTGGCCATCATTTTTTGAAGGTCGTTGTATGTTGCGAAGCCATTGGCGTATGTTGATGGCCTTTGACCTGGGACATTAGCCATTCTCATCTGGTTTGTCGTTGTGTACCTACGATTCTGCATATATGCAGGATGGTTGTCGATAGGGCGTTGGGTGTTCCTGTAGTTTTGAATGTATAGTTGAAACATCAGTATGCATAGATGAATGTGGTTAGGTACAGTAATCTATTAGTTTTTAAATGCATAGTAGGTATCGTTTGGTTTGTGTGTACCTCATCTGGAGTCATCTTTGCCTTGACTAATGTTGTGTATCTATAAAGGAGAAAATGAGGAAAGCGCCTTTGTTTGTTAATAAATCTATTAGTCGGAGAAGAGTATTTGGAAAACACATTGGTCTATTAACAAACAATGTTTGAAAGAATGTATAGAAGATTGATTTATTACTTGCTACAATAAGCATATAAGATTGTTGTGTGATAGAATTTGTTGTGCTTAATCTTTTTTTTTTGTTGAGTTATGTTGTTTCTTCACTTGAGTCATGGTATCAAGAAAGGTGTCGAAGCAAAGGTAGATGGATCTGGAAGGCCAACGATACGCTAGTTTCTTATTTTCATTGAGTGGGAGGACATTACGTACACTAGTCCTAGTACATACACTCTTCTAATGCGTAGAAGTGCTTTTTGGTTCACAACGGCTCCTTGCAATTTGTGACATGTGATCGCGTATGCGAGGGTCAAAGAGAACGTGGATTTATGGTACCACTTGCCATTTAGTACCTCGCGCTGGTGTTTGATGTGCCACAAGGTGAGTTTTGGTTCATTTTGAGAGGATCATGACTTGGATTCTTGATATTATATTTTTGTTTGATTTGTCGATACGATTGATCTTACACATCGCATCGTTTGCTGCACCTATGCACCTATGGTGAGGTCAATATTCTCAATTATCATTGCAATCGCCCCAATTGCTATCTCATCTATCTTGTGAAAGTTCTTGTCATGTAGCCAGGTCTACAATGGTGGCTCGTCGTTTGCATTTGACGGTCTAGATCCATTCAATTGTGTAGTATTTGTGTAGAATCAGCTTGTTGTGCTTGTTGTGAATATCTTCCTTGTGTGTGCATGCATGTGATTGTTGTTTTTTGGTTGACGAAATCTAGGACATTGTCGTGATGTTATGAGGGCACAGTGTGAAAAAGTATGGAATGCATCATCATTCGACTTCTTATTAATCAAGAGAGTCTATGTGATCCGAGCCATTAGTATTGGTGTGAGTTGCATGGATTATCCAAAAATACTAGATTTTTTGATAATTTTAGCCTATATTTGATATTATTTATTGTAAAAATCTGAAAAAGTTAGAAAAGCTTCTAGATTAGGATGGTATGCAAAAAGCAAGTTGCTTTTTCAGCCAGTTAGGAGATTTTTCATAAAAAAGACAGATTGATGAAATTGCGTGCATCGCGATCGTTGTAAACAGGCTAAAAACTGCAGATTGAACTGAAAGAAGAAGAAGGAGTGATCTGGGAGATCCGTGAGCAGGAGTCCCGAGGTTTTACCCCCCTTTTGGAGCCAACGGACCCATCAGTTTTGGGTTCTGAGCAGTAGAGAAGGAGCTGTAGTTTTTACGCACATTTTGTTCTACGAAAAAGCTCCAGGAAATCTAATGCCTGGAGATTGCTTCTAAGAGTGCGAAGATTCCAGGTTCTTTCAATACATATTGATTCAATTCATTGTGCTTTGTCTTTGTCGTGTTTACCACTTGTGTATTCTCTTTCTTCTCTTCCATCTCCTATCTCTACTTCCTTCTACCTCTGATCCCCGACGGATTCGACCTTTCGACAAAAACCCATTCGACAAGGTCTTCTCATCGATCACACATTAACGTAAGAATTCATGTATCTCTCGCTTTGTTGGACAATGATGCTTGATCACTTGTAAAAACTATAGAAACGGCAAGTCACATGCATGCCAAACTAAGGTTTGGAGAGTGTGTTGATTTCCATGTGCCCATTATGAGAAGGATGTGTTGGCATCTTCTATCTAGATGTTAATCTTTCCAATCGGCTCTGCCTTCATTGCATACTTGAGTAGGTAGTAAGGGATGGAACAACTTTTTACTCATTGAATATTCATGTGAGTAATGTTGGGTGATAAGGCACAACATTTTGGTGCTCATCTCCAAGATGGTAGTACATGTATCGTTGAGCTTTAGGGTCTATTCTTGGGTTCTGGATTGTTGCTGAGACATATAGAAATCCTTACTTGCATTTACCGTGGTCGTTACTTTTGCTTATGTAGCAAGCATGACAACACCTATGAATTTGCAATGCCATGACAAGGGCTCTTAGTTTTCTTATTGTGAACTACATCAATCATCGTTGGATGGAATGTATGTGCATATCTCGTTTGTCGTATTTGCAATCTCTGCCTCATGTAACCATGTGATTACATGTGTATGTAAGGAGCCCCTATGTTGGATCTCATACCTAATGACATGGTGTTGGATGCGCCTAATGCAGGTAGGTCTGCCAAGGATGTATTGGTGGTTAAAGAAAATATGGAACTTGGTGTGGAAGAGGATGATGTACTCTACGGGACAGTCTTTCCATGAGAAAAAAGATTGAACTCCTTTGCGATGCATTCCAAATTGTTGATCTCGGCCTACCTTGTACTGGTGACCTCGTTTATAGAAACTTAAGGAAGAAATGTGGCATTCCCTATGCGTCGACCATTGTGATAAGGTCCTTCAAGTTACGCTAGTGCCAAGATGGGGATCCCGATATTGTGGCAATAACATTGTACTAAAGGATGTGTTGACGACCTCCTCATTGAAACTATGCTCATTTACACACTTGTAGTTGTCGATGTCCCTTTGTAGGCAAGTCGTGCTTGTGTTGTTTGCGATCACGACAGCCTATTTTAGCTGATATAGAATCAAGATATAAGGCTTGTGTAAGGTGTACACAAAGAACAAGTTTGAAGCCTGCATCCTGATGTATTCGCTAAGATAGGTGTTGCCATAGTAGGCACCATGGCCAAGTGGGAATAAGAATGGAAACATAGCATTTTCCAAGGTGATATCTAAGTAGGGTGAGCTAATTGCAAGCAAGTTATCCATCTTGAATGTCGATTTTCTTTCAACGAGACAGTTATTATTCTGTAATATGATGCATGTGAACTCGTACTGATCATCTCTTTGGAATGGCTGTTGTCGACTTGGCTTGACTACATTGTTAAGCAAATTGTAACCTGTTTCATTCTCGTGTTCTGCTTGGAGCATTGGGTCAAATGGAGAGCTTTCATGATGGAGCTCTATCATCCTTTCGATGGATTACCTGCTGAGGATGCAAAGCCCTGTCCTCCTTGGATGTGGATGTTCAACTATAACCATGTACTTCTGGATCAGTGGATTACGTAGCATGTTGAAAGCAAACACATTTGCAATTATCAGATGCAGTCAAGTCAATTCTAGTAGATGGCTGTGAAAGCGATCCATCATTCCAAGAGACTAGAGGGTTATCAAGAATAGATCGAGGGGTCCAAGGTTCTGTTCACAATCGCTCTTGTCGTTTTGCAAACTGAGATGGATGCATCAATGATGCTCAATAGTTGAAGTTGTAACAGCTGAGAATTTGTTTTGTGTAGTCTGGTAATAGTGACACAACGTATTTGTTTCTCTCTTTCTTTGCAAGACATAGTTGGCATTTAGTTATCATCGTGTTGACTCCGTGTTGTTGGCATGCAAGGATGAGAATAGTGCTTGATGAAGCCATTGTTACATTGTTAGTCTTCCAATGATGCTCTCGCAATCCATCATCCAAGATTATTAAAGTTTTTCTATGTCATACCAAGTTGCAGTAAAGGGTTTTAATGACGTTTTTCTATGAGCCATAATTTTCCTTTTTCTAGAAGTCTTGAAGGATGCCTTGTGACTTTGTTTCTTCATACCGTCCATTGATGTTGATGAGAACAATATGTTTTTATCATAAAACTGCACTACACTTGTTCACGAAAAAAAATATACTATACTTTATAATTAAATTTTTTAAATATATTTTATTTTTAAACATGCAAGCATGATGATTTTCTTATTCTTAATAGTACTTTTAATAAATAATAACAATACATTAAAAACTTTAAAAAGCTAAATGAAATGAGAAAACATGCTATATAGCATGCCGAAGAGTTGGCACAAATATATTCGTAATTAAATAATTATGGGAGAAGGTGTCATTCCTCGTCCATTCAAAATATTTGGTTTGTTGAAGTTTTACGCTTTTGTTTTTTTAGTACGTTTGAAATATCATTACGCTTTTGTTTTCGCCATACGTTCAAAAGATCACTTTCTTTCATTTTCGTTTCACTACTATTTATCTATTAGCTAACATAAGTCTATATATTAATACTATAACTACATATTAACTATTACAAATACTATTGACATTACAAAAGTGTAACTAATTTACTAATTATACTAAAACTATCAATATTACTAATAAGTCTAACTAATTAAGTACTACTAATATTACTAATAAGTATAATTACTAATACTGCAACTACTGATAGACTATTAACTAATACAAATACTACTACTACTACATAAGTATATCTAATTAACTACTACTAATACAACATAACTCAGACTAATTCTCTCTCTCATTCTGGTAAGTAGAACAAGTCTTTTTAATTAACCCTAGTGAGTTGCTAGTGCTTTAAACTAGGTGTATGGCAATTATCCATGAGATGGCTTAGGTGCTTTGACCTGAAATGGTACCACTAGTTGCAACTCAAGCGGCCTCATTACTCAGACAGCACATGCTATGGCTCTTCTCCCACTGAATATAGATAATATACTTCTTGCATCATGGGGGTGACCTTCAAGTGGCTTTGTATATCCCCTTGTCAACTCAAGAGGCCTAATTGCTTTGGATAGCATATGCTAAGGCTTTAAGGTGCCTCATATTGACAATCCTAGCACAAAGGTTCAAAGCCTTAGCACCTTGGATGAAAAAGTAAAGGCTCAAAGCCTTAGCACCTTTAAGGTGCCTCATATTGACAATCCTAGCAAAAAGGCTCAAAGCCTTGATTGGATGAAAAAGTAAAGGGTCAAAGCCTTGCCTTGAATGTAAAATGCAAGGCTCAAAGCATCAACTTGAGTTGTCGGTTGGTAGCAATCTTAAGGCTTAATGCATTGGCAATTCAAACAACATGTGCTTAGCAATTCAAAAAATGGAATTTTAATTGTAAGGCTTAATGTGTTTGTCAATGGTCACTCAAACGGGTCATCAACATTATGCTTCATGGGACAACACCAAAGGCTTCATGCCTTAATCAACTCAAACGAAATCAATGACATAATGCTTGCCTTAGTTGATGGTCACTTGGATGCCTTCAATAACTATTACTAATACTACCTAAGTCAAACTAATTAACTAATATTAGTACAATCTCTCTCTCTCTCTCTCTCTCTCTCTCTCTCTCTCTCTCTCTCTCTCTCTCTCTCTCTCTCTCTCTCTCTCTCTCTCTCTCTCTCTCTCTCTCTCTCTCTCTCTCTCTCTCTCTCTCTCTCTCATTTTGGTAATTAGAGCAAGTGTTTTCAATTAACCCTAGTCATTTCAACTAGATGTATGTCAATTATTCACGAGATGACTTGGGTGCTTTGACCTGAAATGGTAGCACTAGTTGCTAAAGGTGATGTAAAACTCTTCTCCCACTTAATAGAGATAACATACTTCTTGGATCATGGGGGTGACCTTCAAGTGGCTTTGTACAACCCCTTGTCAATTCAAGTGGCCTCGTTACTCGGACAGCATATGTTAAGGCTTTCAGGTGCCTTATATTGACAATTCTAGCACAAAGGCTCAAAGCCTTAGCACCTTGGATGAAAAAGTAAAGGCTCAAACCCTTGCCTTGGATGTAAAATGCAAGGCTCAAAGCATCAACTTGGGCTATCTGTTGGCACTAATCTTAAGGCTTAATGCCTTGGCAATTCAGGCAACATGTGCCTTAGCAATTCAAACGGAATTAATCATAAGCCTTAATGCCTTTGTCAATGGTCACTCTTAGATGGGTCATCAAGATTATGCTTCATAGGACAGCACCAAAGGCTTCATGCCTTAATCAACTCAAACAGAATCAATCACATAATGCATGCCTTAGTCAATGGTAACTTGGATGCCTTCAATTTAGACTAGTGTACGAGCTCAAGGCTTATGATGACCATTGTATGCCTTATTGTATGCCTTCAATTCAGAGATTTATCAATGTTTGGGCTCAATGCCTTGGCAATTCAGATAGTTTTTTGCTCTAAACATTTACATAAAAGTGAGAAAGCCAAAGACGTGCGATGTCAAGCATATTGTCTTACCTTGTGTTGGCGCGATCAAAGCTTTAATGGCAGGATGACATTCTTATGTGATGGCAAATAAATTTAGCAACTGAACGGAGATGCATAAGAGCAGAAGCACAATTCTGAAAAAGAATAAGAAAGGCAATAAACATAACAACATTGTCAGTTTTGAATATATGATTAAAAAACTTTGCATTGCATTTTAGACAAAGCTTATTTAACTTTTTTAAAAACTTTTTAAAAAAGCTAAATGCAGGGCAACGACACATGACGCAATGGACATAGCTGACAGGACAAGAGCTGACTCAATGGATGCAACCAATGGAGGAGTTGATGGGATGAATGCAGTTGATGGGAGACAAGCCAGTGGAGGAGTTGAGTGGGACATTGACTAGGTGATGCGGAAAAAAGTGAATTGGAGCATGTAGTGGGACTTCGACTGGCAATTCGATTGAGTGATGTGGGAAAAAGTGAATCGGAGCGTGTAGCATGACTTTGACTATGTGATGTGGGAAAAAGTGAATTGGAGAATGCGAATCGAAGTGTGTAAGGATGTGTGTAAAACAATTTTTAATTTGCATGCTGGGGAGAATCTGAAAAAAACAACAAAAAAGATAATTAAAAAATATTATATCGTTGCACTTGTAAAAATAAAAAAAGTGTTCATAGCAATCCAAACTTAGCTTTGAATCATTTCTCTCTTCTATGCATAGCCCATTAGGCTCCATCCACTATCGACATTACTTGCGTGTGGCTATTGATTTGCATGTTCATTCACACTGTCAACTAAAGTAGTCAAGTTACAAGTGTTGTAGCCCTTACATGGCAAAGTTTTCTTGCTTTTGAACTTAGAAAAAAAAATTAACCTTGCAAATTAAAATAGGTTACAAATGTGATGTATTCACAAAGGCCTACCAAAAGTAAGAGTGGAATCAAATGGTGTTAGGTGGAAGGTTTAGTTACTAAGGAGATAAGTTTCATATGAGTTTACCCTTTAATCACAATACACATACCAAAAGTAAGAGTGAATGTTAGGTTGGGTTTGAATGCTCGGTTACTGTTAAGGAGATAAGTTTGGGATGAGTTTTAATATGGAATGAAATGAGTGCAATATATAAGCCTTTCTTGATCAATTATCGGGAAATTTAAAGTGTTGTATGTGTAAGGTACCCAATCCTAAATTGGCCATGCAACCTTTTGGTAATCAACTTGGCCCATTAGAGAGGATCTCATCCAACCCTTACCAACTCCCCTCCTTGGTTGCACAAGCATAAGGGAGGAAGTCAATAGGGAAGAGCAAAACCAATCTCATCATCAATTAAGCACGTTACATAAAAAGTTAGCAATGCATTTTCCTTGCTTTCCATGAAACCTTGCTTTTACCGAATAATGTTTTCCTTGCTTTAATTCAACAATTACCATACCACAACCAACCCCAATGCACCATTTGATTATCTTGCACATTGATTATCTCATTTGCGGGGGCATGGTTAGCAACCTCCATGTCGAGGTTTACTATATCTTCATTGCTCTTCACTCTAGCAATTGCAACATTTGCACAACAATGTTACCCACATGGTTGTGGGTAGCCATATGATATGCTTAATTGAAGGGCATAGTTTACTTTAACAATGCAATAAGGGAGACTCCTTGTTGAAGCCATAAGGGTAGAAATTGGACTAGGGATTTAAGTGAGGAGGAGGTTTAGATTTAAGAATTATAAGCTTTGAATAGAGTGCTGGCACAAGAGGGCTATTAGCTCATGGATGGAGGAATTTGGCAACATTGTTATTGTAGTGACTTAAGGAGGACAAAGAGAGTTGTCTATTCCTTCTTGTTATCACTCTCACAATAAGAGAGCTCAATGTTTTCTTTTTTTTAAAAGGGGGTGCTTTATAATCAATGGGGTATCTTTAATTAATGGAGGGGTGAGGGAGTATATCAATTGACCATTGATAGGCTTCTTGATTTTTTAAATTAAAGTTTACAATGTTGGATGTGTAAGCTACTTAACCCTAGATTCATCAAGCAACTTTTTGGTAATTAGTTATCACTATCATCATGACCCCAACCTGCATTTGGGATGAGCATTGGCTAGAGGACCCATCTCTACCTCATAGAGGAAACATGGTGATAATCTATAGCTATCTAACCAGGTTCACATTGTATCCTTAAGGTCAGTTGGTGCATCTAACCATGGAAGTTTGAAACAAGGGGGGATGAGTGTCAACCCTCTCCCATAGCATAGTCACATCCTGTTCCCCTAAAATGGGATTGGATCAAATTTTAAACTCTTATTTGACAATTCTATTAAACCTCAAGTTGAATGATCGAGTCCACTTGTCTACATGATTAGATTATTAAGACCTCCATCTACCCACTTTTCACCCATTGACTTGGCATACTTTGGTTTTTTAATTATTATCATGTTGCATTTAACACACATGTTCCTCATCTAAATCATTAACACATGTTTCTTGAAGAAATCCCTAATCAATGATGCACAAATAGTCATGTTCTTAACAAGAAAAGAAAAGGTTCGTTAACATAGTTATCTTTACAAAAGTATCAATCCCATTGGCCAAAAAGAACTTTGGTGATGACCTAGTATTTGGCCTTCTAGTCTCTAATTGGAGGAACTACACACCTTGTAGTAAGCACTCAACAAGGCATCAAATTGGTCAATTACCCACTTTAGATTCCCAACACTTGGCCCTTTTACTCCTCAAAGAAACATTACCCATTAGAGTGGAGTCTAATTAGTGCCTAATCTTGTGCCCACAATGCTAGATAGCATTATACTCAAAATGTCACCATCCTAGGAACTCAATTCACCCCTAGTGATCACAAAGTCCATAGCCAATGGCAGTTATCATCTAAGGCATGAGGGATGTCTTGGGTACCTTCAACCCTTACAAAAACCCTCCCTAACTACACAAGCATAGGGGAAGAAGTTAGTAGCGAAAAGCAAAAACAATCTCACACAATTATGCATGCTACATAAAAAGTTAGCAATGCATGCTTTCCATGAAACCATCCATGTACCAAACTTTGCTATCAACTCAAATTAATTTAACAATTACTGCATAGAACAACCAATTCCAACCTAGACCTTGATGATTTGATTAGCTTGAGCATTGATTACTCAAGTTGTAGGGGCAAGGTTAGTAACCTCTATGTTGGGGTTTGCTATATCTTTGTTGCTTGCGGCTTTGGCAATGGTGGCACTTGTAGTCACAATACTTGAATAGTAGCACATAGCCATATGACCTCCTTACTTGTGGCTTTGGTAGTGGCGTCGTTCATAGTCACAATACTTGAATAGTAGCACGTAGCCATATGACCTCCTTACTTGAGAGGTATGAACTTGCTTTAATACTATGGCAAGGGAGGACTCCTCACTCAAACCATGAGGGCAAAGTTTCAACTTGGGATTTGAAGAGGGGGGTTCAAGCTTGAGGATTACGAGCTCCAAAGTAAAGTATTAGTGTAGGACAATTATTGGCTCACTGATTTAACAATTTGGTAGCATCTCCTCATAGTCACAAGAAGGGGGGACTAAGAGAGTCTTCTTCTCCTTCTTGCTCTCACTGAAGAGGAGGGTATATAATGGGCTCTGACATGCTTGAGGCTTCCTTTTCACCAAGTCTATTTGGGCAAGTTTTGAGATTCATTGCTCTCATTATGAACCTTTTGGAGCTATTTTGGAGCCTTTATCAAGCTTTTTGTGAGCATGCATGGCCTTTAAGTGGCACCACATTTGATTGCTTTGCAAATTTGCTCATGCTAAATAGACTTAAGTAGCTTTGTGTACACAAATAACCTTTAGGTTATGTAGACATGTTTGCATAAAGCTCGAGATGTAACGCATGTTATTATATATGAGAATGATATGAGACAAAAGAAACTATTTTTTGTTTATTAGGATTGAACTTGTGTGAAAAGTGCAATGTTTGTACATGGTCCCTAATTATTAATATAATTGATGTCTTTGGAAAAACAACTATTATTTTCTTTTTTTTGTTTCCCTTTATTCTTGTCATAGGTGAATAAGTTTCTAAGCCCACTTTTTGCACATTCACAAAATATTCTTCGCACATAGTGCATTGGATATTGTGGCAGAATTGCTCGTATGCAAAGTCTTTAACACTTCAGTTTGTGATTGAGATGCTCTCTCTCTCTCTCTCTCTCATGAAACCTTTTTGAGAAGCATTACCACACCTAATTTTGTATTCACTACATCAAGGTGTCGATTGGGAATAGGGGTGCTTTGATGAGGCTTTGATAGCCCATGGGTCCCCGTTGCAACTTTCCTTACACGATCATGCATTCTTTGTACTTTAGTCATGAAGTTTTGCTTTCTCACATTGGCCATAACAAAAATATGTAGCTTGGTGTAGTTGCTAAGAAATGTAACGTGCCTGCCTATCGGCTGTCCAAGCACGTTTTAGTGGTCCATCGAGAAACGAATCTAAGCGTCACCACCCGGCACTCCTAGGAAATGTAACGTGCCTGCCTATCGATTGTCCAAGCACGTTTTAGTGGTCCTTCGAGAAACGAATCTAAGCGTCACCACCCGAAACTCCTAGGAAATGTTCTGGGGTTTGTCGCCTAGGGTTTCTCGAGTCCCCCTCGCAATGTTCATTGCCAAACCCACTAGGATCGACCTAAAATCTGGGTTCCTAGGGCCAAGGTCTCCTAACAGCATTCTAGCATCGGGTTTTGGACATCCTACTTTACGTAGAGATACCCAATCCGAAGCAGATCCATGCCGCACTTGGTTTCAAAGAGAATGGGAAACGAGAGAGATGCACCGCTCAACCTCTCTGCCCGTAGGGCATAGTCCCATTCTGGTTGCCTAAAACAACATTCTAACCTAACCATACCTAAAGGTCAACGATGGTAAGACCTTGTGAGGAGCCTCCCAGTTCTATGGGACCACCGTGCCATAGGACGGACTCATTGGGGATTTCGCCCACCCACTTCCCTTGATAGCTTTAGTTTTCTAATTAGGTCCTACCACATTTATGTGCGACATTTAAAGTCAGCTTCATTAATTAAGCCTTTTAGGGAACATGGTTCGTTCGCGTAATTTACAGCACAGATACGAAAACAAAACAAGTAGTTCTTTTGACAAACAAGTTTCTTAACTTATCTTTAAGTTAATCTATGTCTCCTGCCCATATAGGAGAATTATGTATCCCTTCTGTCCAACAGAAGTACTCGGTCCAAATCACATGGCACCATAATTTCCATCCTTTATCTAGAATAGGATATTTCAATGCCCTAGATGTCACCATCACTGCGAAAAAGACCTATTCTTTTGATGCTTTAATTGACGAAGGTGCCGATTACAATATCTTAACGCATGACCATTGGACACACATTGGTCAACCTAAACTGCAGCCCACCAACACCAAACTCATCCCATTTGGGGGCAATGCTTACACGCTCTTAGGGAAGGGCAAAGTGGTCATTTCCATCGAGTCTGAGCGTATACCATCTTTCTTTCACGTGTTGCCTAACACAAAAGGGGCCGGTAATATGTCACTATTAGGTCGTACTTTTAAGAAGCAGACGAATTGTAATGTGGATTATAATCTACATCGCATCCATCTTGCTATCGGCAATGTGCGCATAGTGACAACTTTCAGCAAGGGCTGTTCTGACCCTTTCAACATTGTGAAGCCACCGGTAGAAATCACTACGACCGCACTTACGCTCAAGTCTACGTAAAAGGACACTAACGTCTCACGCCAAGCTCTAGATCCTAGACCCAAACCCACCAAGAGTGCTCACAAGGCCAAGGAGTCTAAGCTTATATGGGTGCCAAAGCGGCAAAGACCACCTCCGGGTAGACCACTCAAACGTGCTTCTAAATGCCAAAACAATCAGTCATCACGGCCTAAGAGGCAATTTGGACGCTATCCATGTAGGCACACAACCACGCCGCGATGGATCCCCAAGGATCTCTTGCGAGCACAAGGCTACTATGAAGGCAACCCCTGGATTTGGGTGCCTAAGAAGGGCAAGTCTAAAGGCTCATCTCCAAGCAACCTCACTCCAATGAGAGAGGCTTGCAAACATAGCGCCCGGGCCGTAGTTAGCAAACCACTGTCGGCTGTGACTCGTAAGTCCCAGGTAATTTATTGACCAAAGCAATCGCTAAAAGCCTCAAGCTTACCTCACTCAAAAGAGTTGAATACTTTCGTGAGTGAGCACTCAGAACCCATCACAACTTCCATGCCACCAAAGCTTCCTACAACACTTCAAAGTGCTGCAGAGTGCAAAGCTACACCCATGACACCAGCAATGGAGTCACTGCTGTCCAGCTCAATTGCACCATGACCACCAGTAGGTCTTAGGCCTTCCTATGCGGTGCGCTCTTTCCTTTCCTTGGCTAAAGACCTTACTGAAACTTCGGGAGATGACCTTGTGACCTGCATTAAGGTGTTAGACCACACTTTCACCACATTTGCGAGGAGTTATGAGTAGTTAGACCTAGGTCTTCTTGATGAACCACTTGATTCCGATGTTCGTGCATTACCATGCACTTGGGAGGAATACGAGTTTATGACCGTCAAATTCCCCAAGATTGTTGCTGTACTAATAGCAAATAAAGAAATCTCAAAGGAGCAAGCGGTTCTCAGGCGACTAATCACCTCATACCGTAAGCCTCCTCGTTCTGCTCCCGAACAAGAATTACATGAGCTCACGCAACTTGCAAGCTCAACTTCCTCGTTCTTACAACAGTGGTTCACTCTGCGGACCCAATGGGAAAGGAAAGGCTGTCGTATCATGACAAATGTTGAACAAAGGAGGGAAATCAAGACCATAGAGTACGATCCTACTTATGTGGCACCTCTTTCATTTAGAGTTTTGGCCATTACCCGGAACCAACACTTAGATGACTAGGTCCTAGCCCATCCTTACATTGACCAATTCCTTACGGAAGAAGAACTGCACGTTGCAAGCCGCCTTAATACCGGAGATATTTTTCACAATGTCTTGACCTATATCTCCCAAGTTTCTGTACAACCCTGTGAACTCGAACATCACGCTCAACTTGAGTACAACCCTGCATTTTATGAGTGGCTGTTGGGGCCGGAACACCCCATCACAATCACCTTGATATCCTCACCACTTCGTTCAAATCCTAGGAAGGATTTTCATCTTTCCGAGGGGGAGGAAGGCCAAGAAGGCATAAATAATTGTTGAAAGGTTGAACTCAGTAGTGATCAAAATAAAAATTAGTGAGCAAAATTGTTCAAGTTCTTTGCATTCCTGTTTGCATAATTTTCATGCTTAGCTTCATTTAGCCATGTTTCCCTTTTCCACTTATGATTAATTTTCATGCTTAGCTTCATTTAGCCATGTTTCCCTTTTCCACTTAGCAGGAACCCAAGATGGCTCATCACGATCGCGCTCATAAGCTTCCCTTCACGGAAGAAGAAAAGCAAAAATACATGCTGAATCTGGAAATTCAAGCTTACGGATGGCTGAATTTCCGAACTGTCCACAAGATAGAGTGTTGGCTGAAAATCAAGCAGAGGCTGCCCAGCTCTCTATGATAGCCCAGTAGCACACTTTCCTCAACACGTTGCTTCACTCCACGAAAACAGAAGAAATCGAGGCCAATGATGAGCTGCTGCAGAAGAAGCTAGCCATTGCACGTAGAGCCCTAACAGCAGGCCTGCACGTACCACTGCAACTAGGAGGCCCGCCGCAAAGCCTGGAGGAGCAAAGAACATACCTTACACAAGTAGGCCTGACGATGTAAGAAATCGACAAACTTGGCTTCGCAGACTAGAAGGCGCACGAAGACCTGCAAGCAGAAGGAGGTGAACCAGAGTTTGATCTGGGACCTTAGGAGGAGGACTACGTCCCACCACCCCCTCCTCCACGACAAGATGAAGTGCAACCCACTAACACATCCGCTGAGAGGAAAGCAACCCTGGCTAAGCGCAGAAGAGAAATGGTGGAGAAGGCAAGGAAGAAGCTGAATGTTAGACCTATCCTAAGACAACCTGCTCCTCTCCCACCGCACCCTGAGGACCTCCCCGCTGGATTCCATGCAGAGTTGATAATCTGGGAATAGCAGGAATGTGCCCGCAACCCCTTCGACTTGAGCTTCAAGCTTCCCACTACACTAAATAGAGTAATGCCCATTGAACTTGTAAATGATGTAATCGCTATGGGTGCAAGGCTCAAGGACAAGTGGCTAGCGGAGCAAGAGGCCAACCCAACTGCTTGGAGAACCGAGGACCGCGAATTTTGGCATGATAAAGTCCTCCAGGTGCCTAGATCGGTGGAGGGCTATAATTGCCAACCCACCTGGAGAAGACTCATTTGTTATGTCAACCTTGACGCTTGGATGGCGTTTTGTAACACCCTCCCTTCTGAGAGAAACGACCCCACTTCATGCCGTATCCTTGAAGGGTAGGCGTGGATTTTAATCCATCCATCCACAGCAGGTTCGACTTCCCTATCATTTATAATGCCAATAGCACCTCCTATAAAGATGCCCTTGTATTTACCCTCCCTAATCTGTACAGTTCCATAGATAGATTCCTTAGTGAGTTCACATCCTGTCTTGACCCCACCTTCATAACAACCTGTAATTATCTTAGACTAATTAGGGTCCTAATCCACCAAGAGCCTGCACCTCAAGAACGCCACCTTCCACCCCTTTACTTCGACCCCAATGCCATAGATAGCAGACCATGACTCACCTCATGATGCACGCTACTCTTTTGCCATCCTTTTGTATTGCACTGCTTGAGGATATGAGTGATAGTAAATTCACACAATGCAACCACCCTTTCCTTTCCACCACCACTCTCAAAAACCACCTCAATCTCAAGGGCTACTTGTTGAGTCACAGATTCCTTAACAAAGCCCCTCGCCCTCCACAATCCCCTACCCACCATTCGGATGATGAGGATTAAACTCCCGTCATGCCCTTGTATCACATGCATCTATGTATAGCCTCTTAAAAAAAAAAAAAAACCACAAGGCAACAAAAGAAAGGGTGAACTGGAATAAGAGACAATAGCAAAGAATAACAAAGCCAAGGGATGAATCTACTACTAAGCAAAGGTAAGAGAGAGAGGACTTCACATGATGCGCATGCAACTTCCCTTCGCCTTGTTGTGCACCACAGTCACTGCACCTAGGGTTCTCCCTAGCCCCTTCCCCACTTCACACTTAGGGCACATCAAGGGCACGACTTTCAGACCTGTCACCCTAAGACTTGCATCGCACCTTCAACGACACACGAACTGGGTCCTCAAGTGTGGGACATTACCAAGGGCTTGCCCAAGGTTAGACCCATCTCCCAGTTCCACTACCACGGGCACCATGCACTACACGGAGAGGCAGACACACCCCTTAGGGAGTACATAACTTTTCTTGCAGGTTATGTTCGAGTTTCAAGAATTGGCTACTCAGCTAAAGAAGATCACCCACGGCATCCTTTAATAACCAAAACTTTTTCCATGTGCCGGACATGACACCATTGCTACTGTTTCATGAGCTTTTCTGCATTGGATTGGACGGACCAACATGCTTCATGTCGCCAACCATCTGCCTGCTGATGGTGGCTGCCATGATTGAACCAAATCAAGCAAGAGTACTCAGTAATAGATCTGCCATTGGCATAGATCTTGGAACCTCATCTTCCAAAGATGGAAGCCTAACACCTCAAGATCTACGGATTGCTTATTAATTCCACAAGCCTGAAGATTTTCAATGCAAGGGCGAAGATCTTCAACGCAGCACTGAAGATCTTGAAATCCAAGACAAAGATCTTCAAATCAAAGACACAGATCTTCAATGCGAAGACGAAAATATATTTGTCAAAGCAGACTTCGGGGGGGTTTCTCTAGGATAAATTCCTCCAATACCATCCTCTTAAGGGATTGCTTATTGATCAAGCATTTCTGATGCTCGAGGGATGAGCGGCTACATATTTTTCACCAGCCAACTAGAAAACCTATCAGCCGTCGCAGAATGGAAGCCACAACTGTGTGAGAAATGCCGAGCATCTTCATGAAGCCTAAAGCACGCCGGAATCTCTCCTGGTCATCATCATTAAACTCCATCACCTCTCATTCACACCCTCACCTTTCAATCTGTATCATCTACCCACCAGTTCTGCTTAGCAGCAGACCCAACTATCCCACTACTTCCCACCGCAGTGCCATGGGACTGGCACTTAGCTAGGAGGGGGGTAATTTTTACTGTATTTACCGCAACACAGAGGAGCGGGAAAATGGAGCAGAGGATCGGGAAAATGGAAAAAAAGGAAATAGCAAAAAAGGTGCAGGATAAAAGAAGGAAAAGGTGCCTTGACCGGTAACCAGACCCCGAAAAATTTAAATGTTCGGGCATGACCCCCAGAAAGTCTCAGTGTCACCCCGAGACAGCAAAAGAGTAAAAGGCACACCATTAAATGTGGAAGCGCTCCTGAATCCTTGTAAAAGAGTGCCACGCTCGCTCCTATGCAAATTGTATGAACTAGTTGGGAATAGTATAAATTAGAATGGTGGGAAATGAGAAATGGGCTTAGGCCAATGGCCGGCCTTGTAAAAAAGGGGATGACCGCCCAAAGAAGGGAGGGCATGTATATAATGTTCAAAAGTGAATGAGAAGCTCATTCTTGTGTGCGGCAAAAAGTGGCTCTCTTCTTCTTCTCTTCTCTTCTTCTTCTTGCTTGCATGTGCTCTTGAGAGAGGGAGTGTGAGAGTGTGAGGGAGTGAGTGTGTGGGAGTGAGGGATCAAGAGGGTGAAGCTCTTCGCCATCTCCTCTTCTCTTCTTCTCTTCTCTTCTCTTTTCTCGCACGCACGACTATGGAGGATGGAGCTCATGGGAGAGGGATTGAGGTTGCTTGAGCTTGCCACAGCTATGTGAGAGGTAGCCATGGCCGCTCGGCTTGAAACGCTTGATCAATAAGCGGTCCGTAGGTCTCGGGGTAGAGCTCGTAGCTCCCCTTCAACAACTCCAACAATTGCAAGTTCTATGTGATAGCATGCAAGAAGGTCCTTAGGAAGGATGCTAATGCTCAAAAGCCTCCCAAATTTTGGGCACATGCACACGTTTATGTCACATTGTAAGGTTCCTTTGAGGTAAGAGTTGGGATATGCACTTCTCTCTTTTGTTTTTCTTTTGCTTGGCATACATGTCAAAAAATTGGTGGGTCCACAATGGCATGTGCAAGCTACACAATAAGTTACAAAGCTAGATAGCTACTTGGCCTTCCCATATGTTGATAGATTACTTATGTTGTGCTCCATTTTGTAGTGAGGTTGCATACTTAGCAAGTTGTTCTCTACTATGTAGTTTTATTAATGCTTGATAGCAAAGGCTTGCCCCAAGGATGGTGCATTGAGTGGCTAGTTTTGTATCACATATATGGTCTTTCAAATATTTACAAAGTTTCATGTGAAGGTCCTTTAGGTTTTGCCTCTTTGTTTAGTGCTTGTGTTTTTGTGCAAGATTTAGAACATTGTGTCCATGTTGATGGCCTTGGTTTCCTATTTACATAGATGCAAAATTGGTTCTCTTATGCAGTGTTCCTTTGTCAATGTTTGCAAACTAGTTAAGTAAAATGTTTCAATTGATTCATGTTTTTATGCAAAGAGCATGCATGCTTATGAAAATATCAAATCTTAAGATGTGGAAGTTTGTGTGTGTGTCGTGTGTGTGTGTGTGTATGCATGCACATGCATGTTATAGCAAAATGGAAAAATGGAGTAGAATATGGATACCATTTTCCATAGAGTGGATTGGAAATTGTAATTCAAAAACTCTATTCAAAATAGCAAGGGAGACATTGGGTCCATGGTTTTTCAATGTTAGTCATAATTTGGTCGAGTTATATAGGTAAATCAGTGAGTTCGCTACATTCATTTGGAGAGTGAACAATGGAAAGGTGAGAGGTAGCCATAGCCACATTGCTCAAAACACTAGAGAGAGCTCTCCCCTCACTTACTAAGGTGTTTGAGGCTTCTCTACAACTTGACATGTCGTTGTCATGGAAGTTGAGAGCTACTTGACATAATTGAAGCTTTCAAGCAAAGGGAAATTTGAGTTGGAAGGGCTACCTTGGACCTCCAAAAAATAGCACCTTCATCAAAGATCAGAAATAGCTAGAGGTGGACTCCTATATCAAAAGTCTTGCATAATCAAAGTTAGAGTACCCCATGACTCCTATATCTTGTCCACCATAACATATGCATAGATCAGGTGTGTCTTTAAGGTTCCTTGTGATACCCTTCACAACATCCCAATTCCATCTATTAGGTGTAGTCATACATCGTACCATGACTCCCACTACAAATACTATGTTAGGATGAGTGGCTATCATGGCATACATCAAAGTGCCCACTGTGGATGCATAAGGGATCTTGGCCATCTCAGCCTTCTGCGCTCATTAGACTGCAGACAATTGGCATGACTAACCTTCACATGAGAAGGAAGAGTACAGCGAATAGGCTTACTATCCTACATATGAAACTGCTGAAGGACTTTCTAGATATATTCCTTCTGTTGACAGATAAAGGAGTCCCTTAGAGTGACCGTGCATGATGCACAGCCCGAGGATATGCAAGGCCTATCCCATGTCCTTTATCTCAAAGCTCTTCTTGGGCTACCATCATGAGCCTTCTTTGTGTATAAATGCGGATTCATAACATTATGATTATATCCTTGTGAATGCATAAAAGCATCAAAATTGTGGTACCATTCCCTAGGTGCCTACTTAAGGGCATAAAGGCTCTCTCTCAACTTGCACACTAGGTATTCCCTTCCTTTTTCCTCAAAGCCCTTAGGTTGCTACATATATATCTCATCATGCAAGTCCCCATGTAGAAAAGTCATCTCATTTGATAAAGGTCTAGATCTAGTTGAGCAACCAATGCTAGTACTGAGCATAGTGTCATCATTTTGACCATAAGAGAAAAGACTTCATCGAAGTCAATACCATGTTCTTGCTTTAAACCCTTAGCTACCAATCTAGCCTTATAGGTAGGCTTGGGGTCCACTTGCATGGCAATGTCTTCTTACCATTACTAGGCAAAGAAACCAAATCCCATGTATGTTTTGTATGCAAGGAGTTAGACTCCAACTGCATAGCCCTATCCTATGAGTGACTATCATTTTTGTGTATGGCGTCACCATAAGAGAGAGACTCACCTGAATCTATCACCATAACATAATCCATGGAGGGCTGAAAGGTTGACATCTAGCTCTAGTAGAGCATTTGAAAATAGATCGATCCTCCACAATAGGCAAATCCTAGGCTATCGGAGCATCAATTGCTGCAGGTTGTCTATTTGGCTATACAAGAGCACAAGGCTCCTCCTGAAAGATCACCTTATGTACCTCAACAACTTGTTCATGCTACTTATGCATCTTTTCCTAATGGAAAATGACATTTTGGTTGTGGATAACCATGCGAGCCTATGGATCCCATATGTGATAGACAATTTTACTTACATCCCCGTAACCCAGAAAATGCATTTCATAGGACTTAGGATCTAGTTTATTGCACTTGTCCTTGGGAACATGGCAGAATGTCTCATAGTCAAAAACCACAAATAAGCATATGATGGAGGTTTCCCAATCCATACCTCCTCTATAACCTGGAAATCAATAGCAGCGCAAGGGGATCTATTAATCAAGTGTACTAGTAGTAACTGCCTTAGCACAAAAGTGTTGTGGTGAATCTACCTGACCAAGCATATAGCGACTCTCTCCTGAATCATCTTGTTCATGCATTTAGAAATACCATTCTAGGAAGGGGTGTAGGGGGAAATCAATTGACACTTAATACCTTGCTCATCACAAAACTACTCAAAAGCTTTCAAGACATACTTACCTCCATTATCAAACCTTAGGCATTTCAGCCTATACCCAGATTGGTTCTCTACAAGAGGAGCAAGCCAATGCTGAAAGCTAGACAAGACCTTCGATTTCTACTTAATAGCGTAAGCTCAGACCTTATGTGAGAGGGCATGGGACCACATACATTCGAATGAACAGAAGCCAAAGGCTCACCCAAGCATTTCATACCAGACTTCTTAGGCGTACTAATTTGCCTACCATATAAATAATGATCACAATACTCAAAACACTTATAATCTACGGGCAAAAGATACTACAAATTGGTAAGTATCATTCCTTTCAAAGACATGTGTCTAAGGAAACAGTGCCAAAGAGATACACGTGGAATTGCAACCACAGCCAAAACATGGTTAACTAACCTAGATACAAGCAAGGGATAGAGGGTACTAGACTTAGCACCATGTGCACTAACAAGATTCACACGAGTAATCTTCCATGAGGAATCACCAAAAGAGACAACATAACTTGCATCATCTAAGGTGATGCGACAATAGAGATAAGACTCTTTGTGAGAGCTGATACATGACGTACATTATGAAGAGTGAACATGTTGCCCAAACCAAACTGCACACCAATACCAACTATCTCTAATGCTAGGTCATTACCCAAATGGATAGATCTAGTCATACTGCGATAGGAGTAAAACCACTCTCTATGAGGGGTCATATGAAAGAAAGCCCCTAAATCTATCAATCAACACTGAATATAGCCTAACAAAGCATCGATCAACTGTGAAGCATCCAAAGAAGAGGCTACCAATATGAGATCATTCGACACATCAAGTTGCACCACATTAATCTCCTCAATCTTGATGCTAGACTTGCTAAGCACAATGATGTGGTCATCATTCTTGTCCTGCACTTTATCCTTCCCCTTTTCTTTGTGCTTGTCTTCACACATTTGATGGCACTAGGGCCGAATATGACCTTATTTCCCACAATAATGACAAGAAAGACCAGACTTATAGCATGGGACTTACTGTGAGATTGTCCATGTATCCTAGACTGAGACCGTTGAGAGTCTCTACCACAGCCATTTCCATCTTGCTGGCCTCTCACAGTTAATGCATGTGATGTATGGGAATCATCTATATTCTTTCTATTTACCTCTTATGTCAATAGGGTACTCTCAACATCTTGCAATTTCAATCCGTCCTTAGCACATAGAGCCATACGAAAAGTGTCCCACAACTCAAATAGAGTACCAAGCAAAAATAAAGGATGCAAAGGATCCTTGAACTCAATCTATTGCAAAGCTAAGTGGCTAATGATGGAGTGAAACTCATTCAAATGTACAGACATAATAGTCCATTTCTTTATGTGAAGATCCATCAACTATTTCAGCCACCAACACATTTGAGATGCAGGACTCTACTAGTCATAAAATTTCTTAATCTATGTCCAAAGCTCATATGCAATTTTATTTTTAGTCACAACATTTAGTGAACCTTCTTAAAGAGTGATAAAATGATTGTGAACTTGCATAGCTCATGTAGTTCGACCCAATCCTGGGCATAATATTTCAGGTTTGGCACCCCCATTTTTGAGTGGTCTAACTTGCAATTTTTACACTAAAATCTGTCATATATGTGTCTTCTAATAGGTGTAGTTGGCTCCATCCAATTTTTTAATATTGAAGATAGCATTGTCATAAGAACCACTAGCCATAATGAGACCAAGAAAGTGCACAAAAGGGCAAAATAGACTACTATAATTTCCTACGAATTAGCCCCAAATTCATTATTAAGTTAAGCGAGAGACAAGAGATACTACCAAAGTAATGAGCTATCCACAAATTGTAAGCAAAAGGTTGTCAAGAGGAGGTGATTGCTCTCATAAATATTGCAATAGACTACAATTACAATGTGCTGAAAATAGAGTACATTAGTAAGAAATCAAAGCCAAGTATGAGCTATCACTGATAAAATGCAAACTACAACTACCAAGATAGAACCATAATTAACAGTGAGTGAATATGAAACTAGTACCAAGAACTATCAAAGGTCAATGTGCAAATAGCTCCCATTGCAACAAAAGTCAAATCCCAAATGAGCACACATAGCTCAAAACATCTTGGGGATGGCATCCATACATCCACGATCCATAGAGCATACATATGGAAGTAGCTGACCCAAGTAGTTTGCAGAGCTTTGAGTAGTAACACTCAATGAAGCATCCAAGTAGGATCCATAACAATGAATGATAGCCAATGTCAAGGTATTCTAACTTCAAAATCAACTCAATAACGTATTATGAGCACAACTAAGCATGCAAGATCCATCAAAGATATTGATACATCCAATACATAACCCCGTAACATCAAGTGGCAATAGGCATAAGCTCTAACTATCAAATGCTTGCTACCCTAAAATATTTCAACAATGAAAATCTATGATAAACTAAGCTAAATGCAACCTCAAACTAGGCTAATAGCATTACAAGACATTACCATAACATCCTCGTATCAATGTGATTGCATAAGGGCATAAATGAATACATGTATGAGCTCCAAACTGTGAAAGAGGCTTTGATACAAACATGTAACAATAAATTTACTATTAATAACAACAAATAGGGATAAACAGGAACTCAAATCCAATGTCAAATGTCAGCATTAGTACCGAGGGTTGTCAACACTAATTGGGAGCCTTCAAATGAGTGTCCAGGAGTCAGGAAGGAGGTTGAATGGGCCAAGAAGAAGAGTAGGGACTTTAGAGGTACTCTAAAGTGGGGCTTTAGAGGCACTCTAAGGTGTTCAGATAGGCCACATGAAGCCTTGGAACAAGCCTCAAGGGACCCTCATAAGTGCTAGAGCAATGAGATATCAACTCAAACCTTGAACGTTGAAGCTATGGTTGCCAATGACTGTGAACCGCGATAGGTATTTGAATGAAAGTTGACGGGCTAAGCTTTTCAATGCTGGTGTAATGGCTTTAATAGCAATTGAAGGGAGTGAGCTTGGAGTGAAAGCACATGAGAAGAAGTAAGAGATATGGTGGGGGGAGAGAGAGAGAGAGAGAGAGAGAGAGAGAGAGAGAGAGAGAGAGAGAGAGAGAGAGAGAGAGAGAGAGAGAGAGAGAGAGATGCACACACACAAGATTTGGAAACTCCAACAATCACAATGTGTGACTAGCCTTCCCTTATTCAAATGTCACTAAAAGAATAAAGAATGAAGTGATAGTGATGAGTGCTCATCACCTATAGTGTACAGGTATGTGGGTACTGCCAGTGTAACTAATACATGGGTGGCTAGGCACATGTGCATTTATCCCCAACACATAGACCTTCCTCCCCAAAATCTAGAGTTAAAATTAGGGACTTGAGACAAAACCAAGGGTTGAACCTAAATCTTAAAAATTCCCTTTGATATCATAAGAACTTGAAGGAAAAGAGAGATTATATCCTATCTTATAAGGACACTTGCAATTCTAAGAGTAGATGACCCTCAAATTTGATTAATAAGACGAGGTAAGATATTCAATTAGATGAAACCAATGCTATGGCCTCAATGAAATTTCAATTTTAAAAATCATTGTATCATATATGGCCCACACTTATTTATAGCATGTCAATTCTATACACACCATGCATGTAACTTGAATGCTATGTAACTATATAAGTGGCCAACTGACACAAGTGTGCTTTTAACTTATTAATTTTCTATTAATTTAGGCATGTCACTTGGACACCATGCAAGATATTAATTGTATATTACTTTAGGTACATTACTTGCACACCATACAAGTGGCCAATTAACCTAGAAGCATGTAGGACTAGGAAAACTTAAAACAAGTAATTGTGCACTACCTTCTTCGATTATACCACTTTTTTGTTTCTGTAACTCTTGCATGTGCAAAATGCATGAGCTCAAGCTTGAGCTGGCTTGTATCTCTCTTTGCACATATGTGAGAGTGAGGGAATTTGATGCATAACATAATATAGGATCAAGTGATGTGTGGGATATCTTCTCCCTTATTGTCATGCATGACTTTATTAGAGGTCAAAGAGTGCATCGAGGCTTTCTTATAGCATGCAAGGAAGGATTGAAAGAGCAAATAGATTAAAGTAGTCCAAGTGGACCTACGCACAAAAGCATGAAGGTGTTGAGATAAGCGGTTGAGCTTCTAGTAGAGTCTAATGATTTGCTAGTTGGGGTGAGAGCACAAATTCTTCAAGGTGTTTATCTTCCATCTCATTGAATGCTCTAGTTGTACATCTTGGTAAGGCTTACCAAAGTCCTCGTGTGCTTATGGTTGAGATCATGTGAATGACAACGAATAGATGAGGCTCATTTACAAAATGAAGTTTTCCAAAGTCATTCTTGCTAAACTCCAATATAGTGCCACCCATTGACTTATTATTTTACATCTATTTCTCTTTGTTTTGGCATTTGTTACCTTGATAAGTATTGGTTAATTGAGGTTGGAGCATCTCTCATAATAGCCTACTTTTTCTTGTAATCTAGTTTACTAGGTAAATCACCATTTCATAATATTGATCTAGACATTTAAGTCATTACTTTACTTAACTAGCTATAATTATTTACTAATATATTAACATACTAATATCTTGGGTAGGAGGTGCCTTTATACTATCAGAAGAATGTTTGATATTAACATATTAATATCTCAAGGCTATGTGAAGGAAATGGAGCTTGACTTCATGAATTCTTCAAACATGATCTCATCTCAGCTAAAGATAGCCCACCAATAAATTTTTAAGATTTGAGGTCATGCATGCTAACTGGACTTCACTTGGAAACTGATGTTGAATGCCTCAACAATTTTGCTTCTCAAGGGACGCTTTCAATAAACTCTTGCACCATTGTAGAGTTTCTCTAGTTAGAAACTCAATGTCCAACTTGCCCATGAAAGAACTAGTGGAGACATGGGCAATTGACCTCATGCTAGGTATAAGGTATAGAAAAAGCCATATTGTCTTGGTGGACAATTGGGGCATCGCTAAGAGTGCTAACTTCAAAATATGGGTATATGGAAGTGAATTGTTCCCTTGTTAGTTTCTTACTCCACTTAAAGGTATGTGGTGGCAATTTGGGTGCCTATCTATAGAATGTAGAAGGTGATTTATGTCTCAGGACATGTGGAAGGATGAGCATTGTGTGTTTGAGTTACCCTATCCATAGAATAATATTGAATGTGAGCAAAACCATGACTATAGAATCACAATCACAATAAAGACAATGGTGTTTTATTGTCATGAATTGTGAATCAAGCCAAGTCACTATGACAAGTGAAATTTCACTCGTGATGAACGTGGACTATGAAACCTAGCTATGAGGGCTCACATGCAACAATCAACATGCATGCAGTATTAATCCTTCTAGAGGCTCTCAATCACCTATCATATTTTGCAACATAGTTCCACAATATCTTCATCTCTAGCACCCATATTAGTCCCATTGGTGCCTCCTTCAATATTGTAATCATGACATGGATGGCTTTGACAAGTGGTGCTATAAGATAAAGAGAGTAAAACAAGAAAGAAAAACCATTATTATGGGAGAAAACAAGTGTGTTCCTTGTCATAACTACTCTTATTTCAAAACAAAAAAGGTGGGAAAACACTCTTTGAGTGGGGGGGGGAGGGTGAGTAAAAACAATAGAATAAATTTAAATAACAAAGAAAAAAAAATACAAACTCTTATAGGAGAAATAGAAGTAATTTCTTTTTCATCATATATCTCACCTCTAGAAAAGGTCGTAGCACCCTTGGAGTGGAATGTTGGTTGATGTAAGGGGAGCTCTCACTCAACTGCCAAGACCCACGGACCACTTATTCCTTCAAGCATTTCAAGTGAGCACTAATGGCTACCTTTCACCTAGCCGACGCATTATCCCTCTCTAGGAGTGTAATGAGCTTACCTTGATGCCCCAATTGAGTTGCTTTTTCTCTCAAGCACTCTGATAGCTCCACGATTTTCATAATGCAAGCTCAAGCATCCTCAAGCCTCTTCCTCCAAGCTTCATCCTCCATAGCCACATGCGAGATGAGAGAAGAGAAGAGAAGAGAAAAAGAAGAGAGGAGATGGTGGAGGGCTTCACCTCTAAGATCCCTCACCCTCACTTCCTCACTCACTCACACTCCCTCCCTTGAGTAGTCGTGTTCATTCAAGTCAGCAACACCTTGCCCCATTGGTCATTCAACCCACTGTTTCAGCTCCTACCATAGTGGCCAATGCTGCCTAAAGCTGGTCTCCTAGGCTTGGCGTCACAGGGGTGGTTACTAGTTGTTGGGGTAAAGGCGCCTCCGCCGTGCCGCCCCGTGTATTACTACACTGACAGTACCCGCCACTGCACATTGCAGGTGGCGAGCGCCCATCACGTCACTTTATTCTTTACATTCATTTTTTAGTGACTAGTAAATAAAGGAAGGCCCGGTCACACATTGTGACTGTTGGAGTTCCCATTTCTTGTCTCTCTCTTTCTTGCTCTTGCTCTCCCGCCATAGCTCATGTGCAAGCTTCGATCCTTCTCACCTTTCAACTGGTATCAGAGCTTGGCTTCCTCTTGCTCGAGCTCGACTCGGTGCTTCTCTACCTTCGCATCGACTCCCTTCACGCATTGGATCTCCATCCCGGCAGCCATATCCGATCTCCCCGAGCTCCTGTCACTCCCCGGCTTCCCGAGCACCTTCTCGGCCTATTGAGGCACCTTCAAGGCATTGATACTGAGGTATTTGATCATTCTTTCAGGGTTTATTTCAGTCTACAGGTTGCAAATAGCAAGGGCAGCCATGGCCTCAAACCCTTGAAGCTTATTCCCCTCATATTGTGCCTTACACCTATCAAGGCTCAAAGAGGCTTGTCATAGGCCTTTGATAGGCCCTTCTTGAGCCCCCCATTACCCCCTTTTCAGCCCATGTGGAGCAGCAGCAAGTTCAACACCAACAAGGCAGATTGCACCATTTTTTTCCAGGTTGTTAGCACTCGTCTACTTTAGCTCCACACTTGGCCATTGCTTCTTGCTCTCTACCTTGATCAAGAGGGCTATAGACTTCATGTTTGATGTCATTCAAGCTTTGGGCATTGGTCTTGATCATTCGGGGCTGATTTCTTCAGGTTTGGGACTGTCATAAACTGTCATAATAGGCTGAAAACAGGGCAGCACCATTGGCATTAGCATTTGTTGCTTATACTCCATTCTGGTTGTGCTATTTGATGCCCGTATGCGGTCTACATGATGCCTAGTGCCTTGGGAATGTATGCACATGATTATGCCATGATTTTGGCCTGAAATATTGGCTGATTTGGGACTATTATTTATTGTTATACAGTGCTGGAAACAGGGCAGCCACGCTTGGCATTGGCATTTGATGCTTATACTCTACTCCGGTTACCTTGTTTGATGCCCATATGCGGTCTACATGATGCCTAATATCTTGGGAATGTATGCATTCGATTTGCCCATGATTTGGCATTGTTTTTGGGCTGGAAATTGATAGTTTTGGACTGTTTAGAGCTGCTGTACATGAGCGGGCTGAAGCTCATTTGTCACATGTATTGCTTCTCTATCGATACCGGATGTATGCTATGGGTTATGTCATGATGTATTACACTTTGGGGATCGACTTCGAACTCATGATCGTGATTCCAGAATGCTTTTGAGCATCGCATTTGCTCCGTTGTTATTGGTTTGTCATTGGCAGTTTGGTTGACTTGACTGGCATTTGGGCCACTTATGCCTATTGTCTGTACTTGACAGATAAGCTCTATGCATTACATGCTATGGTCCGTGGTTGATGCCTCTTAGTTCGTCCATGCTTGACAGATATTTTGGAGCTCCGAATTTGGATGTTTTGAGCACTTCCGACTCACAGGGATATTGACTTTGGCTTGCTACTGGATATATTGACTTCACAGAGATCTTGCCATTGGGATTATGTCTTGCTTAGTGGTTGCTACATCAGTTGCTTTATGTATGTCATGCTCTTGGGAAGCGTATGACGCATTGACTTGGTCACTTGTCACTGGTACTTTGTCTTGGGTTGCTTGAGCCCTTAACTCGATTCTACACCTTTTGTGCCAGTGGGAGCATCTTGCATGCTTACTTGACCTTGAGCACGGATTACATGCTATTGGAGCAGTCTATATCATTGAGCAGTTATAGATGTATTGAGACTTTGGGATTATACTCCGACAATTGGATGTTGCATTGAGTATATGTCTTGGTTCACAGGATGCTTATGAGCTGAGTCTCAATTTTGGATCCGCTTTCTTTTGAGCACACACCTATTTGTGTCAGGTTTTGGCAGTTGGTTCTACATTTTGCCTAGATTGTCTGGGGTGTGCCTCTTACTAGCAGATGCTATTTGACATCTCTCGGTGTTATGCTCATGTATTTTCACTGTCATTTGGCTTTGCTTTGTCCTCTTTATGCCGGCTTTGGACCTAGCATTGTTTAGTTGATATTAGATCCAGTTTTGGAACAGTTTGCTCTCATTATTGCAATTCTGAAATTTATTACAGCAAGCATTTATTGGTGGACTGAGCAGTATTTTTTTAATGCTAAAATATCCTGATTTGGTATACCGCACCTAGTACTAAGTGGGCAGCATCTTTTGGCACACTTTTCTCGCCATTTGGAGCTCATTTCAGTGGATTTTGGGCATTTTCTGCAGTAAAACAGCCAGCAGTTTTACATTGTTTGTGCATTTCCAACCTGCATTATGGCATCCTCTTCGACTGATAATGCCATATTTAACATCACAAAGTTGGATGGTACCAACTACTCTTATTGGAAGAGTCAAATTTGGCAGGTCTTGGTGCAAAAATCTCAGATTAAGCCACTTCAGTTGAGTGGGGAGCAGCTTGAAACTATGGACAATGACGACTGGCTTGAACTTGATGAGCTATGCAAGTCCACGATTGTATTGTCTCTCACTGAACATGTACATTATAATGTATTTGAGGAAGCACAGAGTGCATGGGATCTATGGAATAAGATCAAGAATCTTTATGATAAGAAAAGTCCGGTGAGTCAGATGTACAGGTTGAAGCAGCTTATGGATCTGCGCATGAACAATAATGCAACAATGTCTGCTCACTTGAGCCAGTTCCATGCTATACTGAAGAACCTGACTTCGCAGGATATCACCTTTGGAGAGGAAGTAACTCCTCTTTTCTTGCTTGGGACTCTAAATGAGTCATGGGATGTATTCCGCACTGCCCTATGTGCCTCTAGTGCTACTCTGAAACTGAATGATGTTGAGAGTGCTCTTCTGCAGGAAGAGGTTAATCGCAAAAACTTGGATGCCTCTCGTGTTTCACATGCTTTGACAGTTAGAGGCAGGAATGACAGGAATGATCGTGGTAATAACCGTGGCCGTGACTCGCAGAAGGGTCGGTCTAAATCTCGTGGAAAGTCGCGTAGTAAGTCGTGTGGGCACAACGCTAATGTCACTTGTCATCATTGTGGGAAAAAGGGCCATATCAGACCACAGTGTCATGAGTTGCGCAATGAGAAGCACAAGGATAAGGGCAAAGAGAAAGTGCAGGAGAAGTCCTCTGATCGCAGCATAGTACCTGCGAAGTCCAGCATCAAGATTGAAGAAATTAATATCATGCAGACCGAGGATTCCGATGGTAGTGACGAGTTCATACTTGCAGCTAGTTCTTCTGATGCTTCACACTTGACTGAGACACCTAGTATGTATGCACAGTGCTAGTTATTGGATTCAAGTGCATCCTTCCATGTGACGCCTTACCGTGAGTGGTTTCACTCTTACCGTACTGTATCTGGATCAGTCAGACTTGGAGATGACAGGTCTCTTGATATTGTGGGCTGTGGAGATATTCAGTTGTAGTTTTCCACTGGCAGTTCCTTTTTGCTCAAGGATGTACGTCATGTACCTGTGCTTACGCGCAGTCTTATGTCTGCAGGATAGTTGGATGATGTAGGATTTCATGTCTGTTTTGGGGATTCTGCCTGGAAGATTACCAGAGGCAGACTTGTGCTTGCTAGAGGCGCCAAGGCTAGCAGCCTCTATCCTCTTGTTGTATCTGGGTCTTTTGTAGACCATGTTTTGGCAGTGGGCTCTATCCCACATGTATCACTTTGGCATGCCCGTTTGGGGCATATGTCTTTGAAGGGAATGAAAATGTTATCTAGTTTGCAGTATCTTCCGCCTTTGGACTATGCACGTTTTGACTCGTGTGATCATTGTCTTTATGGTAAGCAGAATAGGTCTATGCATAAGAAATCGGGTAGGCCATGCATGAGTGAGCCCTTGGCTTTGGTGCATTCAGATGTTTGTGGGCCCATGTCGTGTATGCCTATGGGTGGCGCGAAGTACTTTGTTACCTTCATTGATGATTTTTCTAGGAAAGTATGGGCTTATCCCATAAAGCAAAAGTCCGATGTCTTGGCAGTCTTTCAGCGTTGGCTTGCTCTTGTTGAGAACTAGACTGGGTATAGGCTGAAATGCCTTAGGACTGACAATGGGGGAGAATTTGTCTCACATGCTTTTGAGCAGTTTTGTGATGACAGGGGTATTAAGCGTCAGTTGACCGCCCCTTACACCCCCGCCCAGAATGGTTTGGCTGAGCGCATGAACAGGACTATTTAGGAGCGTGTCTGCTCTATGCTTAGCCATGCAGGCCTACCACAGAGCTTTTGGGCTGAGGCAGTTAGTACGGCAGTGCATGTCATAAACCGATCGCCTTCTGGTGGATTGGATTTCCAGGTTGCAGAGGAAGTTTGGGCTGGTAAGCCACCCTCTTATGCGCATCTCTGTGTCTTTGGATGTGAGGCATTCTGCCATGTGCCCAAGGACAAGAGGAGTAAGTTGGATCCAAAGAGCATTAAATGCATCTTTCTTGGTTATGGTGATTCAGGAGAGATAGGCTATCGCCTATGGGATCCGCAGGCGCGGAAAATAGTACGTAGCCATGATGTAGTCTTCCATGAAGACAAGATGCACAGGCAGCCTGAGAAAGTGGTTGAGATCCGCAGAGTGATCTTTCAGGAGGAGCCTAGAGCTCCTGCACAGCCAGTTGGACAGCCTACAGCTGCAGCAGATGCTCATGGTCAGGGTGTTGGACAAGCAGCTGGGCAGGCAGCAGAGCCTGCAGTGAGACGGTCTGCTAGAGACAGACGTCCACCTGATAGATTTCAGCCCTCTATGCATTATATTTTGGTTACAGATGCAGGAGAGACTTTCACTTATGATGAGGCTATGCGCAAGGGTGACAATCACTCCTGGGAGAGGGCTATGCAGTCTGAGATCGACTCCTTGCATAAGAATGAGACTTGGGATTTGGTTGCCTTGCCTAAGGGCAAGAAGGCTTTGCCATGAAAGTGGGTGTACAAGCTGAAAAGTACCCCTGGACACCCCAAGCCGGCATACAAGGCTAGATTGGTAGCAAAGGGTTTTAAGCAAGAGCATGGTGTAGACTTTGATGAGGTCTTTTCTCCTGTGGTTAAGATGACCACCCTGCGCTTGGTCTTGGCTTTGGTTGCTCAGCTTGACTTAGATCTATATCAGATGGATGTCAAGATGGCTTTCTTACATGGGGACTTGCATGATGAGATCTATATGGAGCAGCCTAAGGGCTTTGCAGAACCTGGCAGGGAGCACCTAGTGTGCAAGTTGAAGAAAAGTCTTTATGGCTTGAAGCAGGCACCTAGGAAATGGTATCATAAGTTTGATGCCTTTATGAAGTCACAGGGCTATAGCAAGAGTGCTATGGATCCGTGTCTTTACACGAAGAAAGCCCGTGATGGTTCATTGCTTATTTTGGTACTCTATGTGGATGATATGCTGATAGCAGGGAAAGCTCATGATGAGCTAGATGCTCTTAAATCTCAGCTGAAGAAGAGCTTTGAGATGAAGGATTTGGGACAGGCCTCTCACATACTTGGTATGCGCATTAGACGTGACAGGCATCAGGGACTCCTCTACTTGTCACAGAGGGAGTATATTCATAAAATCCTTGAGCGCTTCCGCATGCAGGACGTAAAGCCTATTGGCTGTCTATTGCCTTCTTATGTGAAGGTATCACAGGCCGATTGTCCGTAGACAGATGAGCAGAGGGCCGAGATGGCCCAGATCCCTTATGCTTCAGCCATGGGCAGTTTGATGTATGCCATGATAGCCACTCGTCCATATATTGCCTTTGCAGTTGGTGTTGTGGCACGTTATATGGCTATACCTGGTAGGAAACATTGGGATGCCGTGAAGGGTATCATGAGGTACCTGAAGGGCACAACAGATATGTGTATTTGCTATGGCAGCCAGGATACAGGGGTCATGGGGTACACTGACTCTGATTATGCAGGACATGCAGATAGTAGGAAGTCACCTTCTGGCTATGTATTCACCTATGCTGGAGGTGCTGTCTCTTGGATGTCCAGGGTTCAGAAGTGTACAGCTTTGTCTACCACTGAGGCCGAGTATGTTGCAGCCACTGAGGCTTGCAAGGAGGCCATATGGCTAGGCCGTCTAGTTGCTGACCTTGGGATTGATGCTATACCTACACTGCATTCGGATTCTATGAGTGCCATTCAGTTGGCTAAGAATCCGGTCTTCCATGCGAAGACAAAACACATTGAGGTGAGGTATCACTTCATACGTGGTGTCGTGGAGGACAAGTCTGTTGACCTTGTCAAGATCTCCACTGACGAGAATCCTGCAGATCTGCTCTCGAAAAGCCTCACTACTGAGCGCTTTGCCTTCCTCAGGAGATTGATGGGCGTTGGATGAGATGTTGCCTTTCCTCATCCCTTGTACCTATGTACAGTTGTACTGTCTTTTTCTTTTCTTTCTCTCTCACTGGGGCAGATTCGCCTTTAAGTGGGAGGTTGTTGGGGTAAAGGCGCCTCCGCCGTGCCGCCCCGTGTATTACTACGCTGACAGTACCTGCCACTGCACACTGCAGGTGGCGGGCGCCCGTCACGTCACTTTATTCTTTACATTCATTTTTTAGTGACTAGTAAATAAAGGAAGGCCCGGTCACACATTGTGACTGTTGGAGTTCCCATTTCTTGTCTCTCTCTTTCTTGCTCTTGCTCTCCCGCCATAGCTCATGTGCAAGCTTCGATCCTTCTCACCTTTCACTAGTGAGGTGAGGAGATTGCTAGTTGCTTGCCATACTCCAGTCTCTGCGCTTCCTAGCCAATGGCTTGGCTGATTCATTGGCGCGTAGCGTTTAGGCTTTGTTTATGCGGCACTGTTTGTGGTGCTGCTACATTTCTCGATTTTGGTCATGGAGGTGACACTAACATGCTTATGCTTATTGAGAGATCATCAATCTTGTCCTCCAATATGGGCTTGGCATCTTTTAGGTGTTCCTAGGTTTCTTTCACCCACTCCTTCATCTTTTCAATGGCTTCGAGTTGGCGCTTTGGGTTGGGGTACTCCCCGACCCTCACACTTCCTTTCTCAGTCGTCCTTGGGGCTGATGTATCTACTTCTGTGTCCGTCGCTTTCTTTATCACAGGCATCATTGTGGCACTCTCTATTTTTAGCGTGACCTTTGCATCCAATTTCTTCCTCCTCCTATGACTTCCCTTTCCGATTGAGGCTGTATCTAAAGTTGCTAAGCCCTGGCAATGATATGCTAGCCTACTTTGTCTGTGCACGGGTCATGACATGCAATAGGATAGGTGTGGCCTCCCCTCAAGTGTCTCGACATAGAACAACCCTAATGGGGTTGAGGGCTTGTTTGACAAGTTAGAGGAGGGCTTTTGTTTGGGGAAATCAACAAAGAGGTGTGTGATTCCACATTCAGCACATCTCTGATCGACCTTATCTCGATTTGCTTGCTCCCATTCAGGGTAGGATGAAGAGATATGTCTTGGTGGGTGATCGCAAGTCCAGCATGTGATTGGTTCTTGGGTCCCCCCTCCTAAGACTCTACGTCTCCCTCTACCTAATGCCATCATTGGTATTGGTCGGTAGTCCATAAGGACTGCATTTTCCCCTTCATCGTATGAGACGTAAGTGTGTATGTAAGGCTCTTTGTTGTTTGGCTCTTACACGTAGTGGATTGGAGTGTCACTTGGTGGATGGGTCACGTAGGGTCTAGGTGGTCTAGGTATGCCAATAGGGTTTATCTCCATCATAGGGATGGTTGATTTGGCATCATTGGGTGCCAAAAGAGCCAATGGGGCTCCCCTTGCGAACAAGTTTGGCGGTCTATTCACTAGGTATGTTTGATTATATGGTTGCGAGAACAGGAGTCTCCTAGCAATCTGCAATGCATGACATCGTGGCCAGGCACAAGGTCAAGACCAAGGATCCTAACACTTGGCTAGTAGGTGGTTTTCACCACAATATATGCATTGGATGTGAGGGCGTGTCAGTTTTCTCATTATTTCTTGTAATCTAGCCAGCTCCTGGCTTGAGTTCGTGCCCTTGCCTTTATCTTGAGTACTTGGGCCTGATCTTTTGCTTGTTGTTGAAGCTCTCTCGGGATTCCTAGAGGTAGTCTCTTCTCGATTCGAGCTCTTGGAATTTCTCTCCTTGAGCTAGTCGTCCACTCTAATGGCCTCTTCAAAGACCCACGTCAGCGCATCTCATTGTAAGCTCAAGTTGCTGGCCAAGGCCTTTTAGAGCTCTTTGCCTCGTATTTCATTAATGAATACTATGGACCTTGCTCTCTTGGTTGGTTGCCCGTTTCCAGTAGGGATTCTCTTGAAGGGACTCCTCACATGGGTCACGTAATCCCGAATATCCTCATTATCCCTCTACTTGGCATTTATCAGTCACACTAGCAGGTTGTCGGAGTACTTAGGCTCAGAGAATATCTTAATGAAGATACCCTTGAGGTTGTTAAAGTCAGTTCACTTGGCAACGTCTAGACTCATGTTCCAAGTCCTACCCTTATCTCCTAAGCATAGACCAAAAGCTTGTGAGTGAAAAGTAAGAACTTGGTGAGGCCGTTGGCCTCGTAAACTTGCTCAAACTGCTCTAAGAATCTATATGGGCCATTGTTTGGTTGATACTTGTCTAGCTACTTTACGACTATCCGGATTTTAGACTTGCTCTTGGAGCCCTGAGTAACTCCTAATCCTGCAAGCAACAAGGTTGCCATGTAGTGGCACTTCGCTCGGCGAAAGCGTTGTCTATCAGTTAGTGTAAGATCTCCCTCTAGCGCTCTTTCCCTCTTGGCATTAAGACATGTCCTATTTTTTGCTTGCTAGTGCTAGCACCCACTGAATTTCTTGCATTTTTATGTTTTGCTGCAAGTTCTTGGTTTGTTGCTTCCGATTGTAGTTCATTACACCGTGCAAAACTTCCTATGCTAGTCTTCTTTCCTCTTCTAGGTCCGTTATGATATCCTCAGATGTCCTACCGTAGTTGTCTTTTTGGGTTTGTAGATCGTAATTGGTGATTAGCTGTTGGAGCTGTTGGATTTCTATAGAGAGACCGCCTAAGTCGAGCTCCTCGTGTTGTTTGTGATTTGTGCTTGTCTTTGCCATGTTCGTGGTCTCATGCTCTACCAAGTTGTTAATGAGATTGATTAGGTTGGATAGATCCACTTCTCTGATGGAGTTTGTCCTGCTGCACCTGGCTTCTCTGTTGTGTTTTTAGCTAAGTCCTATACTTGGGGTTTCAGTCACCCAACCAAGTCTCAGGATCTTCTCCTCTACTGGTGGGTTCCTTTAGGTTATTGCCTCTGAGTGTATTCCTTGTTAATTACAAGCAATTCTCAATTTATAGTCACTCTCTGTGTGTGTGTGTGTGTGTGTGTGTATTCTTTTTTGTGCACTATGCACAATCAGGCTTTTAGCTTTTATCAAGTGCACTTCAAGTGTTGGAAAATAGTATGAGTGCAAAGACAAGATGACTATTCAAGTTCTACACTCCCACTTGTGTTCATGGCATGATGGGGATCTAAGCTCAGTTCTTGGCCTTCTTTTCCACTTGTTAGGGTCTCTGCCATGTCGTTCAGTTTGTTCAAGGTTAGTTTGGGGTGCTGGTCACCTACGATTCTAAGCATGTCAAATTTGCTACTAAGTGTGTTAGCATTATTCGCTACCGTTTGGCTATGATTTCTAGGTCTAGAACCTTGCTATGAGCACAACCTTAATCTTCTAGATCACTCCCCTTGTGATTCCAATACATCTAAGCACTCCTTTTTTCCATTTTTCCCTGTTTGTGCCCTGTTTGGGCCAGTTTTACAGCAATGAATCCGAAGCTTTCCACTTCAATTTCTCGATCCTATCCTACTCTACATGGAACAGAAATCAAAAGCAAAGTACTAAACTGATTTCTCCAACTCAACTAATCATCAAAAACCAAAAATACTTACGTGTAGCATGGATTAAAACCCAAAATCTCCTACCTAACTCAATCTCCAATTCAGGGATGAAACCCTTACTTCAACACTCGATTTGAAGTGCACAAGCGCTCAATCTTGAATCCGTTGGTCCCGACAACGGAACCAAAATGTAAGGGGAGCTCTCGCTCAACCGCCAAGACCCACGGACCACTTATTCCTTCAAGTGTTTCAAGCGAGCACTAATGGCTACCTCTCACCTAGTTGACATGGTATCCCTCTCTACGAGTGCAGTGAACTTACCTTGATGCCCAATTGAGTTGTTTCCTCTTTCAAGCACTCTGATAGCTCCACAATTCGTGATGGCAAGCTCAAGCATTCTCAAGCCTCTTCCTCCAAGATCCATCCTCCATAGCCACACGGGAGATGAGAGAAGAGAAGAGAATAGAAGAAGAAGAGAGGAGATGGTGGAGGGCTTCACCTCCAAGATCCCTCACCCTCACACACTCACTCCCTCACTCACTCACACTCCCTTCCTCGAGCACTCGCAAGCAAGTAAGCAAGAGAAGAGAAGGAGAGAAGAAGAAGAGTCCACTTTGCCACACACCAAAGAATGAGCTCTTCATTCACTTTTCAACTTTATATACAAAACCCTAAATCCCTTTTGGGTGGTCATCCCCTCATCCCTCTTTTTTACATGGCAGCCCTCTTTCCCATCGTCCTCCTATCTTCCTAACTTCCTTTATTTTGCCCATGTACCTTTACAATTTGCACAAGAGGGAGCCTGGCGCTCTTTTACAACAGTTTTAGGGGTGCCTTGTATTTAAAAATGTGCTTTTGCCTTTGACTTGATTTTTGAGGACACCCTTGCACTTTTAGTCGTTCTCCTTCCTGCCTCTTTCGTTGTGTCTGATTTCCTCATGGGCCACCTCTCTTAGGTCTTGTGCTTTTCTATTTTTTCTCTTTCTTATTGTGCTGAGGTTAATTGTTGAGGAAAAGTTGAAAACACCTCTTATTTCAAACCCCTCTACAACCTTCAGTGTTGCCTCTCCTTGTTCAAGCATGTGGTCCACCTCCCTCTATCTGGCTAACCCTCAAACGTAGAAGTAGATGTAGTTCCTTAGCCACCTCCTTTGGTACTTTGTAATCCACCTATAAGCACATGTACTCCACTATACCTCCCTTGGTGTACTCTATGCCATCAATAGACCATCGAATCTTTGTGCCCTAAAGAGCCCTTGGATGATGGGGTTATTGACATTGATATTATAGCCACTAGTGATTTTTCCCTTGAGGATTCTTCGGTAATGAGAGTACTAAGGAACACTTTGTAGGTTAATGCATTTGTGACTACATTTTCATTTTGCCTAGCTTGTCTTTAATCTCAAAGTTGTACTCTTGTAAGACTTCAATCCACCTTAATTGTCTCATGTTTAGATCCGGTTGGATTTGAGACTTTTATGATTTGCTACCACCAAGGTGAATTTCTTATTAAGCAAGAAATGTCTCCACAATTTGAGAGAATGGATCATAGCAAACAATTCTAAGTCATGAGTAGCATAGTTTCTTTTATGAATCTTTAGCTTTCTTGCGAGGAATAAGCAAGTGGATGTCCCTCTTGCATAAGAACACAACATAATGCAAGAGAGCTTGCATTCTTAACAACCTCAAATCCTTGGTTTAAGTCGAGAAGCTTCAAAATGGGGGATTATTACTAAACTTTGCTTAAGTCTCTCAAAGCTAGATTGCTCAATTAGGGTCCATACAATGTAGATCTATTTCTTTAGCAAGTCAATGAGAGATGCAATAATCAAGACATAATCCTTGATAAAGATCTGTAGCATCCCGTCAATCCTAAGAAACTGTTTACTTCTTTGATTGTCATTGGGGGTAGTCATTCTTGTACATCCTTGACTTGGCAGGATCTACCATAATTCCTTACTTTGATACTATGATCCCAAGATACTCAATTTGTCTTTTGAAGAATGCACACATCTTCTTTTTAGCATAAAGCTTGTGCATCCTCATTATTTCAAGAACAATGCACATTTATGATTCATGTTCCTTATTTTTCTTGGAATAGGTCAAAATGTCATTGAAGAAGATAAGAATGAAATCATCAAGATAAGTCAAAAGATATCCTTTATTAATCTATTGAAAAGTTTGTTGGAGCATTGGTTAGTTCCAAAGATATAACAATGAGCTCATATTGGCCATACCTTATATTAAAGGCAATTTTGGAAATATCTTCTTATTTTATCCTTATTTGATAGTACCCAAACCTCAAATTGATATTTGAAAATATCTTTGCTCCTTGAAATCTATCAAATAACTCATGAGTCCTAGGGATTGGGTACTCATTCTTAACTATGGCCTAGTTTAGCTCCTGATAGTCAATTTAAAGATGAAGGGTTTCATCTTTCTTTTTCTAAAATTGGACCAAGACTCACAATGGCCAATTGCTTGGCTAGATGTATCCCTAATCCAATAATTGCTTGAGTCATTCTTTCAACTCAATTACCTCAAGATGGACATTGGGTAAAGCCTTTTTGCATCTAGAGCAACTCTTGGGACTAGCTTAATATCGTGGTCAACTTCTCTTTGAGGTGGAAGTTCAACTAACTCTTCAAGAAGGATTTATCTTGATGATTCACTGGTGTGTGAATCACTGAGAATTGATAATTTGGTCCCTTCTTGGCGAGAGCAATCTTGTTGAGAGTAGCCCAGACCATCCCTCTTCCCATTTTAGCTTGGCAATTCAGTTCCTTCTTGTCAAGAGTAGCATTGACTATCCCTCTTTCCACTTTGGCTTCCATTGTGCACTATTCCTTTTCTTCTCTTATGAGGGTCACTTGACTAGCCCTTCCTCTTTCTCTTCCTTTTGCACTTCTATTTTGGATATGAAACTATCCTTGTCAAGAAGATTGGTTTAGCTTGGGACACTGTCTTTTATATTAGTCGAGTTCATTGCAATCGAGACACCTTTGAGTGCCCCTTGTTGATGCTCCACCATAAGGGGAAACTTTCCACACGTGACCTCCTACCTAAACATTGGTCAAGCACTTGTAGGTAGGCAGAAACTCATTCATCTTCAAGGCATGATAGGAAGGTAGAATATACATTCCACGTATAGCCTCCTTTGTGAGTTCCCAAGTAGTAGTAATATGTGAGATTCCAATCTTCCACCAAAGATGCGCTTCGACATCTCTCTCTACATCCTTACCCTTCCCATCAAACTTGGGGGTTTTTATTTGTTTGAGAATGGCTTTTTTCTCTTGTAACTCAATAGGATTAGTTTATAATATGCAAACAAAAAGTTTCCTATATGTTATTAAGATTTCATATAAACTTTCTCACCTTTTAATGTAAGATTTGTAAGAGCTATTAACCTTGCACAATATAGAAGAGAAGAAATACCTTTTATTTAAGTTTTTCCAATAGCCAGAGGCATTATATTATGACAAGGATCCTATTATAATAACTCACTCGTGGAAATCTAATACATCAATAGTGTGCTAGAACATAGGTTCGGAAAATAATTCTAGGAGTTTGTATTTGGAACTGAAGGTTTGGATAACCTTCTTTATAATAATTTTGGCAGCATCTAGAATAGCAATTCTATTAATTAGAATCATGTCAGTTACTTCATCACTAAATATAATGATTTAAATGAATCTACCATCCTCTGATGAGAATATCACTTTCAATGAAATGACCAAAATATATGTAAAGGCACGTGATTGCCTAGTCTTCCCTTAAGAAACATTAGACTTAGTTGAGCATGGGAATCCTAGTTCTACTTCATAGGGGAAGCGTAGATAGGTCACCCCTAATAGTAGTCTAACACTCACTTAAGAAATATCACTTTGTAATCAATTAGAGTCAAGAATAGGGTTAATATTGCACCTAGTTTAAAGAGAGTAAAAAACAAGAGAGATTAGAATGTTGATCCCTCTATCCATGAGGCATAGTGTCACGTCGACCCTCTAAAATAGAATTACGCTTGATATATATCTTATTGAATTTGGAGAGTCACACAATAGCTCTATCTAGTGTTTAGGAAAGCTACAAGACCTATTAAGTCCATCCACACAATAAGAGGCGATCGGCCCTTGGGATCAAGGCTATCCCATTTTTCTTGATGATGACGAATTTTATTTATTTGGTACGGATAAATATCAATTATTGTTTTTTGAAGTTTTTAATATGTGTGCTAAAGGTTGCGTTAAACAAACCATGTTTTATGGGATGATAAAATGAAGCTTTTTAAATATGTTTCAACTGCGTTTTGTGTGGCAGCATGCTTTGCATAATTAGATAACTACGAAAAACCTTGTTGAGGAAAGTGTAAGACTTCAATCCCGATGATAGATCACATATGGCTAGATAAACTTGATAAGCTAGGTAGCTTTCCTAAATACATGATAAAGCTATCAATATATGGCCCTCCAAATTTGATAAGATAGATGGCAAGCTTAACATCATTTTAGGGGACTGATATGAGATTGTGCCTTATGGGTAGGGGGATCGACATTCTATTTTTTCTTGTTTCTCAAACTATTTGAACCAAGTGTGATTTTAGCCCTACTCTTATCTTTGATTGATTATAGAGTGATATTTCTTAGATGAGTGTTATAATACTATTAGAAGTGACCTATCTAGGCTCCCCCTATAAAGTAGAACCGAGATTCCCATGCTCAACTAAGTCTCGACATTTCCTAAGGGGAGACTGTGTGGTAATGTGCATGGACATGGAATTTGGTCGACTGCTAGAGAACTCATTTGGGTTTATTAGAGGAAGTACCTCATATGTGATATCAGAGAAGTGGTTTGAAGGATAGGTGAATGGAAAATAAAAGGAATTAACTAAATAACAATACTTGAATGAATCTTTGTTGGGTGCATGTACTAAAGTGAGTGGAAATGTAATATGATGCATAGGAAATTGGAGAGGAAGAGATTATACGGTTGAGGGAGATCTTTCTAGTGATGTATCGTGTAACATTAGGCTCATGTGACTTCTCAAATCAATAAACTATGTTCGAGATAGTGAACAATATATTTATTCCTCCAAATATATTGCAACCTTACCAAGTAGATGGAACATGAGTGACTTTTGAGCAACTAAAGTTAATCAATGTATATCTTTCATTTGTTGCTATTGATGAATGATTGTTGGCAATTGGCAACAAACTAGTACCTAAAATATTGTGGATCCATTACATATAGTATCATGTGAAAGAGTAGTTATAGTGCTAAGAAGGCCCACATTTGGAACCGAATGTTAAGGCTACCCCCAAAACTTGCTAAGTACGTTATTTGTCATACTCAATAGAAACCTGCTAAGTAGATTTTGAGAACTTTTATGTGGAGAGAATTTATGAAATTGATATTTTGCTAGATTGACTACGGTGGATAAGTTTTGCAATTAATACTGCATTGATAAAGAGCAGCCTTGCCGCCGTAGAAAAATATAAGTATTATACCCATGCTTAATAGTTGAGTTTGGCTAAGTTCCCGTATGCATCCATAGTGTGGACACTTTGATGTATGCCATGATAGCCACTTGTGCCGACTCCCATTGGCTCAGCTAGCTAATTCCAAAGAACGGGTATCAAAGTTTATGGGGAAGAATAAGGAAGATCCTAACTGTCACTTTGTTCAATTTGAAATTTGATGGGATTAGTGGCTTCACCCTGCTATATAATGATAAGGTCAAAAAAACATAGTTTGGTAGCTAATCCCAAAGTACAGGTGTCAAAGTTTCTAGCGAAGAAGAGGGAAGATCCTGACTATCACATTATGCAATTTGAAATTCAATGGGAGGATCGTTGCTTCACCCTGCTATATAATGAAAATGTCAAAAAGACATAGTTTGCTACAATCCTCCAAGGAAAAGCCATGGATTGGTTTAGTAATACCCACCCTTCAAGTTCAGTATGGGCAAGATTTTTTATTATGTGTTGATTGTGGTGGTCTAGAAGAGGAATGGGAATATTGACAAGGAGCAAGCTCCTCCGTTACACATAAGCCAATTCTTACTTGTAGATCTTGGAAACAAGATCACAGTTCCTTGCATGGTATACAATTGGCTAACACTTGCATGCACAACTTGGAAGTTGGCACCTTTTGATCCTTCTTGAGTCTCCTTCTCTCCTACACAATATGTGTAGGGCTCTCCTCTTGGCGCTTGATTTCAGTAGAGCTTCTGCAGCACTTGCACCTTCTCTTCTCCTCTTGGAACTTGATTTCAATAGAGCTTCTGCAACACATGATTTTTAGCAGAGCTCTTGCAGCACTTGCACATTCTCTTCTCCTCTTGGATGCATGCAAAGTGATGCTTCCTTCTACCTCTCTTACACCCAAGGAGAGTCTGCTCTCTTATAGGCTTTTAAGAGCTTCTCTTCTTGGAGAGAGACTTGAGTTGATCTTCATGCAAGATGTGGTTGTTCCAGGACCTATTCTGGAGCACTAATTTCGAGATATCTCTCTGTGCGTTGTTTAGATGAAAAAACGTCCACCACGAAAGTTGTAGATCTCGTTGTTTCCGATAACCCACGCGGCCCATTTTTAGAGATCATCTTTCTATCGCAAGATATTTTAAAAATGGATTCACCATGTCTTTTTTAAAAATAGCATCTTCTCAAACTGTACTCTTAACTTGTGGTCCATGAAACCACCTTAAGAAGAGTTCATTAAATTCCCTTGGGCCTCAACCTTAAATTTGACTTTCACACAAAAGCTTGTGTCTTTTTAGACCTTAGAAATAGAAAATCACTTCTCTCCTCACTTCCAGAGGAACACGTCTATTGTCTTTCTTAGTGAGAGAATTACCTCTCTTGTCTTTCTTAATGAAAGAAAAGACCTTCAACCTTGACTTGTAAGGGAGAGGATGACCCCAAATGAATGCAATGCTCATTACACACAAGTAAACATTTCCAGGCGTCCCCAAATGCACACATAAATACATATACACAATGCTAATGCACTTCCTCTTCTTAGAACTTAATCCATCTTCATTTATGTGTAACTCCTTGGTTTTGTGTACACTCTTACACTTGGCAGACACTTCTTCCCCCCTTCATAACTTGTATTGCATGTATGAGATATCCCCGTCACAGTGCTCTGATCACCCCATTAAGTGATGCACCAAGAATATTGGTCTCTAAATGGTCTCATGGCCATGCTAGATCATCATCAACACTTAAAGAAAAATGAGTCATTAATTTATTGGCATGAATTTATTAAATAGAGAATGCGTAATAAGTGTGGGAGTTTTCACTCAACCGCCAAGACCCTCGGACCGCTTATTCTTTCAAGCGTTTCAAGCGAGCTCTAATGGCTATCTCTCACCTAGCCGACGCGCCGTCGATCCTACGAGTGTAGTGAGCTTACCTTGATGCTCGATCGAGTACCCTCCTCTCTCTTGCACTCCGGTAGCTCCACGATTCTTGATGCTAGCTCAAGCATCCTCAAACCTCCTCCATCTCCAAGCTCCATCCTCCATAGCCGCACGCGCAAGAGAAGAGAAGAGAAGAGAAGAGAAGAGAAGAGAAGAAGGGAAGAGGAGATGGTGAAGAGCTTCACCCTCTTGATCCCTCACTCTCACATATACTCGCTCCCTCACACTCTCACACTCACTCTCTCAAGAGCACACACAAGCAAGAAGGAGAGAAGAAGAGAGGAAGAAGAAAACTCTTTTTGCCACACACTAAAGAATGATCTTCTCATTCACTTTTCAACTTTATATACAAAGCCCTAAATCCTTTTTGGGCGGTCATCCCCTTTTCCCTCTTTTACATGGGCGGCCGTAGCCTAGGCCCTTTTTCCCATTTCCTACCATTCTAATTTATCCTATTCCCAACTAATGCGTACACTTTGCACAGGAGCGAGCCTGGCACTCTTTTACAAAGATTCGGGGGGTGCTTTCGCATTTTAATTCTTTTGTTGCCTCGGGCCGACACCGAAGCTTCTTGAGGGTCATGCCCGAACATTTGAATTTTTCAGGGACTGGCTCCTGGTCAAGGCGCCTTTTTTTGCTTTTATCTTGCGCCTTTTTTGCTATGTCCATTTTTTTCCATTTTCCGCTCCTCTGTGCTACGGGAACACAGTAACATTACCCCCCTTCTAGCCAGGTGCCAGTCCCATGGCACTGCGGTGGGACATAGTGGCTAGTTAGGTCGGCTGCTGGGCGGAACAGGTAGGTGGGTGGTTGGGGGAATGATAGGTGATGGAGGTTGGGGACAATGACTAGGAAAGATTCCGGCGTACTTTAGGCTCCATAAAGATACTCGGCATCTTTCGCACTGTTGTGGCACCCCTTATGTAGCCGGTCGGCTTTTGAGTATTAGAAACGCTTGAAGCAATAAGAAATCCCTTAAGAGGATGGTATTGGAGGGATTTATTCTGGAGAAACCCCCTAAAACTATTTGTCTTGAAAACCCGTGGTTTTGATTGAAGATCCTTGTGTTTGAGTTGAAAGTCTTCAGTTTTGAGTTGAAGGTCTTTAGGCTTGTGGAATCAATAAGCGATCCGTGGATCTTGAGGCGTTGGGCATGGATCTTTGGACGATGAGGTTCCAAGATCTATGCCAATGGTAGTTCTACCTTGACTTGGTTCGATCATGGTGGCCATCAGCAGCAGCAGGCAGATGGTTGGATGCCAGCGCATGAAAAGAAGTTTGGGTCATTAAAGGGTGTCGTGGGTGATCTTCTTCTGCGGGTAGCCATTTCTTGAGAGTCGATCATAACCTACAAGAAAAGTTGTGCACTCCCTAAGGGGTGTATCTGCTCGCCGTGTAGTGTGTGGTGCTCGTGGCAGTGGAACTGGGAGATGGGTCCAACCTTGGGTAAGCCCTTTGTAACGTCCCACACTTGAGGACCCAGTTCGTGCTTCGTTGGAGGTGCGGTGCGAGTGTTAGGGTGACAGGTCCAAAAGTTTTGCCCTTGATGTGCCCTAAGCATGGAGTGGGTGAGGGGACTAGGGAGAACCCTAGGTGCAGTGACTGTGGTGCCTTTTTTTTTTATAATGATACATAGGCCTAATTGTCTTGATCGGAATGAGGAGGAGAAGGGGGTCGGATAGACTTGCTCAAAAACTGGCGACTTTGCATGTAATCTTTCAGATTCATGCATACATGAAGGGAGGTGGTGGAGAGGAAGGGGTGGGTGCATCTAGTGAATTGGCTTGTCGTTCATGTCTTCTAAGAGGGCTAGGTAAAAAGAGGGAAGCAGACTAGCCCTCATCATGAGACGAGCCATGGCGCAGTTATCTATAGCGTTAGGGTCAAAGAATAGGGGAGGCAGGCTGCGCTCTTATGGAGTCGGGTCCTACTTAAGAAGTAGCCTAAGTAACCTAAGATAATTACAAGTGGTTATAAAAGCGGGGTCAAGACATGAGGAGAAGTCCGCAAGGAAGCGCATCATAGACTCTTCTAGGCTTTCTGCGGTAAAAAGAAGGGCACGGCTCAAAGGATACTACAGTGGAGTTATAAATAATGGGAAAGTCATACCGCCCATGGAGGGTGGCATCAAAATCTACCCCTACCCTTTGAGGGTACACCATATAGGTAGGGTCCTTCCACTCGAATGGCAAGGTATTACAAAACGCCATCTAGGCGAGCATGCTTATGTCGCATACTCGCCTCCTCCACAAGGGTTGGCTCTTGTAGTTTTGTACAGTGTGGGGGATTTCAAAAACCTTATCTTGCTAGTAGTCGGCCGCTTCTGTGCCCCAAGAGGTTGCCCCAAGAGGTTGGGGTCTTTTCCCGCTCTTCCAGCCATTTTTTTCCCAACCGGCCACCTACCGCGATTACCTCGTCCATCATTTTGAGCGGCAGGACCCTCCGCAGACTGTTGGGTAGGAGGAAACTGAAGGGGAATGGATCCTTTCCTAGTTCCCGTACCTCCCACACCACCAGTTCTGCGTGGAATCCTGCGGGAAGATCATCTAGGCACGGAGGGAGAGGCGCGGATGGTAGCACGGCTGGCTTGGCTCTAAGTTTTTGTCTGGCCTCCTCCACAGCTTTTTGTGTATTTCTTTAGAGATGGCTTTTCTTTCTGCAGGTCACCTTGTGGCGGCTCTTGGGCCTGCGGTGAGGGGGTTTGTGAGACTACGTTTTCCCTTAATCGATTCACATAGATTTCTAGCTCTGCTTCTTTCCCCTGCCGTTCTACATGTGCTACTTCTTCCTCAAATCCAAGGGCGTCTATCTCCTAGGGGTTAGGCCGGCCAGCATTAGGTATTTTCGCTGTTCATCCAAACTCAGCCTAACCTCCGCAAGTAATGGTGGCATCTGCAGTCCAGCATGTAGGACTCTTCTTGCCATGCCGAGCTTTCTTTGCATTGCCTCCAGTGGCCCTCCTTGCACTGCATGCATGGCGTCTAGGATAGTGTCGAGGAAGGCCTTCTGTTGAGTGCTGAAGGCCACTTGGGCTGCCTCCACCTTGCTCTCCACGATGATTTTCTTCTTTTCTATCAGAGTAAGGCACCGCGCCAGTGTCTTCACCCTCTTTTCGTTGTGCGCAGCCCACTCCTCTACCCTTTTTGCTCATTACTTCCAAGCCCTCTCCCTGTCTTAAGGTCAGCATCATGATTTTCTGCTCATAATTCTCTAGTTCCCTGACTAGCCTCTCTTATTCTCCTCTTTCAGAGGTCATCTGATCTGTCAGGCGCTTGAGTTCCTCCTGCTGCTCCTCCATGCCTCGTTTTCTTTCTTCGTCCCTGGCATTCAGCTCCGTCACGAGTGCATCAACCTGAGTAGATTGCGCAGCAAGATCCTGGTTATGCACTATTAGGAGCTTGTGCTCTCTTTGCATGTTTACTAACTCTTGAGTCTCATTTTCGAGCAGCTGCCTCCAGTGTTTCTCCCTCTCATCCCTAGCCTTCAGTTCTTATCTCAGATCTGTAATCTCCCGTCTGCTGCAAGGCTATCATTCTTGTCTTATCCAGCTGGAAGGCGGCCACTGTTTCCTTCTCGGCTATCAACTCAGCCCCACGGCTATCTTGCAATCCTCCTTTGCTTTCTCCAATTGGGAGAGCAGCTCGACGACGTATTCGTCGTAATTAGTCGATGGCGTCATTATTGTGTGAATGGGTGAGGTTGAGGCTTCGACTTTTTGCTTTTTGGGCTCTTGCTTGGACTCCGCATCCGCGGCTGGCCTCTTTGTTCCTGTGGCCGTAGTCTCTGTGCTCTGCCCCTGGCCCATCTCCTTGTTGATGAAATACTGCATCCACGCCACGAAGTTTGACACATCTGCACTAGTCAGGATACTGGGGGTGATGGTGGTGAGTTCCGCGGAAGGCACCAGGAGAGTAGGGATCGGATGGAGCGGGGCCTTGCCCTTGCCTTCACGGACTGGAGGTGGCACAAACTTTGGCACTTGTGTGCTAGACCCTGGCCCCTCTTCTCTGTGCGGGCTCAGGTTCCTTAGTTCATCTGCCCGGCATTGTTGTTCAATGGACCGGCGGGGTGGCCTCCGCCAGGTCCTCTTCCTCCTTTCTTCGTAGCTCCTCCTCCTCCTCATCCGCTTTTCTCTTCCTTTACTCCTCCCTTTTTTTCTGCTCCTCCTTCTTTTTCCCTTTCTGTTCTTTTTCCCTCCTTTTCTCCTCTTCTGCTTCTTGTTTTGACACCTCCTTTGCTTTCCGTAGCTCCTCTTTTTCCCTCTCCTCCTCTTGTCTCTTTGTTCTCTCTCTCTCTCCTTTGCTTCTTTTAGGGATTCCTTCTTCTCCCTTTCCAAGTCTTCCCTTTCCTTCTTCCTGCCTTCATCATTCTTCTTCTTCCTCTGCGTCGCCTTCTTCTTCGTTGTCCTGATTGTCTTTTTGCTAGTCTGTCCCTCCCCTTCTTCTGTTTCCATTCTGTCGGTGGACCTGTCTTTGTCCTGGCAAGGAGGCGACCTCTCCGGCGTTTCTCCTTCTCCCTCCTCCACCTCCTGTGCTTCCTTTACTGCCTCCTGGATGAGTGCAATCCAGGATTCCTCCGTACCCGATGAAGGAGGCCTTGGAGGAGGCTTTCTTCCTTTCCGTAACTTTAGAAGCCGGAGATTCTCCTCCTGTTGGTGCACTTCTTAGGGCTAGCGCTTTGGCCGCTTGATCAATCATTTTTCGCACATAACCATTCCAATCTACTTCGTCTAGAGTATGGGCTGCTACATTCTCCAGCACTGGCACGCTAATTCGATGCATTAAGGAATTATAACGTTGGCTGGAGAAGAGCACGTGCACCAACTTGGCCTGCAACCTGGCTTCTGTGTTAGGGATGTCCTGGATGCTTATGCCGTCGTTCGTGAGCACCTCTTCCTTCTTCATTTTCAGCAAGGCATAGACATCCCTTTTTTGTCTCCTTTCTATCCTTGGTACCAATCCCAAAGCCTTCTCCACCAAGGTTGGATCCAACCGGACTTGCACCTCCTTTGCACCCTCTCCTCGGCCCACTGTTACAATGCCACCTTCTTGGTTCAGATTGTATGTTCTGAGGAATTCTACGCATTTTAGGTGATCCGGCTCCTGCGAGAATTTTTCAATATACTTTGTAAGGTTGCATTGTTCCACTACCCTCCTGGCTGCTTCCTCCTTGGCCACCACGACTTCGATGTTGTGGATGGTTCAGAACTTGAGCTAGCCAAAGGCGCGGTTCTCTAGATGGATGTGATACTACTCCCTTTCCTCGTCTGTGAACGGGAGTCGATGGGCATGGTCTTGCTGTGACATTTTCTGCTCCTGCCATAATTCGTAACTTTCATTAGCATTTTCCACATATCACTTTGCTGTTTATGTGAGAATAAAAACTCTTGAATGAATTTCTGAGGAAGCCATTTTTTCATACTATATGCTTATGCTTTTCACTACCTTTACTTTATTGTACCCCCTTTTTATTCATTTCCTATCTGATTCCTTTCACCTTCACCACATACCCACATACCCCTTCCCTTCCAGCTTAGAAAAGAATCCTTCCTAGGATTGGGGGTTAAAAGGTGAGGGGCTTTGGGCCTGTTGGGGTAGGAGTTACGTGTGAAGAAGCCACGTGTAGAATTTTGGATTGTATTCCAGTTGAGTATGACAATCAAGAGCAGACGGTTGGATGGAGACTTGGGAGATATAGGTCAAGACATCGTGAAAGAGATCTCCAGTATTAAGGCAGCTGGCAACATGTAATTCCTCTTCTGTGAGGAATTGGTCAATGTAGGGGTGAGCGAGCACATGGTCGTCTAAGTGCTGGTTGTGGGTGATGGCCAAAACCCTAAACGAGATAGGTGCCACATAAGTAGGGTCATATTTGATGGTTTTAACTGCCCTACGTTGCTCAGCATTGGTCATTATCCGACAACCTTTTTTCTCCCATTGGATTCTCAGAGTAAACCACTGCTGCAAGAACGTGGAAGGCGAGCTCGCCATCTACGTGAGCTCTTGCAACTCATGTTTAGGAACAGAACGAGGAGGCTTACGATATGAAGTGATTAGTCTTCTGAGGGCAGCTTGCTCCTTTGAGATTTCATCGTTTGCTATCAGTTCGGCAGCAATTTTGGGGAATTTAGTGGTCATAAGTTCGTATTCTTCCCAAGTGCATGGTAATGCACGAACATCCAAAGCAAGTGTTTTGTCAAGAAGACCTAGGTCTAGCCTCTCATAACTTCTAGCAAATGTAGTGAAAGTTTTGTCCAACATCTTGATACAGGTTATTAAGTCATCCCCAGAAGTCGCGACGAGGTCTTTAGCCAAGGAGAGGAAAGGTCGTATCGCGTAGGAAGGTTTAAGACCTGCTAGTGGGGATGGTGCAACTGGACTGGATAGTGGTGACTCCATCATTGGTGTCACAGATTAAGCTTTGCACTCCGAAGCACTTTGAGGTGCTGTAGGAAGCTCTGGGGGCATGGGAGTTGTGCTGGGTTCTGAGCGAGCAGTCATGGGGGTTTTTAAGGTCTCTGGATTAGGTAAGTTTAAGGCTTGTGGCGTTTGCTTTGGTCAATAGATGAGCTGGGGCTTACTAGCCACATCGGGCAATGGTTTGCTGACTATGCCCTGGGCACCACGCATGCAAGCCTCCCTCACTGGGGTGAGACTGCTTGTAGATGAGCTTTTTAACTGGCCATTTTTAGGCACCCAAATCCAAGGGTTGCCCTTGTAGTATCCTTGTGCTCGCAAGAGATCTTTGGGGATCCATCACGGCGTGGTTGTGTGTCTACGTCGATAGCGTCTAGAATGCCTCTTAGGCCACGATTGGCTGATTATTTTGGCGTTTAGGATCACGTTTGGGTGGTCTACCCGAATGTGGTCTTTGCCGTTTTGGCACCCATATAAGCTTGGACTCCTTGGCCTTGTGAGCACTCTTGGTGGGTTTGGGCCTAGCATCGAGAGCCTGGCATGAGGCCGTAGTTTTCTTCTGTTTAGACTCGGGCTGGAGCATGGTCGCAGGGGTTTCTACCGGTGGCTTCGTAATGGTGGAGGAATCAAGACAGCCCTTGCTGAAAGTCGTCACTATACGCACAGTGCCTATAGCAAGATGAATGCGGTCTAGGTTGTAATCCACATTACAATTCGTTTGCTTCTTGAAAGTATGACCCAATAGTGACACATTACCGGCTCCTTTAGTATCAAGCAACACATGGAAGAAAGCTGGTAAACTTTCAGACTCGATAGAAACGACTACCTTGCACTTTCCTAAGAGTGAATAAGCAGTACCCCCAAACGGGGTAAGTTTGGCATTAGTGGGCTGTAGTTTCGATTGACCAATGCGTGTCCAATGGTCATGCGTCAAGATGTTGTAGTTGGCACCTTCATCAATCAAGGCATCGAAAGAATACGTCGCTCTTGCTGCGACTGCGATTCGTAGATACACCGGTGCCACTGCTTCTTCGTCCTGATTTGTAAGGTCGGTTATAGTAGCCATGCAGACGTTCATTGGGGGTTCTAGCATGGGTGGCTCATGTAATGGATGGGAAGGAGGATAGTACTTCTTTATGCGGCTGCCATTAAAAAATCCTATTCCTTCACCTTCGTCTCTAACTCAACATTCCCTGTTCTACCAATCATGCGTACTCTGAAATGCCCTAGCCCTCGAAACTTCATCTTCTATTTATGTCCTTTTACAGAGTATAGCAGAACAAGGTCCCCTTGTTCAAAGTCTCGCTGTTTGACATGCTTGTCAAACCACATCTTTCGTCGAGCCTTCTCACAAATCAGAGAGTGAGTGGCGGGGAGTCGGGTCTCCGTTAAGCGCTCTAGCTCCACTAAGCGATTGGTCCAAGCCTCTCTTCCCTCCCAACGCTCCTGGATTTCTATCCTTAAGCTAGGGATGAAGAATTCTAAGGGTAAAATGGCTTCAATTCCGTATGTCAGTCTAAAAGGCGTTTGTTCTACAGCCATTTTATAAGCCGTGTGATAGGCCCACAAGGCCGCCATTAGCTTGTTGTCCCAGTCACTTCTTGAAGTAGACACTACCTTTGTAAGCACGTTGACTAAGATTTTATTCGTGGATTCGGCTTGGCCATTAGCCTGAGGGTAATAGGGAGAGGACTTCCGATGAATTATTAGGAAGGTAGAGAGCAAGTGGAAAATCACCTCATTAATGAAGTGTGTGCCAAACCATGATTGGATAGCCAAACCATGAAATGACCTGCTCCCACAAGAACTTTGCAGTGGTTCTAGCATCATCCTTCCTCGTGGCTCGTGCCTCTACCCACTTCGTTACATAATCGGTTGCCACTATGATGTAGCGAGCTTGGGAATATTGTGTCGCAGGATTGATAGGTCCAATAAAATCGATGCTCCATTTTTCAAAGGGTTGTCGGGCTATGACAGGGGTCAACTCCATCTTGTCTTTCAGCACAGGCACTTTGGTCCTTTGGCACTCATCGCAGTGCTTTACGAATTTAGCTGCATCGCGGAAAAGGGTGGGCCACCACAGTTGGGATTGTAGCACCTTTCAAGCTATTGTGTCCCCGCTAAAGTGTCCTCCAGCGATTCCGCCATGTGCTTCTTTCAATGCATCGTGCATCTCGTGCTCACATACGCATCTGCGCAATAAACTGTCTTGTCTCAACCTGTAGAGTTAGCTGGCTATCAGTTGTTGGTATGGCTGAATTTTCAGGATAAGTCTTCTCAGCCTGGCCTTCTCAATGGGTCGCTCAGGTAGTCCACTCTCTAGTACTTGCACTATGTCATCGGCCCAATACGGCGTCAGATCAGCTTTGAATAATTCTCTCTCGCTAGACAGGTTAAAGAGATGAGCATCCGGTAAATCGTTAGGTATGCCTTGTCCAGCGGCTTCTCTTGTGGGTATGCGGGACATGTGGTCAGCCATGTAATGCTGCTTTCCTTTGTGTACAACCACAGAGAGGTCAAACTCTAGTAGAAGGAGTAACCATCTAGCTATGCGTCCTGTAGCGCAAGGCTTGTTCACAAGATATAGCAAGGCTTGATGGTGGTCAACAAAGAAGACAAAGGGAGTGGCCAACAGGTAATGCCTAAATTTCTTTACCGCGAATACCATGGACAACCCCTCCCTTTCTGTCGTGGAATAGTTCATCTCGGTCTCTGTGAGCTACATGCTGGCAAAACTGATAATGTAATCTAAGTTATGTTCACCAAGCTGGCATAGCACGGCTCCAATAGCGAACTTAGAGGCGTCTATGTGTACATGAAATGTTATGTTCCAGTCTGGGGCTCATAAGATTGGTGCAGTCGTAAGAGCCTTTTTCAACTCCTCATATGCGCACTGGAATTCCTTAGTCCACTCGAACACTATCAACAGCTTGTACAATGGTCTAGCAATTAGTGCATAATTTAGTACAAAGCGTCAATAATATCCAGTGTGTCCTAAGAAGCACTGAACTCCCTTGTAGTTATCAGGTGGCGGTAAGTCAAGAATGACTCTGACTTTAGAAAAGTCAGTGGCAATGCCGTTCCTTGACACTATGTGCCCTAAAATGCATCTGTGTTTCACCCACAACTGGCACTTTAAGGGGTTTAACGAGAGGTGGTACAACCTACACCTTTCAATGACAGCTCTCAATTTCTCTAGGTGGTCGACCCAACTAGAGTGTAAGCACAAGTCGTCTACGAACACTTCCAGTTCGCGCCTAAGCATGTCCTTAAAGATAGTGCACATTAGGCGTTGAAAAGTCGCAGGTGCATTCATCAGCCCAAAGGGCATGACAATGTAGGTGAATACACCCCATTCCGTGGCAAAGGCAGTCTTGTGCCTGTCGTCGGGGTGCACTTGCACTTGATTATAGCCCGAGAAACCATCCAGAAAGCTGTAGGCTTCTTTACCTGCTACCCTCTCAAGCATGTGCTCGGTGTAAGGTAAAGGATAGTTATCCCTCTCCGTAGCAGCATTCACTTTCTTGTAGTTCACTCACACTTGGATTTTTCCATTTTTCTTCATGACAATCACGATAGGTGATACCCAGTCCGTGTGCTCGATCTCATATATGAAACCTGCCCTCATGAGTTTATCAATCTCCTCTTTTACTGCATGGGCGTGTTTGGGATTCATGGGGTAAGGTCGTTGTTTCGTTGGCACTGCATCAATGACCATTGGGATATTATGAGTCACAACCCTAGGATCGACTCCCTTAAGTTCATCCAATGTCCAGGCAAATACGTCAATGTACTCTTGTAAGAGTGCAACAAGTTTGGTCTCCTCATCCTCTGCCAAGTCATCAGCAATGAATACAGGTCTTGGCTTTTCACCTTCCCCAGCCAAGTTAACCTCCTTGACTTTGGCAGGTCCCTCGATCGGTTCACTAGTTTGGCCTTGTCTTTTCGCACTTAGCAAAATCACCACTCTGTCACCCTTTTTAAATTTTGTAAACTGTTTGGGTAGATCCTGCGGTTTCTTTTGCCTTTCTGCTTTCTGAGTCCTTTGCTTGCTTCCTGGCCTCCTCCTTTAGTCTCATGTGCCTTAGGTGGACTGGCAAGTCTCCCTTAGTGCGTTTGACTTTAGAAGGTTGTGGTATCTCGGGATCACTCTCAGTGTTGACTTCCGACTTTGAGTTAAACTCGCACCCCTCACTTGAGGAAGGTGTTTCCCCAGGCGGTCGTAGTTCAGTAGGTGCGTCCGTCTTGAGCACTGGGATTACCCATGGTCGTGCCACTGTGGCTTGCTCATAATCCACGGCTCCTATGCGTTCTAGCCAGGATCTGTCACACTCCATTCGCATGACTCCTTTTTCATTCTGACTGGTCCTTCCTCTCCTAGGCCTCGAGTCTGCCCTGATTTGTTCTATCGCTTTTCCTTCCGTGTCGTACTCTATTGTATCTATCTCTTCTTCACTCTCCTCTCCTGTAGAGCAACAGTCCTCATACTTGTCATCATCAGAGTCCTGTCCTTCTGAATGCTCATCATCACCTAAGCTTTCCTCTCCAGTCTCTGTGTCATCAGTAACTAAAGCCCGGTTATATAACAAATTCAGGTCGTGGACCTTGGTCCATTTCCATTCTGGCTTAGCTAATAGATCACGTAGAGGTTTTAAGCTAGCAGCCAAGTTGCCTTCCAGTTTATTGGTCAGATACTCTACGATTTCCTGAAGCTCTAGTTTGTTGCAGGGGATATGGAATGAGGTTGGTTTGCCTGGGTTGAGTGAGCTTCCTACCATCATGCAGAGTGGCACAACTGGCTCCTCAATTGGCATGGTTGCGGCTTTAGCAGCCTGCCGATATAATTCTTCCTCATCCGAGAATGGTAGGTCAATGGTTGCCAAAACGTGCATCCAATCCCTCTCATCCTCAGGGCAAGGAATATATTTAGTGAGTGATCCATAGGGTTTGGTTGTTTGAGTATCGCCTTTCAGCATAGCTCAGATGGCATCTAGGTCAATAGGGGTCGTCTTCCAAGTGTCCATCTCTACCCTTACTGCACTAGTTTTGTTCCCTAGGAAAATCAAACCATCGCCCCAGTCCTCAATGACACGTGCATTCCTCATCCAAGGTCAGCCTAATAGTATGTCGTAATCCACTCCCTTCATGATAATGAAGTTTGCAGAAAACTGCACACTTGCAATCTTTACTGGCCAATTCTTTGAATGGTCTTACCTTCATCCCATTTGCTAATGTGACATTAAACCTAGCAGTCTCCACAAGAGGGTTTCCCCATGCCTCTAAGACTGCATGGCTTAGTATACTAACACCTACGCCTGTGTCTACAATTCCTTTTCGCGTCATATCTCCTAAGGCTAGGACAGGTAAAACTGCATGCATTTCAGTGCCTTCCCAAAAAGCATTGATGTGCAAAGACTTAGGATTTGAGTGTAGAGTTAGACTTGGGATCTGTGTGACTGCATCATGATCTTGTAGATCAGCACCTGCAAGTCCTGTATGTCCCTCCATCAAGTCCTTTAACTCCTGCCATAAGGAATGATTTTGCCTAAGCAGATCTTCCAAGCTTAGAGTTACTGGAGTAGACAACAAGGTTGTGAGGAGGCTACTGGGCTCTTGTCCTTCCCTGAGGCTAGCATTTCTAGGCCATGCATTCTGTCTGCCCTGGCAAGTTTCCCCCTGGCCTTGCTACCCCCAGTGGTGCAGGTATGCTCGCAGCTTGTGGTCTTGAAGGTGAGACTGGTGTGCTCACGCTAGAGAAGTCCTCAATGGGATCTTCTAATATGGGTTCAGCATCCCTGAGGTGCTTTTGGGCGTCCTTGACCCACTCCTTGACCTTAGCTATAGCCTCAAGTTGCCGTTTGGGGTGGGGATACTCCCCTGCCTTGGCACTCCCTAGCTCAGCTGTCTTAAGAGCTGAGGTCTCTGTCTCTGCGTCTGTGACCTTCTTTCCCGTTACTAACGTAGTCGCTTCCTCGGTTTTAAGAGTTATCTTTGCATCGGTTCTCTTTTTCCGTCTCCTCTGGCTTTTCTTTTCTATTGAGGTTGCGTCAAGGTTACTTGGCCCTGGCAAGGAGATGCCTGCCTGTTTTGTTTGAGATCGCGTCATAGCATGTAGTGGGATGGGCGTATCCTCACTATCAAAGGTTTCCACTCCAAAGAGCCCCAAAGGCACCGATGGCATGTTGGCAGAGCTGGTTGATGGCTTCTCCCTAGGACAATCAGGAAACAAATGTGTGATTCCACACTCTGTGCATCGGAGATCCGCTTTGTCCTTGTTAGCTTGCTCTCGTTCTAGGCAGCATGATGAAATGTGGCCTGGGTGGCCGTAAGTCCAGCATGTGACTGGATCTTGGATTGGCCCTCCAAAGCCTCTGCCTTTTCCTCTTCCTAAGGCCATCATCGGCACCGGCCGATAGTCCATCAGGACTGGGTATCCCTCCTCATCATAGGATATGTATGGGTTGACATATGTTTCTTCCTCATTAGGCTCCTCCACAAAGTGAACAGGAGCATTGCTAGATGGGTGGGTTACAAAAGGCCCCGGTGGTCTGGGTATACCAGTTGGGTTCATCTCCAGCCTAGGCACGGCAGGTCTTGAGCATGCTAGAAGAGCTAACTAGGCTCCCCTCCCAAAGAAATTAGGTGGCCTATTACCTAAGTATGGAGGATTGTACTGTTGCGTGTATGGGAATCTCCTCGGCATTCTTCAATGCACTGCATCATGCCCGAATCTACCTCAATTTGAGCACGGTCGAGATCTAGGATCTTGGCACTCAACTGGGAGATGATTGCCGCCGCAGTATATACATTGTACATGTGATCTCACAGGCTTCCTTACCAGCTCTTGCAACCGTGCAATCTCCATTCTCATTTCTGCCATCCCCTGGTCGTGGTCTACACTCTTTCCCTTATCCTGCACACTAGCAGTTGCTTTTTCCCCCGAAGTAGTTGATCTCTCAGGGTCCCTCTGGCTCGCACTTTCTCGGTTGGTAGTCCTCATGCTGCGTTCCCTGAGTTGATCATCTACGCGTATTGCCTCTTCGAAAACTCTAGCTACCACGTCTCGTTGCAAGGTGGAGTTACTAGCCAAAGCCTTGTAGAGCTCCTCACTCCGAATCCCGTTCATGAACACTGTAGACAGTGCTCTCTCGGTAGGTCGCTCATTGGCAGGGATCCTCTTGTAGAGGCTACGCACCTGAGTGACGTAATCCCTAGCGTCCTCCTTCTCCCTTTGACTGATATTCATCAACCTAACGATGAGGTTATCCGAATACCCTGCCTCCGAAAACCTCTTGATGAAGAGGCCCTTAAGGCGAACAAAGTTTATACGTTCTGTGTCATCTAGACTAGAATACCAGGCCCTCCCCTTATCGCCTAAGCACAGGCCGAAAGCTTGAGCTTGCTGCGCAGGGTCAGTAAGACCGTTTGCCTCATACTTGCTCGAACTGCTCCATGAAGCTGTACGGGTCATTGCTAGGTTCGTATCTAGCTAGTTGTTTTGCTACGATGGGGATTCTAGCCTGCCCTTTAGCCCCTTGCGTGACTCCCAATCCCGATAGTAGCACGGTGGCTAGGGTAGTAGCGCTCTGCTCAACGAATGTGTTGTCCAAGAGTCGCTTTGCTACCAGTTCGCTCAATGTCATGTCAGCCTCTGCTGCCCGTTCGCTCTCTACATTCGGTCCAGATTTGGCTGCTCCAGCTAGGTCTAGCACTCGTCTAGCCTCGTACATATCTACGTCTTGCTGTAGCCTTCTAGCTCTTTGCTCATGGTTGTAGGCAATTATGCCTTCTAGCACTCTCTTGATTGCTCTTCTCTCTTCCTCCAGGTTTGCTACCACTTCCTCTACAGGTCTGCCTTGGATTACGGTCCTAGTGAGTAGATCGTAGTTGTGGACCAGTTCCTGGACTGAGGTTGGAAATTCTCCTAAGTCCAATTGGTCCTCTCCTCATTCGCCTCTTGATCCCGACATTGTTTTCTGCTTCCAGCTCCATGAGGTTGTCAATAAATCCAAGCAACTCCAGCAGCGTCCAATCCTCTATCTTGTTGCTTCCCGTGTCTTCGTGTCTTCTCCAGGTCCTACTAGTAGGGCACTCAGGCACTTGTCTAAGTCTTGGGGTCTTCTCCTACTAGTGGGTTCCTTAAGCGATTTATCTGAGTGAGTTTCTTTGATTATTGAATACAATCCTCAATTTATGGTCACTTAGTGAGTGTGTTGTTTCTCGTGCACTTGTGCTTAATTAGGCTTTCAGCTTTCTTAAGTGTACTTCAAGTGCGGAAATTCAATGTGAGTGCCGCAAGCAATTCCTCGGCGTCTTACTCACTCTCGCTCGTTTCGGGCCTGATAGGCTTGTAGGTCCATTTTTCGGCTGTTTAGTCAAGGTTTAGGGTTTCCTTGTAAGTTGCCTTGTTCGCTTCCGATCGATCAGGTTTTACGGCTCAATGGCTCGCGGCCAAGTCCTTGGGTCCCTCAAACCGTTAAGCGGCTGTGTACTACAATTTCTCTTATCACGTGTGCCAGAATCAAGTTCTGGGCGCCCGAAGGGTTTCGACAAGTTGCGCTAATGCATATTTGCCGGGTCGGGTCAAATTTCTGACAGATTTGACAAAAAGTTGCACTCGGACCAACCGGTCCGAATTGCAGGGTCCGAGTCAGTCACTCGGACGAGCCGAGGCATGGGGTCGAGGGCCGAATTTCCGGATTTGACTCAGACGATTTTTATTCGGATGGGCCGAATGGCAGGTTCGGACTGGCTGAACGGCGCTTGGTCGAGGGCCAAATCCCGGGTGTGGCCGAGTGTTGAATTTGAGACTCGGATGGGTCGCTCGGACGGGCCAAGGCCGGATGTGCCACGTGGCAAAGAGCTTTGACTCGGATGGCCAAGTGGGTTGACTCGGATAGTTGCCTCGGACGGTCCGAGAGCCGACTAGGGTTTGGCCAAGTGGGCCGAGGGCTGATTCTGGGACTTGGCCCAAGAGAGGCCACTCGAACGGGCCGAACGCAGCGCACTATCCCGCGCGAATGCAAATTCGATCGTTTCACCCAATGTAGGCCGGCGCCATGGTCATGCACTTCCAGATCCTATCTAGGGAAGTAGAGGGAGAGGTTTGTATACCTGAACGGGTCGGTAAGTGCGTCGGTGATGCGATCGAATCACACGGGCTGGGGCTCTCTAGCTCTCTCTCTCTCTCTCTCTCTCTCTCTCTCTCTCTCTCACTAAAATGGCACAAATGAGCTCTCTTTTGGCCTCCTGGCTCTTATATGCCTTCCCAAATGTGGCATTGAGGCCCCCAATCACTCTTGTCGATCTTAGGCCTCATCAACAAGCATTTTGCGCATTTTGCACGATTTTTCCCTGTTTTGCCCTGTTTTGAAACAGTAAACCCTACCCTTTTCCGGTTCGATTTCCTAACTTTAACCTACGCTAAATGCAATGAAGATCGAAGGCAAAAAACTGAAATAGATCCTCCATGCTTTCCAATCATCGACCAACCAAAATATCCCAAAATACTTACTTGTTTTGAAGATTAAAAACAACCAACTTCCTATCTATCTCAAGCTCCGTTTCAGGGATGAGTACCCTACTTCGATGCTCAATATGAGGTGCGCAAGTGCTCAAGCTTGAATCCGTTGGTCCCGGCAACGGAACCAAAATGTGGGAGCTTTCACTCAACCGCCAAGACCCTCAGACCGCTTATTCTTTCAAGCGTTTCAAGCGAGCTCTAATGGCTATCTCTCACCTAGCCGACGCGCCGTCGATCCTACGAGTGTAGTGAGCTTACCTTGATGCTCGATCGAGTGCCCTCCTCTCTCTTGCACTCCGGTAGCTCCACGATTCTTGATGCTAGCTCAAGCATCCTCAAACCTCCTCCATCTCCAAGCTCCATCCTCCATAGCCGTGCGCACAAGAGAAGAGAAGAGAAGAGAAGAGAAAAAGGGAAGAGGAGATGGTGAAGAGCTTCACCCTCTTGATCCCTCACTCTCACACACACTCACTCCCTCACACTCTCACACTCCCTCTCTCAAGAGCACACACAAGCAAGAAGGAGAGAAGAAGAGAGGAAGAAGAAGACTCTTTTTGCCACACACCAAAGAATGAGCTTCTCATTCACTTTTCAACTTTATATACAAAGCCCTAAATCCTTTTTGGGCGGTCATCCCCTTTTTCCCTCTTTTACATGGGCGGCCGTAGCCTAGGCCCTTTTTCCCATTTCCTACCATTCTAATTTATCCTATTCCCAACTAATGCGTACACTCTGCACAGGAGCGAGCCTGGCACTCTTTTACAAAGATTCGGGGGGCGCTTTCGCATTTTAATTCTTTTGTTGCCTCGAGCCGACACCGAAGCTTCTTGAGGGTCATGCCCGAACATTTGAATTTTTCAGGGATTGGCTCCCGATCAAGGCGCCTTTTTCTGCTTTTATCCTGTGCCTTTTTTGCTATTTTTATTTTTTCCATTTTTCGCTCCTTTGTGCTACGAGAACACGGTAACGATAAGCCATCAATTTAGTGACATTACTCTGGCTTCTAAACAGTTGACCTCAATTGTAGAGGGGATACATGGTCCTTAAGAAGATGTGGAAAGTCTTATAGTTCTCTCTCAATCATAAACTGAGCGTCCAATGGGGGATAATTCTTAAACTTAACCAGATACTTTTGTAATACCTTACCTGACCTTAGAGTATTGTCCTGATGGTGTAAAATTATTTGAAGCACAATGAATTCTTCATTTACTTCTATGTCAGGTAAATCTTCATTGATTGGTTCCATTGGAGGTTCTCCAATATAGGGATGTAGAAAACTTATATAGAAAGCATTATGAATGTTCTAATGACTTGGTAGATCCAAACAAAAAGTCACATCATTTAACTTATCTGTGATCTTGAAAGGGCCATAGAAATAATTAGAAAGCTTAACCACTTTACCCTTTTGACCTTTCTGCTTCTTCAAGTGAGCCTTCTCAAACTTAAGAAGAACATACTGTCCCAACTTGAGATCTAACATATGATGATGCTTATCACTTTCACTCTGCCCATCCATTTGAGGATGACAATTTTAACTTTGTCCCGAGGTTCTCGAAGAGAGCTTGCCAAAAGAGGCTGGTCATGTAGGGATCTCAATCACTTATAATGGACTTAGGCATGCCATGATGCTTGAAAATATGAGCAATGAATACCTTAGCTATATGATCGGCTTTGATTATCTTTTGCATAGGTATAAAGTGAGCTTGCTTATTGAATATATCAATGATAGTCCAAATTGCATTGTTGCCTGCTTGTGTGTGAGGAAGCTCCATGATAAAGTCCATGGCTATACTTTCCCAAGGCTCATTGGGAATAGGTAATGGCTTCAGTAGACCAGGTGGTTTATGCATGTCATACTTTACTTTTTGGCATAGCTTGCATTTGCAGACATATCTTTCAATGTCAGCTCTCTAAGAGTGGGCCAAAAGAAATATATTTCCAATGCTTGAGTAGTGGGTAGAATACCCCTATGTCCAGTATATGGGGATGCATATGCTTCATCCATTACCTCATGTCGCAATGGTAATGCTACACCAATTGCTTGATTATGATACAAATAACCATCTCAAATGAAGTAAGGTGTAATCAACTGACCTAAGTTAAGCTGATCCCATGTGGTTGAGAAGTCGGAATCAATTACATACATTTTGGATAAATCCATGACCTCGTTATGGTAAACAGTTGTGATTGCATTCACTTGAGGTCGCCATGATAGAGCATGTACTACCACATTCTTAGTTCTAGATGTATGAAGGATTTGAAAATGAAACATAGATAAGAAATTTGCCCAACACGTTAGTTTCTCTTAGAGCTTCTTCTGAGTGAGGAAGTATCTTAGACTTTGGTGATTTGTTTTAATAACAAAATATGTACCAAGTAAGTAGTGTTTCAATATTTGAAGAGCATGTACCATTGCCATAAGCTCTTTCTCATATACTGGAGCATGTAGCTCATGATCCTTGAGGCGTCGACTCTCAAATGCTACTGCATGATGCTCTTGGTTAAGCACAGCTCCAATGCAATCCCCAGAAGCATCACAGTGAACTTCAAAAGGTTTTTGAAGATCCGAAACTATGAGAACTGGTTCTTGAGTCACAATAAACTTAATTCTTTCAAAGGCTTGTGGTTGCCTTGATCCCTAGTGAAAAGGCATTCGCTTCTTAGTAAGGTCATGTAGAGGAGATGCAACATACACAAAATCTCGTATGAACCTCCTGTAGTATGAACATAGGCCCAAGAAACTTCTAACTTCATGTATAAAAGTAGGTGTAGGCCATTCAATAATGGCTCGAATCTTCTCAGGATCCATTCTCACCAAATTGTGAGACACAATATGGCCCAAGTAACGAGTTTCCGAAAGGAAGGATTCACTCTTCTTAGCATTGACTTGTAGTCTATGCTTGGGAAGCTCTTGAAAAATAGTAGATAGATGTTTTCTATGCTCTTCTTCAGACCGTGAAAATATTAGAATGTCATCAAAGAATACACTTGTGAACTTTGAGTGAGGTCTAAAAATTCTCTCCATCATTCGATTGAATGTGGCGGGTGCATCAATCAAACCAAATGGTATGACTAGAAACTCGTATAGTCAAAACTAGATCAAAGAGTATCAAAACTCATTGATTGTTGAGGGTCCCCCAACCCTTTAAACGTTGTCTTTTCTTCTCATTTTAATGAGTGTTAGCTTGCACATCCGGAATATAATTTGAGCATGGCCGAGGAGGATCTTTAACCACATTTGCTTCCTTCCTTTTGTGAGGATAATCAGGCTTCATATGCCCTAACTCACCATAAAGAAAGCACCTTCCTTCCTCTTTGTACTTTTGTATCTCAGAGGGTGAGAGATACTTTTGTTTCTTCTTGTTACCCTCTGGCTTTGAATATTGGTCATGGGTAAAGGTAAGTCTTATTCGATTAGTCTTGTCTCTTGGTTGATTATAGAGCTGCTCTTGTGTAGCTCTATAAGAACTCATCTCCAACTTTCGAGATGTACCAGGTGTATGCAAACTTTCAGCTATAATGGCAGACTCCATCATGCGAGACAAGGTTTCATGTGGATACACCTTCATGGTTTTGTGTAAATAAGGGAGTAGGCAAGCTTCAAACTTCCTTTTCTTCTTTTTGTTGATCTCCATGAAAGGAGTAACCTTGAGAAGAGTAGACCAAACTTTCTAGCCTAGCCAATCCCACTCCTTCTTGACATCATTCTCAAAATCAGGAGGCAAGAACTGAGCATAAAACTTCTTCTTGAACTTTTCCCAAGTCATGGGTTTTCTTCCCTCCAAAATGAGAGTCAACAACCAATTGCTAGTAATGTCTTTCAAGTGCATGCCTATATGCCTTAGCTTGGACTTTTCTGAGAAATTACCATCAGAAAAAGCAACTTCAAATTGCCTGACAAAGGCTAATGCCTTAGCAGCAGTGCCACTTCGAACAAGGTGACTTAGTGCTCTTGTACTCCATTAAGGGGCATAAACAAAAAATGAAGTTTAAAGGTCTAGGGCCGTTCAAGGTTCGTGTCATCAGCCAACGAACCGGTAATGTCGAACTCAAGACTTTGGAAGGCGAGGGTGTAGGCTTCTTCAATGGCACTCGCATCAAGAAGTATTATCCCCCCACACACCCCTTGCACGAACCACCAGTCAGAGTAAGGGTAGCCACAATCACGGAGATTGACGAGGAAAATGAGGAAATTGTAGAACCTTCCTACCTCCGCATCACAATCACTGCCAAGCAAACCTGCACTGTCAATGCTTTAGTCAATGAGGGAGCAGACTTCAATGTCTTAATCCACGATCATTGGACCCATATTGGCAAACCACAACTACAACCCACTACTACCAAACTGAGCCCATATGGGGGGCCCTCATACGCACTCCTAGGGAAATGCAGGGTCACTATTTCTATCGAGTCTGCGAACATACCAATGACATTTTATGTGTTGCCGAACACTGAAAATGCTGGCACTGAATCTCTACTAGGTCAAACCTTTAAAAAGCAAGCTCACTACAATGTCGATTATGAGTCGCAACGTATCCACTTAACCATTGGCAATGTCCGCATAGTGGCAGCTTTCAGTAAGGGCTGCGCAACTCCCACTAGACCCGCAATGCCACTGGTAAACACACATTCAGCCAAGTCCAAGGAGGAGGGTTGTGATTTGTTATACCCTCCCAAGCCTCTATGCCAGCAAAACTGACTAAAACCAAGGTCAATGCCCATGAACATCACTTAAGGTGGTGCCTAAACGTCATAACCTACCACCCAAAACCAATCGGCCATGCCTTCACAAGGCTAACAGCACAACCTCAAAACCTAAAAGGCCAAAACAAAGCTACAAACATTGATGGGTGGTCAAGCCACGATGGGTTCGTAAGACCCTATTGCAAGCACAAGGTTATTATGAGGGTAATGCCAGGATATGGATCCCTAAGTCTAAAGCAGCCAAGAGCACCAATCAAGCACCACCCCCACGCATAACCGTACCCCACCATGTAGCAGGTCAAGACCTAATGCCACAAAAGACTCGAGTCACCAAGCACATTGACTCGCAACTAATTATACACATGCAGGCTGACCAGGTCTACCGGACCAAACTTTAGCATGTTGTTCCCAAACCAGTCTCAGGCAACTTAATCAAGACTCAGGAGGCTGCACCCCCAAGTAGCGACGTCCCAATCATCGCAGTCCAGTCGTCTGAGCCCGCCAAGCAAGCGGCCCAATCGCAATCTCAGGAACAACTAAGCCTGCAACTATCTGCTGCCCAACTCTCTAGTTCTGTCAAACCTCAACCACCCCGCAGGCCTTAGACCCTCCTATGAGTGAAAATCATTCTTGTTATTGGCCACGGATCTAGCCAAAGACACGGGGATGACATCATTGCTTGTCTCAGATGCTTGGATGCCATATTCATGTCACTGGCTCTGAGTTACGACCGCTTGAACTTGGACCTCTTGCAAGAGCCCTTTGTGATAGAAATTCGTACTATGCCTTGTTTATGGGACACACTGGAATTTACATTCATCAAAGCACCCCACTCAGCCTGCTGCAGAATTGCTCCGCATTGAGATATCTACAGAGCAAGCCATCAAACAGCAGCTCATCATGTCATATGATAAGCGAGTCTCTTTTGCTATCATTGATCGAGAATTAGAGGAGTTAAAAAGGCTTGCTGAAATCGAATCCCCATTCTTACGGAGATGGTATGCCCTTCGATTGCAATGGGAACTCAAGGGATACCAAATAATGACCAACGCTGAGCAGCGAGACGAGCCATCAAGACATCGGAATACGACCCAACTTATGTCACTCCAACCTTGTATAGGGTGTTAACTACTATTCGTGACCGACCCCTAGAAGAGCACATCAAAGGACACCCTTACCTTGACCACCTCCTGACAGATGAAGAGTTACATATTGCTATTCGCATTGATTCCGGTGACGTCGTGAGACAGATGTCCTCACTTACATCACACAGGTAGGTACCCGACCCTTCGATATGGACTGCGATGCTCAGTTGGAGTACAATCCATACTTCTATGCTTGGCTCATGTGAAGGTAAACACTCGACCATAAGCTGACAGCCTTGGGCCTGCTAGATTTCAATCCTAGGAAGGATTCTCCCCAAATTCGGAAGGGGAGGGGATAAGGTAAGGTGGGTGAGTCAAATTGGAACCAATAAAACCAAGCAGATACATAAACACGTGGGGAAAAGCCATGCCGCTATGAAAACCTCAGTCGACATTTAAATACAGGAAGAAAAAAAACATATTAGTTTGCGAGTGAGGAAAAATGTCACGAAAAAGTTGAATTAAAGGGTAGAAAAGCAACCATTGTCACCCCAAGCATCTCGGCCAGCACCGATGTGAGCAGTTTTGTGGCATGGATGCAGTACTTTATCAATAAGGAACTAGCACAAGGAAAGAGCAGGGAGACCATGGCCACCGGGCAAAAAAGGCCAACTACAGATGCCGAGTCTAGGCAAGATCCGAAATGCCAAAAGATGGAAGCTTTGACCACCCCAATTCCTACCACTATGATGCCACCCGCAAACCATAACGAATATATTGATAAATTGCTCTCTCAATTAGAGAGGACAAGGGAGGAAAGAAGGATAGCGATGACTGAGTTGGAAGCGGAAAAGGAGGCGATAGCAGCCTTCTAGCTCGAAAAGACGAGGCAAATGGCTACGCAACAAAAGGAAATCCTCGACCTGAAACGAGAACTAAAAACCAAAGAAGAAAAGGAGCAAAGCTGGCAGTGACAGCTCATAGATGAAAATAAAGAGCTCAAGAGAATGTAGGGAGAGTATAAGCTTCTAATCATGCAACACGAGGATCTAACAGCAAAAATAGGTCGGATCGAATAGGGCATGAAAGAGTTTACCGCATAGGAAGAAGGAAGGAAGCGAGAAGAGGAACAACACCACCGAGAAATGGAAACCATGACCGAAAAGCTGAGCCTTGAAAGAGAGGAGCAGGAGAGAATGAGCATGGAATTGGAAGACCAGGAGCGGAGGCTCATGGCCCTGGTGCAAAGACAGGGAGAAGGTATAGAGGAAATGAAAAAGAGAGTTGAAGAGTGGGTAGGCCAAAATGAACGAAGAGTGAAGACCTTAGCGCGTCGCTTGGCTCTCATGGAAAAAGAGAAAATTCTAGCAGAAGGTAGAGCAGAGGCAGCCCAAGTGGCTTTCAATACTCAACAACAAATCTTCCTAAATATCCTGATGGATGCCACTCATGCGGAGGAAAGGGAGTCCTTGGAGGCGGTAAAGAAGAAGCTGAGCATAGCATGCAGAGCTTTGTGAGCAGGGCTACACATGCCCTCCCAACCCATTGCACTTGGGCTCAGCCCTGATGAACAACCTAGATACCTGCTATCAGCCAGCCTAACCCCTTGGGATATTGATGCTTTGGGGTTCGTAGAAGAGGTACAATAGCAAGAGCGCCCAGGGAGTGAGGCTGAACTACAAATTGACCTAGGTGGATTTGAAGTAAAAGTGGTCCCACAACCCCCTTCACCCCATTTTGAAGGACAAGGGCAGCCAGTAGACATGTCCCCAGAAAGAAAAACCACCCTGAGGGAGAAGAGGAGGACATTGGTGGAAGAAGCCAAACAAAGATTGAGGACTAACCCTACGGTAAAGCCGTCTGTACCCCTCCCACCATGCCTAAATGACCTGCCGGCCAGTTTTCATGCGAAGCTCATAATCTGGGAGAGACAAGAAAAAGAGAAGCAGCCCTTCAACTTCAGCTTCCTCATCCCCAATGCCCTGCGCAGAGTCCTTTCCCCTAAAATAGTGGACAAGGTGATCAACGTCAAAAGCCAGCTAAGCCAACAGTGGCTGAAAGAAAGAGAGAAGAATCCCACCCTCAAAAACACCGAGGGTGTGGAATACTGGCAAAATAAAAATTTTGAAGTGCCTCGGTCCTTGCTTGGATACGAGTGCCAGCCATTGTGGCAAAGACGCATCGGCGACGACGTGTTCGCATGGATGGCCTTCTATAACACTCTCCCTTCAGAGAGGAACAACCCTACCCACATGGCATACCCTCGTAGAGTAGGAGTAGACTTTGATGCAAACACCCATGGCCATTATGACTTCCTTGTCATATATAACCCATGTACTACCACCTTAGCCCATGCCCTCACCTTCACCTCCGACAGCTTAGATGCCACCATGACACACTTTATTGCTGATTTCTCCTCCTGCCCGAATCCCGCCTTCATTACCACTTGCAACTATCTTAGGCTATTAAAAATCCTACTTAGGCAGGACCCCACCCCATCAGAATGTGGCCTCCCTCCACTCTTTTTTTATCCTAACGCCATTGATAGCTGCGCAATGACCCACCTAATGATGCGAGCAAGTCTCCTCCCTTCCTTCTGCCTCGTTGTTCTTGAAGATATGAGTGACAGCCAATTCACCCGCTCCTCTCCACCACCCCTCTCTAGGTTCGCTTGAACCTTAAGAATTTCATGCAGAGTTGAAAATTCTTGAGTCACTCCATTAAATCTCCTTCACCACCACCTTCTGAGGATGAGAACTGACAATTATCTACTATTGAACCCTGTACCTCATAGCAAGGTCTTTTTAAAAAAAAGTATCCGCAAACAAGTCGTGGCACATAGCTCATTGTCACTACACCTAGGGGTCCTCAAGTTAGGCATGTCCGGTGACCTCAGTCGGCCGTTCCTAACCCACTAGCCCTTTTTTCCTCCCCACTTCACACTTAGGGCACCCCAAGGGCAGGACACACCTAAGGAGATAGCACTCGCCTATGGTTAGACCTATCACCCTAAGCTACACACATAGAACCTCCCCTTACACAAATAGGATTCTCAAGTGTGGGACATCACCCAGGATTACTTAGGATTAAACCCAACTCCCTATTCCACCAGCACGAGCCCCAAGCACTGCACGAAGACGTAGACACTCCCCTTAGGTTGAGCACTTTCTCCTTCCACGTACAACAAGATGCTGCAAACCACCAACTTCGGAGGCCCCCCATCATCCACTTGACACACCTTAATTCTCCACCCAAATTGTTCTCGAAGCTTCCCAATCGCACGAGTCCCCTAGCCCTAGCCCAGAATCCACCCTTCCACAAGAGAGATCTCGAAGTGCCATGGGATTGGCACCCGTCTCGGAGGGGGGTAATGTTAACCTCAGTTCAAGATGATGGAAAAATGAAGCAAAAAGTGAAAAAAGAACAAAAAAATAGCAAAGGCACAAAGGTGGCCCCTAAAAGACTAAGCTGAGACGAAAGCGCAATTTTAAGGAGAAGGCACCTCAAAAAACTCCAAAAACTCTTGTAAAAGAGCGCCAGGCTTCCTCCTGTGCCATTTATAAAGAAATAAACGGGTGTAGGTTTAAGGCATGAGGCAAGAAAAGGGAAATAGGAGAAAGGACCTTACCACAAAGGCCAATCATGTAAAAAGGATGGGCGGCCATGGAGTTTTAGAGCTTGTATATAAAGTTTAAAAAGTGAATGGAAGCTCGTTCTTTGGTGTGTGGCTAACAAGAGACCTCTCTTCTTCCCTTCTTCCCTTCTCTTTGCTTGTGTGTGTGCTCTTGAGAGAGGGAGTGTGAGATGTGTGGGAGTGAGGGATCAAGAGGGTGAAGCTCTTCACCATCTCCACTTCTCTTCTTCTCCTCTCTTCTCTTTGCTCGCGCATGGACGACTATGGTGGATGGAGCTTGACGAAGGAGGCTTGAGGGTGCTTGAGCTAGCATCAAGGATTGTGGAGCTACTGATGTGTGCAAAGGAGGAGGTAACTCATTTCAGCATCGAGGTAAGCTCACTACATTTGTAGGTTTGAAGGCGCGTCGACTGTGTGAGAGGTAGCCATTAGAGCTCGCTTGAAACGCTTGAAGCAATAAGCGGTCCGTGGGTCTTGGGAATTGAGCGAGAGCTCCCACACATAAGGACATACTAATATGCAATGATTACCTCCACAATAATATACATTCTTAAGTGGCATGATTGTATTGTCTTTGAGTTCCATGGTCAATACCAAATTGTTGTTCCCTTTATCTGGGAGTTCCACATTAGCTCACGAACCAAGTTGTAATGGGTATATAAAAATCTATCATGATGATAGCTCCTTCACCGGGCAAGGGACAAGGAACTTTTAGGATTGATACCTTTTGAACACATTTTGGTTGCATGGCAAGTTGGACTTGGTTGTGGACCTAGGTAAAGGGGAATCACTTTTTTTAAAGCTATCTCTTCTAATGATGTTGTTGGTGGGGGTGATTGGATTGATTCCATATTAAGCAAATGGATGTTCACTATTTTGGTTACTATGATACTTATTTACATAGTCTAGGATAGCAAAGAGCCCACGTTGATTGGACTTTTTGAAAGAAACTTTGTTCAAAGTCTTTCTTCAAGTGCCAATGCTTTGTGCCTTGATGATTTTATTTGCAAAAAATAGTATTTAATGCTATCACGAAGAGCATAATGCTAGTGCCCTTGGAATTAAACTCTATGCATTATTATGTTGGTTATTACTTTGATGGTTCACAGACCACATCCACCTAAAACCTAAAGCAAATCCAGATTTCAAACATCTCTTTCTTTTCCTCATCTCAATGAAGCCCTAAACCAAATTCAAATTTCAAATATCTCCTTTTTCTCTCAGGTCATCTACACCTCTCTCCCCCCGGGGCCTCTCCAATAGGTTATAGCACAATGGGCTGTAATATTTGCCAAACAGAGTGCTCTCCAACATGGAGTGGGCACGACCAAAAGGTGGGGTGGGCAAAGTCAATGGAAGCATCTCTCTCTCTATCAAACCATATCAATGAAGCCAACCTAGGGTGCAAATTTCAAAGCCACGGGATGGCAATTCATGGCAAAATGGCACAATTTAGGGTAGAATGTTCTGGGTGCAAAGTGGACCTAGGGTCTGAAGCTAGTGGACTCATAGTTTAGGGCAGCCAGAGCCTGTGGTAGTAGCCAAAGCCCAGCAAGAAATGAGTGGTTGCCGACACAACTTGAAGGAAATGGGACATGTGTAGAGCATGTGCAGGTAAGTAGAGCTCTATACCCTTAACAAGGGAATAACATGTGGAGAGAGCCCCAACATTTGTAACATCTATAGTTGGATGGGGAGATGCCTCAATGTCCGTATAGCTTCTTTCCAGCTCACGTGACTTCATGGCCTTTGTCACAATGGGTGAGAATGGATGGGACAATTTGGAGAGAAGAGACTAGAGTAGAAATCAATGAGGCAACTTAAAGGGGGGCAACATGACATGGACAGGTGGGTTTGAGTGGATACTAAAGGATTACCTGAGCTCTTACTATTCATCTATGTGGATGATTTGATTATTATAGGTAACAGTGACAGTGGAATTGTGAAGTCAAGAACCTTTTGAAGAAGAAGTTTAAGATGAAGGATTTGGGTGAGCTAAGATACTTTCTTAGTATTGAGGTGATCATATGTGATGATGATATATTGCTACCCCAAGATAGTATATTCAATAAATCGTGGATTCCTTGATCTTTTTTTCCCTCTTTTTTGCCTAAACCATTCTTGAAGGATTGCATGAGAGAGAGAGAGAGAGGGAGAGAGAATTTGAAAGGGACATGTGAGGGCAAAAAAATGTGAGGAAGATGCTAGGATGTTACTTTGCTTTCCTTACAATATTGCTTTATGATATAGTCAGACCTCTAAGAGGCAACTTGCACATGTTTCAAACCTCTAAAAAGGTTCCAATTTTCTAGAATTCAAATTAAAGTGAGGAGCTACGAATTCTCTTTCACTCCATCTTCATCACCTACACTTGGCATCTCTCTCTCTCAATGTAAGAGGGGAGGCCAATGAAGCAGTTGTGCGGGCATTACAACTTTGGGAGGTAAGCTTAGCTATTCATGGGTTGAAGGTCGGGGTCATTGGTAGACCTTAGCAATTTTGAGTAGGAGAGAGGAGGGGAGACAGTGGATGGAATTGGTAGGAGAGAGAGGATCCAGGGTGGGGGACTCTCTCTCTGTCTCTTTGGATGCAACAATGGTGAGTCCACGAAGCAACAATAGTTACCAGACCTTAGTTGTTCCAAGCAAGAGAGAGAGGAAGGGAGGTGGTGTGTGAGATTGGTAGGAGAGAGAAGAGTTCAAGACAAGGCATTGAAGCCATGGGAAAGCCATTATTGATGGGAGAGATAGGTTGCAAATTAGCTGGAGTTAAAGCTAGTTAAACACTGCCCAGCCACGCTACAAATCCCAAAAAATGAGCGCATTGTCTTTACACACTAGAAAACTTGGACTTTAACACAAAGTGGGCCATGGTTTAGTGGTATAGCCAATCAACTCTAAACTCAATGGTAGGAATTTGATTTTATTTAAATGTGCTTGATCTTTTAACGGTCAAAAATTTCATCTCTATTGGGATGGGCATGCATGATGCAAGCTACGTGATGAGTGTTGCCCATCCAAATGTTTCCATGGTCTATAAAATTCGGCACCCATGTGACTTTGCCATGTGTCAAGATGGCACTTCAAAAATTTGGGTGGGTGGGGGTTTGCCCTCGGTGTGTAACCTCCCTAAGCAACATAGTCTAATTGGCATGGAGCAAGTAGATAAGCTCAACGGGGCTCAATGTTGCAAGATTAATAGGCATGGTCGTGAGGTCTGGCCTAGTGAGTTTGGCCAAGCTTAGTCAAGGAGATTGTGCCAACTAGATGGGGGGAGAGCGAGCATGTGTATACGGGTGGTTCCATAGTGATACTTCCTCTTGCAGCACACAGTGTTGTGCCGCTATGCAGACACAATGTGAAAAACCCTAGATGGCATCATCATCATCATCTGGCTTTCTTATTAATCTAGAGAGTCAATCTCATCTGAGTCATTAGTGTTGGTGTCCATAGTATGGTTAGTTCCAAAATATGGGATTTTTGGGCAAGTTTAGCCTATTTTTGATATTTTGGATATTATTTCTTGTAAAAATACAAAAAGGTGTAGAAAACTTTTAGAATAGGGTGGCATACAAAAAGCAAGTGGCTTTTCAGTTGGTTTTGGGAGATCTTAAAAAAAAAGGGACTTTCAAATTCGTGTGGCGTGCAATCACAAAATGGGGAGAAGAAGGAGTCATTTGGAAGAATTCTGAGTAGGTGTCTTGTGATTTTAACCCCCTTTTAGAGCCAATAGAACCATTAGATTTGTCATCTGAGCAGTAGAGAAGAAGCTAGTGTTTGGTGCATGCTTTTGGTCTACTAGGAAGCTCCGTGAGATCTAATGCTTGGAGATTGCTTCTGAGTAGTCTCAGTCAAGGATTTTGCTTATCTTCTTAGGTTCTATCAATACATAGTGCTTTGATTCATCGAGCTTTGTCTTTATCTTGTGTACCTCTTGTCTATTCTTTTTCTTCTCTTCTATCTCCTATTCTTTACTTCCTTCTCTCTTTGATCCCTAGTGGATACAACCTTTTGACTAAAACCCCTGTGACAACGGGCTACAAAGCATCTCTCTCTCTCTCTCTCTCTCTCTCTCTCTCTCTCTCTCTCTCTCTCTCTCTCCCCACATCCGTGTTTGACTCAAGAATCACCTAGCACACAATGACAACCATTGCCAAACCTTGAAGATGAAAGAGGTAAGCAACAACATTAACATCAACATCATCAACCTTGTGTCAAGGGAGACGACTACCTTTAGGCCACGCTAATGGTGAGCAAGTTGAGTATAATTGCCATGGTAGTCTATTGGTGCTAATTGTTATGGGGGAGATTCAAGGGGTTAAGGCTAGGGAGGGAAGTCGTAGCTTCCATTTCCATTATTAGTAAGGGCGATAGCCAAGCTAACTTTGTAGGGAGGAAATGTGTAAACAAACCTCTTTCTCTATTGTCAGCAAAAGGACAAGGGTGTAGACATCAAAAAGTGGAGTAAGGCAAGCATGTGTAGTGTGGGTAGTACAAAGTCACTTTAGAGAAGTAGGTGATAGACCATAAGGGCACAACGAATGGGCTAGCAGATTTTGTGGGCGGGTAGATGTACCAAGCACACACATGCATGAGAGAGAGAGAGAGAGAGAGAGAGAGAGAGAGAGAGAGAGAGAGAGAGAGAGAGAGAGAGAGAGAGATGCTACTTCGCCATAGCTTTGTGTGATAGCAAGGAATGTTAGTATGATTTAACTAGTGAATCACCATATTGACAAAATCCTATGACTCAACAAGTTACTAGATATTTATTTCTTTTCATACACATCAGTGGAGGTGCATACAATGCTTCAGAAGTATTTATTTATATTGGTTCATGAATTAACAAGGATGCACTATCACATGCAAGGGCATTGCTCTTTTTGCTCACACACACAGAAATACTATTTTTTATTTAATTTTCTAAAATAAATTATTCTTTCTTGAAAAGTAAAATATCCACACATTTCAAGGCTAAGTGAACTACTTAACTAAAGTTCACAATGGGTACTTTTTTCGAGGCATGCACCACCTCTTCACATCACACCATTCTATAAGCATATGCCCTAAAAGGTGATGCTAACAAAGGTCTTCTTTTGTCGTATTGTGTAGCTCCTCATTCACTCAACCATTTTCAATAGTTTTTCTCTATTTGAAAAGACCTTATCATGTTTGCATTTTGAAATGGTTTAGTTGTTGTCTATTCATATTCGTAATTTCCCTTAGGGTATGAGGATTCGTGAGGTGATGGCCTTGGAGAGGAAGATAATTGAGGCCCTCGAAAAGGTTGTAATTTTGTTTAGAAATACATGGATGTGATCGCATTTTGTGCTAATCTAACAATTGAGAGCAATCAATTTCCATCATTAGATTGTTCTCATCTCCTCTTTTGGTCCCTCACTAGAACCTAATTGTTTTACAATGCCACACCATCATTCACTCCATTTATTTTCACACTTCCTCGTTATTGAGTGAGAGCCTTTTGCTTCAAGTGTTACATGACAATTATGAGGCATCACAAGCAAAAATCAATGGAGTATAGAGTAAAGGGGCACTAAGATCACACTCACCAAAAGCAAACATATCCCATCTTGATTTAGCGATAATTTTGCATGGAAGCTATATCTCTTTTAGCCACTTAATTGTATTTATCACATATGAGCCTAATATGAGTCATCTAAAGTTTTAAAAGACTTTTGAGTTTTGTAAAGCCTTGAAAGAAACAATGCAACATTGAATGTCACTCTGTTGACCCCTAATTGTCACTCTTTTGTAAACCCTTCATTCCTAACTAGGTCTACTTGATAAAAACATCAAAATATCCTAAGTTATTTAGTTTTAGTGTCATAGATAATGTATGTAGTTCAACTATTAGAGAAAATTTGATGTAACTCATTATAAATACAACTATGTATCGTTTTTTTAATTTTGTTTTACATTATTTGGAGAGATTTGGAAGATTCGAAAAAATCGAAGTTATTTCACGGGTCTATGGCATGATTTCCGATAAATAAAAAGAAAACACATACATAATTTATTTTTTGAAAAACAAAAGCAGGGGAAAAGAAAAACATAGACACCTGCCAACATGCAATGTCATTGCAGTTCCAACTACAACTGCACGCATCTTCCTTTCCCGAGAAACGGCAAATAAAAGGAAAAAATAAAGTTGGTGACAAGTGATTTTATTAATGCTAGGATAAAGTATTGGGAATGGCTTGGGTGGGGTACAGGTACGAGAGGGATAGGGCCCAAAAATCAATGTCAGGAGGGCAACCTGCCGGGGGGGGGGGGACAATCATTAGGGTCAGTGGACATCAAGTTGTCTTGGCATGCCCTTTTGATTTGACTCCGTGTAGGGATTCGAGGTGGGGCCAATCCATGCACCACCGTGCACTTCCTTTCCATCGCTCCATGGCTTTGGGCTTTGGGCCTCCTGAGACACCGACTCCCAATCAATTGCACACCTCCCTTTTTTTAATTGAGGGGGAGAAAAAAAAGGCAATTTTAGAAGTTGAGGAAATCGTGCTCGCAAGTAAATTTCGAAAGTTGAGGTAAGCATGGTCATATAAACGCACTGCATAAATAACAAAATGCTTTAATGATAAAGCTCTTAGCTTTATATTAACACTTATAACACTTCATGAAAGTAAGGCAACGCTTGGCTTTAAAAGTCTACACAAGCCTCTATGTGCCTTCCCATCAAACAATCCTGTCTCATTAATTCAACGACTATGGTGACTATTGTCTCACTCGTGGTACCTCTACAATCCACCGGCCCCCACAGGTTTGGTAGACGTGATATGACATGTTGTGGTGCTTACCACAGAGGAAAAAGGTGTTGGCATTGAAAATTTTGAGACACGTGTCCATGACAAACGCAAGGGACATATTAAGTAAATAAAATTCTCATGTAATTCCCAAGGACCTCAAAAGATGACAAAGAGTAATAAGTTGTCCATATATATGAAGAAATTTCAAATAATTTAATAAACACTTTGAAACTTTAATGACCCCATCTCTCTTTGCCAATGTGAAGAAAAGTTAAAATAAAAATCTTAGACGTTTAAAAACCTTTAGACTTTTCAAGTTTCTAAAAGATAAAAGCCTCGAAAAGCTTAATTGAAAGCTTTTAACATTTGAAAGCCTTATGCCTATGTAAAGGGAGGAGAGTTAAGTAGTATGGGCCATTTCCATGGTATCGAAATTTGTCTATTTATGTTAGGAGCAAGCAAGATCATACACAAGTGTGTGGAAATGCGAACATTAGTTCATCAGTCTCGTTGCATTTGCAAGACAAAAGGTTAGAATCAAATCTTCATCCTTTATTTTGTTGAGGATTAGTTTAAACAATTTTGTCCTTCGTCTTCATTCTCTAGTCACAAATATTATTTTTAACGATTAGTTCATTATTAAACCATTAGTTTTAACTAGTAGATTATATCATTATTGTTAGTAAATATATTTGTTAGTACTAACTTATGTAGTATTAGTAGTATTAGACCATTAGTTAGACTTACTAGTAGTATTAGTGTTAGATTATTAGCAATATTAGATAGTTAGAATTATTAGTACTAAGTAATATTAGTAGTTACACTTATGTTAGTTAGACTTATTAGTATTAGTAGTATTAGTTAATTAGTTAGACTTAGTCAAAGTAAGTATCAATTTTTGTCATTTAGTTTGTCACGAGTCTTGATCGTGATACACAAACATGTTAATTTGTATGTAGTTGTTAGTTCGTAAGCTATAATTTGTAAGTGAACATGGAATAGCAACCATAAGGAATCAGAAATGATTGATTGATCATAAGGAATCACAAACAATGATTATGAAGGCTAATGACATGGCCAAGCCAAGTCCTAGAAAAGCGCACCCTTAGCACTGCTTCTAATAGCTCGCATGCCACGATACACACACCAAAGCCACACTTTATCACATCACTAAATCAAAGCCACCACTAGGTTTAGCACCACCATTAGCCAAAGTTGGACGAATTGAATACTTGTGTAAGCAAAGGCAAAGTGGTGGGCTAATGACTTGGGCAAGCTAAGGTGGAGTGTAGGGCTTGTAAAAGATGAGTTGATGCAAAGCAAGGTAGAGCTAGTGGACGACTTGGGAGCTAGTGAGGTCCTCACAAGCTGCTAGAGGCAAAGAATAAAAAAATTAGTTAGTAGGACAAGACTAGAGAGAGAGAGAGAGAGAGAGAGAGAGAGAGAGAGAGAGAGAGAGATTATTATTAGTTAATTACTTAGACTCATGTAGTATTAATAATAGTTAATTAGTTAAAGTTATGTAGTATTAGTAGCAGTTAATAGTTAATTAATAGTTGTAGTATTAGTAATTAGACTTATTACTAATATTAGTAATACTTAATTAGTTAGACTTATTAGTACTCAAAGTATTATTAGTTAAATAGATAGATTTATGTAATATCAATAGTATTTGTAATAATTAATAGGTAATTAATAGTTCTAGTATTAGTAGATAGACTTATGTAATATTAGTCATATTTGTAATAGTTAGTAGAGTTAATTAGTAGTGAAATGAAGGGGAATGAAAATGACATTTTGAACGTATGGGAAAAACGAAAGTGTAACGATCTTTCAAACGTACTAAAAACCAAAACCGTATATCTTCAACAAATGGTATATTTTGAATGGATAGGGGAATGGCACATTCTCCCATGATTATTTAAATATACAAAGAGACCTTTGCCAACTCTTCGGCATACTATACAACATGTTTTTTTCATTTCATTTAGTTCTTGAAGTATTGTTAATGTTTATTCTTTTAAATATTTATTGATTTCATTTATTCATTAGAATTACTATTAAGAAAAAAATTATCATTCTCACATGCAAAGAGATAAGCTAGCTTTTTAATTTAGTTTAAAATATGCAATTACAAAGTATATCATGCTAATTTCATGAACAAGTCTAGTGTAGTTGAATGATAAAAATATATTGTTCTCATCAGCATTAATGGACACTACACAAAAGCAAAGTCATAGGGCATCCTTCAAGACTTATAGAAAAAGGAAAACTATGGCTTGTAGAAAAACATCAGTAAAGCCCTTTGCTACAGCTTGGTACGACATAGACAACTTCGCATCATCTTGGGTAACAAAATGTGAAAGCATCATTGGAAGACTAACAATGTGTGCAACCTGTGGTATAGTCACAATGCAACATCATGATGTTATATCACAAAAGAATGATCCATCTACAACAAAACTACAAGTAAAAACAACTTTATCAAGTACTATTCTCATCCTTGCATACCAACAACATGGAGTCAACGTGATGGTCATGAAACATCGACCATGTCTTGCAAACAAATAAAAAACAAAATACATGGTCTCACTGTTAGCAGAGTACACAAAACAAATTCTCAATGCAAAGCCATTACAACTTCAACTATTAAGCATCATTGATACATCCATATCGATCTGCAAAATGATAAGAGCAATTGCAAATGGAATCCTAGACCGTCAATCTATTCTCGACAACCCTCTAGTCTAGTGGAATCATGGATCACTTTCGCATCCATCTACTAGAATTGACTTGATTATGTCTGATATTGCAGATGTGTTTGCTTTCAACATGCTACATAATCCATTGATACAGAAGTACATGGCTATACCATAACATCCACATCCAAGGTTAAGGCTTTGCATCCTGAATAGGCAATCCGTCGAAAGGATTATAGACCTCCACCATGAAAGCTCTCCATTCGACCCAATGCTCCAAGCAGAACATAAGAATGAAAGAGGTTACAATTTGCTCGACAATATAGTCAAGCTAAGTCAGCGATAGGCATTCCAAAGAGCTGATCAACACGAGTTCGCATGCATCATATTACGGAATAATAACTATCTCATAGCAAGAATAGCAACGTTTTGGATGAATAGCTTGTCTCCAAGAAGCTCGCCCTACCTAGATATCACATTAGAAAATACAGTGTTTCTATTCCTGTTCCCACTTGGCCATGGCACCTATGATGGCAACATCTATCTTATTGAATACATCAAGATGCAGGCATCAACCCTGTTCACTGTGTACACCTTACACAAGCCTTACATCCTGATTCTATACCATCTAAAACATGTTGTCTTGATCGCAAACATCATAAGTACAACTTGCTTACAAAGGGACATTGATAACTATAGGCGTACAAACAAGCACAATTCCAATGAGGAGGTCATCCAACACATCCTCCGCTACAATGTTCCCGCTTGAATACCGGGATCCCCATCCTAGTACCGACGTAACTTGAAGGACCTTATCACAATGGTCAACGTTCGGGCCATGCCTCATTTCTTCCTTACTTTCACCACTATGGATGAGATCATCAGTATAAGGTGGACTAAGATCAACAAGTTGGAATGTATTTTAAAGGAGTTCAATCATGAATTCTCATGAAAAGATTGCCCCATAGAGTGTGCCATCCTCTTCCACACCAGGTTCCACCTTTTCTTCAACTAGTACATCCTTGGCAGACCTGCTTGCATTGGGTGTGTCCAGCACCATGTCATTAGGTGTGAGATCCAACATAGGGGCTCCTTATATGCACATGTCATCTTATGGTTACATGATGAAGATGTTGCTAATATGACAAACAAGATATGTGCGTACATTCCATCCAATGATAATCATTACAGTTCAACAAGAAAATTAAGAGCCCTTGTCATGGCAAAACAGATTCATAGGTGCCATGTGCTTGCTACATAAGCAAAAGTAACGGCTACAAAAAATGCAAGTATAAATTTTTATATGTGTCATGTGATGATTTGGAACCAAAATAGACCCTGAAACTCAACGATACATCTACTACCATCATAGAGATGAGGATCAAAATGTTATGCCATATCACTGAATGTTGTTGTTGCTATGGGGAGTGCACATGACTATCCAACGAGTAACAAAATCTTCCATCTCTTACTACCTACTCAAGTACGCAATGAAGGCAGAGCCGATCTAAAAGATAAACATCTAGACAAAAAGATGCCAAGAGACTGGGACTGCGAGACTTGGACTCAAACAAGCAAAAAGTAAATTCTGTCGCAATATTGTGCAAGCTAATGTCACCCACCGAAGCGGTGTCAAATTGCATACAGATCCCAATAGTCACATGAAGCAAGCCCGTGGATTACATTGATAGCTCCCCTGCACAAATATGACAACGAAAGCTCACAAGGGTAGGAAACATCATCATGTACCCTGTAGACCTTTATTGTGCCCGGCCATCGAGCTTAGAGAATGTAACATTCTATCACTACCACAAAAACTATAGCATCACCAAAACCACCAATGCATCTGATCACAAATCCACTCTCTACCGTGAAGTAGCATACAAGACTGGTATGATTCACCAAATTTCACCCATGTTACCAAATTTAAGGTTTCTTCTTCAACACATCACTGCAACAAACAACCATCAAGTCATAGAGTGAACTAGTAAGCACTGAGAACTCAACACAATCAATCATACATCAAGTGCCAACTACGTGGTCTTGTGTCCAATGAGGAAGACCTTGAAATGTTTATCACAGAATACACGCAAAGAAACTTGCTCGTCTCGGACTAGAACCCACCAATTGATGAACATGATCATTCAAAATATCCCTTTCATCAAAGACAACCCAACAACATTCATATTACCCCTCCAACAACTTTTCACTATGAAAGTAGTGTTGCATCAATACGGATGGGGATGCTACAGCTCATAAAAGAGTTCCAAGCATTTCCTAACAGTACTCCAACAACAGAGAAACAAGAAGCTGTCTACAACCACCTCATCGATGTGACTTACAGTCTACACATCGTCAATGGCACACTAAGCAGTGTGGGAAGAGCTTCCTCATACGTTACTAAAGTTACAACCTCATTGCTAGGAATAACAACATATTGCTAGCAACAAGCACATGAGTAGATGCAACTAGACTATCCAACCTATCCACCACGGTCCACTCCAGTTCAAGATACTAATATGTGCACATTAATATCTAGTATAGTTGTAAGATATGGACGAATGCTACATTACAATAAGAGAAGTTGATGCAATCATCATCGATGAGATCTCCATGTTTAATAAGGACAATTTTTGATAAATTAGTGTGCTAGATAGTGAGTGTCTGCCAAGGCTCACTGCTCAATCCATTCAGCAAGAAGCTCGTGATACTATTTGGCGATCTTGCACATTTATTGCCTATCTGCAACAACCATCAAAATGAGTTTTGTAAACAATGGCATATTACCTCCTTATCGTACTGGGCACATGGAAAGCAACACTCTCTCTAAACCTCAGTTCGGTATGCATGCAACTTGCCATTCCTATAGTTTCTACAAGTGATCAGGCATCGTTGTTCAACAAAGTGAGAAATATATGAAAGCTTGCATTAGTGTATGATCGACGAGGATGGCCTAGATTTCATCGACAAAAAAACGGCAATCATATGCATATACAAGAAAGATGTTCACAACTACAATAACTAGATTCTACACAAATACTTCACAGCAACTGAACAAATCCAAATCGTCAAAGTTCAATCAAATGCAAATGACAAGCTAGCATTGCAGGCCGGCTACATGACAATAACTTCCACAAGATAGATGAGATAGCAATTAGGGTGACTGCAATGATAAGTGAGAACATTGACCTCACCATAGGTGTAGCAAATGGTGCGATGTGTAAGATCAACCGTATTGACACATCAAATGACAAAAATGGCATGAACAATCTAGGTCATGATCTAGTCAATGAACTAACAACTCACTTTGCAGCGTAGCAAGCACAAACGCAAGGCACTGAATAGCAAGTGGTACCATAAATCCACATTCTCTTTGACACTTGCATACGTGATCATCACTGGTCACAAATCGCAAGGAGCCACAATGAATCAAAAAAGCACTTCTACACATAAGAAGTGTGTTCGTGCCTAGACTAGTATATGTAATGCTCTCCCACACGATCGAAAGAAGAAATTTGCATATCATCGACCTTCTAGATCCATCTACTACTATTATAATATCCAAGATACACACTCGACTTTCTTATATGCTTAGAATATATATGGTGAATATTATGCTGGCGCAGAGAGAGAATAGATGTGAGAGAGAGAGAGAGAGAGAGAGAGAGAGAGAGAGAGAGAGAGAGAGAGAGAGAGAGAGAGAGAGAGAATTTGACAACACACTAGGGATTGGAAGGTGGGCCCATCCTTGCCCTTGTGGAGTTATATTATTGACAAGGAGCAAGCTCCTCTGTTACACATAAACTAGTCCTTACTTGTAGATCTTGGAGACAAGATCACGGTTTCTTGCATGGTATACAACTGGCTAACACTTGCACAACTTGGAAGTTGGCACCTTTTGATCCTTCTTGAGTCTCCTTCTCTTCTACACAATATGTGTAGGGCTCTCCTCTTAGCGCCGCTTGATTTCAGCAAAGCTTCCGCAACACTTGCACCTTCTTGAAGCAGAGCTTTTGCAGCACTTGCATCTTCTCTTCTCCTCTTGGAACTTGATTTTAGCAGAGCTTCCACAACACTTGATTTCAGAAAACATATTCTCAAACTTGTACTCTGAACTTGTGGTCCATGTAACCACCTTAAGGAGAATTCATTAAATTGCCTTGGGCCTCCCTTAAGATTGACTTCCACACAAAAGCTTGTGTCATTTTAGACCTTAGAAAGAGAAAATCACTTCTCTTCTCAGTTTGAGAGGATCATGTCTCTCGTCTTTCTTAGTGAGAGAATTACCTCTCTTGTCTTTCTTAATGAAAGAAAATACCTTAAACCTTGACTTGTAAGGGAGAGGATGACTCAAAATGAATGCAATGCTCATTACACACAAGTAAGCGTTCCCAAGCATCCCCAGATGCACACATAAATACATATACACAATACATTCCTCTTCTTAGAACTTAATCCATCTTCATTTATGTGTAACTCCTTGGTTCTTGTGTACACTCTTATACTTGGCAGACACTTCTTTCCCCCTTCATAACTTGTACTTCTTGTACCAGATATCCTCGTCACAGTGCTTTGATCACCCCATTAAGTGATGCACTAGGAATATTGGTCTTTAAATGGTCTCATGGCCATGCTAGATCATCATCAACACTTAAAGAAAAGCGAGTCATTAATTTATTGGCATAAATTTATTAAATAGAGAATGCGTAATAAGCAATTAATTTAGTGACGTCTGCCTTTGCGCCAACACCTTTCCTGACACTATGACTCAAGTAGAGAAACAACACAGCTTTAAAAAAACAAACAAAGATTAAACACAACACATTCCATCACATAACAATGTTATATGCTTCTTGTAGCATGTAATAAAGCAATCTTGCAAACCTTCTTTCAAATGTTGTTTGTTAATATACTAATGTGTATTCGTAATTTTATTATCCTACTAATAGATTTATTAACATACTAATGTGCTTACCTCGTTTTCTCCTTTATAGATACATAGCACTCATCAAGGGCAAAGGTAACTTCGGACGAGGTACGCACAATCCAAACGATACCTAGACTGTATAAGAAAAAAAATATGTTACTTCATCTGAACACATTGACCTATGCATGTAGATGTTCCATCTATACATTTAAAACCATAGGAACACCCAATGCTAAATCGAGAACCGTCCTGCAAATACACAAAATTGTAGGTATGTAACGACAAACCAGATGAGAATGGCAAACGTTGTTGGGAAAAAGCCATCAACATACGTCAATGGATTCACAACGTACAACGACCTCCAATAATTGATGGCCACATGCATTCAAAATCTTGATAGTGAATGGTGTCTTGCATCAGATGACAAGATCGCAACTAGGACATAGCCTCCTACAAACTCCGCAATCTTCATTTCTACTTGAAACAACAATGTTAAGACATATACACTTAACATGTAGGATTCCTCAAAGACATACTCGAACTTGACTATGAAGACTCGATTGACAATCCACTATCAACAAGCACGGCCCAAGTACTTCTAGACACAAGAACAAACGACATCGGAACATATCCAATTGAGTTGTTGCACTACGGATTTAACATCTTGCTCAACCAGTTGGTAGAGGTCACAAAAAACGAAGACAAGGATACACTAGAAGATTACATGAAAAATAACCACCACTACAATCATGGTCGTGACAATCATGTAATAACAATCAAGAAGGTCACATACCTGCTGAGTAGGGAGGTCTACAACTAGAAACATAATTCCAGCTCTAATCCATTCAGGAACATAATCTACGTAATAGGCAAGTTCTCAAACATGTCTTCTCAAATATCTTTAAAAAAAATAACAACATCAATTTTTCTTGTTAAAATGCAGACAAAAGCAAACCAAGGAGAAATCAAACTTCTTCAAATGCCAAGCTTGCAGCTCCAACCATTGCAAGTCCTGCCACCAGCTTAAGTACTTCCATATCATCGGGCACCTTTCGCAACCAAAGCCAACAAGCTAGTCTAGAAGCTCCTACGCAAAGATACAAAAGCCAGTACTTCATTTACAACATAATATGTAAGAGGAATGGCATGGAGTATGTAGGATAGGTGAACAACATCGAGAAAAGAATCCAACAACATTGAAGAAATCTTGCCAAGAAAATGAAGAAAGACATAGAAACATTCTAGCCGTTCGAGGATAACTTCAAGGTTAACATAGAAGCAATAGTTGACAAACATAGACAAGGTTAGGAATCTTGAGCAAACCACCATCTGTGAGAAAAATGCAACCGTGACAAGGTACAACAACCTATACAGACACCCAACAAGATGTAAAAAGTATTATTGTTTGAAGAGAAAAAAACCTCATTTAACATAGCAAAAAAATAAAGTTCAAAAACACAATCGGATACTCAAGCTATATAAGTAAACATATTCTCGTTTTGAGATTTTGTACACATTCAAACAACGTTAAAAATTATCTACAAACTACTTTGCTTTAAAACACGTCATATATCTGAACACCATCAATAAAATTACAATATAATAAAAATGCAAGAATTGCATATGGAACTTCTTATTCCTTTGTTGGTATCTATCAACCTAGTTTGAGGAAAGAAGTATAAGTGGGGACCATTAGATAACACTCTACTTTGGGCCCGTTATTTCCGGTGTCACTAAGACAATTATCAAACCAATCCCTCACTAGCTTCAACAGAAGAAGCCACAAGGGCACCATCGGGACTCCGGCCCCTCATGGTACAATATAAGAGAGTAGCATCGAACTGGCTCAGAGTGTCGCGAAACCCTTGTTCCCAACTTTCCCTCCAAAAGGCCGTGGTGTCGTCGTTCTTGCTGGGAACTTTTCTGCTCCTCGGCGTTAGTTGGCTTCTTCGTCGGCCCTCCGAGCAGTCGCGATGCCTTTCCAGTTGCAGCCGTATGGCGTGCAAGCCATGCTCAAGGAAGGACACAAGCACCTTTCTGGTCTGGATGAAGCGGTTCTTAAGAATATCGATGCCTGCAAGGAACTCTCCCACATCACGCGAACCTCCCTCGGGCCCAATGGTAAGTCTCCTTTGAATAACAAATACCTTTTCCTTCATTTCTTCACCTCCTTCCTCACATCTATCTGTTTGCTTATCTCACATTTTAATTCGAGGAAGATGTCGTTGGACAAATTGCTTGTGCTTTCTCCATTCTACGGAGTGTAGTTTGAAACATAAAATGCGAGGCCTTGGTAACTGGTGGCACAGATATTTTATTTCGTATCCTGATTATTGTCTAGTTGATCGATCGATGTGAGATGTAGTGGAGGATCGATTCACAATCATGTTCCCAAAGTTCTCTCTATGTAAGAAAACTTGAAGCATGCAAGATTCGATAATGCGGGTCTCTTTGAGCGTTTCTCTTTGGGAGCTCTAGGTGCGTTCTGTCAGGCATACAATAGTGTAGTGTGATTTCTTTTTCCCTCGAAGGTAATCCCTGCACAATACCATGGGCTTATCCCTTTTGAAAAACATGTTGGAGTTTTAACTGCATGAGTTGAATCCAACTGAACCTGAATGCTCTTCAGCAAGAGTTTAGCAGGCATGCCTCACACTATCTTGCTAACTCTGAGTATGCAATAAGATTTTTGCAGGTATCAATCTCATATTATCATGATAAGTTTGAGTATTTAGGGCCCTTTTAGATTAGGCCGGATGGATGCTCCATAAATCACATGGTCCCCTTTTTAGTTGTGAAAAAAATTTGCAGATGATCAACTCTTATATAAGCTATTGAATGATTAGTTGGTTTATGTGGCAAAACTAGATCATTTTATGATGGACATTGGCTTATTCCTCACGTATCTCATAATTTTGTTGGGTGAATCTTGCTATTGTCCATCACCTATAGATGGGACATTTATGTCACGTGATGGACATCACTTTGACCCATCTCTCTTTACATGTTAAAGTTTTGCTCTTGTGTTCAACAGCTTTTACATGGCTGTTCACCAATTTGAATCCACCCTTAACAAAATTTTTGGAGCCATCTACTTGAATGCTATTTAGTAAGAGTTTTGGAGGCATTGTCTTGCACTGTGATGCTAAGTTAGAATTTCTCACAAGACCTTTAGAGGAATCAATCCATAGTCACAAGTGGGGAGGAATAGCCATCACGTGTGATTGTATAATCAAATGGAATGGGACATGGGATGGAAAGAAGCTATCATCTTTGTTATCCTCAAGTCCAAAAATGACCACCTCTTGTGACTATGAATCAATCTCTTAATGTTATGGTAGCTTGTAGGTTTTCCAATCATGACACAAGAGGTACTTGAGTAATTGCCTTATGGAAATCAACTTGCAAAAGGTGGTTTTACATCTTCGAAAGTCACATTTGTTGATAAAATGTAGTTGGAGTTGTCACATGATTTACTTATTTTGATTGTGCAACCCTACACTTAGGAGTATATCATTTGAATTCAAAAATTCTCTTTCTTTGACAATTGTGCTTCATTATTAGTGCCTATGCTCACATTCCAAAGAAACAAAGGGATAAGTCCAAGACGGCTTTCAAGAGATAGGTGTTTGTTGGCTACAATTTTTAGTTACAAGGGCACAGGATATATGATCCCATCTCATAGGATGTCTATACGAGCCAAGATGTGTTGTTCGCGTGGAGTTTCTAACGCTATAGGGGGAGCACCCTATTCTTGGAGATCCAGGTGATAGTTGGGCACGTAAGCAGAGTCTATGCCTCTTGAGGTTTTATTTATAAATTAGGAGATTGCTTCTCCATTGGCTTTCCTATTAGTGGATGTTCGAGAGACTTTGGTAGAGGCAGAGCGGTGAGGAGAGGATGAGCCTCCTCATTGTTGGGCTTCTGAAACACTCTGTGATGTGGGGGGTTGAGGGTCTTCTCGAGGAGTGCAATGAGTACTTGTACTAAGATGCTTACTATTATTCTTTAATACTTTGTTTTGATGCACTATAAGTTGTAGCAATGGAAAGAGTGAAAATTTCTTCAATAGAAGCAAGACGATATACTTCACGTGCTTCACCAAATTTGTGTTTATGTATTCATTCTTAGTCTCTAATGAGTTGGAAAGACTTGTCACAACAGCAATGTAACAATAATTATAGTAATCATGCAAAGGAGGTTGGGCAACAAGTTGTCATGTGTTTGTGATGGGCAGAGTTGATTATTGCTTGGTTGGTCAATCCAATTAAGGTTAGACAATTTGATGACATGACATCATAAAAATTTGAAAGTTAAGTTGGTTTTTAAATAAGGTTGTGACACAAGTAAAGATCGTTGGTGCAAAACACATGGATCTAACCTCTTAGCTAGTAGAGTTGAAAAGAGGATAGTCACTTAGGTAGTCAAGATGTGCACACATTGATCTTTGGGAGAGGTCTCATGTGCTTTTCAACTGTGGTAGGTGATTCCAAAACTCAACCATTAAGAGATGGCTTCGATACTTGTCAAGAATTTGAAGGCCTCACCAATAATATACTAGTTCATCATGAAAATGAACCTAGTGAATGAAGAAGGAAGATGTGGCAATCCTTAGTTGGTAGAGTTGGAGGGACAATCTATTGAGTTTAAAATGCATTACAAATTGATTAGCTCTTTAAATAGGCCCAAATTATGTAAATTACCAAAGTTTCATTGAATAGTGCAACGTTCTAGAGAGTTTTTGTGTCCCATAAGCAAAACCCTAATTTGGGAGGATTCTTTTGCATCCATAAATAGACAGGTTGCCCACCATTCAACCGATTCTTGTTTTATAGGTTTCCACCTTTAACACCTCCTTTAGTGGTTGTCCAACCTTTGTAAAATATTGCCACATCACCATTAGCCCTTGGGGGTGGTGCTTGTCTATTGTTGTTGCTCATTGTTTCCAATTGCTGGTGATTTCTCCTACAACCCTAAACAACAGCGTTTTCAAGTTTTGTAGGTTGGCTTATTGTTTAGCCATCTCTTGTGCATCAACTAGCTAGCATTTTTATTAGTATAAGCTTGTTTGACATTTGATACAACCTCCTCAACTGTTGTTCTATTGCCTACAAACTTGGTGACTAGATTTTAGTCTTTGATTGGTGGTACATTGTTGTGTTTATAAGTTTCTAGCTTGTTGCCCTTTGATATTTAGCACTCACTTTGGTTTGCTTGATGGTTATAGCACTCGAGATCCATCTTTAATGGATATCACCTCTTCGACTACTCCCTTGGCCCACTCCCATGAGAGCCACTAATTGTTGGACAACTTTGCCCTTGAGCATTTTGCACATTAGTCCTCTTTCTTCTTTGTTTGTGTTTGTGTTTTTGCATTTTGTGTTTTGTGCTTTGAGTTTTGCGTTTAGGGTTTGTGTTTATTTCATTTATTGTGTTTAGTTTATGTTTTCTCAATGCAAACCCTAGCTTATCTTCATAGAATTAAGCACCTAGGTAGTTGGGATGGCCTTGTAGTTGGTCTTACGAGAGTGCTTTGATACTGACTAAGTGTCGTAGCTTACTTAATACTCAACCTTGAGAGATGATTTTTATGCCATTCAAGAATTTGAAGGTACAACCACTAAGGTAGTAGTTCACTTGACATAAAAAATGTACATAGTGGTCCTCTTAACTGCCAAAATATGATGTACCAGCGAGATAGTAAAGTTTGCGGGGAGGAACACGGAGTGAACTCGGCAAACATGGAGAAGAGAAGAGAAGAGAGAAGAAACTCTGATGAATGGAATGATGAAGTTCCGAATCATGGAGTGAATGTGGTACAAGGGACCAAGGGTGTTGTAGCACAAGGAAGATGATGAAGACAATCACGAACCACGAACTGCAATGTCCTCTTGAAGGGGTGTGAGAGTAGTGGAGAGACTGGAGAGAAGAGATGACGGACTGAATGAATCAGCCGTGAGGAATGAATGAGAGTGGCCTATAAATAGGCATAGTCAGTCTAGGATGGCGCCTCTTTTTGGGGCTGCAAACCCTAAACGCAAAATGCAGAAACGCAAAAAACGCAAACTGCGGGTGAAGGGTTTCTCAACACCCCCTCTCAAGCCCAAAAAGGGGAACAAGAGAAGAGTGAGGTGGAGATGCAATGCTACATGTTGAAAAATGCTCATGCAGCAGGTGCCACTTGGACCATGTCCCTTGTGGGAAAATTGTTCACATGCCCAAGTGTCCTAATACATAGATGATGAAATCATGCAATGCATAGGAGGAATATCGGACTTTGTGTGGTGTCGAGAACCATAAGGATATGCCCGTATTCGATCTCGGGAGGTGGCTCCGTGCTGACCAAGGGACGAAGGCAAGAAGAGAAGAGGAGGAAGAAGATGTAGAGAGTCCCTGAGATCCAAGATTTCCATCGAAAAGGGAACCTGCAGTAAAGAACAATAGACAGAGTGAATTGGAGAACCCAAAACTCAACCTCGAGATAGAAGCCACTAGCTCCGTGCATCCATGCTGGAAAGAATACGAAGGCCTCGTCACCAAGTCGCGGTTGAACCTCCGAGGTCCCAATCTAGGTGGTACGTGAAGATCTTGGGTATCAATAGAAGAGATGATTGGTTGAAGAAAGCCATCCCAAGAAAGTAGAGGATGGGTAAAGAACTTCATGTGGAGTAGGTTCCCTCTTTGAGGTGGGAGGTGGAAAGTCCAAGAAGAAGTAGATGTCCCCTTTGAGGGAAAAGAAATAACATTCCCCTTTAAAGTAGATAGGGAATCCAAAAACTCATGGATCACGAATTCTGAAATGTCTGCTGACGAAGGAAGTGCCACCGGTCAGGCGAAGAAGGTATCTGGGGTGCTGAAGAGCTCCCAGAGGTAGCCTCTCAAACCTGAGTAGTCGAGGGTGGGGAAGGGTGGGGCTCAGAATGAGCAAGAGGGGGATGCTATTTCTTTTCCCCTTTGAGGGAAAAGAAATAACATCCCCCTTTAAAGTAGATAGGGAATCCAAAAACTCATGGATCACGAATTCTGAAATGTTTGTTGACGAAGGAAGTGCCACTTGTCGGGCCGAAGCAGGTATCTGGGGTGTTGAAGGGCTCCCAGAGGTAGCCTCTCAAACCTGAGTAGTCGAGGGTGGGGAAGGGTGGGGCTCAGAATGAGCAAGAGGTGGGCAATAGTTGCTGTCTCTCAGTGGAATAGAATGGGTTGCCGAAGAAGAGAAAGGAGTCGAGCAACCACTGTCTCTTAAAGGAGCAGACTGACGGAGACGGTATCAAACAATCACTGTCTCTCGATGGAGCGGACTATAGATCTGTAGGTCGTGGAAGCCACTGTATCTGAAAATAAGTGGGAGAAGACTGTCGCTGGCATTCCTACGATCTCCAGGAGGTCATAGCACCAATCAATCCTCCATGTGCTCGAAAGGACTTAGTGCGCATTGGATGCGTATTATAGCCTTGAGCACAGTACTTTGATAACCGATGTAGAACGATCTTGTGGCCCAGAAAGGAGAGGTGGCACAAGGAGTGCCTGGTGGAAGATGCATATACTCCGGGGGGGGGGTGGGGAGCAAAGGTTGATGTCAACAGTCTTCGGTGGGATGACCATTCGTGCCGCAATAGGAACACCCAGCAAATTGGTCATCTATTGGTAAAGAAGCCATGGATACCAGTGTGCCTTGCTGAAGAAGGAAGAGGTGGAAGAGGTCAGCCACGAACCATGAACCGCAATATCCGCCTCAAGGGGTGTGAGGGCAATGCAAAGCACGAACCGCAATGTCTGCCTTAAGGGTTGGGAGGGTAGTGGAAGGGCTGAAAGTGAGCTGTGAGTGAGAGGAGGATGTGACCAATAGTAAGAGGTTGCAACCAGTAGAAAAACGCAGGTGAGGAGAGAGAAAGACTAAAAACGTAGGTAGCAGGTGAGAGAAAGACTAAAAACGCAGGCAACAGGAGAGAGGAAGACTAAAAACGCAGGCAACAGCTGGACCGTGATGACGTGGTAGGCTGTATGGTAGCAGGTCTGCATAGGAACAACAGTCTCGTGGCTGGAATCAGCTCCAAGCTGTGTGAAGAGGGCTGAAAATCAGGCGCCAATTGATGGAGACAGCAATGGAGAGCTTCAGTTGAGATGTTCTCCGCGAACGAGGTGTGGGCAGCAAGTTGAAACACTTGAAATCTACAAAAACGAGATGTTGATGCAACGGAAGAAGAAGAGCAGTGGATGCCTAACTTGCCACCGGTCTTTGCCTTCACTGGAGTGGAGGATCTTCACTGCTAGGTGAGCAGATCCAGCTCTGATACCATGTCAAAGATGACGTACCAGCGAGATAGTAGGGTTGGCAGGGAGGAACACAGAGTGAACTCAGCAAACATGGAGAAGAGAAGAGAAGAGAGAAGAAACTCTGATAAATGGAATGATGAAGTTTCGAATCATGGAGTGAATGTGATACAAGGGACCAAGGGTGCCATAGCACAAGGAAGATAATGAAGATAGCCACGAACCATGAACCGCAATGTCCTCCTGAAGGGGTGTGAGGGTAGTGGAGAGGCTGGAGAGAAGAGGTGACAGACTGAATGAATCAGCTGTGAGGAATGAATAAGAGAGTGGCCTATAAATAGGCATAGTCAGTCTAGGATGGCACCTTTTTTGGGGCTGCAAACCCTAAACGCAAAACGTAGAAACGCAAAAAACGCAAAGTGCGGGTGAAGGGTTTCTCAACATTAACATGAAAGACTAGCTGAGTGGTAGTGAAAGAGTATAAGTGAAGTGCTACTCGAAACCCGATCTTTGAATTGAGGACATTGTCTTTGTCTCCATGCGAATCAAGGATGCAGAGGTATACTCACCAACTCTAGGATAAGAAAACCATGCCTTGAGCCTAGCCAAGACCAGTACATTCTTGCAATGTTAGTCATGATGTGAATTACAAAACTTGGCATGTAAATACTAGAAGAAAAACTAGAGCTTGCATACCAATTGTTTCATATTGAGACTCTTTTGGTACTTAGACAAAAATGATTCCAAGTGATTGTGTGTAATGGAAAGTAAATAAAATGAGTGAATGAATACAAAGTAGAAGGCAAAGAAAAAGTGCTAAGTTTATGGGAGCCTAAAGAGATGTAAGATAATTTATGTAGCTTGTAGCCTAAAGGGATAAGACTATCAAAATCCATGGGATTGTGTCTTGATTAGTCTAAGGATCCTAAGGGTAACCTAGGAGTCTTGGGAATCTAGACTAATGGTGGATAATGATTGTACCAATTAGATACATTGTTGCATTGGGGGATATACGAACAAAACGGTCTACTATTTTGGTCTCTCGAGGTAGTATTTCACATGTAGGGATGGTAGGTCAACTTGTTATTAGCTTATAGAGATGTAGTTGTAACTGCCTTGCCCTAGCTTATGCCCTCGAGGGGCTTCAAGCCCCCCTGTTGCCACTGATGGTGGTAGAGACAACAATGTTCGATACCTTCATCTCCCTCGTCACTAATGATTAAGATAGTTGTGTCCGCACATTCTCCTTTTCTTTAGTTACTTGTGGTTGAGTTAGGTGTACCTACACCTCTACCTTCCTTGCAGTTGCCAACAGTTAACCCTTGTAGTCATGGCCTTCACAAATAGTTTAATAGAGGGTTTTAGTGTCTTAGGGTTTTGGCACTCAATAGGGGGGACGAGACTCTCCACTTACAGGAGAGAGGAGTTTGTGCCATGAGTCTTGACCATCCAATAGAGGGCGAGGATGCTCCTGTTCTAGGAGAGAGTATGTGACGAGATTTTCCTACTCGAGATGTTGCAAATGTATAGAGGCATTATTTAGTTTATAGGATTAGGTAGAGATTTTAATGCTTAGCTTTGGCATTATTAAGTTGTGCACATGTGAGGTGCATATCAATTATGTCATGTTGATGGCCTAAGTATCTCAAGCGAGTAGTGGATGACATTGGCAAAAGTTGTATAAAGTTATGCTCGAGAAGTACTTGTGGGTGGAAATCAATTAAGTCTTGACAATAGTACATTGTTAGGGGGAATGCCACCCTTTATCATTATGCCTTAACACACCCACAAGTGAGCACTTTTGTTTGCCTTGGGATTGTGGTGATGGATATTCCTCTCACTTTCCATGAATGCTCATCTTCTCATCTATTAGGCTCCCAGATATAGGGATTTTCATCCCTTGCTTGTGATGCACTGTCACATACTCCATGGATCACTCCAATGCAAGGATTTCCATCCTCTACCCCACGTGTCCCTATCCCTCTTCTATGGGCTATGCATGCGGTCATTGCACGTGTCCCTATCCCTCTTCTATGGGCTATGCATGCGGTCATTGCACCTATGCCTAGTCAATCCATTTTCACTTTTGGATCCATTGCGCACACTTCATCCATGCATGGTGGGCTCTTTGGGATTAGCTCCCAAGCGTACTCTTCCCTACCCTACCCATTCTACCCACCTTTTCATCTTACAATACTACACTCCTGTTGCTGTATGGCTAAGAATACCTTCATGTATACAATTAGTTTGAATGTATTGAATTTTACCACGTGGTTGAACTTCATGCAACAAGTGCTTGAATCTCAGTCTTTGGGACCTAGTTGTTGGTCTAGAGCCTATAATGGGTCCTCGGCTGGCTTACCTTGATCACATCCATCAATGGAGAGTTTGCAATGCCACAACCAATGTTGAGTTAATGCAGGGGTTGCTTCTTGAGTTCCACTCTTAGTTACAACATTCTCTTATGGTATTTGAGCCTTGGAAGGCATCTCATTGATGTTATGGGGCATGAGATTGCACTCGATGTATCAATTTCGTTTTTGAGCTTTAGGAGTTTTTTTAGGGGTTGCTTCTCGAGTTTCACTCTTAGTTACAAAATTCTCCCCTTGCATTTGAGCCTTGGAAGTCATCTCATTGATGTTATGGGGCATGAGATTGCACTTGATGTATCAATTTCAACTTTGAGCTTTAAGAGTTTTTTTATTAAGCAAGGGGATGATATGAAAGTCAAGTTGGCTGAATATTAGCGATTTGTTGTCAAGTTTGCCACAATAGACTCACCAAAGTCAGATGATGATCGGATTATGTTTTTTTGGAATAAATTGCCTAAAAAATACTTCCATTTCATTTAGCACATAATTGCGATGCCCAGATTGCCAATCTTCTCTGAGTTGGAGTGTCAGTTCTTGTATTATGTGAGGCTACATGATCAAGTCCTCAAGATGTAAGTGCGGTAAGAATGTGAGAATAACAATATTTGAACTTAACCAACTTGATCAATTATCACCATGAAAATCAATAGAGAGAGAGAGAGAGAGAGAGAGAGAGAGAGAGAGAGAGAGAGGAGTCGACACCACATTGAGAGGGAAACCTGTTCCTCCCTCGTTACAAGAATTTATTGAAATAAACCATGGGTACCAAGTGCGTGAACCATATACAAAGGGTTGATTTGTAGCAATTCTGAATATTAGGGTTTCGAAATCCTAATTTTTGTATACTCCAAGCAGCAAGCTGATTTTCTTCTTAGTGCTTGGACTAGATTAAGCTAAGTAGATAGTTCTTCTAAATCCTAATTTTTGTATACTCCAAGCAGCAAGCTGATTTTCTTCTTAGTGCTTGGACTAGATTAAGCTAAGTAGATAGTTCTTCTTGGATGAGTGATAGATATGAGAGTACAAAGCACGTGGTTGAAATCTCAACATGAGAGTTTATTTAAAATTAAGAGAGACTCCAATATGTAGTAGTGGGTCTTGGGTGCTTAAAAGTGGAAAATAGAGGCTAGAAATAACAAGTGTTTGTTGAAATTGACAAGTGTGGGGACTTTTGTCTCTCCAAAAGGACACGTCTAAGATGCCACATGTCACTTTTTTAGAGGAAGAAGTTTTTGAACCTTCTACTTAAAAAATCTCTCAAATGGTTAAGAATTTGAGATAGCTATTGAAGACAAAATTGCTCCTTGTAAAATTCTAGAGCCTTTGACGTAAACATAATTTTCATTTGAGCAAGTTTGAAAAATAGTAACCTCCTAAATTTTAGGAGTTGCCAAATTTAGATTTTGGAGAGCTGCATTATATAGGTTCACCGGTCCATGGTTTGTTTCTTTGATCATGAGCATATGGTTTCACATTTTAAAACCACTTCTTATATGGTCTTCTAGTCCACATGACTATTCAAGTATAAAAGTCTTAGTGATATGAGCTTTTTGGTCAATCTGACTACTCGACTAAATTTTTAATTTCTCTTGGGCATCTCGTCAATGACGACCCAAGCATAATTCAAGGGCGTTTTTCCATTGGCCATCCTTGAATAGAAAGATGAATAATTTAATCATATTTTGAAATACTTAAATAATACAAATTATCTTTCAGAGTATTTAAGCATTGAGTTAATTTGAATCATTGAGCCAATATGTTTTGGTAACAATTGACAAACAAAAGGTTGGTTACACAAGGAATTCTCTTCATATTTTTATTTAGAGAGGGGTTTGGTTGCCTCTTCTTTACAAGGGAAAATTGAAGGTGGCAAGAACTGAAGATTCGAAGGCAACTCAAACTAAGGGTGACACCCCTTCCTTAGATGAAAACAAAGATTCAAAACCCATTTGGTAACAACTCCCTAAGAAAAATGGGTTTTGCATACATTGCTAGGAGATTGGGCCATGTGGACGAGAAGTGTTGTTCCAAGGTCTAGTCTTTCTTCTAAGAAACCTTTGTAGACCATTGCAATTGCCTCTACTCTTGTTGGAGGGTCTAGTGGAGCTATGCCTCTTGCATTTGCTTCATTTGCTCCTTCTACCCCTATGGTCACTGGACATATGGCATGTGCCCGGCCTCTTTTAAGACCCTTGAAGGCTTAGTTGATTGGTTTGCTATAGCAGTTCATCACCCATTGCACTCTTTGCATCCATTTCTAGGCTACATATATACATAAAATAATGTGAATAAATTTGTAGGTCATAATTGTAGCAAAATTCATCTTATAAAAGTATGCATTTATTTTTTCTTCTAATAGCATTTAACAACTTTCAGTAAGTAGCTAATCAAATAAATGATAGATTATTTGTGTATAAAGTGTAAGGGTAAATATTATTATACATCATTCGCAATTATGTCTCAAATCATGTAAAATTTTAAACAATTAAAAAATGCAAGGTATAAAAGATTTTGTTTTTGAGGAGATAAGAAGCTCACATAAATAATATCCATATTTTGAAATAATTAACTTCTGATACTTGTATAATATTCATTATATACTTTTATAAAATAAATTATGTGCAAATAGTTTTATTTTTAATATAGTAATAGGTTTTCATTGATCCGTTTTGGGTTGGAGACATGGGATGCGCATCGCCACTTTCTTGGTTTTATCTTCCTAGGAGATTTAATCTTCTATTAGCATGGATGCTTCCCCTTCCAAGGCAAACATGTAGCATCTCTCAAGATGATATAATGGTGGTGAATTCTACCTTGCTCTTTCAATCGGGGTGCTTCATCTTCATCTTCATCTTCATTCTCATTTTCATCTATCTTCATGGTTCTTGGCACCACACGAAGACTAACATCAGGCTCCTCTTTCTCTTTCGGCCTCGATATCCAAGGTTCAGAGGGGGTCTTTACCCTTTCTTAGTATTCTCTAAGATTCCACATTTGTCTTCGACATCGGTCTCCCTTTCTTGTCATATCTTCCCTTTGTATTGCATGATCATCATCATCTTTGTACAAGGGCGCTTGGGCAAGTGAACAATTTTCCCATGGAAGGGACTGTTCAACTAGCACTTGTGGCATGCACATTCTCATCATGTAGGACACTTGGATGGATCTCATTTTGTAAAGCACACTTGAGCGGATCTTGAGCTATCTCCATTGGCAGTTCTTCACCTCGTTTACGACCACCTCACTATAGTTATTCACCACTTTTCCTCTTTATCGATACCCACGAGTGTTTGGGATAGCTTCTTTGTTTTGTGATGTGTTGGATCTAACCATCCCTTTTCATTCTCCCCATGGGGCACAATTGCTTAAAAGGTTGCAAACCATATCTATTCACAAAAAAAAAGAAGTTCAATGTGGTTCTATTTGCCTTTGTAGGTTTTGGTAGGCCATGGGGCAATCAATGAGCACCATTTGTCCAGTACCTTGGTCTCTTTGGGTTGATCCATGTGGACTTCCTTGTAAGATAACCATTGCCTCTACAGTCTTAGTCGGCCTTTGGGTAGCCGACGTGCACCCTTTGTTTGATGCCCTGGTTGCTTTGGGGTGAGATGCCTTGGGGTCCAAATGGGCTTCAACTTTTCTTCCAGTTCCTTCTTGGTTCCAATTTTGAGCTTGAGAGGGAATGTTGAGTTAGGAATACATTCCATATTGATGAGCTCTTTAAAACAGCTCCAAAACATGTAAAGTATTAAAGGTTTCGTTAAATGGGGACCGGTTCTAGAGAGTTTTTGTCCCCCACATGCAAACCTTAATTTCGGAGGCTTCTTCTGCATCTATCTCAATCTCGAACTCTTGTGTCTCGAGGATTGAGGCAAAGATGTTGAGCAGGAGAGTGTGTTGTAGTCTTGATGGATTTCGAAATTTAGCAAAGGTAGCCTCTGAGAGTCATACATCTGCAAACGCAGCTATGGAAGCTAGACTTGATGATGTAGACAAGCAGTGAGGAGAGAGAAAGACTGAAAACGGAGGTACTCGAGGAGAGAAAAATTGGACAATAAGAGAAAACTGAAAATGCAAATGCTGATGTGGTCCTCTTAGGCAGGTGATAGCTAAAACAATAGGGCGACAATCTTTGGATGGTTGCTAGGAGCAAGAAGTGGTCCAGAATCAGTCGCCAATTGTGAAGGGAAGTCACCAGGCAGCAAACACAGCAATTGTGTGGCTAGATCAGCAAGGCAATGGTTGGAAGGTGAGAGAACAGGAGGACAGAGGGAAACATGTGCCAAGGTGATGTAGACAACAATGGGCAGCTTGGATGAGATGCTTTTCGTGAATGGTGTGTGGGCAATGAAGCTAGAGGGCTTGAAAATTGCAAAAACGAGATTAAAATGAATGGAGGGCAGCATGCTTATTTATAGAAAGTTTTGGGACCTTGTCCTGTGCACCATTTCAAAACTCTCTTGAACTGTGCATCATTTCAGTGTTTTAATTAATTAAACATTTTTGGGGTTGTTTAAGTGGCTAGTTCAAAACATAATGCTTTTGTTAGCTCAATACCCCCTCTCAAGCCCAAAAACTAAGCTAAAAAGAAAGGCCAACCTAGATTTTGGAGTGTTTTAGTTTGTATGTGTTTTTACACCAAATCCCAAAGCAGCTAGGGTATCGGACTAAGGGTGCATGGTGGTTGTCCAGTGGCCTACTAAGACTATAGAGGCGATGGATATCTTACCAAGGGAGTCTAAGTGGTTACCCCAGAGAGGCCAGGGTATGGGACAAGGGTGCATGTTAGCTGCCCAATGGCCTACCAAGTCTTGCAAAGGTGGATGGAATTACATTGTTTCTTTTTTTTGGGTGGGTTAGTGGTTTTGGTTTAATAATGATTGTTTCAAAAGTGGAGATAGCGGTCGATTAAGTAATGAATGAGAGACTAGTAGCTAGACTTGAAGGTTTTCATAAAATAAGCAAGCTATACCTACCGCGATTGGAAGTTGATGATGAAGGAAGAGGTTAGAGGTGTGTGAAGCAAATATGGTGGGTATGTGGAGAGGCAAAAAAGCAAACTAGCAAGGCTAAGCAAGCAAGGGAGGCTGGCTTCGAGATTGTCATGTGCAATGCCGCGAGTGTGGCGGATCTAGAGTCAATCACTTAGAAAGACCGAAAAGGGATAAATGTGCATAGATGCATGTTTAGAGAAAATAATGCCACTACACTGGAGTGATGCAAGAGGCAATGTAAGTGTGATCATGCTCATGCAAAATACTATGCAACAGTGCCCTCATAGGGAAATTGTTCACTTGCCCAAGGCCCCTTTTATTACAATTATGTCATCTTGATGATGGAGACGAAGATACAATGTTTAAAAATGTGCAATAAGTATAATGGATGAATCAAATTCTATAAGCATCATCATTGTTACTATCAAGAGGAGAAGTTGCCTCCCTCAAAGTGGAAGGGAAATTTATAGACCGCCCCCCCTCTCACCATCGGACAATGGAAGGAGAAGTAAGCATCCTATCTATCCACAAGATGTTGATGTCGATGGGGAAAAGAAGTAGCATCCAAAGAAGAAGAGTGAGATACATATCTAGGTGAAAACTTGTCAAATGAATAGCCTCCAAGGTGGCCTTTAAAGTAGCAATGACAAATCTTGGGAAAGAAACGCCACCAAAAGATGCAACCATGAGGAGTGCCAAATGATCCAAGGCTTCGCTCTGAGGTAGGTGGTAGATCTTGTAGAAGCGAATGCAATGGCAAAAGGAAGCAAAAACTACATAAGATCATATAACATGTAGATCTCAATTTCAATAGAAAGTGCAAGTGGGTGTTGTATACAAATGTGAAAAGACACCCACTACCAAAAGATAGGCACACTAAGAATGTAAGAGACTAAAGGAAAAAGGTGCAATGGAAAAGAGAAAACAAACTAGAGTATGCCCTACAAGGATCAAGTGATGTGTAGGTGGGAAGTGGAAAGGAACCATAGTCAGTACCATGGAGATCTGAACCAAAGGAAGGCTCCACAATCTTTTGGGCTGAAGGGTCTCCAGAGAAAGTGGGCTCCAATGCTTTTGGCTACGTACATGAAGGAGAGGGAAACTCTAAGTGGGAAGGGATTCATCAAGTCTTTCCTCAAGATAGACAACATGTGTTCGAGGATAATTGAAGTCTGCAACATTTGGATGGGCAGACATTTCTAATAACTTCTCAGGTGAAGAGGGAGCAGAAGAATCAGTTGCCATGTGAGTAGTGGGTCTACCTTGTCTCGGTTGTGGAGGGGGGATAGGAGTGCCCTTAGTGGATGTGCTTGAGACGTGAATCATGGACGGACTGTCCTTAACCTTGAAATGACATTTGTTGTCGAAGTGGCAAGTCTTTTGACAATGTTGACAATATTGATTTTTCTTTGGTACTTTTTGCCACTCGGGTTTAAGTTTTGACATGGAGGCTCCTAGTGACCCTCTAGTTGGGGTTTGATTTGGATTTTGAATAGAAATTTGAGTTTGCTTGTGTGAGAGTGCGCAACAGAAGAAGAAAACACGAACATGGAGGAGAGAGAGAGAAAGCAGAGAATGAAGGAAGAAGATCTGCACTGACTGAAATGGATGCTGAATACTCTGAAATGGACTGATCAGTCCCTGCACGCAGCTCGGAGCGTCAGTGAGGGCACCAGATCAGGCTGAAAACAAGGGCAGAACCGATGCCGGAGTGGGAGAGGAGAGAGAGTGCGCTGAATCTGAAAGACAGAATGGACTGATGGGGCCAGTCCTAAAACTGGCCGACAGCCCTAAAAGTGGCCGATTGGCCCTAATCTGGCCGACTGGCACACAAAGCAGCCAATAAAGGCTGACTGCCACTCGAGAAGGGAATGCACACAAAAATCAGCAACACATAAATTGACAGAGCTCCTTTGTCTCTTGCCAGACTCTGACAGGAGCTCACAACTAGGAGATGACAGACTGAGAATGAAATAGAACAGGCTAACACCCACCCCCTCTCAGATCCTAGGAGGGTCTGAAGACCTAACAACCGCATGTGATGAAGCAAAGAAGCCTGAGGCAAAGGCTTCGTGAAGAGATCAGCCGCATTGTCCGCCGTGGGACAATAGGCCACTGCCAGCTCCGAATCCACAATCCGCTCTCGAACATAGTGGTACTGAATCTAAATGTGCTTTGTGCAAGCATGAAACACCGGGTTCTTGGCCAGAGCAAGGGCACTCTGGTTGTCCACGCGCAGCTCCGTAGGTCCTATCTGGGAAAAGCCAATCTCCGCCATCAAGCGACGGAGCCAAACTGCCTCCATAGCGGTTGAACATAAGGCCTGATACTCAGCCTCTGTAGAAGAAAGTGCCACAGTAGGCTGCTTCTTGCTGCTCCAAGAGACAACACCGGATCAAAGGGTGAAAGCATAACCTGTAGTGGATCGTCTCGAACCCACATCACTTGCCCAATCAGAATCACTCCATCCAGAAAGATTAATCCCATCTCCATACATGATCCCGTAGGATCGAGTCCCCTGTAAATACCGAAGAACACGCAAGGCTGCCCTCCAGTGATCCTGTGTAGGAGTCTTCATAAAAGAAGACAACAAAGCCACTACAAAAGAGATATCCGGCCTAGTGTGAATAAGCTAGATAAGAGAGCCAACAAGGCATCGGTAACGAGTGGCATCTGTAAGGGGGACTCCATCTGCCAAAATCTTGGACTCAGGGTCCATGGGGCATGAAATAGGCCGACTCTCGGCCACACCAAACTCCGAAAGAAGCTCGGAGATGTATCTGTGCTGCGAGATAAAAATGCCCTGTGCCATCTGATAGATCTCCAGACCAAGAAAGAAGTGAAGGATCCCTAGATCCGTCATGTCAAACTCCTGTCGTAGAATAGCCCGAGTATGCTCCACCTGTTGAGTGTCGCTCCCTGTAATAATAAGATCATCTACATACAAGATAAGCAAAACACAAAGAGAACCCACAACCCTAAAGTAGAGGTTGAGGTCATGATCGGAGCATTGAAAACCACTCTGTAGAAAGAAGCGGTCAATCCGTTGGTACCAAGCACGAGGAGCCTGCTTCAAGCCATAAAGGGCCTTCCACAGCCTATAGACATGATCCTCCTTTCCCTGCACAAGAAAACCAGGAGGCTGTGAAACATAGATCTCCTCCTCAAGGACGCCATTCAGAAAGGCTGACTTGACGTCCATCTGATAAACAGGCCAACGGTGGTGAGCTGCAAGAGCCAAAATAACTCGAATGGTAGACATCCGAGCTGTAGGAGCAAAAGTCTCAAAGTAGTCCAAACCTGCTCTCTGTGCAAAACCCTTGGCAACAAGCCTAGCTTTATTCTTGTCCAAGGAGCCATCTGCAAGATACTTGGTCTTAAAGACCCATTTCACACCTATCACCTTCCGTTTCTTGGGACGCGGTACAAGCTCCCAAGTATGGTTCCGCTCGATGGAGTCGAGCTCTGTCTGCATAGCCTGTCTCCAAATATCCTGTGCAAGAGCCTCCTCCACTGTGGAAGGCTCTAAATCCTGAAGAATCTGAGACATAAGAGCATAGTTCACACATAGTGAACTATCCCGTTGGGCTTGTAAGCGGGCGGATCTGCGTGGACCTGTAGAAGTAGGAAAGTGAGTAACACCTGAATCCTGCATAAGTTGGCGATACCACAAAGGAATCCTAAGAGACTCCTCCTGTTGCGAGGGAGACCCAGTAGTCTTCGGAACCTGTAAAGCACGTGTCTCTGAGAGGGACTCCCCCTCACCATCCCTGCTCACCTCAATCTTCCGTGTCGTTGGGTCGTAGAGCCGATATCCCTTTGTGGTCGTGCTATAGCCCATGAAGATAAGCTGTCGCGACTTAGAGTCGAGCTTCGTCTTCCTCTTCTTCTTGTCCACATGGACAAAAGCATCACATCCAAAGATGCGAAAGTGGGACACGGAAGGCTTCCTCCCAAAGAAAGCCTCAAAGGGAGTCATGTCCTGTAATGCTGAAGTCGGAGAGCGGTTGCGAATATGCACCACTGTAGCCACCGCCTCACCCCAAAGGAAAGGAGGAAGACTCCTATGCTCCAGCATAGATCGGGCCATCTCCACCATGGTCCCATTCGCACGCTCCGCCACACCATTCTCCGATGGTGTGTTCGGATGGGAATACTCCACCCGAATGCCGTGATCCTTGTAAAACTGAGAGAAAAGGTGAGAAGTAAACTCGCCACCGTGATCAGCTCGTACACCACGAACGTTGGAAGTTGTTTGTGTCTCCACAAACACCTTCCACTCGCAGAAACCGGAGTACGCCTCGCTTTTGTACTCCAAGAAATATGGCCACACATAACGACTAAAGCCGTCCACAATCAGCATCAAATACTTGGCCTTTCCAAGGGAGGCCGTGCCCATAGGTCCGCAAAGGTCGGTGTGAACCAACTCAAGTGGAGAAGTAGCCCTTCTAGAAGCAACCGGTGGGTGAGGCTGCCGATGCTGCTTGCCCCTCAAGCAGCTAGGGCACAAAGTGTGAAGAGGAGGGAAATCTGGAAGTCCCTCCACCATCTTCCTTCGAGAAGCCCGCCGAATAGAATCAAGGTTCAAGTGACCATAACGAGCATGCCAAAGTAGCCCAAGCTCGTGAAAAGCCCTCGCAGCCAAGGCTGTGAGCGTGTAAAGCCCACCCTCCTGTGGACCTGTCCAAAGAGCATTATCTGTAGAAGCATCCTCCACTGTGACTGCATCCTGTGTAAAAAATGACTCGGGTACCGAGCTGAGTAAGACCATGCACAGACAATAGATTAAAGCCCAAATCAAGTACATAAAGAACTTTGGCGGAAGAAGACCGCCTGTCAGAAAACATAGGTAGCGTCCCCACGCCTCGAACGGGAACTGTAGAATTGTCACCAATGGTGACGGTGCCCCCTCTGGAACGAAGATCCTAAAGCCAATCCTGTCTAAAGGTCATATGAGAAGATGCTCTGCTGTCCACGAGCCAAGGCTTCTCCTCAGTGGTAGAAGCTAGGGCTGTATCCTCCTCAACAAAGACATGCACAAACGCAGACTCTGTCATGGCTGGGGCCGCCTTCGAGTCCTTCTCCTTGGGCTTCAAATGGGGCTACTTCTGCCAACACTTCTCCTCGGAATGAGTGCCCGTGCCCTTTCCACAGTGTGGGCACTTGGGCTTCTTCTCCTTCGCATCCTTCTTGGCCTCCTTGTCCTTGGCCTTCTCCTTCTGCTGCTTCTTCTCCTTGCCGCCACCTGTACCTGCAGTAAAAGCCTTGGTGGAGCCACTGGCTCCCACCTCTCTGAGTCACTCGTCATGCTCCAAGACAAGCGGGGAAAGTTCCTCCTTTAGGAGTTGCTCGCGGGTCCTCGAGGTGATGAGGCTGGTGTAGAAGACATCATATCGGGGTGATGGCAGCTGAGTCAAGAGAATCATCGCCATATCCTTGGACGATATCACACGACCAAGAGAGGCTAGCTCGCCTCGCATGTCCTCCATCTTCGTGAGGTGCTCCTTCATAGAAGAAGAATCATCAAGACTGAGCATCCGCAACTTCTTCTCCAAAGAAATCTTGTGGGCAAACATCTTATGCTGATACAAAGACGCAAGCTTCTTCCACACTTCTGCCGCGGTCTTTAACCTGTGAACATGTACAAGAATCGAGTCATGAAGACTCATAAAAAGAAAGGAACGGGCTCGAGAGTTGAGCCTATCCCACAAGGCAGCACGGTCCATAGAGGCTCCATCTGACGAATCCACGGGGGGACGGTCGATGGGTGAAGAAACAAGCTCCCAGAGGTCGAATGTATCGAGGATGCACTCCACCTTGCACGACCAGAGGGAGTAGTTGGAACCATCCAACTTATCTTCCTTCGGAAAGAAAGGGAGAATAGGCACCTGTATAGAGGGAATCCTGTATAGAGGGAATCAAGGAAGGCATCCGAACATCTGAAGCAGTCGTCACGGATGGAACCTTCACGGTAGATGGAATCCTCTGAGATGCATGGATTGAAGAGGGACGAGTGCGAGGAGTCTCCTCCCGTCGTCGAAACGCCTGATAATCTCGTCTCCGCTCGAAGGAATGATGAGAGAGGAGCTCATCCTCTGAGTCGTCAAAGCCTGAAAACTGGTAAGACATCTTCCAATCTGCAAAACACCAAACACCAAAGAAAACTTTGCCGATGCCGAAGAATGACCAGCAGTATGATCACCAATCACCAAAACGCAGGCTAGGGAGGCCTAGTGACACTTGGAGCTGCAAAACGCAAGGTTGTCTGATGAATATCACCAAGACAGAAGCCGCCAGCACCAAAACGCAGCCTGGGAATAGGTCGCCAGCAGGAGAAGAGCCGCCTGGAGATGGAACGATAGCCAGATCAGCAAGGCGCAGGCTGGAGGAGTGTCGCCCAGCTGTAGGAGTGGCCGCCCTGACTGAAAACGCAAGCAGGAAGAGGTTGTTGATGACGTGGCAGCCATTGGAGAAGGCGCCTGCAGCAAACGCAAAGATTGGGACCTCCTGGAAGGGCCATCTTGGCTGTTGGAGATGAGGCGGCAGCAGCAGAAGAGGGGTATGGTCTCTCTCCAATCGATGAAGTCCTCCGTGCTCTCAGTTAGGCGATGATACCATGTGAGAGTGCGCAACGGAAGAAGAAAACACGAACACGGAGGAGAGATAGAGAGAAAGCAGAGAATGAAGGAAGAAGATCTGCACTGACTGAAATGGATGCTGAATACTCTGAAATGGACTGATCAGTCCCTGCATGCAGCCTGGAGCGTCAGTGAGGGCACCAGATCAGGCTGGAAACAAGGGCAGAACCGATGCCCGAGTGGGAGAGGAGAGAGAGTGCGCTGAATCTGAAAGACAGAATGAAGGACTGATGGGGGGGGGGCTGCTGCTATAAATAGTCCCCCAGCCCTAAAACTGGCCGACAGCCCTAAAACTGACCGACTGGCCCTAAACTGGCCGACTGGCACACAAAGCAGCCAATAAAGGCTGACTGCCACCTGAGAAGGGAATGCACACAAGAATCAGCAACACATAAACTGACAGAGCTCCTCTGTCTCCTTCCAGACTCTGATAGGAGCTCACAACCAGGAGATGACAGACTGAGAATGAAATAGAACAGGCTAATAGCTTGCTCTTCCCTTGTTGCCCCTTTTGAGAAGATGCAACAAAGGCTCCCTTTGTGCGGATGTCCCTTGAAACTTATCGAATAGCCAAGCATAACGTAGTAGCTAATACCCAAATTCATAGAACATGGGCATTTGAAGCTATGAGATCACTTGCTACACAAAATGGAAATATTCTCTCGGCAGCTTATTAAGGAACAATGTGACCTGATTGTTAGGGGACTTAAGGGCTCCAATAGTTGAGAATTTAGTGAGGAGACATTGATACTCAGCCAAGTCATCCTTATTAGTGGTTGTGAAGTTTTGTATCTCATGGTCTAAGTTGATGCGATGAGTTTGATCCCATGCCGCATAGTGGTCAACGAGATGGACCCAATGCTTAGAGCATAGAAACATGAAACGGGAAACGGGGAACGGGGGACGGAGACAGGGACGGGAACGCCAAACTTGGGGAACGGGGACGTGGGAACGGGAAGGGCATTTAAAAAATTAAAATTCATGAAAAAAATTTAATATTTCACTCATAATCCATGTGGACTTTGGAGTGTTAAAACTTAAAACCAAGGTATATAATCCACAAGGACAAATCATTTTAAGTTTTAACTTTAAGATATCATGCATCATTCTAAAACTACTCATTAGAAATTGAATTGCAACTTACAAGGCTCAAGAGATAAGCTATTCAATTATAAATAATAAAATCCATAATACATATGCCAAAAATGATAAAACAATGAACAATGAACTAAACTTTAAAGTCTAAGCTAAAAGAACATGCTTATGGTACCATTGCCAAAAAACTTAAAAGATTACAAATATGAAATTGAAGTCTAATCTTTAAAAGAACATGCTCATTGCTCCAAAAAAGACTACAAATATAAAGTCTAATCTCTAGACTGAAGCAAAATGCAGAATGCCAAAATAGCCCAAAGGGCAAGTGCAAGACTGTAAGATTTAGGTATAAATATAATATCGGCATGGCACAACTGTCAACAGCCCAAGTGTCACACTGTCATCAATGATCATAATATCATATATAATGTAAATGTGTCATGTATCATGAGACTCCTGATAAGTAAACTAAATCAAAGATCATGATCATGATCTGAGGCTGCTCTAGCCACTCCTGAGGTGCCAGCCTCATCATCATGTGTACCATGAATTGCTGCATCTCCCTCAACATCAGCATGCGTCTCCTCTTTTTGCTGCATCTCCCACTCTGTGAATGGATCAGGCTTTGTTGTCATACTGTTACATAACATCCTCAAATTAGCACTAACGAATACTAGATCGTTTGCTCTCTCCACACCAAGACGGTTCCTCTTCTTTGAAGCAATGTGAGCGTATGTACTCCACAATTGCTCCAAACAAGAGGAGCTAACGGATTGACTCAAAATACGGATGGCTAGTTGCTATAACTCAGGACCATTTGAACCATAGTTCTCCCACCACAAAGCTGCCCCAATCTTACAGCGATCCTCCTGTGCATCCCCTCAACCAAAAGAACCTCGAAAAGTCCTATAACATGAAAGCTGATCTCTGATCTTTCGTCTAGTGCCATGATTAGGCACTAGACGAGATAATATAAGTCTCCATGCATCCATAACCTCAGTGTCATTCTCCTGACCCTTGCCCTGGAACTCAGGATCCACAACAAATGCAGCTGCATGCATGGATGAGCTATAGGAGTTTCACCTCGTCACAACTAAATGGTGTATCTCCTCATACGCCTCATCATTTGGTGCCAACTCCTGCAACTTTTCATTCAGTCTATCCATAGCCTCATATACCTTGCCAATGCAAGGTTGCATAGCATTCATAATCCTCAATAAATGTACAATAGGTGATACCATAGCATCTATCCGCTTTACATCATCCCAAAAAGTGGAGTTATTTGCTTTCTCCAAGCATAAGATACCTGTAGGAGTATTTGCCAATGTTTGATGAGGTAAACTCATCACTAAGAAATAACTGTCTCAAGGCACCATTGCATTCTCTTAACTTGCCTAGCATCAAGAAGTTAAAGGCAAATCTGATATCAGAGTATTTTAAAAGTGTCTTCTTCGATCGCAAAGAGAAGTGATGGCGAAGAAACTGGTGATTCAAAACAAAGCTTACCATTTGAGCTCCTTGCTCTATGACAAGTGCAATCCATGACAAGTTACCAATATCCTTTAGTAGGTTGTTCAAGCAATGAGCCATACAATATGAAACTATGATATACGGATAATATTCCTGAATAATAGCACCTGCTGCCCTATTTGCAAGCTCTCCATCTGCAACAAATCCCACAACATGCTCTGGGCCAATAAGCTCAACACCTGTAATCCACTCTGTTGCAAGTACATCTGCTGACTTTCTCGTCCCCGATGCATCATGTGAAGATATAAAATACATTTCCCCACGAGAATAAGCAACCATACCATGAATGGATCGCTTGCGTGTATCACTCCAACCATCAGCAATCAAGGAAACTCCATTTTTAGCCCACATGCTCTTTCTAGTCACTGCTGCTTGCTCAACAAGGTGCTTTTCCTTGTCGAGCAAAGTGGTGCATAAGGTCTCTGATGATGGAGGTACATACGAAGGGCCATACTCACCAATCTTCTTGCACATCAATTTAAAATACTCTGACCTGGCTGCACGAAATTGAATGTGGTCATGATAAAAAAAGCGTGCCACTGATGTATCCACCTCTTCCTTCTTCTTGGGATCCTAACTAGCATTAAGTGTGCTTTGTCTACGTGCAACATGTGGTGTTGTTGATGCCATGGCCAATGCAATGCCTGCAGTAGGTGTGGAGGTAGCACTTCCTGATACTGACCCTGCTCTAGATACATCTGATGGGGATGGTGTTACAAAAGTTGCAGGGTCAACTGCAACACGTCGTGGTCTAGATGCAAGATAAGCTTGTTGACCTGCTACACGGTCATGAAGCTCCCTTTGCTTCTCCAAGGTCACATTGGGACAAAACTGCACCTCTGAATTTGGCTTATGTAGGAGATGAGCTCGGATCTGATTATGCATAAATATTAAAATGGAACAAATGGCAATTGGTATTTTATATTTTAATATTTAAGTAACTTTGAAAAATTAAAATCAATAAAAATTTGAAATACAAATGCTCGGCTCAATGGATTACCTTGTTTGCTCCACTAGTTCGCTTGTATGGGCAAAGCTTGCAAGTCCATGGTCGAGATCCTCCACCACTCAAAGGGCGGTCAGCATTTACTTCTTTCCACCATGACCAATTATCAGACCTTCTTTCTCGACCACCAACCCGATGAGCGGGGCGGGAAGATGAAGCCATTTATGATTTCAGGCTGAAAATTGAAGGCTCAAGAGTCGGGAGAAGGAAAAATTGAAGGCTGAAAATTGAAGGCTGGAGAGAAGGGAGAAGGCTCAAGAGTCAAGACTCACTCAAGAGTCGAGAGAGAAGGGAAAAGGAGAGAAGGGAGAAGAAGAAGAAAAGAGGAGAACTTGGAACTTGGAAAAGAACTTAGAAGGAAGACTCAAGAGAAGAGGAGAAGAAGGAAGAGAAGGAAGAAGGTTCAAGAAAGAAGGAAGAAGAGAAGGGAGAAGTGAAGAGAAGGAAGAAGGAAGAAGAGAAGGTAGAAGAAAGAAGAGAAGGAAGAGAAGAAAGAGAAAGAAGAGAAAGAAGAAGAAGGAAGAGAAGAAAGAGGTTTGAGGAGGGAGGAGAAAGAAGAGAAAGAAGAAGAAGGAAGAGAAAGAAGGCGGTTGGGAGTAGGACGTAGGCCAGGACGTAGGCGGGAGCAGGCAAACTGGGCGCAATCCAAGCTTTGGCATGCTTCGTTTGGCCACCTAAATTATGATTACCTTCGGAAGGCTTCTAGAGGACAGGTTGTTTGAGGTCTATCGAACATTGTGGTAAGCCAATAGTCGTGTGTATCTTGCATTCGTGGGAAACAACATTGCGATGCCATTCCCAACAAGGCTTCGAGGTGGTCTTTAGCGCCCTTGGAGCTTGTATCTATAGATCTGTGTGAACCTACGAGGATGGAGTCCCTTAAGGAAAGCTTGTATCTCATGCTGATTGTGGATGATTTTAGCAGGATGATATGGGCTTATTTTTTGCAGATGAATGGGATGTCCCTGAGGGATAGGGAGGTGGTGTAGGATATGGAGGTGGATAAGGTGGATTTGGTGGTGGTGGATAAGAGAGTGGAGTAAGTGGGTAGGCAGAAATAGGTTGAGTGCCTAAGGAGTGCCGATTGATATGGAGGCGTTGGAACATGAACGTTTCCATAATTGTCCATGTTGGAGGAGGCACCAGGACAAGTGAGCCTTGTTCAAATGTTGATTGGGAATAGAATGATTAGTTAGTCCATTAGGTGATGCCACAGATTCAAACGACAGTATCAATTGGGGCACACTTCAGTATGTTTGGGATGCATTCCCAAAGGGATAATCTGAAAGTGTTTGTGGGGGAGGCCAAGCCTCCATTATAGGTACGTTGCTCGGATATGTGGAAGGTGTCCCAAAGGCTATGTTTTAAGTGTGTGGAATCCTCCAAGGTGGTGTGTGGTGGAACATGTGGTGCAATTAATGGAGGCTAAAATGAAGGTGCAATGGAATACGAGGGTGGGAGCTCAAAAGGATTTACGATTGGTGTGATAGTGGAAAATGAAGTGGGTTTCTTTTGTCCATTAAATGTAGTAAATTGAAAAGATGATTGTGATGTGGATATGGATGCACTTGCTTGAGTTTTACCATGAGAAACAAAATCTTTTGAAAGAAAAGAAAGTGAAGGGATACTTACAACTTCTTGCTTCAAATTTTTACCTTCTTTTTAGTTTAGCAAGAAAAATATGTATTTTTCATTGCTTACAAACCAAAAATCATTACAAATAATCCCTTCATCAAGAGGATCTCTCGACCCTTTAGAAAAAGAGGAATCATCTTAAATAGAATTAGAAACATATGTGTTCATACCTGACTCTGAAGTAAAGATGAATGATGGAAGTAATGTATAGTCTGTGGCGGTTTTCACTTGCGAATGGTAGTCCGTGGTGGAGAATCCATCTTTCCTGCATGGTCATTAGCTCTATGCATTGAAACTAAAGGAGAAAAATTCAGTCTTACCTTCAATCTGCTATTGAGCCCTGTGAAGAAAATTGCTAGGGTTTGCACTGAGGAAACACAGTGTATGACCACGACAGAAACACAAAGAGACAAACACAGACACAGAAAGCAAAACTCAAACCCTAAACTCAAAACTTAAAACTCAAAACTCAAACACAGAAACTCAAACACAAACAGAAGAAGGGAGAGAAGAACACTACTTTGAAGTGAATGAATATTCCAAATGAAGAGTGTACAGATACTCAAGGGCAGAGCAGTGTGTTGGAGAGTGACATCCATCGGAGACGGTTTCAAAGTCTATGACCACCAATCGAACTGTGAAGAGAGAGGAATCTGCAAAATGCTGACACGAGGTTGGTGGAGACCGAGGCGACAGTTGCAGAAGGGTGTGGTGATGTTAGGCGGCTCCTGATGAGTGCGAACGCAAGCAAGAAGATGTCACCAGATGGAGGAGCAGCTACACTATCGCCAGGCTGATGGAGGCCCAAACGCAGGCAGTTGGAGGGTGTGGAGACTGATGTCTGGCTGATGAAGATCAAACGCAAGCACCAAATGATGGTGGAGAGGCTGGCGATGGCAGATGGAGGCCAAACGCAGCCTAGAAGGAGATGCTAGACAGTGGGCGACAATTGGAAGAAGGCGATAGGGCATTGCAAGGCTAGAGGGGCTGCCACATGTAAGTTGACTGATGGCTGAAATATGCAAAAACGAGATGGACTGAATGAAGGACAGCATACCTATTTATAGAAAGTTTGGGTCCTTCCAAGTGGGGTTGAGCTTATGGGACATAGATACTCTCTAGGAACTCATTTCTGTTTAAAGAACAAGTTTGATTCATTAATTAAGTACGTTTTGGGGCTGTTTAAGTAAAGCTAATGCATTTTTAGCTCAATAAGCCATGTGCAGAATGATGAGATCGTACTCCACAGTTGAAATCTTGTATGGTTAGTGGACTCCATGGGAGTTTGAAGACTCTCCAACCATGCCAGATCTATCAATGGCAAGTTGGGAGGTCCACTCTTGATTGTTTTTGGACATGTTTGGTTGTAGAGACTGAAGCGGTGTGCAAGTCTTTGAAGTCATTTGACCCTTTTGTTGTTCTTGCTAGGGTAATTGATATGACAAAGCACAAACTGATAACATAGAATACAGCTAGGGTAACTGAGAGACAATGAACACAGAGAATTCTGAAAGTGAATGTCTACTGAAAATATAGTGCCCATGCTGCAAACGCACTATGCAATGAATGAATATTGAACCTCAAACTCTCATGTCTCGAGGATTGAGACAAAGGTGTTGAGCGGGAGTGTGTCGTAGTCTTGATAAATCTCGAAACGCAACAAAGGCAAGCCATGAGAGTCAAACACCAGCAAACATAGCTATGGAAGCTGTATTCGATGCAGATAGGCAATTAGGAGAGAGAAATATTGAAAACATAGGTACTTGAGGAGAGAGAAAAATTGGGCGATAGTAGAAAACTGAAAACACAAATGTTGATGTGGTCCTCCTAGGCTCTAGCTAGGTGACAATAAAAACAGCAAGGCAACAATCTTTGGATGGTCGTTAGTAAGTAGAAAGTGGTTTAGAAACAGTGGCCAATTGTGGACGGGAGTCGCCTAGTGGCAAATGCAACAATTGTGTGGCTGGATCAGCAAGGCGATGAGAATAACAGGGTGGAGGCTGAAAACAGGTGCCAAACTGATATAGACAGCAATGGGCAGCTTCGGTTGAGATATCCTTCACAAAAGAGGTGTGGGTAGGGAAGCTAGGGGGCCTCAAACTTGCACAAACGAAATTGAACTGAATGGAGAATAGCATGCCTACTCATCGAGTGTTTCGAGATCTCGTACCGTGCATTGTTTTAATTCTCTCTTGAACAGTGCACCATTTTAGGGTCTTGATTAATTAAGCATCTTTAGGGATGTTCAAGTGGCTAATTTAGCATGTAATGCTTATGTTAGTTCAATGCAGGTACCATTCTCCTTCGGTGAATCTACATGGGTCGTAGCCTTCTAGTTCGAATCCATAGGAGTAGAAATGGCGTTATATCTCTCCATCTCAAATGTGGCCAAATGTCATTGGAAATTGAAAATCCCCCTCGGAGTTTGGTAAATCTCATGGCCTAAAATGAAATGGAGAAGGTCCATATCCATCATCTCGAATACCTCGTATAGGGTCTCCTTTGTCTCCTTGACCTTTTGGGCATGGTTACCCGTCAAAATAAGATCATCCACATAAAGCACGAACAATGCAATGCCCGTTAGTTGGGGTGTGGACATACAACTGGGGGTCGGAAGAGGAATGTCGATACCGCAACTTCCTTTGGAGGAACGAGTCTATCTTCTCGTTCCAAGTATGTGGAGTTTGTTTGAGGCCGTAAAGGGCCTCCTTCAACCTGTACACCTATCGATTTGATGAAGAAAAGCTAAGAGGTTGCTCAAGATAGATCTCCTTCAAATCACCATTAAAGAAGACTTATCAAGCTCATAAATAGGCCATCCAATCCTTGAATCTCAGAGCGTGTCTTGAGCCCAATGAGGAGGAGGCCGATGCTTTTCTCGTTGCTTTCCATTTGTAGAAGTCTTTGGAATATCCATTGGGATTGACACACCTGTTGAGTCGAGTGGTGAAGCAATCTTCTCCTCCATGGAGGGTGGAGCTCCAATAGGCAAAGGTTCCAAAGACACCGAAGTAGGTGCCCAAGTGTCACATGGATCTCCAAGAATAGGATCTTCAACACTCCCCTTTGCAGCTGAAAAATCCATGAACGAAACATCTAATCGACAATAGTATCCCACAGATGAAACAAAACTGTGAACTTCCCTAGGACAAGTGGATGGGCTTAGGGCCACAATAACAACCATTTTTCAGGGTTAATGGCAATACCAATTAGACTCACAACATGACCCAATTGTAAACCATAAGGCACCCTGAAATACACACTTTCGAGGATTCAACGCTATGTTCACGAATTGCTCAAAGCATGTGCCGAATCGCTCAAAGCATGCACATAGAATGATCAACTGTCTATGATGGGTCATGCCCCCAAATCATTTATGAAAACATTTAACTCTTCAAGGGATATATCGACAAATGTCATGTCAATCCTTGGAAGTCGGCTTAAATTTGTCTCTCTTTTTTTTTGGGATGCAAACATAGGCATCACACCCGAACACCCTAAAATAAGAGATGCTTATCTTTTAAAACAAGCCTCAAAAGGGGTTATCCCAACCATAGCCAAAGTAGGGGATCGATTAAGGATGTGGATAGTGGTGTTGAGCATCCAAGAATGGCATACTCAACACCTCTCTCTATAGTTGGAAACTCTATGAACTGAACACCTCGACTTGCGTATACCTCTCGAGAAATGGGATCATAGACCCTATATCCTTGGGGATTGCGAGCTATCTCCCACGAATACATGCCTCTTGGAAGCGTGCTCAAACTTCTTTCTCTTCATCTTTAGGATGTGAACATAGGCATCACACTTGAACATCGTGAAATAAGAGACATTCGGCTTCTAAAATATGCCTTAAAAGGGGTCATACCAACCATGATTGAAGTAAGGGATCAATCAAGGGATGTGGATAATAGTAGCCATTGCTTCGGCCCAAAGACATTGCGGTGTTTGCTAATGCTTCATCATAGTCCGCACTTCAATTCTTTTGCTCCAATATGCCATTCTCTTGAGAGGTATTTGTGTTGGCAAACTCTTGGTGAATGCCAAGATTTGCACAAAAATGAGTTAACTCGTGGGACACAAACTCCCCTCCTTTGTTGGAACGTAGGGTCTTGAGTTTCTTACGAGACCTATTCACTTCAAAGATCAACCAATCCTTAAAATGTGAGAATGCTTTAGACTTCAAGGCCAAGAAATATGCCTATATCATCTTATCATCTTGCTAAAATCATCAACAATTAGCATAAAATATAAATTCCCCTTAAGGGACTTATCACCCTTGCCTTTGATGGGAACTAAAAAACTATTTTCTATAAGGGTTTTTCCACGCATTCAATGCATACGGACAATCCCTACCGAAAAAGGAGTCGCGGCGGAAAGTGCCATTGTCCATAATCCACTCATGAGATTGTGGGGTCATCATCATTGCATCAGTGGTCGTTGGAGAAGTATCCTCTATCAATTCTAAATGGAGTAAGGCGACCGATGAAGGAGGAGCCACCATGCCCAAGTCCTTTGTAGTCTTCTCCTTCCTAGTGTCCTTCTTGTCCTTGTCGTGACAATCTTTCTTCCAATGATTTGATGTGACAAGTAGACTCCTTGGCTTTGTTGTGTTTGGACTTCTCGTCCTTGTTGTTTTTCTCCTTCTATTGGGAAGACTGATTGGTCAAAGCCTTCGACCCAAGAGTGTTCTGACCTTTGAATTGTTCCTCTTGGTCTAAGACCATAGGAACTAACTCCTCCCATTTGAGGGTCTCTGTTTGCCCTGAAGCAATGAAGGCAGAATAGAATGCATTGAATTGAGGTGATAAGGAAGAAAGAAGAGTTATTGCCATGTCCTTTGAGATTATGGCCTTCTTTGCGTTTTGGACGTGCATCTGCAATATGCCAAATCTTATTGACATGCTCCCACATAGAAGAAGACTTCTTAGGACTGTCCTCATTTGAACCTCTAGAGACACTCGCTTCATTACGGTCATCTGGCTGTACATTTGATCAAGCTTCTCGGCCATATCTCTTGAGCCATTGTCAAGTGCTTGATGTGAGCAATGATGGTTGGAGTGTAAGAGAGAAAGAGGAAAGAACAGATGTGGGCATTCAAGTTGTCCTAATGTGCCTGTACATGTGCTTGTACCTTCATCAACTTGGTGTTCTCATCCGTAGAAAGCTTGAAGGCATCACGGGCTGTAGGACGGTCTATAGGCTTTGTCTTGAGCTCCGCCAAATCATGAGGCTTCAAGATGGCAAGCATCATTATGTGCCAAATGTGGTAGTTCTCCCTATCAAGCTTTTTATTTGAAGGAAGAGTCGGCAACATAGGAACCTTACGGTCCATAATAGCGTGAAACTCCATGTCAAATTTGGTCAACATTGTAAATGGAATTACCTGCACAAAAACAAGAGCAGTCCCCTTTGACTCCTTGCACGGTTCCGGTGCTTGGTAGGGCTTCCTCCATTTGTCCTCAAAGAGTGATGAAAACTCAAAATCTGCAGCAAAAAGCTGAAGACACAGCCTTTCCTCCTTTAGGAACAGCAAGGACCTGCAAAAAACAGCAACTTTGCTCCTTCTCCATGCACCACCTTTTCACCGCAGCCTCCAAATGCTGAAAACTCAAAACTTTTTATTGTGAAGAATCCTCCCGATCAGGTCTGCCCATAATCAATCAGCCGTTCTATGCTGCTCTGATACCATGTCAAAGTGCAATGAATGCAGAAGTGTATGGACAATACTGAAAGACAATGAACATGTGAGAAAGGGAGAGAGAAAAGAGCCAGAAGAACATAGAAATCTGCAGTCAATGAATGCTGAAATGAAGAGGGCAGATGTCCAAAGGCTGTTGGTGTGCCTCCTCCAGCCGAATCTCTCTCATCAAAACCTGAAAATAGAAGTGAGGAGGGCAGGGGATGACTAATCTCTAACATGTTGACTGTCCACATTTTTGTGGTAAAAGTTTTATTTCAGATTTGTGACTTCATTTGCTTGCTATAATAAGTGTTAAATCAGGTTATCTACCATCCTTTTTGAGGAAGGCTGGTTTCGAGGGTAGTGCTGGCTAACTGTATCCCATTTGCCACCAAGTGCTACATCACATTTTGTTAGGCCTTGCCCAAGTCATGCATTGGCCAAGTAAAGTACCACATCATACATTTTATTTGGTAAGGTTGGGACGGAAGATCGATGAGCACTAGAGTAGCTTGGGATGCTATCCTTCAGCCTAGATCTAGTAGTGGTTTGGGGATCATAGACCCAGACAGTCGGAGTAGAGCTTTGTTGGCAAAGCTTATTGTGAGGGGTCTTCCTCTAGGTGAGGAGCCGTGGAAGACCAGAAATCATTACTCTTGCAACTGTAGAACCATGGCAGTCCAACATTCATTGGATTTTTCAGTAGATTAAAGTGATGGAGTTTGGGAGAGGTTTTGAGGTTGGGTTTTCGATTGCCATTGTACGAGCCTAGAGATCAACATTTTCAAGACTTTACTGGGTTGCTTTGGCCACCATTGAGCAGAAGATGATGCATCCTCCTCTCTTCTTAGGCATCTTCCACAATGGGGGAGTGGTTTATTTTTCTTAATTTATTGTTTGATCTACAGTGATAGAGATGTTGGGGTATTAGGGGAGCCAGAGCCACTATAGAGACTGTTATGGTGGGAATATCCCTAGAGTGGAGGATTGATATAGGCACATCAAATCTGGATTGGCCCTTTTCTAGAGTGGAGAGGCTCTAGGGTGACTTGAAGACTATGAGGTCTAGGGTGACTTGAAGACTATGAGGGGAAGGAGAGATGCTATTTGCAGGATCTTGCTCTTGACACCACCTTTCATTTTCAGTCGCAAATGGTCTTGCATTACAGACCTCCTGATTGATTATGCATTCTGACCTTGTAATAGACTTTCTTTTTTTGCTTTATATTTGTTATTTTTGCGAGTCCATTACATGGCTTTCTTTCTAATTTTGCCTTGGGGGATTTATTAATAGAACAATTCTTTTCTTTTTAAGAAAAAAGAAATGCTTAGCTGCATGTGTCCCCTTGTAAGATGGATTCGTAAAGACAGAGAGAAAACCCTGAAACTACTTCTGAGCACGAGTGATTCTTCTCCTCCCAACCACGCCTAGATCCGTGCTGGCCCTCTCACTCGGATTCCTTTGCCAGCCGTCAACTTCCTGGAGTCCTACTATTCCTGGACTCTCTAGGCTCCCCTTAACCCCGTTCGGGCGCCCAAGAGCCCGGACGGTCATTCTCGTGCATGTTCCCCTAGATTTACCTTAATGTGACATTAAATGTCACTTTTAATGTCACATTCCATATTTATGACCTTAATGTGACATTAAATATCACATTTAATGTCACATTAATGTCACACCCCTTCCATTGATATAGAAATTATTATGAATTACAGCTTTTTTGTTGAAATGTGTGCTTTCCTGAGTATTAGTGGAACACTCTGCACCTCCATCATCAGAAGTCACAAATGAAATGGGCATTGCAAAATATGTTCTTTTTTAGTAACATTTTGGCCTACTCTGCACCTCCATCATCACAAATGAAACAGGGAGGAAAATGATTATTATAATATCTGGCTTACTCGTAGGTGTTAAAATTGAATTTGATAATGGCAGATTTTGCTAGTAATTCAGTGGCAACTATGTTAAGAAAATACTATAGCTGGCTTTTTCCTTACCCATTAAGTATGTGTTATGATGTTTTCAAGTAAGCTTGTATTTTTACATAGTAGTTTATGACATTTTTTCTGTACAGGAATGAACAAGATGGTTATTAATCATTTGGACAAATTGTTTGTTACAAATGATGCCGCTACAATTGTGAATGAGCTGGAGGTACAGCATCCTGCGGCAAAACTTTTGGTACTTGCAGGTAAAGCACAGCAGGAAGAGGTAGGAGATGGTGCAAATCTGGTCATTTCACTTGCTGGAGAGCTTTTGCAAGGGGCTGAGGAACTTATAAGATTGGGGTTACATCCAAGTGACATTATTAGAGGCTATACAAAAGCATCCTCAAAGGTAGGGAGTTAAAATATCAGCTCATTTGTTTGAGTAACTCCAAGTTTTGTGTTTGAGGTTTCCCTTATGCACAGATAATGGATTTACTCGGAGAACTGGTGGAGCCAGGGTCAGATAAGATGGATGTTAGAAACAAAGATCAAGTGGTACAAAGGATGCTCTCAGCAGTAGGAAGTAAACAATGGGGTCAAGAAAGCATTCTTTGCCCTCTCATTGCTGACGTATGCTCAACTTTTCAGGAAACCCTCTTTGTTATGCATGTCCTTTTTAACTGCTTGAACACATTGCAAGTATGCTGGGTGATTGTTGAGGTGGCAGACTGCAGTGGTCTTTGTCTTCAAAGAATTATGACTGGTACAGTTTGCATTACCAGCATTCAATGGTGTTAAACTTGTAGGTAGACATATTATCCCTTGGACTTGTGATTTTGCAATTAATATAATCATCATGCATGCTTGGACTTGTGTTTTTCCAATTAATATAATCATTGTGCATGCCAGTTACAGTAACTGCTTTGCCGAACTACATTGTGATGAGGTTGCTTTCGTATCTCAATCCTATTTGTTTTCATTTAGTGATCAATTTATTGAGTTATAGCTAGACACTGCTGGAACTGTATTTGCTACGATTGCTTAGCATCATGCAGCAGCTGGAAGCAGCTGTAAGATATGTAACACTCACACCAAGCATGATGAGAAGTTGGCTCTTGAGGTGCTTTGCCTTCCTTTTTTCTTTTCTACTGCAATTTCTCACGTGAAGCCCGAAATCAATCTCTAATTTTCCCAAATTAACAAAGACATGTTATGACTTGTGTCTTATCATATTGCCTAGGGTTCAAATTGTGGGTTCCTAGATTTGCTGGACAGCTCGCTAGAAAGCAACTTAAATAACATTCTGTGCACCTCTTAAAGTACAGCAGAATTCCTTTATTTGGATCTAGCTTTGTCTAGACAAACTTGTTTATAGATGGTTTTAATGTCATCCGAATTTTAGAGTTTTGGACACACTAGAATACATATGCCTAGGTCCTTCAGAGTGAGATTCCATCCTACGCAGAAGATGTGTAATCCATCACGTCTGTCCTACAGTAATGTGAAAACCAGCTTATCCATTCAGGATTGCTCAACTTTAACCATTCAGGATTGCTCAACTTTAATTGTTAAGTCATGGCTGCACAAGTCATCCTCGACTTCCTATTTCTGAAATAGGAAGAGACTGCATGTTCTTTTTACTTATTTTTATGTTGATAAAGTTTGAGTATAAGCAAGGACAACGTAGGATATTCCTTCTTTTCATAATCCAAATTGCATGCATGGAATTAGTCAATTCTGAAGGTTCTTGCATTGCAATCGTTTGGAGTCTCACAATTTAATGATTGTTTGAAGTTTGACAATATTTTGGCTGTCTAAAAATTTTGATTCTGAAGCCTTGCAATAGTATGGCTGTCCTACAACATTCTGGTGTCCAATATTCTTTTTTTTTTGAGGTTAAAAGTTGTTAGGGTTTTCCAAATTTTCAAGTATTCAACATTAAGTTTTTCAGGTTCTAATGATGGTAGCTAGCCTCTTAAAGACCCGAGGACTCTTCCCAGACTTTTTGCTGACCCTGGCTGTGGTTTTTTAATTCTTTTCCAACTTTCTCTGGCATCTTGCAGCTTCAATGTTTCTAGAAATCAGCACTAACACTTCCTTGTGCTTGCATTGTCTGGACACTATTTTGTTGGGGGAGCGTTCTTTTTGAATCATTTGTGAAATGCTTGCTTATGGTCTTCCTCTTCTCCTTGTACATTGATTGTGGTCTTCCTCTTCTCCCTGTATATTTGCCCCATGGTATCAAACTTGCTCTATTAAACTGCTTTGTACGGATCTTTCATCTAATTGATGTAGGACTTATTATGAAAATTCGGTAACCGTGACTCGCCCTCACAATATTATACATTTTAAAGGCTGCTTTTAACATTGTTCTGTCCACATGGTCTATCTCTCCATTCTTTGATTCTGTGATCCTAGTTATGTTTTGAGCCTCATGGGGAGCTCCAGAATGCAAGACAAGAAACCTGGAGGTCCATGTTATATTGCCAATGTATCTTTCAAACTTTAATGTCTCATCTTCGATTGTTGAATCATAGGGTTTGTGCGTTGGTATTGAACTTACTGCATGAGTTTCATAAAATCATGGTACCAGAATAGGTTTAGACTTGTTTAGTCTGATGATTGATCAACATCAAGTGAGATGGAGTCTCCACTCTGAAAAAGAAAGCTGTAGGAGGAAAGACACTAAAAATTCTGCAGAGAACTCATGATCAGGGATGATGAAACCACATGTAATGTATGTGGATGACTAGACGAACAACATGCCATTGAGATAATAGAAAAACTTATTCATATTTTATTTCTATTCAACAAAAATTAGGCTGGCCAGTTAGGGGTGGTGGATCACTTGCCACATTGTAATGACCTGTTGCCAGAGAAACATTTTTGTACAAATGTATATCTTTTGAGAATAAGCACTGCTGCTCATGTTGTTCTTTACTGCCAATTTCAGCCTGGAATGTTAGAAAGGCAGCCTATTGATTTGTTAAAGGACGACTTCTGATTTTCTGCTATCTAGATATCCAACTGGAGCAATAGCTGGACCTAACTTCAGCCTCTCTGCTCACTACTCTATCTACATCCCACATTCTACTTTGCTATTATGACAGTCTGTTCCAGGTCTACAAGAGGTGTGGAGGTGAAGTCACATGTCCCACAATCTTTCCAGATTAGGGATCAGTGTGTAGAAGAGCTTCTGGGACTTGTCAGCAGATTGGTCAGCGCACGAGCGAGTCTGTGCATGTGTATTTGTGGGCTGGGCACAGGAGTTTATTTATATCTATTTATTTGTAGGCTCCCTCCTCAGTTATCATCCACTTGCAGACTTCCAATGCAGGTTCTGCTGGAGAGAGGGAGCTGGTGCTAGTGCCCACTCACTGTTGTAGACAATTGTCTTGTGTTTGGTATATGGATTCCATTTCCCAAGCATATCTCTAAGTTTTTTCTTTGCAGTGTTCTTCTGTTCCCTCTTTTCTCTTTTCTCTTGTGTTGCGCAGCAGTCTTCTACGCTTGTGTCACTGCATCCACTTTTGTATCAGGCATGTTCGAGCCCTGGGTGCTGTTTTCTGCTGTGGACAGTCTGCCCTCACACCTTCTTGCTGCTGATCACCCTTCTACTGTCTGTTGTTGCCCACGCTATCTGTCCCTGATCAGAATCGGCTTGATTTCAGTCATCTGATGCTTGGATTTTGTCTATAGCTGGCTGTGTTTTGATTTTCTGCATTGTTTTATTGCTGTACGGCTGCATTTAATGCCAGGACTGCTTGCATTTTTTATTCAGCTGTCTGCATTTTTCTGTTTTTGACCTTGTGCAGGCTGGGCGATAGAAGCTTCAGGTCTTGTTGGCTGTAATCTTTATCTTTCGGTTGTGCTTGATCCGATTTTTGTTGTTTCGTCATTCATTTTGTGATAAGCTTTCTCTACATTGCGCGTGAACTCGTGCCAAGTGGATTTTGTGTTGTGTTTTGGTTGTGCTCTCTCTTTGCCTCTTGTCTTTTCTTTTTCTTCTCATCCTATATCCTCTCCAAAATGGTACCTTCTTGCTCATATACTTCATGGCCTTGATTATTTAACTTGGAGTGCTGTTATGAAAGCATGGTTTATGCAAAAGCGACTATGATACGTGGTTTTAAAAGCTATTGAGCATCCCCAATTTCCTCTTATTTCAGATGATTGGAATCATGCCAATCATGAAGAAGTTGTGTTTACATGGGATTACAATGATGCCTATGTGTATTTTGCTCTACTTTGATGCATCTCTAAAGACATTCTACCGGCAGTCAACTCCTGCAGGATAGCTTCAACGGTACATGTAGTTCACTCTTTTAGAGGCTCATCTTGTGGAGGTTGTACTCTATAAGCTCCTTCTAGAGTTTGATGGCGCAGCCAATGCTTTGCAGGCCCAAACATTATCAATGCGAGTCAATTTTATACATGTCTTAGATGTTACTAGAGTGTGAGGCGTTGTTGAGATTACAAGGGAGGTTTCCATCTCGGTATGGTGGCCATGATGAGGCATTTGCAACTTTAGAGTTGGGTGATAGGAAGAAGTCAAAGACCCAGTGTTGTGGTAACCCCAAGGATTGTAAGGAGTTAGCGGCTTTGCAGAAGAAGAATAAGAAGCAAGATACATCTCTTTCGATGAGTCATTCTCTTCTACCTTTAACTCTGACTCGGATCCTTTGGCCAAGGCGTGGAAGGGGTCATCTTCTTTAGAGAAGTGGAAGGGGTTGACTACCCATGCTTTTGTTGTTTCCTAGTGCAGGTGGTGCGGTCATAGAGGGACTTCCCTTTTGCATCGATTGAAGTTTGGTAGGTCTTTGAAATCTTGGAGTTGGGATAGACATCTAGGTTCATGGTGAGCTGTCTTGATAGAGAGTGGGATTGGCTCCTAGTTTGAGCTCACATGAGGGACACTTCGGTAGTTTAGCCGAAGGTAGGGAATCCATGGTCACGTATGCTTCGAGGCATTGCCGATGATAGGATGGTCATGTATGCTATTTTGAGGCATTATTAAAAGACATAGAGAGATGCTATGATTATTTTCTATTTTCAGGAGTTAGAATGATCAACATCAACATTAGGTTCTCTTTGAGGCACCTTGGTGGTAGCTTGATCATCCACTGCTTGGGTATGCATGGTGCTATTTTGATAGTCTTCGTTGTATGGACTATGATGAGTCATTAACTTTGTATCATTGTATTGTACCAGATCACCCATGATCAAAGAGGGTGTTAGCAGGTTGGTCAGCTCATGAGTGAGTCTGTGCATGTGTATTTGTGGGAAGGGCATAGGAGTTTATTTTAGGCATTTTTTCGGTGCTTATTTTTATGGTTTCTGGCATTTCTTGGCTGGCCGACTATATTCTTAGGCCATTATGATGCTGGAACACCCGATGCATTTTAGGCATTATTTTATGCCTATTTATTTGTGAGCTCCCTCCTCCTTTCTTAGACTTCTAGTGTAGGTTTTGTTGGAGAGAGAGAACTGGTGCTAGTGTCCACACAGCTAGTGACTCATTGTTGTACGCGACTGTCTTGTGTTTGGTATATAGATTCCATTTTCCAAGCATATTCTGAGTTCTTACTTTGCAGTGTTCTTCTGTTCTCTCTTTTCTCTTTTCTCGTTGTGAGGTCTGTTACAGCAGTCTCATACTCTTCCATTGCTGCACCCACTTCTGACAGAACTCTCAATACAGTGATATGAAATCCAAGAGCTGGTAGAGTTGAAGGTGTATGTTTGAGAAAACAGAAGGTTAATGACTGGTTGTTTGAACTTGATTGACAGAACAAAAAAACTTCATTCTCGTGCTCCAGATATTCTTGAAACAAAAGGTGACTTTCATTGCTTTTGACCAAGTGAAGAGTTGGCTGATTCTTTTAGATAGATTGGAAGGGTTTTGTTACTGCGGTTTGGTTGCATACTTGGAATTTAAACTTTTAGTTGGCTTGTTTGTTGTGTGTCTGTTAAATAATTTGTCAACCTCTGATTGCAGAATGCGTGAACTTAAAAAAAAGAATTAGTGGATCACTGATGGCATCATCCAAATAAAGATTGCTTAGGTCTAAATTCTTAGTGTGCTGTTTTAAGTAGATTGCTTGGGTTGATTGTAGTGTTTCTCAGGTCTGAGTTTGGTGTTAACTAGGCAAATGTAGGTTTGAAATTAGGTTTTTTGAAAATCAGGTTTTTGACCATAAGACAGGAGAAGGTTAAAAGTGTGTTGGAGCAAGTGAGTGAATTGATTATACTTCAAAATTGAGTCTGAAATTTAGCTTGACGTGTTGGATAAGAATGAAAAGAAAACTTTTTCATCAAAGCAACTCAAGAGGACCATAAAGCAATTTACATTATCTGATGAGTCAAACGTGTTACCCCTGAAATCACATGTATTGACAGGCTTAGCTTAAGATATCTGGTATTGTGAGTAGGTGAGTTGATACAAACATACTAAACTGATGATCTCTGGAGCAGTTTGTATAGCATGACAACATTATGGTGGCCAAAAATCTGCCTGGTCTCCACCATGGCTGCCCTTTGTTTGAACTTTGCATTATTATTGCGGGGAAATTCATGGTGCTTGAACTTTTTCTGGATCTCTGTTCAACATTCATAATCTGTATATTTTTGTTTTTGTTCCACACTGAGAAGTTGGACTCTCATCTTGAGAAGCCTGTGGAATTTAGTAAAAGGTGATAGGTCATCCCCTCTCTAGTGTTGTGCTTGCTCTCATCATTGCTCTGGTTCCTTGGTGTTATTTTGATTAAGAGTAAGTACGAGAATCTCTGACACAACCATAGGTAAGTTGCAATATGTACAATTTTGTGAAGCATCAAACAAACTTGCCCGGCAATGGTTCCAACACGTTTTTCAAATGGTATTTGCTGTATGTTCCCTCATCACAGTCATGTGTTTGCTATGCTCACATGCTTGACTTCCATGGCATATCCATAGTCAAAGTCTTATACATTATGTCTACTGATAAAAGCCATTAGTGTGAGTCTATGCAGCATGGAATTTTGCAGGTTTTTTACTTTAAGAATGGTTTCTTAAATAGTTGGTTATTTCCATTTGCAGGCATGCATGCAGGTTTGCCCCAACAATCCTTCCAACTTTATTGTCGATAATGTGAGGGTTGCCAAAATACTTGGTGGTGGGATACATGACTGTTGCGTAGTACGTGGCATGGTTTTGAAAAGTGATGCAGTGGGAACCATCAAACGTGTCAAGAAGGCAAAGGTGCATTTGGTGAAAACAATTTCTAAATGTGCTTTCCCGATTTGATGTCAAGGAGCAATTGTATGTTTGGACTACCAGCTTGTTATCTAAGGTACTAGGATGATTGTGCTTACTGAGTAGATTACTGTCTTTGGAGCTGGCCTGGATACTTCAGCCACAGAAACTAAAGGCACAGTTTTAATAAAGTCAGCTGAGCAGGTAGAAACACAACCTTACAAAACCTAGTTGTCTATGCACTGGGGTGCATATGAATGCATCTGATTTTCTTCTTTCCTGATCAGCTTGAAAATTATGCCAAATCTGAGGAAGCAAAGGTTGAAGCATTGATTAAGGAGGTTGCAGATGCAGGAGCTACAGTTGTTGTGAGCGGAGGGCCTGTTGGCGAGATGGCTCTGCATTTTTGCGAACACTATAAGTAGGCTTTTGATTTGTCAAATTGGTTGCCTTGTGTTATATGAGAGTGCTTTCCCACTTGCGGTTTTTTTGAAGGAAATTATGCTAACTAGTGCTTAAAAGAGTGTATACTGTATCAAGAGCAATTTTTTCTTGGCAGGTTGATGGTTTTGAAGATTAGCTCCAAGTTTGAGCTGCGCAGGTTTTGTAGGACCACCGGTGCAGTCTCACTGGTAAACAATTTTCTTCTTTTGATAACTGCTCACTGGATTTTTTGAAGTGCCATCTCTAATCATCAGTATCAACAGGTGAAATTGGGGAGGCCTTCACCAGATGAACTGGGATATGCAGATTCTATTTCAGTGGAGGAAATTGGGGGAGTTAGAGTAAGATACTAACTTCTACTGTGCTGAAGTTTAAAATTGGCTCGGAACTGAATCGCAAGCATGTATCTGTTGCCCTAGGTTACAGTAGTGAAGAACGAGGAAGGTGGTAATAAGGTGGCAACTGTTGTTTTACGAGGAAGCACAGACAGTGTTTTGGATGATGTTGAGAGAGCTGTTGATGATGGTGTCAACAGCTTCAAGGTACTTTGTGAACTTATTTCAGCCATACATGCAAATTATTTCCGTTTTTTCTATGCCACAGTTTCATTAAATAGTCAGTTTGCTACCATGATAGGCCATGTGTAGGGACAGTCGCATAGTTCCTGGAGCTGGGGCAACTGAGATTGAGCTAGCAAGAAAGCTCAAAGAGTTTGCCTACAAAGAGACAGGGTAAACTCTGCTGCAGAAATCTAAAACAATAATGTCTAGAGTCTCAAGTATGTATGCTCAGTCATGCATTATTTACTTATCTTTTCTAAAGAAAGTGTTGCACCTTATTGTCTGTGCCATTTTCCTTCATTTAACGGGCAAAAATCTTAGCTTAGTAGACGCCATGCCAATGATCCAATGTCAGAAGACGTTTGATGTCCTGCTCTCCTCCTATAAGAGAGCCATCTTGGGTCTTGGTTATCGGCTTTCGATTTCTTAAAAATTTCAGCTTTTCTTTGGTGTTGTAGTTGCTTGCCAAAAGTAGAGGCAACAGATGCGACATTTTTAGGTTATTCGAAATGAGGTGCTTGTCTTCAGCCCATTCTTTAGTGTTCAAGTTTTTCAGCTCATGTAGGAGTATTCTGTAATTCCTTTGCTTGCCAAAAGTAGAGGCAGCGGATGTGACATTTTTGAGTTCCTAGAAATGAGTCGCTTGTCTTTAGTCCATAATCAAGAGATTGTGAAGTTGATAAGAAAAGAAATTATTTGCTCAGAGTTTGTTTCAGCTTGGAAAAGCTGGTTTGTGGGGAATAATATATAGATCCACGGGGGGATGCTCTGTTCTGGGAAACCTAGGCTAAACCACTCAAGTCACAGATATATGCCTGTGCACTATTCTTCTTTACATGGCTGACTGCAGTCAATTTTTAAGAAAAACCCACCAAGCAATCATGTATTTATCACACACAATAGCCCACACTTCTACCATTTTAAGGATTGTTTGTCTCAACTCTCAGGTTATGCCTCCCATTCTTCATGTAGAACCAAAACATTGTAAATCCTCAAACTCTCGGAACCTGGTCAATCCAGCTATGGATCTTCACCATGCTGGATAACACATCATTTTGTTCCATGGGACCATATGTCCTCATAATCCACTCTAATTTGCATTTTTACACATAGGATTCTGGATTAACATGAGTGACAACTTATCTGCAATGCCACATGTTTCTGAATGATGAGTTTGAAGATAATTTTGGAAACAAGTCCTTTATCAAGGATCGGACACCTGAAGTAATATTTTCATTTTTGAAGTTGTGGATAGTGACATGTATTTCCTTGAGAGAGAGTAGCTGATGTGGGTGCTGTCATGTTTGTCTTTGTTTTAATTAAACCAGCTGCTTTTCTGGAAAAACCTTGTGTGACCTATTTCTGGGTCTAATATCTCAGTTGTATGTTGTAGGCTGGATCAATACGCAATTGCAAAATTTGCAGAGGGCTTGGAGGTTGTTCCCAGAATGCTAGCTGAGAATGCAGGCCTAAATGCAACAGAAATAATCTCCTCCTTGTATGCTGCTCATGCATCTGGAAATGTAAAGGCAGGTGTGGACATTGAAAATGGTACCTGCAGGGACATGACAACGGAGGCTGTATGGGACTTGTACTTAACCAAGTAATCACCACTTTCCGTTCTAATGAAGCTTGTTGTAAAGAGATGGTTGCACATTTGGTGAATTGGAGTTTTCATCTTTTAATAGTTTTTTCTTGTCGACTGCATGTACAGACTGTTTGCTTTTAAGCTTGCTTCTGATGCTGTATGCACTGTCCTCAGAGTGGATCAGGTAAGCCTTTCTTGGTGAATTTTGTAAAGTATGTTCTGTTATATAAACCAAGTATGAGCAATCCTTCAGAAAATCCTTTTTGGCAAAGACATTCCAGGTGACATGGACTGTTTTGCAGATCATCATGGCCAAAGTAGCTGGTGGTCCTAAGCCCAACAAACCAGCAGGTGACGACGAGGATTGATGTTCTAGAGCAGATTTGATATGTTCTGTCTTTTCTTGGAGAGCTGTAGTTAGAATGCAACTTTACATACAAAGTCAAGTGGCAGAAACATCCCTGACACTTGTAATTGCAAGTATGCACTGACCATCAGTCAAATGTCAAATCATTTGTGGGAGATCTGACATTACAATGAGAGGTTTTAGATTTCAGTGCTGGGAAGGCCTCCCACTGAATTCTGCAAAGGTGTGCTGCTAGTGAGATCCATAAAGCTTTTGATGCAAGGGTTTGAAATTTCTCAGCTGGGCATATGAGTTTTTGACTTTACAGAATGTTACAATAGGCCTTTATGTCTCATCTGGCTTGATATTTCTGTTTATTGAAAATGCTTAGGTTACGTAGATTTTGTGCACCTTTTATCTTTGCATTTTGCAGTGTTCTGAGGATTTTTGGCCTCAACATTTCTGTGTCTTGTCACTCTACATGGTTTCACAACAAGAATCTAAGGCCAGTCAAATGATACATCATATGTAAAGCTAAAAGCAGTCAGGATTTTGTTGTTCAAGGAGAAAAGCCTTTCAATGAGTTTATATAGTCTGTTTCAGCTTATGTAGGCAATTTCTCACAATTTAAATCTTAGAGCTGCTTTTGTGAAAGGCAGGCCTGCATGGTATTTAATCCTTTTCGGGCATGCCTGCTAGGAGGCCTAGTGTTGTGTATAGGCAGACTTTTCCCTTGTAAGATATTACATGAAATGGACTTATTTTTATGGTTGGTTACATTTGTTGTGGGTGATTTAGTTCTATGTTTGGAATATGGGTTTTGACCTGACGGACTTGTGTCCACGTGAAAATGGCTGTGAAAATGAAAAAAGCCAGTCAATAGAAATCTGCTATTTTTTTAAAAAAGCATTTGTTTTTGATACAACTGGGAATCAAATAAATGGATGAGATTGTGTATTGGTAGAATAACATCAAATGGATGGACAGATGGATTGTGGTTATTACACACTGGGGGGTGGATATAACACTCTTGACATTTCCAGCGAGAAGTGAGCAGGGGCGGCAGTGTGAAGGATGACAATGTTAATGAAAGTCTTAGTTTTTAGTTGATAGCATACGGTGAAACTGCAAGAAGGAAGCATACATTTCAAGCCTGCTGCAGTTTGGTGTATTACAGATTTGTTGGTAAGGTTTTCATCAAGTTCTTGCTGATCTTAGACAGAGAGGTACTGGTTTTATCCTGCTCTGTTGGCTTCAAGCATAATTTGGTTTACAGTTTTACCTTGGTCTGCTATATTTTGACCTCAGGATATTCTTCTCGGAATGCCCAGTTCAGGTTCCATTTCCCCAACCTGCATGTAATGTTTGAAGCTGAAGCATGAGCCATTGTGGCTTTGGGTAAGGTGTTATAGGTGCCTCCATTGTGGCTTTGGGTAAGGTGTTATAGGTGCCTCTCTCATCTAATGCTAGGGGGCAGGAAGGGCTTGTGTATTATGTATGGGATAGAAAAGTGGAGCCTGCAGAAATTATAGAGTTCTATGATAGCCGAGGCTTTGAGGTATGAGTCATTGTTGTGGCTTTGGGTAAGGTGTTATACATGTTCTCTCTCATCTAATTCTTTTTTGGGGGGAGGGGGGGGGGGGGGGGGTGTGGGGAAGAAGGGCTTCCTTGTTATGGGACAAAAAAGCAGAGCTTGTAAAAGTTCTAGAGCTCCAAGCCAGCCAAGACTTTGAGCTGCTGCAAGGTGCATTTCTCCAGTTTTTGAGATGTTTGCTATTATTGCCATGAGTTTGGGCATTTTGCTTGAAGCCGTACCAAAGTTGCAAAAGGTCTTGGAAGACATGAATGCAGAGTGGCAAGAGAAGAATTGTTCTCCAATGGTGTAGAAGTCTTAGTAGGCCAACATTCATCCTCTTTTTGACAATGGAAGCTCACTTGGTACAAGGGAGAGAGGCTATTGTAAGAACCTTCCAAGGAGCAGACAAGTTATTATTTTCAACCTGTTGATGTTAATAAAACTAAAAACTCTATAAATTCAACTAGCAGAGATTGTAAAGAGGGTGATTCACTTGTTAGAAACCTGCTACTAAAGTTGAGGAGAAAAGAGACATCTCTGCTCATGAAATTGGCTAGGGGGGTAGTGTTGGAGGGGATTGCAAGGGGCCTTATAATCTATACTAATGGACATAGCATTTAGTTAGATCCAATCCTTGCTTGGAATGTGTGGGGGTTGTGTTTGGGAGGTAGCCAAGCATATGGGGTTGTGTTAGAGGGGATTGCAAGTGGCCTTATAATCTATACTAATGGACATGCATCTAGTTAGATCCCAATCCTTGCTTGGAATGTGTGGGGGTTGTGTTTGGGAGGAAGACAAGTATATCTTTGTTTGTTGAAGAGAAATAGGATTGCAATAGTTGTAAACAAGAGTGCTTCGAGATGGATTGATCCCCACGATGCAAACCATTAAGGGTACATCTATTTTGTTAATTTTCCAATCTAGAGAAAGGGGGTGTGTTTTGCTTTGTTGAGGAAAAGTGGAAGCCATGCTTGCTAGCAAAGTCAATTATGTGGCATAAGAGGCACATTGATGGTACATGGAGAGGTGGTGGCTTAGGGCGCCTCTATTTGTATGATGAAGTGTCATGGGGCATAATAGGCACATTGATGGCACATGGAGAGGTGGTGGCTTAGGTTAGAGAGGTGGTGGCTTAGGTCACTTCTATCTATATGGTGAAGCATCATGGTCATCTCCTAATGTAAGACAACACATGTTTGGATGTTTTAGTCCTAGACATTGAGTTTGTTATGATTTCCCTCTGGCTTATTTGTGTAAGAAAGACATTAAAGGCTCTGCCGCCCGTTGAATTGAATCCCAACATAGATTCAATGAATATGAATCATGGTACAAGCCCAAATGCAGTAGATGTTATTCCTATGAAAGCAGTGAAGGGGCATATAAAAGGGTAAAGGACATATATATAGGAGATCATTTTTCTGAGACAATAATAAAACTTTATCCTCCTCTCAAGCTCATGGATTCTATAGTGAATATAGCCTATCAACTAATGTTCTTATGTGATGAATTGGGTCCACCCTCATAGGGTGAATGGTGCATTCGATGGGGAAGCATCCGCCCACTTTCATTTGATATGTGCGGTCTTTAGTCTTATTAAATGGGCATGCTACCTCACTATGAAACATATAATTTAGAATTTAGTTACTTTATATATGCAATCCACCTTAGCATGCCAATATCCAGGGTGGCACAACTAGCAAACATTTTGAATAATGGCAAACAATCCAATTCAACATGTCAATCTAGGGGTTGTTATAATGCCCCATAGCTCCCTTTTTACTTGTGGGCATCTCCTTTGTTTTACATTTATCACTTGCATTGAATTTGATTGCATATCTATTCTCCTTCTCATCATCTTGCCCGATTGCCCCCACTCAATATTGGGCTAGTTATTTTTGTTTGTAGGATTGGAATCTTTACACTTTATCTATTTTTAATAATGCATTTTTAGAAATAATGTGAGGTGTCTACATCATCCCAATGGAGACCCTTCAAGCTAACTTCTTTGTGTAATCAATGAGTGTGCAACCCTCTCTTGTAGTCTCTAGGTGATGGAGATTTCCCATTATTTCAAACCATAAATATATGATTGCTTCAGATATAATGCTTTAGAATATTAGATACTTCTATCATCGTCTATCCTAAAAATATACTTCATTATGTCATGGGAGTTATTTGGTAAAGCTCTTAAGTAAACCGTATAGGATTCATTGTGTTCTTTTGACACATCGAAATTTTTTTGACTTCAGTCTATTTACTTTCTTTTTTCATGCTGTTGATAGAACTAGAGTGCTACACCCCTAATTTAGTTTTGGACTTTGAGTTGAGTTTAATTTACTCATATCTAGAGATGCCCTAAGAAGTTGGTGAACATGATGGCTCCACTATCCTATTGGCCTTCCTCGTGGGGGAACAGATTTTCTCATGAGTACTCCCTTGATAGAGTTATGAAAACGATTTTGGGTCTCTATGGTAAAGTCGGGCTGAATACTTCATGAGATTGGAGGAGTATCTGTAAATGTGGCCAAAGCTGCGATAATCGCTACAGAAAAACTAATAACTTGGATACAAAATTGCTCATTCTCGGTAAGGCAAAGGGCTTCAAGCCATTGAAAAAGCAATAGACATGGCCTTGTGGTGATATTATTGATTAATTCCATGATAAGAACGGTTTTTTCCACTCTGACCCACCCCTTTGAATGAATTGATCTTTCTAGATAGGACAATGGGGATTAGAAGTTGGAGTTCCACTCTTTTCCCATGCATAGTAAGGGTAGTTACATTGCTCATGCTTACTCTTTTGACTACCTAATTGGTGACCACTATTTTGGCTATCTCATTACCTTGATTTGTGGCATTGTCTAACTTGATAGCATGCTCAAAGGGGCTTGAGGTGAGTGTGCCACGGTGTGACCTTTACTTGTCTAGTTCATCCATAATCTTCAATTTGAGTGATGGCCTTTTCTCATGAGAGGAATCTTCTTAATTATCACAATAAAAAGTTAATAGCCAATTCCAAGTATGAAAAATTAGTTCTTTCAAGGCATTTATTCTACTTAAAGACAATGTGATGCGATAATCCAATCAAGGCACAATGCTTGCTTAAATGAAATGTGTTTTATTAAGAAAAGCAACATTGCATAGGCATGAAGAAGTGAAAACATTGTTTAATATTGAACTCAATTGACCCCTTCTTGAGGGTCTTTAAACAACATTTGAGGTAGAAGTGACTCCTTCTAGGGGATCTTAAAAGAGCCTTTAAGGTATTCTTTAACCAAGATTGTGTGTTTCTAAGTTGGCCTCAGGTATTGCTAATTGGTATGCTTCTTGAGTTTGTTTGCTTCAATTTTGGGGACACTCATGGTTCAAGAGTTGGAATACTCTCGGCTTTATGCAATCAAGGCAAGGCGTTCTACAATTCATGATTTCTATTCCTTAAGATTGTGTAAGTTAATAAGCTACTTAGAGTTGCTAATTGTGAGCCTTTTTGAATTGGTTGTTACTAGTGGGTAGATCCTTCAAGAAATCCTTACTTTGTTTAGAGTATTCATACTCCTAAGGTGTAGTTTCCACTGAGGTGCTTTTCCTAAGGGAGTTACTGTCTTTTGGTCTCCCTTATTAGGCCCCATAATGACTCATAGGCCTTTTTTAAGTTACCTAACCTAGCCTAATCCCTCATAAGCTTCCTTACTAAGCACCTAGGTTAGGTGGCAATCAGTCCCTTTGCAAAGACCTTATCGATGATCTAGTGTGTTTGGTTTAGGGTTTCACCTTAATATGCTCAAATTGTGAATTGGCTTTCATTGGTGTCATAATGGATCATAGCTCATGGTCCAAATTGGTGCACAAGTTTGATAGTGAGAAGAAGCTAGATTAAGAATACCTAAAGCCCTGGAAGAGGCACAAGAAAAAATAGCCTAGGCACTTTACCTCATAGATGCCAACACCCATAAAGGATGGCATGTTATCTCATGTTAGTCCTCCATATATACTTCTGGTTGCAAATCATTATTCGAGAAGACATTCTTTATATCCATCTAATGCAAACTTCAACCTTTGGCTATTGCTAGAGCAATTAGACTTCTAATAGTTGCCATCGTAGCAATTAGATTGAATGTCTCCTTGTAGTCTATGCCATATGTTTGAGTGTAGCCTTTTGCAACCAGTTTGACCTTATATCTACTGACTGAACAATTTGCATTATGCTTAATCTTGTAGACCCACTTAGATCCAATAGCTTTCTTATTCTCAGGTGGTGGCACTAAATCCCATGTCTTATTGGCCTCTAATGTAGCCATCTCCACATTCCCAATGTGCATGACCAACATCTTTCTCAAAACAAGTGGGCTCTACATCCTCAACTGGTTTCACCATATAAGCATAATGGTGAGTTGTATGACCCTAAAAATTAAATATTTTAATAAGATATCTCACCCTGCTAGGCCTGCATATCATTGGATCACTCAATGGAGCCTTTACATTATCATATGCCCTTTGTACACCAAATGTACTAATAGTAGGAATACCAAGCTAATCATCGAAACTCTTTGACCCACTAGAGTCTCCATTATGGATTGAATGACTAGTAGACATATCTTTACCATCTAACACTTTCTTCTTTTCTTTACTATTACTTGTGGTACTACTAATGCACTTGAAGATGCGGAGATGCTCCTTAAGTCTCCTAGTGAAAAAGATGGTCTTGCTTGCTTCCCAAAAGATTGAGCTGAGCTGCATAGCACAAACCCTAGAGACTAGTAAAAGCGGCTAGTGAGATTGAGTATAAAGCCCTATTCAGCCAAGAACTTAGACCAGAGTGCGGAAGTTGCATTCATTATCTCGTGTTTGCACCCACATTGTTTTCAACACTTGAAGTGCACTTGGAAAAACTGAAAGAGTGATTTCACATAGTGCACGGAAAAGAGCACCACGCACACAACAGTGAGTGAATGTAAATTGAGTATTGTCTGTAAATAAAATGGAACACGCTCAAACTTAATGAATAGAACGAGCCCACCAATTGTTTCATCCCACTCAATGAGACCTCTACATTTCAAGAACTCTTGTTTCCTTATAGCCTGGAAGGAGCTTCAAATTCTTGGCATCTCCTATATGGGAGAGCAAATAAGAGGTAAGAACTTCAAAGTATCCTGCCCTAGATCCATTGTATCCAGGCATGAAGCCAAAAACTCTTATAACTTCTTCCTTCTCCACTAAAATTATCTTGTCTAAACCCCTATTGAAAGCTTGGGATCAAATCATATTTATCTATTGACATCTTATACTATTGTGGTTTATTGTGCAGATATAAATTGAAGATGCAGACAAATTTCTTGGAAGAGCTAAGGGCTCAAGGCCATCGAAACTTGGCAAAATTCAAGGCCTTGGTCATTATATTGGAATCTTAAATAATCAAACAGTTGCAATTTGTGATAGCAGGTTGTCAAGCTCTCCAAGCTTACCCAAATATACTTTACCACCTATAATATGAAACGTGAAAATTGTAGCTAGGTTCACCTTAGAATTCCCCTCCTTACATTCATGCAACAAACTTAAGACAAATTAAGATTTTTAAATTTCACAGGCAAGATTGAAAACTATGACTTATGGAATGTGAGTATATATGCTTTCTTTGTTTGAGACGTTGTCTTATTGCATTTAATAAGATGAGTTACAAAGAGTAGCAAATTTGATTCAAATTAATTCTACCGTTTGTCTCTTCCTTTAGAGCTCGCCTTGCCTATAAAGATACCACGGCCTCTTAAAACTTGCATATCACCAAATTGTTGACTTGACCTGTTTTGCTAGTTACTACTAGTATGTCCCATACCATGGCCTCATGAGAGAAGAGGACCTGCCATACCCCTTTTTTGAACTCGAGAGTAGAGTTCTTGGATTTGTTCACCACATGTTTCGGATGATTTGCTTTACATATTGATCTCTTTAGAAATCATAAGAGAGACTAACTCATCAAAATCTAGAAGTGGCTTTCATACATATATAAAAGCAACAAAAGATCTCCATGCCTTTTCATTATTAAGGCCACCCAAAGTAGATGAATATTAATCACAATCATCAAGCATTGCATCAATGGCTATCAAAGTATCTAAAATGCTCTTCACTTTCAAAACATGCTTACTTATGGACATCTTTCCTTTATTGAATGTATTCAACTCTTGCTTGAATTAAATCTTTTGTATCTACATAGAACAGACAATCAAGACATCACTCTTTTATCCTTAGCATTCCATTCTATCCATGTCTTAAATTCTTATGTAGACCACTTAGTTTTTGGCTCCTTTTTCTCACCTAAAACAAACTTGTGTAGACCTTTTCCAATAAGAAAGTTTGTCACATGAAACTTCCATGATGGGAAACTATTCTTATCTAGATTTTTAATAATAGAGGTTTAAATTTTTTTAGATATTATGATAAAAATGAGTGCTAAACAATGAGCAAGTCTTCTGCAATCTTGCTTAAGAAGTCGCACAGTAATAAATCGAGCAACCTTTTTTTCTAATTATTTAATAATATATAATCTATAACCTCTTTGCAAATAAATCTTATATTTTCTTTCTAGTGAATACTTCAAAAGTAATGAATCTAAAATAAGTAACTTGTGCACTTGAAAGTGATTGATACAATCGAAATTGCAATATACCTTGAAACTACTATATGCAACCTTCTTGCAGAACTAAAGTATGGCCTGAAATGGCCTTAGATAGCCAAAAAACTAATGGAAAAGCCCTTATGGAAAATATATGTGCCATACTACTTGTACATCAAATATAATAATAATTTTAGGTTTTTGCTTTGCTTTGCTTTGCTTCTGGTGCCTCCACAGGCACTATCTAAGGGAAAGAGTGAGATGGAAGAGCTTTTTACGTATTGCTTGCTTGAAATCCTTTTTCTTTACTCTAGCCTTCAACAATGGTGCAACTCTCATAGGGTCTCACGAATCACGTGGTTGGGAAATTTGCTTAACTTGCATTGAATACACACAATCCATGTGAGTAGAAGCTCAGTCAAGAACACAAGAAGAGAAATGGAGACCAAAATGCTTTCTTGCTAGTTTTTCTCTCTTCTTTCACATGATACAATGTACACAAAAAGCATAGATAAGTTGTAACATAAAGAAACCTTCCTGTCCATACATACCATGTTGTGCATTTATCCCATGCTTCCCATTATTTCCATGTTGTCTATTATTACCATGTTAGCCATTACTACCATACATCCATGATGGGGCTGAGCCATATAAGTTTCATTGGGGCTTCTAGGAGGAGTGGGGAAGTTTCTACCAATGGTGGGCGAGGGTCTCACTGGAGGGTTGATTGCATGGATGATGGGGGACCTCAAAAGAGGCTCATCATTAGCATGAGAGGGTTCATTGACTTCAGAGGTGGAAGGGAGGAATACCCTTGGATCCAAGAATGCCCGTCTTCTAAGTTAAAAAATGTTTAGTTGACTATATTAATTGATTGGTACTATAACTATACTAGTGTAGGTGGATATAACTAACCAAATACAATAAGTCAACGGCCATGTGAGGATCATAATGACCAATGGCATGGTAAGTGTAGATACATGGATCCATCTAATTATGCAGTCCATCATCAATGCTCGTAGGTGTTGAGCTTGCCATTTTAACATCCTTTCCAATATAAGTATCTTTTCATTTCTATAACTATAAAAATCTTGTGTTTTTCTAAGAGTGAGTATGGTTTCCTACCATATGGATTGATCTTAGTTATTGTAGGTTCAAAATTTGTTTATCTATCTTGATCTATGCCTTATAGGTGAAAGTACTACAATGAGCTCCTTTGCCAATGAGAGCATGCAATGTAAGCTCTCATTTTGTAGTAAGCTTGATCTCAAAATAGATAGTGGGTATTGTTGGTTCCTCTTTTGTATCTAGTTCTATCAATTGGGTTTCCCTTACTTTTATCTCATTATTCTTTCCATTCATTTCCTAAAGGGTTCCATTTCTACTATATAGATACCATAAGCTTTGAGATAAGGAATTCACAAGCATGTCCCATCTCTACTATATAGCTGCCATAAGCTTCAAGACAAGGGATTCGCAAGCATAATATCCTCAATACTATAGGTCATTCAGAAAGGGGTTTCTTATGGCATTTGTAAGAATTTTAATAAGCCCATACAATTATCATAAGCTTATTTTCTTGATCTCCTATGGTTGCAAAAACTATCTTGGTGAGCACATTTATGAATAGGTTCTTTTTTTCTAACTCAACCTTCCATTGGATAGAGTGTATAATGTAATGATTGCATGAATGACCAAGAAGGTGGACAGAATATGTTCAATCACTTCATTCAAGTGTTTCCTTGTCACTCACCAATTGCAAATTCAATAAGGTACCAAATTGTGAGATCACCTACTCCCATAAAAACTTAGTCATTCTCTTGCACTATTCTTCCTCATGGCATAGGCATCAAGTGAGTTTGTTAATTAGTTGATCTTGCAATGCTAATGTATCATGATTGTGAGTGTTGTGCTATTGTGTTGATTGTCCAATGAATTCAATGCCTTTAGTTTCAAATAGTTGGAGGGATATTATTGACGTCAACTCCATTTTGTCTTCTTGATTTGTACATTGGTAAGCTAACACTAATAAAGTGTTTAATAATTATATAACCATTTGGAATAAGGTCAAACATCAAATTTGTGACTATAATTCTTCACAATGTTGTTCGCCCAATAAGGAGTAACTTTGTCCCTAAGTAATTGTGCCCCTTGTTTAACTTGAAATAAGGGTACAATAGAATGGGTATTGTGATTTTAGTTGGAGCTTCCCTACTTGCCACTTGGGACATATGGTCAACTATAATTATGTTATTTCCTCTTCTACTCTAGAACATCAAAATCAAAGTCAAGTAACAAAAGCTACTTCCAAGCCATTTTCCTAACTACATAAGGCTTGTTAATAATACAAAAAATGCTTGAATATTAACAAACAAAGAGAATGGCATACCTACAAGTAGTACTGGGACCTCTTAATAGTCGGTATTATTTCTAAGCCTCCCCTTTCACTGGCTCAATACTTCATTCCATGGCCATTGAGCTAGTGTGGACAAAGCTCAATGGGAAGGATATGTTGTGCTCACCACATTGACAAACCATTTTTATGGTAACCATCTATTTATATACACATGGGCATAGTGATAAATTGGGACTTGTAGTATTAGTGTAGTGATGATGGAATTTTTGCAATTTCCCATACGCATTTCAGCATTGTTCTTCAAGCATTGAACTCTCTTGGGGTTAGTAGATGTTGGAAGCTTAATGATTACATTGATCTCAACATTGTCCATGGCTATGCTAGCACATTGGCCCAACTATATAAAGATGCAAGTGACTATTTTCATAACCACCAAATGATAATACAATTTAATATCTTTTATCTTCCAAGCTTCTTGTCTAGCTTTCATGGCTCATTTTTCTTTCTTTCTCCTCTATCTCTTTCTCTCTTCTTTCTCTGTCATGTACTCTATTTTTCTCTCTCCTCTAGCTCAACTTCTTACACACAAATACATATATATACACACCCACACCCACACCCACATACACACTCATGTTCTCTCTCACACACACACACACACACACACACACACACACACACACACACACACACACACACACACACACACACACACACACACACACACACACACACACACACACACACACACACACACACACACACACACACACACACACACACACACACACACACACACACACACACACATAGGGGTGTGTGTGTATCTGTATATACACGTTTGTGTATGTGTGTATGTAATATGTATGTATGTATAAATATGTGTTTATGTGTGTATGCATGTATGAGAAAGAGGGGGGGGGGGGGGGGGGAGAGAGGTGGTAGTGGTGGTGGCAATGGCAATGATGGTGGCACTAGCAACAAAGGGTAAAGTGGCACTGGCAACAAAGAGTGAAACAAGTGGATTGTGTGAAACTAAAATAGGGGGACTACCAAAAAGGGTAGAATGGCACTAGGAACTAAGGGTAGATCAAGTGGACTACGTGAGACAAGGATAGGGGGGACTACCAAAAAGCTCACTTCAAAATCTTGCTTATTGCCCTTTTGTATGGTAGCATCTTTATGTTGGCAACTTCACTTTCTTTGCTGAAAGACTTCATAATAGAATATTATAATGGGTTGCTCATGGTTGTTATTTAGCAATCTTTGTTTTCTAAATCAAAAGATTAGAAACTCCAAAAATAATTGACCAAAGAAAATACATTTGAGTAATCTAAATGTTTGTAGTTAGACAATTATAAATTTTGCATGATAGATTTGACAGCATAACCCTTAGCTCATGCATCATTGGGATTTCTAATAAGGTAAATATTCAATTGATCAGGAAAATTAGAATGGAATAGAAATCAAAAGAGAGAGTAAGGCACATATATGTTAGGATATTGATGAATAATAAAAGGGTTAGAAATGAAAAGATTAGAAATTCATGTTGTATTTGGAGATATATGGGGTACGTTATCGGTTCTATCCTCCATTGGAGTCTTACCTTTGCTTCTTCACAAAAGTGTGGGTATTTTAGCATGACCTATGTGTATAGATGAAGAATTTATGTAAAAATGAGAAGGAAGGACAATTATTTATTGATTTTTTAATGCAAAAGCTAATGCAAACATGTGATAATCTTGCCAAATTTGAGTGCTTATCGATCGCTTAGTCAATGATTCACTCTTAGTAGCACCTTGTATCCTCTTAGGTGGTTACCTCGAATTTGAGCTAATATTCTAAAATTTTTGGCCATCTATTGAATTTAATTTGAACATGATTTAATTTTTATGAGGTGTTGATAGTCATTCTTATGATTATTGTAATTTAGCAATGTCCAATATTTCCTCATAATTATCTTAATAGGTCAAAACTTATCAATGTATTTTCTTTTACTTTTATTAAAATATTTTATTGACAAATTATTTTCAAAAAATTATTTAGAGTTGACAATCCTAGGGTTTCTTGCACTTAAGATCACAATATGATTTTCAAAAGACTTTTTTTTTGGATTTTGTAAGGTGGTTTGATTGATGTTTAGGTTCTATCCATGCTTTAAATCTTTTACATTATAAGCTTATAGGGCAACTTTAAATAACAAATTTATAATGTCGAGGTAGTGTTAAATAAGTTTAGCTAATATATTTAGTTTCACATTAAAACAAAGAACGCATTGTCTAGGAATTGAGTTAGATGTTTGTTTAGAAAGCTAGGAACTTGAAAAACTTTGTCTAGGTAAACTAAAGCTTTGATAAGTACAAACACTTTGATATTGAAAGTAAATAGTTTTACTTTAGAAGGTAGGGACATTGCATAGAGAGCCCCATGTTTGTGAAGCTAAAACTCTTGTGTCTAGTTCATCTTTTTGCTTTCCCCCTCAATCTATAAGGGTCGCCACTATGGCTTGCTACCTAATCTTCAAGCACTCCTTAAACATTGAGAGAATTTCTACCTCACCATAGTAGCACGAAATCTTGAGGAAGATATAAAGATCTACAAGATGAAAGGAGTATGGATCCGTCTACTATCTACTAGCATAATCCAAGTCTATAGAAGCAACAAGGAAGGGCCTTGTATGTCAAGGGATGGCTACACATAAACAATGAAACCAAGAATTGTTGAGGCTATTGGGTAGCTTGAAGCCTAGGAATTCTTACAAACCAAACAACCCATCTTTTCATTGTAGCTGCAATTTTTCTTACCATCAAAATGTCCTAAGCCCAAGAACTTTAGGATTTATGCCATTTGCGATATGTATGGAGTTGATATTTTTAGTAATGTGCCTCAAACCACTTGGTGTATACCCTACAAATTTATAATCAATGAATAGAGGTTTCATTTAGAAGGGGAGTCCTTAGCTTTTTCTATCTCCTCTAGAATTCATATTCATTATACTCATTATATCCTTGTGATTCTTCAGGATGTTCAACAAGGTCCAGCTTCCAATGAAGATGACCTTTCAGCCTATAACAAGATGACTTTGAACACTAAGGTACCGTACAAGGCAAATGTGGTAAGAATAAAATGGTTAGGTGAAATTGTGATCAATATTCTCCACATTTTGAATAATTTCTTGAAAAATGAGCTAATTTTAATTGCTTTAGTATATTTGAATGCTTAAAATTGTATTTGTTTGTGTAGATGGCAGAGTATGGACTTATGATTCCTAGTAGCAACATGACCTCGTAATGGAGCAACAAAACATATAATATAAAGCCACAAATATGGTGCTTTTAGAAGCTAAAGTACAGACACAAATGAATCCTTGATATGATATAGGTAAGAATCATTGAGTAAGGAGAACAATGTAGAAATGTCTTTAATGTAGAAATGCAGCTTGAATAGGTGCTAGGAGGACCAAGTAATTATCTAGCATGCCATTTATTCATTAGAAGCTACAAGCTAGATCTCAAAACTCTATTTGTCCTAGTTTAAAATCAATATGAAATGGTCAAGTATGGAATCACCATCACATTGAACCTTGCAGAAGAGACACTATGCACAAGGCAAAGTTGGTCTAGCCATGACAAAGCTAGAAAAGCCAAGACCATCCTTGAATACTTGGAAGAAACCATATTTGATTCAAGATGGCTTGCTTTTTTGTGCCATATTGGAGAAACTTTTTTGCCTTAATGCAAAAGTCTTGTAGAGCACAACTTGCTAAGTTAGATGGCTCTTCTCAAGAAAATCTCCTACAAAATCCAAGGCCATTTGACAAATAAGCTTCATCCTACCTCAGTGTCTTGTACGCATTTTCTCTTTTATGCTCTTAGCTGCATTTGCCAATGAGATTCCAATAGTAGTTTATAGGCAAGTGGAGACCACCTTTAGTTGCTCATGTGATTGGCATGTGTATTCTATTTCTTGGTTAATATGCTAGAATTGGCATTCTCTTATTTTGAGAGAACCATGAGCTTGATCACTGTGTTCTTGTCTTCTTTGTGGCTTTGCACTACCAAGAGTTCTTAGGTAGCGGTCTAGACATATTCTTGATATAGCACCTTCTCTAAGTTATCCCTAGCCACATAATTTCTTCTACATGGCTTTGGCCAATAAATTAGAACATCTACTTATGAACTGACTAAGGAAGACTCAGTGAAGAAGCTAAAATCTTCATGATATGGCAAACATGAGCTAAAGGAGGTGGGACTTTGTGTGGCAGTATCATCAAAAGAACTTTATGTATTTAGCATCCAACCCACAACACGAGAGAATTACTCAAGAATCCTTGGAAACACCCTAGGTGGCATTGCCTCCACCATGTTTGAAGATCCATGGGAAGTAAAATCTATGGAAGGGCCACAAACACACAATGAAGAAGAGCCACAAACAACAACAGAGGAGACAGAGAATTCTATGTATACTCAAGGGTAGTATGATAGAATGACTAAGATCATATGGACTCAAACAAAAAGGTGCTAGAAGCGCCATTGCCAGTTGAACTACTTACACTAGAAGAACATAGAGAATATTTTGAAGAGGCCATCCAATAGTTTCAAGACAAGAACAAGTGAGAAATTAAGGTAGTTTTTGACTTTAATGTCACATAAGAATTCGGTCTCAACAGGATCAACCTAGTCTGCACCATCGAGACTAGCTCATCAAGATGACTGCAAATATAGGTAAAAATGGTTGGACTAACAAGATAGAAAGGCCTTTGTTGAAGCATGTAATGCTCAAATCGTGTAGAATGCCAACCTTAGCATGATGCCTAAGGATACATGGAAAATGCATTTTTTCAACTAGAGTGAAAATACACTATCCTAGAGGTGGCTAAGCAATCTTGGTTTTCCTTTTACTACACTTTTGTATAGTATATGGTTGAGGCTGACTTTTGCTAATAGTCATGCTCATACCTTCAATACAATACAAAGGAGTATAGAATATAAAACTTTCCAAAGATCCCCAACCCAACCCAAAAGAGCTTGAGAATATTCACCTATTCCAACTAGGTGACCTAAGGAAAATTTCATTGCTTTCATAAAAAATTCAGCAATGATCTCAATCTAATATTTACTACTAGCAGCAAAGACAACTTAAGACTACTCAATCAACAACTAATACACTAAGGGTATGTTACTAGGATTGTTTTCTGTCATTAATGTTAGAATTGATCATGTTAGAATGGCATGACTCCATACCTTAGCATTACTTCTTCCATCATACTACTTGGAGTTGTTAAAAGATCTACTCGATATAGCAGATTTACTTGATATCCCCATCCATTCTTCCCATAGTCTTCTATTCCTAAGTGGGAATGGCTCCAAGAGCACATATTAAGCACAAGTTTCTTATAAAATAGTATCAAGGGTTGTACATCTTAGGCTTGCTTAGCAAACTTGTCACTGTGAAGATCACTACACCCACTCATTCCCTTGCACCAGTTGGGTCCCAAATGTGGGATTGACCTAGGGAGTTTCAACCTATTGGCGCCCACCTCACAATGCACTTGCACAATCACCAATTGCATTCTTGGATAGCCCCACGGAGAGCACATTTCATCTTTATAGGTGCATTTTCATAATACCTTGGAGCCATCAACAACCACTATTGCTATGTCCTCATTTGAATCTACTAGCCCACATCTTACCTTCCCATCCATTGAGTTCCACATACCTTCACGATCTATGATCTCCGTTCCATGCTATTACCTTGACATTCTTGAAAACTTAATTATATCATTTTAACACTACATATCCACAAGATGCTAGACTTAGTTTTAAAAAGATAATGTAATTCCTAGAAACTTTAGTGTATCATTCTATGCACGGTATATCCACAAGGTGCATATGTAATGATATGCAGGTTATAAAATTACCGAAGGTTAGATTAGAAGACCCACAAAGATTTGTGAAGATTAAAGGAAATCTTATTAATTTTTGCATGCACCATGTCTATAAGGCCTAAGTGGAATGTAAAGAAAGAGCCCAATCACAAGTAGAAAAGGGAAGAGCATGCCTAAATAAAAAATGCATTTTGAAATTTGTTGACATCTCATTACCTCCGTCCATCCTGATTCTCTATTTTCCTTCTTCTTCTCCTTGTTGATTACTTACTCATTCTTCGAGTTTTTCGAATTCACACAGTATTCTTATTCAAAGTTGGAAATCACATATTTAGCTATGGATTAATCATCCAATGATCCTTGTAACATTGGTAGAAGAGCTCTTTATCACCTTCATGTTGAGCTAGAATGTGAGCATAAACCAATTGGAAAAAGAATAAAACAAAACATTGTTTCAGAGTCCATGAAACATGTGTTTTGATTTGAAGGGGAACAAAATCTCAATCTTTGGTTGGATGGAAGGTTATACCCCAAAGATACCATAAAAAATATTACTCCTTTTTATCATGACTCTTTACCAATGTGGTTTTTGGGTGATGGTTACAATGGATTTTTGGGCTATACATTTAATCTTATTGCGGAGAATGATGTTCTTAAATTGGAGGATCACTTGTTAATAAAACATAGAGATGAGTTGTTGCAAAAACTACAGGATTGTCAACAGAAGAATCATTTATTGGAGAAACACATCAAAGCATACCAAAGAAAATAAACTAGTTCAGGCCTTCAAAATCGACAAAGATATCTCAAGAATATTGAGCATCTCAAACAAGGAGGAAGTGATTGCAGTAAAAGAATCCAAGCAGCAAGGTATATCTTTTTACTTAAGAAATGTTGAACATAACTTTGCTTCTAATGGTATTTGCGTTATGATGTTGATCTTTTTTAGGTCTCTTCTTCAACCAAATATAAGCGAGAAAGATGCTTCAAAGGCATCTCAATTCTCTCAGTAATGCCAAGGGATATTATTGAGAATAAGTTAAGAAAAGTAAAGACATAGTACTTGGATTCTTTTATTAGTAATCATTCCTTGGATTTTGAGGTGGTGTAGAAGACTTTGGATAGTATTGGTATCAATCCGAATGTATATACATAGATTTTCTAGATAATGTAATAAAAATGAAATAGGGTCATATACGAATTTGTTTACTTCCAAGGCCATTTGTGGTGAAGACTATTATACAAAGAGTCAATGGCAAGGTGATGGAAGTTTTGGGTGAGCCTTTCCATATCAAGACCGACTTCAAGAGCAAGAAGAAAGAGGTTGTTTATAATGAATTTAACAGCATTTTTAAAAATTTTCATACCCTACAATGTTCAATGATAAAAAAGGAGTAGCCAAGTTTGTGATTAAAATTGATGAAAGTGAGATTTTAAAGTATACAAAATTAGAAAGGTCTCCATTACTTTGATGAATAGAGCACTTTCATCAAGTCATTGCAATGATTCAATGTCATGTAGTATTCAATCTAAACACAATATCTAGTGGTTAGGAGCTTTTGAAGTAGGCACATAGGATTTTGATATATTGCATTAGGTTTTCTATAAAACTTCAATACCTGATGTGATTAAGAGCCAATATGTAGGAAAATAGCTATTTGTTTAGGGATTTGAAAACTACAAGGTCGAATTGCATATAACTATTGACTTAAAGATACTCAAATGCATATACAATGTATCTAAAGGAAAAAACTCTAGATATCCTTGCCTATATGGCATGTTCCAAGTTGCACAAAAGCTGAGCTCAAGCAATTGAAATAGAGCTCCCTTTAGGCATATCAAAGACCCACAATTCAAGTCAATTTTAGATATTCCTTTGGTCAATACTCATATATGTACACTTCATGCACGTTTATCTTTACATAGGGTTTGAGTGGAAGCTAAAACCCTTATCAACTAGACAAGATGCTATAAATAAAGATTGAGCAAGTTTTATCTACAATTGGTTTATATGTAGGTTAGTGGTTAAATTATACATACTCAAGCAATATCACACTCACATATACATTCACATCTCCCCTCTCAATTATTTGCATGAATGTTATAATTACATCATGATGTATTAGTACTTCAATTGTGCATACATGAGCAAAACTAGATACACTCACACTTACATATATATATATATATATATATATATATATATATATATCTCTCTCTCTCATATGTTGGGGACCAACCATTGACATGCCACTCCCTACAAAACACATCTCTCTCTCTCTCTCTCTCTCTCTCTCTCTCATATGTTGGGGACCAACCATTGACATGCCACTCCCTACAAAACACATCTCTCTCTCTCTCTCTCTCTCTCTCTCTCTCTCTCTCTCTCTCTCTCTCTCTCTCTCTCTCTCTCTCTCTCTCTCTCTCTCTCTCTCTCTCTCTCTCACACATATTGGAAAACCACGACATGTATCTCCCTCTTCTCCTCCTTACGAATAACAACCTCTGTGTGTATGTGTGTTTTTTTTTACTCTTAACCCTGTCATTTATCATCTCTCTCTCTTTATCTCTCTCTTTCTCTAACAATGCATTAGTAGTTCTCTCTTCTTAACTTATTTATATCACTAGATTAATCTTATGTGCTTATCTTTGATAAAATTATCACAATGTTAATGGTTCAATTATGCATACATATGAGATATCACACTACATATACATTCACATCCCCGTCTCTCCCTTCTTTGCACTTATTTTGTTATTATATATTGATATGTTAGTACTTCAATTATGCACACATGAGCAAACCACAAACACATTCACTTATACTTACACATTCCTCTCTCTCTTTATCTTGTTGTCTCTCTTCCTCATTTCATTAGGCTTACATATGGATTGAAGTTATGGATTTGTTTATAATAGACCCTTGCAAACAATTACTTCACAATCTTTGTAAAATATAGCTCCGTGTATTGCTTCATTACTTGTACCTATTATTTCTTTAAAAAATTCTTCATTTTAAACTCCAAACTTCAACAACCAAATATTTTAATATAGTGATATATTTCACATTGTATTGCATGAACTTAATACAAAAACTACAAAAAATACTAAATCCACAAATAGACTTGCAAGGTAGTAAACTACTATGTGCAAAGCAAATGAGCATATTTATTGCAAACATTAAATACCAATCCTGATGCCAGGAGGCATATTTCACGGTGGATTCCGTGAGGTTTTACGGTGGATTCCGTAAACTTTGATGATCGGGGCTCATACACAAAGTGGATTCTTTGTGCGAGAAGTTGATGGGGACGCTTGTCCTTTTCGGGCGTTTCATTAATTTAGTGTGTACATGGGTGATTCCATAGCGGGTAATTTCGCAAAATACATATTAAATTAATAAATGTTTATGAGTTTAGAGTGCGCACTCGTAATAAATTAAGGTTAGGATTTATTTCTAACCAGTTGATTTATTTATGTAGCTGAAGACTGCTAGGTATTCACTTTTGTCAGTTTAATTGTATTATTTTACTAACGATTGTGAATGCTTCAGTTGATGTGTAGAGATAGCAGCAGTGGCAGAGGAAAGCATTGGAGGATAGCGAGTATTCGATTTATGGATTATATTTTGATAGGCGCCACGCCTATATTTTGTCACGCCTATTTATTGAGGCGTCGGTTATTTATTATTATTTTGTATGCGCATGGGCACACGGTTATGTTATTTCTATTTGGACATTGTATTGGGGGTGCCAGATTCTTTGGGCACCGTCCATTAGCTTTATTCCTATTTTTGTGTTAAAGCAAACTCAAAAGCTAAAAGCTTGCTATTTTGTAAATTGGGCTATTATTTGAGCTTGAAGATGAAATATACATAAAATACATGCTTTGTGGAGCGCTCACATAAGGCATGGGGGGAGATTGCACTCAATTGGTCTCTTGCTCTTGTCGTTCATGCTTTTTACCTTGTAATTCGTGCAAAAAGTAGAGTTCTATTGTTCTTGGGGACCTTCCAGTATTCACTATGCGAGCGTACAGCATCAAATCTACGCACCAGTGGTATCAGAGCGAAGCTGAGATCAAGAGCTTCCAATCGCTACCCATCTCGTGCGAAGACGGAGCTCCTGGAACGATCGGGCTCTACGGTCAATCTCGTCGCGAACCATCGATACAGGCAGACTTCTGGCGATCAAGAACCCCTGTTTCCATCATTGAATCGCGAAGGACCGATCTGTAGAGGTGGAGGACCACTCCTACATCCTCAATACAAGTCGTCAAAAACCAGTGAGATAAAACTCCATAGCTCATAAACTTAAAAGCTTTGTCTTTTAATAAGCCTAGTATTAAAGCTTATAAGCTTTAAGAAGCTTAAAAGCTTCAAATTCGTCACGTCGGGACAAGAGGAGATCTCCGAATTTTCCACCAGCAGCAAAAACGCCCCCTCCCCCCCTCCCCCCACGTATTGCGCCGTTTGTTGATTTTTAAGCCCCCCCTAAGCTTAATTACTTAAGCTCCTTAATCAGTCATGTCCTCACAAACTCCAGGTCACACACAGTCAGTCAGATTTGGCAAGTCTATCAAGTTGAAGTACTGCAAGTTCCATAAATCGACTAAGTTCTGCAAGTTACATAAGTCTGCAACTCTGCAAGTCAGACAAGTCAACTGGAGTCAGAACTGACTTGTGCTTAAAACTCCTAGAAGGGCTATTCCTACACAGAAACTCCGAACTGCAAAGTTGTTCATTGGAAGGTACTCCACCCATACGCAGGTTTGCTGAAGCATTTTTAGCATATGAAGAAGGATAAAACATCGATTTTTCGAAGATTGCAAAAGCTATACCAAAAAACACATAAGCCTTGTATTCTCGAATTTGAGCTACGCTCATCCCGCTAACTTGATTTTGAGTGAGAAAGATCTTTTGAGTTTTGCAGGATGACGAAACTACATATGGATGATCTTTGGCTGAAGGCGACCTACCTGAACCTACGATGGAGCAAAAGCTGGACTTAATCATGATGCAATTGGATGAAGAACGAAGGGCTAGGCAAGCATTGCAAGTTCAACTGGCAAATTTATAAAGAGCGTCTACCGACAAAGAAGAACCTCAAGCTGAAGATCTTATCCGACGTACCATTGACGCAACTCTTGAAGCTCAAACCATCTGCAAGGAATCAAAGATAAGTAAAAGAAGTTTCAAATTTCGTACTTTCAATGGCATACGAGAAGGAAAAACTGTTTTAGCATTCATTAGTTAGTTTGACGACTATTTCCATGAGGAAACCTATGCAGAAAAAGATAAAATCAAGTATGTCACTAATCATTTAGTGGACAGAGCATCTCTTTGGTGGACTGTAGTACGCAAGAGTATAGATTGTCCTGCTACTTGGGAGAATTTTAAGAAGTAGTTCATGCAGAATTTCCTTCCTCCACAATTTCATGAGAAAGCTATTAAGCAATGGGACCTTCTTCAGCACAACGGGATCGTGAGCCTATTCCTCAGTATACAGAGCATTTATGGAATGCACTACTCTAGTTACGCATGCTTGAAGACGTACCTGAAGCGACACATAAGCGCAAGTATATGTCTGGACTTCTTGGACATTACTACGCTGAAGTTAACATGTTCAAGCCTGCTACTCTTGAAGACGCCATTTCACTAGCTCACGACACTGAAGACAAGCTGCGAGGTAGAGACAGACATCCACAACAATTCCAAGCCAATGGTAATTATGGATCTGAGCAATTCAATTTCAACTTTAGAAGATTTAATCCAGGTCATTTCTCTTCATCATCTTTCCGTAAAAATTGGGCAAAACCACCTGCATTACCATCCAATGTTAATCAAAACCCTAAGCCTATTCCACAACCAAACCCTAATGTCCCTAGACTTCCCGCCATTGCAAACAATGTAACCAAAGCCAAGCCAATAGTATGCTATAAATGCCACTAGCCTGGACATCTAGCAGCAAATTGCCATTCGAAGAAGCCACCTGCCCATATTAACTACCTTGGAGCAATGGACAAAGACGAACATGAAGATATGCCTGATTTCACAGAAGATGAGGACAACACTACTACTATTTCGGATACTTTACCAGGTATGCCAACTCCACATTCTTTATTGACTATGAAATGTTTGGTGCATGGAAAGGAAAAGATTATTTTGCATGATGACGGTAGCACTTATGATTTTATTTCAGCAAAATTAGTAAAAGAATTGAAGTTACAGACTGTACCTACGCATTATCGCATCAAAGCTGCATTCTTAGGCACTAGGTATAATGGTACACAGGAAGTGCATGACTTAGAGATTCAAATTGGACAATACACTGAAAGAAAAAATTTCCTAGTTGTTCCATTATAGTCGAGTGACATTATTTTAGGTATGCCTTGGCGTCACCAGCATAACCCAGATATAGATTATTCCACACATTCAATGAATATTAACTTTCAAGGAAAATCTATTACATTATATGGTATGCATGCATCTAATGTTTTTCCACTGCTTTCGCATACTCAAGCTAAACGTGCATTACGCAAGAGTAGTAAATCCTATCTCATTTGGGTGAATGAACTGCAAGTAAAAGATAATCATATGCACCCTAGGCATAAAGAATTTCTTGCACATTTTAAAGACTGTTTTGCCGAAGACCTACCACCTGGTTTACCTCCTTCATGTCCAGAAGACCATAAGATAGATTTGATTCCTGGCACACAACCACCTTGTAAAGCACCATATAGGCATAACCAGATAGAGCAAAAAGAAATTCAGAGTCAAGTTGAGGAATTACTAAATAGAGGATTGATTAGACCTAGTAGTTCTCCATTTGGTGCACCTGTTCTGTTAGTCAAGAAAAAGAATAATACCTATCGTATGTGCATTGACTATCGAGCTTTAAATAAGATTACTGTAAAGAATAGGTATCCCATTCCTAGAGTTGATGACCTTATGGACAAACTGTAAGGATTTGCTATATTTAGTAAAATAGACCTTAAGTCTGGTTATCATCAGGTGAGACTAGATAAGTCTGACATATTCAAGACTGCATTTAGGACACAGTTTGGTCATTACGAATTTTTAGTGATGCCATTTGGATTGACTAATGCACTTGCTACGTTTAGTAGAATGATGAATCGTATATTTTTGAAATATCAGTATTGTGTAATTGTCTTGTTTGATGATATTTTGGTGTTTAGTCAAAATGAGAAAGAACATTATGAGCATTTGTCATTGGTTTTTCAGTTATTAAAAGATAATCAATTGTATGCAAACCCTGAAAAGAGTGAATTCTTTAAAACAGAAATTGAGTATTTAGGTCATATTGTATCATCTGATGGAATTAAAGTTGATCCTAAGAAAATAGATGCAATATTGAATTGGCCTGTACCTAAAAACGTGCATGAGTTATGCTCATTCCTTGGTCTTGCTAGTTTCTATAGGAAGTTTGTACGTAATTTTTCATTACTTGCTTTACCACTGACTAAACCTCTGAAGAAAGGAATTGTCTATCATTGGTCCGAAAATCAACAGAAATCCTTTGACTTATTGAAACATGCATTAACCCATGCCCCTGTTTTACAGCTACCTGATTTTAATAGACCATTCTTTCTAGTAGTGACCGATGCTAGTGGATCAGGAATAGGAGCTGTACTTTTGCAGGATAATCATCCTATAGCCTATTCTAGTTGTAAGCTGAAACCCTCTGAACTGAAATATTCCACATATGACAAAGAACTATGAGCAGTTGTACAAGCATTACGACAGTGGAAACACTACTTAATGGGTTCAGAATTTATGATTAAGACCGATCAGCAAAGTATTAGACATTTACTTAGCCAATCCCAAATCTCTGATCGACATATCAAATGGGCATCCTTTATTCAAAGTTTTCATCCTATCATTCAATACCAACCTGGAAAAGAAAATGTAGTGGCTGATGCATTAAGTAGAAGACCTGCCATTCATAATATTTCTGTTATCTCTTTTGATTCTTTGATTGTTATGAAAGATACTTATCATCAGGATATTTCTTTTCATGCTGATTGGAATAAATTAGTTCAAAATAACTTGATTCCTATTGATTCATTGTCATATAATGATGGATATATGTTTTATGAAAAGAGATTGTGTGTTACAATTCCATTCCGATCTTTTGTTTTGAATGAGATTCATTGTCCTCCATATCAAGGTCATAGAGGTATCATATCTACTTTACGTACATTAACCGAAGATTTTTATTGGCCGCATATGGACACTGATGTATCTAACTTTGTTTCTGAATGTTTGATTTGTCAAAGAGTTAAGAGACATCATGGTAAACAGTATGGATTACTTATGCCTTTGTCTATTCCATCTAAACCTTGGGAATAATTTTCTATGGATTTCATTACTGGTTTACCTAATACTAAATCTAACCATGATATGATTTGGACAGTCGTAGATAGATTTAGTAAACAAGTATATTTCATTCCATGTAAGAAAACTTTAACAGCATCACAAGCAACACAATTGTTTTTGAAAACTGTTTTCACTAACCATGGATTGCCAAAAGTTATTATTTCAGATCGTGATTCTAGATTTTGTAACAACTTTTGGATTACTCTGTTTGCTAACCTAGGCAAAAAGATTGATTTCTCATCTGCATTTCATCCAGAAACTAATGGACAAACAGAAGCCACTAACAACACAATTCTAGATCTTTTACGTGCATATACTATCTCTAAACCTCAGACATGGGACACACATTTGCATTTATTACAGTTTGCATATAACAATACACCACACACATCTACAAAGAAAGCACCGTTTGAAGTGATTTACGGATATAGATTACCTACACCTGTTGCATCTTTGTCAAATAGAATTCAGAGTGCTGATGATATTGCTAGTATGCATAATACTGTTTTTGATGAGGTTAAAGATATGATTGCTAAAGCCCAGCAATCATATACCAAACAAGCCAATAAGAAAAGACAAGCAATGAATTTCAAAGTTGATGACTATGTTTGGTTGAGAATAGAAAAACGTAGACTACAAAGTGTAGATAGACACCTAGTTGTCAAATTAGCTCTTAGATTATATGGACCATTTAGGATCATTCATAAAATTAATGACAATGCATTCAAGTTAGAATTACCACCTCATTGGAAAATTCACAACACATTTCACATTAGTTTGTTAAGACCTTTTAGAGGCCAATTACCTGTACATCCTGTTTATGAAAACCCACCTTTGTTAGAGGAAGAGACTGAAATACTTGAACCAGAAGCTATCATAGATACTGACTTTATGACCACTAGAACTGGTCGAAGATATTCTAGATATCTAGTTAAATTTAAGAACCATCCTGTAGAGGAAGCACAATGGATGCATGCTAGAGACTTAAATGCTTTCCCCACTCTGTTAGCTCCACATTGAGCTAATAGCAATTGAGGTCACTTGCTATCCCACCCCGGGGGTATGATGCCAGGAGGCATATTTCATGTTGAATTCCGTGCCACGGTGGATTCCGTGAGGTTTTACGGTGGATTCCATAAACTTTGATGATCGGGGCTCATACACAAAGTGGATCCTTTGTGCGAGAAGTTGATGGGGACGCCTGTCCTTTTCGGGCGTTTCATTAATTTAGTGTGTACATGGGTGATTCCATAGCGGGTGATTCCGCAAAATACATATTAAATTAATAAACGTTTATGAGTTTAGAGTGCGCACTCGTAATAAATTAAGGTTAGGATTTATTTCTAACCAGTTGATTTATTTATGTAGCTGAAGACTGCTAGGTATTCACTTTTGTCGGTTTAATTGTATTATTTTACTAACGATTGTGAATGCTGTAGTTGATGTGTAGAGATAGCAGCAGTGGCGGAGGAAAGCATTGGAGGATAGCGAGTATTCGATTTATGGATTATATTTTGATAGGCGCCACGCCTATATTTTGTCACACCTATTTATTGAGGCGTCGGTTATTTATTATTATTTTGTATGCGCATGGGCGCACGGTTATGTTATTTCTATTTGGACATTGTATTGGGCGTGCCAGATTCTTTGGGCACCGTCCATTAGCTTTATTTCTATTTTTGTGTTAAAGCAAACTCAAAAGCTAAAAGCTTGCTATTTTGTAAATTGGGCTATTATTTGAGCTTGAAGATGAAATATACATAAAATACATGCTTTGTGGAGCGCTCACACAAGGCATGGGGGGAGATTGCACCCAATTGGTCTCTTGCTCTTGTCGTTCATGCTTTTTACCTTGTAATTCGTGCAAAAAGTAGAGTTCTATTGTTCTTGGGGACCTTCCGGCATTCACTACGCGAGCGTACAACATCCGATCTGCGCACCAAATCCAACTCCATTGCTGGAGGGTGAAATGGGTGTTCTCTGACAAACTTATAGACTCACCCATGAAAACTTGCTAGTGTACTCAAATAGGGAAGCATGTATTCCAAGAGGATGGTATTCATGGGATTTTCCTTAGTCAAATAGGGAAGCATGTGTTTGAAGAGGATGGTATCCATGGGGTTTTCTCGAAATGTAGATGGACATATAGAGTTAGGTGGTTAGATTGCATCTTCTTTATGTTATCATCCACAAATAATATCATTGTAGGGCTAAAGTGTGGCCAATCAATATTATCAAAACATTTTAGAAATTGTGGCTTCACCTTGAATCATTTGCAAAGAATGAGTTACAATAACAAATGCACAAGAGGTAGCACTTTTCTATGATCAGCCATAGTCTCTTTAGAAAAAATACATAAAAGTGCACCATATTCTAAAGAATATATGTGGAATTACTTACCAAGAATCTGGATGCTTATGTCTCTTAGACCTCTTTTTCTTCGAGTATTTTTGATATAATACTTTCTCATTAGAGGTGAATTCACCTCTAGGTAGTCTAGAAAGAAATATTCCTTAAGTAACCATTAAACATTAGTTCCTTTATGTAATTTATTGTCACAAATACAAAGACAATATCAAACAATCCTTTGAAAGAAATTGCAAAATAATATATTTATATTGCACCCTCTCCAAGATTCAATGCCACCCTGGCATTTTGTCCCTTAATTTAGGACTTTCTTCAAATCCTATGGAATACAATTCACCAATCCATCCTCATCTAACATTAGAACCTTCTAGGAAGTCCATCCTGGGCTCATAGGGTTTAGGCCAAACCCAAGGGATTAATAGCCAAACCCAAGGGAAGTCCATCTTGGGCTTATAGGGTTTAGGCCAAACCCAAGGGATTTATAGCCAAAGCCCCCCTTGCAACCCTTGTAGTCTCCGAGCCTAACATTCTCCTTCTGAGAGATCTCTCTCAGCGGAAGATAGGACATCTCTGGTACACCTCCTCATTCCAATGCTGGTCAATTTGGGGATACTTATATATGAGCTACTTCTCCTTCAAGTGCACCTAATCCCTGTATTTCCTTGGCAAAGTTTGCAACACCCCCTTCTCTAATTGCACATACATGAACCTGCCATTCATAGTTCTATTACATATAGAGAACACATCGACAAGATACCATTACAAATATACTTCTATAGAAGGATACAAAGTTATGCTTGTAGAGAAGTCTCCATGTTACTAACTTGCACAACTTCTATAGAAAGATACCAAGTTATGCCTGTAAAGAAGTCTCCATGTTGCTAACTTGCGTGACTTCTAAGACTCAATATCATCATTTGATTTGAAATTCTCTATATCTCCTATGTAAACTAGAAAAAAAATCTTTGTCCATTTGAATTTGTAGTAGTTTCCTCATTAAAAACCAAAGAGAGAGAGAGAGAGAGAGAGAGAGAGAGAGAGAGAGAGAGAGAGAGAGAGAGAGAGAGAGAGAGAGAGAGAGAGAGAGAGAGAGAGAGAGAGAGAGAGAGAGAGAGAGAGAGAGAGAGAGAGAGAGAGAGAGAGAGAGAGAGAGAGAGCTTTGAATCACAACTGCCCTCCATCATAGCTCTAAGGGGACGTGAAATTTTTTATTGCCATACAGGGGTTGCCAACAACCCCTTCTCGACAAAAGAAATTCACAAGTTGCCTCCTTCATCTCTACCTTTGTCTCTATGAGGGGACTTATGAAATTTTTTTTGGCTAGGAAGGGGTTATAGATAGTCCCCTATTCAATGAATTTTTTTTAGAGAGGACTTGTGAAATTTTTTTGCTAAGAAGGGATTGTTAATAATCCCCTGTTTGGTGTAAATTTTTTTACAAGTTTCGTGAAATAAATAATGAAGGAGACTTGTAAGATTTTTTTTTTGGTCTCGAGAAGGGATTACTGGCAACCCTCTTCTCAATGAGTTGCTAGCAATCCCCTTCTTGACCAAACAAAAATTCAAAGCAAGTCACATAAAGTCTCTCTCTCTCCCTCTCTCCCCTCTCTCTTTATATTTCTATTCACTAATTAACTAAAAAATAATTAGTAATTAAGTTATTAATCAAGCAATAGATTAAGTCGATTATATGTGTATGTACCTCTGTGTGTGTGTATGTGTTTTTATACATGGCACTTATCTTCAATTCTCACTATGTGTATCTCTAGCAAGTCTGTGCATGTTTCTCTCTCTCTCTCTCTCTCTCTCTCTCTCTCTCTCTCTCTCTCTCTCTGACATTAGGACTCAATGAGTTAATAGATAAAGAGCGTGTGCGCACGTACACGCGCACACGTGCGCGCACACGCACATGCACACACACGCACACACACAATGAGAGAGAAGAGGAGAAGGAAGTTTTAAATAATGTTTGATGAGAAAGAAGATATAAAATAATTACTAGCTAAGAATATCATATTATGGGTGTATTTATGATATGTTTTAATTAATATGAGACATAGCAGATCGAGACTTTATGAATGAACTATATTGAAATGTTTGGACCTTCTAAATAAAAAACATTGATTTTTTGGATTTTTTTTCTCTTAACATAGAAAACTAATCATTAATATAATGTATAATGGCTATTTTTTTTGCATTGTGTATTTGGAAACATAAAGATCTTATTAAAGATTTAAAAAAGTTTTATACTATCAAAATGTGACTTTTTAATCTAATTGTACTCAGGCCAAAAACTTTTAAATAGAGAATTTTGATTTGAAGAGAGAGAGAGAGAGAGAGAGAGAGAGAGAGAGAGAGAGAGAGAGAGAGAGAGAGAGAGAGAGAGAGAGAGAGAGAGAGAGAGAGAGAGAGTGTGTGTTTTGATTAAATATCAAAGTTATTAATATGTAAGAAAGGCCCAATAATAATATTGTAGCATCGAGAGAGAGAGAGAGAGAGAGAGAGAGAGAGAGAGAGAGAGAGAGATGTGTGTGTGTGTGTGTGTGTATGTGTATGTGTATAAAGATCTAAGGCTATTAATGTAGGAGAGGGTCTAAGGTAGTATTATATGAGAGAGTGCTAGAAATTTTTGAAACCACAGAAACATTGATTTGTAAAATGTACCTCTCTATCCAAACTACTTTTCACATTTCTTTATCTTTTCTCTTATCAATGATTTTTAAAAAGACACCTCCCTCTTATCTCTCATCAATATATATATATATATATATATATATATATATATGTGTGTGTGTGTGTGTGTGTGTGTGTGTGTGTGTGTATGTATGTATCAATCACATCCAAAAGTTATTTTTATCTCTCTCTCCTCCCTCTCTTCTCCTTTGAGTCCTAATACTCTTCCAATTAAAATTCCTTACATTCAAAGTATCTAGAATATATTTTTGATTTTAAAGACTCGATAAACCATTGATGAATTACTTAGTTAAGGTGGATTAGAGTTTGTATGAGCAATACTCTTCAAAGCTATGAAGTTTAATTCTATAATATACATTAGGTAAATCCACCTTGATTATTCTCTTCGTGTGTATGTGTGTGTGCATGTGTACACATGTTTGTGTGTCTCATTAAGAACTTATTTCTATCCTCTCTCTCTCTCTCTCTCTCTCATTAAAAAATTATTGTCACAAAAAATCTCTCTCTTTCATTAATATATATACATATTAATGCATGCATGTACTTGTGTGTGTATATTGGAAGTCCTAACATGCGCATACATACACATACACACATATGATTAGTTCAAAGAAGTGTAACTATATTTTATAGGCTATGAATATTACTATTACAACAACATGATGTCAAGTTAGCAAAGACATGCACAATGAGAGATCAAGATGATGGTCTTTCTTTCTTTCTCTCTCTTCTCTCTCTCTCTCTCTCTCTCATAAAGCATATTGATTGAACATCGAATTTATATTTTTTTCACCAATCAATATCCCTTCTTGCCACCACAATAAATAATCCTTTAGTAAGTATTTAGAATGGATGCAAATATAGACATGTTTATACACCAACCCATGCTTAAGGAAGAGAAATTTACATCTCATATTTAGAAAGAGAAGAACTTTCCCAACATCACCCATAGTGTGACTAGCAAAGCAAAGACTTTGCTAATTCCTAGAGCAAATGTATCTTATTTTGTTGAGAAAATATAGACATACCTTGGTTGGTTAGCTATGAATAAATTTATGATAATCTTTCATTATCATTGACTGTCAGTTTATGGAATAGTAGTACTCTTGCCACAAGTCAATGGAATACAAATCTAGATTTGGATTTCTTGCAAAAAATATTTTATATTGAGAGAGAGAGAGAGAGAGAGAGAGAGAGAGAGAGAGAGAGAGAGAGAGAGAGAGAGAGAGAGAGAGAGAGAGAGAGAGAGAGAGAGAGAGAGAGAGAGAGAGAGAGAGAGAGAGAGAGAGCCATTTACAAGTAAAGAGCGAATTATTTGTTGAGACACATGCCATAATCCAATGTAAAACAAGTTTTGTCAAACCTAAAGTACTCGTACAAATGTTTTTATTCAAAGAGAGAGAGAGAGAGAGAGAGAGAGGTAAAAAGAGAGAATTGTTCGTTGCAACATATGTGACAATCTAACGTAATATAAGTTCTATCGATTTGGAGTGCTTGCGCAAATTATTTTTAGGTTTAGAGAGAGAGAGAGAGAGAGAGAGAGAGAGAGAGAGAGAGAGAGAGAGAGAGAGAGAGTGTGTGTGTGTGTGTGTGTGAAGATGGTAGTGAAGATAGTGATGGTGGTGGTGTGGAGCCCCAAGATGAACACCAAGAAAATGAGAAATCTACTGCAAGAAAATCTATCTTGTATAATCAACAAGCATGTTCTTCAATTTTATGTGACCACATCAAGGAAAAGAACACCAGGAACAAGAAGTCTTCATGTAGCTTCATAGAAATAATTCTCCCATGACTTTAACTTGAACAAAATTGATTATGCTCTTTATATTCTTCAAAGAATTCATCAAGAAACCACAAAGACACAAGAGAATACACCACTTTGAATGGAAATCATCACATAATATTCTTCGTCAAAGGTTCCATAGCTTTCTCTCACAATCTCTCACTCATAGATACATTGTTTTGCATAAATTTTACTATCTCTCACACATGCTCTTTCTCAATAGTACATTGGAATAATGAAGAATAATAATCCATAACCCATCTTTGGTCATGGATACCCCTCCCAAGAGGTATACCTACTATGAAAGGTGAACAGCAGGACCACTATAGTGTCCTTCATAGCTTAATAGTGTCACTGCCACTTTAGTCTTTGCTTGAGTCTTCACTAGCTACTTCTTCCACTTCTTTGAGCTATTTTGAACTTGTATTAATTTCTTCCCAAGGTTGGAAAACTTCCCACAGCTACACATTTATCCCACATCACACTTAGAGAGGTATATAGAACAAAATAGAATAGAAATAGAGGCTCTATAGATGGTCAATAGAGGGTTAATAGAAAGACATCAAAAAGCCTTTAGCTCAACTTAAATCATGTAAAATCATCAATAATCAACCAATAAGCTTCCAAACACTCTTAAACTCCATCAATCATTATTCCAACCCCTCGTACAGAAAGAAAATATAACAAAAGAGAAGCTCAATAGACTCAATCAGAACCAATCATATACTATTAGGACATCAACAAAACATGTCAGAACATAATATCTCTACTATAAAACATTATGAGCTTTTCAAACCTATTTAACCTTATCCAAAATATCCCCAAACACTTCCAAACCAACTAATCATCATACAAAATCCATCAAAAATCAACCATTTAGTCCTCAAAAATAACAAAAATCAGCCAAAAAGTCAAGTCATTTCAACCATTAGGATATCCTCATACTTAATCAAGGAACATTCTCGTGACCTAGAAAAAAGAGAATAGAAGTTCAAAATATAGCTCAACTTGATCTTCCACAACATCTTCAAGAAACACCATCCAAGCACGACCCCAACATATAACATGTATCTAATATAGAATTGCAACGAAAGAAAAACACATTTATCCATTAATACAACTTAGAAACAGAAAAGCATGACAAACTTTTAAAGAATATAAGAGGATTGTTTCTCAATAAGCATCCATCCATCATATAGAATCACAAACCACAATCAATGAACTTCTCAATCAGCTCCATCTTTATCTTCAACTCCATGCAAGAAGGATAAAACACCACATCTATACCATAGAACATATACAAAAATCACATAGACACAATATAATGTAGTCTAAATGGCACATGATCCAAAAAAATGAAGAGCAAAGATAAATTTTTTTATTAAAAGGATTAGTACAGCGAAGAGGGTGTCCACAGGCTATGTAGGATGAAGATATTTTTTCTTGAACTTCATATTCATCTTGAGACGTTCTTTTGTTCTCATTCACAAATGTAGAGGCACATTCTGGAGAAACTATAAACAACACATCCTTTCCAATAGGATAATAAACCTAGTAGGAAAAGCTTGTGAAAAATAATACAAGATATCCATTTGAGCACAATCACATCCTCATTATGATTAATCATCAAGTTTGGAATACTCTTCCGAGTATTTAGGTGAGATAATAATACAAGATATCCATTTGAGCACAATCACATCCTCATTATGATTAATCATCAAGTTTGGAATACTCTTCCGAGTATTTAGGTGAGATTGTTGATGCATAAAAGCAAGATACCAACAAAAATGAGATGCCAAGCATACTGAAGTATCCTTAGAAGAAGCATGTGCTCTAGCAAATTGAAAATAAGAAGTATAACATTTTGTAGAAGTGTCCTAGGAATCATGAATGATAGGCCAATTAAACACTGGTCATGTCAAATAATCATTCAATGTCCACTGCCATCGATCGAAACGAAGGGGCATTAGGAGAAATATGGACTCTCTTTTTGCCCCTTAAGAAGTGAATAAAGAAATATAGGCCTAACCAACGAGAGAGCTAGGATTCTAGATTCATGCAACATGAATCTTCTACCCATATCTTGGCCCAAATCTTCCCTTAGTATTAAAATAAGGGAAAATGTGGAGAATAGAATGCTGACAGATCCTAGAAGTTTGTGACTCGAATATTCATTTTCTTATTTTTTTATGTTTGACTTTTCATTTCTCCCCTTTTCAGTTTTCCTCTCTTTCTTAGGCAGAACTCAAATTTATCATATCTCTTTCCCCGCTTCTTCTTTCTCGACGAAATATTACAGCCTCATTGTTGCTTGCCTTATCTGTAACCCTGTGAAATTTCATTTCCTCTATATAAACACAGAGTGAGTTTCACATGTTTTATGAGAGTAGAGCTTGTTCTACCAAAGCCCTAAGATTTTCGTCACCAAACTTTACAAGTATATTGTTCTCTTCCATGGATGTTCGATGGTAAAGTTTTATCTGGTCTGGACAAAACCTGTGTAAGTTATGTGCATTCTCTGACATGTTATTTCTTTTGTTTTGGTACTCTAGGAGTCTCTTACAGTCAAGAACAATGATCTTTTGAACACTCAACTTCTTCTTCAACATCTTACGGTTTCTTTGTAAACAAAGTTATAGGTATGTCGTCTTGTTTTTTTGATGCTTCATGGTTAAATTTTATCTCATTTGGACAAAATGTATGCAAGCTATATGTATACTAATTTTTCCTTTGTTTTTTTACTCTCAAAGTCTTTGAGGGTGGAGAACAATGATTTATTAAAAACTCAACTTCTTCAACATCTTTGGGCTTCTTTGCAAAGAGAGCCATAGGTATATTGCCACTTTTTTCTGTTGCTCCATCGTTAAGTTTCAACTCATTTGGACAAAGCCTATGTAAGTTATATGTATGCTTTGACTTGATATTTCTTTTATTTTGGTAATCTAGGAATTTGTAAGTGAAGGAACAATGGTATTGTTATAAGTCAACTTCTTGTTCAACATCTTTGGGCTTCTTTGTGAAAAGAATTGCAGGTACAATGTTTTTTTAAAATTGCTCCATTTAAAATTCATTTCATTTGGAGAGAACATTTACAAATTATACACATGCTGATAGGTAACTTTTTTAATTTGGTTATCATAGATGTCTTCACGTAGGAAAAACATCAGTAACATACTTGCAGTGGAGGTCTTCAATATGAATAATAGCGGCAGTAATTGGATTTGTGATAAGTACTATAAGTTGGATTGGATTTTGATGCACCCAAGTACTCGAGGGAGTTTCAAGGTCAGGTGTAAGGATGTTGCAAACCCTAGCAAACATTGGAAATATAGATTTTTAGAGTTTAGAAAAGTGTTCAATGGAACAAGCACAGTAACAAAAGTGTTGATCCAACATGTTTATACACACAAACAAATCTCTGTACACGACAAGAACTACATTGCAAATTATAAAAAAATCAATAAGTTTTTAAATTTTATTATTTTTTATTCTTTTGCATCAGATTTGTTTTTAAAAATCTTTGAAGTGTTCTAATTCAATCTTGTTTTATTGACAGCTCTATATCCATCGACTTTGCATGAATGGTAGAATGTGGAATATTAGAGCAGCAAGATACATGTTTGGCATGAAGACATAGGTTCTTTGATCTATAATAATAACAACTCTGCAAGTCAACTTGCAACTCAAAATATATTTTTTATAATTCATTGCATGTAGTAGAAAGCTAGAGATTGTAGCATGTCCCGTTGCCGCCACTATTTAGTGGTGAATGGTTGATTGGTAGGTTGGAGTTGTCAAGAGCATGTAAGTCCAAGATAAAATTTGACATCAATAGTGCTATGAAATCCACCATAGGCTCCAAAGAAGTGCATCTTAGTTGGTTTATTCCATTCTTCTTATTTGCACATTTGTTTGGTTCATGTGATGTTCTGAAGAAAACACAGATTACTTATCAATGTAAGTGTCCATTCGAGGAATTGATGAGTCAACTATTGGGTGAGTCTTGGCAAGTCAAAAGAACACATTTTGATGAGATGATTGAATGTAGGGTCAACTAATCTGATCTCACATTCAGGTAAATCTTTTTTACTACTTTTTGAATGCCTTGATTTAATTGACATAGGTCTTGCTTAGATATATTTGTTGTGTTATTCACATTTGCTTACCATTATTTTTATTTTTATTATAGGTATTTCATTGCTAGACAAACTCTGTGGATTCACTTTTGATATAGAAGATGGCAAGTTTTGTGAGGGGAGTGGATCAGCTTGGATCAAGATACCTGAGATGAGACAGATACAACTCTCATAGATGTGATTATCTTGTGGAATGGTCATAATCCTTTTGTGGTCAGCGCAGAGAGCCATTGGCCCATTTCTTTTTTGAGACAAGAAATCCAATTAATGTCCAATGAGCCCCTCTACAACTTCTATTTCAAGTTAGATAATAGAAAAGTCAGGATTGGTAGTGAACAATCCATGATATGTAAACAATGTGCTTCTCCACATATCCTTGAGATAGTGGAATCCTTGTAATTTTTTAAAAATAAAGAATGAATATAAACTTTTTTAAAACTTCTGAGTACTTTCAATTTAGATAATCTTAGTTTACTATGATCCAAGTGTGCGATAATACATACTGTAATTAGTCAATCATGCTGGTTAAAATCATAATTAAATTACATGTTGGAGTTCTATAATCTATGCAATATTGTCTTTGCATAATGATATATTGTAGCTCATCTCTTCTATTATTTCTTGAAATTAAATATTAAATTGGATCCAAGGGATTTGAAGGTCTTTTAGATTTCTTTTCTTAAAAAGTTTCTATATTTTCTGTAGTTGGAGTTGAATATACTTAGCAATCCAAGTATATATTGAAGATATAATAATGTAGAACGAAGCATTTATCTGTATGAGTAATTTTAATTGTTACTCTAAAGTATTGAAATAAAGAAACTAAGATAGGAGTTTTAATTTGAAACTTTAGGGTTAAAAATGAACCTTTATTTAAAACCCTAGATATATAAAAGCTGTAACTCCAAACTCATTTTCACTTTCATTCTCTACTTCCCTACACATGCTCTCCTCTTTTCTCTCTTTGTGTGTCATGGCTACCACTCCCGCCTTCGTCGTATGGATTAGCTCCACACGCTATACACACAGAGGAGACTAGATATACCCTAGGTTTTATGCAACCTTGAGTCTTGAGAGCTTGCTTTCCGCCGTAGGCCCTAGCTTAGTATATTGGCATCGTTTTGTGATGCGGCTGTTAGATATGATCAATGCCCCACCCTCATTAGGTGCTACCAATGATCCATGGTGCTCAAAGTTGTAAGGCCCCCATTATGAGGAGAAGCCAAATGTGAGCCCGGACATTGGTTGAGTCCTGACTTGTATATCAGATGAGGTCTATGTGACCGGATGGCAAAAAGGTGACTGTTGTGGGTCTAATCTTTGGGTTAGACGGAGTGGTTAAGCTGGTAGCAACTCGAGGCACATTGCATTGAGTTGCATGGTAAGGGAGTTAAAAGGGGCCCCTATTGTGGGGTCCGGGGGCAGCGCCCCCGGCCCGATGGTAAAGGGAATATTCCCTGGAATTTTCCCTGGCCGACTAGTGGAGGCTCATATGGTAGGTCGGTTAGCAGGCTGACCTAGCGACCTTCGCGGGCTATAAAAGCTAAACCCCTTCGCAGCCATCACTCACTCATCTTTCACCCAGTCAGAGTTGTTGTTCCAGCTAGCCTTAAGCTCTTCACCTATCTTCTGTCTAGATCGCCATCTAAGCTTCACACGGTGGAAGCGCATGGGTGGACAGAGCCATCTTTGTATCAGTTGATTGGAGTTAAAGAATTTACTGATTCTCCTCTTATCTGTTGTGTACTCTCTATCTCTTTCTCAGATTCTGTTCGCTGCGCCGTGTAATATTTTACATGGTATCAGAGCCCAGGGGGCTCTAGAGATCGGAGAGCGTGCAAGAGGCAAAGGCTTCAACAGCAAAGAGAAACTATGTCGACTCCGGGAAGCGGTTCTGGCGCATCAGGAAGCGGTGCAGGAGGTGGTGTTGCTGTATCGGCTATTCAAACACTGAGGATTCGTCCACCAACCTTCAGCGAAGGCAAGTTAGATGGTACAAACTACACCTTGTGGAAGTTCAAAATTACAACTATCCTTGATTCTTATGAGCTTCTTGAGACTGTGCTAGGGACTGACGCAGAACCATAGCCTACCCCCGACCCATCAAATCCTAGTGTGATGATTCCTCCGAATGCAGATCTTCTACGAGCTTGGAAACGAAGGAATGCAGATGCATTGTGTGCCTTAGTTACAAGCTGTTCTGACAGTGTTTTGACTCTGATTCAGCATACAACCAAAGCGTTAGAGGCTTGGAATGTACTAAGGAGTCAGTACGAAACGCGAAACCAAACAAGGATTCAAAACTTGGAGAATCAACTAGCAGCGGAGAAGTTTGCTGAAGGAGAGACGGTTGAAGCATTCATCACTCGGATTAAGAATCTGCGCGGCCAGATGGCTGGCACTGGGATACAAAAGACTAGCGAAGAGCTAGCTCGGAGGTGTCTTCGGATTTGTCCACAAAAGTTTGATGGACTAGTAACTGCCCTTAATACTCAGGTGAGACCTCAAGCTTTGACTTTTGAGGAGTTTTGTGCATTATTAATGGAGGAGGAGTTGAGACTGAAAGCCCGAGAAGGAAGCAACAATGGAGATGCTGCATTCTCTGCCAATGCAAAAGGCAAAGGTGTTTCCTCCACCAAAAATGATGGTGACAAAAAGAAGAAGGGCGGCAAGAAGAAGTTTCAAGGTAAAGGGAATATTCCCTGGAATATTCCCTGGCTGACTAGTGGAGGCTCATATGGTAGGTCGGTCAGCAGGCTGACCTAACGACCTTCGCGGGCTATAAAAGCTAAACCCCTTCGCAGCCATCACTCACTCATCTTTCACCCAGTCAGAGTTGTTGTTCCAGCTAGCCTTAAGCTCTTCACCTATCTTCTGTCTAGATCGCCATCTAAGCTTCACACAGTGGAAGCGCACGGGTGGACAGAGCCATCTTTGTATCAGTTGTTTGGAGTTAAAGAATTTACTGATTCTCCTCTTATCTGTTGTGTACTCTCTATCTCTTTCTCAGATTCTATTCGCTGCGCCGTGTAATATTTTACATGGTATCAGAGCCCAGGGGGCTCTAGAGATCGGAGAGCGTGCAAGAGGCAAATGCTTCAACAGCAAAGAGAAACTATGTCGACTCCGAGAAGCGGTTCTGGCGCATCAGGAAGCGGTGCAGGAGGTGGTGCTGCTGTACCGGCTATTCAAACACTGAGGATTCGTCCACCAACCTTCAGCGAAGGCAAGTTAGATGGTACAAACTACACCTTGTGGAAGTTCAAAATTACAACTATCCTTGATTCTTATGAGCTTCTTGAGACTGTGCTGGGGACTGACGCAGAACCACAGCCTACCCCCGACCCATCAAATCCTAGTGTGATGATTCCTCCGAATGCAGATCTTCTACGAGCTTGGAAACGAAGGAATGCAGATGCATTGTATGCCTTAGTTACAAGCTGTTCTGACAGTGTTTTGACTCTGATTCAGCATACAACCAAAGCGTCAGAGGCTTGGAATGTACTAAGGAGTCAGTAGGAAACGCGAAACCAAACAAGGATTCAAAACTTGGAGAATCAACTAGCAACGGAGAAGTTTGCTGAAGGAGAGACGGTTGAAGCATTCATCACTCGGATTAAGAATCTGCGCGACCAAATGGCTGGCACTGAGATACAAAAGACTAGCGAAGAGCTAGCTCGGAGGTGTCCTCGGATTTGTCCACAAAAGTTTGATGGACTAGTAATTGCCCTTAATACTCAGGTGAGACCTCAAGCTTTGACTTTTGAGGAGTTTTATGCATTATTAATGGAGGAGGAGTTGAGGCTGAAAGCCCGAGAAGGAAGCAACAATGGAGATACTGCATTCTCTGTCAATGCAAAAGACAAAGGTGTTTCCTCCACCAAAAATGATGGTGACAAAAAGAAGAAGGGCGGCAAGAAGAAGTTTCAAGGTAAAGGGAATATTCCCTGGAATATTCCCTGACCGACTAGTGGAGGCTCATATGGTAGGTCGGTCAGCAGGCTGACCTAACGACCTTCGCGGGCTATAAAAGCTAAACCCCTTCGCAGCCATCACTCACTCATCTTTCACCCAGTCAGAGTTGTTGTTCCAGCTAGCCTTAAGCTCTTCACCTATCTTCTGTCTAGATCGCCATCTAAGCTTCACACAGTGGAAGCGCACGGGTGGACAGAGCCATCTTTGCATCAGTTGTTTGGAGTTAAAGAATTTACTGATTCTCCTCTTATCTGTTGTGTACTCTCTATCTCTTTCTCAGATTCTGTTCACTGCGCCGTGTAATATTTTACATGGTATCAGAGCCCAGGGGGCTCTAGAGATCGGAGAGCGTGCAAGAGGCAAAGGCTTCAACAGCAAAGAGAAACTATGTCGACTCCGGGAAGCGGTTCTGGCGCATCAGGAAGCGGTGCAGGAGGTGGTATTGCTGTACCGGCTATTCAAACACTGAGGATTCGTCCACCAACCTTCAGCGAAGGCAAGTTAGATGGTACAAACTACACCTTGTGGAAGTTCAAAATTACAACTATCCTTGATTCTTATGAGCTTCTGGAGACTGTGCTGGGGACTGACGCAGAACCACAGCCTACCCCCGACCCATCAAATCCTAGTGTGATGATTCCTCCGAATACAGATCTTCTACGAGCTTGGAAACGAAGGAATGGAGATGCATTGTGTGCCTTAGTTACAAGCTGTTCTGACAGTGTTTTGACTCTGATTCAGCATACAACCAAAGCGTTAGAGGCTTGGAATGTACTAAGGAGTCAGTACGAAACGCGAAACCAAACAAGGATTCAAAACTTGGAGAATCAACTAGCAGCGGAGAAGTTTGCTGAAGGAGAGACGATTGAAGCATTCATCACTCGGATTAAGAATCTGCGCGACCAGATGGCTGGCGCTGGGATACAAAAGACTAGCGAAGAGCTAGCTCGGAGGTGTCTTCGGATTTGTCCACAAAAGTTTGATGGACTAGTAATTGCCCTTAATACTCAGGTGAGACCTCAATCTTTGACTTTTGAGGAGTTTTGTGCATTATTAATGGAGGAGGAGTTGAGGCTGAAAGCCCGAGAAGGAAGCAACAATGGAGATGCTGCATTCTCTGCCAATGCAAAAGGCAAAGGTGTTTCCTCCACCAAAAATGATGGTGACAAAAAGAAGAAGGGCGGCAAGAAGAAGTTTCAAGGAGAGTGCTTCTACTGTAAGAAGAAAGGACATGCAATTGCAGATTGTCGTGTTAAGAAGGCAGATGAAAAGAATGGTACCCTTAAAAGTAAAGGAAAAGAGACAGCCAATACGGCTGAAGCAGAGTTGGAATTATTCATGGCGACCATTGAGGAAGTGTGCTCCTCGGCACAAGAAGAATCTACCCCTGACTCTTGGGTGTTGGATAGTGGGGCCTCCCGTCACATGACCAACAAGAAAGGTCTATACAGTTCTATGCAGCCTTTACAAGAATCCATCACTGTGACGGTTGGAAATGATGCTAAATGCCCTGCTGCGGGCACAGATACTATTTCTTTTGTTGCTGCAAATGGTGAAGTCAAAAAGCTTTCAAATGTGTTGTATGTTCCCGAAATCAGGAGAAATCTCTTATCAGTTGCTGCCATAACTGATCTTGGTCATGAAGTGAGGTTCAAGAAGACAGGTGCAGAAATTATTGATAGTGCTAGCACAATTGTTGGCAAAGGAGAAAGAAGGAACAACCTGTATGAGCTAAGTGCTCTTACAGCCACCGCTGGAGTGGGCACAAGTAAGCTTTGGCATGAAAGGTTTGGACACATCGGATTTGCAGTATTGAAGGAGATGCAAAAGCAAGGTATGGTTGCTCACCTACCTACAACGACTGAATTGAAGGAACCATGTGAAGCTTGTATGATGGGCAAGCAACAAAGAAAGGCATTTCCACAAGAAAGCAAGAATAGAGCACAGGCTCCTCTAGAGTTGGTGCATGCTGACTTGTGTGGTAAGATGCCTACACAGGCCTTGGGGGGATCTTCTTATTTTATGTTGATTGTCGACGACTACAGTAGGAAGATGTGGGTGTACTTCCTTTGTGATAAGGCTCAAGCTTTTGGTAAGTTTAAAGAATGGCTAATACTTGTTGAGAATGAAACAGGGAAAAGTGTGAAGAAATTTAGAACAGATGGTGGTGGTGAGTTCAACTCAAAGGAGTTTGAAGGCTTTTGCAAGAGCAAAGGGATCAAGCGTCAATTGACGACGCCTCACACACCTCAGCAGAACGGTGTTGTGGAACGCAGGAATCGCACCATTGTGGAGATGGCAAGATGCATGCTAAAGGGCAAGGGATTGCCTAACCATTTTTGGGCTGAAGCTGTTAATACTGCAGTCTACATTCTAAATCGGAGCTATACAAAGGCTCTCAAGGGAAAAACACCTCATGAGGCTTACACTGGTAAGAAACCATCTGTCTCACATTTTAGAATTTTTGGATGTGAATGTTATGCACATGTTCTAGATGAGAAGAGAAACAAGTTACAACCAAAAAGCAGAAAATGTATCTTCTTGGGTTATAGTGATGAGCAGAAGGCTTACAAATTATATGACCAAGAGGCAAAGAAGATCATCGCGAGCCGTGATGTGGTGTTCAAGGAGGAGCCGCATACAATGGAGGAGGAGAAGGCAAGTTCTTCCACTTTATCATCAAGCGAAGAAGTAGTCCACTATGAACCTGTCCCGAGAGCTATCCCTATCCTTAAGGAGGAGGAAGCATCATCTTCAGATGATGAGGAAAAAGTTCACCAACCTGACATCACCCCACCGGAAAAGCCATTGCCGCGCTGGGTGAAGCAGCTCTATGACCACAATAATCCTATGCCTGCATCTGTTGAGGAGAAGGCAGACGGACCAAGGAGGTCTCAGAGAATAGAGGAGCAAAGGAGGGCTTCTGCTCACATAGTCAATATGGCCTTGATGGTTGAGATTATGAGAGAAGTAAAGGAGCCAACTGACTTAGAAGAAGCACTTGCAGATCCATCATGGAAGGCTGCTATGCAGGCAGAGTATGACAGCATAATAAAGAATGACACTTGGGAGCTAGTGGATCGACCAGCAAAGCGGAAGGTTATTGGCACCAAGTGGATCTGGAAGGTAAAATACAAGGCTGATGGTACCTTAGAAAAGTACAAAGCTAGACTGGTTGCCCAAGGATTTTCACAAGTTGAAGGGTTTGATTTTCAAGAGTCATTTGCCCCAACTGCCAGAATGACCACTATTCGCACGGTACTTGCAGTGGCTGCCCATAAGAAGTGGCCAGTGTACCAAATGGATGTTAAGTCAGCGTTCTTAAATGGTGACCTCAAGGAGGAGGTGTACGTGGGTCAGTCACCAGGGTTTGAGGCCCCCCATTCTGAGAACAAAGTGTGTAAACTGAAGAAGGCATTGTATGGGCTGAAACAAGCCCCCAGAGCATGGTACCAGCGGAGAGATAGGTTCTTTTTAAACCTAAACTTCAAAAGATGTGCCTTAGATGCTAACTTGTATGTTTACAGGGATGGTAAAAAGTCTGTAGTGATTGTCCTATATGCGGACGACCTTCTTATTACAGGTGACTATGAAGATATGATCAACCAAACTCGAAAGGCTTTGAGTTCTGAGTTTGAAATGACAGACTTGGGCTTGCTACACTATTGTTTGGGGATTGAAGTCTGGCAAGAGCCAGGAAAGATCTTCATCTCTCAGAAGAAGTATGCATGGGAGATCTTGAAGGCATTTGGCATGACCGAGTGCAAGGAGATAGCTACACCTATGGAGGTGAATGCAAAGTTATCCGTCGAGGATACATCAGCACTAGCAGACATTGGGAGGTATAGGAGGTTGGTCGGCAGTCTGATCTACTTGTGTAACACCAGACCAGATATCAGTTTTGCTGTTGGTGTTTTGAGCAGGTTCTCAAACAAACCTCATGAGAGTCATTGGAAGGCTGGGATGCGGGTGCTTAGATACTTGAAGAAAACTCTTGATTATGGTATCACATACAGTTTCGGAACTTTTCTTGTGGGGAACTGTGACTCAGATTGGGCAGGAGACATTGATTCCAGGAAGTCAGTTTCTGGTTATTGTTTCTCTTTGGGTTCAGGAAATTTCTCTTGGATTAGTAAGAAGCAACCAACAGTGGCATTGTCTTCTACCGAAGCAGAGTACAAGGCAGCTTGTTTTGCTGCATGTGAGGCCGTATGGTTGAGAAGGATTCTATGGCATATGGGAGTGCAGGATGAAGAACCAACTGTGCTGAGATGTAACAATCAGAGTTGCATCGCCATTGCCAAAAATCCAGTGTTTCATGCACGCACCAAACATATAGAGATCCAGTATCACTATGTGCGTGATTTGATGGAGGATGGGATAGTGGAATTGGTCACTGTCCAACAGAGGAGAATGGAGCAGATATCTTCACCAAAACACTTACGAAGGATCTGCTTCAAGTTCATCTTCAGAGACTCGGCATTGGGCCGAGGAGATAGTTCACCTATGGGTGGACATTGAGGGGGGGTGTTAGATATGATCAATGCCCCACCCTCATTAGGTGCTACCAATGATCCATGGTGCTCAAAGTTGTAAGGCCCCCATTATGAGGAGAAGCCAAATGTGAGCCCGGACATTGGTTGAGTCCTGACTTGTATATCAGATGAGGTCTATGTGACCGAATGGCAGAAAGGTGACTGTTGTGGGTCTAATCTTTGGGTTAGACGGAGTGGTTAAGCTGGTAGCAACTCGAGGCACATTGCATTGAGTTGCGTGGTAAGGGAGTTAAAAGGGACCCCTATTGTGGGGTCCGGGGGCAGCGCCCCCGGCCCGATGGTAAAGGGAATATTCCCTGGAATATTCCCTGGCCGACTAGTGGAGGCTCATATGGTAGGTCGGTCAGCAGGCTGACCTAACGACCTTCGCGGGCTATAAAAGCTAAACCCCTTCGCAGCCATCACTCACTCATCTTTCACCCAGTCAGAGTTGTTGTTCCAGCTAGCCTTAAGCTCTTCACCTATCTTCTGTCTAGATTGCCATCTAAGCTTCACACAGTGGAAGCGCACGGGTGGACAGAGCCATCTTTGTATCAGTTGTTTGGAGTTAAAGAATTTATTGATTCTCCTCTTATTTGTTGTGTACTCTCTATCTCTTTCTCAGATTCTGTTCACTGCGCCGTGTAATATTTTACATGGTATCAGAGCCCAGGGGGCTCTAGAGATCGGAGAGCGTGCAAGAGGCAAAGGCTTCAACAGCAAAGAGAAACTATGTCGACTCCGGGAAGCGGTTCTGGCGCATCAGTAAGCGGTGCAGGAGGTGGTGTTGCTGTACCGGCTATTCAAACACTGAGGATTCGTCCACCAACCTTCAGCGAAGGCAAGTTAGATGGTACAAACTACACCTTGTGGAAGTTCAAAATTACAACTATCCTTGATTCTTATGAGCTTCTTGAGACTGTGCTGGGGACTGACGCAGAACCACAGCCTACCCCCGACCCATCAAATCCTAGTGTGATGATTCCTCCGAATACAGATCTTCTACGAGCTTGGAAACGAAGGAATGGAGATGCATTGTGTGCCTTAGTTACAAGCTGTTCTGACAGTGTTTTGACTCTGATTCAGCATACAACCAAAGCGTTAGAGGCTTGGAATGTACTAAGGAGTCAGTAGGAAACGCGAAACCAAACAAGGATTCAAAACTTGGAGAATCAACTAGCAGCGGAGAAGTTTGCTGAAGGAGAGACGGTTGAAGCATTCATCACTCGGATTAAGAATCTGCGCGACCAGATGGCTGGCGCTGGGATACAAAAGACTAGCGAAGAGCTAGCTCGGAGGTGTCTTCGGATTTGTCCACAAAAGTTTGATGGACTAGTAACTGCCCTTAATACTCAGGTGAGACCTCAAGCTTTGACTTTTGAGGAGTTTTGTGCATTATTAATGGAGGAGGAGGTGAGGCTGAAAGCCCGAGAAGGAAGCAACAATGGAGATGCTGCATTCTCTGCCAATGCAAAAGGCAAAGGTGTTTCCTCCACCAAAAATGATGGTGACAAAAAGAAGAAGGGCGGCAAGAAGAAGTTTCAAGGTAAAGGGAATATTCCCTGGAATATTCCCTGGCCGACTAGTGGAGGCTCATATGGTAGGTCGGTCAGCAGGCTGACCTAACGACCTTCGCGGGCTATAAAAGCTAAACCCCTTCGCAGCCATCACTCACTCATCTTTCACCCAGTCAGAGTTGTTGTTCCAGCTAGCCTTAAGCTCTTCACCTATCTTCTGTCTAGATCGCCATCTAAGCTTCACACAGTGGAAGCGCACGGGTGGACAGAGCCATCTTTGTATCAGTTGTTTGGAGTTAAAGAATTTACTGATTCTCCTCTTATCTGTTGTGTACTCTCTATCTCTTTCTCAGATTCTGTTCGCTGCGCCGTGTAATATTTTACAGCGGCAAACCCTCTCACCTGCTCTATTCTGGACTCTGCTCTCAGATGGGTCCCCATAGATTTTCTATATAGTTTACATGTTGGATCAAGCCATGCAAATGTAATAAATCGAGCCCTTGTGCATGTGGGACAGCATCTCCCTGCCAGAGCAGTGCCCACCCCATCCCAAGACCATGCCATGATGGATCTCATCGAGCGCGATGTAGCATTTGCCATATATTTTTTGTGCATTGAGGTGCAAGAGGACAGTGAGGAAGACATCGACACACCCTCTTGGCCATAGCTAGAGTATTTTGAGAGGGAGCCTAAAGATATCACACTTGATCATTCGAGAGTAGAGGCAACACAAAGCTTAGCCATTGTGCACCCACCTCCTTGCCCTGTTGAGATGCCGACAAGTGATGAGCCACCGCTCGCTTCTCTCCATGCTATCATCATCGAGGGGGTAGAATATTTACTTATGCAGGATGTACTAGAAATTTTGGAGCTAAGGGAAGAAGAGCTATATTGTATCATGGTGCGTGATGCACCTGATGATTTTATAGATTTTGATATACAAGATGCACCAGCACATGTTGATGAGGTGGCTTGATATGATGGCACGAGTGTCAATGATATCTCTGCCATTGTGAGCATCCAAGAGCAGATTGAGAATGCAATGTCATAGTATGAGATCTTAGATGAGGAGTTTGAGCAGTTGCGAGAAAGTATTTTTGGACCTCGACCCGATTACACAGTACCTTCCCAAGAGAGAGACGAGGGTGGCCAAGTTGCAGGAGCAGACCTGGATGCTCCATTACAACAATAGATAGATGATGCATAGAAGGTAATGTCTCTAGGGCATCAAGAGTATGCACATCAAATTTTGCTGGGATAGGGCTCCTAGAGCTGCCCTGCTGGCCGGAGGCTCATGTCTAGGGGCCTGAATCTACTTGTAAAATTTAATGCAAATCCGATGTATATATCTTTACCACACTCCACGCATAGTGAGTCTGACACTGAACTTGTGTGATGCAGGACATTGTCTATATAGATGAATTTTCATTTAGACAAGGTTTGCCGATCTAGTAGCCAAGGAAGGGTGCAGGACTCGGCATTGAAGGAGTATATCGGCTAGCTTGTGAGTGACATTTTTATATTTCATAAGACATGCTCTCCGGCTTTTTCTAAGAATTTCTTGAAGTTGAGGGCACTAACGAAGGCTGGGCTCTTCAAGACCATCCCAACGAACTCTAGCTTGGAGAATGTAATGAAGCTTCGACGTTCAAAGCTCCTCTACTTATTCTCTAGTACTAGGTTTGGGCCGCTTTTTTCCATGGTGGCCCATGGCATGGTTACTGGTGTTGAAGACCCCAATGTCATTAGGCAGGAACTACTAGGGCAAAATGTGTTGTTGCCTATGATCAAGAATAGCTCTGACCATGGGGAGTCTAGCTCAAAGAAGCCTAGGAGAGAGTAGATGTACTTAGTGCCAAATGATATCTCATCACCAATGTAATGTAATTTGTAATCTTCTCTTGAAGTAATAAAATCAATATTTATTGGATTTGAGTGCAATGTAGTTTGTCATATGCGTCCTTTATTATTATTATTTACTTAAATATTATGTTTATTTATCGAATGTATACGTAACACAATTCATATCCTAAATTTAATATGTAGTGCTTTATCAAGTTCGTACGCAACATGTATTCGTTCGACGCATGTAACGATAACTCAAATACATAAATAAAACAAATAGCAAGCAAACAAACAAAAATAAGACACACCAAAAAATTTGTATTCATATTCATAACATTTTGTACGGGCTCCATTACAACCAAGGTTTTACAAAATCTCTTTCGAAGGTACATTCCATATATGTTTTGGTAGTACACCCCTATTGTTGTTGATCTCTGCGAGGACTATCCTTCCATCGCTGAAAGAACCTCACTATCCACAAATCCCTATCAGTGATGTTGACTCTCCTTGCATGTACTACTGCATAGAGCAAGTCTCCGAACAAGTCGATGATGTAAGTTTTGGCGGCTTCCTATAGTGCAAGGAGGGCTTGGGCAGTCCAAACGATTGGGTCACTGTAAGTGTGCTCCATCTGGGAAGTGCCTCCTGCTGAGTCTTCGAACAAGTCGATGATGTAAGCTTCAGCAGCTTCCTGTAGTGCAAGGAGGGTTTGGGCAGTCTAGCGATCGGGTCGCTGCAAGCGTGCTCCATCTGGGAAGTGCCTCCTGCTGTTCTTAATGAGTATACTGTCCATAATCTCATGCACTAGCTTCTGGAATGGAGCCTTTGGTATCAGGAGGTGCGTGGTCTTCTAGTAATGACGGATCTCACGAAGAGCCACTGTGCATAGCTTCCATCAACGCTTACGATGTTGGCATGGTAAAGGTGGTGGTGGAGCTGGGGGAGGTGGCCTCTGCATAGGATTTCTAGGGGGGTGTCTCCAGGCCGCTTGCTTCGTGCATGCCATGCCTTTTAGGAGAGAAAACCCAAAACTCAAAAGTGAAATGTGTAAAATGAGGTGAAACTTTAAACTTATAGCAAAAATTTTAAAAAACCCTTAAACCTGAATTAATGTATCCAGGCTTTGGAAAAATATGACCAATGATCCGATTAACGTGAAATTTTACATGTGGACTCCTCTAGGATACATCAACTACCCAAAATTTTTTTGGCCTCATCAGAAGTCTCTGGGACACCTGTCCAGAGGCTTGCGTCTGGAGCCCTGAATTTGGGTCCGAAGACTCACCTCTGGAGCCCTGAATCCCCAGATTCAGGGCTCTAGATGCGAGCCTCTGGATAGGTGTCCCAGAGACTTCTAATGGGGCCAGTTTTTTAATATCCATGAGTTTTTATGATGCCTGGCATGTTGGTGAAGTTTCACTAGATTTTGATTTATAAAATTGATGGTTCAATCATTTTTTGAAAATGCATTAATTGGATTATACTTCATTGATAACGGAAAAACTCACAATTACACCGAGTGTGCGCAACTGCATATTAAATGTGCAGTCAACCGAACTACGTGAAATATTGAAAACTTAAAAATTCACAAAAAATAAGTCATGGGCCAAATGGAATATCGCATATTAGATATAACGTTGCCAAATCGCTAAATATAGTAAAGATATATTGCATCGGCCATGTACAACTGATCACTAATGTGTGCGTGATTGCACATTGAATTTATCCTTAACAAAACTACTTTCAAAATTAGAAACTTGGAAATATGCACAATGCAAATCATGGCAAAATAGAATATCAAATATCAGTTTTGGCATTACGAAACCATAAAATACACGGGAGATAGTGCATTGCACCAAGTACAACTAGAGCTAGGCAAAACTTAGCTCCATTTTGTAGACCACAACTATCAAATACTTGAAGGTCTACCGGAAAGATAAATCAAAACTAAGCTCCTTACAATCTACAACCAAACATGAGCTAAAAACATAGATCCAATTACAAGGTAGCTTCTCAAAGCATATTGTTGACGTTAAGATTAAATGCATCCTTGTTCTTGTAGATCCTATGAATAAGAACCATATTTATGGGCTTAATAGTGATATGTCGGCCATGAATGGCTAAAACTTGAGAATGACCCATTAGATCAATCAAGTAACTTTCAGCTGCTTCTTGGAGAGCAAGCAAGGCTTGGCTTGATCATCACCCCACATTCCTTGCCTGGTTCCTTGAAAAGAACTTGTGATAATGCCCTAACTGTAGATCTTGCAATATTTCTCGCACCAACCTAGAGAATGGTGCCTTAGGGATAATCAAGCTGGCACTCTTTTGGAATTTCCTTATGTCACGTAGCACAGCTGTGCCTGGTCTCCATCTTCGCTTCTTATGTGTTGGAGGATGTGTATTACCAGCTAGAGCAGTAGTGGGAGGTGGAACAACTAGAGCACGTGGACCACCATTTCTCGACAATGGCAAACCATCATTATTGACCACACTAGGGCCACCATTGTTGGACATAGTAGCACCATCATTATTAGGTATAGTAGGGCCACTATTGTCGGCCACCAAGGGACCTTTGTCACTCATAGTATGCTCACTAGCTTCAGAAGAGTGTTGAGCTCTTGCTTTTGTAGGTGCCTTCTTGATAGAAAGCTTGGAATGTGCCATGGTTGTGATAATGAAGGATAGAAAGTTGGAGGGTAGAGTGAAGAGTAATGGGAAAAAATGAAAGGATAGACTTGACTTAAGTACAAAACTTTTAAACTTACTGTGGTGTAAATGAACTTTAAAATTAAAAAACATAGTTCGAAATCGACTTTGAAAAACATAGTGACAAACCTTTGAAATTTTAAACAAAATTTGCAAGACATCTCATGTTAAAGATAGGAATATTGATGTGTCATATCCTGGGTACCTATGCTCTCTCATGGACTCTAAATGCATCAAAAGTATTATCTTTATCTAGGTCTCCATTTCTTGCCATCTCTCTCTTGGGTTGCCAACCATTCTACGTGGTGTTGTCTAGCTGTACTTTTTCCATATCTTGCTTTTCTCACTTCATATATTTCCCTACTTATAAATTCTGCTTTGAGAGGTTTTGGACTTCTTTTCTTTTTCCTCGTGTCGTATCTCTAATCTCCTATACCACCATTGCAATAATTGCCTCATAGAATTGGAATCATTGATGCCACCTCCATGATCAATTGCCTTTTGAAAAGCACAAAGAGCTTGCCAATGAGATCGTTCCATGCCTTGAGTTGACCATATTGCCAAACTTCCTTGATCTACAAAGTGTGGACCATGTGCTTCAAGTATATGTTGCATAAGAAGAGAGGTTAGAAACACAAACTAATTCGAAATGATGATATATTTTTTGTAATGGTGACAATACTGACCATGTAGTGTGTTATATAGTTTGTAGTCCATGCATCCACCATGGACTTATGAAATTTAGCAACTCTCTCTTTAAATGTATTGGCATCACCATCCCTAAACCTCTACTTTTGTAAGAGAGCCGTTGATCTATCTAGGTGTATCCACACTTCTGTCTTTGCAATCCTCGTTCATCCCCCATTGCTCCAATCCAGAACATCAAGGTGCAACTTTTTTCATGCTTCATACTTCTTTGGTTGTTTTACAAGTATATTGCCTTCCTCATCTCGAGGTGGAGATATAAGCTTCCTAGCTTTGGATCCACCAAAGCATGGTTTACAAGGGATATTTCCACTCTTTCTCGATTTTTTCTCATCCTTTTTTATTTCTACTTGGCCTCTGTGACATCCAACTTCAAAGAGGACTCGTTCTACCTTCTTTCATGTAGCATCAGCTTCTGACATAAGCTGCATCTTGTATGCAAAGCATATATATTCATATAATAGCTTCTCAATTATTCTAACCAAACAATGCAATGTGCAAAAGTGAACCCTTGTTAGTAGTATTTCCAAAATAGGGCACCAGTTTGGATCCACTAGAACTAGCATTCCATTTCTCATGAATTTTTGATCATGTGTTGGAGCACCTTGTTGTCTTGCCTTGACAAGTCATTCATTCTTTCCATCTTTCCCTTTCTTCTTAGTTTGCATACAGTATATGCACGGAAATTTGCATTCGCTACATTTGATAAACCAAACATACACTTCAATGTTTTTAAATCACCTGCAAGATGCCATTCAACTTGCTAGTCCCCAAACCCCTTGATGTGTAAAATTGCTCCATTATTTTGTTGTTGAATAACACTGGGTATATTAGTGAGGTTTAAAAAAACTTTAAGTACTTCATGGTCCTCCTTTGGTACTTCAAATATTGCAAGCCACCATATTTCATTCTTTGATTGTACACTAAAGTATAAAGGATGGTTTTCATCGATGTTGGGATCCAATGCTCAATTCATAAGTGTTATACTCACACGTTCAAGTTTTTTCCCCTTAATAATCTCACTCTCATCAAGTTTGAGGACAAACTTAAGCTTGCCTCTACATTCTTCCATAGACATATTGCAGAACTTGACCATAGCAATTTGAACCCTACATATATCCAATACAAAGTTGTTGGATGCATTCAATACAAATGCAACTTCTTTGGAACCATACTTCAATATGTGTGTATTTTTCAGATGTGTTGGCTCACCAATTAATTCAAAGACTTTCTCATTTAGTTGTTTTTGAGCCTTCTTCACATGAAATGGTTTTGGTAGAGGCATTACTCGCTTAGTTTTGAAGACTTGCTTAAATCGTGTATCCAATTGTTGATAGAATATACTATATGACTCATAACTCATTCCACCTTTTCACATAATCCCTGAGTATCTGTAGCAGTAAACAAGTTGCTCACATCCCTAAGATGTTCACTTGCGACACCATCTACAATGTCCGTGAATTTACGATTTTCCAATGCATTTTTGACCATATCCTTGCTTAGGACTTTGACAATAGTATCATTCTCTGCATGAGGGAACATATTTCTCATTGTAGCAAATTGAGCATATATCCGTCCATGATATTGTCCACTTCCTTTGGTTAATTGGTGAATTGGTTTAACTAATCGAATGCGCCGATGTGCTTCTTTGGTTTTTAAAGTAGGCCCAATCTCCAAAGTTTTTGTGAGTTTCCTTTTTATGTTTCGATTCTCCTTCTCCAAGTCCATAACTTTAGATTGTAACTCCATATTTTGCATGTGTGTAGCTTGCATAGCATCTTCAATGATAGACATTGCTTGTTGTAGGATTTGGTTCTCCCTATCCTTCTCAGCTGATAATCTATCCTTTTCCATCAAAGACTGCATATTCCCTTGTAATCTTGTCTGCATATTTGTCAAGGCTTGATGAACCCATGCTAATCCTTGTGTGACAAGTTTGCATGTGTATACATACAATCCTTCATTGCCTTCACAAACGAACTTTACAAATGATGTAAGCCCTTCAAATTGTGGTGGCCTTTGAGCGACTGGATCGGGTGTATAAATGCACCATCAACCCAAAGGTCCACGTTTTTTTTCCATGCATTTCTTTCTTGTTGCATCTTATATCTTATTGCATCATCCATTTCTACAATTCTTTTGAACATTGGTGCATATTCATCCTCCAATTGAAAGTGAATATCTCTCTTTCTCTTGGTATGTCCTGCACTTGCATCTTGTAAAAAAAAATATATGCCAATTTTAACATTACACAAATACACCCCTTTGATTAATAGTAAGCTAAGGAGTCAATGCCAATTTTCTAATCAATAGCAAGAACGTCTAAATATCTAGGAGCTACAGGTCAGTATCAATCCAACAGCATGCAGCTAATTCTAGATTTGCTCAAATCACACAATTACATCCCTTTGATTCATTATATCTGTGTTCTTTTTTTTACTGTTGGATCTTGTCTCTTTCTCTTAATTTCAGTCATGATAGACCCTAATCAACCCTTAATCTTCTTGTAATCTTAACTTTTAATCTACCTCTAATCAACATCCAATCTTATATTTTGTTTTATCCAAAATATTCTCTCTCTCTCTCTCTCTCTCTCCCTTAAGAAGAATTGATCAAAGATATTTAAACACATTTATATAGAAGCTTGGCTAGTGGAGAACAATAACATCATCTTATCTTCTACCCTAATTTACTCACTGTCACTCTATCACTTATTTTCTTAGTTCATCTCACACAGTTCTCTCTCTTCCTCCCCTCCCTTCTCCCTTCTCCCTCTTTCTCTCTCTCTCTCTCTCTCTCTCTATATATATATATATATATATATATATATATATATATATATATATATATATATATATATATATATATATATATATATATAGACACTTAAGGATTAAACAACAACTATGAAGAATAATAACATCACAGAGGTTAAAAAAATAAAGATACCTCCATTATCACTCGATTGCTTGTAGTATAGAGTGTTGAAGAGGAAGATATCTTATAGCACAGTGTGAAGAGGGAGATTGCTTGTAGCAGGGTATAGAGTGTTGTATATAGAGATTATTTGATTTCAGCAAATGCTATCAAAACCATTCCTGAGATTGCTTGTAGAAGGGTAGAGAGTGTTGTAGATAGTACTGAGTATTGCTTCAGAAGAATTCGTATGCAAGAAACCATATTCTGGAGGGAAGGAGAAGAGTACACAAAATATCAAACAAAACTAGAGCTTTGAGAGGGAATGAAGAAATGCCTAGAAATAAGCATAACTCATCCAAAAATGATAAAAATTTACAAGGAAACTCTTGAGTCAAAAAGGTGTATTTTGATAAAATATATATTAAAATATGATGTGTACGTCATTTTATATCATTTTTAACTTTCGCCCTTTTAAGAAGCAAGAATGAGAATGATTCTAATATATTTCTATGTTGAAAAGTCATGAGGATATTAAAGAGTCGTATATTAATAATTGGCTCCGTTTTTACAAAAAATGTATATTTTTAATTATGAGGATTTTGAGAGAAAGTGACCTTATCCTATAATTTGAGAATAAAATAATAGGTGAAATCTATTGACAATACAAATACAAGATTTAATTGACTGTAGAAGATCTCTTATTCTAATATTATTTTGGAATCTCTTTTTAGAGAGAGAGAGGATGACTCGCCACATCACACTCATTCAACATGGTAGGGACCATGCAACATCACCCAAGGAGGTAGCATTGTTGATGAAGTGTTGGTTAGGTTGTCCGTGTGGCAAGGTATACAACACTCAATCTTGACAGTCACTCATGTTGGAATGATAGATCAATTGCTCGCCCTAGGACTCACGTTACTCGATGGATAATAATGAAAACCCATATCTCACACACCTGGTTTAGAAATCAACAAGAGGGATGGTTCAGAGGAAGTATGCCTTATCGTGCAATAGTGCACCAAATAGAGTGAGGTGTGTAGTGATGATGGTGGAGGCCCATCCCGTGTGTGTGCAAAGGGAAATGAGAATGTACCTTACTCTAATTGTCGTAACGTCCCTCAATCCTCACCTCTCAGTTGATAAAGGAGAAATCAATCACTCTCAATTCCCCCTCTGTCGTCTCACGCTCTGTTGATAAATATAGGGGGAATCCCCCTTACTCACATCCCCATCTGATTAGGATGAAAGCTCACATCACTCAAGGGTTGTTGATAAAGATCGGCTCCGTTTGGTTAATGATGTCAACTTGGATTGGTTAATGAAGAGGTGTTCCCAGGGAGGTAGCCAACAAGTTTGATACTTGGATTACATATTAGAAATGTCATCCGTTATAGGAGTCAGAAGCACTGATGAAGTTGCAGGATATAGCGCACCAAGGGAGGCATCTTTAGAATTGCTTCCAGACAAGTTTTACTAGTGATTCAACTATCTTGAACTGTGGGGTGTTGCCACCTTTTCCACAGCTAGCTTCCCACCCAAGGGTGTTTGTCACATTTTCCCAAAACAAGGTCTCTTATGACAAGGAATTTCTTCCTTTTCTCTGCCTGAGGGTATTTCCACTTTTCCTCGAAGAATAGGTTGGCATGATAGGGATCAAAGTCCTTTTCTTCCATAACCGACATATATCAAATTTTTTGTATTTTTTTTCTTCTTTGCAAACAGAAAACTGATAAGAATACTATGTATCAAAACCTTCCTTTCCACCTCTGCTGGATCAAACAGACAGGGAGTAAAGGAGGTGCGAGAGATGGCTGTGAAAGGGGCTAGAAGAATGAGGCCACCTCATCAGGATAAGCAAGAGGACTATCAAGAGCAATAGGCAAAGCTTTAGTGATCGACGTGCAAGGAATGAAGAAGCTATCGGCGGTGATTGTCAAGATTCCCATGGAGGGTAATACTTCTTTAGGTGATATTCATTAATTAGGAAGGGATCATTAGAAGCATCGATTGTTTGCACTTGGACAGAGCCCATAGGGTTGACGAGAAGTATCTTATAGGGGCCCATCTATCATTGTTGAAGCTTGCACCTAGAAGATTGCCAATAATCTGGAGTCATAAGCAAGAACTAAATCACCTTCCATGAACTCCTTTTGCTTGATGAAGTTGTCATGATAGTCCTTTCATCGAGCTTGTGTGGCTTTCATGCATTGTAGAGCCATCCTGCACCGGTCTCATCTAGACATTTCAAGTGCAAGAGATGACGTTGCAATGACTCTCTTTGATAGCCACTTGCAAAGAGGGTAACTCTAATTTAACAGGGAAGATGACTTCTATAAAAAATCTTAGTTATTTAACAAAGCACTAAAATTACGAGGTGTCTCACCACCATTAATACAAAAAATAGATCCAGCTAGAAAGGAGTCTTTCATTTAGCATCCTTATGGGAGATTTTATATGCCCAGAGGACCTCTGTAAGTCAATTGTCCCAATCACAATGATGTGTATAAATTGTCCTTGTTAGAATTGAGCAAAGGATGCGATTGGTAACTTTGACTTGGCTGTTGGCTCTGGGGTAGTAGGGTGTGGATTTGCGATGGTGGATCTTGTACAACGATGTCAATTCTTCCATAATCTTGTTAAGGAAGTGAGTACCTCTATCAGTTACAAGCTCTAGGGGACTACCAAAACAGGTGATGATGCTCTTGTACAAGAACAAGACTATGCTGTTGCCATCATTCAGCTTTAGAGATTTGGCTTCACACCACTGCGTCACATAATTTGTACAGACCAAGATTTATTTGTTCTACTTTCTTTTGGTTGGTGGATCAATGGGCCAACAAAATCAATTTCCCACTTCTCGAACGGCTTTAGGGGAAGATCAAGATTTATCTGTTCTACTTTCTTTTGGTTGGTGGATCAATGGGCCAACAAAATCAATTCCCCACTTCTCGAACGGCTTTAGGGGAAGATTAGATTGTAGTGGCATAGCACTGGATTTGGTAGGCTTTCCCATTCTCAGACAAGCATCACAACGTTTGCAGTAGTCATAGGCATCCTTGTAGAGGGTCGGCCACCAATATCCTATGAGCAAGGCCTTTTTGACTATCACTTCTTCTACAAAGTGTCCTCCACATGGCTCATCATGACATGCTTTCAACACTATTCCAATCTCATCTCCAACCACACATCAACGCAATACTTCATCTTTGCCTTTCTTGTATAGAGCGCCACCTAACAAGGTGTAAGGGGATGATTCTATAGAAGCTTTTTCTTCTCTTGGGGGGGCTGGAGATACCAGGAGGATACTGTTGAGTTGCCAAGAGGTTGTTGGCTATGTCTACATACCATGAGGTTATAGTTTCGGCTAGAAAGAGGGAAGCATCAGGGAGGTTTGGATCATCTTGCTCCTTCATTTGTACCTCTGCGAGTAGGATAGATTCTTCCAGCTTGCTTCCATTTTCTCGCTTCCATAGTCTTCTTCTGCATTGTCATCTTCGTCCTCTTTAGACTCTGTTTTGTGCCTTTGTAAGGGATTTGTAAGAGAAGAATAGACTCTCTGTTATGTCCTCTGCTTCTGCTTCTACATATGTCTTTGGTTTTGTTTCTGTCTCTGTTACGGCCATGTAACAAGGAGAACGATACATCCACGCTTCTATCTCACTATCAGAGGTGACTTTTGAAGTCAATTTGGGTGTTTAGGCAAGAGGTATTCACCCATTGACAAAGACTTTTCTTCTTTTGGGAGTTGGCTTATAGTGCCCACTGTCAGAGGCTGTGTCTTTGTTTTCTTAGGAAAGATATGTTTGATGACTTCTTTATCTCTTGACGTGCCATTTGTTACTTCATTGGAAGAGTCTATTAAGACTTCAATGGAAGTTGGCCTATTTCCTAAATTTTTGCGATCCATACAACTTCAGCACCACTTTGTTGGGTCCTCTACCAAGGGTTAGGGTTCCTTTCAACCAATCCATCCATGTCCTTGTTTCAAAAAGCCACGGTCTTCCCAGTAAACATAGGATATGAGGTCTCGTAGGAATTTGGTTTGACCACCAAATAGATCAGCCAATAATCTCTTCCTACGAGGGTTGTCTTCACATATGTGAGAATGCCCAAAGGCTTGATTTTTCTTTGGTCTGCCAATCGGATAAGCCACTATATAGGTGACATACCTTGCAAGCATAGATTCTTTATAGTCACATCCATCATTATGTTCAATGATGAGCCTCCATCAATCAATGTGTTTGCTATAAATTATCATTCAATCCACATGCCAATCTCTGGGGTTTTAAGATCCAAGAAGGCGTTAACCATATCCATTTCTTTCATAGGCTCTAGGGCTTTGTTGGACTTGGTTGAGGGTGCAATCCTTAGGCCTCTTCTTCTTGTTAGTATGCTTTTGAATTTCTTTCGACAACTGGGAGATAACATCAACAACTTTTAGAATATCAAGTTTGGTTTAAAGGTGTCTAGGTCCTTGACCATGTCATATTCTTTAATAGGATCCATAGGCTTCTGCAATCGGCTAGAGAATGGGACGACACCCACCTTTATCTTCCCTTTTTCCTCTAGAAGTGACATCATCTGCACTTTTTCTACTATTGGAAATACTTCAACATCCTCTATCTCTTGGACCTCTGGTCCTGTCTCTGCAAAACTGTCTCTGTGACTCTGTGGCACTGTAGTGCTTTGTACTACATTATTTTGCTCTGCACTATTTTGTTTCTCATTGGGAAGATTGAACTTCATCATTTTGATAGGGGGAACATTCTCTTTTGGAACAGTGGGTTCTTTTTGCTTGGCACGCGTTATTGTGGCAGCTTCCAACTCCACCAGATTGGAGGCAAGTTCTTGGGTCTTCTATTGGGCATTAGGGGTAGTTTTTACAGGAGCTCAACTAGGACAATCTTTTGTAGTGTGACCTTCTCCTGTGCATCAACTACATAAGGGTTTATGGTCCATGGACCTTCTAGGGTTTGGACAGTTTGGTGAGATATATCCCTTTTCTTCATATTTGTAATACTCCACCTCTAATCTCTGACCATCACCATATTGTTATCCTATATAACTCTGAGAGGAAAACCTCCTTGGGCCAAAATTAGGACAAAACTCCCTAGGCTTTAGTCTGATAACTTGAGTTGTTATCTTGGATTCCAACAAGTTGAATCTTACTTATTCCGCTTTCTTCCTTCTTTTGCGCATCTCCTTCAAAGAGTAAATATCCTCTGTATGGTTCTTTCTTAAAACAATACGAATAGAAGGCTCCAAAAATGGTTAATTTTTGGGTACATTCAATAGCCAAATGTCCTGCTTGATGGCACTTTTCACACCATGTATTAGATCGCATCACATCTCTTCCACCTTCCACATGAGTGGATATGTCAGTGGTATTCACCTTCAATGTGTGTATATATTCTATAATCACATCCATCAGCCCCTTCTTGATGCTTGCAACTGAATTGGACAGGTAGTCCTTCAAATTTTCTCCTCCTAGGTACTTAAAATAGGGTTTTGGGAAGCCTCTGTAATTATTGTATAGACTAGTTGAGTTGATCTAGAGGGTCCTCTGTTCTGGTTCTGATTCAGAGCTCTTACTTTGAGATTGGGGGTTGTTGGTTCTAGTTGGTAGGGTTCCACTGTTGTTATTGAGTTGCCATTGGGGAGAACTGTCATTAGCGGCCACCACTATGGATTTGGTGCACTGTATTGCGGCACTACTTACATCTGAAGGTAGGGGTAGGGAATTGTCCTTGGGACTGCATTTGATGGGTATACCATTCGTGACATGGGAGGAGGTAGGACTCCTCTTCTTGAGGTCATCGGACAACCTTGCTTCAACTTCATCATATAGTCTTGTACCTTCCATTGCAACTTACAGATTGATTGGTTTTCTCAATTCTACAAACTTACGAACTTTTGGTGTAGGCCTCTAAGAAAACTTTCCTTTTGGATGCCTTCATCTAAGTGATGGTTGGTCCATCTCTTCAGTATGGATTCCATTTTGGAGACATGTGCTTCCACCCGTTCACCAGAGGACTGAGTTAGGTTCATGAACTCCTCTCGCATTAGCTCTTCAAAACCTTCACGCTTGAATTTAGTGATGAGGAAGGCCAACTTTAGGTCTTCCCATGTGCCAAAGGTCCTTGCTGCTTGTCTCTTATACCACTAAAATGCTGTGCCTTTGAAAGTGGTGGAAAATATCGCCAACCAATGCTTGGGGGTTTTGGCATTGTTAACTACACACGCTACCATTAACTCTGCTACATGAAGATCAGGGTCTTCATTGTACTCTCCCTTAAAGATAAGCAATGGGACTATATTCGTTGGCCTGTCACTCATCAATATTTTCAAGATGGATTTGACTAGGAAGGGGACCTTATGACTTCTTGATTCAATTTTTCTAGAATGCATGTCTTTGTGCTCCCCAAGAACATAGAGTGATACTTATGGATAAGGATATTAATATTCTATGAAGATTGGGATATAGATTCTCAAGGGTTTTGGAGCTAGTTTCCTTTTACAGATGAGACGACGTAATATATTCTTAATGTGCTACCATATATATGAAGAAAAATAAGGATGACACAAGTCCGAAATTGGACAATATCACACATGAGAGAGACACAAGATGGCACGAGAAGGAGGAAAAGACTACAGAGAAACAAGTAGAGAAATAGAGGGAGCATAAGAGAAAGAAAGCAAAAGAAAAAGAAGCATAGCAACTAGAACCTCTAGTGGATGAGCTTTTTGATATGCTTCAGAGGGTCAACCAAGTAGGTTTTAGTGTATATTGCTTTCTTGGGACATAGGCAAGAGAAATGATATTATTTTTTTGGACTCAAAATGTGTGCAAATTCTTAAGGATAAGAGGAGAGAAGTAAATGACTCCATCCTTCTTGCTGGATTGAGGTAAAACATATCTAAATTTGTTTGTTCTTAAGAATGACATTTTTTAATCAATAATTTTTTTTCATATACTCACTATTTTACTACTTTTACTAGGTGTATGATGCATGAAATCCCTTTTGATATATAGCAAAAGGTTGAGATTCTTGATCTTTCAATCTCCCACTACATGAGACTAAGTGAGCTTGAAGCAAATGCATTTGACCATTGGCTCAATAGAATTGATTTTGATACCTTGGAGCTTGTTATGATTCCATATCATGAAAAATAAGTTGTTTGGTTTTTTCTACTTTTAAAAGAGTTTATAATACTAAATTATTTACCTATGATTATTTCTAGATCTCATTGGAGCTTGATTGCCATAGACTGTGTAGATAAGCAATGTTTTAATATCAATTCTTTGAAAGGAATATATAAAAATGTTAAGATGTAAGATGAAATTTTTCAAGTCTCCTTGATCATTTTAACCTTTATATGTTATGAGTACTCTAAAATTTACTTATTTTTTATATAGAGCTGCAAAAAGATTAATTAAAGCTCTACAAAAAAGCGTCCTATGCATTCTAATCTACTTACACAAATGGAGTATAGAAAAGTTGTGGTAAGTTTTTAATCAAATACATCAAGATACTTGATTCTACAAATTACTACAAATAAGTTGTTTAAATTTTATTTGTGTTATTATTTGTGAAATCCTTATCAAGATGATAGTCATTCTTATGGTTGGAGGGGAATTGTAAATACCAGAAGATTGGTCAAGTTCATTTATCTTAATGATGACAAATTTATCAAGGTAATGTAGTAGATATTTAATTTTAAGATATTGCTTCACTCAAAAGAGAGTGCATTGCAAAATAGCACTAAACTAACATTCCTTTATTTCAAATTGTTGACAGTTTTTCAATGATTATTACAACATTACGTATGTCTGGTATGCACGAGTAAAGATTTTCAAGTACATACTTGTCAAGTGCATACAGGAAGAATAAGGAGACAGGGAGGCCACACATTATGAGAAGGTAGAGATTGTGGAAGTGGAGAAGGAGGGGCCCTCAACACATAAGGCAACCAAAGCATCAAAGAAAGGAAAAAGAAATCCTAAAAACGATATTCCTCACAAAAAGAAAATAGCCTTTGTGTATTGTCTTGTACAACCTCATGTATATAGATAATGAAGAAAGTGAGTACAAATTTGTTACAATTTTTGAGGTATTTATATTGAAAGTAAAGAGATTTTTTCTTCAATGTCCTTGCATTGTATCTTTCTCTCTCTTCTCCTTGATATCTGCAAAAAAATTAGCATGGATGTTTACCATTCAAGAAGTGGAATCAAATATATATACATATATATACTATATATGACTTTATGTACAAACTTACTTGTTTGTTGTTAAGTTGGGATGCAAATGGACATGGCAATTCGATATTATCATTCTGCAAATCCACCCTCACTTGATGTAGTGTACATGATGACTTAACCTTTAGTATTATGATAATATCCTCATTGAGCTAAATATCAATGTCCACTATAGGATCTTTGCTAAAATTATCAAGATTTTGATCCAAAGAAACTAGACTACTACCAACATAATGCCATCTATGATATTAGGTTTCAATGTTTTCTAAACCTCTGAAAAGATTTTACATCAATAGCTTTCACTGGTGGTTGGAATTGGTAAAGACCACTCAATGCTTGGAAAATCAAGCAAAGGAAGTAGGGATATCACTACCCATTGGCCATTATGCAAAGGGATTATGTAAGAATGGTCATTAAAAAGTATTCCATTCTTTGTGAGCTATGCTTTTCTCTTGCCTTTGTACATTTCTTCTCCAATCATACCATTCATAACATCAAGAACATCAATAGTAGACTAGACGAGCTGTCATTCCTCAAGATTAGAAGGATAGATATCTACAAATAAAAACAAAACTTGTCACAATAAAGCCTAATACCAAGTTTAATAAAAGAAAAGCATTGAGAATAAAATACTTACAGTTCAACCTATGTAATGGAAGACTTAAAGCTCCATGTTTCAAATACAACTCTCTATGCATAAAAACATGTTATATAAAACCTCTTTTATGCTTCTATCTTCACTTCATTCTTCCATCTCTTCTTCCCCTCTTACTTCCACATATTGAGAGGGTACAAGATAGGGTGAGAAAAAGAGTGTTGGAAAGTGTGTGAGAGAGTGAGGGATAGGTTGAGGAGAAGCTCTATTGATTTTCTTTTTCCTCTTCTTCTCCTTTGTCTTTTGCTCTTGGTTTGAAGCAGTAGTGGCTTACAATCAAGAGGAATGATAGACTTAAGGACAACCGCTTGGATTGTGAGGCCACCAATGCTTTCTCTTCCATTTGGACTATACCATGATAGAGAGCTAGGTTTTATGAGTCAACTACAACCTCATGAGCTTTCTTGCTTTCATGGGAGTGAGAGGAGAGACCATAAACAATTCAGAGCTAGAGTAAAAAATGATTATGTAAGAGATAGCTTGAGCCATCTATAGGTTTGAAATCTTAAATTAGAGTCTATCAATGTCCCATTGTCAAGCATAAGTGGGATAGAAATTAGCACCTTTGCTATGACTTCTCTTGTAAGAGAAAAGAACTCAACAATGAGAAACACCATGCTAGGTAATAATGTTCTTATTGAATTTGTACCAATAAAGGAAAACATTGGGCTCACTTTACTTTTGATCTTATTTTTATTCACCTCTACTTTATTTCACCCATAATCACTTTTGTTCATCCCATGTTTATTTGTTTGAACTCCTGCAACCCATTTTGGGGTGCCAAAAGAAACCCACCTCATGGCACCACTGGCACAAAAAGAAAACCAACTACTAAAACTAGAGAAGTCATTAAACACATCATTACCAAGGATTAACTTTTGAATTCCTCTACAATGGTTCTACACTCCCTCTATCCTTAATATGTGTAAGATCCTTTTTCACTATTCTAATCTTGCAAATGCCCATTCGTAATTCCCTTACTTTTTATTGAGAGAGTAACTATGTTATGGTGCTTATTAGTGTTGTCGATAGAAATCGTTAGACGGCATAGTTTTTTTGTATCATAATTCATGATTCCCTTATAATTGAGAGTTTGGCTATGTTATGGTGCTTATTATTAGTACTGTAGATGGAAATCGTTAGCTTGAATATTTTTGTTTACAAACTTTGCTTAGAAAATATTGGATTGAGCATGCCTTTTGAAAAATCGTATGTACTTTTAGAAAATATTTGATTGAGTAGCACCAAACATGCGATTTTGAAAATGGAAATGTGGGACATATTTTCATTAGTACTAATTGCACTTAGAGGTTACTTAGATGCCCACTTCTCAAACCTATACTCTTTTCAAGTGTCCAATCTTGTGTAACCCCCAATGAGAGGCACAATGGGAATAGAAAATGAATAAGGTACCCATTTCAGACACAATGTAAAAGTTGATAGAACTCCTACCCACTACACAACAATCCAAGAATAATCCTTAGATTTTCCCTTTGGATATAATAGTCAATATAGGTGCATGGTGATTGGAGGTAGGTTGGCATGTCTAGACAATCAGCTTGGTTGAACCACCTAGAAGCATTTATAATTAAGTTGATCTCCAACATGACACGCAAAAATGAGATAGTACACTACAACACATCACTAAGCATTGAGCACTCATGTTTTGCAATCAATTATCCATCCAATATTTTTTCCACATCACAATTGAAGCTTGCGCGCGCGCGCGCGCACGCGCACGCACGTTTCGATAGCCAACCATAGATTCTATCTTCATTTTTATTGCAAGTTACAACACTCAAAAGTTTTATTGTTCTACTCTCTTTACTTGTGGTAATTATATTATTTTTCTTTGTTGTATTTCTTTCAACTACAAATCTTGAAATAGGGTGTCGTTTCCTAATTCAAGAGTGAATGCCTTCATTATGTGTTCACATACAATTCCACACAAAGGTTTAGGGGTGTACTCATACTCCTAAATCATCTATTGGATATTGTGCATAGTTCATATGGTTGTAGTTGTGTTGGTTCAATTACTTTGACATCAAAGTGATTTTTCTACCCATGATACATCCGATGTATTCATGTTCTTTGATTGTTTAACTATGATTTGTGAATCATCCAAAAGGATTTTCACTCTTATAAAAAATCTCAAGCCTTGAAAGCACCTAAATTTGAGTTAATTGTCAAACAAGCTAGCCTACAAAGCCTTATGATAATTATTCACTGTGTTTCTAGTGTGTGAATTGTGTGAACGTGTGCACTAGTACTTGGTAGGCCACACATGCCAATATTTTAGAAGGGCTAGCTTTCCTTGCTTGGAACATATGGATAGTTGCCATTCCACTTCTTTTTTAATGTTGCTTCCTCCACAATAACTATCACTTGAAACGAACGTATGCAAAGCTAATATCTTTTAGTTAATAACTATCACTTGAAACTAATGTATGCAAAGCTAATATCTTTTAGTTATTTTTTCTTCCTCTATATCACCTAAACGCAACACTTTATCCAAAGTTCAACTTAAGAATGTACTCAAATCTAGAAATTAAAAAGAAGTTGGATCATCTTTAAGCTAATCATATAGTGGTTCTCTTACAAGTCTAAGAGCAATGGGACAATGAGACACAAGCAAATTGGCCTATTAAATGTAGAGAACCTAACAAGCAAAGCACCACATTGATGAGAGACATGCATCCTTATGGGATTGTCTCTCTCTATTGACTTTTTACAATGTCAGATTTTGGTTGAATCACCTTGGTTTCCCTTTTAAATTGGTCTTTTTACCATGGTGGACTGCAGTCAAATCATCACAATGTACTAGGACTCTATTGTCGAATCACATAACGAGTTGATGTATTTTCCAAAGTATCATTCTTGTGCACCCTTCTCTTATTTTTCCCGTGCATAAGGTTCTCCTAACAAAATGACCATACTCTTGTCATAAGGTTGCAAAGTATAGAAGAGCATTATATATCATGCATAATGTACAACATTTCCATATAGGTTTCAAATTATAGGAGGAGGTATCCCTTATGCATTGATAGTGCCACTTATTATATTGCACCTTCAACGTGTCTGCAATCCATCATCGAAATCACAATGACCTATATCAAAGTTTTGGGAATTGGTGGTGGTGGTCAAGAAGTGAATTCATCCACCTCTCAAACATCATTTGGGAGAAGGCTGGTTGATCTGCCGGTACCTGCACTAGTAGAACCAAATTGCTTATCAAACACACAATGAATGTTTCAAGACATCATAGGCTGTGTATGCTGATATATATATATATATATATATATATATATATATATATATATATATATAGAGAGAGAGAGAGAGAGAGAGAGCGACCTGATGCCCAGCTCCTACAAAGACAACGTGGGCAAGGTTCGCCATGCTACGCGTGTAGCCCACCAACTTCCCATTCTCTCTCCACAGCTGGCGCTCAGATTCCCAGAATGCTTGTGCGCCCGGCCAAGCTAGACTTCGCATCCATCGCTCGGACCCTGCTGGACCATCTTTGGCATCATAGATCCCTTGGTACAGGAGAACTGGCAAGCCCTTCTCAAGCACCGCCTCCACCTTCCATTTCACGCTCTTCATCGTATCCTGGACACCCACAACGCACTACATCCTAAATCTAGTCTCCTTCAGACCATGAAACAAACTAGCAAGCTCTTGAGGAACAGCAATATCACAATGACACCCATGAAATTCAGTGTCAGTTTGCAAGCTGTGGTTCTTCAGTTCATGTGCCAAATCAACAAGAAACAGTCACCGCTCATGAAAACTTGGGGGGCAGAAAACCATTGCGGCCGCACCTCGGCCATCCTGGAGCGTACGGTTGACCGACAGCTAACCCATGGCAGAGACCTCTCATCCACGTTCAATTGTCGCTTGACCTCAGAAAGATTCAAGAACTTTTCCAGATAGTCTGTTCCGTCCTTTAAAAATTGGAATTATTGCTCAGAGCCGCGCCTTAAAAAGGCATGGTCTTATAAATGTCTCATATAAACAAATCACCTCTCTACTAATAATGTTGCTAACAGACATTGGATACAGGGTGGCAAACAATCAGTAACTTGCTGCTACACCACAACATTATATCCATAATTGCTCGATCTATACTATACCTCCAAATGATGATATTTGCATGATCGTCGAATATCAAGCGTAGTTGCGATTCCAGACGTGAATTCCATCCAATCACACAACGAGTTTCGTTTCTCGTGTGCCTGCACCCACTCCTCCCTAAAAAGCACGTGAATTGTAGCATGAGCATTAACAGCTTTTAAAATTAGAACGTACGAAGTTTAGAAGAGCACCTGTCAACAAGATTCACTATGATGGCAGCAGTTTCCCGCACATATTGGATTTGCTGTCTATCTAACAAAGAGAGAGAGGAGAGAACATCTGCATGGGCCTGGACCTGGTGATGCCAAGAAAATGGTTCGTCGTCTCAGGAGCAAGTGAGAAATTACTGAAGCATCCCGGATCATTCTTGATATTCAACAGAGAATTAACTAATTACCTGAGTGCGTGGATCTGTAAACCCGTTCCCGATCAGAATCCCCACCAAATAGGTCCTCGAATTGCCTGGCTGACATAATGTGTAATGTGCCAGTGCAGGCACATACTTACCGGCATAGCTCTCACCTGCTAAGAAAAGAGGTCTTGACCGAAAGATGGGATTAACTTTCACAAAGTGGTTTAAGGCATAGTCCAAATGTTTCGCAACCGTTTCTTGGTCCTTTGGCATCTCGTCCTCAGATGAGGCCACACTAAACCCTGTTCCCACGGGACTATCAATGAAGAGGATGCCACACCTGCAATAGGAGAAAAGCCAATGGAGGTGGGTATAAAGCATCAATACTCGATGAACAGGAGTTTCCATCGTCGAGTGCATGTATAATATCATCGCACTTCAAACCAAGAAAATGACCTTTCCAGCTATGTGTACAGTAGTCTGCTTTACATCTACTCTCCTAGCCACTACACCTGTATAACCATCCATTGCCTGCCCAGGGCTTCCCAATCCGGACCTCTAGGACTTTCCTCCCACTATCTTACGCTTCAGGCCAGCCTTACTGCCCACCTGCACTAAACCACAGCCAAGCATTCAGCTCACATCATAGCCCTGCTGCCAGCCATAATCGTGATCACTCGTGTGTGCCAGAGAGACAAAGACGACTGTTGCTGCTGCTGCATGATTGCCATCATTATCAGGCAGCCCAGCTGCTAGTCATCCTCCTCCACACGTGCTTTGTAATCCAGCCCTGGCATTTGGCATGATCCACAGACCTGGAGACTCCCCAAACAGCTGCATTTTGCAGCATCCTGCTGCCATGCTGCTGGTGTGGCATTATTTGCTGCTGTATTTCAGCCTGCCTCAGGCTCCGTAACATCCTCTACTCTAGGGACTGCTGTGTTTGGCCATGTTTTGTTGCCATGCTGCTGCCTAGATCATCCCTTCACCTTTCAGCATCGACTATGGTTTGCTGCAATTGGGATTCGTCAAGAGTATGACATACTCCTTCAGCATCCCTCAGCCCGCTCCATTACGAGAATGTGACTGTTGAACAACCCTCCGCTCCTTGAGCTTCTGATCCATCACACGTCATATACTCAATTTGTTGATTGTCATTATTCATTAATTTGGTGCACCATCATTTCATTCCATTTTCTAGGCATTCATTAATTTGGTGCACCATCATTTCATTCCATTTTCTTGGCATTCTTTTGTTGGCCGCGTTGATTTGTACACTACGCACTCTATTAGCCCTAGGATTCTCACTTGTAGTGCTATGATTTCCAATGTTTAATGTTCATTCCTCACATGGTATTAGAGCATAGGTGCTTTTAACACCACAGCTATGCTGAACCTTTGGGGTTTTGAAGAGCACATGAACTAACATTTGATGTCTCATATTTTCCCATCATGGAGTGTTAAGTCACACTCTTCCTCATCGTCGTCAGTGGGTAAGAAACACAAAATAATAAAACATCATTCCATGAGGCCTAGCACCTCTCTTTCTCCATCTTTAGCCCATCTCCCCATTGACACAACACATCCAAGATGAGGTTACAGGAAGGTGCATCTCAATCGTAGTAATCAGTTATCAAGTGTGGCCATCTTTGAGATGGGTGTTCATATACACCTTTAAGGTTTTACAAGTTGTATATTTCCTACATATCTACTTTTTGATGTGCAAGTATAAGTTGTAAGTCTCCTGGGAGACCCATATCCTTGCCAGTATGATAGAGAATGCTCTAGAAACCAAAATTCTCAATCAACTATAATATCTGATTTGAGCAAAATTCTCAACTAATATACCTGGAAATTTTCAAAGTTTACATTCTGCTTGGTTTTGATGCTTCACAATCTCAAATCCCACCCTTGCATACTACTACATCTCCTAGTCTAGATCCATTTCCTTGTATAGGTTCCTTTGCATCTTCTGAAATAGGTTTGGCCTCATTCCCTAATATAGGTTTAGTGATGTCACCTTACATAGGTTTAACTCCTAGTTTAGGTCTTAGGTTGAGTGAGTACACTACTTTGTCTTATGGTGCAATGTTACGGGGATGATGCTTGTGCACTTTGCAACCCACAACCATGGACCTCTTGAATCACCAAGGCTTGTGTGGTTTATGCACCTCTCATCTATCCTCAAGAGAGTAACACATTGACTCATGGTGCTACTATACTGGGAATCTCACTCATGCACACTATGCACCGTCCTAAGGAGCTCAACCTTAGGGATTTCCTTAAATTCCTCTTGTGGCTCCTTTCATTTCAGTGCTCACTTGGCCACCAAGTTTGGACACACAACCATGACAAGTTAGCCTAATTACATTTACTCAATAGCTATTCCCATTGCATATCCTTCCGTTTGAGCTGCATTTCAAATGGAGGGCACTCTAGGGTCAATCCTCAAGTGTACTCCATTACTAAACTCAAGATACATGTTTGGCATACCATCCCTACAAAGGATAGATTATCGTTGTTAGAAGTCCACGCTTGTGAATGATTAGTGTTGTTCAAAGGCCAAGATACCCTACCCTAATCTGAATATTCTAAATGCAATCTGATCTCAATCCCATCTTTCAGTGGTACTACTCCATGAAAGTCAAGAGGGGTATATGTGTTGGATGTAGGGTTGTAGGAATGCACATACACAACTCGAAGAAGCAATAGCTTGAGATGCCACAACTCTAAAGTTTATTGAGAGGGGTATCCGTGTTAGATGTAGGGTTGTAGGAATGCACATATACAACTTGGAGAAGCAGCAGCTTGAGACGACACAACTCAAAGTGTATTAAGAGCTATCAATAGAGAATATTTACAAGCCTAAGTATGCCCGAAAATGAATAGGCACATATACAAGGCCAAACGAGGAAAACCTCCTAAGGAGACAAAAAAGTGCTCTGGTGGTTCTAAGTGTGTTCACACACATCACTACAAAAATTTGGTAACAAATTCCTCCTAGAAGTGATGTGGTGAACAAGAGCTAACACTCATGCATATAGGGAAGTGGCAAGCCCGATGGATTAGATCAATCCACAAAGGGGAGTAAGCCCAAAGCTTTGTAGAAAGCTTCAAACTTCTCACTATATGTGTGTGTATGTGTGCATGTGCATATTCATGTGTGAGAATAAATGTGCATAGTGGGTCCTAACACATCCTTTAAGCTTCTAATACTATATCATACCTTGTTGAACCTATTTTTCTCACAACTTTCTTACTACGCTTTAACAACTTACGCACAAATATTTGTGATCTCTCTCTTACGTATGCCAAATGGTTGAATAATACATGAGATCAAAAAGTGTTACATTTGCATATTCGTATGCTTGTGCCAATGTTGGGAATCAAGTTTTGATTGTGCATTTGTGTCTATGCATGCTTGCACACACGCATGTGTATATGTGTGATATACACATGAGTGGTTTTATGTTTTATGGGGGGATGGCATGCATGTGGTAGCCAAGGTGTATGCGTGTGTGATAGATTTAGTATTTAAGCGGTTTTATGTTTTATGGGATGGGGTGCATGTGGTGGTCTAGGTGTATGGGAATGTGATAGCTTTAGTATATTTAAGAAATGTAAGTAGGATGTGCCAATGTGGATTTCACAAAGTGCATGTGTATATATGTGGTTTTATCATATGGATAAGTGGTTTTATGTTTATATGTTAGTGGCTTAGCAAAGTCTATCACCAACATAATCCATAGAGGGCTTATAGCAATCAAAAGGATGTGAAGCGATGCATGTTGTAGTTTAGGTGTATGAGTGTGTGTGACATTTAACAGTTAATGTAATTAGGGTGTGCCAATGTGGATGTCAAAGAGTGCACATGTGTTCAAATATGTAACTTGAGATTTATATGTAAAAGAGGGGGTCATAGGAAGAAGATCTGGAGTGAGTCTCAATTGTTGGGTGTGCGTAAGAGAGTCAATCAACAAAAGCACATGCCGTAGGTGGTGGATTTAATGGAATCAATGCTCCATAGGTGATGCACATATATGTATGAGAGAGAGAGAGAGAGGGGGGGGGGAGGGAGAGAGAGAGAGATGAATTATTTAATAAATTATAGCAAAGGAAATGAAAAAAGGATTAAAAAAGAGAGAATAAAAAACGGTTTGGATTGCATCTAGTGCATGCCATGTGGACTTGGGTTTTTCTTTTGTCAGGTTTGGTGGATTCAAACATAAGATGTTGTATATATTAAAAAAGGGGGAGGGCGGGGGCTAAAATGGGCAATTAAATTATGTGTATTTTAATTAATACCCTTCAATTAATAGTCTAGTTTGATTATTTAACTATATGTGCCCACTATCCAACAAAAAAAAGGGGATGCCTAGGAGTGCATTAATTGTAGATAGTGCCTTCATCACTATTTAGGGATAATATTGTGCCTTTTAACAAAAAATTCTCTATTGCTTGGAAGAGTCCCTTGTTCCACCAATCACTAATCTATCATATCTTTTCTTGTGAACAATTGTGTGCTCACAATAGGTTGGCACATGCGTTGGTTTTTGGGGATTCTACACGTGATGATTCTTTGGTGGTCTTGCATGATGATAAAGGACAAGAGTTCAGAGTTGAGTGTTGATGAAGAGTTGACTATACTTTCGTTGGAGTCTTCAATACCTGCAATTGAAAACCTCTCACATGGTCTCTCCATAGGGGATAGTGCTAGTCTTCTTATCATGCACAAGTCATAGTTTGATGAGTTTGGGAGACAGGTTGAACTCTAAGCAAGCTGAGAGTATTGTCCTGCAGTTGAGGACCCAAACTGTGTATAGATTGTGGTGTAGATATTATGTGAGTGCACATGCATACTTAGATAGTACGTAGTTAGAAGACTGTGTGTCAGGTTCCTTGTAGCAATGTGTGGATGAAGCGAGGGTTCAATGGGATGGAAAAAATTGTCGATGTTGAGGATAAGTACACTCGAACTTCTTGAGACATTAATTGTGCGTTTGACAACGGGATGCAACATAATTGAGCTCATTGACGTCGAGATTAGATTGTAGAGGCCGATGTTATATTTGATCGGGTAGTGGGGGCCTTCAATGTTAGTTATGGTTGATCGCCATTGTTGAGTATACCTAAAAAAAGAAAAAGGAAGTGCACTACCTGGGGGTGCATCTACCTCATTGTGCAGTGTTGCATGGTGCCCGTGCTAGTAAAACTAGGCATTGGGTTGAACCTCAGGGAAGCTTGTGGTGTTGTCCCACACTTGAGAACCCAGTTTGTGTACAGGGGAGGTGCTGTGGGTGTCACTAAGGGAGCATTTGCTATTTTGGCTCCCCAAGCCCCTAGCAAGGAGAGTTCCTGTGAGGTTTAGCTAGTTGAGATTAGGGGAGCACATTACTCCTCTACTCCTAAGCTAGTGTTAGGCTTAGGTGTCATGGCATGGACTCCATGTTGCAGTGATGTGCCAACTTGTAGGCTAAATATTTGATTCCATCTTCATTAGAGTAATCTCCTCCTCCCTTTTTGCCTTAGTCGTTCTTCCTCCTCTTCTGACATTTTCTAGCACTCTTTTTCTAATCTCTTTGATTCCTCCTCCACCCTTTGCAGCTCTCTATTTTCTTTGGAGGTGAATCGAGTTATTCTTATTGGGATTTTGAGAGCGCAATCTTTCCTTTCCACTTGACTTGACAATTTTTTAGCATTGCTGCTCACGGATTGTCCTCTTTCTCTCTTGCTGTTGAGATGGTTGGTCATTCTCCTTTTTATTAGTAACTCTCTCCATGTTGTATTGTTGTTCCTTGTGGACTTTGTCTCCCTCTTGTTCTTGGATTGGTGACGGCTCACCCCTAGCATATTATATACGTCCCTCCTTGGGCGTTTCTCAATCTTGCTACTGGCTAATAAACCCAGGGCCTTCTCCACCATCACAGAGCTCAAAAACTCCACCTCTACTTGACGAGCTTTTTCTCCTCTTCTTACCATCACCATGCCACACTTTCTTTTGGCATCGAAGCTCCTCGGAAATTCTACGTACTTGTTGTAATCGATAGCCTACCCGACCTTCTCTACATGCTTTTGTAGACTGCATTGGTCCAAGAGTTGTTTAACGGTTGGCTTCTCCATGATGGCATCTTTTAGGTTTAGGGTGAGCTTGAATGTAACTAGTTGAAACCCCTTGTTTCCACCATTAAGACGTACTTTGCTTGCTCTTCTGTCGTGAAAGGGAGCTTTCCACCTTAATCTTGCTCCGGATGTAGAGTATGGCCAAGAAAGAGAGAGTAGGTGATGACAATGCTTTGGGCCATACTCAAATGCAATGTGTGCTTTCTACAAGGGTGATTTTCTCTTCCCATAGGGATTTCATCATGGCTCTTTGTTCTTGGTATTTTTGTCGCTTTCTCCATAATGGTTCTTTATGGGGTTGGTGGTCTTGTGGTGACTTGGACATTGAATGCTTTCGTACAGAAACCCATGTCGTCCTGCATTCACTTGGCAAATCGTGAGAGTACACGCAAGTCATATGCTTCAATTATAATGGACATGTGTAGCTCAAAGAGACATCACTTATCTGAATCGCATGGTGTTGACTTCAATGCATATTACCTGTGCTTGATTATCATTGTTTGTGTGTGTGTTGGCTTTACTTTTTTGACATTATCTATACATAGTCACAAAACTCATTGTTTCTTTATGTACACGTTTATGAATCCATGTCACTTTGTGAGAATAAAAACCAATTGTAGAATTCAAGATTGTACTGGAGTGTGGCACACACATCTAGGAATCGTGGAAGCCTACTCAATAACAACAAATATTTTGCAATATCGAGTAGCATGGTACCCTATTTGAGTCTACTCGCAACATGTAGCTCCTCCTTAGTGAGAATTTTATTGATCAAAGAGTTTTCTTGGCTAGTTTTGGCTAAGTCCATACCCTGAATGGCAATCAATTTCGAAAGGAAGTTGGCACCACATAGATTGGGTCTCTTTGAGATAGCCATTTGGCCAGTCACTCCTCTAAGACTGTCATAATTTGGGCTCCAAGTTTGGCCATTGTAGCGCGGTTTTCAAACCAGCGTTTTTCAAATTGACTTTGACCCTTTGATTGCTGCTTTAGTTGCTCTATCTCAAAGAGATTTGGTTGGAAAAGCACTTCATTGAATGTCACAGTTAAGCGTAGTTCGTCGGCTCCCTCATTAGATATGAGTTGCATGTGTTCATATAGGAGCTTGTCATAATGCTCGCTAAGATATTCTTGCTCTTCCCAAGATAGCGGATATAACAAATATTCCTCAAGCTGCTCCCTAGAAAATGTGCCCATGTCCGCAAGGACGTAAGCACATGTGAATAATTTGATTTTAGCCTCCAACTTGGTCAAGCACTCTGTGACACTTCTATGTTCTATGAAGGCTTGCTTGGTTGCTATCTCATGCAAGGTTCTGGGAGTTTCCCTAGGCTTTAGCATAGATGGGGGCTCAGGCCTAGATGAGCAAGATTGGTCAATGCTAGGATTTCTTATGTTCTTGGGATTTTCATGTTTTTCGTGAGGCTTTGTTGCTATTGTGTCATGGTTCTCCTCAGATGTGACTAGTATAGTTTCTTCAACCTATTGTGACAGTGTTGTATCCACTCTTGATTGGTCGATGTAACTTCTCTGTCGGTGGATTGAGGGTTGCAAGCAACCGTTGATGGTAATGGTTGCTTTGATTTATCAGAACACACAAATGTGTCTAAGTTTTCATCATTGTTAGGAGAGATGGCAATGGGTTTCTTGGTGGGTGGACTTGATGCTTTATTCCTCAGCTCTTCAACACTCTTGGTCTAATCTTCTTGGTGTCTACAACCACTTTTTGTTGTTTTCTCCTCTTTTCCTTGGGCAATTGAGGTGTATCCTTTACTCAAGACCCTAAACTAGGTCAACCGTTGATGTGCTTGGTTGGGCCTTAGTATTCTCTTTCTCTAGTGTGTCCTCATGGGACATAGCTACGGCCTGCTAAACAGCCTCACTAGGTTGTGAGGATACAACTGCCTCTCTTTTTGGAGAGTCTAGCTCTTCAGCTGATTCCCCTCCATTTAGCCCCTCATCCGATTGCATTGGCAATTGCTCCAGACTCTTGTCCTTACCCATTGGAACATGCATCCATTGCTTCTTATCAGAGCAGGTGTTGTGTTTAGATCTGTTTTTCTCTTGCTCAAGAGGTTCATGCGACTCTAGTGTAGAACCAAGAGACAATTTAGGGTTCTTGGCATGTAGGCTTGGACGGAACCAACTGAAGAAGTTAAGGTTGTATTGATGGGAAGCATAGAGATCTAGGATTGCAGGGTCTTGAGTGAGGCAAAAGACATATGCACTAACATCAAATACCATGCTTCCTACTCCTAGCCTACTAGCCACAAGTAGATCTTCTTCTAGAAGTAGTTTATCGTATAAGGGAGGTTTTTGGACAATGGCAAAAAGCTGGACCTCATGGACCGCTGCCAACACTTGTAATGAGGTTGGGGAATGTACGTGGGATCATGTATTGATGTCCAAAGGGTTTTCCTTTGCTTAGCGAGTGTCATTAGTTGGTGGCCAATTTGGGCTACCAAACTTTGGTTGGAGTACCATTTCTGCACAAAGGTACCTTGTCCTTTCCCTTTTCGTTTGATTGCTTAGAGCTTTTTCTTGTTTGTCACACATTGAGCAGTATAGAGTGAGGGTATCAACAAGCACAATTCTCTAGCCGTGCCTTTTGGAATGTCCTTTATAACTTCCTCAAGCAATAGCTACATAGCGGGAGCAAACATGTTGTTGCTTATTCCAAGTCAGGGGTTCGGCTATGAGCTTTGTGTGCTCTGGTGTTGGCCTTCCGATGGCCACATGGATGTATGCATGTATGAGGGATGTCAGCTTGTGATCAAGCTTCATCATGCACTTCATCTCTGGTTCATTGGTCAGATGCACCATCTCCTTGGCCAAATCTTCAAGATATTTCTACTCAATCCTAGGCTTTAGGTGCTTTGGAAGTGCTGGAGGTGTCAAGCATGTTGGTTGTGATACCTCTTCCACAAGTGAATTGGTAAGGACACGTTCCACAAGGGGCTGTGACTGCTGTGATTCCTAATTGGAAGTAGTAGCGGCTAGTTCAGTGGACTAGCCACTATTGGTAGACTGCGGTGTCAGACCCTTAAGTAGAGCAGAAGTGGTGGTGTCTTTTGTTGCCCTGTGTGCATTCATTTTTGCAGGTCGAGCTAGTCAAGGTGGATTATACTGGCATATCCTTAGGTTGAGAACTAAGGGTAATGTCATGTCCTGCATCTTGGACATTTAGAAGCTCAAATGGAGATAGAGATTGGGATTGAGCGACTACACTTAACAACTGTTGTTGTGCTTCTTGTGTCCGTTTAGGGAAAGAGGATGTATGAGATTTGGGACTCCTAGGTGGACTTGGCACTGGTTGAAATATTTTCTCGTTGCTGTTAGACGATTCTGCCATTTTTCTTTGTTGAGCAATCAGCCTTATCATGAGCAACATTGCACCTGTGGTGCTCATTATCCTCTTGGAAAGTCAAAGGCTCCTTGGGCACTAGTGGTCTTTGTGCACACTCAACATTTATATATGATATCTGCTTGTTAACCATGCTAAGCTGAGGATCTACCTTCCAAATAGTCCTGTTTGGTTTCTTGATTTCAATCGTGTGGGGCTCAGTTACTCCAATCTTGTTGACTAGAGACTTGATTTTTGTTTAGTTTTCCTCCTCTACTTCTTGGCTTCTGATATGATCTGGCCTTTAGTTGATAGAGGTGGCTTAGCAGGGGGTTTTGATACCCAAATCCATTGGTTACCTGCATAAATACCTTGAGCACGTAGCAACGCTTTGGATATCCATCATGGTGTTGTGTTGGCTCTCCATTGATACCTTCGTCTATAAGGCTTGGGCTTCTTTTGTGGCCTTCTACGATATTTGTAAGTTCAAAGCCTATCCTTGGCATTGTCTCCTGACCTTCTTGTTTCAAGCATGGCCTCGCTCACTGGTTCTCTCTATTCAACATGCGCTTGTATCAACTCTTTCAACAAGTCCTTGTTCTCGTTACTAGGCTTGCCTAGTATGTCAGAATGCTCCTTGTCTTTCTCCGAGGTTTGATGAGGTCGCCCTTACTAAAGGTTGTGATTATTCTCACACACGATAGTGTTAAGTTTATCCTTTGTGCTGCATAATTAGCCTCACACTTCGTCACCCTTTTGAAGGGTCTTCTTCCTAGGAGGGTTTCCTTTCCACAATTAGCAATATTTAGAGAAACATGGAATAAGATAGGCAAGCTTTCAATTTCAATAGTTACAAGGATTTTGCATTTCCCTATAAGTGCTTGTGGGTGTCCCCCATAAGGACTAAGAGTTGCATTAATTGGTGTGAGCTCTGGCTGGCCTAGTTCTGTCCATGCTTCATAGGTCAAGATATTGAAATCTGCTCCTTCATCGATGAGAGCATTGACACTATACTCTCTTTTTTGCGGTGAGTTTGATCCTAAGATAAGCAAGCGGTACTATGTCTTCATCTTTCCAGTCTTGACTTATAAATTCAATCCTTTTGATACATGCCCTTGAGTCCCCAACTGCACAACTAGATGTGGATTCTCTAGTAATGTCTTGGGTCATCTGTGTAGTGCCGTTCAAGGTGCATCTATCATCAAGACTGTCATGTCTAATCATCCTCGCAGTTGCAGCTTGATGTTGTTCCGTTCCGCTTTGACTAGATGTAGCCTGAATGCAACATATATATGTTTTTGTGGGGTGTCCTTTTTGCCCTTGTTGACTAGATTGGTCCATTGAGGTTCTAGGGTATCTGTTTGTCTTTGTTCGGGTGTGGGCTTTTGGTTGATGTTTCGCAAGTGAGAATCTATGCTTGTGTAGAGGCATTACTACACTAGGATCTAATTTGGAGGACCTGTCACAGCGCGCGTTTTCTCTCTAGCCTACTTTGCCTCCTCTACGGGGGTCCGAGGGGGGGCAGTCCCTTGCGGCCCGTAGGGCCGTTACGCTAAATACCATGCACGATTTGACGGACCGTTCGTATCCAAGTTTTGAACTTCTTGCTCTAGATTTCAGCCTAGTGATAGATCTATGATGTGCTTTTAGCTTTATACAGTCTCTGGGTCGGTTTTAGGGATTAGATGTGTCAAATTTGCATTCTGTTTACTTGTCCGCTTTTGACAATTTACTGTTTGATTCTCAGAGGTCTGATTCTCAGGAGTCCGATTATCAGAATCAGACGTCCTATTTTGGGTTGGTCTGATCGATCAATCGGACGATCCGAGTCCAAGTGGTCCAATTTTGGTGGTCTGTCCGATTTTGGTGGTTTGATTATGAGTTGATCCGATTCGGGTGGTCTGATTATGGGTTGGTTCAATTTTTGTGTGTCGGATTCTGGAAGTTGGACATCCGATTTGACATGTGTCTGATTTGAAGTGTCCGATTCTGGATGGTCCAATTTTTGTGTCTGATTAGGAGATGTCAGATTTTCAAAATCAGATAAGATGGGTTGGTCCGAGTTCGAAAATTTGACCATTCGATTCTAGGAATTGGACCGTTCGAGTCCAATTCTGGGAATCAGACTCTAATAACAGTGTCTGATTCCTGCGGATGAGTTTCCAAGGATGATAGAAATCAACTCGATTCTAATGATTTTGGTTATGAGGGGTCGCACAAACTTCCATAATGTAAGAATAGACCCTAATGAAGGATTGTGTATACCTGGAATAGGAAATAAAATCCAAAATACAAATCGACAAACAAATCAAACCCTCTTGCCCTATTATGACAGCAGAAGTCCTAATGCATGTTTTCCTTTTTTTTTTTTCCTACTCTAATGTATCCAAATCACAAAGAAAACAGCTACACTACTTTAACCTGCTTTTTCAAATCCAAAAAACCAAAAACCTACTTGCTAAGGAGATCGAATACCTCTTCAACCTCCCTCGCTCCCTATCTATCTACCTCGAACTGGTTTGGAGAAAACCTTACTTCAATACTCGATTCGGAGTGCGCAAGCACTCAAGGCTTGAATCCGTTGGTCGGCAACTAAACCAAAATGTAGAGGTGAGCTCAAGCTTAACTGCCAAGACCCACAGACCACTTATTCTTTCAAGCGTTTTGAGTCAAGTACTAATGGCTATCTCTCACATAGCTGACGCACACACACTCTCTCTATGAGTGTAGTGAGCTTACCTCCATGCCTGATCGAGTTGCCTCCTCTCCTAAGCACTCTGGTAGCTCCACGATCCAAGCGCAAGCTTCAAGCAAGCTCAATCCTCAAGCTCCACGCTCCAAGCTCCATTGCCGCGAGCAAGAGAAGAGAAGAGAAGAGAAGAGAAGAGAAGAGAAGAGAAGAGAAGAGAAGAGAAGAAGAGAGGAGAAGATGGAGAGCTTCTCCACCGCGGTCCCTCACCCTCACATTCTCACTCCCTCACACTCACACTCCCTCTCTCAAGAACAAGCTCAAGCAAACAAGAAGAAGAAGAAGAAGAAGAAGAATAAGAAGAAGAAGAATAAGAAGAACTTTTGGCCACATACAAGAATGAGCTTCTCATTCACTTTTCAACTTTATATACAAAACCCTAAATCCCTTTTGGGTGGCCATCCCCTTATCCCCTTTTTTACATGGGCGGCCATGGCCTAGGCTCTTTTTCCCATTTTCCTCCTATCTTCCTAGCTTCCTTCCTACCACCCATCTACCTTTACAATTTGCATAGCACTCTTAAAATAAATCATGATGCGTCTTGTGCTCTTTTACAAAAGTATTGACTTGCACTTTTTTTAATGCATCTTTCTCCTTGATTTAGGACTTTTATGCACTTCTTGTGCTTCCATATTTTTGTTAGTGTGCTTTCATCTTCCGTTTCACTTTTTCCTTGCCCTTGTCTTCTGCTTTAGAATTTTTGAATTTTCCACCTTGTTCGTCTGAGGGTTAACAATGCCCAGGATTAATACCATGAGTCCTAGAGCAGCTAATCTATATATGGCCTAGCATTTGTAGTACGTTAGAGCCGTCTGTGCTGGCAGAAGAATTGGTTAATTTTTGTTGGGAGTGACAATCTAGCATTGAAACACCACTAGAACCTATTTACATTTTCTATGAAAGGAACGGTCAACGAGCCCGCCGGTACGGACGCCATTAAGAGGACCCTAAATCAAAAGATGTTGAGGCACAAGCTGAATCAAAAGCAGGGCCATTAGGATGTTAATAGTGCCACCATCAAAGAATCATTGTTGCCCTATTATTGTGTGCATGCCTGGCTATCCAAAACCCATTGGGTTAGCACTACCAAGATGGACTTGGATTTGGGTATCCAATCTTTGCTCATCCCCAACCTTGGGTGTAAACGCCCTGAACAACGTAGTATGCTTAACAATTATGATATTCGCTTGTTTTCGAGATTTAATATAAAAGAGAATGAACACTTAAAGCTGAAAATGAAAATTACTCACAAAATTACAGCCATGAAAATGTAAAAGTAATGGAGACAAGATTGAGGGTTGAAGATGGGCAATCCCCCCCCCCCCCGCGCGAAGGAATGTATTTTTGCTCAACCCAAGTCCCTTAGGGAAGAGCTCAGTTACAATCAAGCTGAGAGTGAGGAGAAGTAATTCTCACTCTCACAAGATCGTGCAAAGATGTACAAACACACATGCATTATCTATTATGCAATGATAAGAACTGATTTCTTTACAGTATGAGAGAAGAAAGAGGGGAAATCAGCCTTTCTTCATCGTTGATCAGCAATACATGGATAGGGCTTGCTTTTTGTTGCTAAAATGGAAGAAAGAGCTTGAGAAGGAGGTGCTGTAATGAATTTACAAGCTTGCTGTCCTGTAAAATAGTAGTGATAGAAGAGGGAATATGGAGGAATTTGATAATGGAGAAGTGGGAGATGATGATGGGGATGGATGGGGCTAGTTTCTGGCTATCTGTGGGTGCTGTACATGAGTTTACAGCAAAGAAAAATGATGTTGAATGAAGAAAAACGAGCTCTTATTTATAGGAGAGGGAAGAGCTAGTACAAAAGGGGAAAGTGGAGTAGCACAAGACAAGTGTCCAGCCACATGTCATGAGATGTGACAAGTGGTGGGACTCTTGGAAACTTGTGTGACAAGTGTCTTGACACTTGTCTCTTCTGTATGGCCTTCCTTTTTGGGCTGAATACTGTCAAGAATAGAAACAACCAAATTTAGTAAGCACAGTTAGAGTACGGAATTTACTATTTTTAGAATGACATCCCTATTTTTTAGGACTAGCATTTTTAGGCTAATTCGAGGCTCCTAAAATTTAGGGACCTCCCAATATGGGTGTCATATGAAAGCTTTTTCCGTGTACATCGCAAAATCGGTATCAGAATCTTCATGTGACTTTCCTATACAAAGAAATGTGCATTTCAAGCTTTCAACCCACACATGCACATTGTACGAGCATTTCATGATCATGCCATCTTGTTGATTGTAACTGTCTGTTCTGGCGGATCTAGCCCACACTTCAAGGCATCAATCCTTTCTGTGTGCGAGTCTAACCCTCATATGCGTGAGTTCTGGTCACAGGCACCCAATCGGGCCGTATAGGTGGAAGTGTGAACTATCTTTTCTCTAACCCACCGCGTGGGTCCACCATAACCTGTGACCACTCATCAGTGGGGCCAGCTCCAATGCACTTTTCTTTATATCTAATTAGTGCAAAGGAAACAAATTTAATAAATTATTATATAGACAAATTAATGAAAAAGGATACAAATTCTGTTTCTATAGAGTTGTGACATTGGGTGCCTCTTTAAGCTATGGTGGATTGTTCTTTGGAAGTTTCTTGCTGTCCAAAAGCCTTTGAAAATGACTTCTTCTTCTTGTGCTTGCTATCCTTCTTGAGAGAATTCACAAATGATATTAATCTCCTTGCTGGTCACTATATTCTTCATCTCCTTGCTAGCCATTTAAAGCATTTTGTGACCTTGAAGGACCCACTTCTTGGTCAACAACCACATTATCTCCTTGTTGTCCATGTCGAAAGCCTATTCCAAGATTAGGCATTACATTTTCCCCTTCATTATGTGCATTTTCAAAATGAAATGCATCATCACCATTTGATCCCATCTCATTGTAAGATGACATACTTGCTGTAAATTCTCAATTGAATACAATTCAACACTTGAGCAAAACTTATGGCCTTCAATCATGTGCCTTGGGCCCAGTAATTCAAGAGATTTGATGGTATCCCGACCATGGAACCTTGAGGTTAGCCTTCGTTCTCAAAAAGAGTGGTATATAACCTGATTAATCAACAATTACATCAAGCATAAAATTCACATACATGAAATACACACTTTACCACTTTAATCTTGGACAATTGACAACATGTTGTTCTCAAAATTGACATCCATTGTGGTATTTCTTTATCTTCTATTGCAAATGAATGGAGTACAACTCAGATTCTCTGATATCCTCCATTGATCCAAGCGCCTCTTACTATCAAAATTGACAAGTAAGCCTTCAAATCATTTTGCCCCTTGGTTTGCTTGGGGATTGGCCTTCACCCTATTCCTTGAAAGAAAAATTCAGCCCCAAATTTGATAATGGCTATTTGGCCTCTCAAATCTCCTTGAAATTCCTCAATTTTAGCTATTGGAATTCATGTCCGAAGCCCTCAATTCTAAGCACACATCCCAAGGTGGTTGTCATATCTTAGTTTTTGTTGTAAATTAGGGTCTACAATAGAAAGATTGACTGAAATCTCTTCCTTTGATAACTCAAGCTATAAAATAAGAAAGAATGCTCAAGAGAAAAAACTCAAACTTCCATCATGAGAAAATGGAAGAAATCAATTATTGCATTGTCTAAATAGGCATGAAAGTTGTCTCCACTGATGGAACACATCGAATATGATGTTGTTGGGCTAAACAACCCTTAAACTATTGTCACCTACTATTGTAGTCTCTTTAAGGCATGCCATTAGCTCCAAGAGGGTCTCTTGTTGGCTAAAAATGGCATGTCAATTCTTCTAGTAGCTATGGAAACCTTCTCTCTCTGTCTCTCTCAGATTGCATGAGACTAGAATGACTCTCTCTCTCTCTCTCTCTCTCTCTCTCTCTCTCTCTCTCTCTCTCCATCCAATCTCAAAGGTGTATTTTCCACTTGCATGGGCAAGTTGTGCCAAATGATAATCTTACGATTCCATTTTCTAGTATTATTTAGCTTATTAAATTAATTTTTAGAATATTAATTTAAAAAAATAATTTAATAATCATTTTGGTGCCAAGAAAAATCATTCCACCAACCAATATTTAAATTGGCTAGGCCAATTTGTCTCCCAAGTGTCCTTGAGCAATTATTGACCCCTAGATTGGCATTAATTAATTAATTAATGCCTAGTCTCTAATGTCACATGACATTAGTGACTAATAAATTAGTCTAGGCCCAAATCTAACACTAGGTACCACCTAGTACTTGTCATCAAGCATAACTTATTACAACTTTTGCATTTGGCACCAACTGATATCTCGAGGTCCCCAGTCCCACATTGTGAAATAATTATATTGCACCTTGTTAAATGATGCGGATCTAGGACATGAACCAAGCTATGGTGGATCAAAGATGAAGACCAAGTTCATAATGACATGGACAAGTAGAGATAAACTATTACACAAGTGAATTAGGTTCCAAGATAGATTAGCTTGGACTCATAAACACAATCTTGTGTAGAATTGACAATGACAGACACTTAACTGAAAGTACAAAGCATCATGATATTGTGTTCATTTCATAGTCAAGTACAATGCTTTATAGGCTTTGAGTTGTTCCACTCTCCTCACTGTGCATATGGGATTCAGGATAGCTCCTCTTGGAGCATACATCATTTGTCTATTTCTCAACACCCCCCCTCAAACGATGAGTCCCTACACTTGCTGGCTTTTGCCCCCCCTTCATGATAACATGGCCCGGAAGACTAGCTCATAGGCAGCCTAGTCAAGTTAAAGCTTGAGACTTTACATCTTGGCAAGGGTTGTACAAATCAAATTCACTAACATATGAGAGATACAATGAAAGTTCTTCAAAACAATCTGTCAGAGTTGTTGATGGTAGTGGAAGCATATTCTTCTTCTTCTTTTTCCTCCATGTATTGGTTCTGGTGATGATCACTTTGCAATTGTTGGGCTCTCTTCTTGTGGAAACATTCACTGGCTACATGGCCAGTCTTACCACAATAGTGACATGTAATCCGATCCTTGTTATTGTTGTTGATGAATCCTCGACCTCTTCCTTTAGGTCCAGCAGCTCCTTTGGTGTACAAAAGATTGTCCCTAGATGATGAGACATTGTCTTTTGCATTCTTGGTTTTTACTTTGCCTTCTTCATCGAGTAGTGAGTGCTCAATATCTTTAAGTGTGAGGCTTGGAACATTACTCAAAGTGGACACAAGATTTTCATATGGATCCTTGTTTACACTTGCAAGCAGTACGGCTGTTGCTTCATCTTCCTCAATATTCTTTTTAAGAGATGCAAGTTGAGTTTTTAAACTCTTAAACTTATTAATGTGTATGGTCATAGAAGCACTGTCTTTGATATCCACTTTATAAAACTGCATGAGAAGTTTTACCTTTGAATTCTTTGCTTGAGTACCAAACATTTTATCAAGTTCCTCCCAGGCAGTTCTAGCATTTCTAATGCTAGATATATGATGTAACACGTCATCACTTAGTCCCCAGGCAATGATGCCTAGTGCCTTATTATTCATCTTCTTCCATTCTTTGGATTTGAACTGTTCTTCTTCAACGAACCCGTCTTCATCATCTTCCTTCTTGTTATCTGCATCATCTTCAAACAGGTCCCACAAGTCTTTCCGCATTAGGTGATACATGGTCTTTTCCTTCCAGGCATGGAAGCCTTCTCCATTGAACTTTGCTATTTGCTCAAGCTCTGCCATGTTGCTAATCTTCAGTTAACCAGCAAAAAATTGTATTTTAATGTGTCAAGAGACACAAGAGAATCATTGTCAAATTGACACTAGTTGAGTGTTAATGGATACTAGTCGGTACTTGATCTGCTTCCTCTTAGGAACTTCGTGGGTGGCTTCTGAGCTTCCTTGGACACTTCCAGACTACTGGATTAGGGTTTCTGTAGCAGCCTAGTTTTTTGGTCTGTGTGCATTACATACTTGATCATTCTCAGAAATTTTTACATGGCCATGAAGCTTATGTCATGGGCTACAAAAGCCCTATGGTTGCTGCGTCGATTGCGCTGCGTGTTGTGCGTGCAGCTGTACGAACCGTCACGCAGTTTCAGACTACGCCGTTTCTAGAAATCGCGCAATGCTGCCTGCTGTGGATGCTAATGTTGCTGTCCGATGTGATAGGCTGAAGCGCCTGGAGCAAGGGAACATACTTCTAGAAGGATTCACTTGAAGATATGGCCCGTAGAGAGAGATCCAAGTGCTCCAAGGTGGGTAGGTGCAGTCTGGCTATGGCTGCCACAAGGTCCAACTGAGATTTGAAGTTGAAACTGAAGGTATGAGCTGGATGTGGGCTGGTTAGAGATTACCAGAGGTGAAGGGAGACTAGAGATTCAGAGTATGAGCTGTGCCATGCCCAACTGGGCTCTGATACCATGTTAAATGATGCGGATCTAGGACATGAACCAAGCTATGGTGGATCAAAGATGAAGACCAAGTTCATAATGACATGGACAAGTAGAGATAAACTATTACACAAGTGAATTAGGTTCCAAGATAGATTAGCTTGGACTCATAAACACAATCTTGTGTAGAATTGACAATGACAGACACTTAACTGAAAGTACAAAGCATCATGATATTGTGTTCATTTCATAGTCAAGTACAATGCTTTATAGGCTTTGAGTTGTTCCACTCTCCTCATTGTGCATATGGGATTCAGGACAGCTCCTCTTGGAGCATACATCATTTGTCTATTTCTCAACACACCTCACATGTGCAAGTCACGTTAGCACATTTGATTAACTTTTAACCAAATGCTAAGCAAAAGAAATAAAATTTCACATCCTTGTGATAGAGTAATACTTAGGAGTCACTTTCTTTGGCCCAAGTTTTTCGTTGAGAGGGGTAGTTGAGGCCACCCAGCTAGCGTGAGGCTATGCAACACTAGGGGCCTTAGAGAGACAATGTGACCATGTACAATTTTAGGAGCCTCACACCTAGCTATTCTTGTTTGACACTTTAGTTACACCTACCCTTCTATATGGAGCTGAAGTTCGGGGTTGTAGCCTATACTATAGATGATTGAACCTACTCATTGACCAAATTGGTCAAGAAAGAGATCATTATGATGGCTAGGATCGCATAGAGAGACCATTGATTATGATATCACATATGACTAGGAGTAAGCCCTCCACCCACACCCTATCATTAGAGTAGACTTAGGGTAAACATCTATAGATTTGGAGGCACTCATATATTCTGCTTTAGCACCATTAAGACTAGCTTCTCATAGCTTATAATATCCCTCGTATGAGGGGTGAGAAGATTGGTGCAGAATACATAATAATTTGGTGATGGGAGATGTGATAGAAGTATCACAATAAAGTCTTCCAAAGCCATGATATTACCAAGGTATGCAAGCTCATCCTTGATTGCTTGGATCATGTGATAGCTGAATGTTTGGACTTGGTAAAGAGAGACAAATCTGGTTAGAGTTCTAGTGTGGTGTTGATATGTCTTGCATGCATGAGCATAGACTGTATAAGGGATGCACTTGACTTTGCATTACCATAGAGAATAGTTTATACCATCTAGCTTTTTGAATGCGGGAAGAAAGGGTAGGACAAGCATCTACATGGGAGGTGCCATAATGGTTTATTGTGGACCTTGCTGTAAGAACTTTGGAACATGCCCTCTAGCTTTTTAAATGCAGGAAGAGAGGGTAGGACAAGCACCTACATGGGGGGTGTCGTAATGGTTTATTGTGGACCTTGTTATAATAACATTGGAGCCTACACTCTTATCTAAATGGTTCCTTTGCTAGTCGATTTGCTATCCCATCTAAATGACTAATTTATAATTGAATTTCCAATAGCTTTAGGCCAAAATGATGACATGTCCCTACAATACTTTTGTTTGTACCATTCAATAAGCTAAATTTCTTCATGAATATTCGTAGACTGCATTGCACCCACCTCTAAAGAGATATGTAAATCAAGCCATAAATGTATTTATTCAGCTTGGCTATATCCCTAATGCATTCTACATACATGGACGGATTTAAGAACATATTGGAATAATCCCTCACGAACATTCTCCTTTCCTTTAAGTCATACAATTTCCTTTGCAACTTTTCCTTCGCCATCAGAGAGACAAATACATCAAAAATTACTTACTTGAATTTCATCCCATGTGCCAATGGAACCGGTCTATGACTCACATAAAGCGGTAGTCCCTCAATTAATACCTGGTCTTTTCACATCCACACACAAACAGAGACCTCACTCCCTCGCTCAACACCAAATTGGCCCCGAAGTCCGGCACCCCATTCGGTATTTCTTTATCAATTAAAAGTTGGAAAGTTACCCAAAAAGAAAAGTTCCAAAGTACAAAGCTTGTGAACAGTTGGCTTTCATCTTTTCTGAGTAAATTTCAGCTGCATAAGGACAATACATCATATCCAGAACAACATCCCAAGTAGGAAAACACTTTCTGTGACCATAACTCAATAATTCAAGTGTAGAATTGCAATCTGCATAACTCTTTATTTACTGTTTTTCACCTGTTTCTTGACCTATTCTCTGCTTATTCCATTCCAAATCTGTTCCACACCAGTTTGACTACAAACCCTTTGACCCTGGCATCATTCCAGCAGTAAAACAGTTCCACAAACAACACTAAATCAAAGTTGAAAACACTGTTCATGTGTGGCGCGGTCATCACTTTCTTTAGTTCATGCATTGGAGAAGCAATCAACTGCTCTTGAACTTGGATAGTGAGACTCTTGCCTCGACAGAAGAGCAAAGAAAACATAGAACTATACATTCGATTGAATCAGCCCATCATGTAAAGCATTTCCTCTGAGAATAGAGAGAGAGTTGACCAGAGGGAGCAATCGCTACATCTATACATGAGTTTGAGACGAAGAAGTACTCTCCATAGCTGATGTACTTGGAGCAATCTGCCCTCAACCCAAAATAATTTCATGCTCAGATCTACCCCTCGTGCATTCAATGTTTTTCTTTTTTGATGCTCTCCCTCTTTTGGGAATTTGTGCCCAAATTGTGACACATGGCATACACGACGTACCAATTTTCCCATTTAAACCTTTCGGTCTAAAATTCTCCATGATCGATGCAAAATTTGACCTTGGCACAAATCAAAGAATTAATCCTCATGCAAAAACGAAGATAATGATGCGAATAGATTCTAGGATCCAAAAATAGTAACTCTTTAAATTTTAGGGATGGTGACCCCTACATTCCTTAAGTTGTTCTAAGCAACTTATTGCAACCACGTCAAAAAGTGTAATGTGGCTCAGTTACGGCGACTTTTATTCTGTAGGCATTCTCACATATGCATCTTCTGTCTTGGCCAAGCTCATTGTCCTGCTTCATCTCCAGTGGCTAAGCACACAGTCCCAAACCATTGGCATTCTATTCTTCAGTGCCCCATTCAATCTGGTCCCAAGGCTCAAACAAACCATTAGTCCAATTTGTCCCAATGGTTGCCTCTTTTGGCTACGCAAAGATCATGTCTTAATCCAAGAGAACTCTAAGGGTAAAAAGTAACAACAACTAAAGAAAATAAAAATAAATATTTATAAGTAAATAAGGAAAGCAAATGCAAAAAGCATCACCACTTGGTGACAGCCAAACTCTTCCCCAATCTTTTACATATACATCCACCAAGATGTGGGCATAACCTTTAAGGTGAAGGGTTGCACAACAAATTTTGGCTTCATTGCTCCTTTGGTAAATAGTAAAGTACATTTCAAGCTTGTTGATCCCTTTTTCCCACTTCGTGGGCAAAGAATTGTCTCCTTTGAAGTTGGTAATGCGGGCCTCGACCACACCCTCCTCATCGAGGCCATGCATTGCGCCAAGCCCCTCCTCGCCACCCACTTCTTCAACATCACCTGGTCTGATCATCAGCCCCGTTAACCTCAGCTACACCTTCTCCCCTAATGTCACCTCCCTCACCCACGCCCTCTGCGCCATCATCTCTGACAGCAAGCTTGCCCTCCTCCAGAAAGGAGAGGCTTGCCGTGCCTACATCTCCCATATATTCATTGCCACCAAGATGGCAGACACATACGAGCGTCTCTTCGCATGTATGAAAGATGAGACCTACTGTCACTACCCGCTACCTATGAATTGCCACGCCCAGTCCAACCCTTATCTATAACATATTGTGTTCTAGTGCTATTCTTAATCTTATTCTAATTAATCTTGTCACCCTCCTCATCATCACCATACCTTTATCATCATCATCACCATCATCAATCCTACTTGGACGGCTTCTCTTAATTGAATAGTCAAGATGTCCTCCATCTATTTGCATTTATCCTCAAGGAAGCAAAATAAAAAATGTACTCTTCCAATCATGTTCATCCCTGTCCGTCCGATACGAGTATCCTATCGCAACATTTCCGAACCTCCGACCTTAATAAGTAAGCAAAAGTTTCTAAAGATATAATTTCAATCCATTGCCAACGAGACTCTTTGTCTAGAATCTTACTTCAAGGGAGACTTACGGATAGATGGTGGATGGACTGTTATCAGCACAAAAAGTGTCAACTGCTCAATGTGTAGGTGGCGGATAGGTGTGTGCTGCCCAATTGCACTTTTCTTGAGCCCACCAATTGGGCGGACAGAGGAGGTGTACAGAGGCGCAGCGAGATGATTGAGGTTGTTAGGTTCCGTTCGAGAACGTCATGGTGAAGTCTCATGCCCCAAATTCCAATATCCTGACGAGCCCTACCTTAAATCTTGAGCCAGGCCTCAGTAGGAAGTAGCCGCTTTGCATGATGCAAGATGCGTCTCACTAATGTAGCAGTAAAGCCACTGCTCGTTAGCATTGTGCAACCCTTCTCGTGAAGACGCCTGCTGTGGGTGGTAGCTGGTAGCGAATGGTCTTGTAACTAGTCATTAATGCAGGGTGAGGATTAGGAAGTTGGGGTTTCGTTCCTTTTTCATTATCAACTTGGCCGAAACTTGCAATTTCTATCCCGATTCCCTAACAGCCAAAATCAACTCCCCAAACTAGTGACCCGCTACTTTAAAATCAAAATTTGAGTAACTTTACTTAAGGGCTAATTAATCAATGGCTAATTACTCATGAGTGCCTGAACCAGACTTTCTTTTTTAAAAAAGGAGAAAATTCTTATTAAGACTCCTCAAGCTAAAGTATCCCAAGGCAAAATGCAAATTACAAAGCAATCATGAAATGAGCTTTCATCTCAGAAAATATATAACAAGGAAAAAGTATGTTACAAAGCTTGAATGAATAGCCAATCAAGAAGCCTATAATAGTAGGATGTATGTTTGGAAACGAAAGAAAGTGCTAAAATCCCGGATCTTGAGAAAAGCCTCTCCTCCTCATAGTCTCCAAATTGCCCTATATGCTCTCCTATCCTCCTTAGAGAGTATGTACAAATTTATCCAATTCCTGGAGACTCTCTACACTAGATATATCCAAAAAGTCAATAGGGTGGCTACATCTAGTTGTCCCTATGTGCCAAGCAATAATGCTAGCTATGAGCTTCCATATGTGACAATGCCCCAAAGCTTAGTTTTGTTGTGAATTTGTAGTACACTGAGATAAACACTAATATCTCTCTACAAATTCCAATACTTTGGGTTGTCATCAATGACTAGCAACATTAGGATCCAATTTGCCCCTTAATTTGGGTACAAATTGAAACTAAAACACTTGCATGCAAATCAATTTCAATGTGGATGTGCAATCTATATTAGATATGTTGTAATTGCTTCAATTCCATTAGATGCTCTAATCTTTGGGCTTTTCTATTTAATGGGGATACACTTTGAGGTGGCTCAAAAACCCTAACTTCTAGTGTAAATTAGGGCTTTGACAACATAAAGATTGTTGCCCACCTTCAAACAACCAAGAAAAACTGAGAATGGCTGAGATTCAATGGGACACTTCTCGCGATAGCCGATAAATCCTAATCACAACAGTAATTAGTCTGACTTCAAAAATACAATGCTGAATATCTTGAGATTTGTTGAGCTGAGGGAGAATGGTAGTAGAGGAGAGAAAAGCCTTCAATATGATGCCAATAAAGTTTTGTATAGCAATCCTTTTCTCTTTTAGAGAGAGAAAATCAAGTCATATGCTGGTTTTTAGGGTTTTGTTGCTATCTAAAACCCTAATTTCTGCACCAACAATTTTTAATGACCTCATTTTTAAGGTTTCTAGCTATTTTACAACCCTAGAATTTGCTCTGGATCAAATTGCCCTACTATCTTGAGTCTTTAGCAATTGTCTTTCTACTCACAATCGAGTTCTTCACCCTAGAATTTCCTCCAGATTAGATTGCCCTACTATCTTGAGGCTTTAGCAGTTGTCTTCCTACTCACAATCGAGTTCTTCACCCTTAGACCTACCCGATAATAGCCCAAAATGGGAGAAAATTTGCACAATTACACTTGCATGCATCCCAAAACTAACGTAACATGGCATTTGGAAACTTGACATTAGGCAAATTTCCATTTTCATTGGGGCCTCTACGTGCAAAAACAAGCTACCTAGTAGACCTTGGCCCTGCACTCATTTAAAATAACATTAAATGATGCCCAATCTTAGTTTTAAATTCCTAACCTCTTTGGACTTAGAAGTGTTGAAACTTTCCACAAATCTTAGCGTGGGACATTAAATTGTTTAAAACTCAACCCCCATGACACCAAAACTTATTTACAAGGGGAAATTTAATGTTTTTGACCAAGCTTTGTCCTAGGTGCTCCATTGGCACCTATCCACAACAACTTCTGCCATCATTCCCCTGGCTAGAATTAACTATCACCACGACACACATTTAACTTAATCTCACCTTTGCATCTCATGTGCATAACTTAGTGACAATCAAATTCAAGCAAAGTTCCTTCATTGTTTTTCTGCATGCCACAAAACAATGTTGCCTCCCCAAGGATATGATTGAGTTGGCCACTTGCTCAGGTTTCCCAATATTGCAAAGCTAATGGTTTACTGACAGAGGTACAATACACGATCCAAGGGCAAACATCACCCCCATACTATGCCCATGGCTAGTAAGGGGAAGGGGAAGGGAATGTCAACCTCTAAACTAGCAGCCAAGTATCTCTACATGACACTTTGTCCCCCCTTTTCCTCATCTTTGACTATGCCAAACACGAACATGTTCAACAAACCCTAGAGTTCCCCATGAGCATATACCTAGCATCTTGGAATGTGGATAAGTCTTCAATTCAATGAAATGTAGGGCCCCATGATATTGATAGTTTTGCAAGAGATGTAACCGTATCTTTCCGAATGTACTGGCATTTTGTTATTACATAAACTCTCTTGCTCTCAAGCTAGTGACATCGAGAAGATACTACCGAGAAGATCATTCACCTACTAGGAGTCTTGGATTGGTGCCCATGGAAAGAGTGGAGGAATGTGTATTGTGCTTGGCTCGAGGCTATTGTCTAGTCTGAGCAATCATGGGGCTATGGAAAGACTGGAGGAATGTGTATTGCGCTTGGCTTGAGACTATTGTCTGGTTTGAGCAATCATGGGACCATTGTTGCAGGATGGACTTTGTTGGTCAGGCTAGACATTTGGGGTTTGTGCATCAGAATCTTCAACATATATTGACCAAAAGAGGTGTGAGCATAGGTTGGTTGCATTCTGATTTCATGATCTTGCAAGCTTGCCTAAGGTTGAGCCTTGATTTTTGGAGGAGACAAAAAAATGAGATATTGGTAAGAAAAATGCAGAGGGCTCCAAGGCATAGAAAGTAGACTTATGAGGCCTTTCTTTTTCCAATTGGTACCAATGTTTGGAGAGGTCTTCTGGAAAGAGGATGGATTGCTCGACTTACCTTGGGGCTAAGGTACTAGGTAGCCTCTTGGAATGTTGTGATAGGCTTTATCGAGGTGGATGGATTGGATAGTCAGTAGGTACGCACCACTCCTAGCCTACTAGCCAATCTTGACCGATTTCTTCTGACCATGGATGACACGTCTTTTATGAGCGCTCCTTTGATTTGATCCGTACAGCCTTGAAGGATCTACCTAGAGAGGGCGGAGTCCGTGCAAGGTGGTATTCCTAAGAGAGTCCCATGGACTTTCTAGAACTTTCTTCACCTTTGGGAGCACTCCTTGTTGTTGGGTTGGCTTCTCAGGAGATCTCTTCAATTCTTAAGAGGATGCCTTAGTTTAAACTTTTGTCATTATATTCCCTTCCAAAAGATGCAAAGGGGGAAGTGATATTCACAGTGTCCTGGATTAGAAACATCATGAAAATATTTGGTAATATGTAGCCACAAGCACAAATAAAAGTGTCATGAATTTGTGAGTTGATGCCACGTCTACAGCTAGCTGTTGCCCCACGAGGAGTGGTCCAGTGAAGTTGCCTAGGCTAGAGACGAGTGACTAGACATTTGCCTTGGGCCCAAAATATTACTCCCTCTCACACCCAAATTGTGGTGTGCATTGCTTACCTCTTAGGAATATCAAAACAAAGGTCTAAAGATACATGCCTGCGTCTCACACGTGGAAGATACTCTCTTGTGTTCATTAGCATTGCTTATAATGGCATGCTACTCTAATGGGGGGTCAACGTGCACTCTAGGAAGTGAATGCTTGTCTTAGGCCAAATGAGCAATATTGCTCACACTCAAATTGTGGTGTAGATTGCTCGTGTGTTTTGGAAGATCAAAACCTAAAGGTACAAGACAATGTAAGATGTTGAGGTAACTCTAGTGTGTTTATTAGCATTGCTTATAATGCCATCCTATTGTAATGGTTTGTGTGCACTCTAAGGTGTAGCAATTGTAGTCGATGTACTCTCTTGGTTACAAGAATGCAATGTACTGCAGGCATATATTAAGGACCTAAGGCACTGCAACGTCCAATTTCATTCTCATGACAATATATGTAAGTGCATCCTCCAACTCCCAAAAAGCGAACCCTATTGTCATAACAATCAGAGTGCATCCATGACAATCCATTACATTGTGGTCAATCATGATGGATAGTTATTAGTGTTCTAAATGAGTAGATGAGGTCATGCCTGCGATTCCATGCACCATCATTGCGCTGAAGTGAGAGATCTTCAAGAATGTGCCATGGGCCAATCTCATAAAAGCAGCCAATAAGGCTCGAGCAACCAGGGCCCCCGTTCAACCACAACAACCACGGAGTGTCAGCAACAGGCATTAGAGGTTCTGTTGCTTCATAGTAAGCAAAGAACAATTTCGATGTACTGGTTCCGTTTATCGGTAAGTAACCAGACTGTTGTGGTAAAGCCTCTCTGGGAAGACAAGGATCTGCGTTCACTGGCCCTCGCGCGTGTAGCTGGACGTTGATTTCCCAATTCTGCAGTACAAAATCAGCGACAGAGACAGGCCGAAGCATGTCGATGAGTTTCAGTTTTACAGCCTTTACATAAGCCTGATATAAAAGAAGGTGTCCTTCTAACCTGACACCCTGGCTTGTTGACTGGAGAAGCTTGAATGGCAACCTTGTTTGTTCCTGATGCTAGGTACATTGGTTCTCCGCTAATGGAGATATGCGGATTGAAAATCCAAGCAGCTGCCTTGCAGCAGCACTGTAGATTCAACGCAAAGGAGCCTGGCTGCATTACTGACGAAATGGCGCCGAATTCAACAAAGTCTTAATCAAGACGCAGGACAACGACGGAGAGCGATCAAATGCACGACTTTAAGCCTGTAAAAGAATTGTCGCCGGTTGATTGTGCAGTACTAATGTTAGCTCAGAAGAGGGCGAATTCTCCGGAGTCCGGAGAAGGCAGCAGGATGACGATGGAGCATAGTAGAGTGAGTATGTGTCCCCGTCCAGAAAGGAAACCTTCGTCGTGTCATACGCCAGGTTGCGGAGCTTGCATGCGCCGTCGAAAATTCAGACTCAAAATCAGAACAGGCAACGAGAGAGCGTCTACAGTGCTCCTCAAACTTTTCATTTCCGAGGGAACAAAGTATGAAATTCCCGATCTCATAGCTTTGATCCAAGAACTGTCCGTAATTGATCGTTGCAACATTACAAAATCCCCATCCAAAACTGATGTAATTTTAGGCATATATGCTCGTGAAGAAACTAGCCATCGCTACGGAAGCAATATTTGGATTACTTAGAAGTTAGCCACTTACATATGTGAGCCAACTTGATGTGAAAGACTAAAGTTTGAAAGCCTCAAAGTGACTAAATCTTAAAACTTGAAAGGCTAAATTTACACTCCTTTAGCCTTTGATACTTGAGGTTCCCTCCAACCCAAGACTTCGGAGTGTCTGTTTATGGTTTGTGAAAGACTCAGATCCTACTAGCTTATTGCTACCCATCCAGCTCTACATCACTTTGATTTACAGTACTTCAAAATTCAAGTAAGTCACCAGCACTAATATTATCTGGTCATCTTGATGTTCGTCCTCACATAGCATAGGGCAGCGCTATTGGAAAACATGGTAGAAAAAGAGCTAGCAATAGCATGGTCCAAAGTGAAGAATCAAGGAGAGGGAATCTAGGATGCTACAGACTTCAGGTAGGGAGGAGAAGGGCACATCTAAAGAGAAGGGATTTGATGATGAGTTGTCAGGTGCTATTACTATATTAGTAGAAAACTTATAGCATGGAGGTTATCAATATATTGAGCTATAGCCTACAAACAATCGAGTTAGATAGCTTGTGGCACGTGCTCTAGTAGTAATGCAGTACAAGGATTAGAGCCTAAAGATTGTGAGTACATATATTGACATGCGAGAGCAATCCAGTGAAAGGTGTCATCATCCAATAGTGAAGAAGCAAGAGCTCAATCAATCCAAACTCCACTATCATTGATCAACTCCTAACTTCTTGATTGCTAGGGCACATAGATTGATCCAATTTCTCACCATATGCAATGTAATGTATACATATGTATATAAGAGGACTACATTTATCTTTATGGCCATAAATTTCAATTGTACACCTTATACTATTCCTATCAATGATGCTAATGCTTACATGAGAAAGTAGCTAAATCTATGAAAACATGGTTTAGTAGGTTTAATAAACTATTAACATGTGCTTAATAAAATGGAGCTACATCTAGTCATTAAGCTAGGACATCTTTGTCTTTGGAGACTCATGAACAAGTATTGCCACACTACAACCTCAACACTCATTTTAGTTCTCCATTCAAAATATAACTAGTTCATACTCTCAAAAGATGTGAGAAAGATGTTAATATTTTCATTCTCAAAATGGGTAGCACTTGCTTTCCAATGTTCTGTTGCGGCACACGAAACCCCCCCTGTCACCATCGACAGGTGGTGGGAGGGGGGAAAGAGGAGGGAGTTGGCGTGATGAAGAGGACATGGTGGGGAGAGAGAAGGTGGCAGGGATGACATCCGTCAACGGAGCTGACAAGGAGGCGACGTGGGAGGAGGAAGGCCACAGGCCTATTTTCCCCCCTCTCGACTTGCCATGACAAATGGTGGGTGAGGAAAGACTACCCCTCCACCTTCACTCCACGTCCCCCCCCCCCCCCAAATACCTATATAAATCCCCCATCGTCAAGGGGATGGAAGGCTAGGAAGGCTGCGACATGCTGCTGCTTAGGTAAGAAGAAGAGAGGTAGGGAGAGAGGAGAAGAAGAAGAGAAGAATAAGAAGAAGAGGGAGAGAGAGAGTAGAGAAGAAGAGAAGGAGGAGAAGAAGAAGAGAACAAGAAGAAGAAGAGAGGAGAAGAAGAAGAAGAAGGAGAGAAGGGAAAGAGAGAGAGGAGAAGAAGAAGAGAAGAAGAAGGAGAAGGAAAGAAGAGAGAGAGAGAGAGAGAAGAAGTAGAAGAGTAGGGAGAAGAAGAAGAGAAGAAGAAGAAGGAGAGAAGGGAGAGAGGAGAAGAAGATGGGGAGAGAGAGAGAGAGAGAGAGAGAGAGAGAGAGAGAGAAGGTGAGAAAGAGGGTGTACACATGCATTCCTTCTCTCCCATTGGCCATGGACCCATACCCCATTCCACGTGATTATCCTACGACCGCCAGCTCATCTCGCTCCCCAATCGGCCCTCACTAATCGAGTACAAGACACGAAAGTCCAGTGTGATCACATCTATAAGAAAAGAGATCGAAGAAGGCACCCAAGTGAAAATTGTCGCACCTAGATACAAGATGCGAAAGTCCTGTGTGAAGCACGTCTATAAGAAAAGAGATCGGAGATGGCGCCCAAGCGGAAATTGTCGCACCCAAATGGTAGTCCCTCAACAAGCAACGAGGCCTCGAGCAAGGGCATCACTGCCAGTCTGCATGCGATATCAATCATAAGTAATGTATTTCCGGATTATTGGATGCTTGCTCGATTATCGCGTGAGACACGTTAGGGCCGTATTTATATGCCATTCAAGAATAGGACATTGAAAATGATAAACTTCATCGTAAGTATTTGAAGAATCGAATTTCCCCAAATGCGTGTATTAAGAAAAGTTAATTGTATTTGGATGCCATACGATAAACTTATAAACAACTTGTAAGGCTTCAAGCATAGCCATCTTCCTGTCCTCGCAATAGTAGGCACATTTTTTCGTCACTTCAAAGGAATATGTCACAACTTGCATATCCGATAGATTGCATGGCAAGTAACTTATTTTAGAAGGGAATCATTTTCGAAGCTCTAGACCTTTACCAAACTCTCGCTAATAGCTCATGCCGTTAGATTGGGAATCTTGACGTTGTGCTTAACTAGTATATACAATTGGGATTCGCCTGATAAACACTATGTTTATCAATCCGAATTTGGGAATTGGGCTAGATACAGACAACTCTGGGCCCCAAAGGCAAGTAGAGAGCTCAAGGGATTGAGAGGATTGAGTCAAAATGAAAAATCATTACTCCTCCCCAAAAGAAGGCTAGGTTATCGATCAATATAAGTGACTAATGGAACTTATGTCTTGTATAGTGTTAAAACCCCTAACAAATGCCTTAGTTGAAAGAAGGGTGTGATAAATAATTTTATATGGAATCGCTCTTGATCCAAGGGGGAGAGCGAATATGTGATGGATAGTTATTGCGACTTCCCTGCAATGTTTGGAAAAGGACACTATTGCTTTTATTGATTGATCAAATAATGTTCTAAATGCTTTTGCATTAAACTGATTGTTGGGATGTGAATTGGATGATTATTCCAAGTGCTTGTGTCTAATGTTAAATACATGGCAGGGGTTAGTAATGACAAGTTGCCATGGGAAATAAAGGAATGTTTTCTTGAAAGATGACATTAGGCTAATTGCCTTGATTGTGCGTATTTTCTAATTGGATTAATTAAGGAAGGATATTTTGCGCAGGTGGATCATCTCCAAGGTCACGCCATGTTTCATTCAACCCAAGGGAGCAGTGCTCGATTCACGGGCCGAAGGTTGAGTGGTGAAAAGGCCAACCACGGAAAGTGTGTCTCACTCCTAGGTGGCTTGGGGTCAGTGGAGCTGTGGACACCCGTTGCCGAGTTCAGAACGGAGCTGTAGACTGTCGTGAGTCCAACGTCTAGGGCATTGGAAGATCCTATTCTAGATATTGGATAGAAATTATGGTGTCATGTGATGTGGACTAGGTACTTCTGTTGGACAGAAGGGATACATAAATTCTCATGTATGGGCATGAGACAAAGATTAACCCAAAAATAAGTTAAAGAACTTGTTTTTCAAAAGGATTTCTTGTTTTGTTTGTGTGTTGGTGTTGTAAATTACGCGAACGAATCCTGTTCCCAAAAAGGCTTAATTAACGAAGCTGGTTTTAAATGTCGCACATAAATGTGATAGGACCTAATTAGAAAACTAAAGCTATCAAGGGAAGCAGGTGGGGAGAATCCCCGATGGGTCCGTCCTATGGTAGGGTGGTCCTAGAGAACTGGGAGGCTTCTCACAAGGTTTTATCGTCGTTTGACCTTTAGGTATGGGGTAGGTTAGAACCCGATTCATGTCATTTTAGGAGACCGAAATGGTACTATGCCCTACGTGCAGAGAGGTTGAGCAACACATCCCTCTCGTTTTCCATTCTCTTTGAACCAAGTGCGGCATGGATCTGCTTCGGCTTGGGCATCTCTACATAATGTAGAATGTTTAAGACCCGATGCTAGAATGTTGTTAGGAGACCTTGACCACCAGAGACCTAGATGTTAGGTCATTCCTAGTGGATTTGGCCGCTAACGTTCCGTTGCGAGGTGGACTAGGGAAACCCTAAGCGACAAAACCCGTAACATTTTATGGGAGTGTCGGGCAATGACACTTAGATTTGATTCTTGATGGACCACTAAAACGTGCTTGGACGCGGGCACGTTACAATTGGTATTAGAGCAAAACTTCGTAATGATACATGATCGATTTATGCATGGTTTGTAGACATATCCTAAACAGAATAACCTAAGTGGTATGACTTGATTGTAGGCACCTTCTACACACCCACGAATGCTGACATGCAAGAGAAGAAATTCATTCTCAAGCAAATTAAGGCACCCGAGTTTGGTGGAGAAGGGATAGACCTCGCAGCAGAGGCAGAGATATGGATTGAGTCGATGGATGACTATTTCTCTGCTTCAGGAATTGTTGCTACCAATCAAGCAATGATAGTAGCCAAGCTCAAGTTAGTTGGCTAGGCTCGGATGTGGTGGAAGCAATGGTGCATAGACGGAGGTATTTTTGAAGCCGATGTTACTTGGGCTCAACTGAAAGATGTTATACGTGGACGATACCTTTCGCCAACCTACCAGACTTTGAAGATGAATGAATTCTTCAAGCTCAAGCAGTTGGAATTAACCTTGGAAGCCTACTACTCAAAGTTTGTAACCCTACTAAAATAGGTGCCACCTATGATTATTGCACATCAAGTATCTAAGTTCTCCCATGGCCTAAACACTCCTCTAAACCACCGCCTTGAAGCAATGCATCCCAACAGACCTACAAGATGCGTTACTTCGAGCAAAGCCAATCGTCCAAGAAATAAATTTGGACAATGTGACAAAGAGGATTCCCGAGATCAGGGCAAGAGATGCCATATGTGCGGAGAGATAGGGCACATCCGTAGGAGATGTCCCTACTGTCAATGCTTCCATTGCAATGAGCTAGGGCATGTCCAAGCAAACTACCCTAACCGAAGTTTAGAAGACAATGAACCCCCAAGGAAACGAGGCTACACAAGTACGGTCTATGGATACATAGAGGAATCAGATAAAGACAAAGACCTACAACCTACAACACCTATTCACGATGATTAGAAATCCTAGAAAATTTTTGTCAACATGAAATACAACTTGTATTGGAATAAACTTTACTCTTGTAACTACAGTTAACGTGAGTAATACAAGTTGCATCTATTTTAAGCCTAGAACTTGCAATGAATTTTCCTCAAGTGTTCTTCTCGACTAATATAGATTGGGTCTTGCCAGAATGATGGAGTTTGGGAGTACTCTTTAATACTACAAGAAAAGCTGATTGACCATGGACCTCTGTCCAGGTCTAAAAAGAGGACAATTCAGAAATAATTTTTTGGCAATGAAGGACCACTTCAGTCTGCTGAAAGGATCCTAGGGACAATTTGGCCTAATGAAGAAAATCTTGCCAACAAGGACGACTAGGAATCTTGTGACTGCAGGTGATAAAGCTCCGCACTCTTTTTATTGCAGGGAGTTAGGTCATTTCAAAAGGGAATGTCCAAAGCACCCTAAGCACCGATGCTCCGAGTGCAACAACATTTGACATAACTATACCAATTGTCCCAATAGGAATTAACTTACAAGGAATGAATTTGTACAAGCTCTAGTGATCCACAAAATATCAGATACTTAGGAAAAACCTAGAAGATATCCATGAGATGTAACTACAATAAACCTTTCTCCTATAATCTAGACTTGGATATATCCAACACAATAAGTTGTGTTTCAAAGGACTGCATGTTATGAGTGAATAGAATAGTGCAGTGGACGCATGGTGGGTCTTTTATCCACACTCCTTAAGCCCCATTGATGCTTGTCTTCCCCAGTTCTTCTGAGATGAGGACATCTCGAGTTCTCTAAGGGGGAGAGGATGCAACGTTCCATCACGGTACACAGAAACCCCCCTGTCATCGTCGATAGGTGGTGGGAGGGGGGAAAGAGGATGGAGTTGGCGTGATGAAGAGAACATGGCAGGGAGAGAGAAGGTGGCAAGGATTACATCCGTCAGCGGAGCTGACGAGGAGGCGATGTGGGAGGAGGAAGGCCACGAGCCTATTTCCCTCCCCTCTTGACTTGCCATGATAGATGGTGGGTGGAGAAAGACCACCCCTCCATCCCCCCCCGAATACCTATATAAACCCCGGTCATCAAGGGGATGGAATGTTGGGAAGGTCGTGACCTGCTGCTGCTCGGGTAAGAAGAATAGAGGTAGGGAGAGAGGAGAGAAGGAGAGAGAGAGAGGAGAAGAAGAAGAGAAGAATAAGAAGAAGAGGGAGAGAGAGAGTAGAGAAGAAGAGAATGAGGAGAAGAAGAAGGAGAGAAGGGAGAGAGAGAGAGAAGAAGAAGAAGAGTAGAGAGAGAGAGAGAGAGAGAGGAGAAGAAGAAGAGAAGAAGAAGAAGAAGAAGGAGAGAAGGGAGAGAGGAGAAGAATAAGAGAAGAAGATGGAGAGAGAGAGAGAGAGAGAGAGAGAGAAGGATAGAGGTGAGAAAGAGGGAGGAAGAGAGAAAGAGAAAGACAATGTACACATGCATTCCTTCTCTCCTGTTGGCCGTGGACCCATACCCCGTTCCATGAGATTATCCTATGTCCGCCAGCTCATCTCGCTCCCCAATCGGCCCTCGCTAAATCAAGTACAAGACACGTAAGTCCTGTGTGAAGCACGTCTATAAGAAAAGAGATCGGAGATGGCACCCAAGCATAAATTGTCACACCCAGATGGCAGTCCCTCAACAAGTAATGAAGCCTTGGGCAAGGGCATAACTGCTAGTCCGCATGCGATACCGGTAGTAAGTAATATATTTCCAGATTATTGGATGCTTGCTCGATTATCACGTGAGACACATTAGGGCCGTATTATGCCATTCAAGAATAGGACATTGAAAAGGATAAACTTCATCGTAAGTATTTGAAGGATTGAATTTTCCCAAATGCGTGTATTAAGAAAAGTTAATTGTATTTTATAAACTTATAAACAGCTTGTAAGGCTTCAAGCATGGCCGTCTTCCCATCCTCGCAATAGTAGGCACATTTTTTCGTCACTTCAAAGGTATATGTCGCAACTCGCATGTCCGATAGATTGCATGGCAAGCAACTTATTTTAGAAGGGAATCATTTTCAAAGCTCTAGACCTTTGCCAAACTCTCACTAATAGCTCACGTTGTTAGATTGGGAATCTTGACGTTGTGCTTAACTAGTATATACAATGACCATAGGGATTAGAGGCAAAGTTGCATTGGGATCCGCCCAATAAACACTATGTTTATCAATCCAAATTTGGGAATTGGGCTAGATACAGACAACTTCGGGCCCCAAAGGCAAGTAGAGAGCTCAAAGGATTGAGAAGATCGAGCCAAAATGAAAGACCACTACTCCTCCAAAAGAAGGCTAGGTTATCGATCAATATAAGTGACTAATGGAACTTATGTCGTGTATAGTGTTAAAACCCCTAACAAATGCCTTAGCTGAAAGAAGGGTGTGATAAATAATTTTTATATGGAATCGCTCTTGATCCAAGGGGGAGAGCGAATATGTGATGGATAGTTATCGCGACTATCCTTGCAATGTTTGGAAAAGGACACTATTGCTTTTATTGATTGATTGAATAACGTTCTAAATGCTTTTGCATTAAACTGATTGTTGGGATGTGAACTAGATGATTATTCCAAGTGCTTGTGTCTAATGGTAAATACATGGTAGGGGTCAGTAATGACAAGTTGCCATGGGAAATAAAGGAATGTTTTCTTGAGAGACGACATTAGGTTGATTGCCTTGATTGTGCGTGTTTTCTAATTGGATTAATTAAGGAAAGATATTTTGCACGGGTGGATCATCTCCAAGGTCACGCCGCATTTCAACCCAAGAGGGCACTGCTCGATTCACCGACCAAAGGTCGAGTGGTGAAAAGGCCAACCACGGAAAGTGTGTCTCACTCCTAGGTCGCTTGGGGTCAATGGAGCTCTGGACACCCCTTGTCGAGTTCGGAACGGAGCTGTAGACTGTCGTGAGCCCAACGTTTAGGGAGTTGGAAGATCCTATTCTAGATACTGGATAGAAATTATGGTGCCATGTGATGTGGACCATGTACTTCTATTGGATAGAAGGGATACATAAATTTTCCTGTATGGGCAGGAGACAAAGATTAACCGAAAAATAAGTTAAAGAACTTGTTTTTCAAAAGGATTGCTTGTTTTGTTTACGTGTTGGTGCTGTAAATTACATAAATGAACCATGTTCCCAAAAAGGCTTAATTAAGGAAGCTGGTTTTAAATGTCGCACATAAATGTGATATGACCTAATTAGAAAACTAAAGCTATCAAGGGAAGCGGGTGGGCGGAATCCCTGATGGGTCTGTCCTATGACAGGGTGGTCCTAGAGAACTGGGAGGCTTCTCACAAGGTTTTACCGTTGTTTGACCTTTAGGTATGGGTAGGTTAGAACCCGATTCGTGTCATTTTAGGGGACCAGAATGGGACTATGCCCTACGGGAAGAGAGGTTGAGCAGCGCATCCCTCTCGTTTCCCATTCTCTTTGAACTAAGTGCGGCATGGATCTGCTTCGGCTTGGGCATCTCTACGTAAAGTAGAATATCTAAGACCCGACATTAGAATGCTATTAGGATACCTTGACCACTAGGGACCCATATTTTAGGTCATTCCTAGTGGGTTTGGCCGCAAACATTCTGTTGCAAGGCGGACTGGGAAAACCCTAAGTGACAAACCCCGTAATATTTTATGGGACTGTTAGGCAACGTCGCTTAGATTCGTTTCTCGATGGACCACTAAAACGTGCTTGGATGGTCGATAGGCGGGCACGTTACATGCTTGATAATCAACTCTTTTGAAGTTCTATTGAGGATTCAAGACATTAAGAGTTGGATAAACAGTTAGGGGCTTGAAACATACCCAAACCTAATTACCCTTAGGCTGGGTAGTTTTTGGTAGTCATCTAGGGGGATCAATCCTCATCACTACCATCCATGCTAACTATGAGCGCTGAAACTTGGATAGATAGGCAATCCCTAGGTCTCACATGCGAAGCATTTGGCCTCATCCCACAAGGACCGACCTACAAGTTCCTAATACACAACTACAATCTCTAACAATAGTCTAACACCAAACTCAAAATAAATGCGTTTCACAAATCACCCAAGATCAAGGTAAGTAGGCTTCGCACTTGGTTCAATGAGAGTGAGAAATGAGGGAGAATTGAGTGTCAACCCTTTTGCCTATATGGCATAGTCTCACACTGGCCCTCTAAAACATTGCTTTCTAGTTCTAGGACTAACTCATAGGAAGGTTTCGATTCAACTTTCCTTAATCTAAGTTTGGGAAAATCTAGCCAACTAATCGAGTCTACCCAATCTTAGGGCGATTTCATCAAGAAATTTTCCATTGGCTTCCCTTTGAGGTGTATTTTAATGTTCTAAACAAGGCATGCTGCCACACTATTTAACATATAAAAACAACTTCCTTAATTACTGTTCGCACTTGGTTCATTGCCACGTCCTTAGTTTATGAATATTAATAAATCCATTTAAAAATGTCTATTCTTGATTTTTTTATTATTTCCATATATACAATCCCTATACAAGCCAACCAACCCATAAACCATGTTACCATCCTTGCCTTGTTCTTTTTAGGCTTTCCAATACTAAAATACATTGGACCATATACATTTCCAACTCTATCTTAGGTCCAAGACAGAGGTTACAACTCAAACCAAAACCCCGTTGGTTCTCGCCTACCATAAAGGTGAAACTTCATATATGGAAGATTAAAAAAGTACCTAGTAGTGGTCAACTGCATTAAGCAATCTACAAAAACTCTAGGAGAAGAGTAACCGAGGTAGCCTTGGGGATGGTAGCACACCTCATTCTTGTCTAGTTGCTTAAGCCATGGACGTAATTAATATAATTTCTATCACATTTAAAGGCAATCACAATCGATTTGCTAATTCTTCTACCAATCAATCTTTTCAAAACAATACTAAAAATGTAAAATTTCCATGAATTCACAAACATAAGTTCGTCTCATTTGTTTGCACGTATTTTGTTTTCCATGTGTGTGAATTTTTAGAAATAAATGGAGTATCATAAATTTCTGTTTTTCCTTGTGCATCTGAATGCACCTTATTTCCTATGTTTTCATTTGTGGAAATAACCCAATTATTCTCAATACATGTGAATGATCTCTAGTGAATGTATTTTTAATTTTGTGCATATGAATGTATCTTATTTAAATACCAAGATCTACATTGACTTTTCTTTGTAAAGGGAGTAAAATTTTTAGCAATTTGAGATACTACCTTAATTTATGTAAGCAATTGAATAATAACAAACTTTAATTTTTCATTGACTAAAAAAGCTAAGCTTTTGATTTTAATAATTGATTGGAACATCCTAACTTAGGTGTTGATAAAAATTTCATGCAAATTTACAATGATTCTAAGTATTTCAAGAAATTTTTCAATAATTTCTTCGAATTAAAATTTCACAAAACTAACATTTCTAGTCATACATTAATCATGTAAATTTTAAACTAATTTATTTTAATTTTATTTTTCTTATATTTCTCTTTATTTTTTTTATTATTTTAGCTATAATTTTTTTTCAATATGAAAATACTACAAGAAAAGATAAGGATTATTTCGTGAGTTCTAAAGAAGTTTTTATAACTAAAGTTAATCAAAAACTAATTTTTAATCAATAATATGAGTAATTTGATTTTCATCCTAATTTTTCTTTACAATTTGGTATCATTTTGATTATTTATCAATAATAAACATTTAAATATTAATTGTAATCTAAACTTAAAAAATTAGGCATTATTTTGATTATTAAACTACAATAAAGAATTTAATATTATACTTCAATCATATTAACAGTCAGAATTTCAACATCATGGTTGCATGAGGGTCCCGCTATGTCGATGCGTCAATGAGGGACCATCGTCAATTAGAAGGATGAGAAAAGAAGAAATTTCAGGGAAGGGGACGATATGCAAACAGCCTTTAGCTCCTTCATGCAAAGATTTCTCGCTTCTAACTTGAGATTATTGCTCCCTCACTCACTCACAAGAGTTGACTCATTGTCGTGTGTTGAAAATGAGAAGAGGTGCCCTTCTTTATATAGTGTTAAGGAATAGAGTTCTCCTTAACAGTGGGCCAAAACACAAATTGATATCACTTCATAAAATTGCACCACCACCATAACACGCACGTCCATCTAATATAGAGCCCTCCTTATGGTGGGCCAAAAAACTATAATAAAAACTACATACATAGTGCTCTTTATCACTAAACTCTTCACTGAAATTGCATTAGTGAGATGGTAGCATTCTAGTTTTATGTACACATGGTAACGGCTCAATACTCAAGCATGCATACTTTCATCAATGCTACTTAAACCTCTTAATACTCCACTTTTATCAAGGTTAGTACATGAGTTACCACATGAAAATTTATCCCACAAAGCTACTCGAAATAGACCCTCAAGAATCCACAAAGTCATCGTGACCTAGAAGATTAATATGGACAAGAACCTATTTAAAAAGGTAATGAAGGAGCTTTGGAGTCCCCCATTCCTCTTATGGATAGAGTGTTTGTCTAGAGAATTGCTATGGGTGCCATATTGTTAGCAAATAAGTTTAAATAGAGGGGACTCGCTAAGAACTTGCCCCTATGGCAATGAAGAAATGACCACATGCATTGTGAGATGATTGTAGGGCACATGGTATCTAGTCACAAGCAAAAGAGAAGCTTGGTTTTTTGAGAGTGTAGATAGGATATCCTTTCATCCATTTTTGGCTTATGTGAAGGCTCCAAAGATGCAACTTCACTTGGTAAACAATTGGCCAGGATATTCATTTTACAAGACCTATAGGAGGCTATTTGAAGACATTAGGGTGGAGGTGGAATGAGTCAACATCTTTCCTAAGGTGAAATGGTATTTAAGTATGTCTTGTATGCTTGGGGAAATTGATCATATCACAAATCCAATAGCAAGTCCTATGTTATACTATGGAGTCAAATGTTGAACACTCAAGTTGAGCTTGCATGGAGTAATGTTTGCATTATGCAATCAAGGTATGCTATGGGATTCAAATGCCATAAATCATGTGGTGCTTCCATGAAGTAAATTTTGTGTGATGGGTATGAGTGTATGTCTATCTCGATTAAAAGAGGACCATCGAGCTTAACATTAGGTTCATTACTTGTGTGTTGTATCTAATACTCATACACCATCTAAGATAACATACACTTATTAAAATGATACTTCATTTCACATTTTTCTTAAAGTCATGTTGTGTGCATTAATCCACCAAAAAAATCATGATGGTAACTTATTAAGTTAATCTAATTGATGCCTTCATATAGTTGGTAGCCTTACAACCTCCATGTGTGTGTGTGTGTGTGTGTGTGTGTGTGTGTGTGTGTGTGTGTGTGTGTGTGTGTGTGTGTGTGTGTGTGTGTGTGTGTGTGTGTGTGTGTGTGTGTGTGTGTGTGTGTGTGTGTGTGTGTGTGTGTGTGTGTGTGTGTGTGTGTGTGTGTGTGTGTGTGTGTGTGTGTGTGTGTGTGTGTGTGTGTGTGTGTGTGTGTGTGTGCGCGTGCGCGTGCGCGTGCGCGCGCGTGCATGCACGCACGCACATGCGCATGCACCCCTTGAACACCATTTACAGTAATCATTTACACCCACTTTATTTCACTCTTATTTTGATATTGATACTCGAATACTCTATGAATTACTATTCAAGTACTTGTTCAAATCTCTCTCTTCTCTCTCTCTCTCTCTCTCTCTCTCTCTCTCTCTCTCTCTCTCTCTCTCTCTCTCTCTCTCTCTCTCTCTCTCTCTCTCTCATATAAATTACTCATACCCCTTTTCTCAATATATAAAGTCTTTTATCTTTGAATTCACTTTGTCTTCCTATCTTTCATTACTCTCTCTTAATCTCTATCCCCCTATCCTTCTTAAAGTATCTATTCCTAGTTCTCTAGCCCCTTTGTGTTTTATGTTCTAGATGTGCTTATGGACTAGAATCTATTCAAATTCCTAATCCATAAGCACATCCACAAAGGTAAGCTATTGTTTTAAGAAGTTAGGACTTGGTTCAAGAGAGTTCATTGCTAACTAAAGTTTAGTCCAAATCCACAATTTCAAACCCAACCTAACCATAAATATTTTATATTGAAGCACTTGCCCACTCAGTTAAACTATGAATATTAGTGACCAACCACTTACCCTTTTAGATCTTCAATCTCTATTTTACTTATGATTGTCTCATTACACCTTTTGTGCAACATATAGGATCATAAAATCTCAATTAATTTTATATTTTCCATCTTTCTCCCTCTTAAAGTTTCTCATGGCTATCTCTTAAACTCTATCCCCTCATCCCTCTTTATGGTATCAATTCTTAGTTCTCTAGCCCTTGTGTTTTCTCACTATACTCACAATATGCATCATGATTTTATCACAATTTTCCAAAAAATGTAAAACTATCCAAGTTCCTAATCAATGAACCTAATTGAAACTATCAAATAGACCCTAATTGTAATGCCTTAGCAATGGTAGCTAGATGTAAAAGAATCGCCATCACTCCAAGACAAATGGTTGGTGCTTATGCTATACACATATTGGAATGTCATTTTAAGTCATGAAAGTGCAAGGCATGAGCCCATTATATATTAGACATCATGTGTAAAGCATGTAATTATATCTATCATTTATGTCCAAGGCAGAATTCCAACTTTGTAGATCAAAAAACATTTTTGTCTTTTTATAGCATAAAGTGGAGAGTATTGCCATAGTATTATAGCCATGAAAGAAAATTTTGCAACATACAAATAAGAGAGGGGCCAAGCATTTTTTCCAAGTATTGGTTACCCTAGAAATATAAACACCTAGCTATCCCATCATGTGTAATGGAACATAATGTCATTAGCAATTGACCTAATCAAGAGCATGTAGAACATAAAGATGGTCGGAAAAACCCTAAAAGAATGAAACTTGAGCTCAACCATTGTTCTATAAGGTTGGCATTGCCATTTTTGAGGTTTATTTGCATACATAAGTTGAGAAGGTTCAACTATCATGTGCACACATGTGTGAGCGAAACAAAGAGAGAGAAGAAGAAGTAATGGAGAGAGAGAGAGAGAGAGAGAGAATGTGCTTACTACCATCCTCAACTCAAAAGATGAAGTAATGGAGAAAAAAATTCTAACACACTGTGTGTGTGTGTGGTCACACACACACACACACACACACACACACACACACACACACACACACACACACACAGAATCCTTCCACAATCTCACTATCTCCACTCTCGCATTGAACACCCTCAATGATGAGCAACATAGTTATATATAATCACATAGATGATTGTAACATCACAGGGAGACATGCTTCTCTCACTAACTTCTCACCCAAAAAAATGACACATTCTATTAGGAATTTACTACGAAAGGTCATATCATGCTAAGCTAATAGCATATGTTGCACTGCCTCTACCTGTTGCACTACCTATGTTTTAAGTTAGAGAGAGAGAGAGAGAGAGAGAGAGAGAGAGAGAGAGAGAGAGAGAGAGAGAGAGAGAGAGAGAGAGAGAGAGAGAGAGAGAGAGAGAGAGAGAGAGAGAGGCTCATGTACCCCATTGCTTCATAAAAATAGAGAGAGAGCAAGAGAGGGGCTATGTGTGCTTGGGCCTCTTGTGTTGTAATGTCAGAGAGAGGGAGGAAGGGAGGGAGGAGGGTGTGAGAAGGGAGAGAGGGAGGTAGAAGGGGGGGGAGGCTTTCACACATCTTCCTCCACCTTTCTCTGTGTGTGTGTGTGTGTTTTGAGAGTGGAAAAAGACTGAATTTTTTACTGATATTTGTTGTTTTTGAGGTCTGAATGATTGATTTTTGGTGGATTTAGAGTGATGTATGATTATTAATGGAAGTATTTGAGAGTGTTTTGGATGATATTGATTATGTTTGGAAGTTCATGATGATTTTCAGTGGAGATATGAGGTTTTGTGATGTTCTGATAGGTTCTGATTGGTTCTGTATACCTTCTGTATAGCTTCTGTTTTGTTCTGATTGTCTTCTGTATGAAGCATGGATTGATGATTGATGAAGATTGAGATCTTGTGAAAGCTTATTGACATCCATTGAAGTCATAACTGACTCCTCTAACGAGGTAACAGATGGTACATTAGGAGATGAAGAGGCTGTTAAGCAAATCTTTCCTAAGAAAACAGAGGCACAGTCCCTAACAGTGGGCACTGTAAGCCAACTGCCAAGGGAAGTAAAATCCTTGACCATGGGTGAATATCTCCTACCTCAAATAGAATTAACTTCTGAAATCACCTCTGATAGTGAAATAGAAGCATGGATGTACTATTCACCCTGTTACATGACAGCCGCAGAGATAGAGTAGAGTCAGTACAGAGACAGTACAGTTACAGATCAGAGACAGTATAGAGGCAGAACAGATACAGAGCGTCTACAGAACAGAGACAGAACGGATACAGAGACACTTACAGAGAGAGTAACAGATACAGAGCCAGAACCAGAAGCAGGGGTAGAGTCAAAATTGGTGACAGAAGCAGAAGCAGATGCAGCGGCGGCAGACGATCTGTTCTTCTCCTACAGAGCCTCTACAGAGGCCGAGGCAGAGCCTCCAGAAGATGAGAATGAAACTGATGAGGAAGAAAATAAAGTAGGCTATGGAAGTGCAGATGAAGAATTTCCTTTGATAGAGGATGATCTGGTTGATGTCCCTACAGAGACCTCAGAGGCCGAATATCTCAGGGTATTGGACGGAATGACCATGGTTCCGTTTGGGTTGATCAATGGACCACAAAGTATGCAGAATCTGTATAAGCAATGGATTAAAAGCATAAAAATTCAGTTTACCAGTGGCTCTTGTCGCCCTGACTGTTCAGTCCAAAGAGAAGATGATGATGATGCCCCCTGCCAACAGAAGCTCAAGCCCTCAAAGTCAGCCTCTAGCAGGTCCGTGCTATGTGACATTCCTGAACGCATCCTCTGAAGATAAAGCCTTGAGTCCTGAAGAGGTCACCACTCAAACAAAAGCAAATAAGGCTTTGATACCCTTTTAGCAAATTAAACAGACGAATGAGTCATCTGTTCAGAAGGAGGACACTGGTTCTAGTGGGACATCAGATGAGGATACGACTCTCTTGAAGGAGTCGATCTCTACCCAGAAGCAATCCGTGGGATATTTATCCGCGAAGTGGAAGGTGAAAGACAAGTAACGTTCTTGGATGCTGAGGGTACTGAACGTCACCTGAAAGTGGGTCTCAATCTTCTAGAAGAAGAACTGGTGGTCCTTCGAGACCTACTCAAGGAGAACTTAGATGTGTTCGCTTGGTCCTACAAAGACCTAAAGGGGATTGATCCTACAGTATGTCAACATCACATTGATCTAGAGCCCGATCCCAAACCTGTAAGGCAAAGACAAAGACGGATGAATCCTAATTACTCTGCTCTGGTGAAGGCCGAATTATTGAAACTGCTTGAAGCAGAGTTCATCTATCCCGTGGCTAACAGTGAATGGGTTTCGCCCATTGTGATAGTACCCAAGAAGAATGGGAAACTTCGAATATGTATCGACTTTCGAAAGCTCAATTCGAAGACAAAGAAGGATCATTTCCCTATCCCTTTTACAAACCAACTGTTGGACACAGTGGCAGGCCATGAGCTGTATTCCCTCTTTGATGGATTCAGCGGATATAACCAAGTCCAAATCACAGAAGAGGACCAATCTAAAACAACCTTCACCATCGAATGAGGGACGTATGCCTACAGAGTGATGCCATTTGGGCTCTGTAATGTTCTTGCCACCTTCCAACGAGTAATGATGGCGGCCTTCAAAACCATCTGCATGATTTCATTGAGGTGTATCTTGATGACTTCTGTGTCTATAGTTTGATCCGTGAGCACTGGGGACACCTAGAGCAATGTTTTGACAGATGCCGAGAGTATGGGATTTCTCTCAACCTCGACAAATGTGTCTTTGGTGTCTCCTTAGGAGTTCTTTTGGGCCATATTGTCTCTGCACAAGGAATTGCAACAGACCCGGCAAAGATTGAAAAGATTGCCGCCTTAACAGCACCGACAAACCTCAAACAATTGAGAGGATTTCTTGGCCATGTGGGCTATTACAGAAGATTTATTGCACATTTTGCAACTAAGGCAGCCCCTCTGCACAAGCTCCTAAGGAAAGAAGCTGATTTCCTTTGGACGAATGACTGTGAGGAAGCCTTTAATACCCTAAAACAATGCCTGATCCAGGCACCTATTTTACAGCCTCATGATTGGACGAAGGAGTTCTATGTGCACACAGATGCATTAGTTGAAGGGCTAGGTGCTGTCCTATGTCAAAAGGGCCCCTCCAAATTAGATCAGCCGATATATTATGCAAGCCGAAAGGTCACTGATAGGGAATGGAACTACACAGTGACAGAGCTTGAGTGCTTGGCAATGGTGTTTGCCCTAGAGAAGTTTCGCCACTACCTACTGTCTACCCACTTTAAATTTTATGTGGATCATGAGGCCCTGTCCTTCCTGATGAACAAAGTAGACGTGAAAGGACGAATGATGAGATGGCTCCTTCTATTCCAGGAGTTCAACTTTGAGGTAATTACCAAACCTGGTCGTTCCCATGTTCTGGCTGATCATCTGTCGCATATCCCACAAACTGTAGACGAGGAGCAGGATGATCCAGACCTCCCTGATGCTTCCCTATTCCTGGTAGAAACTGTAACCTCTTTGGTATGCAGACATTGCCAATCTGCTGGCAGCCCAACAGTACCCTCCTGGCATTTCTAGTCGGGAACGGAAGAAGCTTATGTTAGAATCGGCCCCCTACACCCTGTTAGGCGGTGCACTGTACAAGAAAGGCAAAGATGAAGTGCTCAGAAGATGTGTTGCAGGAGATGAGATTGGGATTGTTTTGAAGGCTTGCCATGATGAGCCGTGTGGAGGCCACTTTGCAAGAGAAGCTACAGCCATGAAGGCTTTGCTAGCAGGTTACTGGTGGCCGAATATTCATAAGGATGCCTATGACTACTGCAAGCGATGTGATGCTTGTCATCAGCGAATGGGGAAACCCACCAAAACAAGTGCCATGCCATTGCAACCTATCCTTCCTTTGAAGCCATTCGAGAAGTGGGGCATCCACTTCGTCGGCCCAATCAATCCTCCCACCAGAAGAAAACAGAACAGATACATCCTGGTATGTATGGATTATGTTACTAAGTGGTGTGAAGCCAAAGCTCTAAAGCGGGACGATGGTAACAGTGTGTCCCTGTTCATGTACGAGAATATCATCACCCGTTTTGGCAGTCCCCTAGAGCTGGTAAGTGACAGAGGCACTCATTTCATTAATAAAGTCATGGAAGAGTTGACAGAGCTGTATAAGATCCGCCATCGCAAGTCCACTCCTTATTACCCTAGAGCCAACGGCTAAGTCGAAGTCACCAATCGCATCCTCTGCTCGATCCTGACAAGGACGATTGCCGCACATCGTCGTGATTAGGATGATCGACTTACAGAGGCCCTCTGGGCGTACATAACCTCCCATAAAGCAGCAACAGGACAGACACCCTTCCAACTGGTGTATGGTACAGAAGTTGTTTTCCCTGTTGAACTGGAATTGCCCTCTTTGCGAGTGGCTATCAAAGAGCTTTTGGGGGACGATGATTCACTGCAACGCCGTCTCTTGCACTTGGAATGTTTGGACGAAACTCGCAGGATGGCTCTACAGTGCATGGAAGCCACGCAAGCTCGACGTAAGGCTTACCATGACAGCTTCATCAAGCACAAGGAGTTCAAAGAAGGTGATTTGGTCCTAGCCTATGATTCACGATTTGGCAAGTTTCTTGACAAGCTTCAACAGCGATGGATGGGCCCATATAAGATACTTGCCGTCAACCCTAATGGCTCTGTCCAAGTGCAAACCGTTGATGCCTCTGATGATCCCTTCCTGATCAATGGATATCGCCTGAAGAAGTACTTCCCTCCTTGGGGATCTTGAAAATCACGGTCACCTGATCCTTTCCCCCATTGGCGTGGCACTGTAACTCTTATGATGCTACTTCTGATAGCCGTTCTTCAGCCACTCCTGATGAGGTGGACGTAACCCTCTGTCCCCTCAGCCCCACCTCCCACCCTTGATCTCTTATCCTCTATTTTCCACCAGCGGCAGTGGCAAGGTTGGTTCTGACAAATGGTATTTCTACCATTCCCTTGCTTAATTCAAAAAAAGGAAAAAAAATATACATATCGATCATGGGAGAAAAGGATTTCGGTCCTTGTCATGCCGACCTATTTTTCGAGAAAAGGTGGGGACACCCTCGGGAATAGAAGGAAAAAAAAAAAACCAAAAAACACGAAAAAAAAGAAAAAAAAACAAGCAAAAAAAACTGTTATGGGAGAAAAGGAAGAAATTCCCTATCATAGCAGGCCTTGTTCCAAGAAAAGGTGGTCAACACCCTTGGGCGGAAAGCTGGCTGTGGAAAAGGTGGCAACACCCAGCAGTCCAGAAAGTAGATTCATCAATTGACATCCCCAAGATCCAGTTCCGAAGCTGCCTCCCTTGGTACGTTGTGTCATGTGCCTTTCTGTAGAGTGTTTGACAGTCCTCTAGCAGACGCCATGTCCTATGTGATACAACGTTCGATCTGATGGCTACCTCCCTGGGTATGCCTCTTCAACAATTGACGACGCGATCTTCATCAACAAACAATTGAGTGATGTGAGCTTTCATTCTAATAGGATGGGGATGTGAGTATGGGCTGCCCTCAGTATCTATCACAGTGTGAGACAGAGGGTGGGGCGAGTGACCAGTCTTTTCCCTTCAAATCAAATGAGAGGTGAGAACTATGAATGGAGTGTTGCACGCATAGGATGGGCCTCTGAATGCACAAAGCACGATTTGTTTTTGTGCACTGCACCATAAGGCTCCCTGGCCTTCCTTCTTGCACTGTATGCCGGCACTGGGCGGGATGCACAGTTGCACCATCAAATGCGCACAAGGCATACAACCTTTGCACAAGTGACCGTGAGGATTACATCAATGGGTTTCAGGGAATGGCTGCCCTTTGTATCTTTCAACAGAGCATGAGATAGAGGGTGGGCTGAGTGTGACTGGAGTTTCTTCAATCAATTATTGAGAGGTGAGGATTGAGGAACATTACGACCTTTGGAGTCACGTACGTTCCCGTTTCCCTATGCACCCATAGGCTGGGTTTCTGCCATCAACACAGGACACATCATTCTGCTTTATACACTGCACTATAAGGCTCCCTGGCCTTTCTCCTTTGCACCTATGCCAGACGGGTTGGACGCACTGATGCACCATCAATTGTGCACCCTGATGTACTCCTTTGTACCATTCCCCTTGTCAATTCCTAAACCGGGTGTGAGATATGGGTTTTCATCCTGATTTCCTCGAGTGATATTAGTCATGGGGCGAGTGACTGCTCTTTCATTCCATATGAGTAATGGTGAGTTGAGTGTCATATCCCTCGCCATCGACGAATTTCCTGCGATTCCTTCAACCAGCTACCTCCCTGGGTGCTATTGCGTGGTCCCTGCCACGAAGGATGTGTGCTGTGAAGATACCTTGGTACCTCCTACAGTCGACAACGACAGTGGACGTGCCATCGACAGACAACTTTGATTCTCAACAACATGGGCCAAGTTTTTCTAACCCTACACCTTCCGTTGTCAGTGATGGTCATGTTTTAAGTGTGGGGACGTTAGCGGTTGGTTTGTTGTGTGGTACTAGGTCTCTGTTGCTCGATCAACCCTATCCGTTAAGGTTTTAAGTGTGGGGATGCGTCCCTGCGCGTCTACATTATATACTCCTCTGCATTTGCCTTAACCTGATAATGCATCTATGCCTGCCCTGATTTTACCGTGATGGGGTCCCTTCCCCACTCACCCGTCCATTTTTAACCCCTCTGGGGCCGTTCCCTTGCAGTTTTCCTTAATTCCCTGATTTTGCTGTCCTTCCATGTGAACGCATCCTACGTTCACCACAATTCAAATCCAACCTTATAGCCCTGTTCATCCCTTTGAATTGACCATTTTTCCTTTTTACCTATCCCTGTTCTGATAGGAAATTCTCAACTTATTAATTTTTGAAGTATTTTGTGTAAATTGGACAGTTTTCCATGTGAATGCATCTTGCTTGCTTCGGAACTCTAATCTGCTGTGTCAGGCCTGCCCTACCCTTTCTCCCTGACATTTTTCCTTTTTACTCCCTATCATTCCGATGTACGGTTCATCCGTTATTAATTTTTGCACGTTTTCGAGTCATTTTCGTGCATCTTTTTCACAATTTTCCATGCGAACCTGTCCTATTTTCATCAGAATTCCCATTTGATTTGACAGCCATGTCCTACCAACCTTCCCCCCACTTTTTCCTTTTTTCTCCCCCTTTTTCGACTGCCGAATTTTTAGTTATTAATTTTTCCGCGTGTTTTTTAATGTATTTTTTGTGTTTTTGCATGTGAACCCCTCCTAATTCCCTCGGAACCCAAGTTTGATGTGACAGGCTTGTGCAACCCCTTCCCTCACACATTTTTCCTTTTTTCTACCCTCTATTCCGGTGAACCGATTTTTTGTTATTAATTTTCGACCTCGTGTTCGTATGCCATTTTTCCATTTTTCCCATGTGAACGCGTCCTATCTCGGTCGAAACTGTGTTTTGACATGATACGGTTGTTGGCCACGTTCTTCTGCACCTTTTTCCTTCTTTTCAACCCTGCATTCCGGCGAGCAGATTTTTCGATATTAATCCCCGTATGTATTTTCGGGCCTATTTTTTATATTTTTCCCATGTGAACGCCCTCATTTTCCTCCGAACATCCCGTCTTACTTTTCCATCATTTTTCCCTCCTCTCTCGGTCCATTTTTCCTTTTTACGGATTTTTGTTTCGACGAACGGTTTATGAGTTATTAATTTTTCTTTGTCTTTTCTTGTTCTCGTGTGCCTCGCCTTGCACGTGAACGTGTGCATTTTTGTTTTCTCATGACTCGAGAAGCCCCCGTCGCGTCCGCGACTTGCGTGTCGACGTCCCTGCCCCATTGGGTCCCACCACTGCAAATTTTTTTTACCCCCAGCCCGCGCATGCGCGCGGGACGGGGGCGTGCCATCTTTCCCTCTCTTTTCTTTTTCCCTTTATTTATTCATTTATTTATTAATTCATTTTTTAAAACTATTTTTTTATTCGCCCCCCCTAACGGTCACCTCCCCCCGCATCCCAACCACCCCCCTCTCTCTCTTCTTCTTCTTCTTCTTCTTCTTTCTACTTTCTCTCTCCTACCCCTCTTTCCCTCTCCCCGACCCCTCCCTCTCTCTCCCCTCTCTCCCTGCTTCTTCTTCTTCCCCATCTTCCTCTTCTCTCCTCCTCTCCTCCTCCTGCAATCCTTCTTCTCTCCCTTCCCCTCTCCTCCCCTCCTCCTCCTTCTCTTCCCTTCCTCCTCTCCTTCCTCCCTCTGCTCGTGGACCCGCCCGCCCCCCTCGGGTCCTCCTTGGCCGCCGCCTCCTGACTGCATCGCCCGCCCTGCTGCCTCCCAACCACCTCGCCCGGCCACCCTTCATCCGCCACCACCTACATCCCTTCCCACCCTCCCGCCGTCCCACCAACCCCTTCCCTGCCTACCCCTCTCTCACCACCCTCCTATCCCATCCCACCCTCCCGCCCGCCAGCGCCCGCCCCATAGCCTCCTCTGCCTCCCTTCCTCCCCCCCAGCAGCGCCTTCACCATGCCCTCCCTCCCATTCCAGCGGGCCGCCTTCCCCGCTCCCTCCTCGGCCCCTTCCAGCGTCTCCTCCAGCCACGACCGCCTCCAGAGCCACCGTTGTGTGTCGTGGGCCACCTCTAGCGTCGCCGTCCGCCGCCCGCCATAGCCGCCACCGGCTCCGCCGCGCCGCCGCTCTCCTCTTCCTCGTCCTCCTTCCCACTAATCTTATTGCACTTAATTAACCTTAATTAATCACACTAATCTTAATTAGCTTACAGTAACCCCTTAGGTTAAACTAACCCTAATTTAGTTAGTCTAACTCCCCTTAGGTTAAACTAACCCTAATTTAGTTAGACTAACCCGAACCCTAGGTTCCTTAACCCTACCTAGGTTAAACTAACCCTAACCTAGTCAACTAACCCTCATTTAGTTAGGCTAACCCTAACTAGGTTACACTAACCCTACTTAGGTTAGTTAACCCCCTAGTCAACTAACCCTACCTTAGTCAATCTAACTTTAGCCTAGTTACACTAACCCACCTTGGGTTAGTTCCCACCTTAACCTAACTAACCCTAGGTTAGTTAGTCTACCCTAGGTTAGTTAGAATCTGCCTTAACTTACTTATCTGGCTTTGACTAACCCAAACTAACCTAGTTCCCTGTGACTAACCTAACTTAACTTATTCTGACTTACCTAGACTAACATGACTTATTTTGACTTGATTTGACCTTACTTACCAAACTAAGCTGATTTTCCTGATTTAACTGATTTAATTAATTTATAAATTAATTTCCACTCAGAAAAAATTCAAAAAAAATTTCTAAAAATTCCCTTCACTTTTTGCAAATTTTTGGAAATTTGTCAGCTAGAAATTTCAACCCCTAGAACTACAGAAAATTCCATATTTGCCAATTTATTCTAAAATTACCTCAAAAATACAAAAAAAATCATTTAAAATTAGACAAAAACACAGAAAAAAATTCTAAAAATTTCCACCCACCCCCCCTTTACCTTTTTCCATTCATTTTTCACTTTCAAATATTTTTATACATGGTACCCCTATTTCAAATAATTTATAAAAACCAAAAGACCAACACACAAAACTTCACCATACAAATCCCCATCTTATTTTCATACCCTAAATTGTGGATATTTCTTAATTGGCTGAAATTTTCTTTTTCCTTCATTACCTATCTATATTTCATTATTATTCCTTTTGATTAAAAATAAAAAACAAAAAAACCAACAACCACCCACCTACAATTTATTAAAAAACAAATCTAGAAAAACACACATAACTCCAATAACCACACATACTAACATAACTTCACCAAACCACATTTTAAAACCATCCCACACACAAATAAAATTCCAACCAAATAACATATAAAATTAAGTCAAAAAAATAATAAATCCTAATACAATAAAAAAAATCTAATCATAAAAATCGACACACCCACTAAGGTTTTGTCTTTGTTGTTCAGTTAGTGGTCTTTACTTTTCTTTTACTGGATTCATTCCTTTTGGGGGACTCTTTCGTGCGCCTTCAAGCCCTTGCATACACACCCCTTTCAGGTATTTATTTTATATGATTTATTTATTTCACTTTTCCTTTAATCACAAATTAATTGTTAAAATAAAATATTTATTCACCCACATTTTCTACGCGCATTCACGCTAAACACACAATTTCATCATAATAAAAATCAACCAGCCGTTCACTTTGCACGTGCTACGTGCGCTTAAGAGGCACTTTAATTTGTAATTAAAAATGAACCAGCCATCTCACAAGAGCACGCGCTGGCAAAAAAGCACTCCACATCATTCTTAATTTTTAATTAAGGAATTTGCATTTAGAGACCCAGTCTGGGCATCGAAGTCCGAGTTGCGCTACAGTACCGTTTCAACTTAATAATTTGTAATTAAAATTTTAAGAAGGAACTGCCATTTTCTTATTAAGGTTTATCACTTAATAAAATGTCACCCATTTTTAATAATTTATTCCAATGAACCTTTCATTAAATTAATTCCCCCTCACTGCACTTATTTCCTCTTTTTAATAAACACGCTTCGTGGGATGGGCACGTCCAAGTCTTTAGTTGCCACTGATGGTCACGGTTATGGTCCAGTCTTGATGTCTGTTTTTTACGGTAGTCTGATTTGTCCATGTGTTACGATTACGGGTACGGTGTGTAGTTTTTTTTCTTTGTTCATTACTGAATACTTAAGAGTGTCATCATTATCTTCATTAAAACATAATCCATGCAACTCAATCAAAAACAAAATTAAGAACAAACGATTAGATCCAACTTGTGAATCCTTTAGCAATAAGCAAGGAAGGCAAAAGCTTGGTTCTTAAGTTAGGAATGCCTAATGGCCATAATTAATTGATTCCTTCATTAAATTCATAGGCTCCTCATCTAACTTTGCATGTCCTTAGGACACATCAAGGGCACAACATACATAGAAAGCTAGTATTAAACTTGACTCTTTTAAGAGCTATTTTAAAAGATTGTTGGTCGATGAAAAGCCTATGGTGGACAACTGAAGAGAACCTCTTATATCCTTTACAAATTTGTAATGGTTTTTACATGATTAATCAGATGAGTTAATGCATAATGAAGTTTTCCTTTAGTAGTATTTTTTCTATCAGATACAGGTGATAAGTTGGGGTCGTGTTTTGGCAAGATTATTGAAGATCTGAAGGAAGATCCAAATTGAGCTCTTTAGTGAACTTATATTCTTCTTTTCCTTAGGTCGTGAGGATGCTTCCTTTTCTAAGTGTGGGGATATGTTGAGAGTGGAAAAAGACTAAATTTTTGACTGATTTTTGTTATTTTTGAGGTCTGAATGATTGATTTTTGGTGGATTTAGAGTGATGTATGATTGTTAATGGAAGTATTTGAGAGTGTTTTGGATGATATTGATTATGTTTGGAAGTTCATGATGATTTTCAGTGGAGATATGAGGTTCTGTGATATTCTGATAGGTTCTGATTGGTTCTGTGTACCTTCTGTATAGCTTCTGTTTTGTTCTGATTGTCTTCTGTATGAAGCATGGATTGATGATTGATGAAGATTGAGATCTTGTGAAAGCTTATTGAATAGTTTTTTAGAGTTTGGAATGGTTTGAGTATGAGTTATGAGGTTTTGATGACCTTCTGTAACCTTCTGTAGATCTTATGTAGAGCCTCTGTCTCTACTCTATCTCTGTACTGTAGCTGTTCTGGTACTGTACTGTGATTGTTTTGCAGACCTTCTGTAAGTGTTCTATAGAATGTATGTGTGACTTTGGGAAAGTTTTCTAACCTTTGGAAAGGATGAATCTAAGTTCAAAAGAGCTAAAACAGGTGGAAGAAACAGCTGCTGAAGACTGAAGAGAAGACCTAGTGACAGTGACAGTAGTGAGCTGTGAAAAGACACTATAGTGGCTCTGGTGACTCTTCATATCAGACATACCTTTTGGGAGGTGAATCCACAACCTAAGAAGGATTATTGAGGGTTATTATGAGAGTATTGTAGTGAGGATATGATGTACTATTGATGGAGAGAGAGAGAGAGAGAGAGAGAGTCAGAGATAGTCAATTCTATCAAAACAGTGTGATTGTATATGAGAGATTGAGAGAGAGAACTATGAAGATATTGAAGATTAATAATATTTGATTGATTTCCATTCAAAGATGGTGTATTCCTTTGTGTTCTTTATTCTATTGAAGTATTTTGTGAAGATGTTAAAGAATATGGTTGATTCTATCAAATCCGTGGGAGATATCTACTATGATGCTGCGTGAAGAATTGTTGTTTTCTTTGTTTTAATGATCAAAAGAATGAAATAAAAGCTTGTTGATGTTACAAGATAGATTTTCTTGCAAGAGAATTTCCTTTTCCTTGGTGTTCCTCTTGGGGCTCCTCTGTGTGTGTGTGTGTGTGTGTGTGTGTGTGTGTGTGTGTGTGTGTGTGTGTGTGTGTGTGTGTGTGTGTGTGTGTGTGTGTGTGTGTGTGTGTGTGTCTCTCGCAGCTACAGCTCGAGGTAAGAGAGTAGTAGTGAGAGAGAAGTTTCAAATTGGCAAGTGGGAAGTGAGGAATAAGTAGATGAAGACAAGGGATGTGTGGCATTATAGAAGATCCTTAGATGATATCATGTGGTAGCCTCCCGAACCTTCCAGTAATATAGATAGAAGATGTGGGAGTAGTAGTGACATAGAAGCTTCAAATTGGCAAGTGAGAAGTGAGGAAGAAGAAGATGAAGACAAGGGCTATGTGGCATTATAGAAGATCCTTAGATGATACCATGTGGTAGCCTCCCTAAACCTTCTAGTAATATAGATAGAAGACGTGGGAGTTTTACAATGTACTCACAACTACCAATATTGACACTGGGCCTCGTGTCCATGTCGTCCCACTCCCACTCCTTTATTATACAATAAGCGAAAGAGATTTATTTGGAGCCCTTGAAAGGTAAACATGAGTTTTCATAACTATTGTTTGGCATTTCTATTACAATAATATTTCTATCAATCATCATTTAGCTATACTAACTTCTATAATAATATTTCTAGCAATTGTCATATTTCTTATAGTTGTTTTGACTTCCATGGCTATGTTAACCTCTATGATTGTATTTCTAATAATCATTGATTGATTGTTATGATTTCTAAAATACTATTTTGAAGTAAGAATTTTCAAAGTCAGTTAAATGTTTTAATTCTACAAGACAAGAGGTGCAAGAGATGACCATCATTAATCTATATACGTATATAGATTTACAATCTATAATCTATCCCCTCACTATCATTGAGTTGTGCCTCCAATCCACATGCCCACCTCTATAATCGATGTATTTATTAGATTAGCTATTATAATAAATATTTTTATAACTAAGTCAAAATATTTATAGTACATTGTTTTTATGAATATTTTTGTAATTATTAGTATGATAAATTAACCCATTATAAATATAATTAATATTTAGTATAACTAATATAAATAAAGTATTAAGAATAATTGTCCATTTTTACCAATAGCATTCACCTTTTATTATAAGACTTATGTTGTCACATGAAGGTGTCTAAGGAGAAGAGGAGAGTGCAGGCGAGAGAGAAAAGAGAAGAGAGAAAGAGTGATGAGGAGAGAGAAAGACTAGAATGAAAGAAAAGAGGTAAGAGAAGCAATGAAAGCTTGGAGAAGTTGGAGAGATGAAGAGACTATTTTGTATATTACTAAATGGGAAAAAAATTTACAAGTCTCTTACATCTTTATATATATGTCATTGGGACATGGCATTATTTCCCAAATATATCAAACATATAAATCTCTTCCCAATTTCTAACATTCCATCCCTACCCTAAGGTTTTCACCCTCCAAAAACAAAATGGGATTTATTACAATGACTAAAAGAATGGACATGATGGAGTATTCACTATTTTACAGCCTTACAAATGATACAAAATACTTAGGAAAAATTAAATCTTCAATTGAAATGAAGACAAAGGTAGGAGTCTCTATAATCTACAACATTCGGATGTCTTCAGAAAGAATCTTGAGCCACAAAATCTTCATGGAAAAGTATCTACAGTCAGTAGAAAACTTCTTGTAATAACATACCCTACTGGACAAAATCTAAAATAACTTTCCAAGGGCTGTTCTAAATCAGGTATGCTACATATCAAAACGAAGCTCTTGAATAGTACTTTCAAGTAAGCTATGTAGATAGCACTTTACTAAAAAAAAGGATAGAATAAAATGTACTCTAAAATAGACCATTGTTTGGATACTATTTGCAAAAAAACAGGCCCAACAGTAACTATGCCTCAGCCAATAAACAATACATCCTGAAGATAAGAGACTCATCCAGTATAGATGCAAACCTCTAAGAAGCCTCCTCAAGTGGCAATTCTTTTTGTTTAATCAGATACTCTATAATGGACTTAGAGTGAAGCTTCTTTTCACACTGACTTATGATCTCCTCAAGAACATACTATATAAGCATAGATGATTTTAGTGGCTATATGTCAACAAATGGCTATACTTTTATTTTTTCAATTTTTTTTTTCAAAGTTTGAGTAGGTTGAGTTATAACTCCAAAAAATTTTATTCACCAACATTTCTAAGGTATATCGAGATTTTGAAGGCTCTTTCGCCATTCATGTGAAATGAATATTGAAAGAAATAATTCACCACAGTATTTACAAGTTATGGGATATAGATAGAAACATTCGCCACATGTACATACGTACTCATACACATTGTACATACATAGATACATGTCACATACTACTTATCCTTGCTCCTTCTTTACATACTCATACACATGACTCACACACACCCCTCTGCACACACACATTACTCAGTATTACATCTACTCTTGTATTCATATATAAATATACATAATTCTTAGAACCAAAAGGTTTGAGGTACTCATGGTCCAATAACTTGAGGTTGTTAGATCTTTGAAGCATGCATCTTGAAAGTTGCAAAGCAAGACAGAGCTCTACCTAAAACCCATAAATGCTATGGGACTTCCCCTCTTCATAGACTTGAGCACAAATAATACCTCCCCTTCAATGAATGGTTTATCCAAGAGCAAGCTAATTTCAGCAAGGTGCCAAGGACTCTCTCCATTTCCACATCAAAGATTTTAGCAACACACTAGGACCAATCAACAACACTCTTGGGCTCAACTTCGGCTAGCACTGAGAGATGCTTGTGGAAAACATTAGCATGTCCCAATCATTAGTAAAGGTGCATCTATTTTTGTCCTAAATAAATGTGATAGTCTCTTTTTGATGCTTAGCTTTTGAGAGAATTGAGGTAAAATTGATATGGAGCATCTCTTAGAGGTCCCACCTAACTTAGCAAGAGGATCCAAATTGAATGTTCAAGCTGCTAAGACACAATGATAAGTAACAATGTCGATCAAGAGGTTGGGACCCTCAAGGTGGTTAGCTATGTGCAACTCCTTCTCGAGTAGGGTTTTATACCAAGAGGGGGTGATGCGCTAATTTTGGGTGTAGACCAGGTTACACGAAAGAATGATAGAGAGAAGAGAGACATTGTTGCAGTGAGTTGGATTCGATTGAATTGTTTTGGTGGTACATTGCTACTCTACATTGCTCATGATTTGACAATCCCTATAGGCACTGTCAACTTGATGCATATACAATTTCTTCTAAAATGGGCATTGAGAGTTGCATTTTTATTTGATTTCTTTGACTTGGGATTGATCCTCGACTAGGGATAAGCCTAAGTGCTCTAGCGTTCTTCTTGGGCAACATCTTTAGTACAACTCATCATGACTAGTAGTAGCATGGGGCATCCTTCAATATGTATATGCATGTGGTTCACAAGCAAGCACATGAGGCCTTGATTTTTAGGAAGGATGTTCATCATTTTTTCCACATTGGTCATTTGGATTGAGACAAAATTTTGTGGAGTACTAGGGAATTGCCTTCTTATGCACATACTTCAAGCTGAGTAACACCTTAGTAGGATCGAGATTCATGCTCTATGCTAGGGTGATAGTTGTGTGAACACAAGCATTTGTAGTACATGTGGTACAAGTGAAACTCACGAGTCACTACATGGTCTAGGGACTAAAATAGATGTGGCTAGTTTTCCAAGTAGCTCAACAAGATATAGGTACTCCGGTATTACATTTTTCAATGACATTTGTATACGTGGTGCTATTACTTTTTGATTACAAGTCACTTGTGGATGAGGGAAGGAGAAATTTGACACAAAAGAAAAAGGCTTGTAGGTGATAAGTCTAGCAAGAGATGTTGAAAACTTTTAGAGCTAGCAATGTGGGTCAAGGGCGAAAAGTTGTACTTTAGGTGCGAAGCACCGACCTGAGTGCATAGAGCTGAGTAAAAGCATTTACAAGTCTAATCTTTATGTGAAAAAACCTTGCATGACTATTGATTAATAGGTGTGTGCACCCTCAAGTGCCTCTTGTTGGATATAAGGAATGACAACAATAGCAAAAATGGGATTTGAAATGTTGTGTAGTTACTCCAAAGCAACATTGAACCTTATTTTCCAAAGAGTAATGTTTATGTAGATTTTGATTACACAAATGGAAATGATGATAGGCAAGACAATGTTTACGTAGATTTTGACTATACAAATGGAAATGATAATAGGCAAGAGAATGTGGCTAAGTTCAAAGCTTCATAAGAGACAAAGTAAGCATTTTATGAGCTAGATTGCTATTTATGGATTATGCCAGCACAATTTTTGATGCATTTCTCTTGAGATAATGAATATTCCCATGTAATGTTGCCACCATACTTTTATCTAAGTGTGAATTGATCAGGTTTGATGTGGATATGAGATAAGTGTGTTACAAGCTAAGGTTCATAGGTTGGGGCTAATAGAAAAATGGTGATTTTGTGCTAGGCATTGCATTAGAGAGCATGCATGCTAAGTGTGCTACGCTTGTAAAAGTGCAAGAAGTGTTCAAAAAAAGCTTATAGCACCACATGTAGTCTCTTGGATTGTCCTAACTACTTGATATCTGGATATGGACATCATGATAGAGAAATGCTCTGGGCACATCCAAGATGAAAGTCTCTGTCTATATGCTCTTGTGCACGTTTACGCACTTGCACATGTCTAGGTCTATGAGTCAACGAACATAAACACACTTTGTCTAAATTAGTGCTCAAAAGCAGGAAATGCAAGGGGAGAGGGATAGATAGATAGATAGATAGATAGATATAAGAGATAAGTCTATGAATCAGCAAATATAAACACACATTGTCTAAATCAATGTTTAGGTAGTGCGGGAAACTAAAGGGAAGATAGAGAAAGAGAAACATAGATCTAAGAAAGTGTGTATATTGAACTTGCCCGTGTGTGCATACATACACAAAGATAGATAGATAGATAGATAGAGAGAGAGAGAGAGAGAGAGAGAGAGAGAGAGAGAGAGAGAGAGAGAGAGAGAGAGAGAGAGAGAGAGAGAGAGAGAGAGAGAGAGAGAGGGTGTGTGTGTATGTGTGAGGAAATTTTTAAATCTCAACAAAGGTGGAGAAGTGAGCTACCATTCTCGCAAGTTGTGATGGTGACCCTAAGGCTATTGAGCATGAAAAACCACGATAGTATGCAACATGAAAATTAGGTGCTCCTTTGCACTTCTCCAATCTTTAGAAGAATCTTAACAAAGAATCTATGGACTCTGAATGCCACAGCAAGGGATCACATCAATTTGGAATCTTTTGAAATATGAAGAATCTCATTGCCAACTATAGATGAATAGAAAAAGCTTCAAGAGTACATTCTAAATGTTGAACGCCTAAGAAATTTGGAGTTTCTTTGCAAAAATTTCAATATGGTGCCATTCTAGAGGAGAGAGTGTGATTGAGAGACCCTAAGGGACACATTTTTTAGTTTGAAAGTAAGAGAAAAGATATGGGCTTTGGCTATTAAAAGGACTAGAAACACTTAAGTATACAACATCTTCCATTAAGCATCTTGTCTCTCAATTACTTCTTATTTGGTAGTCATGCCTAATATGCAATATATTTTCTTGGAAAAACATTATTAGAGTTATTGTTTTTTTAAAAATCAAACCAATTCATCTAATGTCTATTGTGATTACAAAAGATGAGCAAGACTGTCAACTTATGAGACTTAAAGAGACAATTTGAGTCAATAGAACAAGAAAATGCATTGGTGGCATAATTTAATGAGTTTGAATATAATAAAAATTTTAGTTCTACACCAAATAAACTAGAAATTAGGAATCTCTAGAGCATGCAAGAAACTAGCTTGGCTCGTTATACCAATGCCATTGTTTGTTGTTTACAGGTTCTTATTTGTCCACAAAAAATTAAGCACAATTCATATTTATTGTATATGGAGCTACACGGTATGTGCATAGTTTGCATATGATAGTATCAAACATACTAGAGCATTAGTTACAACTATATTCAACAACTTTCTTAACACCCTTGTATAGCTGTTTATGTAGGAATTTATTTATAAAAAACATTTAGATGCTCCAAATGGATAGCTTTTAAAAATGCAACCAAAATGAGACATACAAATCAAACTTAAGGTGTATCTTATGGTCTTAACATATCTCAAGATATGCTTTTAGTTTGCAATCTCAAAAAGGGTTATACTTGTCACATGTGTAGTACTACAAATAGTCAATTCAATGTTAGATATTTTACTTGATATGATATATCTTATTTTATAAATGACTCCTAAATGTGCACACCTTTTTGAGAGATTTTTGGAAGATACTTTCTGTCGCTATCTTAAAAGAAGAACAAGATATTTATATGGAACGATCAGTCTTGTATAAATAGAGATTAATGAAAAAATAGAGGTGGTAAGGAATTGCCAACAAATGTGTAATAACAATGAAGAACAATGAGCAAAAGGTGTCTTGGCATGAAAAATACCATATTCATGCCCTTGACATGATCCAAAAATTTGAGGATGTAGATTACCCTGCTCATACATTATATTCTTTCCAATGTAAAACAAACAAATCAATCATACCCCTCATTTGTCACTAACCCATATTTCCTTTTTGACATGATGTCAATATTTTTGTTTTAGGCACATAAGAATTATGTGTTAATTGCTTGGGGGGAAGAGGTTTGGGGGGCAAGGGAGAGGCAGGGGTTATAGAGGAGGCATTCATGAATATGTAAACTATCACCATTTAATAGAAGAGATTTTTGAAATAACATTTTTACATAGTTTCCACCTATCATATAAAGGGGTTGTTCGCAGACTTAATAGAAAAGTGGTCTTTTTATTTAATAATAAATTCATAAATAAGGGTGTTTTTAAATAGGCCTTGAACACATGTGATATAGAGAGTTTATATGGTAACCCCCGTGAGGATAATTGAATGTCGTCATACCTATAGGCTTATATTGAAGGGATGCCAAACCCTAGACTACCAATTCAACATTCAGTCCCATTACAACATCCATCTTCGTGATCATGCAAGGGGATGATAGTCTCTTCTATTACATTATAAATTATGCATGTGTCTCTAGAGCGGCCCATGAGAATGGAACCCTTGACCTTCTATTTACCTTATTATCTGATAATTACCACTTAAGCTAGTAGGTCTTGACATAACATTTGTACTTTTATCACAACCACTATATTTCTTATTTGATAGTTGATATGTCATCAAATTTGGCATAGGTTCATGCAAGTCTAGCTTATCTTATAAGAAATTCAACTAGGCTTCCAAATAGCTTGCATAGAACAACCTTTGGTTTTAAATTCTTCCTTCTGGGACCTCTTATAAGATCTTGTCATTAATCACACATGTTGTAAGTTTAGAAGGGAATAGCAAGGGGGGAAATTCCTAGGGTTTATCCACATGGCCTTTGGCCAAGAGAAACCAATTTGTAGGTGACTCACAGTTCTCTAGGCCATATGAGAGGGAAAGTGTGAGCCAACTAGCTAAGAAACACTTGTTTTGACCTAATGGCTTTGCTTAAGAGGAGCTCTATGTGGATTTTCTTTTTGGGGTTTTTTTGCGGGGGCACACAGAAGTAATATACGCCCAAGGCAGGTGACTACAAGGTATACTGGTCTTGACCATATCAACCATGGTAGTATTATCAGAATGGATGATGATACTGCAGCAGGCATCAAACCACATGTTTCTTCTCATGGTACTGTGAAGCTAGCTCATGACAGCCAACGTGGTCTTACAAAGGGCCTCAAGATTGATAATCATTAGGAGCTCAATATTGAACTTAACAAGGTGATTAAGGACATGTCAGAGGAGGTAGTTACTAAGCCAAAAAACAACAGAATACCATGAGCAATACCATGAGCAAGTACTAATCAGAAATGTTGTCCCTGACCGACATGTGGTCAACCCCTGGGGCAAGATCCAGACCCAGCGCATCTCTAGAACACTAGCAACTGCCAAGTCACCTTCTGCAAGCGCCGGAATTGCCTCCTCAACAAGGCACAAGAGCTCTCCATGCTCTACGAGGCGCATCTGGCAATCATCACCTTCTCAACCACCACCGGCAAGCTCTACCACTTCTGCAACAATAGGTACTCACGACCTGCTGCCATTATAAGCATATGTCTAGATAGTGTTTGTATCGATCGATGTCTCTATGCTATTATGCAACTTCTAGCACAATGTTTTGGTCAGTTTGATGTCACCTTCTTTTCCTACAGTTACAAACCACGGGGTTCGATGTTGTAGAAATATTTATGTTGTAGCCAATAGGGTTTATATTCTCAATTGGTTTTAGTGTAGGTTGAGCTTGATGGGTGTGAGAGTCCAAATCCTGCATGGCACTTTTCAAGTGGCATGATTAAGAAAACTATTGGAGTGTAAAATACCCATGTTGTAAGCCTTCGTCATGTTAAATCATTCCTTAGGAACTTGCTAAAGTCACAACAATAGAAGAACATGAGACTTTAGCACCTTCCAACTTCTCAAAATCTAATTGAGAGTTAAGCTTTCAAATGAAACTTCAAGCCTCCTACCCAAAGTCCTACAATAGTTGTCACCTCAGTCTTTGTTGATTGCAATATTAGCCTCTGAGTTGTTGTCATTTAACCTTTTATTGACCAATCCTTAAAAACTATGCAATAGACACTGATGCTCACTCTTTACCCTAACAAACTCTATGCATATACCATAATGTGAGACGAGTTGTGCACCATCATAGTTCTAACTATGGTTTGGATTATGCAATTTGACACAAACCGTTCTTACCAAAAAGCATTATCTCAATCATTTGGAATACATGTGAATGACCCTAAACATGCCCTAGACATCATCAATTCATTTATTAGTTTGAACAACTCCTTTGTCACGTAGCTAAATAGATGATAGTGTTGTGAATCAAGCCAACCACAAGTACCTAATGCCATTTGACCTCATAAATTTTTACAGTTTATGAATGGGTAACTTGTCTACGTAGATGTATAACCTTGTGCAAAGCTACTATTATATGAGTGCAATCTTGTACCCCTAAAGTACTTCTAGCTACATATAGATGTTGTTTTACACATCTTCTATCATCAATATCATAGATGTTTCCATCTCAAAATATTAGAAATAATGACATGCTACAAGCATAATGATATTGATTGATGATCCATAGAATGACACATGTTCTACATCGGGCCGTGACTCTCCTATTTCTTATTATGAATGCATTGATCATTATATCATTTGGAATACATGTGGATGACCTTAGACCTACCCTAGCCACCATCAATTCAATTTTTAGTTTTAACAAATCCTTTGTCTATTTAGTTTGAATAACTCATTTGCCTCTTAACTAAAAAGATGAAAGTGTTGTGATTCAACCCAATCACAAGTACCTAATGGTTTTGAGCCTCATAATTATTTATATTTTTGTGATTGATTAACAAGTTTAGGTAGATATATAAACTTGTGGAAGCTATTACTAAATCAAGTGCAATTGTGTACCCCTTAAAGTTTTCATAGTTGTATGTAGATGTTGCTTTATGCATCTTCTAACATCAATATCATAGGTGTGTTTCTCCTAAAATATTATAAACAATGATGTCCAAGAAAAATCATGATGTTGATGGATATAATGGTGCACCTTCAACATTTACTCATGACTCACCCACATCTTATTGATAAAAAACTGTATTGCAATGTCTTCCCTAAATCTATTTATCATGAAATGGACATTGTATGCATACCGTACTACATTGGATCTAGTATTCTTTAAGTCATTTACAACAATCATCCTTCTGTACTTTCTTTATATCACCACAGGTTACAACTATGAATGTGGAATTTTTTACTCTTTCTCAAGAAATTGATCCTTCACAATGGACTCAATGAAATTTACTTTAAATTATGCAGTTGGAGACAATAAACTAGTAACTTGGATGATTTGGATGCTCCAATACAATCTCATTTAAATGAGTAAGAGCTTGCCTAATATGAAATCAAGTCTATTAGGATTTGTGGATATAAAGCATGAGCTAATTTGAAGAGGATACAATAAATTCTCAAATTGAATGAGTACGTTCACATGTGTGTGTGTGCGTGTGCGTGTGCGTGTGCGCGTGCATGCGGCGTGCGTGCGTGCGTGCGTGTGTGTGTGTGTGTGTGGTCAGAACCTCTCACATCTATCCTCAGATTGTTGGATTATTGATTTGATAGACAAGTAGCCACCTCTCATCTAATCTACAACCTAGTCATTATCTAAAGAATAATTGGATTGTTTTGATGAAGGTGGAAAAGTTAGAAATTTGGATAATAAATTATATAGTAGACCATTATCCATGAAAAGTCTTTTTTAAAAATCAAGAGTAAACCCATAGAAACTTTTGGTTAGAGAAATTATTTGAAATAATATTATAAAATTTATGAGAATATATAACTTTTGATATTTGTTAAAGAATCGAAAAAATAAAAGAAGAACTCGAGGAGCTATTTCACTAAAGGTACCTAATTGGAAGAAACTTCTAAATGATTTAAAAATTAGATGGCTAAAAAATTTGCTGATGGAATTTCTTCTCCAATTGAAACATATTTGTGCCTAAACGTTTAGTCGTCACTCAAACATCTTTTCATGAACGGCATCATGAAGATCCTATAGGATTTAAAAACATGGCAAGTTAAGTGGTCTCTAAGTCTAATAGCAGTAAAATTTTAGGGCCTCAATCCACAGGGAGATCAATCTGAGAGTCCCTTTACTTCTAGGGTCCTTCTATAACATCTAACCCTAAAGAGATCACTTTGTAGCCTCTCAAGGATAAGAGTAATCAACATTGCACTTAGTTTTCAGAGAGAGTATGAAATGAGGAGAAGCTAAGCATTTAGCCCTCTACTTTAGCTAGCATATAGGCAATCACAATTGATCCATTTTACTCCTACATAGTCATATAGAAAACCATCTAGCTAATTGGGTCCATCCATTTGAGAATAGCATCAGCAAGTCTATCATCCATCTACTTTTCATCCAATGCATCCAAAATCTTAGTTTAGTAAGTAAGCATTCTACCACAATTTGAGTATATATTTTAAAAAAATTCTTAGTTGGTCAATTACACAAGGTGTACTGAATATTCTTTAGGCATGTATATAGGGAAAAAAACATTTAAAAATGTTATTTGCAAATAGTTTGAGTTGTGGAGATATTCAAGCTTAGTCTATCTACTACCCACCGACATAACAATTGGGTGTGTGTAGTTGTCAATCATATATGTGTCTTGAATAAGTCAGTAGCCGAATTGACTAGAGTTAGAGAGTTAGTCAGTGTTTAGTCACTAGACCTAAGTTAGATGTACTTTGTACTTTGAGAGTGATGAATATAATGAAGATGAAAACTAAGAGCTCTCTACTCTCTATTGCCCCTATCTCTCTCTCATTTATCTAACACGGTATCAAAGCCATGAATCCCCATGACCCCACAAAGTTTGTGAAGCCTAGAAGCATGGCATTGGAGCTGGAGGAGTTGGGACCTAAAGAGAAAGACTCATATGGTTTTGCAGTTCATATGGAAGCCATAGCCTACACTCATTGGTATGTATCTTGTGTCTAAGTTGACTAGAGTCTATTGAGGCTTTTCAGGGGGCTTTCTTGCCATACGAATGAGCTCATGTTGATGAGCACTGACATTAGAAAGAGTAGTAGGTCAAAAAAATGTGAACATGGTAAAATGTACCTATTTTTGGGTAGTCACACTTTGGGAGAATGCAACAATGTTTGACTTGAGTATTCATGAACTACATGCTTGAGGTCATGAAGCTTATAGAGCTCAATTAGAAGCTATACCAAGCAAGCATCATTTATACCTTTGAGAATAGCAATAGCAACCCTTCATTTTCAGATTGGACATCAATGTGGCACAAAAAATTTGCGCCTGATCTCTGGTGTTAAAATCCAAAGTATTCAGCCCATCAAATGGTAGCCTTGGCACACTAAATCATCAATGAATGCTTTGAAAATGTTATGGCATTGCTTGTTTATATTTAGGCATGCCTGTAGGTTAATTCTTAGATCTAGAAAGTGAGAGCAAGTGGTCTGAATGTATTCAGCCCACAATTGAAGTCCCAGAGCATGTATGGTACACATAAATACTTGAAGATTGCTACTTGAATATGTGGTGGTTTGAGGTATGCTTGGCAATGCATATGCCTATAGTTGTGTAAACTTTGGCATGACCAATAGGGACTGAAAATTCACTACTGTATTGCTTTAGAGGTTTGAAATTACAGGCTGAAATCTGACATTGAATGTATGAGAGATCATACTTGACAATTGAAGCACTCTGATGCTTGTTTTGTACCTCCAAAAGCCTGGATCTTTTCCACATGTATTGGGATCAGTGATGTAATAGGGATGTTCTTTGGATGTTGTGGGCCAGAAATACTTTAAATCTTGATTGAATTCATTGTTGGTTATACAATGGGCTGGCTATTTACAGCCTGTAAGAATCTTGTTTGACATTGCTACTGGTCATATACACCATTGTTGATGCTTGTATGTACTTGCATTGAACCCCCAGGGTTATGGTACATGTTAAATATGTTTTTAGGCTATTTTGAGCTGAAAATACTTTATATTACATAGAGAATTTATTGTTGGTTATAGCATTGAACTCACTGAAAACTATCTATTATAGTTATGAAAAACTAAGCAAGCATTTATGCATATGTGATCATGTATTATTCCCTACGAGTCATGACACATGTCTACTGTGATTTGAGGATGTTTGTGGACTGAGATTTCTTAAATCTTGCACAAAGAATTGTTATTGGAAATTGTAGACTATAATCTTTAAATGGTTTTGGTAACATACATATGTGCCCTCCATGTAGTGAATGAAACCTACTTAACATGCTACTAAACATGGTTGTTATGACATATGTCTAGAGATGTTTGCCATGGTTTTGAGTTGAGAAATCATTGATTTGTATAGTCAACATACTATCATAAATTTGAGGACTGAAAACATCCTATGCAAAGTTTACTTGGTTTGCAGGAAGTTAGGCACTATCTAATTCAAATTGCATTGAATACATAGAGTTATAGAGATGGAAAAGATTGACAAGACTAATAACATAACTCCAATAGTTGGTGAGAAACTCGATAAGAACAGCTATGCTATCTGAAAGTTCCGCATAGAGAACTTTCTCATCAACAAGGGTTACTGGGACTTGGTTACAAGTATAGAGGCTGAGCCCAAACTCCACGATATGAATGCAAATTCTAATCAACTTAGGGCACATTGAGCATGGACTAAGAGAGCTCGAAGGATATTTCATTGGCTATCCCTATTTATTTTTTATGCTACGGTTATGTAAATAATGAATTGCAGCTCACCAAAGTATGCATGTGTTTACCGCAGCACAAAGGAGCGGGAAAATGGAAAAAGGAGATAACCGAAAGGGCACAAGACAAAGGAAGGAAAAGTCCCCCCGAATGGAAGTCAGACCCTGAAAATTTTGAATGACGACCTCTCCAGAAGGCCTCAATGTCGCCTCGAGAAAAGAAAAGAGTAAAAGTGCACCATTAATTGTAAAAGCGCTCTCGAATCCTTGAAAAAGAGTGCCAGGCTCACTCCTGTGCAAATTGTATGCACTAGTTGGGAATGGGATAAGTTAGAACAGTGGGAAATAGGAAAAGAGGGCCTAGGCTAATGGCCGGTCATGTAAAAAGTGGGGATGACCGTCCAAAAACTAGGGCATGTATATAAAGTTCAAAAGTGAATGAGAATATCATTTTTGTGTGTGGCCAAAGCTTCTTCTTCTTCTTCTCTTGTTTCTTGCCTTCTTGCTTGTGCTTGAGTGAGGGATTGAGGGAGTGTGAGGGAGTGAGTGTGTGAGAGTGAGGGATCGTGGAGAAGAAGCTCCCCAACTTCTCTCTTCATCTTCTCTTCTTCTCTTCTCTTCTCTTTTCTCGCGAGGCTATGGAGGATGGAGCTTGACGGAGAGGGCTTGAGGTTTCTTGAGCTTGCCGCAAGGATCGTGGAGCTACCGAAGTGTAAGAGAGAGAAGGGAACTCGATCAAGCATCAAGGTAAGCTCACTACACCCGTAAGGTAGGCATTGCACATTGGCTATGTGAGAGGTAGCTATGGCTGCTCGGCTTGAAATGCTTGATCAATAAGCAGTCCATAGGTCTCGGGGTAGAGCTCCGTAGCTCCCCTTCATTTTGGTTTCATTGCCGGGACTGACGGAATCGAGCCTTGAGCGCCACGCGCATCGAATCGAGCATAGAAGTAGGGTTTGCAGCCCGAACCGGTGCTTGAGATAGTTAGGATATTTAGGAGGTTTTAATCCTTGGAGCAAGTAAGTATTTTGATTTGTTGTTGAATATTAGAGTAGGACCATCCATCTCCATCTCTATTTTTTATTTTTGTTGCATTAGGTTAAGATTAGGATAGGAAAAAGAAGGAAAACAGAAAGGGTTTTGCTGCTACTGGAAACAGGGAAATAGGGGCACAAATTCAAATTTCTGGTTGGAAGAGTGTGAGGGATTAGCTTCTGAGGTTACAGTAGACTGGGATGGGACAATAAGAGGCCCAAGTAACCAGGAAAGACCACATTTGACATTCTACTTTGTGAGAGAGAGTGAGCTTGAGAGCCAGGGAGAGAGAGAGAGAGAGAGAGAGAGAGAGCTGCAAGGAGATCCTTGGAGTGCCGTTCGATTCGAGCACCACGGTGATTACAGGTATGTCTGGCATTTCCTTGTAGTGTTTTGCACCTATCTGGAAGGCACTGGATGATTCCATGGAGTAGGCGATGAGCTTGAGTCATCACGCGCAACCCGTGGGCTGTCGTCTACGTAGTCGGACCAAGTTTTCTGGGAATCGGACCACCCGATTTCTGGAGTCGGACCATCCGACTGCAAGAATCGGACCACTCCGTCTGATCCGATTCCAGCAGTCGGACCCAGTGCCAAAATCAGACCACGTGTCCTAGTCGCAAAATCGGACCAATTGCAAGGATCGGACCACTTTTCCTAGTGTGAGAATCGGACCATTGGTCCTAGCGCCACAATCGGACCACTTGTCTCCAAGTCTCAAAATCAAACCATTCCGTCTGATTCCCAGAATTGGACGAATCTGACCACTTCACCAGAACTTAAAATAGAGGGTTTATGAACCTGTTTGACAGTCCTGGCCACCCTGTTCACATCTTTGATCCCCCTTGGAAACCCAATTTAGCCCTTAGAAGCCAGAGACCAGACAGGATAACTGAGGATTCACCCCAAATAGCTAGACACTAAGCGGACCGAATTTAGAACTTGACTTGATTTTCGGTAACCAACCAACCAACCCTGAAGCAGAATAGAGAACACAGCATGGACTTTCAGTAAGACCTTAGATCGGCCAGAACCTGTGCTTAGAGCCATATCAGGCTACGAACGTGAGGGGAAGAGTGGAGTTTTCATTGAGTATTTCTTGCATCTGCATCTCACTTTTGATTTTATCACCAAAGGTGCACTACAAAAAAGAAAAAGCTTGTTTTCGCACTGAGCACTAGAAAGCACGAAGCACAACTTGTGACTATTTCCTGACTGTCCTAGACAGAAGCCATCAACTAGTTCTACCAATGTGCCCTCAATACCCTTGGGGTTGTTCGGTGTGGAGACCTTTGACAGTGAGGATATGCCCATCCCACTACATGTCATGATGCGGGCACAGACAAAACAGGCAGGCATCTCATCACCTGGGCGAAGTAACCTAGATGCAGCCTCATTGGGAAAGAAAAGCCGGAGGAGAAGGAGAAAGAGAACAAACACAAATATTACCCTTAAGACTGAGGAAGCTACAACGCTAGTGACAGGAAAGAGGGTCATTGATGCAGAGGCAGAGACCTCAGCTCCTAAGACAGCAGAACTAGGGAGTGCCAAGGTAGGGGAATACCCCCACCCCGAATGGCAACTCGAGGCTATAGCCAAAGTCAAGGAGTGGGTCAAGGATGCCCAAGAACACCTTAAGGACGTAGAGCCCATACTGGAAGACCAAATTGAAGACCTCTCTAGTGTGAGTACACCCATTTCACCGTCGCGACCTCAATCGAAGAACGCACCCACACCACGTGAGATGCCACAGAGGCAAGACCAAGAAGAAGCATGTCAGCAAGATAACCAAGACATATGGCCAAAGAGTGCTGACCAAGGAGGAAGGCAACCACCCAGCAACCTCCTCACCACTTTAGTAACCACGCTAATAACCTTGAGCCTAGGAGATCTGCTTCGGCAACACCCTTCCTTATGGCAAGAATTAAAGCACTGGGTGGAGGGAAAAGAGGAGCACACTGCTACTGACTTGCAAGAGCAGGACACAATCACGCAGATTCCAAGCCTAACGCTACACTCAATTCCAAGGTCACTGCATGTCAATGCTTTCTGGGAAGGCACTGAGATGCATGCAGTCTTACCTATCTTAGCCTTGGGGGATGTAACATGAAAAGGAATCGTAGACACAGGTGCCGGTGTCAGTGTCTTGAGCCACGCAGTTCTACAGGCCTGGGGAAACCCACCCGTGGAAATGACTAGGTTCAATGTCACATTGGCCAACCGAATGAAGGTCAAACCATTCAAGGTCCTAAAGAACTGGCCAGTGAAGGTCATAGGGGTGCAGTTTTCTGTGAACTTCATACCTGAAGAGCCCGAAGATACCCATATGCCCGAGCACATTGTGGCAGCCAGAAGAAGAAGACAAGAACTAGCAGAGGAAGCCCAACAGAGAGCACGATCACTGCCAAGACAATCCCGTGAAGAGCCTTTGCCACTATGGGGGGATCCCCATCCTATCGATTGGCCTCAGGAATTGGTCATATGGCATCGACATGAGTTCCAGACGAGGCTGCTTGAACTTTCATTTGCTTATCCACGCTCTCTGGACCGTGCTTTGCCTCTAGGTATTCTAGCCAAGATCAAGGATCTGGCTAATGATCTTGCAAACAGGTGGATAGAGGAAAGAAGCCTCATAATAACTAGATGGAGGCAAGAGCATGAAGACTACTGGAAGACAAGGTAAACAGGGTTCCCAAAACCATCCAAGGCTACGAGGCACAGCTAAAGTGGCGGAGGAGGATTTGGGATACCAATTTTGACCGCCTTCTACAGCTCGCTCCCTGAAGAACGCAATGACCCCATCTACATGCCCTACCCCCATAGGCATGGAGTTGACTATGATCGAAATATTCATGGGGATTTTGACTTTCCTAAAATATATAATGTTAATGCCCGGAGCCCCGAGGAATGCCTAGTCTTTAGGTTAGAGGATCTCCTCCCATCTATCAACCGCTTCCTTGTAGATTTTTCTTATTGCCCAGATCCATCCTTCTTAACTACCTATAATTATCTTAGGCTTATCAAGTTCCCACTAATGCAAAGACCCACAGTAGAGGAAGCCCACCTCCCTCCACTCTTTTTTGACATCAACCTAGGGATAGATAGTAGAGCCATGACTAGACTAATGATGAGGGCAACCTTGCTTCCCTTCTTTGAAATCTTAGAGGATATAAGTGATACCCGCTTCACGAGGTACAATCATCCTTTCTTGTCATCCACACCTCTATAGGCCTGGGCCAATATTAAAGAATATCTACAAAGTCATGCATTCTTATCCCAATGCTTGCGACTGCCTCATAATCTAGCTAAAGGTGATAGGCATTAGCCAGGACATCTTCCTTGTATGCAATTCTTCAAAAAAAAAAAGGAGAAGAAAAAGAAAAAGAGAAAAGAAAAAAGCACGAGGGCTCACTTCACTCACTACACCTAGGGTTTACACCTAGCCCCTCCCCCACTTCACGCTTAGGGCACATCAAGGGTAGGACTTCCAGACCTGTCACCCTAAGTTTTGCACTGCATCTCCAACAACACACGAAATGGGTCCTCAAGTATGGGACATTACCAAGGGCTTACCCAAGGTTAGACCCATCTCCCAGTTTTTCCACTACACATGCACTTACACCACACCGTGAGACAGACACATCCCTTAGGGAGTGCACAACTTTCTCTTGCAGGCTATGATCGTGACTCATGAATGGCTACCCGGCTAAAGAAGATCATCCATCACATCCGCTAATGACCAAGAATTTTTCCCTGAGTCAGACAGGACACGACTACAGCAGCTTCAGGAGCTTTTGCATACTGCGATGGTTGGATGGACAACATGCTTGATGTAGCCAACCATCTACCTATTGATGGCTACCATGACTGAACCAAATCAAGCAGAAGGAAAACTCAGTGATGGACCCACCATTGGCATAGATCTTGGAACCTCATATTCTCCAAATGTATGTTCAAACCCCTAGACTTGCAGATTTCTTATTGATTAAGTGCTTTCGGATCAGCACGAGATGCATGGCTACATGGTTCTCAATAGTCGGTTGGCAATGAAAAGGATTAGAGATGCCCATGCAAAACCTGTATCAGCCCATCGCAGAATGGGAGATACAACTGTGTGAGAAATACCGAGCATCTTCGTGAAATCTAAAGCACGCCGGAATCTCTCCTGTTGATCATCGTTAATCAAACTCCATCACCTCTCATTCACAACAGCACCTTTTGATTGTGGTCATCTACCCACCAATTCCACTTAGCAACAACCCCAACTACCCCACTACTCCCCACCACAGCGCCATGGGACTGGCACTTAGCTAGGAGGGGGGTAATGTTTACCGCAGCACAAAGGAGCAGGAAAATGGAGCAGAGGAGTGAAAAAATGGAAAAAGGAGATAACCGAAAGGGCACACGACAAAGGAAGGAAAAGGCGCCCCGGATGGAAGTCAGACCCTGAAAATTTTGAATGACGACCTCTCCAGAAGGCCTCAATGTCGCCTCGAGAAAAGAAAAGAGTAAAAGCGCACCATTAATTGTGAAAGCGCTCCTGAATCCTTGTAAAAGAGTGCCAGGCTCACTCCTGTGCAAATTGTATGCACTAGTTGGGAATGGGATAAGTTAGAACAGTGGGAAATAGGAAAAGAGGGCCTAGGCTAATGGCCGGCCATGTAAAAAGTGGGGATGACCGCCCAAAAAGTAGGGCATGTATATAAAGTTCAAAAGTGAATGAGAAGATCATTATTGTGTGTGGCCAAAGCTTCTTCTTCTTCTTCTCTTGTTTCTTGCCTTCTTGCTTGTGCTTGAGTGAGGGATTGAGGTAGTGTAAGGGAGTGAGGGAGTGAGTGTGTTAGAGTGAGGGATCGTGGAGAAGAAGCTCCCCATCTTCTCTCTTCATCTTCTCTTCTTCTCTTCTCTTCTCTTTTCTTACACGGCTATGGAGGATGGAGCTTGATGGAGAGGGCTTGAGGTTACTTTAGCTTGCCGCAAGGATTGTGGAGCTACCAAAGTGCAGGAGAGAGGAGGGAACTCAATCGAGCATCAAGGTAAGCTCATTACACCTGTAAGGTAGGCATTGTGCGTCAGCTATGTGAGAGGTAGCCATGGCCACTCGGCTTGAAATGCTTGATCAACAAGCAGTCCGTAGGTCTCGGGGTAGAGCTCCGTAGCTCCCCTTTAGCATGGGATATCTTGATGAGATACTATGGTACTACCACTAGTGCTAGAAAAATATAGTTGAAGCAGAAGTTTAATATGATGGACAAGAAATGATGGTCCATTCAAAACTATGCGACTGGGATAAAGACCATTGCGGATGAGCTAGCATCCATTGAGATTGAGGTAGATGATAAAAATTTAGTAGCTATGACCCTGAATAGTCTAGAGCAGCCTGATACAAGTCCTTTGATATGTCAATTTTAGTCAAGGTTGAAATGCTTGACCTTAATGAATTGGTATCCTTGCTTATCCATGAAGAAGTGAAATTGGGATTAACTACGAGCTCGAGTAGCTCTAAAAATAGAGATGCAGCTTTTTACTCTAATCAGAGAGGCCATGGTCATCGTGGCAAAGGTTCTAGCTGTGGCATAGGGGGAACCTAGTAGCATGCATCTCAATATGGGCAGAGTTAGCATGGATTTGCTTGTAGAGGTGGTGGATACTCTCGTGCGAGGGGGCGATCTGAGTCTAGGGTCAAAGAATTCTAGTATACTCAGTCTACTCATGAAAATGCTAGTAAGGATAAAGATATCCATTATTGTAGCAAGCATGGCCACATTTCAAAATAGTACTGGAAAAAGTAAGTTGATCAAAAGGGTAGACAGCATGGACACTATGTATCTTCTAGTCATGCAGAGCTTGAGACTAGTGAGAGATTGTTTGTTATGACTTATATGTGCACAAAGGCAAGCACCAAGGAAAGTCTGATGATGTTTGGTATATAGATTATGGTGCCTCAAATCATATGACACCACATGGTGAGTGGTTTGATTAGCTGAAAACAGACACTAAAGGAAAAGAGTTGCTCTTTGTGTAATCAACCTGAATTGTGAAGCTTTTGTATAAACAATCCAAGTGAATCTTGCATTGTGGCTCATCAATACATTATTTATAGGTATTTACTCATAGGAAATTTGAGCTTTAATCAATGTGATTGACTTGATTTACCTTGCTTTAGTTGTACTATTTTCTTTGCAATAACATGGTCTTTGGTTGAATTATCTTTCATTCAATGTTTTTTTCTACATTATTATTAAGAAAACTTTACCATCTTGAGTTCAAACATAATACTTTAAACCTTTTATTACTTTATTATTTTCATAAAAAATATTCACCAACCAATTATAGGATATCTCTAGTTTAGAGAACAAATCGCCACACTTTAGAAAGCCTAAAATACAAGTTTCGCCACATATTCTATAATATGAAAGTATACATTGGATCTTAAAATCATTTATGTATATAAGACCTACTTGATCAATAAGAGGTAACTCATCCACTTTGTCAACCTGGATGCTAAAGAAAGGCTTGAGCTGACTAATGTGGAATACATTGTGAATTTTAGTAAAAGAGGGAAGTTTCAGTCTATAGTCCAAGTCTCCTATGCACTTAAGAATCATGTATGTCCCATAGAACATGTAAGCAAGCTTAGTGCTTGAGCCATCTTTCAAAATGGAGTATCTAGACTTGGACACTTTCCACAACACCAATTCTCCTTCCTAGAACTCCATAAGACACCTCTTCTCATTGGCATACATCTTCATCTACTCTTGAGCTTTCTTAAGATTCACTTTGCATTGCTAAAGAAGGGTCTACATCCACTCTAACTCATCTTTTTCATGAGGATTAATCTTCTCACTAAAGAGAACTATGGAAAATGGCACTTTATACCCATACAAGGCTTCAAAGGGGCAAACTCCAATATTAGTATGGGTGGAATTATTGTAGCCAAACTCAACCAAATGAAGCCAAGAATCCCACACATGCTACACATCATGGCATAAGTGTCTAAGGTAGGTCTCCAACCACTTGTTAACTCTTTTTGTCTAGCCATCATTCTGTGGATGGTGAGATGTAGATAGAGTGAACTTAGTATCCATAGATCTGAATACCACTTAGATTATGAATGTTGTCCTTATTTTGTTAGCATGGAATGCACCTAAAGACATAATCCTTTACATCCTTTCCAATGGATACTCTTTGGAATTTTATCATAGGTTTTGAAAACATCTAAGTGTCCAAGAATGCATCTCTTCCATACTTGAAATCACAAGAATAGGGGATGATAATCCTTGCATTAAACCATACGAGGCCATTTCTAAGTTGAAAATGAGAGTTTTCCTCCATAAAACCTTGTTATAATTTTTGAAATACATGGTTGAACTCTTCATTCAAAAGATAAGCTTCCTACATCTCTTCAATTCAGTCATTATGAAGCTCAGTAATGGCTGAAACTTTGTATGCCTGCATCTTAAAAAGAGAATCAGTCACACTATTGTCTTTGCTCCTTCTATGTGTGATATCAAAATCATAATTTTAAAGTGTATCCACCCACCTACGTCGCTTAAGAGTGAGATTTGACTAAGAGAGAAAATACTTGAGGACCTTGTGATTACTCCTGACCCTAAATTGGCTACCATACAAATAATGGTACCACTTCTTGATTACTTGGAGGATAACCAATATCTCCTATTCATACACATTCATAGCCATCTCTTTCTTTGTAAGCTTGCAACTCTCAAAAGCAATAACACCATGCTCATGTAACAATACTACACTTATGCTTGTGCCAATGGCATCACACTATATTGTAAACTCCTGAGAGAAGTCTCGGCATACTAGAATAGAAGAAAAACACTACAAGATATAGGCCTTATACCGACGTTAAAAGCGACGAAAATGTAAATAACAAAATTTTTCCCCATTGTCGCAAAAAGCATCGTTATTGGCGATGCCATAGAACAGTCGATATCAGCATCGGTATCAGCATTTGCGATGTTGATACCGACGCCAATAACGGCGCTGATACCGACGTTCTGCGACGATAATAACGACGCCAATAATGACACGAGCAATAAATTTGCGATGCTAATAGCGATGGTAACAAGGAAAAAAAAATGGTGGCAGGGCAATAAGCTGCCCTGCCACATATAGCACTATGTGCTTTAGTTGGGCCATTCAAAATAGTTTATGCACTGTGTACAATGCTCGTGCAAACAAAAACAAAGTATATTGAAATCATAACACTGATACATGAAATAAATACATGATCGCATAATGAAATCGATTGGTACAATCATGACAAGATATCACTAATACATAGAAAATGTCTACACAAATCAAGCGACCAAAAAAGAAAGGTGTGTGAGCTCCAGGGATCCAAGGGCGAGCTACATATCCTTGCCATCCAAAAGCTCGTCCCACTGCAAAGGAGCATCGAACGGACTCTGCAAAAAAAGAAACAACAACACATCAGTCCACCATACAATAATGCATTCTAATTAAACATGGTAACTACGGACAAGAAAGTTGAGTGACTTATAGGGCCGCCGCGTCTATACAATCGGTCGATCAATGCAGTGAGACCGTGCCTCTGCATATCGAGTCTCAAGGCCGGTCGGATTGCGATTTGTAATGGAGTGATGCAAAGAAAACAAAATACTAACTGTTAGAAACATGATTGTCAATACAAAGGATATTGCAAGAAAATAAACAAGCAAAACAAAAGAAAAAATTACAAAGTCCTCCAAATATGTCCTGTGGCCGCCACTCCCAAGATGATGGACCACTCCGGCCTCGAGTCGTGCCCTCGCCACCTTGCGCTGCTAACTCCAATATCCTGGAGAATCTGTAGCCTCCTCCCTCAGTCGGTGCCAGTCGTTCGCGTCTAACCACTCGAGCTTTGCAGCCCCACTCTTGAGTGCCTTGTGTGCGTTCGATCATCTATGTAACATATATGCACGCATGCAATCCATCATTCAGCCCGTAGAAAATATATCTACTGAGGCTGGAATCGGAAACTCCTCATGCAAGGATGCTACTATGTAGTCCTTGCTCCCCTCCGGTATGTTCTTCCAATGATCTAAGACGTTGTGCCCCATCAACCTCCTCCCCTCATCATTCATGATGATGGCTCCTAACCTATCATCGACTAGATAGGCATATCCCCCTGGGGTATGCCTAAGATGGGTCCTCTCCCACCTGGGTCCACGCTCCTAGGCATATCCAGGAAACCCCTGTGCATCCGGTGTATCGACCGAGGTAATATCTATTGGAGTGGTACCCATAGGGGTGCCACCTGCAAACGACTGAGCAAAAGCCAGAGTAACTGGAGTAGACATCCCCACAGGTGTAACAAATCCTGGAGGTGACGCCAACTCTAGTAGAAGCTGAATGATGAGACAAAGACACTGCGTCCGTGCCTCCATAGCATCCACCTAAGCTTGAGCCACGCTCCCTAGAACCGCCACGAGAGTGAGGAGTCGCACCTGTATCCCGTGCCGACTGCATCATCCCCCTGACCTTGAAGCGCTCCCTCCCTCTGGCCCAAGTCTAGAGCTTGTCGACTTCGTCTGCTCGAAGAAGCTGAAGCATCCGATCGCGCTGAAGTAGATCTAGCAGAGAGGCATGACGATGTCCAAGTCAGCTCTTGGCTTGCCATGTCTCTGAATCTCGCGATCTGGTCTGGAGACATGCGCGTAAAGATATCCTGCAACTCCTCATCGCTCATCCCTCAACTCATCCTGAAAATGTCACCTGCACAGACAAAAAATGATGTTAGAATAATAAATTTAAATCATACAAATCACGGTAATATAAATCCTAAAAAAATAATCTCACTTAAAATGCATATCTTATGTACCCTTATAAGCGATTGGTCAATGAATTGAGTAAGTGGATGCTCCAAGTATGAAGTATCTTCTGGTCCCATGTCAATCTCTTGACACAACTCCGCATACACTGGAAGGTTGATAGACATGTCACCACAGAAGAATGAGTCCACCTCGTTCTCAAAGAATTCTTGGACTCTTGTATTTCCATCATTGTTAGCCGATGCTGGCTCCAAGCTTTCGGTGGCCTCCACCCCTTGCAATATCGACCCCTCTATTTGCATATTGTCTTCACGGAACATCACTTTGATCATACACTCTCGCACTTCGGGGAGCTGAAGGTATAACATATCACCATCGAGGTTGTCAGGGGTTTGGATAGAAGATTACTTGTTCATAAACACGTACAAAAGAGTTTAAACTATTGTGATATGTACCATGTCGTAATACAATTTACAAACAAATGAGTCCATGCACCTGTTCACAATGGACTGGTGACACAAAGGTGTTGCACAAATCCATCCATTTTTTTTCGGAATCTATTTCGAGAAATCTAGATGGACCTCGTCGAACTGTTGATCCAGCTCCTTCAAGTACCACTTTGAACCACTGCACATCGAATAGTATCATGGAGAAGCTACGACAATCCACCGTAACAATTCTTTGCAAGTTTCCAAAATACTCCATCTCATCTATAACCGTGTTTGGATCCGTTGCTCGTCGCCGGCTCTCCTGCTCGAACCTTGCCATGATACCACAGTCCATTGTGGAGCGCATTTTGTCAATATACTCCACATGAAAATGCCATCCGCGCGACCGTGTTGCACTATATATTTTGTACTATACATTGAAACACTCAAATTAGATGTCACATATAAAATATAGATATGACAAATCCTAAACACCTCATCACCTTTGGACTACATCCCCTCAAGAATTCCCACTCCTCCATTGAGACCTCTGCCCCTTCGCGAGATGCTATGGTAAAAGCTCCATGCAACCATCGCGTTGACATAAACCGTGGCATCTCCTCCATGCCCTCGGGATATCGAATCGGTCGATGGCGCATGCTACATCGAAATTCAGATCGTGCTTCCTCTCGATCTTGCCTAGCAATCTAGTACTTGGCAAGCCACGTCTCCATAGAGACATGGTGCAACATACAAAAGTGATTCACCTTCTCCTCCATTGTAGCATCCATTCTTTTTTCTACCCCATTTTCAACCACCACATCTCCAATCAATCTATCACCATCTCCACTGCTCCCCGCCTCGCAGATTCAATAGAGGACCTCTTAATCTCCTTCTGTGAGATCCATTGCACTAAAGTCAACAACCTGTAAATGGCCCCACGTATTTCTGGAGTAAGACATCCTGCGATTGCGATCATAGTACAAATTGCCACAAATGAGAAATCATTATGAATAATGGCTACACTCCAAATAGCAAAATGCGCACGCCAATTACAATTCATTCGTAGTATAAACCTGACATATCTTATGCCAGTCATGGGATTTTAGCCCTGATAATTGGTCGTCTTTAGAAAATGCAGACCTGAGAGAACGCATCATACCCATCGGAGTGCGGATAGACTTGACTACTTGCTTCACAATGCGCTCTTCTTTAGTGAACAAAACCCAAGGAGCGCGAGGTAGCTGCACACGACCATCAGCACTCGACTGCAGCCAAAGCGCCTCCATCTTACCTACCTCCTTCAAATCCATTCGTGCCCCTATAGTGTCTCTCTTTCCTGTGATGTGGTCCATAGCAAGCTGCCCACATTCTTGAAAATATGCATGGGATCCAACAAGTGGTTGACCTATAAGTGGGTCCAATATGGCAACTCGTAGAAAACTGAGAACCGCCGCATTCCGTTTGGATGTGACTCCACGTGGACCATTTTCAGCTCGTACTAGCTTGCGGCATTCATACGAGTTGGAGGTCGTCCAAGAAAACCTTCCTTGAGTTCATGATCCTCTGGCAAGAAAGCGGCATGTCCTTGATATACCATCTTCTTCATGGTTTGTGACCTTCGGGAGTCTAACTGTGGCCCGCACAATGGACATGCATGATAACCTGAGGTAACCAGACCTGTTCCAACACCACGACCCAGTGAATACAAGCTTGAACGAGATAAAATATAGATATTACCAACAAGAACGGAAGCCTATTTACCTGAGCACTCTCCGAATCCCGGAAATTCATGCATCGTTCACATGAGAATGGCTCGAATATTGGCAGAACGTCGACCATCGCGCTTGCTCATATCTTGCACGGTGACCCCCTCCTCCCACAAAATCTTAAGCTCATCGACTAATGGACAAAGATACACTTCCATATTTTTGACTTTGTAGCGGCCGGGGACGAGTAAGATAAGGATGAGATATCCTTTCTTCGTAGAAAGCCATGGAGGGATATTATAGTTGACAAGGACTATAGGTCACACACTGTAAGAAGGTGAGTGCAGACCGAATGGGTTCACGCCATCCATTGCAAGACCGAGTCGAAGATTCCTTGGCTCTCCGGCAAAGCCTGGGAAGGTAGAGTCAATGTGGCTCCATGTGCGTGAATCCGCTGATATTCATTGAACTCCATCTGTGGACCTATTCTGCGCATGCCACATTATCAAGCTCGCCATGCCAGACGTACGAAACATGTGGTTTATGCGGGGGATAAGCGGAAAGTGTCTGAGAACTTTTTAAGGGATGGTTTTCCCTTGCAAGTCCTGTCAATACCTGTGAGCACACACTTTGGGCATGTCTCCATAGTCTAGTATTCTCCTCGAAACAGTATACAATTGTTGATACATGCATGGATGTTGTTGTAGTCCATGCCAAGCTTTCGTAAAACATGTCATGCATCATCATGAGACTCAGGCGTGGTATTTGCAGGTGGTAATATATGATATTTTAATAACCTAAAAAAAATCATAAAACACCTTGAAAAAGCACAATTTTTTTTAATAATAGTGCCCAAAAAAATCAACAAAGAGTATGTACAAGGTACCTGAACAACTCAGTCACACTCGCATCGCTCCACCCGTATTTTGCTTGCACACTTAAGAGTGCAAGCAGTGTCTTCAGGCAAGATACTCGGCACCCATCATATAATGGTATGGATGCTTCCTCTCTAAGCAGATCAGAAGTCTTGACATCCATGGGAATCAATGCATCGATCATTGCCTCCATCTCAGGCTCCAAGATTGTAGGTAGGCCTGGAAGGCTGCCTGTCTCCTCTGGCATTGGCGGTATAGATTGGCCTTGCAAGTGGTGGATTGGCTCATACACTCCATCCATTGCACACCCACGAACTCTTCTAATTGGCTGGAAAGGGTGCACTCCTCCTTGGAACGAGACGTCACCTCCCTGGATAGAAAATTTGCCAGCCGCACCCAATCTTATTGTATATGGTATTCAATTAGCTTGCGAGTACAATGCATGATTGATATTAACTTTTCTTGCCGTTTGCTGAAAATCTGCAATTGCCTGATCAATGATCTCAGATTGAAACTCGCCAAATCACCGTACGTATTCTATAGACAATCGACATTTTCGTCTAATTGCCAGCTTGCATTGAGAGCAAGGACATGGGACATGCTGATTAGCAATTTGTTTTTCATTTTGTCTACATTACGACAAACAATTTGTTTTTGTTATCATTCTTTTTTTCTTTCTTAAATTATTCTCCTCTCCTTCCATCTCTCTCTTTTTTTTTCTTTCTTAAATCGTTATCCTCTCCTTCCATCTCTCTCTCTTTTTCTACATTACGACTACGACTATGACCATGACCACGACCACGACTATGACTATGACCATGACCACGACCACGACCATGACTATGACCACGACCACCACGACCACGACTATGACTACAACCACGACCACGACCACGACCACCATGACCACGATGATGACTACGACCATGACTATGACTACGACTACGACTATGACCACGACCACAACCACGACCATGACCATGACCATGACTACGACTATGACTACGATGACTATGACCATGACCACCACCACCACCACAACGACCACGACTACGACTATGACTACGACCACGACCACAACCACGACTACGACTACGACTATGACCACGGCCACGACCACGACTCCGACGACCACAACCATGACCCATGACCACGACCACGACTACGATGACCACGACCACGACTATGACCATGACCACGACCACGACCACAACCATCATGACCACGACTACGAATATGACTACAAATATGACTACGACTACGACTACAACCACGACGACTATGACCACGACCACGACCACAACCACAACTACGACTACGACTACGACAACCACGACTACAACCACGACCACGACTATGACCATGACCACGACCACGACCATGACCACGACCACAACCACGACCATGACCACGACAACCACGATTATGACTACGACTACGACTATGACCACGACCATGACTACGACTACGACTACTTATATAGAGATGAAGAGAGAGACAAGATTTGAGAGAAGAGAGAGGAGAAAGAGAGAGAGATCCGACTAGAGCATTTGACACCCATAGTCAACACACCGTGGAAAACACAAGCACAAATTGACATTGAATTATGGCAAGAAAATCCACCACAAAACAATTGTTATAATACTCGAGGTAGGATTTCAAAGTTTTATTGATTTCAATCGGTCATGGATGTGATACTATGGGTAGGTTGCACTCACTAAGAATAGAATTGGCGATTCACCTCATCTTCTCTCCATCATCAATAGAATTCTCCTTTACCATTTACAAGTCACCCACCTTCTCTCCACACTATTGCACACTACAATATCTATGAGGGCATGAGATTGGGATCTCCACAGATACCAAAGCATGATCTCTAGCTTGATGGTTGCATATATACTACTACTACTCGTGGAATAAATCTTAAAATAGTTATTATGCTCAAATATATGCTTGTTAGAGCAGAAATTTGTTCCTAAGACTATTCTAAGGAAGAAATGGGGTTAATGATAAAAGAGTATCCTTCCTTGCAAGTGATTTTATATTATATTTATTAATTAAAATTGATAGTTGAGGATGAGTTTCCTAAGAGATCTTGTGGTGATGCTGTTTTAGTTTTGCGAAGCATATGAATGATGCTATTTTAGTTTTTTGTATTTGTCTTTTTAAGAAGAGATTGATTTTTATGGAATATCCAAAGTTATTTTTGGATTTACATTATGAAAAATGAATGTTTTTCATACTGATAGGCTGATTGCCTTCGTTGTATACTTGTATGGTGGAGGCTAGGACAAGCCCCATGTATGAGAGGTCTCTTTGTAGGAAGAACATTATGCTAGGAGGGCACAAGTATGCTAGGGCTCTCTAGCCATACATCCCTTAGGTTTGTTGAGGATTGGCCTAACCCCTATGAGCCAAGGATGAGCTTATTGTAAGGTCTTATTTACTTTTCTCTCTTTCTCTCCCTCTCTCGTTTCCTCTCCCTCCCTCACCCTCACCCTCTCTTTCTCTCTTTTCCTATTAGGTTTAATGATTTTTCTCTTTTTCTCTCTCCTCTCCCTCTCTCATTTTTTCTCTCTCCTCTCTCTCTCATTTCCTCTCCTTCCCTCTCCCTCTCTCATTTTCTTTTCTCTCTTTCTCTCCCTCTCTCATTTCCTCTCCCTCCCTCACGCTCATCCTCTCTTTCTCTCTTTCTCTATTAGGTTTAATGATTTTTTTCTCTTTTTCTCTCTCCTCTCATTTTTTCTCTCTCCTCTCCCTCTCTCATTTTCTTTTCTCTCTTTCTCTCCCTCTCTCATTTCCTCTCCCTCCCTCACCCTAACCCTCTCTTTCCCTATTAGGTTTAATGATTTTTCTCTCTCCTCTCTCTCTCATTTATTTTTCTCTCTCATCTCCCTCTCTCGTTTCCTTTTCTCTCTTCCTCTCTCTCTCTCATTTCCTCTCCCTCCCTCACCCTCGCCCTCACCCACACCCTCTCTTTCTCTCTTTTCCTATTATGTTTAACATCTTTTCTCTCTTTTTCTCTCTCCTCTCATTCTCTCTTTTTTTTCTCTCTCCTCTCCCTCTCTCATTTCCTTTTTCTCTCTTCCTCTCCTTCTCTCATTTCTTCTCCCTCCCTCTCCCTCTCTCATTTCCCTATTATGTTTAATGTCTCCCTCCCTCTCCGTCTCCGTCTCCCTCCCCCTCTCTTTCTCTCTCGCTCCCTCTCCCTCTCCCTCCCTCTTCCTTTCCCATTTCCTCCCCCTCTCCCTCTCCCTCTCTTTCTCTCTATTTCCCTCCCTCTCCCTCTCTCATTTCCTCCCTCTCCCTCTCCCTTTCTCATTTCCTCTCCCTCCCTCTCCCTCCCCCTCTCTTTCTCTCTCCCTCCCTCTTCCTTTCCCATTTCCTCCCCCTCTCCCTCGCCCTCTCCCTCTCTCATTTCCTCCCCCTCCCTCTCCCATTTCCTCCCTCTCCCTCTCTTTCTCTCTCATTTCCTCTCCCTCTCTCAATATACATAAATTATACAAAAACAAGTAAAAGAGAGAGAGAATGCACACTCCCTCCCTCTCCTTCTCTCATTTCATCCCCCTCCCTCTTCCATTTCCTCCCTCTCCCTCTCCCTCCCTCTCTCATTTCCTCCCCCTCCCTCTCCTATTTCCTCCCTCTCCCTCTCCCTCTCCCTCTCTTTCTCTCTCATTTCCTCTCCCTCTCTCAATATACACAAATTATATTTTAAAAATTAAAAGAGAGAGAGAATGCACTCTCCCTCCCTCTTTCTCTCTCATTTCCTCCCCCTCCCTCTCCCATTTCCTCCCTCTCCCTCTCCCTCTCTTTCTCTCTCATTTCCTCTCCCTCTCTCAATATACACAAATTAAACCCTAAACAAGTAAAAGAGAGAGAGAATGGACTCACCGTAAAGATTCGAAGAAGGGTTTGGCGGCTCCTCTTTGCGACGGCGGCTCCTCCTCTTCTTCGTGAACGACGGCGGCGGCAGTGAGAAGCCTTCTTTCTCTCTTTCTCTCCCTCTAAGCAAAACGGTCGCTCTCTCTCTCGCTCTCCCTCTCCAAAACTTTCAGGAATGCACGAAATGAAATGCGCTCGGGTTTCGGCCGGCATTTTTTTCTCTGTGGAGCGTCGCTATTTGCATCACTATTAGTGACGCCACTATTTGTCATTGCTAATCGACGTCGCTATGGCCTGATGTCCTTATAGTGAAAGTGAATAAATCCTTTAACTGATTGAAACTTTTATCTGTAATGGCTTCCTAAAATTAAACTTTCTTCTTCAATCTATTAGTCAAAGGGGCTACTATAGTTGCATAATGCTTAATGAACCTATAGTAGAATGATGATAGACTAAGAAAATCTTTAAGAGAGCTAGTTTTTGCAGGTATTGGCTAATCTCTCATACATTGCACCTTTTTAGGATAATCTTGGATACCTTTCTCACTAACAATATGTCCCAAATATTCCATCTCTGTCTATATAAAAAGTACTTCATCTCCTTAGTAAATAGCATATGGTGTCTCAACACATTAAATACATTTCTCATATGTAAGAGATGGTTCTCCAATGATCTGCTATAAATAAGTATATCATCAAATAACACTAAGATAAATTTGAAGAGGAATGGCTGCAATATCTTGTTCATCATGCTCTAGAAAGTGGTTGGGATATTGGTCAATCCAAACTACATAACCAAGAAAGGGTAAATCCCACGATCTATCCTAAAGGCTATTTTCACCTCATCACCCTCTCTCATGCAAATTTGGTGGTAGTTGACCTCAAATCTATCTTTATAAAGTACTTATCCCTCTTGAGCTCATCCAACAAATCATCCACTCTAGGAAGAGGGTACCTATTCTTCACTATGATCTTGTGAAGATTTCTACAGTCTATGCACATCCTGAAAGATTCACCTTTCTTCTTTGCTAACAAGACCAATGAAGGGTAAGGTAAAGAACTAGGCTCCATGAATCTCATCTCTAATAGCTCTTTGATTTCCTTGGCAACCTCTTCATGCTCACATTTGGACAACCTGTAGGTGGCTTATTAATTGGCTTTGAGTGAGGCTCCAAATCAATGGGGTGATCAACTACTCTATTAGGAGGTAGTGCTCTGGGCAAACTATCCATTGAATCTTTGCACTAATCTGCTAACTCTTTATTTAAGTGTCATACAAATATTTGTGAGTACTTTTTGAACTTCTTCCTAACTTTGATTTGTAGTGATAAGTTGAAACTTAGATTTGTTATGGATTCCCTATAATAAATGGATAGGGTGTCCATAACTGAAAAACTCCATATAAATTGTGAAAAAACCATAATAATCTTACCCAATGTCATCAGTCAACCACATCCTAATACTACATCTATGGGCCCCATTTCTAAAGCAATCAAGATTACTTTTGCCTCATAATTTTCAACCAACTATATGTGAACTTGTAAACACATTTGAGTGTTGATTTCTTCTTCACCATTGGCAACTTGCACCTTAATTGGATTACATCAATTTGTAGGAAGGCATTTCAACCTATCAACAACTGACTTATTAACAAAACTATAGGCATTACCACTATCTCTCAAAATGAAAACATTTTTTCCCTAGATGCTACCCTACATATGAAGTGTATCTAGAACATATCCAAGCATCCATAGAGATAGATCAAAGTGTGGTAGCGGTAATGTGTAAATTAGTCCCATGTGGATCAAATGGTACATTCTCACCTAGGTCAAAAGGAAAACTATCCGATGGGTCATAAAATTGATCCTAACCAAAGTTCTCATCATGATCTTCAATTTCAACATGCCTAACAACATGATCCTCAACTTCTTATTCTTCTTCTATATCTTTAAGGATAGTCATGTTATAATTCTTTGCCTTTGCATTCTTGAAAGTACAATTTGAAGCATAGTCAGTCATATACTTTTCTCCACATTTAAAGCATAGACCCTTTTTTCTCATTTCTCTGAAGAGATCCATAGGTATAAATTTGTGTCCACCACTTGCTAAATTATTACAGAGCCTATTGTCTCATTGCTTATGCTCAAACTTAAGGCTAACTATTGCCTTAAAATTTCTTTATTGTCTTGAAGGATTCAAAAGGGCTAATATATAGGGACTTTAGGGCAACCAAAAGACCTACTAGATCCACTAATATTTTTTTCCAAAGTTACCCTATCTATTTATAGCCTTATGCTATCCAAAAGAGGGCTAAGTAGAAACATTCTTTCTATACTTGCATGCATACCTTTTAGCTAATTCAATTGCTTGGAAAAGTGTGGTTGGTTTTTGGGCCATATCATCAATTGAAAGGCTAAGCTCCAAACCATAAATGTACTTGTGAAAATTGGCATTATCACTCACACTTTTGACATACATGGTAAGATTTAGAAAGTGATTGGTATACTCTCTAACAAACATACTCCTTTGATCTAATTCATACCACCCCTAGCTAAGTTTTCCTTTTCAATGGGGAACTCAAATATTTGGGCTATCTTTGTCTTAAAGTCTTCCCAACTATCAATTTGTTGGTTTTCGCTCTTCACATACCTCCACCATGTATGATGAGCAAAGCCCTCTAGGTGAAGAGTAGGGAAGTGTATGTTCTAATCAACCAATCTATGGAAGATGTGAAAATATGACTTTAGCTTAGAACTCGTCTAAATTAAAGGGAAAGATGAGTGTCCCCTTTACTTGGTCAATACTATCTTATCATAGAGTTCTCTTTCAATAAAACCATGTTGCCCATTAGAAGTTTGGGGATGCATGTCCAAATAACTTCAATTGGCAATTGAATTATTAGAGGCACTCCTTTAAAAAGATATTTGAACTCTTCCTAGAGGCGGCTAAACCCTTATCCCCAGAGGGTTAGACACATGGATGCTCATGATAGGGTTATCATTCATGTAAGATGGTTTTCATGTTTCATAAGTGATATTGGATATTCCCTCACAATCCTAGGTTTTGTATTTACATAAGGGGACTCGAATGACTATTCTAGTTCATACCTATCCTACTTTCTCTATTAGCCATCTATGCTACCACAAGCTATGAAATTTGGGTAGTCTGCATATCCAATGAATCCTTGGTAGAGAGCATGAACTTATCCAATGAATATTTGGTAGATTGATCCATATACTCAAGTGCTTCCTTTGTTTGGGCATTAGATTGTACCATTTGTTCAACCATCTAATCCATTTTGGACACAAGCTCAAGATGCCTCATTGGATGTCTAGTCTCATGGTTGCATAGAATGGCATTTGGAGTGCCCAATGCCCCATACTCTTGAGAATCCTCTCTCCCATGTTATTAGTCAACTATTGTATCTCTAGATTCCCTTATTTATTATTGAGCATCCTCATTTGCTTTATTATTTCCTATGTTCCCTGCCATTTATGTGGGTTGTCCAAACAAATCACCTATCAAAAAAATGGCAATAAATTTTGACTCCAGTATGCACAAAGATTTCTTTTTGATTCCAATTGAAGCAATGATGAGCTATCAAGTAATTCATTAGAATATTCTAGGAATATTCTCTTGTGGCTATATTGAACTACCCAACAACCTATAAATGCCCTATTTTAGAGATTTTACAACATGTAGGTCCAATCTAAGGTATCCAAGCCATGTAAAAACCATTGTAGGACCTATGAGAGTTGAAAACAACTTGGTATGACCTATAAATGAGTGGAAAACACCCCCAAAATTGCTTGAAATGCCATGTGTAGCCTATAAACTCCTACAACCTATTCTTTAAGGTAATGATAACTTGTAAACCTTGTAAGTTGATCAATAATCACCTTGTTTAACATGTAAACTCATGCAACCTATTCTTTAAGGTAATGATAACATTTGAACTTTGTATTCTTTAAGGTAATTGATAACCTGTAAACCTTGTATGTTGATCAATAATCACCCTATTTTCTTCACTTGAGCTCAAATCTTCAATGCTTCTCTCATTGTACTTGTGTGAGGGATAAAGCAATATGATAGGCTCTGCTCCCTACACGAACTTTGAATCACTGGAAGGTGGGCAAAGTTCCCCCCCCCCCCCAATTGGGTCATCACACCCCTTCAAGATCTTTGATAGTGAGGGAGGGTTGTGTCAGACATAATAACCTTCGGCCGGGCAAGTAGCCTAAGACGGCCATTAATTAGTGTGTCCCGGACAAGGGCAAGAAGTGCCAAGGTCCGAAGCTCGGGGGGGATACCCTCAAATTTCTTACTAAATTGGGTAGGACTTGTCTATTTGGGAACACTGATCGGGTGCACCATGAAAACAAGCCCTAGAGACCCAATTAGAAGGTGGGAAGAGGGTATATTTGGTTGGGAGGTGAGTAAGACACACAAGAAATCACAAGAAATCTTCTTCTCTCTCACATTTGGTATCAGAGCACGTGGGTTTCCCAAAAAAAAAAAGATTTGGGGTTTTTTTTTGTTACGACACACAAGTGAGATCGTGCGAGATCGTGCGGTAGTCGCGAGAGCGCACAGGAGTGGGCAGCGTGAAGGCATCTCTGCAACATGCCACAGAAGACAATGTAGCGCCTCTTTCTGGCGGCACCCACCACAAGGCCTAGCGGCAGCCCAAAATCACGCCAATAGCACCACAAGGCCAAGGCACACTTCATCGCACAACAAAGCTCTCTCTCTCTCTTACTTGAAAGAATGATAGTCTCCCTTTCACCTTTTATCCTTAGTAAATTCATTGTGGCACTCTGCATGTAGGATAGAATCCCGCTTTTACCAACCTTGTGAGCCCTCCATCCCCTTGTAAAAAAAAAGGGGTGTTTTTCTCCTCTTTCTGAGAACATTTTCTGAGATCTATAACTTCTTGGTACGACATCCAAATTGCAAACCAATTTCACGAACTTCAAGAATGATTTGAAGACAAGCTTTTGAAGTATTATCATTTCCAATTGAGCTTGGGAGCACTTCTGAAATTTTGAGCCAAAGTGACCTCTTGAGGCAGGCAAAAATTGGGATTTTTGGGCTCCAATGGACTCTGATTCAAGTGCTGTCAGTCCCTGTGGTTTTCTTGCATCGATGTGTATCAAATTTCAGCATATTTAACTTCTAGATTTGACTTGCGAGGACATTTCAAATTGCCTTCGTGGTGCCAAATACACATTATCTCTACCCTTTGGGGCTTAAAATTCACTACTTTGAGTGCGTTTATGTATGCTTGAGAGTGTGGATTCTATGCATTTGGATGTTTATGCATGGTTTCAAAGAGGATTTGGTGACTTATTCAACTTTGCACTTTTGTTCAAAATGTACAAAGAGGCTTACTTTTGACATGTATGCTTCTTGTGGATAGTACTTGTGCGGAAACATAGGAGTTTTCTGAAAGTACATTGTATTTACTCTTGCTTTGCTTTTGTTGGTTTGAATTATCAATTTTTTTTAAAAAAACATCAATTAATCAATCATGTCAGGCACTGAAGATATGCCTTTGAACAACATTGATGTAGAGGAAGAACCTCTTATGCATGATGACGAGTTGCCCTCTTCATCTAATGATGTGTGTAATCGTCTTTCTAGTTTGGAAGGCACTACGCAAGTTTTGCTTGAACAAATGCAAATTCTAACTCGAAATGCTTTGGATAAAGGCAAGAGATCTTTAGATGAGAGTTTACCTTATGCATGTATTCCTGACACAAAGTTGTACATGACTCCTCTGTAGTCGTTCCTCCATTGCCAGAAGCTAAGTGGCAACTCAAAGACCTTAAGCTACCTAAGTTCAATGGCATGGCAGCACAAAGGACTACAGATGCAGTGGAACAATGGCTCTCTAAATGGGAGCAGTGTTTTAAATTATGTCATATTCATGAGGATGCTTTAAAGATACATCAAGCTACATATAATCTCATGGATGCCGCTCACCGTTGGTGGCGGAAAATTGACCAGGATCATACAGAGCCATCTACTTGGATTGCATTTAAGACATTGTTTTATAATAATTGTGTCCCTCCAGATGAGTGGACAAGGGCTCTAGATGCGTGGTTCTTCATAGCTCAGAAGAGCTACTCTGTCCAGGAATATGTGGACAAGTATAGAGAGATTCTATTAAAGGTCCCTGAACATATTCCTGACTTTTTGCAAGTGCATAAATTTGTCATGGGCTTAAAAGAAACCTTAAAGCCACTTGTCAGGAAGGAGAGATGTAAAACCTTGAATGATGCAATGGAGCTTCCATTAGTCCTTGAAGATGGGAAGGCCCAAAGATTTCCTTGGACTAGAGGTACACGCCATGTCTTTACTCCTACAGTTGCACCTAGTGCTCCTCGTGCGAAGGACACTAGAGAAGTGCATATGATCAAGACTATGATAGGTACCAAGAGGAAGGTATTTGCTATGGCTGAGAATGCCTACAATAAATCCATGCTCACTCCACAGTAAAGGGAGAAAGCAATGAGAGAAGGACTCTGTTATCGGATGCCTGGGGTAGCATAAATTTAAGGCTTGTTCCAAGAAGGCAAGAGTCAGTGCTCAAATGGTGCTTAATCCAATGCGGGATGTGGATAAGGCGAGAGATGACCTAGATGAGTCACCTCCACATGACTCTTGTTATCATGAATGGATCCTAGCGCCATCACAATAACAAAGAAAGTACCAACTGTGCCAGATGCAGTGTTATCGCCTGAGGCACAAAAGGGGTACCATTTTGCTGACAGTGAGCTCATTGTAATGAAAGGCATAGTGGCAGGGTGCCCTGTGCGTATTTTATTTGATACGGGCTCTTCACATAATGTTATTAGTTCTAATCTCATCAAGAAGCTGAAGCTCAAGACTACCCCTTCAGAATATAGTTATTTGGTAGAGCTAGCTGACGGGATGGGTACAGAGACATGGGATCAGCGAGTTGTTGACCTCCCTATATAGATCCAGTCCTATGAGGACAGATTGGATTTTGAAATTACACGGCTTGCGAGATTCGACCTAGTGTTGAGCAAGTAGTGGCATGCAAAGAAGAGACCTATCATTAACTTCTCTTCTCATATTTATCAATTTGAGCACGAGGGCCTTACCTCCTCGTAGGAACGTGGAGCATAGGATTGAGCTCATCCCAGGAGCTAATCTAGTTGCTAGACCCCTACTTAGGATGAGTCTACAAGAGGAGAATGAAGTTCGTAAGGTGGTGGATGAGTACTTAAGCAAAGGATTGATTAGACCTAGCTTTTCACCCTTTGCAGCCCCTATTTTACTTGTAAAAAAGAAAGATGGTTCTTTTCAAATGTGTGTAGACTACAGGGCTTTAAATAAAATATTTGTCAAGCATAGATATCCTATGCCTCATATTGATGATCTCTTGGATGCTCTAGGTGGTGCTTCTATCTTTAGTAAGATTGATTTAAAAAGTGGTTATCACCAGATTAGAGTAAGAGATGAAGATATTTCTAAAACTACTTTTAGAACAAGATTTGGTCAATATGAGTATTTGATTATGCCTTTCGGTTTAACAAATGCTCCTACTACTTTTATGATGTTAATGAATGATTTACTAAGACCATACGTGGGCAAGTTCATTGTAGATTTTATTGACAATGTGCTTGTGTATAGTAAGAGTATCCATGAACATGAGTCACATTTGGTGACAGTTTTTGAAACTTTGGGGGAAGAAAAACTCTATGCTAACCCAGACAAGATGATTCTATGTTTAGCAGAGATAGAGTATTTAGGTCATACTGCATCTGCCGATGGAATCAAGATGGACCCCAAGAAGGTGGTTGTGATACTTAGCTGGCCAACACCCCAAAATGAAACTGCTCTTCGTTCCTTTTTGGGATTGTTAGAATTCTATAGGAGATTTATATACGCATACTCGTATATAGATGCTCCTATGACAGATTTATTGCAAGATATGGTGCCCTATGTGTGGACATCGGTGTAACAAGAAAGTTTTGAGGCTATGAAACAAGCAGTTTCTATTGCCCTTGTTCTCAAGATAGTTGCTCCTGAGAAACCATTGTTTTAGAAACAGATGCAAGTAGCATCGCGATAGGTGCAGTCCTTAGCCAAGAAGGCAGGCCTGTAGCTTTTGAAAGCAAGAAGCTTTCCCCAAGCCAATAGAATTGGCCAGTTCATGAACAAGAGCTTTATGCTATTGTTCATTGCCTTAAAGTTTGGCGGTACTATTCATATGGTGCAGATTTTAAAGTTTATACAGATCACCATACCCTTGAGTATTTTTGTAATCAACCAGATCTTCGAGGGCGCCAAGCTCGATGGGCTGAAATGATGCAAGAATTTCATATGGAAATTCTATACAAGAAGGGTATGGACAATGTTGTTGTTGATGCATTATCTCGTATAATGTATCAAATGAGCTTTACAATTTTAGAAAGCTCATTGCTTCAAGAAATAAAGGAAGCATAGTTAGAGGACTCTTATATGGAAATAATTTATTAGGCCATAGAACGAGACTCTTTGATTAGGGATGGACTAGATACTTCTGTTTCATTACCTACTATTATTTCTGATAAGGCAAGTTCATTTACAAACTTTTCAATTGAGAATGGGTTTCTTAAACGAAAAGGCAAGATCTGTGTTCCTAGTGCATGGGAACTACGAAAGAAAGTTTTGTTTGATAACCATGATGTGCCTTATGCAAGACATCTTGGTATTGATAAGACCATATAGCTTGTTAGAAGGACATTTTGGTGGCCAAAGTTGGCCAAGGATGTCTGCCAATATGTCCAACAATGCTTTCAATGTCAAGTTAATAAAGCAAAAAGGGTGAAGCCACCAGGTCTGCTAATGCCATTACAAATTCCAGAATCTAATTGGAAAAGTATTTCCATGGATTTCATTGTTGGCTTACCTAGAACCCAGAGACAAAAAGACACTATCCTAGTGATAATGGATCGCTTTAGTAAAATGGCTCATTTTATAGACACTCGCGAAAGTGTGGAAGCTCCACAAGTCGCAGATTTGTTTATTGATCATGTGTTTAGGTTGCATGCTCTACCTACATCCATTGTGTCTGATAGGGATGTCAGGTTTACTGGTCATTTTTGTGTCATGTCTTTGGTCATTTAAAAGTGTCTTTAAACATGTCAAGTGGTGATCACCCATAAACAAATGGTCAAATAGAAAGAGTCAATCAGATACTAGAAGACATGCTGAGAGCATATGTATCTGATAAACAAACAGATTGGGATATACATTTGTCCTTGTTAGAATTTGTGTATAACAATAGACCTAATAAGGTGACAGGTTTGTCTCCTTTTGAAATAAATTATGGAATGAATCCAAGTTTTCCTAGTACAGTAAGGTCAGATGAGAAATGCCCAGCTGCGGCGGTAGAATTTCTTACTGACATACAGGCTAATATTAAAATTGCTCAAGCCAAGCTACAGCAAGCTGCTGATAGGGCTAAGCATTTTGCAAATAAGAAAAGGTCAAGTAGGATCTTTTAATTAGGAGAAAAAAAATTTTCTCCAAGTACTAGCCAAGTCGGTCTAGTTTATCGACTGGAAAATGTCCAAAGTTATCTCCAAGATATTGTGGACCGTGGAAAATTATTCAGAAGCTAAGTGATGTAGCTTACCAATTGAAACTTCCTCCTGGATGCCATGTTCGTCCAGTGTTTCATGTTAGCAAATTAAGAAAGTATATCTCACGTGATGATAATCTAATTGATGGTATGGTACCTTTGCAGGAACAAGATTCAGTTGTTGACCATGGACCAGACAAGATACTAGATCGGAGAGAGAAACGGTTGCGTAATCGTACTCTCCATGAGTATCTAGCTACCTGGAAGGGTCTACCAGTTACTGATGCTACATGGGAATTAGAAGCTTTGATTCGACGACACTTTCCATCACAAATCATTGAGGGCAATGATTTTTGAAAGGGAGAGAGAATGTCAGACATAATAACCTTCGTCTGGGCAAGTAGCCTAAGATGGCCATTAATTAGTGTGTCCCGAATAAGGGCAAGAAGTGCCAAGGTCCGAAGCTTGGGGGATACCCTCAGATTTCTTACTAAATTTGGCAAGACTTGTCTATTTGGGAACACCAGTCGGGTGCACCATGAAAACAAGCCCTAGAGACCCAATTAGAAGGTGGGAAGAGGGTATATTTGGTTGGGAGGTGAGTAAGACACACAAGAAATCACAAGAAATCTTCTTCTCTCTCACATTAAATGTCGGACATAATAACCTTCGGCTGGGCAAGTAGCCTAAGATGGCCATTAATTAGTGTGGTCGTCTTAGGCTACTTGCTCGGCCGAAGGTTATTATGTCTGACAGGTTGCCTCTCTTTTGTCCCACTATCTCCCCTGACGTCCATCATTTTCCTTAGTGGAAATATTCCACATGGCAAGAGCATACTAATCTAAGAAACCAAGGATGATATACATTTTTGAAAGTAAAGCTTTCAGCTTTTAAAAAAGTGTAAGGATGAATTGGAAAGAGAGAATTGAATTTAAAGATTGTATGAGGATCTTACCATTGCAATTCAATGACTCATTGAATGCATTAGCTTACCCTTTACAATATACTTTTGGAACCAATAAGAATCCAAGGACAAATCAAGGTTACTCAATCAATGCATAGGAAATTTGAAATGTGATTTCAATCTAAATGAGACTAGTGTTGAGAATTTATCAAAAGCATTTTATCAATCTAAAAAATGAACTCTCTTTGATTCATGATACATTTGAAGCCTATGGATACGATAGTCTCCCATCAACAAGTAGATTAGGCAATAATTGGATTAAGAGAGACTTCAAAAATTAATGAGTGGATTATCTTTTTCAGAGATTGATGAAGATTGATAGACCAATATGGATCAAACATCAGAGCCATAAAGATGAAGAGAATTCCCCAAATTGCTCCATAGTCTTCCATCCAGAGCTTTGATGTCCATTGATTCAATCAATACTAGTGCTTGTAGATTGAAGAAGCCTCAAAATATGAGGGTGTTCAATCTTATGGAAGGCTCATTGACAATAAGTTGGATCTTGAAGCATGAAATCCCCAAAATTTTGGCACATAATATTCTATTGTGATTGAATAATCTTCAAAGGTTGCACTATTGGTCCAATACTAGAGAAGAATCACAATAGAGAAGTATTGAAGCCAAGGTGTTGAGAAATCTTCTAGAAATTGAAGCTTCAATGTCAAGATAAATGGCTAACCGCTTGTTGCAAGTAGTCCAAGGAAGCTCCATAGCTTGGATCTCAAGAAATGAATGAGAGATTTAAGCCCTATTGGCTAGCCAAAATGCATCATAAAATTGAGGACTAGTCTAGGGCTCCTTTAGCAGCCATTACCATGCTTGATGTAGGTCATCCTGTAGTTTAAATCAAGTAGAATGCTTGTCCCAAGGTTTTAGAAAGTGATGAAGGCTTCATTGAGCAGAAGAAGAGATGAAGGGTTTTCCACCATGGAAGCTTGAAAGAAAGCTTGCAAGAAAGAAGAGAGAGAGAGCCTTTCCAAAAAGTAAGTGGAGTTTAAACCATAACTAACTCCTGAGACATATTCTTTCACCAAAATACATTCTAAGATGACATGTGTCTTGATGACAACATGCTAATTTGTCCATCTTGCCCCCAACTTTGCCTCCATGTCTTGAAATAGCCTTCAACTAAGCTATCTTCTTCCCTTGAAGAACCATTGGTCTTTGCACCACTCTCTGTCAAGATCTATACCAAATGTATCTATGTAACCTTAGATTAACTATCTGAATGGGAAAAGCTTAGTTAGACTATAACTAAATGGGACCAAAGACCCAATGCTCCGATACCGATTGTCATGAAGGTGTCTAGGGAGGAGAGAGAAGAGTGCAAGTGAAAGAGAAACAAGAAAGATAAAGAGTGATGAGGAGAGAGAAATACTAGAATGAAAGAAAAGAGGTGAGAGAATCCATGAAAGCTTGGAGGAGTTGGAGAGATGAAGAGACTGTTTTGCATATTACTGAATGGTGAAAAGTTCAAGTCTCTTACATATTTATACATATGTCAATGAGATGTAGCATTATTTCCAAAATATATCGAGCATAAAAATCTATTATCGATTTCTTACATACGTTTTGGTAAATGTTGCTAAATTACATTTTATTATAATTTGTTTATAAAAACTTACATTTTATTATTATGTTGTCAATACTAGTCTTGTGCACATTGTAATCATTATCCATAATTGTATTTGCCACACCTATGACTATTGTGTGGGTTGCACAAATGAAAATGTACTTGCAATAGTGTATGCTAGATTTATTTAGGCTAAGGTAGAAGCATCCTTCAAGGAAGGACTAGCCAAGTGTTAACCTCAACACAAGAAAAAGCAAAAAAAGTGGAAAAGCGCAAGTCGAGAGCTAAAAGAGGCGACCCAAAAGGAAATCGGACCTGGAAGAGCCCAAAAGTGCATGCATGGCCACAAAAAGTCCAAGCACAGTCACTAGAGCCCAAAAAGTGCTAAAAAAGAGAAGGCGCACCTTTGAATGTAAAGGCACAACCAAAATCCTTGTAAAAGAGCACCAGGCTCCCTCCTGTGCAAATTGTAAAGGTAGACGGCTGGTAGAAAAGAATCTAGAAACATAGGAGGACAATAGGAAAGAGGGACGGGCCATGTAAAAAAGGGGATGACCATCCAAGAGGGAAGAGGGCATGTATAAAAGGCAAAAAGTTAATGGAAAGCTCATTCTTTGGTGTGTGGCATAACTTCTTCTTCTTCTTCTTCTTCTTCTTCTTCTTCTTCTTCTTCTTCTTCTTGCTTGTGCTTGAGTGAGGGAGTGAGGGAGTGTGAGTGAGTGAGTGAGGGAGTGAGTGTGTGAGGGTGAGATACTGGGGTGGAGAAGCTCCCACTATCTCCTCTCTTTTTCTTCTTCTTATTCTCTTCTCTTCTCTCGCACGGCTATGGAGGATGGAGCTTGAAGGAGAGGGATTAAAGTTGCTCGATCTCGGATCATGAATCATGGAGCTACCGATGTGCACAAAGGAGGATGGTGCTCGATTGGGCATTGAGGTAAGCTCACTACATTCATAGAGAGGGATAGCATGTCAGCTATGTGAGAGGTAGCCATTAGTGCTAGGCTTGAAACACTTGAAAGAATAAGTGGTCCATGGGTCTTGGCGGTCGAGCGTAAGCTCCTATCATTTTGGTTCCATTGCTGAGACCAACAGATTTGAGCCTTGAGTGCCTGCGCACTTTGAATTGAGCATTGAAGTAGGGTTTCACCCTCGAACCGATGCTTGATATAGGTAGAATATTTAGGCACTTTGATCTTTGAAACAAGTAAGTGTTTGGAGTTTTTGATGAGTAGACAAGTAGGTTACTTTAGCCCATGGATTACTTTGTGATTTTTGGTTGCATTTAGGTAGATTAGGACCAAGAACTTGTAGGGAAACAATAGGGTTTTGTTGCTATGAAACAGGTATAACATGGAGAAGAAAATGGGAAAAAATGAGATTTAGGATTTAATGCATGCAAGACATGGAGTTGGAAGGTTAAAGATGGTTGGACATGACCCTAAAAGCCCAAAACCAATAGGGGAGAGCTCATTTCTGCACTTTAGCGTGAGAGAGAGAGAGAGAGAGAGAGAGAGAGAGAGAGAGAGAGCTTGAGAGAGAGATAGAGAGTGAGATCTGTAGGTATAGAACGAATCAAGCATGTTGATTTCGAGTCCATCTTCCATTCTAGGTATCTCCAGGCCTTCCTTGTACTCTATTTGCTTGTTTTAGAAGGTTACAGGTTATGCCATAAACCCTAGGGACCCTTGGCATCGATCGCGCCAGCATCTACTTTTGTGCCTGCCGCGATTGGGACCGCCCCATTGGTGTCTGTAGACTCCCAGAGTCGAACCAGACAAACAGTTTGACTGGTGGAATCGGACCGTCCAACTAGTCAGTTGGACTAGGCCCAATTAGCGGGGACCATCTGATCAAAACCGGTGCCAATCGAACGACTGTCTATCCAATTGGACACCCCATTCGAACCACCTTTTTGTCCAACTCAACAACCCCCAATCAGACCAAACTTAGGAATCGAACCACCTTGGTCCGATCGGACACACCCAATAGGACTCAAACCATTTGACTCCTAGAGTTAGACCATCCAAAATTGAACCATTCGATTCTGGGAATTGGACCAATAGGACAGAACATAAAAATAGTGACAAATCATCCAACCTTTGACCAGAACCAACTGAACTAGACCACCCTAGAATCCTCTAGATAAACGACCTAACTTACAGAAGCCGAGAACACGAGAAATTGTGACCTACGGCCTAGAGGCAATCTCTAGTAGCCTAGTCAAGAGTACAACCCCACTTAGAGCCGAAATCAACTCATAGACCCCAATTCCACCCTGACCGAGTAGAGAAGAGCAGTAAAGACCATAGACAATTTCTAGGAACATCTAGAGAACACCTTTAGAGCCACATTCGGCTGCAAATGAAAAGGGGAATAGCATGAGCTGCATTTTCCATTTTGCATTCGCACCCACATTGATTTTATCACTTGAAGTGCATTGAAAAGTCGAAATCCTGATTTTGCACCATGCACTAAAGAGCACCACACGTAGTGAGTGTAAATAATTTGAGAATCGGTTGCAATAAGAAGGAACGCACCCAAACTTAATAAGCTGAAGGAACCCACGAGCAAGAGATGACCCATGACATAGACAGGTGCCCACATGGAAAACCACTTCAATCAACTTGGACACCATCTCTACCATGTTGAAGGGCAATGCACAAGTAAGGAACTCTCATAGGCCACTCACAAAGTATATCCCTTGCCCAAAGGATGAGTGAGATTGGATGCATTACATGCTACAATCGATCTACCATTATCAGATGCGAAAGAGGAATACAAGTAAGCTACAAAGAAAGTGAGAGTGCCCAAGAAGGAGCCTATAGTGCCACTCTGCATGATGGCCAGAAGCTCTTGCATCCGATCCAAACCTGTCACGTTTCATATCCCTAGCAATAGGCTAGAACTCCACAAAGTCTTGGAGTACCTGACTGGAAAGTTAGCCAACAACCTTGCCGCTAACTTGAAACCTCTCAAGGATCTCATGAACGAACCTAAGTGGAAGTGGACTAAGGCGTACAACCTAAACTTGATGTATAATTGGGCCCTAGTCTCACTAATGAGAGTGATGCTAGATACGAGAACCTAAGAGACGATGAGCAGTCAAAGGGAGATAGTTTGGATTATGAGCACAAAGATTGTTGTTCTACCAGCGAGTAAATTGAAGGGGAAATTGACATGATAAAGTACGATACCGAGGGATGCTTGGATAGAACAAATATGAGTAGACTTCAAACTAGGAAAGGGAAATACCTTTAGGATTGAAAGAGGAGTCATGAGGATGGAGTGTGATCACACATGACTGGAACACATAGGAGTGATAGACTACGAGCAAGCAGGAGTAGCCCATATCCATAAGCAACACCTCTATTCCAAACAGAGAAACCCATGGAGATACGACCACCAGGGGAGACCCCTTCCTACAATGAAGGTTGTGAGTTCAACTTTGAGTCAGAGGTAAGCACAAAAAGTGACCCAGAGATACCCCAACCTCCCAAAACCAGGCACACAAAAGGGGACTTGCTAGTTCACCTAAGGCGTAGATGATTAAAGGAGGAGAGGAGGGGACAACCGAAGGAGTTGGAAGCTGAACAACAAAAGAAACCACATGAACTACCAAAACACTTCACGAAGTTTAAAAAAGGGGATAGGGTAGAGATCTTGTTGGGGGCAAAGAGGTAGGGACAGACAAGTGAGCCCATTGAAGGACCTGCCAAGGTCAAGGAAGTCAACTTAGCAGGGAAATGGGAGAAACCTCAACCTATGTTTATAGTTGATGACTTGATGGAGAAAGAAGAGGCCATCCTTGTTCCTCTTCTACGAGAGTACATAGATGTGTTTGCCTGGTCCTTAGGCGAGAGCTTAAGAGAGTCGATCCAAGGGTAGTGACACATAACATACCAATGGCCCATGACACAACACCAATAAAGCAGCGACCTTACCCGATGAATCCAAAGCACGCTCATGTAGTGAAGGAGGAGATAGACAAGCTAATGAAAGCAAGATTCATCTACGAGATAGAGCACATGGACTAGGTATCACCCATTGTGATAATCATGAAGAAGAACGAGAAAAAGTCAATGTAGCAACTAAATGAGATAATTATCCACTGCCTTACATCGAACGCATGCTCAAGAGAGTAGCTGGCAAAGAAGCTTATAGTTTTCAGGATGGCTTCTCAGGTTACAACCAAGTGCAAGTACATCCCAATAATAGGCACAAAATAGCATTCACCATTGAGTGGGGGGTGTTCGCCTATATCCTCGTGCCATTTGGACTGATGAACATGCCAGCTACCTTTCAATGCTTGATGTGCACCATCTTCAAAGACATGCTCATGCAACTAGAGGTATTTGTTGATGACCTATGTGTACACTCTAGCTGGACAGAGCACCTAGATCAGCTTCACGTTGTCTTTGAATGGTGTAGGCTTTATAACCTCTCGTTGAACCCCTTAAAGTGCCAATTCTAGGTGAAGCATGGATGCATCTTATGGCATGTGGTGTCTAAGAATGGCATCGCCATTGACTTTTCAAAGATCAGTGTTATTGTCAACTTGGCACCACCAGACAACTATAAGGGAGTTCAGTGCTTCTTAGGCCACACAGGATACTATCAGCACTTCATTCTAAACTATGCGCTAATCGCTAGACCACTTTATAAACTACTGATTGTCTTTGAGTGGGGACTGAGGAGTGCCAATGCGCTTATGGGAAACTGAAAAAGGCTCTCACTACTGCACCGATTTTACAAGCCCCCGACTGGAGCATAACATTCTATGTGCACACAGATGCGTCTAATTTTGCCATTGGAGCCATTTTGTGCTAGCCCGTGAGCACAACCTTGATTATCTGGTGAGTTTTGCTAGCATGTAGCTCACGGAAACAAAGATGAATTACTCCACCACAAAAAGGAAAGGGTTAGCCATGATTTTTGTTGTAAAGAATTTTTGACATTATCTTTTGGCCATACCCTTTACCTTCTTCATTGACCATCAAGCTTTGCTTTATCTTGTGAATAAACCATATGCTATAGGACGCATTGCTTGATGATTACTTCTTCTTTTAGAGTTTGACTTCTCAGTGGTTGTACGCAAGGGAAAACATCATTACATTGTAGATCATATGTCCCACATACCCATAGGAGAAGTTGCTAGACAAGGCATAGCAAATCACTTATCGGATGCTCACCTTTTTAGCATGTCTAGCGAAATGGATTTTTTCAGAGTCGACTTGACACCATATTGGGAAAATGACATTGTCGAAGTGTTAGAGCACAGTCTACCCGAGAAACCTATTGAGAATGCCAGGCTTAGGCAACTTATTCTTAAGATCCAACCCTATCAACTAATAGCTGGTCATCTCTATAGGTTAGGGCAAGACGGATTGCTACAAAGATGTATGTGCAAGCATGAAATGCATGATGTGTTGAGTGAGGTGCATGGTGGAATTGCTGGAGGACATTTTAGCAAAGATACGACAGCCCACAAGGTGTTGCAATCTCAACTGTGGTGGCCCACCCTGTTCCGCAAGCGATGCTACTAAGTTTGTCAAGCATTGTGATGAGTGCCAAAGGACTAAGATTTATGTATGTAAAGACAAGATGGAGTTGGCCCTTGTCATACCACGATAACCCTTCGAGAAATGGGGTATTGACTTCATCAGACCTCTTAGTCCTGCGGCCCAATACTCACAAGCCAAGTACATCATAATAGCAACCAATTGTCTTACGAGATGAACTAAAGCACGAGCTACGAGAAAGAATGACGCCAGAACTACAGCAATGTTTCTGTGGGAGCAAGTTATCTCATGATTTGGTTGTCCTATTGAGTTAGTCAGTGAGCAAGGCACTCATTTCATCAATGAGGTGATTGCCCACCTACTCTATACCTTCTTGATCATCCATAGTTTACTACCCTCAACCTAATGGACAAGTGGAATCAACGAATAAGATCCTAGTGAGTGTCCTCACTAAAGTGATCTCTACCTCACGCAGTGATTGGGACAATAAAATCATGGCAGCACTTTGGGCTTATTGAACAACCTATAAAATGGCTATAGGATAGACTCCTTTTAGGCTGACCTATGGAACTGAAGCTATTCTACCTCTAGATTTCTTTGTCCCTAGCTTGAGGATAGCCATCCAAGAGAGATGGGATGGTAAGGAAGCATGGACGGACCACCTAGTCGAGTTAGAGTGCTTATCGAAGACTCGGCTTCTTGTCAAACATGTGCTGATTTGCGAGAAGGCACACCATAAAAGCTGGTTTGACAAGCATGTCAAACAGCTAGACTTCAAGTAGGGAGACCTAGTGTTGTTGTACTTCATGAAAGGCCATAAGCAGAAAATAAATTTTAGAGGATTAGGGCCTTTCCAACTCCACAGCATTAGTCGAACTGGCAATGTAAAGCTCAAGTCCTTAGATGGCGAGGGCATAGGCTTCTTTAACGGAGCCGCATAAAGAAGTACTACCCTCCCACACATCCATTACTCGAGTTGCCAATGCTAGAATCACCTGTGAACATTTTTGTTGCCACCTTCATCGACATTGAAGACGAAGATGAGGAAGTAGTAGCACCAGCTTACCTGCACATAATGGTCACTGCTGTCCAACAAACCCACACCTTCGATGCTTTGATTGATGAGGGAGTTGACTTCAACGTCTTGACCCACAAACATTGGACTCTCATCGATCGATTGCAACTCCAACCCATAAATGTGAAACTCTGCCCATTTGGAAGTAAATCATATGCACTCTTGGGAAAGTGCAAAGTGGCAGTCTCTATCGAGTTTGCAAGCATGCCCATCATTTTCTATGTGCTACCAAACACAAAAGATGCAGTTAAGGAATCGCTGCTAGGATGCACCTTTAAGAAGCAGGCCCGTTGCAATGTGGACTACGAGTCGCAGTGCATTCACCTCGCCATCGGCAATGTATGCATAGTAACAACTTGTAGCAAGGGTTGTGCGGCTCACTAAGCCACTGATATAGAAACCCATGGCCACGTCTAAGGAGGGGGGTCATGATATGTCACACCCCACTTAGACAAAACAGCAACAACCCGCCAAGAACACAACAAAGACCAGAGAGCCTATCCTCAAATGGGTGCCTAAGCACAAAGGCCCACCTCCTAGAAGTAGGCACATACAACCTCACAATGCTAGAAACTCACACCCAAGAGCTAGGAGGTCGTAGAATAGGTGATATAGGTGAAGACGAATGGTCATGCCACGATGGGTTCTCAAAAACTTGTTGCAAGCGCATGGCTATTACGAGGGAAATGCCTGGATGATATGGGTGCCTAAAGCCAAAACTGTCAAGGGCACTACTCAAGTGCCACCCTCAAACCCATCTATGCAAGATCGAACAGCAATTAAGAAAGCAAGGCCCCAAGACACCCTCATACCCAATCCTGCAAAGCCTAGAGCTACTAAACCCATAGAGCACAAGATCACTAAGATGTCGACACTATAGCAAGTCCATCAACCAAAATTGCAGCTAACTCCCATTGACTCCGACCACCCCCAAGGAGCCTAGTGACCTAGCTACTTCTCAAGCTGAGTGTAGCACATCCTTTGAGCCACAAGCCCACCAACCCATGGTCCCTAAGGATACCATTATTCCTAAGGACCCACATGAGGATCGGCCACCAGAAGCTCCCTTGTCTAGCTCATTTTGACCTACCTGCTAATAGGTCTTAAGCCATCCTCCTACAAACGACGATCGATCCTCATGTTGGCTAAAGACCTAGCTAAAAACACAGGAGACGACCCAGTCACCTGCATCAAGTGCTTAGATGCCACTTTCACCAAGCTATGAGCGCTTAGACCTAGGTCTCCTTGATGCATCCGTAGAATCAAATGTTTGCTCCTTGCCATGCACTTAGGAGGAATACAAATTTGTGATGGTAAAAACCTCCATGGTTGCAGAGAAATTGATCGCCAATGCCGAGATATCTTGAGACCAAGTCCTTAAACAATGGTTGATCACCTACTATAGCAAGAGCAGAGTCAATGACATAAGCCAAGAGTTAGACAAACTTCGCAAGCTAGAGATAATGACTCATCCTTCTTATGCAAGGTATGTTGAGCAATGATGCACCAAATCATGACCAATGCTGACATGCCATTAAGACCTTCTAGTATGATCCCACTTACATAGCTCCTACGTCTTTTAGGGTATTGGCCATCACTTGCAATCGATCATTGGAAGATCATGTCATGAGCCACTCTTACCTAGATCAAGTCCTTAGTGAAGAAGAGCTACACATTGCTAGCAAGATCGACTCTGGTGATTTTATCACACTAAAATTCTCACCTATATCACACATGTAGGCACTAGACCTCACGATATAGACCACCATGCTTAGTTGGAATATAACCCACAATTCTATGCCTTACTTTTGCAAGGTAATGCTCCACCCATGTGCGCTTAAATACCCTTAACTCTTTTCTCTCCAATCCTAGGAAGGATTTAAATAATTTCCGGGGGAGGGAGGGGAAAGGAAGCTCCTACTTAGCATATACCCTTTTTGGCCTACCCTGACATGGAGAGGGGTGGTGGACAAAAATGGGTGGCTACAGCTGGTAAAATGGATGTCGATCATGTCCTCAAGGAGGGCCATTCAAAATGATGGGAGTAGAGCAGCACGCAACATCAGTCAAGTCATGGCATAGCTATCTATTCCCGCAATAATGTCAAAAAAGAGCGAAGAAAGATGGTACTCTGCCAGTGCAAGGGGTTGCTTGAGGAGTGTCCCAAGTAATCTAATATAATTACATGTTGTTACAAAGGTGGGGTCTGGGCAGGAAGAGAATTCCATTAAGAAGTGGGCCACGGAGTCCCATAGATCTTGTTTTGAGAAAGTAAGTGCTTCCTCGAGCTTTGTGGCATTGACATTGTAGATCTTAGGGAAGTCGTATCGGTCATGGATGTTAGGATCAAAATCTACTCCTACCCTCCAAGGATACAATAGATAAGTCTAATCATTTCACTCGAAGGGCAGGGAGCCATAAAATGACATCCATGCATCTACATTGCCGTTCCAAACTCTTTTCCTCCATTTAGGTTGGGATTCATAGCCCTTCACCGTGTGGGGTACCTCCTCAACCTTATTTTCCCAGTAGTTTGGAGATTCTATCCCCCATGAGATTGGATTCTTCTCTCTTTCCGCGAGCCATCTGTCACCAAGTCTTCCTCCCATGGCTATCACTTCCTTTACCGCTTCGGTGGTGGATAGCACTTTGCTCAGGGCAGTTCGGTATTGGAAAGTGAAATCAAAGGGCTAGCGATGGTTTTCCCACTACTCCCATACTAATAGCTTTGTGTTCCAGTTCATGGGTGAGAAATCTTTCTTCAGTGGGATGGGAGGCTTTAGGACTACAGGCGATTGGGCTTTTGTCATTTTGTGTGTTTGTTTAAGCATTCTAGCTCTTTTCTTTTTAGCCTTTGCTTTCCTTACTACTGTGGTATCTTGCTCTTGAGGGGGTTCTGGCTGTGGTGAGGGAGGTGGTGGAACCCACTCCTCATCTCGTTGCACCCCATCATGGCTTGATCTTGCTGATGCTTCCTGTGATTGTTCTTCTTGAAGTCCTAATGCATCACCCCCCTACAGCATCAAGCCCCCTCTCAACAAATTTTCTTATTGATCTTGCCAAGTCAGATTCAGGCTTGTGTCCTGGATTTGGGAGCACAATGCCCTTGTTTTATCGCCTTGTGAGCTATTTCCAATTTTCTTTTAAGCGCATCAAGTGCCTCCTCCTCTTCAGAGAGTGTGATGTCCAAGATTGTGCTGAGGAAGGCATGTCATTGGGCCTCTAGACTGGCCTGCTGGCCTACTTTCTGCTAGTATTCAGCTTCCTTTTGCAAGGGCCAAACGACTCGCCAGGTCCTTCACTTTCTACCACAGTAGAGAGCTATCCACCAACTCTAAGCACAATAGACTGCCAAAGTACAATGTTTTCTCTCTCAGACAATGCTAAAAACTATAATTAAAGTACATGTGTACAGCAATATGACCAAGACTATGTAGGCAAATAATCAAGAAATACCAAGCTTCCATAGCTAGGAATTTTAGGGTAACAACTAATATATTAAAAGCAACTAGCAATGAATATGCATATAATTGGTACTAGAGTCTATCAGTCAAGGCCTTCTTTTTCATTTCTTCCAGGCCCTCCCTTTGCCTTTGTGACAGGGCCACTATCATCGACTCCTGCCCCTTCCATTTCTGCGCAATTTCTTCTTTCTCCTTTGTTAGGTGCTTGATCTCTCTTTCTAATCTCCCTTGTTCCTCTCTTTCCCTTTGTCCTCTATACTCCACTTCTTCCCTCTCTCTTTGACATTCCTCTTACTCTTGCGCTCTCTCAGCCTCTAGTGTGGCAAGCTCTTCCATGTCCTCCTAGAGCTTTCTCATCTGTGTTTCGAGCTCTGCCTACTATAGGACCAAGAGCTTGTACTCCCTTTGCATTCCAACCAGCTCTTGGTTCTCTTCTTCTATAGAGTCTTTGTTGAGATGACAAGCTCAACACATGCAAACATTATTGATGGACCGTCTGGTTAGATGGGTCCACATGTCTACACTTAGCACGTCGGTGGTCATTATGACTCTCACATGGCCACTGACTCATTACTTATTATATTCAGGTTGTTACATCTATTTACAGTTGGCATAGTTATAGCGTCAGTCGACTAGTGTAGTCAGTTATGCATTATTTGACTTAGTAGGCCACTTTCCTTTATGTTGTATCTTATCTATACTTTGTGTACATTGTAAAGTGTGTGGAAGAAGAAGAAGAAACCAGTAAGAAAATGTTTTGGCCTCCATCTCTCTTATTGTCTCTTGAGTGAGCTTCTCCTTGTGCATTCTGTGTGTGTTCGGCGCAGCATCTTGAGCAAGTCCCCCCATCACACGATTCGTGACATGGTATCAAAGCTGCACCACTGATTGAGGCTGGTTTTGAAGGCTAAAGCAAAGGAGAGGAGTGAAGGATTCGAGCAAGCAAGCAATGGGTAAGAAGCTTTTCCATTCTCTACTTCTTCTCTTGGACAGTGCCTATGGAGGCACCGAAAGCAGGGCAGAGCAAAAATCTCAGATTGCAGTGAGATATGGTGTGCGCGAAGAGCGCTGTGTATTTTGCAAATTAGCCTTTTAGGGCTTTTCACTGCTATTTTGGCCATCCGAGGTCATTTCAGGCCCTGTTTTAGACTCGCAAGGTTGCGGACAGCAGTTCGAGGTATCCTGCAATTTCAATTGTGTCTGCGGTATACAAGTGCACAGGTTACAGTGTTTACCAGCGAATAAACACAAGGTTTATCTACAAACTGGTTGCAGATTGCATGTATTATTGAGCAGATAGTGAAAAAGGCTATCTGGTGTATTGTTTGCACTACAGGTTGAGGGTTGTAGAAGATTTGCTTGCTGTTTGCTATTAGTTTTGTGATAATGGCAGAGAACAGTGAAAACCCCATCATTGAGAAGCTCGACAAAAACAACTACCCTTCATGGAAGTTCCGTATCACGAACTTCCTTATTGGAAAAGACCTCTACGAGTTTGTTTCAAGTAAGAAAAGGAGCCGGAGGTGAGTGATCCTCCAACTGCAGAAGAGACAAAGGCACAAAAGGAATGGAATGCAAAAGACAAAAAGGTCATGTATTGGTTGTCTGCAGTAATTGACAATAATATGCTGGGACATATTAAAAATTTAGAGAATTCATATGCAGCTTGGACCATACTTGAAAGTATGATTTTCGTAAATACAAAGGCACAAAAGATTCAACTCAAGCAAGAGTTGAATACATTGAAGAAAGGGAAGATGTCTATCAATGAATATGCACTGAAGGTAAGGACCATTGCAGATGTATTGGCAGCGATTAAGGCAATGCCCGATGATGATGATTTGGTGTCGTCTACCTTGGGTGGACTTAACAATGAAAAGGCTTGGAAGTCTTTTGTAACTTCCGTATATGTCAGAAAGTCATTTCTAGATTTCGATGAGTTGGTCTCCCTTATGATCACTGAAGAGATCAACATGCAGAGTGAGATATCTGAAAAAAGTGGTGAACAGGTCCAAGCTTTCTACTCCAGTTTGGGAAGGGGACGTGGCAGGTCCTCTTCAAGAGGCCGTGGTACAGGATGACGTGGTAGTGACAACCAGCAAAACAAATTGAATCAGCAATTTGGTGATATGCAAGTTTCAGGAGGTCGTGGTAACTTTAGAGGAAGGGGGAGCTTTAGAGGAAGAGGTGGATGGCAAAATAGAGGTTCTAATAACTCTGGTATTGTGTGTCACTACTGTGGCAAAACATGTCATATTGCAGCCCAATGTTATGCTAAGAAAGATTATATTCGTAGTGATAAGTTGTAGCAAGGAAATTATGCATCATCTTCACAACAGAATGAAGACAAAAATGAACGTCTGTTTGTTATGCAGCATATGCTGAATGCTGTTACAAGAAAGAGAACACATGATGATGTTTGGTATGTTGATTCAGGTGCATCCAATCATATGACCAGCCATGCAAAATGGTTTGGAGAGATGCAGGATTTGTAAAATACAGGTTATGTGCAGACGGGTGATGATTCATTCCACCCAATTTCATACATTGGAAAAGTTCCATTGTCCTTGCATGATGGTAAGACAAAGAGTCTTTCAGATGTATTACATGCGTCATCTATTACAAAGAACTTGGTGTTAGTCGGTCAGATGGTAGAGCACGGGATGCAAGTCAAATTTAATGCAAAGGGCTTCTTTGTAGAAGACTTCAATGACAAGTGCAGGTTGGTTGCAAAGGGAAGTAGAGTTGGACGTATGTTTACTCTGGATGCTGGAATTCCTACTATGAATGCTGCTATATATGCTAAAGGAAAAGGTGTTGTTGCAAATATTAAAATTTGGCACAAACGCATTGGACATGCAAATGTACAAAGGCTGAAATTAATGCAGTCCAAAGGGTTGGTTACAGGTTTGCCTACATTTAGAATTACAGAATTTCATAACGTATGCGAAGCATGTCAGTTTGGTAAGCAGGCAAGACAACCCTTTTCACATGACAGAGATGTAAGCAGAAATATCCTTGACGTTGTGCATACAGATATTTGGGGGCCTACACAAAATGTATCTCTTGGAGGCAGTTCATACTTTGTCACATTCATTGATGATTGTTCTAGAAAGCTATGGGTATATTTTATGAAGGAAAAGAGTGAAGCGTTTGAGCACTTTAGAACTTTCAAGGCTACAGTTGAAAGAGAAACAGGCTTGAAAGTAAAGTGCTTGAGGTCAGATGGAGGGGGAGAGTACCTCTCGAATGAGTTCAGTGATTTTATGAGGTCTCATGGGATAAAGAGGCAGTTCACATGCAAGTATACACCCACAGCAAAATGGGGTTGCAAAAAGGAAAAACAAGCATATTGCAGAAGTTGCATGCGCCTTGATGATTGAAAAGAATATGCCTAAGCATTTTTGGACTGAGGCTGTTCATACTGTTGTTTATATAATGAACAGAACTCCCACAACTGCAGTTCATGGTATGACCCCCGAAGAATGTTTTACAGGTAAGAAGCCTGATGTCTCACACTTGAAAGTGTTTGGTTGTATTTCATATGTTCATGTGACAGATGAGTTGTAGAAGAAACTGGATCCAAATGCTGAAAAGTGTGTCTTTGTTGGATACTCTTTAGAGCAAAAAGGGTATCGTTGTTATAACCCTGTCACATGTAAGTTCAGAGTGAGCAGGAATGTCATCTTTGATGAAATGAGCAATTGGTATGCATCTAGTGGTGATGCATTGGATGATGATCATGATCATGACACTCATGTGCAGGCTGAAAAGTAAGAATCACGGGTGGACCAGAGACATCATCTAGTAGTCCTTGGTCTGGGAGACTAAGGAGTAGCTCTATATCTTCAAGTGCATCTGGTATCACTACAGGTAAAGACAAAGGAAAGAATAAAGTGTCAGATGGCATTGATGCAATTCTTGATGGAGACTCCAGTGGCTCAGAGAGCGAGCTTGGCATTCCTTCAGTGAGGACTCCAGGTTTGCAGAGAGCACGCGTCAATGCAAAGACTCCATTGAGTAATCCAGTGGTACGCAGGTCTAGCAGGGTGAGATACCCTGTTAACAGATTTGGTTTTGAAGGTTATGCAACTCACCATTATACTTATATGATGAAAGTGATTGAGGATGTTGAGCCCACATGTTTTGAGGAGGTTGTTGGCCATGCTCATTGGGATGCAGCAATGGACGAGGAGATGGCTGCATTAGAGGCTAATAAGACTTGGAATCTAGTATCATTGCCAAAGGGCAAGAAAGCTATTGGATGTAAGTGGGTTTATAAGATTAAGCACAATGTATATGGTTCTATTAGTAGGTACAAAGCTAGGCTAGTTGCAAAAGGCTATGCCCAGACATATGGCATAGATTATGAAGAAACCTTCAGTCCAGTTGCTAGGATGGCAACTGTCAGATGTGTGATTGCTTTGGCAGCAGCCAAAGCTTGGAGGTTGCAACAAATGGATGTGAAGAATGCCTTCTTGCATGGTGATTTGCAGAAAGAAGTGTATATGGATTAGCCACCAGCAGGTTATGAAGATTAGAGCATCCCACGTATGTGTGCAGGTTGAAGAAGGCGCTCTATGGGCTCAAGCAAGCACCTAGAGTATGGTCTGACAAGATGAGAGAGTATCTTGTCAATATTGGCTTTTATGTTTCTGATGCTCATCACTCACTTTATGTGAGAAAGGGAGATGCATGTTTGGTCATCATAGTCATCTATGTGGATGACTTGATTATTACACGTGATAGTGATAGTAGGATTGCTGAAGTCAAGGACTTTTTGAAGAAGAAGTTTGAGATAAAGGATTTAGGTGAGCTAAGGTACTTCCTTGGCATTGAGGTGATCAGATGTGATGATGGTATATGGCTGTCCCAAAGACAGTATGACTTGGATATGTTGTCCAAGTATGGCATGACAGCATGCAAACCACTTTCAGTCCCATTGGAGTAGAATGTAAAGTTGAGTACTGATGTTGGGGATGAGATAGAAAACCCTACTATATTTAGGAGGATAGTGGGGAGTTTATCTACATGACCATTACAAGGCCAGACTCGAGTTACGCTATTGGTCTTGTGAGTCAGTTTATGCAAGTACCTAGAAAGCCACATTTGGATGCAGTCAAACGCATATTGAGATATGTGAAGTCCACATTACATTATGGAATTTTCTATGAGGCAGATACAGATGTATAGGTGTTTGGATGCACAGATGCAGATTGGGCTGGTAGTATGTCATAGAAGATCTACGAGCGGATACATGTTCTCTCTTCGTAGTGCAGCAGTTACTTAGAGCAGCAAAAAGCAATCTATAGTTGATTTGTCGAGTACAGAGGCTAAGTATAGAGGTGTTGCTGTTGCAGCATGTGAGGTACTATGGCTGCAAAAGTTGTTGGCTGATTTAGATATGCAAGTGGAAGGTCCAGTTGTCATTTATTGTGACAACATGAGCAGTATACAATTGGCTAGGAACCCTATATTCCATGCCAGGACAAAACATATTGAGATACACTACCACTTTGTGAGAGAGAAGGTACTAGCAGATGAGATTGACTTGGTGTATGTCAGCACACAGGATCAGGTAGCTGACATCTTCACGAAGGCATTGGGTACAGAGAAGCGTCAAAAGTTTCGAAGCTTACTTGGAGTTGCAGAGATGCAGTTGAGCTTGAGGGGGAGTTTTGAGATGACAAGCTCAACACATGCGGACATTAATAATGGACTGCCTAGTTAGATGGGTCCACACATCTACACTTAGCACATCGGTGGTCATTATGACTCCCACATGGCCACTGACTCATTACTTATCATATTCAGGTTGTTACATCTATTTACAGCTGGCTTAGTTATAGCGCCAGTCGACTAGTGTAGTCGGTTATGCATTGTTTGACTTAGTAGGCCACTTTCCTTTATGTTGTATCTTATCTATACTTTGTGTACATTGTAAAGTGTGTGAAAGAAGAAGAAGAAACCAGCAAGAAAACGTTTTGGCCTCCATCTCTCTTCTTGTCTCTTGAGTAAGCTTCTCCTTGTATTCTGGTGTGTTTGGCGCAGTATCTTGAGCAAGTCCCCCCACCACGCGATTCGTGACAATCTTTTTCACCAGTGTTCCTCCTTATCTTCATTAGCCTTGAGTACCACTTTTAGCTCCTTGATTTCTTTTTGTTGCATGGCCACTTTGTGTGCTTTTTCTAGTTGAAAGGCAGCCGACATTTCTCTTTCAACTTCTAGCTTTGCCATTGTGGCTCTCTTCTCCTCTTTTGCTCTTTCTGATTGAGTGTAAAGCTCTTTGGCATGCTCCTCCTGATCAGTGGGCTGTGGCCCCATGGTGTGGTAACCTCGACTCTTTGTCGCTTAGGCCCCTATTGGGATTCAGCATCCATAGCTACCAGCCTTTTCATTCCTGTCATTGGGGTCCATACACTAGAGTCGGGCGTTAGGGTATGTGCTTTATTGACTAAGAATTGCACCCACGCATGGAATCGCGTGGTGGGGGGAGTTGCTCAAGATGCTGCGCCAAACACACACAGAATGCACAAGGAGAAGCTCACTCAAGAGACAAGAAGAGAGATGGAGGCCAAAACGTTTTCTTGCTGGTTTCTTCTTCTTCTTCCACACTCTTTACAATGTACACAAAGTATAGATAAGATGCAACATAAAGGAAAGTGGCCTACTAAGTCAAACAATGCATAACCGACTACACTAGTCGACTGGCGCTATAACTATGGCAGCTGTAAATAGGTGTAACAACCTGAATATAATAAGCAATGAGTCAGTGGCCATGTGTGAGTCATAATGACCACTGACGTGCTAAGTGTAGACGTGTGGACCCATCTAACCAGGCGGTCCATCATCAATGTCCGCATGTGTTGAGCTTGTCATCTCAACAGCTAGCACAACCATGGTTGGGGTGCCTGGCGTTGCTACAATGGTTGGGTGGCTGGCAAGATGGTGGGTGGGATCGGAGTGCGGCCTTGCCTTTTCCCTCTAGAACGGTGGCAAGTCTTCTGGTACTTGGCCACACTAGTCCTCGACCTATCTTGCCTTGGTGGGCTCATTGTTTCCAACTCCTTGTACCTACATTGGTGGGCTCATTGTTGCCAACTCCTCGTACCTGCATTGCTACTCAATGAACATATGCACATCTTGTGCCAAGTCCTCTTCTTCCTTTCTTCTCAACTCTTTGTCTTCTTCTTTCGCCTTCCTTCGCCTTTCCTCCTCTGCCCTTTTTGATTCTTCTATTATTCTCTAAAATTCAGCCTTCTCTTTGTTTCTTCTCTCTTCTTCAGCTTTCTTGGACTTTCTTTGCACTCTTATTAGCTCTTCCTTCTCCTTTTTCATCATTCTCTCTTCCTGCTTCTCTTGTGTCGTCTTTTTCTTGGGCGTTTTTGGTTTTCTTTTGATGGACTGGGCTTCTGGTGCTCCCTCCTCGTCACTAACTGTTCTTTCACTTCATTGTTCTCCTTCTCCATGGGAAGGTGACATTCTAGGTATTTCATTAGCTTCTTCCTCTCCATTTTGCGCCTTCTTACTACTCCTTGGATGAGAGTAGTCAAGATTCCCCCATACCTGATGAATGAGGCTTTCGATGATGGTTTCTTCCTCTCAACTCCCTTTGATGCCGAGGATTCCCCACTATCCTACTTGCTTCTTCTCAGGGCTAGTGCCTTAGTGGATTGATCAATGGTTTTTCGCACGTCGTCGTTCTACTCTATTTCATCCAATGTGTGAGCTACCAAGCTCTCCAGCATGGGCACACTGATTACGTGCATGAGGGAGTTGTATCGTTGGCTAGAGAAGAGGGAATGGATGACTTTTGCTTGCATTCTAATTTCTGGGTCGGGGATGTCTTGAATGCTTATGCCATCATTTGTCAGGACTTGCTCTCTCTTCATGTTCAGCATGGCATTGACATCCCACTTTTGTCTCCTTTCCACCTTGGATTCCAAACCTAGCACCTTCTCCAGCAAGGCCTTACTAAACTAAATTTGACTTGCTTAGCTCCTTCTCCCCTCCCCACAGTCACCGTCCCACATTCGTTGATGTCAAGGTTGTAGGTCCTCAAGAATTCCACACATTTGGTGTGGTCGAGCTTTCTATTCAAACTTCTTGAGGTACTTGGCTAGGTTGCATTACTCCATGACCCTTTTTGCAGCCTTCTCTTTAGCCATCAAATCTGCAATATTGTGGATGCTTCAAAACTTTAGCTAGTTTCAAGTGCAATTTTTGAGGAAAAGGCCATACTTTGCTCTTTCCTCGTCCGTGAATGCAAGACGGTGGGCACGATCCTGTTGTGCTGCCATCTTCAGCTCCTATCATAAAACCATGGTTCACCATTAGCATTCTTAAGACACTTTCTTGCTGGAAGATAAACAAGAGTTGATCGTGCTTTTATGGAAAGAAGAACATGCTTAATCATAAAAAGAGAATTTTCCTTCGATCTGTTCTATTCATTTCCAAAATTTTATGACATTTTTCTTAATCACAAGTTGATTTTCATCTATTTTGGGCGTTGACTGAGACTTTTACTTTTTCCTTACGTGTTTCATTCTCCTTATGTGTTTGATTTCACCTTACCCCCTCCCCTTGGGAATGAGAAGAATCCTTCCTAGGATTAGAGGTTGGGAGGTCAAGGGCATTCAATGCGTGTTCTTGGGGCTTTACTTCTGCATGACCCAAATATAGAAATTTAGATTGCATTCTAAATGAGC